>NW_027040670.1:1795000-3192462 GCF_037179485.1 Ochlerotatus camptorhynchus
CATTGAGCACCTGCTAAATGACGTAAAAGAAACGTTGGCAGTAATAAATAAAAACAATAATAACATGTGCAGCGCGGTCGGCCAGCATATGAAAACGTGTGATTCACAAGCGCACGCGACAATAACCGGCATCAACGAATCAAATTCGTTGATGTCGCAAAAAATTACAAAATTACTTGACGAACGGCTATCAAGCTTATCTAATGACATGGCACTTTCAATAAAAGGGGCCGCATCATCACCTCATCATCATCATCCAGAGCCGAAACTTCTGGAAATTCTTGAGGAAGTGAAATTTGTATCTGGGGCTGTTTCTAGTCTTCAGATAAATGCTGCAGAACCTCATCAGAAGACCTTGGAGGAAGAGTTAGCTGAAAGTCCTCCAGTACACAAAAATACAATATCTCCAAAAACTGACCATTCATCTCCTGGATGGCGGTTTTTAGGCAACAAATGGCACTGGAAGCAGGACTGGTCTAAATTTGACGCAAAACAACGGACTCGCAGGTTGCAGGAAAAAGCTGCTGAAAAATCCAAACGCAGCAGAAAACGACGAAAACAACAACAAATCCACACCAGCAGTACCAAAAACATCATCCAAGGAAATGAATACAGCCGCGCCAAGGGATCGGACAAGCAACTACTGGCCACAGCGAAAGTACAATTTGCTGGTCCGCCATTGACCACCGACCACCCAATTGCAGCCCTCTCGGTCCCAAAATTCATCAACTTCAGGAAGGGTGAAACCATCAACCAATACCGGACAGAAAAGCAGGTACAACACAACAACAAGACTGAAACGCCGTCATCATTGCAATCAAATACAAATACATCAAATCAAACATCTGGATGGTCACTCGACCCTATGCGCCCACCCATCGTAAGCTTGACGCAGCAATCAGCTGATGGGGACGGGCGTTTCCTGAAAGCACGACTACGGGACACAAAAATAATGTACATCGTTCGCCTTTATTTGGCATATATGCATGACAAGGAGCCATCGTTTTGCCATGAAGGAATGACCACTACTAGCATCAAAATTAATTTGGCATCCGAAGGACTACCGACTTCAGCGGAGGAACTTCGGAAAATCTTTTTCGAGGTGCATGAAGAACATGGTGTACCAAAACAGGCGGCATCTGACGATTTGGAATCCTATCGGCGTCATCTTAACAACCAGAGGATCCAACACCTGCAGCGTATAAGGGAAAGCGCCGACAAATTTCACAACCCGACTCCCGACTCGACAATGACTCCTTTCGACGAGAAAGAGGTAAATAATAATACCAATGAAAATATTTTATCAACCGACGTACTTCCAAAAATCTCTTCACATAAACAGAATGCGACTGAAATTTTGATTTACTGTCAAAATTTCAATCGCATGAAAAGCCCAGCTAAAATGAAGGAAATCTATCAAAATTTATTATGCTCATCCTTCTCGGTCATTCTGGCAACTGAAACAAGCTGGGACGAAAGCGTGAAAAGTGAAGAAATCTTTGGAAATGCTTTTAATGTATTCAGAGACGACAGAAATTTTCATGCAACTCAGAAGAAGTCAGGCGGTGGAGTCCTTATAGCTCTTTCGGCCAATTTTAACTCAGAAATTATCTTTACACCAAAATTTACAGAATTTGAGCATATTTGGGTGAAATCACACATTGCCGGTGAAACGCACGTGTTCGCCTCAGTGTATTTTCCACCAGACCATGCTCATAAAAGCACTTATGAAGCCTTCTTCCAAAGTGCTGAACAAATTCTATCTGAGCTTCCTCCTGAGGTTAAAGTTCACATCTATGGAGACTTTAATCAACGCCATGCTGACTTCATTCTGGACTCTGAAAATGAATGTATCTTACTCCCAGTCGTTGGGGATAATGAAACATTGCAGTTCATTTTTGACAAAACTGCTAATTTAGGACTGAACCAAATTAACCACATCAAAAATCAACAAAATTGCTATTTGGACTTTTTACTAACGAATATTTATGAAGATTTCTGTGTGACCGAATCATTAAACCCATTGTGGAAAAACGAAGCGTTTCACACAGCAATTGAATATTCTTTATTTGTACACGAATACCAAAGACCCAACGACTGCGAATACGAGGAAGTCTTTGAATACAAATTAGCAGACTACGAAAAAATCAAACATAAATTAAACAGCGTCAATTGGCAAATAATTCTAAGGAATGAAGGAAATGTCGAAACTGCTGTAGACATCTTCTACCAAATTTTATCAGGAATAATTTTGGAAGAAATACCTTTGAAGAAAAAAAGACGCTACAGAAGCACAAAAAATCCAGTCTGGTATAACAGACAAATAAAAAACTTAAAAAATCGAAAACAGAAAGCACATAAACATTACAAAAAACACAATAATAGTGAAAATTTGGCTATCTATTTGGACTTATGCGATCAACTAGATTTAGCCATCAGTAATGCATTTGAAGAATTTAATTCAAAAACTGAACTTGAAATAAAGTCCTGCCCAAAGAACTTCTTTAATTACGTAAAAACCAAATTAAAATCTGACAATTTTCCATCAATAATGCATCTTGACGAACGTGTCGGGGATAGCTCGGAAAAAAATTGTAAGCTTTTTGCAATTTTTTTTCAAGAAATCTATACGACATTTTCCGATGAAGATCGCGACCGCGATTATTCTGCATTTCATCCAGAATTTTCAAGGGACATTGGCGTCAATCAACTTCAAGTGCAGGATATTTTGCAGGCTTTAAAGAATTTAGACGCCTCAAAAGGTCCTGGACCTGACGGAATTCCTCCAGTATTTTTAAAAAGTCTAGCAATGGAACTCACTGCTCCATTGTTTTGGCTTTTTAATATGTCACTGGAATCCGGAACCTTCCCAAAAATATGGAAAAGCTCATTTTTAGTACCTATTTTTAAATCTGGCCGAAAATCTGACGTACGTAATTATCGTGGAATAGCCATTATCTCTTGCATTCCAAAGCTTTTCGAGGCAATTGTAAATGAAAAATTATTTCTTCAAACCAAAAATAGAATTACTGACATGCAACACGGCTTCTTTAAAGGACGTTCGACCTCGACAAATTTACTTGAATTTATAGACTATTCATTAAATGCAATGGATAATGGAAACCACGTAGAAGCTCTCTATACAGACTTTAGCAAGGCATTTGACCGAATTGACATACCAATGCTTCTTTTCAAATTGAAAAAAATTGGAATTGAGCCAGGACTCCTGAAATGGCTTGAATCATATTTAACTAACCGCCAACAAATAATTAAATTCAACGGAAAGAAATCGACCCCAATTCAAGTCACCTCAGGAGTCCCGCAAGGCTCTCATCTGGGACCTCTTCTTTTTATTCTGTACGTAAACGACATTTCCTTCATTCTCAAAAAAATAAAATTTCTAATCTATGCCGACGACATGAAGCTCTTTTTGGAAATAAAAAATGATGAAGACATCAATATATTCCAGAGTGAAATACACATATTCTACACATGGTGTAAAAAAAGCCTATTAGAACTGAATGTAAAAAAATGCAACTTAATATCATTTAGCAGAAAAAGAACACCATCAAACATTTCAATTGCATTAGGAAATCAGAATGTAGAAAAATGTGAAAGAGTCAGGGATTTAGGGATTATCTTAGACTCCAAACTAACTTTCATAGACCATTACAATACAATTATTCACAGGGCAAATAACATGCTAGGCTTTATCAAGCGCTTTTGCTATAACTTTCAGGACCCATACACAATTAAAACACTATATATTGCCTATGTGAGGTCAATACTGGAATATTGCAGCATTGTATGGTCTCCATTTTCAATCACGCACGAAGAAAGATTAGAATCAGTACAAAAGCAATTTCTATTATATGCCCTTCGTAAATTAGGTTGGACATCATTTCCTCTTCCATCATATGAAGCACGCTGCATGCTTATAAACATACAAACATTAAAAGAGCGTCGTGAATATGCAATGGTTTCGTTTGTAAACGATATCGTTTCGCAGCGCATTAACTCAGCAGAACTTTTATCAAAATTAAATTTTTATGTACCTACTCGACAACTCAGAAATCGAAATTTATTTGCCGTAACCCATCATCGCACAAATTATGCAAAATTTGGGCCATTAAATCGCATGATGGCGTCTTACAATCAATACTGCGAAACCATTGACTTTTCAATGTCTCGGCATAAACTAAAACAATATTTTAACTCCATACGGAATCATAACTCGTAGGAAGTAAAAATATAATAGCTGACAATATATTTTTTAATATTCTTAAGAAAAACAAATTTGTATATGTATTTGTACTAGTCTACATCGGTTGATGAAATAAATAAATAAATAAATAAATAAATAAATATTTCATTGATATTATTTAAATATGTGTTGCCGTTCCATCCTACGTGTGCACAAATTATTGAACCTTTCGACTTTTGGATACCTAACATCAGTTTTTTTTTTTAGCTAAATCGTTTCACGGATACTTCCCCTACAGGCAGCTGACCATCATTTTCTGTATGCATAATGATTGTTTACATTTGCTGACACTCGATTAGGTAAGGCTTGCAATAGAAAGATGCTTCTACTATGACTCCATGATACCATGCATGACTACCTGTCAAATATCGGGTATAGGTGTGATTCTAGGTAGGAACATCGCCTATTTATACCTGTCGAAGACTTTTTCCCGTAATATAACAGCACCGTAGCATAACGATCCTCAGTCAGAAATCATCACTCAGTTTGATTAAAACAACAATATTAAAGTCGACACAAAGTTTAAACGTTCTACGAAAATGATGCTCCCGGATATTTTCAACGTGATCAACAAAGCTCGCTTCAGCGGCATCAGCAATGTTCCGAAAGTGGTTCCCACTCTGTACCAGCGGAGTGTGAAAGTATTCGTCAGCGAATTGAACCGCATCGGCAAGCCTGGCAAGAGGATCGCCGAACTGCATGGCCTCCCTGCCGTGGCACTGAGCAGTATTCTGGAAGAGATGTCCCACTATCCTGCGTTGAGACCGTCCCTACACCTGGAGCTATCCGATCCGGTTCTGTTTACGCGGATGTTCTCTCATGAAGCCACGGATCGGCTCGTGTTGGAAAACTGCTTACGAAAAGCGAGTCTAATCGGGAAGCCGGTTTTGCCGGATTTGGCGACGAACTACTGCCAAATGGTGAACGGACAGGATTTGGACGAGAATTCGCCGCGGTTCGAGAGTCGTATCGTGGAAGCGCTGAAGCTGGGTAATTATCTGCACGAAGCTGGATGGTTTCACCAAAGCATGGAAGTGTTCGACATTACATTGCGATTGATCTCACACGTGAAAGATGTCCGTTTACACAAAATGTTGGTGCTTGATTGTATGCAGAAAATGCTTCGCTCGGAAGGAAGCGCTTTGCTCACGGCAGAAGCTGATGAAACATGTCAGAGCTTGCTCACGTTGATCGAAGACGATACAGACAACGAAATCCTCCTCAAGATTTATCTGGAAGTGGCAAATCACCATTTCAAGGCCCGTCGAGTCGATGAAAGTCATCGTTGGAATTCGAAAGCTATGCACCTCGTCAACGAATCTACGGCACCAGAAACCGTCATCGAAGTTCTGCAACTCGAAGCGCTGTACTGCTTTCACAATAAGCACTTCGAGAATGGTAGTTTGATATCCAGTCAAGCCATTCATCGGGCTCGCAATACCTTTGGACACCTGCACCGCCGTTACGCTGATACTCTTTATACCTATGGAGTCTGCCTGCTGAAAATGAATGCCATTTCCGATGCCATTCCCATTCTGCTAGAACTGCTGGACATCATCACCAAGCTATACGGCAAGTACACGCCACACGTTGCAATCATCCAGAGCTACTTGGCGTACGGATTCTATCATCGTTCGCAAACGACGGGAAGGTTCGATATGGCGTACGATCACATCCAGAAGGCGATTGTGCTGGCCAATCAAATCATGCCGGAACGCCGGAAGATTATCGAGCATTTTTTCGAGGTCCGAAACATGATACTGAAGGGACGGGATGAAGATCTGGTGGCTGTCGGTGAGATCAGGGCAACACGATTGAGCGACTTTCAGGTGTTTACCGTCCAGGAGATCAAGGATAAGTGTGCACAGTTGAATGCTGAGTGAATGTTTCGTTGGGTGAAATTATTATTGTTAGTTGTAAAAATAGGCGTTGTTCAATAAATGTTTAAAATCTAATCAACTTGAATTTGATTGGCTCTGAGCTTTGGATGGAGGCGCACCAATAGAAATTTGGTAGTCGGATTCCTTGTTCAATTGGAATCAATTATATCACGAAATGGCTGGATCATGAGTCGTTTCTGTTTTGGCGTGCCATATCTCGAATCAAATTAAGTTGCGCTCAGTGTTGGCAAAATCATCCAACAAATGACATTTACCGCTCTCATATGCTCTCAATAATATCACGCGTAATACCGGAACAAAATATCATGCTTGATATTGATTTTCCAAGATCTTTGATGTTGCGAGGCTATTCTTAACAATTAAAAATGAAGCTGAGAGTTGACTCCACACAAAAATGACTCCGTTGTACATCGTTTTCTTAGAAAGAGAAAGTATAGCTTGCAATCTCTCTTTAATCTCCACCGATGGCAAACACAAAGCTACTGCTTCCAGCAGTGACGGGTCACGTTCGAATGTAAAGCAAAATTCATGAAACTCAAAATCACCATGGTTTGGTTTAGCAATGGGCGATACTGTAACGATATCGATAATATCGATACTTTTGAGCCGATATTGCGATATTTTATATCGATACTACAAAGCCCGATATTTCTGTGTATCGATACTTTTATTTCGATATTATATTGATACATCTGAATGTTTTTTTAATCGATTCTCTAGATGCAAATTTGAACTTAATTTATTTTTAAATATCTTACTGTCATTGTCATTGTCATAGTCATTGAGCGAAATAATCAAATTGGAAATCAAAGGCTGTGACAAATACAGTATGAAAGCAGATGTGTGGACAGACACCGGAAACAATAAGAGTTATTTGGGCATGATCTTGGATTTCCTCAACGACGACCAAAAAACTATGAAATCCTTAGCTCTTGTCACACACCCCTTAGAGGGTTCTCATACTAAAGATCACTTCGTAAAGCAGTTCAAAGCTACATGCACAAAATGGAATATTGACTAAGTTATTTATTTGTTTGAAAATGAGGTGTGAGGAAATGACCGATACTCTGTTTATACTGATCATTCTCTCAGTAGAACGGCTACTGTGGCTATTGAAAAGTCTAAAAAGTTTGTAGAATTATTGTTAAAAATTCGTAGCATCGTGACCTACTTTAAACGATCAACAAATGCTGCAGATGATCTGAGAGCGCTACAGAAAAGGCTGGAAAACAGAGCGTAAGCTTCAAAATTGAAAAAGAATGAACCGACCAGGTGGACCAATAATTATCATATGCTAGACAGTTTCATTCTGCTGACAGACAATGTTAGAGTTGTCCTTTTATGGCATGACAACGTCTCCATGCTTTTTGGAGCAGGTTTAGCTACGGCTACAGATGGTCGCAATATCCTTCAACCAATCATGCATGTTATAACGGAGCTCGAAGCCAAAAAGAGCTCGTTGGCAGGAAAAGTAATTCCCTTAATGAGCATCATGAAAAATGTACGTTATGCTTTATAATTTGAACCAAAGCCGAATTTTAATATTTTCAATATTGCAGGTCTTGGATTCAATTGGAACCAAAAACTGGAAAAGTTAATGAATTAAAAACGGCTTTGCTGGATCAATTCCAATATTGATGTCGGCTAATTGAATCAACAAACGGACTCTCCATTATGACGCTGTTGGACCCTCGGTTCAAATCGTTCTACTTAGACCCACTAGAGCAAACGAGTGTGATGAAAGTTGTTTCCGAAAAACTTAAAGCAGCAGAGAGGGTGTAGAGCAGGAGCACACATTGACAAATGAAGAAATTACAAACGATGATAAACCATGCCAGATTCAAGGCAGCAAACAAAGCCTGTAGGACATTCACGACCGTTTGGTAGCTAACTTGTTAATTTATTTATGTTTTAATATATTACAAACTTCTCTTTCTCTTAATTTAGGTCGTGGAAAAAACGGCATCAGGGGGCAACCCTGGCGTAGTGGTTTAAATCCATACCTCTCACGCCAAAGTCACTAGTTCAAATCTCACCCCCAGACAAGTCACAAATGACCCAAGAGCGTTAAAGTGACTATTAAAAAAAAACGGCATCAAGGAAACCCAACCAATTTAGCGGAATATCTGGAGAGCTTCGCAACTATTTACAACAGAAAGTCATTCCCAGATCATCTGATCCTCTTGAAGCCTGGAGAGTATAATTAAAAGCAAATATCCACATCTCTTCTTGATCGCAATAGACTACCTCTCAAGGATGGTAACATCTGTACCGTCTGAAAGACTGTTCTCCAGAACTGGCAGATGTAAAAACCGGTTCAGACTCAACGCTCTTAGAATGGCGAAGTTGGTGTTTCTAAGCTCTCTTGAAGACACATACTGGTTCAATGAGTAAAATATGATCTGAAATGTTATGTTTTTTTATATATTCCATGAGTTTTCAATTGTTTCTATTATAATAACACATTTCTTTACTTGTTACCCCTGCCGTTATATTTAGAAAAACGAAACTTCCCCAAAACCTGTATCGATACGACAATGTCGATAATATCGATACTTTTCGCCCGATATTTTGAGCATATCGATACATTCCAATTCAATATATCGATATTTTTCACAATATCGCCCATTGCTAGTTTGGTTACACTGAAACAAAGACCATAGTTAGGAATACTATTTTGCAGAAAACACTTATTTTCAATATAACTACGCTTAATGCCGTTAAATCTACCATGATTTCAGTATAGTTGACTAAAAATATAATCAAATTTACTACCATTCTGTCAAAACTACTATGCTTACTCAAACGGCATAGTAGTTTTGATAGAAAAAATAGTAAAATTAAATAAATTTCGTTTCTGCACAAATCTATTGGTGGGAGTATTTAATTTAAACCATCAATATAGTATTTTTGCCAATAGATTTTGTTTCTGTGTAGAACTGTAGCTGGTGGGTTTTGTTAGCTTAATATTGTAGCTATACTATATCACAGCTTGTATCATCCGCAGTTGCAGTTGTATCACAAATGACATCAAGATGTTCAATTGAAGTGGATTTGGTTCTAATAAGTTTTCTATCCGAATAGGAAGCTTACTCAGATCGGGCTTTTCCATTTCGCTGTCATTGCTTCTTCTCCTTCTTCTTCGCATTTCAAGCTTATTGCATATCGCATATTAGCTTATAGCGTGCTCTCAACTTAGTGTTCTAGATGCACTTCCACAGTTATTAATTTAGAGCTTTCGATGCCTGTACCATTTTTGCATTGTTATAATTATGTGACAAGTCCAATCATACTTCTATGCCCGGGAAGTCGAGACATTTTCCAACCCGAAAAATTCCTAGACCGGACCGGGAATTGAACCCAGCCACCTCCAGTATGGTCTTGCTTTGTAGCTGCGCCTTAATCGACTGAGCTAAGGGAGGCCGCTGTCATTGCGTTCGGGTCTTTACTGTCGGTAAATATTCAACTGTGATGAAGTAAAATAAAGTCAAAGTCTCATTCATTGAGTCTACCTAAGGCTACAACAAATTTAAACAGCACTTTTCATTGCTCAATATTACGTGTAAAATGTCTACCTTGTTTGACTCTTATTCCTCTTCGATCCTTGTTTGGACCCTACCTGAGGTAATCTTGCTTGGCCATCGATCGGATTCTTATAGTAATCTGCTTGGAAGTCGATTTGGAGAAACTTGGTTCTGCCGCCATGGCGTCTAAGCGCAAAAGACAAGAGCAAATAGCTTGATCCTCCTTCAATTGAGAAATCAATTTGATGTGCTTACGGATGATGAGTATGAAAAGGTTCCCCTGGACGAGTTTACCCTTACCATCTTATGAGTCTCGATGTATGTTGATCAATTTGGATGCACTTGAAAAACGAAGGTAGTTTGCAATAATAGCTTTTATAAACGATGTTGTAGCACAAAGAGTGAATGCCACAGAGATTTCAGAAAACCTAAATTTGTATGCTCCCACTCGTTCCTTAAGAAACAGAAATATGTTTTATATTAACAACCAAAGAACAAACTATGCCAGGACCGCGCCTTTAAATAGAATGATGTCTTGTTATAATGAGCATTATGAAACAATTGATTTGACAATGAACAAAAATGCTGATGTTAAGTGTTTTTGTAACTTAAACTGGTCTACATTTGATTGACGACGAATAAATAAATAAATACATAAATCCGGCGACAAATTGATCGAAATAAAACTAAAATATTTAAATAAATTTGTTCAACAAAGTTAATTGAAAAACTAATGGTATTTAAATTAGTAGCTATGCGAGCTCCATCCTCCTGCATGAATTCTTGTAATTTTGGATGTTTTGTAATTTTTATGAAATTTTTGAAATCTTAAATTTGAAAATATCAAAATGGGGTAAAATTGATCAACCCCTCAAATGGCTTCCCAGTGCATTTCTAGTAATTGTTCTTATTAAATGTGGGTTTCCTGAATCCGATTCAGATGCTAAAACCTTTGTGTGAAAAGTATTTTCAGCAGAAACGCCAAAAAAAGATGACTTAAATGTACAGTTGCGCCTAATTGTAGGCAATTTCATTTCTTGATATTTGAAGGATTCTACCGCAATTTATTAAATAATTCGAATTTATCGACACTTTGATTAGTAAAAAATGCTACTTGAATGGTAATGACATCAATCGGTGCAGTCCTTTGATCGTTTGTTAGGATGTTTCTCTTGGTATCTATCACCGACAATGTTATACGTGACAATTAAAAGCGCAACGCATAATGATCAATTTGTTCCGGATTCCGGTACTTCCTGAACAACCTACAGTCTTGAAAGAACATTGAATTTTTAACAGTTGGAGATCCTCAGAACTTGATCAACCTGAAGTTTCGGAAGAAATATCCAGAAAACTTAAATAATATCTTCGTCTATGTGGAGATCTTTTAAATATTTCCTGCAGTCTAGAAATAATGTCTGAAAGAATATCCTGCAACTTATGCAACGTTTCCTGAGCATCTACAAAACTCCCTTAAGTTTCACTAATCTTCCTCAACTTTTACGAAATTCCCTGAATTTATTCCAAATTCCATATTTTTTTAAAAATCTCTCTTATTTCTGCCCAGTCTTGTAGGCGATCATCGTAGTCGACGCATTTTCTGTGATAATCGACTGCCTTTGCTTCCGACGCTTGCTAAACAAGCTATCAACTTACAGTACCAAACTAAAACGTTATATGACAGGCTCTGTCATACGACACTGTCGCCGAAGACCGTCACGAATGTATGTATTTTATAAAACAGCAAAAAAGGTTATCTTCCATTTAATTCCACTTAATTAATTTTGGTATCCATGACAGATACGTATTTCGACTACAATGTGCAGTCTTCATCAGTGTCATTCCCACTAAAGAACTTATCAAAATCTAACCCCCTTAAGTACTCATCCCCTAGGTAAAAAAGTCAAGATCATAGGTATAAAAATGAAAATACAATTATTAAGTGGAATTAAATGGAAGATAACCTTTTTTGCTGTTTTATTTAGCATTCCGCTAACAACCCAATTTCATTACTTCATTATGATGGCTACCAAGCCTTTGGGGATTTTCCTTATTAGAGAGTTGTATAGATTTTTCTCCTTTAGCTTACTTAAATCTTTGGTTTTTATTAGTTAGGTAGGTTCCGATTCAACACATTGTAGTTTCATTTTTATACCTATGATCTTGACTTTTTTACCTAGGGGATGAGTACTTAAGGGGGTTAGATTTTGATAAGTTCTTTAGTGGGAATGACACTGATGAAGACTGCACATTGTAGTCGAAATACGTATCTGTCATGGATACCAAAATTAATTAAGTGGAATTAAATGGAAGATAACCTTTTTTGCTGTTTTATTTAGCATTCCGCTAACAACCCAATTTCATTACTTCAGTATGTATTTTAGTTTTTCTCATAATAAGAGCTGCTGATGTTGTGCTTGTGTGAATTCTGAAAATAGCAAGCAACAATGCCCTAGTAAGAACATTTTTGATCGGAAATGGTATAATTTACTCCAAATTGAGGAATTAGAACAAAATCACACACGTCATACAATAGTTGTTTGATAATTTTCTTTTTGCTCGAATGTTATTCTACCGTTTGTGTTACATGAGAGAGAAGACGGTAGAGCATTAGTGTACGAATAATACAGACTGTCACGCACGACATCGAAGCGAGTGTAGTAAAAAACGTCAACTGTTTCAACTTCTATTTCTGCCTGCTGTTATGCCTCAGAACATCCCGGCGGCTCCGACTGGGATTGAACCCAGGCCTGCTGGAGTGAGAGGAAATCACGCTTACGACAACACCACTGGTGCCGTTTATTTGTTTGCACTTCTGAAAAGGCACCTATCATATACAAATATTCTTGAACATCTGGAAAGTTCCTTGAAATTTAACGAAGTTCCCAAAACCCTCAAGAAGTTCATAGATTTTTAGAATTAAGATCTCTGACAAACTGCAACGAAGTTCCCTATCCCTTAAATTCTTTGAAGTTTATTGAACTATCTTTAGTTATTCTACATAATTCCCTGAACTTTTTCAAAATTCTGTACACTTAGATGAAGTTTTATGCAGCTCCACAAAATGTTACGAAATTTGCAAAACTTCTACAAAGTTTGCTGTGCTTCTCTACGTTTCTCGTTCTAGATAATTCTGGAGGGGGCCTGGCCCCCTTGCCACCCCCTTTAGTAACGCCAATGATGAGAGTTTGGAAGTCTTTGAACCAGTGGAATTGTGCAGTGGAGACGAAATGTTAATATTTTCTTTGAGTTTGTAGACGATGTAGACAGATTTTACAGTATTGTTGAAATAATGGAGTTGACCACTCAGGAGAAATGGACCAAATGGAATAAGTTTAACGATGATGAGAGGAAATAGTACGCATTTTACTAAGAAATTTGAAATAGGGGAAGAAATATTGATCCAAAGAATGGAAGGAGATGGGAATTGCTTAGTTGGAGCTTTGTTAGACCAGTTGAACAAGAGGAAGAAAATTATAACTGTACGTAGGAGGAAATTATGAATTGTAGAACAATTTTAGCCAATTATATGCTGTCAAAGAGAGAAAGATTAGAATTATTTCTTACTGAAGGGTTAGAAGGGTTAGCTAGGCTAGGATATGAATCATTAGTAGCAGCAGCAGAACTGTATGATAAGCATATAATCATCTATCAAAACGATTGTCAGTGTTTGAGAATAGGGGAGCAAAAGAACAAAGAGGAGGATAAAGTGAGGATATTGTACACAGGAATTACAGAGATGAACCATTAGTTAGTAGGAGAAATTGAACACCATAAAGGGGCAGGAATATTACAAAACGATCAGAATAGAATTGAATATATTGGACAAAACAAGCCTTATGTAGACTTCTCAACAGAAAATGAGCATTAAATGGGAATGTGACGGAAAAAAATAGCTTCAGGAAAAGATATGATAGAACACCAAAGAAAGTGAAGACCAAGCTGGATGAAGAAATAAAGCCATTCCTTGAAGTAGAAAAAAGTTGGACGGTGGTGTACAAGACACGACCGCATTGTTGACGTAGACTACAAAATTTAGGTTCGATTTTCTAGTTTGTTGTTTCGGATATTGTTTTGGAATAAAATGAATTTCATAACTCAACTCGTTTGTGGAAAGTTGTGGTGGTCCTGAAAAGGGCCGATGGTTTGGATGGTTTTGTATAACAGTGTAGTGTACAACAAAACTAACACCCCTGTTAGTGTGTAGCGTTAGTGGCAGTCAAAAGATGACTGCAGTGAAACTTTATACGTTTCCCTTACTTACGCATTTAGTTTAGCATTCTATGCTCTTCTTTTTTCTGTATTTTGCTGACGCAGGGTAATGAAGAGAAAAAAGCAGACACAAAATGATATTGAGTATTGAGTGGAGCCAGATTGTCTCTCTGTTTTCTCGATAATCATAGCGAGCGAGCACGTGATTGGTTGATTACGGCTAAACACTGTGATCAATTTCCAATAATTAACCATTATTATATAACTAGCATCTTTATATCAAACAAATCTCGCATCACTTTTCAAATAGACCAATGTAACAAATGTAAACAAATCGAGTTAAGCGATACAAACTATTGCTCTTCTGTCATTGTATGTGATACAAAAACATCCATCCAAATTTACTTTCATTTATTTAAGATAATCATAGGTAAAAAATTGTCCAATGTACAGTTTGAAATGATGGGTACATGATTGTTACTTCGGTCATTCGGACTGCCTAACATGATTGGTGCTCATTTTCGAAAGGCGGGGCCTATCTAAAGTTAGGTACTATACTCTGATATCTGTGAAAGGGAATCTAGTATCATGTAGACAAAACGTCCAATGTAACAATCATTGATTATGTAATTGAGAAAAATCGTCCAATGTAACATGTCCGATGTACAACTCGACTTGTCAAAACGTCCTATGTGATTTTTTCTATGTTGTAGCATGAAATACAAAGTAAAATTGTGATTTTACTGTTTCTTCTGAATTTTCAACGTTATTATCACCCCTATTCTGTATTTCGTTTCGAACGAAATTCTCATACAAAAAAATATTTTTTTGTATGAGAATTTCGTTCGAAACGAAATACAGAATAGGGGTGTATATGCTGACTACATTAAAAATAGTAATGCAAAATGTATTGTTTTTACACAGTTAAAATAATAATCTGTCGAACTACAACTTCGATTTTCTCAAAATGGTGGATATGTTACATTGGTCTATTTGAAAAGTGACGCGAGAAATCTTAAATTCAAGCTGAATAAAATTGAATTTCATTTATAAATGACCATGTTATAAGCGTTCAAAACTTGACACTACTTCAACCAGTCCGAGGTCGAACCGTCCAACGTGTTACGTTGAATGATTGAGCGGATTCGACTTGTGTCGTTAGGGATCAACTTTCTGATGGCTGTGTTAGGGGTGAGCACCTTGCAGTCGAAGAAAAGTTTGGGAAATTTGAATGTTTCCATATTTCTGCATTGTTAATTATGTAAATATTTAACAATTATAATGTGTGACATACCACAAAAATCTTATTAAAGCAAGTGTCTGTTTTTATCATTTACTATCACATGCAAGGAGTATCGCTTCAACCCAGTGTCGATGAATTGCGTTTGTTTTGAACATCTTCGTAGTTACGAAACGAGCGAAATGAACAAATGAGTTTATTATACATCAACGAATACGCGTTTGTTGATATTCACCAGTGCTCGATTATCAAACCCAAAATTGTCAAAATCAGAAGTGATCCTCAAAAGCAAAATAATCAACGACATTTTGGGCAAAATGATTATTTGAATATTGTCGACCACACTGCCTAAATCATCGATATTATCATCAGTTCAGCTTGAGGCAATAATTTGCCGTCGACTTATGTCTAAAAACCACGTCCTTCAGCGCTATATTTGTTTAAAATGAAAATAATCATTTTGCATTTGATCCTCAATATCATCCCGACTAAGATGAAGCCGAATATCAATATTTACAACAACAGAGGCGATAATGAGAATCCAGCTCCGAATGAAGAAAAACAAATGTTATTTTTGATACTCAGAGGTTGCCTAGATCAAGGGAATTTGTTTATATCAAAATTGAAATTCATGCAGGTAGTTGGTTTATCTGTTAAGGTTTTCTTCATTTTCAGCTAAATTGAGTGTAGAAGAAAGGATTTTTATCAGCACTGATTAAAGCTATGTCCATTTAAAATCCGGAATAATAAAATCATCTGTATCTCGGTAACGAATTGACGTACAAATAAGCTTAATACATCAAAACTGTACTGTACTTTTAGGAAAAAAATATCACTACAAATCATTTCTCTTCGTTTCTAAAGAAAATTCGCACTTTCTTCTTTATTCCTCCCATCATACGCTGCACACCTCCGGAGTGAACTTCCTCGGCCCATTTATTCCACATTTTGGTCATCTGAATCGCGTCCCGAGCCGTTTTTCCACTTTTCTTAAGCTTCCACTTCATTATTGCCCAAAATCTCTCGATGGGCCGGAACTGCGAGCATCGATGAAATCTACGTTATTATCGCGGTACCACTGGATGACTTCCCGGCTGTAGTGGCAACTCGCCAAATCTGGCCAAAACTTCACGGGACCTTTATGGGCTTTAATGAAAGGTAGTACGTGGTTTTTGAGGCATTCTTCCTTGTACAGCTTCGAGTTCATCGTCTTATTCGTCTCGAACACTTTGGTCTTTGCTCTGCAGCTGCATTTCCCTTGCCAAATCATCAGTTTTTTGGCAAATTGGTCCATAAAAGCAAACTTAAACTTCGCAGAAACATCTCCTCGTGCCGTCGCCATGTAGAATGGTTGGCCAGGAAGCTGTCCGAAATCCATTTTGACGTAGGTTTCATCGTCGATGAGCAGGCATCCTTGGTACTTCGTCAAAACCTGCTGGTAAAATTTTCCGAGCTTCGAACGGTACTGCGAGCAGCAGCGTATTTTTGTGCGATTTCATTATCTGATAGCCCAGGGTTTGCTCTGACGGTTCTCAACATCTTCTGGTTCAGCTTGCGGTCATATGTTCCACTACGACGCTTACCTTGAGGCACTCGATCCACGCTCTTTCGCTCCCCGAAACGTTTAAGCACATCATACACGGTTGATTTGGCGATTTTCAACGTTTTTGCGATTTTTATTGCGGACCACGTTGGATTATCAACGTGGGTGTGCAGAATTTTTTCTCTGCTCTTGGCTTCCATCTGGAATAATTTTTGACTCACTGCACGAAACACCGTGAAATTTATACCACAGAAAATGGGCGCCAAACCGCTGTAAAATAATTCTTGCAGCGGTCACTTTCCGTGCCGCTGCAACACAATAAGTGATTCCGGATTCTAAGTGGACAGAACTTTACACTGGTGAACCGATCGACATAAAAATCTTCAAAATCCATTGATTATTGGCCAAATTATTAGCATTTAACGTCTGACCAGTTTTCGTTTCATTCCCTTGAATTGGCACCCTCCCCAAAAGCCGTAATCATACGTCAAAAAAACAAACATAAAATAATTATCCTTCTGCAGACTACTACAAGATCTACCTAACCAATAGTAACTGGAACATGTATTTCCACTTGGAAATTGTTGCTGACTTGGGTAGTTTTTTGCCGGGGTTTCGGCAGCTGAGCGTTCGGTAAAACTTTGACCCTGATTTCAAAAACTGTTTCACTGGATTTCAATTTCAAAACACTGTCAGTCTTGTTTAACCCTCCCCTTTGCACCTTGTTGCTGGTAGGTGGGCTTAATTTCATGCTTTATACTGGAGTGCTGGAGACGGTAGGTTTTGTGACTATGGCATGACCAAACACTCACGGGTAACTAGCTCAGTAGCATGAGACCCCTGAACTGTGTCGCAGTGCCGGCATGTTACTGAATATTCGGAGGGGCTACGCGGACAATGTATGTAAACACAGGAATACCCGAATAAAAATTTACCATACAAAAACAATAGAGCCTATTGTAACAATGCAATAAAACCTATTGTAGAAACAGTAAATGTTATTCTCAAAAACAATAAAAATACATTAGAACTTATTGTTATGTATAATATAATCTATTTTTAATGATACATTTATAAGAAAAAGAGGGTTGATAGTTACCGTTACTGTAAAAAAATCATTTTTTTCTAGAACTAATTTGATCTCATTACTATACATTTTATTGTTTTTTTTTATTGTGCAAAATTTTGATTTCATAGAATTAGTTGTAAACCTCTTGCGGTGACTTTTTAATTATTTTACCAATACAATAGAATTATAATAAGATTAATTGTCATCAATAAAATTTATATATATATAAAAGTGGATGTATGTTTGTATGTTGATATGTTTGTATGTTTGTATGTTTGTATGTATGTTCCAGCATAACTCTGGAACGCATGGACCGATTTCTACCAAACTTGGCATACGTATTCCTCACTTTAAGAAGATGGTTATAGGGTGATTGGGAAGACGGGGGGTCCGAAGATTATGCCGAGGGGCTATCAAAAGTATAGCGTGCTTCGATTTTTTTTTGCATTTTTGGTACCTTTACACCACATGTAAAAAGTTACAAGACATGAAAAATGTTGCACGACACAAAAAATGTTGCACGACACAAAAAATGTTGCACGACACGAAAAATGTTGCACGACATGCAAATTGTAGCGCGACACGAAAAATGCTGCACGACATGCAAATTGTTGCGCGACACGAAAAATGCTGCACGACATGAAAAATGTTGCGTAACATGAAGAATGTTGCACGACATGAAAAATGTTGCGCAACACGAAAAATGTTGCACGACATGGTTTACTGCCCTGCCCGTGTTTTTTTTTAGTTTGAGGACCATGCTATGGGCAAGAAGTTTCTGAAAGAAGTATTAAAGAAGCATCTACAAGGAGCTTCTAGAAGAAGCTTTTAAAAGATGTTTCCAAAACGTTTAATAAAAAAGCTCTTCGCTGCGCTCCTCTGCATCAAAACACGTACGTGACAGCAAATCTGAGAAGATCCGCAGTAAAGAAGCATTTTTAAGAAATTAAAGTAGCATTTCATCGTTATACAATAAATAAATTTTCTTCTCCTAGGTGTGGTTATTGAGTACAAGTCCATCGATACCGTAGATGATGCTGATGAGGCCATAAATTTTCCACCAGAATTCTTAAGCTCACTCGACCCAGCTGGAATGCCTCCGCATCGCCTTTTAATCAAAGAAGGATCGCCCATCATTCTCCTACGGAATCTTGACCCGCCAAAACTTTGCAATGGCACAACACTGTGCGTGAAAAAGATGCTCGGCAACGTAATGGAAGCAACTATCTTAGCAGGAAAGGGAGAAGGTGAATCAGTCTTTATTCCAAGGATACCACTCGTGCCATCGGATCTTCCTTTTACGTTTAAGAGGTTGCAATTTCCCGTAAGACTTGCGTTCTCTATCACGATCAATAAGTCACAGGGGCAGTCAATCAAACACTATGGAGTGGATTTGAGGTCACCATGTTTTCCCACGGTCAACTTTATGTTGCTTGCTCAAGGGTTGGTTCACGAAAGAATTTGTGCATTCTTGCTCCGGGTGGTGAAACGAAAAATGTTGTTTACCATCAAGTTTTGTATTGAAGTTGAATGCAAAACTCGATATTCACATGTTTGGTGAAGAACCAAGAAGAAATGCGTTGTAGAAAAAGGAAGATATAAGAAACAGTGAGTTGAAAAGGTAAAATATACAAAAATATCATAAAATTTGAATTAAAAACCGAAAGAGAAAATGAGATGAGTTTTTCTGTGTTATTATTTCCTGCACGTTAAATGTTTTTTTTTCATTTTGAAGGAACTCAGTAAAAAAAACAACGAAAACAGCACAGCTTCCGTAAATATTAAAAATACGTTTAAAATATTTAAAGCACTTACAACACAGACAATAAAATTAATCCAAAAATAGTACGGCTTACTCACTTTGGCAAAAAGTGAATCTGCTAACTTTTGAGTAAGAATTTACCCGGCTTTTCTAGGAAAAACTTCTCGAATTTGTGGAAAATCTAGAGAGGTTTCACTCAGTCTTTTAGTATAGCCCTAGGTTAATGATACTTCTCTCGATTTTCCTCATATTCGAAAAGTAAACGGTATTCTCTGTTGGGTTAAATGGGTCAAAGAGACAGGCATGCGTTTATTAAAAGCCTCTCTTTAAAGCTTCTTTTTTCTAATAATCCTTGAAAAATGCTCTTCTACTGCGTAGTCCTCAGATTTACTGTCCTGCCCGTGTTTTTTTTTTAGTCAGAGGAGCGTAGCGACGGGCATGCATTTACTAAATGCATTTTAAGAAGAATATTATCTTCACTATCATTTGAGAAACGCTTTTTTACTGGGTAGCCCTCAGATTTACTGTTATGCCCGTGTTTTTTTTTAGTCAGAGGAGCGTAGCGACAGATATGCATTTACTATAAGCTTCTTTCCTCCATTAACCTTTGAAAAACGTTTGTCTACTGCTTTGCTCTCTGATTTATTGTCCTTCCCGTGGTTTTTTAGTCAGAGAAGTATAGCAACGAACATTCGTTTACTAAAAGGTACTTAAAGCTTCGGTCTTCGATGTACGTTAATTCGCTGTTTTTTGCAGGTTTTTAGCATTTAGCTATTCGTACTTTTCAGCTTTTTGTGCTGTTCAGGCTTCTGTGCTGTTCAGCCTTTCTTGATTCAGCGAGAGATCCCTCTTCGATTTGATGCGTTCATTTTTGTTCTATTTACGTCAAACAAATCGGCTGCTCTTTTATTCACCGTGAAGATGATTTTCCTCAGCTCAGTCTACCGAGCAAATTTTAAATTGAGTACTACAAGATGACGTCACGCATGAAGTCTTTGACAGTTCAGTGGTAAAATTCACCGGACTCAGAATTTTTTCGAAAAAATATTTTTGATGTTTCGAGTTTTCATTTAAAAAATAACCAGGAAATAGGCGATGAATAGAAAAATTATTGAAAAAATCCACTCAACAAAATATCGGCTAAGTCTATGTAAACAGTACCACCAAACTGTCAAAATTTGAGGTTAGCCGCAGACGGTGCAGTACCTAATAACATGAAACACTTGAGTATCCGTCGATAATTTTGAAATCACGTATAGGTAAGGACATAGACACGGTTCAGTTGTGTTGGGGGCCGTTCACGTATAACGTAACGTGAAATATTTCATTTTCCATACAAAATGAAATGTTTCACCATACAAAATGAAATATTTTGCGTTACGTAATATTTGAACGGGTCCTTGTGTGTGAACCCGATAATTAGCTTATTTGATATTTGATGCGTTTGCTTATAGAGAACTAATAACAGCAAGATTCGTAATAACAGCAAGCTACAAAAGATACTAGAAGCATGTTAATTTATTGATTCCTTTACAATTAACAAAGATGATAAAGTCTCGCAGTTGCTAATTAATTTAACTAGCATGATTCGTATTGCTTGCGACTAAGAGGATAGGATTTTTTTTAGTCAGAACATGAACTTAAGGAAATATGGAGTCCCGAGCAAAGCCGGGTACACTCAGCTAGTATATTATATTTTATTGCAAAATTATGTTTTTTTATCCGGGTATTCACATTTTCTATAACATTTATTGCCCTATTCTGTGGGTGTGGGTTTTCACAAATATGTGGCGTGCATGCGAGGGTTTAGAAAATTTAGTACTGTACTCACTGCTGCAGTGGGATCTCCTACGGCGACGTGACTCTGGCGTTGAACCACACGGCTGCTCCTGCACTACCGTGTGGCCGGAAACTTGCGGCGCGGGCTGCAAACAGCGGATCTGGTGGCGTTCATCAGCGACATACGGCTCAGCAGGCGTTGCTGGCTCGTTTGGCAGGCAGGCGTCTTCCGTCATTGACGACATTGGCTGACCGTGGCATGGCCACCTTGGTCGAGCCGAGACGGGACCCTCCTTAACTGAGGGAATCGTCCCTGATGGACGATCAAAGATCATTAGCGGTAAGGCTCGGAAGCCATCTTGACTTCCGAGTCGAGCCGTGTGAGACCGTTTTATTGTACGGTGCGAGGTGTACAAGATGTACAAAAGCAAAAGCACAAGAGGTACGAGGTCGTGAGAATTATCATAATTCAGGGAAATTTCCGTCAGGATAATAAAAAGTAAATTACCTGAACGGCGGCAGTCCAACATCTCAGAGACCCCGCAAAGGCGGGGGTGGGGGTTACACTAAATGGCACTGCACTTTACGATACCGGTCTAAACGGACGCCTGATTGCTTCTGCTCATTAGAAGGTTTTTGTTTTAGAAGATGGCCACTCGCATGCCTTTTGCCGATCATTCATCATTTTTAGCTTAAGGCTACGATTTTCCTCCCTTTAGTATCGGTCGACTGTTTTTGCAGCGGTACTATCCCTCTCGCTGCTGTGTGTTGCCTTCTGTCTTTGATATTAAAATACGTGAATTTTTCAAACAACAACAACTCATACAGACGAAAATCCACGGATTGTAACAACCAACTGGTTACATCATACAGCCAAAAATCCACCGATTGTAACCAAATGGTTACAGTTTATGGCCAGCGTTGCTGGTTCATGCCGCGATAGAATGACGCCATGGGCAGGCGACGGGGATTACTAAGCTTCCCCTCTGTGGCATGAGAGAACCAAAGATCTAGTCTGGCAGTGATAGTATCACACTTGTTACTCCTTTGTTTGAGAGCCGCGTTGTAGTACACTTACGTATAGGCACTGACGTTTGAACTATGGCTCGGGATTTCTACTGTGGCGTGCTTCTATTGTGACATACCCATACTTATTTTTGTGGTGCGACATAGTGGAAGCGTTTGAGCATAGTTGGACCATATGCCGTATATAATTTAAAAGTCAGCTAGGAAACTAACATCAAAGTGAAGAATTTTAGTCACTTAAAGGTGTCACCTGGGTCGAACTAAGATATAATAAATATAGATCAAAGTCAAAAGTACTTGAAACAAGCTTAATTTTAGATTACAAGCAGAAGTGCAGGTGCTTAATAAAGCATTGGTTATGATTGATAAGGTGAAATAGAGATTTCAATAATCATCATAATCATCAAATAAACTTCAATAAGAAAATTCAGAAAGTTTAATAACATTAAGTATATTAACAAAAGAATAAGGATGCGGAGGGTCCACTTAGGGAGACAACTAGCCTTTAAAGTTGTAGAATATATCTGCCTTTTTCCTATTTTTTTTGAACTTCAATAAGAAAACACAAGCAGATAAAGAGCATTAAGCAGATTAACAAGGAGAGCATTAGTTTAGGAAATATCTATCAAAATCTATGATACATGCGGTTAAAGCATTTGAGTTAACTTATTTCTTTTTGTTCAAGTACTTACAGTTTTACATAGCTGTCAATGTTAATCTATGAACTAAACCCTACGTGACTGTAAAATCGATGTGGTATTGATGCATGTTTAACTTTTCGCAGCTGTCGGATTCAACGCGCCTTCGTCTACGGAACTTACGCAGAAGTGATTCGCAATTCGGTAGAGCTTGCCAAACATTTTTTTAGCGGCGCCGGTGGTGTAGTGGTAAGCGTGATTACCTCTCACCCCAAAAGTCACGGGTTCACACCGGGATTTTCTGATGCATAAAATCTCTGATCACGTCTTCTTTCGGAAGGGAAGTAAATCCGTTGGTCCCTGGTCTATGAGTTGATAGGTCAATAGGTAAGGTCCAGGTGTGGGAGCCGCCTCCCTGGCGTCGGTAGGATGTCTGTATATCTGGCATCCCTGCGCCCTAGTCCTGCGCCGATCGTGAGTCGGTAGCCTTGACGTATCCGGAACTAACTTTGACCATCGGCATCTTCCCCGACCACGGTCCCTCACGTGCTGCGCTGATTGAGAATGGGCATCTACCATCGACTTCTGCCGCCTGCTATCCGGGGTTAGCAGGCTATCATTGTACCGGTAGCGAACGAGGTGGTTCATGATACATAAATTCTTGCTGATGTATGTCAAATATATGGTATACGCTAATATGGAAAGCTCCAACACCTATCAAGGCCACTACGATGAAGAATGCGAATTTCAAAATCCTCATCTGTTTGTTCCTTTCAACTTATCAATTACAAAAAATCCTTCTCATAAATTGAACCACAATCGAGGTCACCCGGTAGGCATAAGTCACCAATCCAAAAAGTAAAAAAAAAAACCACTCCACACGAAACTCCGAATCGCCACGCCAAGCCCTAAGCCCGATCCGGCGTCGAAGAGCGTGTATCTTATCAATAAACATTTCAATAAACAATAATGTACAGCACAAATTAAAATTTGTAACGCACCCCAAAAAAGGGAACAGAGAGCCACGGTCGAGTGACCGATAACGAAGGTGCTCCAGAAGATCACCAGAGCATCGGGTGCGCGATCCGCCATCCACGGCAAGGGAGGTTCCAAAACGGTGCGAAAAAGCAAATATAAATTACCTTAAGCCTGACCTCTGCGCCGGTACTACTATATATTGCAAGATTTTATTCATTTGGCAAAAATTGGAAATTTATGCTCTGGATCATTCTCTGCCTTGGTGACTTTGGTTTGTACCATGCCGTTTCCGATTTCGGCCATTTGCTCTGCAATCGGTATTACCTGCCCGCGGTCTTCGAAGGAGTTCCACGTTGCACCCACAATTTGCTGGGGGCCCTTTCTTTGCTCTACCGACCAACCGCAAACGATGTAGCCTTTTCTCGCTAATTGAAATTAATACAGAAATGGGATATGGAAATTTATTTCAGCACCCATCCGGGGACCTTTCCCCTGCATGCAGAAACACCCAGTGGAGAAATGCTTCTGACGACGAGGCAAGAGGCAGGGGAGTCTATGTGTGCACTGTTGTTCAATCGAGAGGGTGAAAGTGGAATTGAAAAGTGTTGGCCAAAACGATATTAATGATAGTCATCAGCCGTCTCAGCTGTCACACCGATTCGATATTGTTCAGGATTTTTATGGTGATCCCGGTGATCAGCGTCGCTGGGAATGGCCATTTGTTGGCACCCGTTTGGGAAGGGGCGATGTTGGAACGGAGATTGTGACTTGGGGGCAGGTTAAGGATGAGTCATACAGTGGAAGTTGTAGCCACTTGAATGCCAAGAAGCATGGAATCTGTTATGTAATTGGAACTGGAACAACTACAGTCTGACCAGGTAAGCAGGCGTTTCTAGTATATGGACAACAGACCGCCCACAGTGGTTCAATCTATGGATCAAAAGTTTACCGAATTCTTAGATGTCAATTTTATACAGATCGGTTTGATAATGAGCTTCTGATTGCATATTGATTTAATGTTTAGAAATTTGACATACAGACATTACATTTTGCACTTTTATCTCCGATTTCTCGCAAACGGCAACTCAATCACTTCTCTATCGACGAAGATGAACTAGTCTACGGCTAAAAATCTCCTAAATTAAAAAAAAAAACTTCTCTATCTATTAGTTGTTACACGGCCGCTCAATCTAATTCAGTCACTGAATTATAATCAATGGCCTGCATGATGTTAGCTGAATTCAGTTTTAATGTGCACGCATACTACAGAAAATCAAGTAAAATTGAAATCTGTCATGATGTATGATGGTGGAATTTTAGTAGGCACTGTTAAATCACATTTTGACTATGAATTCTACGGTGGCTGCCGGAGTAGACGTGACAATCAAAACGACACTGTGGATACCTTATTTGATACACACGATTACGAAGAACGATCTTAGCTTTAAAATGAAACTGGTTTTATGAAAATCCATTAACATTTCACTTATTAATCAACTATAGGGTGTCCCAAGGGTGTCCCAGAATGTCTAGGCTCGACTTAGGAACACTCCTGTTTGTTTCATATGACGTTTAAACAGCTGACTATCATGCTGAATCATTGTTTACATTTCGACCAACAGTTTGCGTATCGCAAGTGTCGGTTCTTTACATTTCCGTGACAGCTGGCGCCGGTAGTGTAGTGGTAATCGTGACTGCTTTCTCAACCCAATGGGTTTGGGTTCGATCCCAGCTGAGGTCGGTGGGGATTTCTCGAAGAGTAACGTTCCAGCGGGCCAAGGCCGCATCCGTCAAACCGAGGGCTCTGAAGTTAAACCATAGAGGTAACTACGACCAATTGCTGTGCGGAAAATCGGTGTGCGTGATTATAGACGATAATTCATACGTTAAATTTGATTACAAAACTCTTCCTGGTGATCAGTACTACCATAAAGTGCTCAACTTTTTGGCTCAGCTCTGGTACTCTCTTCGGTCCCAAGCTAATCGATTCACCCCTCGAAACATAGGAAAAACCAATAACCCCTCATATTATCTGTCAAACTTTCATAGCGAATCAAAACAAACATTGCGTAGTACTAGAATTTCGACTAGAATGGGATACGTTAATCGTTTGCTTGGGACCAATAGGCTAGTAAAGTAGTGAGCCAATTTAAAATCGTTAGTTTCGCATTGATTGTTGGTACTACCCCGTTCGTGATGGCCGAAGTGTTGACGACGCGGATAAGTCGATTTTTCAGAAAAATACGGTAAAAGGCTATAGTTTGGCCATAGTCGATGTTATAATAAGAGTCCAGCCAAGAGAAAATGTTGCAAACATCAGCACTGTTTGTGATTTATTTCTCGTCCGAGTAAACAGAGCTTCTGGGAGACAAAAATATGTATAGAACCTGTGCTGCTATAGAAGTGCTTGGTATAACTTATCAATACCACAATGATCTAAATAAAACGAAGTAATATTTTTCATTTTAAACTACTAACATATTGTCAGTAATGAATGCAATACTTGTAGTTCACTGGCTGTGGGGGGAATAATAATGTTTATTTGCTTTGCTTGTTTGGTACCCCGTTTGACAGTTCGATTGGTACTTCTGGTTTCACTCTTGGCGGGACTCTTATTATAACATTGACTATGGATTTGGCAAGCCATTTGTGAGTGTGGTATGCTTTCCAAACCGTTTGTGACAACGGAGGCAATGACAATCGATGTTTACGTGCGTGAGTGTTTAAACAAACGTCTGTTACCCATGATCCGCAAACACGATGCCTCAGTGCTGTTTTGGCCGGATTTGGCGTCGGTTCATTACTCCAAGGACACGGTATCCTAGTATAAATCCAAGGAGATGAATCTGCCAAACTGTACCCAGGCCAAGCCAATCGAAACTTTTTGGGCCCTGACCAAAGCATATTTCCGGAAACATGTAAAAGCAGCGGATTCCGTTACAAAGTTTGTGATGAAGCTAATGAGTAGCGTGAGATCAAAAATCCGCTCCTTGGATTACGACTCATTGGATCTCGAATTTTCCCTTAAGACCCCTCATTACATTTTGTGCTATGGTGCAACCAACCTTTTTGGTCACTTTCATCCATTCTTTCTTCAACTCCAGCTAGTTCTTAAACACTTTGGACGATTTTCGAACTTTGGCCTTAATTATGGCCCAAAATCTTTCCACCGGACGAATCTCTGGTGAATTTGGGGGGTTGACGGTTTTTGGTACAAAAACAACGTTATTTTCTCTGTACCAATCCAACGTCGATCGCGTGTAATGGCATGATGCCAGGTCCGGCCAAAATAATGTCTCACCTCCGTGGGACCGCAGGAAGGGCAACAGATGCTTCTGGAGGCACTCGGTGCGGTAAATTTCGCTGTTGATGGTACCCATTGTGATGTACGGTTTACTCAGTTTACCGCATTGGCATATGGCCTGCCAGAGCAAGTATTTTTTTTGGCGAATTTGTCCACTTTCTTCTTCTTTCTTCTTCGGAACATCAAACCGTGATTTGGCAACGTAGAACTCCAGCCCCAGTATCTGCTTTGCGTCTGTCTTGATGTAGGTTTCGTCATCCATAACCACACACTCGGTTTCGTTAATCACTGTCGATACAGCTTCCTTGTGTGGGATTTGGCCGCCATTTTTTGTTGATCACGCCGGTTCGGTGCCTTCCGGAACTTGAATACACGATTTCGTTTCAAGGGCTTACAAAGGTTTGTTTACAAAAAGCTTGCATGCCCTTTTCACATGTGGCTCTTGATATGTGTTTGTGGGTACGATGGGCCTGCCGGCTACTGCTGCTGCTGCTGCTGCTAAAGAGCGTGGGAGAACGTCGTAGATTCTTGATCGGTGGTTGGTCATGAGGACCGAAAAGCACCTGATCGGCTGCGTTCGTTGATCTGCTGGCTGGATACGATGGCGTTGGTATCCCTGGCCTAACCTCTGCGGACGGAGGCCACGTGGGCTGTGGGTCTATTCGTGAACCTGCGCTCATAATGGACCTTTGGCTGGTCGAGGTTGGGGTTTGATTACGCACCTCGCACGGGACTTTTATTCCAGGTCAGCTACCGGTAACGGAACGGCTTCAACCGGAATACAATGGGTCCTGGTTCGACTTTCTCCAATTTAACAATATAGATTGAGATTATAGTCACTTTTGCACTTAACTGTGCACAACTGGGCTAGTTTCGAGATGTTTCTCACTTGAGGCGTTACTTTTTTTTTTTTTTTAGCGAAAACGACATAACACCTGAAGTTTATTAATTTATTTAATAAGGCTCAAACGAATTAACTTTACAGAGCCGAGGATTCTTGGTCACTATACAATACATCTTAAAACTATAGTCAAAAGGTACAACACAATAAACATTTTATCTTCCGCTATCCAAAAAGCCTCCTCAATCAGAACTGGAGCCGCTTCCAGTGGTTTCATTGTAAGACAGTTACGCCATCGAGGGTCAGAGTGCTTCCAATGCAGCAATGGACGCAAAACGTGGTCAGCACTCACACACTCATCACGAAACGGTTGCTTTCTAAAGTCGACAACGCATCGATTGAAAGAACTGCTGATGAAGAACAATGAGGAGAACCACACAATGGTTGCTGCCGAGAAAACAGACGATCGCGTGCCACACATCGAGTGTGGCCGGCTTTTGTCGACAGCTGAGTGAACACTAACTTGATGTGTTACTTGGAAAAGAACATTCCATCACTAATAAGACCACCAGTAGCCTCTCCCTTTCAGGTATACCATTTTTCATCGTAGTCCTTTGTCTTCTCTGTGGTAATGCATTTAGCTCTGCAGCAGCTTTTCTCAAGGGTATCGGTTTTCGTGTAGTGTACTGTAACACATTGTGTTCTTAGGTTATAAATTTGAATTTGTTTCTTGAGTGTGCATGCAATTAATTTAATCCTAGCTGGGCTTTTATTTATGCATAATTTAATATAGTTGCATATAATATTCAATATGTAAATAAATAAACAATAAACACTTAGCAACAATAAAAGTTTTACAATTGAACTACTTTTTGACTGACAAACAAGGGGTATTATGTCCCAACGGTAACATATTCCAGGATGCTTTCTCGTACTGGCTGCGTTTGTTTTAGATTCGATTAGATTAGAGAGCAGAAAGTCAAGGGCTGTCTTTGCGAGCCCACACATTATAAGAATAACGTGGATGTATGAGAGTAGGACAATCATGCAAAACATATAATTCGTTCCTGGATCGGTTCCTCTGTCGATTTTCTTCTAAACCAAATCTCAACACGGATTAAATTCGACAAAAACTGTATTTAAGATCAGGGTCCTAATATGGCCTATTCGTTTAAAGCACGCTACTATCAAGCCGGAGGTGGCGGGTTGAATTTCCAGTCCGGTCTAGGGAATCTTTCAGGTTGGAAATTGTGCTTGCCCCACAATATACAAATTCATGCATTGACATAGAAAGCTATCAATTGATAGCTGTAAAAAAGCTTCAAGAACACTAAATTGAGAGCAGGCGAAAACTCGTGTAAAAGCATCAAATCCAGGTAGAGGTAGAAGATGTCTTTCAGTCTCTTCTTTAGATCAACCAAACAAGGTGTGTTTACACTCTCTGAGAATGTATAGAAAATGTTTCATTTACAACCCTACAGATTCCTAAACTCATCTCATCCCACGCTTTGAACTAGATCAACAACAGAGGCATCCTACTGTGAGAGACGATGTGACCACCAATCGAGTCAACAGCGATCTTCAAACGGACTATCAATCTCATCGAATCCCAAAGCCAAAGTTATATCAATTATGTAAATCGAAACATCCTGAAACACATCGAAAACCATAACTTACATCCTAAAATGGAACCAATCTGGTGCGACCACACTGTCAACACAACCAATTTTTGACGAACGCAATGGCAATAAAATCCAGCTTCCCACAAAGTTCGATCAGCACGCACAAAAAAAACGACCCCAAGCTGCTTGGCGAGTGACGATTTTATTGGACACCGCAGCAGTTTTGGAAGTGTTACACTTTTCGAGCTGCACGGCGGCCGCCGGTTGTGTGGGATAATTTATGACAAAAATGAGTGATGAAAATTATCTATTTCGACGCGGCCAGACGTGGTCACATATAAACGATTCCGATGAATAATATATGTCATCGTGACGCATCTTGTAGACACCACGAGGGGTCTTCGCACGTTCCGATTTTGGTTCACCTCCGTCCCAAGAAATATCACTCGATTTGAATGCTTTCAATTCCCAAAGCCACGAACGCTCCATTCAAGATACCAAAAACGGAGCACCAAATTGAACTCGCCTCTTTTTCTTCCAGTACCCAAGGGCCGATAAAAAGCAAGATCTTATTCTGGCACTTGCAGGCCCACGACGTTCATTGCACCGCTTCAACAAAAGCAAATCGTTTCCAAATTGAAAATTAAAGATCAAATTATGACCAACATGGCAATAAAAAATCAATTTATAGTAAGCATTTTATTGAACTCTTCTTCCTTGCGCCGTTTTACGACTCCACCCTGATCCCTAACCGGGAGTGATGTGGAGCTTTCGGACACAATACGAAAAACGCACAATCCCACATCTCGAAGCGAGATATCTCATATCGCACTTGTTTGCCGGGCTGAGACCAGTTTGGCCGCCCGGGCGAAGATGCTGGGAAAATGAAATTCGATCGCATTCTGGGTGCGAGGTATCATCAGTTTAACCCTTGGATGGCCTTGTTTTCAGATGGTGGTGAAACTCGAAATGCAAAAGCAAACCCAACGCGAACGGCGAGGATTACCTACAGCCGGTCGGGAAGCGTCGCAGATCGGAGCGCGAGGGCATCGTAAATTCGAACATTTTATCGTTCAAAGAAGGCATTTTAGACAATGTCAACATGGGTCAAGCAGATGAAGCGATTCCGTCCGCGCCTGGATTTTGATTCCCTTTATGATTTCGGTTCCGTGCTGGACAGTGGAATTGTAAATTGGATCTCGCACTGGCCGTGCCGAATCCACCCGCTCTTAGCTCAGCTCTTGGCAGAGTCGTGTTGAATATAAAACAAAAATTTGCTCATAATCCCATCATTTAATGGGCAGCCAAAAGTAGGAGCGGAATCGATTTTTGGATTTATTTCCGCGTGGTTTGAGTTTTTATCGTCCGAAATTGGATGAACTTGACACTTCATTGGACCGGTTGAATGTTGATCGCATTCATAATGCTGACGCTGACTGGTCCTTCTCATACTTTCTTAATATCTGAACTAAGTGATGTTGGTAATATGGGTAATATTTAAAATATCTGGGAGAACAAATAGGGGAAATGACGGCTTCGGCATGACAGACTATTTTCGGCAACACAAATTGAAACACTATTTTCACTGGATTTTCTTACGAAAACACTTCGCTGAATGCATGCAAACGATTCTTTATGGTTTCAGCTTCAATTTGACTATATTTTTACCACTTAGAAAAAGCAATCTAGCAAGGTTTTCTTGAAATGCAACACACGCACTACAAATTGTAGCTGATTTCGAGTTGCCGATAATAGAACAGCAGATTTACATACAGTTCAAATGGAACGGTTGCCGAAGAAAAACTGGTTGCCGACAATACTCGCTCTCACTAGAGAAGATTGGAGCTTTGTAAAAGCGTTTCAAAATAGTTTTTGACAATTCTTTCGACTGAAATTGTTAGAGCAGCTGGCAGCAAAAGATTGTAAACAAACCAATACTGCATATGTGTGCGTTCCATAGAGAAAAAGGCTATAGAAAGAAGGTCGCTGCTTAGGTTGCCGAGAATACGTAAATTCCCCTAATTTTTCGATCGATATTTGAATAAAAATATTTCATTTGAACTTAATAAAAAATGATGAATTCATACCCTATTTATTACATTATGAAGGTTGCAAATCGGATTTTGGCATTACTAGACGGCAAGGGCGTAACCAGGTTTCAAGCTAGGGAGGGGCGAAAAAAAAATTACTTTGGAAAATTCGGCCGAATTCCAATTCACCGAACGTCATTTCATCGAAAGGTTTTGTGTTGCTGAGTTTATGGGAGGGCAGTTGCCCCCCCCCCCCCCATGCCCCCTCTGGATACGCCTATGCTAGACGGTCGAAGTTGATTGATGAGCGTTTTAGTAGAATAATTGTATACCTTTTACGTTGTTTGTTCCTTTTAATTCTACTAAGGGTTGATGCATATATTATGTCACGCTCTAAGGGTGGAGGAAGGGGGGTCTAAGATTTTGTGACAAGAAATGCATTAGGTATAGGAAAAACGTCATGATAGGGGGGGGAGGGGGTTATTTTTTGCTCGATTTAGCGTGACATAATTAATGCATGGGCCCTAATATTGTATCACTTGTAAGTAGTAAACAAACGACGTATATGTTTAAGTTTGAAGTGATAGTGAAAATTAATAGTGAAAGTGAATTAGTGAAAGTTACAATGATGCAATAGTAGTCGAATTAAAGTGAACAAACAACGTAAAGGGTATTACTAGACGGGTTGAAGCAGAGTGCTGCATTGCCTAACTGTAAACATATAAAAGACACCTTAAGAAAATAAACAATAAAGGGTGTCCACGATGAAATTGCCACACACAAAATTGATTCGCAAAATTCGAGTTTTCATCCGATTGCCATCAAATTTTCAGGGATTGAGAAATAACTATTAAACTTCATTTTACCATTTTACTCGTATTTTATTTACAGTCCATACGCAAATGCCCGCACCTTGGCCTTAACCCCGGCCATAAGATTCTGCACAACCTGTGAATCAACCGTTTTTTGCATGTAAACCCATACTTTCTTCAGTTCCTCGACTGTCTTCACAACCTTAGGTCGTTTAAGAAGGTGCTGCTTCATAATCGCCCAGTACTTCTCGATGGGGCGGAGCTCTGGAGTGTTGGGAGGGTTGAACATTTTCGGCACGAAATTGACCTTATTGTCCGCATACCACTTCAGCACGTCCTTGGAGTAGTGGCATGAGGCCAAATCCGGCCACAAGATTGTTGGGACGTTGTGGGCCTTCAGGAGAGGAAGCAGCCGCTTCTGGAGGCACTCTTTTATGTACACCTGTCCGTTCATCGTGTCCTGGGTCACGAAAGGTGCACTCCGCTTCCCGCACGTGCAGATGGCTTGCCAAACCAGGAATTTCTTCGCAAATTTGGACATCTTCTGAGTGCGGACATGCTCCGGAACGCTGAACTTATCCTTGGCCGTGAAAAACAGGTTGCCGGGGATCTGTTTGAAGTCGGCCTTCACATATGTTTCGTCGTCCATTATGCAGCATTTAACTTTCGTCAGCATGTTGAGGTACAACTTCCTGGCACGGGTTTTGGCGGACTTGTTCTGCTTCTCGTCGCGATTAGGGGCCTTTTGTACCTTGAACGTTCGAAGCCCAGCCTTAGTTTTGGCCTTCTGGACAAAACTTCGGCTTAGGTGCAGCTTCTTAGCCACATCCCTAACGGAGGCGTTCGGATTTCGGTTGAAGGCTCCAACTACGCGGTTGTGATTTTTGGTGTTGTACGGAATACTTTTTCCTTCACTTCTGGGCTTCCGATCGGTGGTCAACCGTTCCTCGAACCGCTTAATCACTCGTGACACCGTTGAATTCGTGATTCCCAACGTTTTAGCGATGGAACGATGCGAGAGATCCTTGTTCTCTTGATGAATGCGCAAGATTTTATCACGCACGAGCTGTTCTTTCGACTCCATTTCCGCGAGTTTTGATCACAGGAATTTAAAACTTGCAGGATGTAAATAATGCACTATGAACTAAATCCACCCAAATTTTCATTAAATTCTACCCAACGGTTAAAAAGTTAGAGCAATTTCATAGTGTGGCAATTTCATCGTGGACACCCTTTAGACTATTGGAAGGTTGCAATTGAAAATTAAAAAAGTTGTATCAAAAATTCAAAAGTAGAAATAAAAAAAACTTTCTAATATATTCTTTTTTGTTTTTGGGGGTCTAAACAATAGTTTCTATTGCATCTTTTTAATTTTCAATTGATATTGTTCACAGGTCTATTGCTCATTTTTAACCCGTAAAAGGCCGAGACAAACTGTTTAATTTTCAAAAATTCGTATCTGTGAAATGCTATGGCCGATTAAATTGATTTTTTAACATCATTCCGGTGAGTGATTCTTACATCTGTTGGGTGGTACTACCATAGAGGTAACTCTAAGACCAGAAGGTCCCGAAGAAACGTGCGCATCTTTTTGGCTCAGCTCTGATACTATCTTCGGTCCCAAGCTAATTGATGCACCCCTCGAAGCATAGGAAAATCCACGAACCCCTCATTTTATCTGTCAAACTTTCATAGCGAATCAAAACAAACATAGTGTTGTACTAGAATTTCAACTAGAATGGGATACGTTAATCGTTTGCTTGGGACCAATAGGCTAGTCAAGTAGTGAGCCAATTTAAAATCGATAGTTTCGTATTGAATAGTTTGTTTGCGAGATTTCGCAAGAAATCAGCGATTGACGTGTTTGTTTACAAAAGCAATTACGCCCAAATCTCGAAGTACTTTGGATATATCCGGAGTAAACTGTGATTAGGGTGAAACTATCAATGACAACAGAATGAGGAAAAAGCTAATAAAGTTTGCACTTACAAATATTATTTCTAATGAAAGGATTAGCAATACTTTTGACATCTAATAAGATGTATGAATGTAAAATTGATCCAATTTTATTTTTTTTTAGCTTAACACTCGATTTTTGTTCGTTTTCCTTGGAAAAATCGTCATTTTCATAATTTCACCCGCAAATGTGGAATGTTCTGAATAAGCCCTTATTTAAATTGGCTCTCAATATGTGAAAATGACAGTATCGCCCAATACTTTTCGCCTTGTTTCGATATGCTTGACAGTGTCGCCCATCACTCTTTGCCTTGTTTTGGTTTCCTTGAAAGTGTCGCCCTTGACTTTGCGCCGTATTTACTTTTTAGTTTAAGATGAGCCTTTTGCTTTTATGTCGTAATAAATTAGTTGCTGCTGCTGTTCAATGTGAATGAGTACTATTAAAAGAAATTATATATTATATTGTATTTACCTTTTACGTCACAGAGTAAGACGATGGTAAGATTTCGTTCTTATTTCTGCGTCTGAATAATATATTTCTCGTATACACAAATACACAATTTCTCGTCATGTTAGTTATTTATCACAATTTTTAGCATTATTGTTAGTATCATTTGGGCAAAATATATTTAATTGCTTAATATATCCTATACATTTCAGTGTTGCATCCACTTACCATTGTGAGCTGAGGAGGTATAGAGCTGCATCTTATTATAAGTAAAATACTTCTTCATTGGAACAACTCTAATATCCATACAAATGCATTTCATTGTGTTATATTTTAATGTTCTGATCAGTGTTGGAAAAATCATTTTCAAAAAAAGTTCTATCACAGCTCATTGCAGAGATAAATCCCAAAGGAACTTCTCACAAAAAGTTCGCGAACGAGAGATGATAAAAAGTCCATGAAAGCGTAGAGCGAGAGAAATTTTCATTTCGTATCGCGAAAGATCTTTCGTCTCTCAATCTCACATCATTTCACACGTACTCGTGATTCGAACCAACCAAATATCCCCTCAGCTTTGTTCTTTTTTTCCAGCGAGTAAAGGTAGGCGATGATCACGCGAGAGTGTCTGTTTGTTTTCTTCTCGTTCTCCGATATTTTTCGCATCCTTCACATTAAATACCATTTCCAGAGAACTTTGAGATTTGGGCGAAATTGCTTTTGTAAACAAACACGTCATTCAGCGATTTCTCACGAATCAAAGCACAATCTAGCGAACTATACTATACCAAATGAATCATTCCTCTACCTGTCTGTGTTGTTAGTTTTTTAGATTGAACTTTAATTCATGAGAAATCGGCGAATTAAGTGTGTGTTTACAAAAGAAATAACGCCCTAATCTCAAAGTTTTCCGGATTTATTTATAGTTTTTGTTCTCAATGCAACCAGCTAATAGTAGATACTAGTAACTATTCACCAAGAGTCTAATCTTTGCTGACCAAATCATCATTTGTGGCTGTACTCTTCGACAAGAAGAACTATGCTATTAGTGCGAAGTACAGTTAGACCACTGAGATTGGCGCTTAGAAATGTTTAGTGTTAGCTAGCAAGCATTCTGTTGATTAGTCTTACTGCAAGAGCCCCTTTCTCATTCGAAGCTCATTGTCACTGTCAATTGAGTCACTCAGTATCATTTGATATACGACAGTGGAGTATGGAAGAAATTCAGGAAAATGGTCCCGAACAGACAAGTCGACCGGATGTCGGATCAATGTAAGGCTAATTTAAGGTAGATGTCGACCCAATGTCGTGTTAATGTCGGGTCAATTTTGGGTTTATGTCGGGTCAATGTCGGGTCAACATCGGGTTGGGGTTTGATAGAAGTCAGGTTGGTGTCGGGTTGGCTTAGCTTTTTCGCCGGAATGTCGACCAGAGCTCCGTTTGTGTGTAGGTTACACTCAATCGAATGATATATAGCGTTTCTCAAATGAGAATGATCCATGCAAATGACTAAGCAACTGATATCACCCATTCGGAGGAGGTCCCCTTTGATAGCGAATAGCTACTTTTCTCATTTTCATCAAAAATGTTCAAATGATTTTGAGAATTTACAGCACTGGTAATAGCACAGTGAAAAAGTTCACCACCACCTATATTCCCAACCATCCCCCTGCATATAATTATTGCATAAGAGCTTACAGGAACGATATTACGAACACTAGTGATGAGAGGAGCCATGCATTAACTGTATGTCGTGAAAATGAGGATACATTAGGCGCTCCTCCTTCCGCAACCCCCTATCCTGAGGAACGGTTTTAATATAAAAATTGCTAGTCACAAAATCTTATACTACCCTCCCCGTTCCTCGTTAATGTCGGGTTGACACTTGTGCTGATTCATTCATTTTTTTTTTGCCAGAAACCAATGCACCAATCAATCAGTTGCACAAAACTGTTCACATCATCCTGATAACGGCTACTTTAAACAACAGGCGCCAGTAGACAGCCAGGTACCAGACTTATCAGTCTTTAGAGATTTTTTTTTTTGTAATTACTTTATTTGTACAGGCTCATTATCTTTAGAGATTGTATTGATTTACTCGGGATAGCTTTCTGTCTATAATCTTTCCCTTGTGAAATGTGCAGTGCAATTTTCAAGAACGAATGTGGTGTAAAGAGATAGAGAGAAAAAATGATCTGATATTTTTCGTATCCCCACGTTGGTGATTCGAGTTAAAAAAGTTCGCGATATCTCATTCTCTCATCCCAGAAAGTTCGCTCAGGAAATATTGGAGTGTGAAACTAGTGAGGGAAAGTTCCCAAGAGAAAACGTATCGCAAGCGAAAATGATATTTTGGTGAGAATTCCATCACTGGTTCAGAACTTCTGATATATTTCATTTCTCCATTGCATATATTTTCATAATATAAATAAATACTGGGTTGGGAGGGAGCATCAGGGTATCATTCCAACTGAAACTGGACGATGGTATGATTGACAGCCGGAGTCTAGGAGGGAATAAACACTATCATTTTCTTTATCCTACCGATTCGATTGTGGTGGTGTGAATTCTACTCCAACAGTTTCAGGGCGATTGACGCGCCCTTCTTAACAAACCATCCAGTAGGAAGCTTAATAAGTATTGCGAATTGTGTTATTCGATTTGTTGGAGCGTATCGTTGGAAGGAGATTCTTAAATTCCCGTGGATTTCGCGTAAGTGTCTCTGCTTACGGGTCCGCCCTTCCGTTTTTGGCCCTTCATACAGCGATATTGTGAATTCAGATCGGTAGCTCAAATTGATCTTGCTATTAAGTGGAGCTGCATACAAGACAAGTCTTGAAGGGATGGTGGCTACCTTACATACATACATTTCTGCGTCTGAATAATACAGGGAAACGTTTTTTTTTTATATCTAGTATACAGATTTAAAATGTCACCAGGTTACTAGAGGTAACTCTAAGACTAGAAGGTCCCAAAGAAACGTGCTCAACTTTTTGGCTCAGCTCTGGTACTCTCTTCGGTCCCAAGCTAATCGATTCACCCCTCGAAACATAGGAAAATCCACTAACCCCTCATTTTATCTGTAGAACTTCCATAGCGAATCAAAACAAACATTGTGTAGTACTAGAATTTCGACTAGAATGGGGTACGTTAATCGTTTACCTGGGACCAATAGGCTAGTCAAGTAGTGAGCCAATTTAAAATCGTTAGTTTCGTATTGATTGTTGTTACTACTCTCAATCCAAGACTACAGCCAGATTCAAAAGGTTGATAACATTACCAGTAATAATCTCAATATTATTACGAATTGCATATCTTTTCTTCTTGATCACGGATTGGAGCGAAACAGCGACGTGAAACAGCGTAATACAGAAGAGGGCATTTTTTTGAGGCCATGCTTGGGAAGTTTATTCTATAAATCACATCCGCTATTCGCTTGAACTAGGAGTAACATATTGGTAGCATGCAGTCCATTAAGAAAAAAAACACCCTGCTCAACTGGATCCTGATGTGAATACCGAACAGCAATTCTCTTACTAACTAGTAACTATGAAAACCGTTTAGCTACACTCAAGATCGGTGAAGCGTCTAGAGTCATCCTTAAATAAAACCATTCTACACCGGACAAATTGAAGCTTGGAGCTGAAAAACACTCATGTTTCGGAAACATACTGATAATAATGTTTATAACAATGTGTACATTTATTTCAACCAATTTCAAAACGATAAAGATGATAAAGATTTCTCTATTAATTTTCCGATTCCAAATCATCTTCTGGATCCAAGTCAGCATCAAAATGGTCCTCTCCTCCTTTCTGTGCCCGCCCTTCTCTTTTCTTGGGTACAAGATTTCTCAAAAAAGTTTCATAATATTGTTTGTTCGAAACAAACTTCATCAACTTTTTTAAGTCTTGCAACTTTTCGGATGCAAGAATCTTCAATGCTTTAAAATCTTTTTGCTCCATTTCGTGCACTTTGAATTGAACCTTTCACTCAATGGACCCGATGAATACGGCCCAATCTCTGGGAGTTTCAATATCGATTGAACTCGACTTTTGGCTCTTCCTATGGAAACATGAACCGAGTCAACCTCCATATGGCTGTACCCAGAAATCATTAGTTTGTGACGGATTATCATCTCTCTCCCAACCAAATTACATTCTCTAATAAACATGAACATCGATCAGAGTAATAATTGACACATTTAATGGCAAGATCCATTTTTGTTAAATCTTGCAGTAAGCAAGATCCTACCTCTTCTGAACCTCTTCTAGCTTTTGTCTCGTCCCATATATAGCAGTCAGCCAAGTCGGTCACGTCGCTGGCAAGCAGAATCCAGCGGATCTCGTCTCGAGGGGGATGAAAGTTGATGATTTTCTCGGGAGCGATCTTTGGCATCATGGACCAGTGTGACTAAAACTTCCCGAAGCAGATTGGCCTGTGGCAATGCAGCAGCAGAAAGCACCGGAGGACATCCTAGAGCGGCGAGAGATGGTGGCGGCGATCCAAAACAAACCCAGCAAGAATCCGATGTTTTGCACGTCATTCTCATACAATCGATTGATTCGAGTGACAGCGTATTGTTTTCGTTTTAACATAGCCTGTCGTTGTCAAACGTCAAGCGACCCTGCAGAAAAGACAGCAATGATCACCGTGGACGAAATGGAACTGGTTCGCATAAAATTAATTAAACTATCCCAAGCAGATGTTTTCGAGGAGGAGATAAGGTACTTGGGGAAGGGAAAAGCGGTTCCGAAGCATTCGCACTTACACCTTTTGGGCCCCTTCGTCGACCCGGAAGGCATTCTGAGAGTTGGAGGTAGATTACGTCTTTCAGAGCAGCCTTATTTAACCAAACATCCCATCCTCCTACCCAGTTCATATCCATTTACACGGTTAGTTTGCCAACCATTATCACCTGAGACTGTTACACGGTGGCGGCCGTGTAACCCTAGCAGCCATCCGGCAAGAATACTGGCCAATTCAAGGACGTAGATTGGTCAATGGTATCGTTAGAAACTGCTTTTCGATACGCTCGTGCTTCACCCGTACCCACCAAGCAACAAACCGGACAGTTTCCTCAAGACAGAATCACTCCTAGCCGTCCGTTTTCAGTCACCGGAGTTGACTATGCTGGCCCAGTATACATTAGGCCAATCCACAAACGAGCTGCACCAACCAAGGCCTACATCAGCGTGTTTGTATGCTTCGTCACCAAAGCCGTGCACCTGAAGCTTGTGAGCGATTTATCCACCCCGCAGTTATCACTGCACTGCGAAGATTCATCGCTCGTCGTGGTTGCCCTGCACACATCCATTCCGATAACGGAAAAAACTTTCAGGGTGTCCAAAACGATCTTCACGAATTATTCCAGCTGATGCAGAAGGAGAAGACGACCGGTGAAATAGCCACCCACTGTGCGAACCTGGGAATCCAGTGGCATATGGCACCGCCGAAAGCCCCACATTTTGGTGGGTTATGGGAGGCAGCAGTGAAGATCGCGAAGAAGCACTTACATCGACAGTTCGGCAACGCAATGCTCTCGTTCGAAGATATGTCCACCGTGCTGGCACAAATTGAGGCAGCAATGAATTCTCGGCCACTGACTCCACTGACTAAGGACCCGAATGATTTGGCTGTGCTTACTCCGGCACACTTCCTTACACACAAAAAATAATCGTTGATAAAATTTAAAAAAACCATTAGTAAAATTAAAAGTGTGCGTTGGTTCTTTTTGGTAGAAAGCGGTTAGCTTTCAAAACAAAAGTCAACCAATTGTCTAATTAAAAGTTTTCCGTTCACTACTTTTAAAAGCTAAAACTTTTAAGATGAATTGTACTACTGTCAAATGAAAAGCACGGCGTATTGAAATTAAAAGTGGGTTCTTTTCAATTCAAAATAAATTTTTGACATGAAAATGTGGTAATTTTAAAATAATATGTACTGTTTTGATTTACACAAAAAGCATTTTCAATTTAAATATAAGTATTTTGATGATTATAAAATCATTTTTAGTATTCAATTCTAATAAATATTAAATCCAAATATTTTCTTTATTTGATAAATAAAAATCTACAAAAACAAAAATATATTTATTATGTCAGTTCGGTGCCGGCAGCTGATGAATGATGTATGTGTAGTCGAATAGGTTCGAATTCCAGGAAATAGTTACCACATTCAGCTCAGAACAGCTGCCCTGCCAGCCAAGATGAGATCAACGATTCTTCAGTTGAAGTTTGATTCCATCGATGTCCAGCACGGCATAAGTATAGGTTGATAAGAGTCTCCTACGTTGGGTTCTACTTCCGTTATCCATCAGCGACGTTACTAGCGCAGAAAGTGACCACACGCGAACAAACCCATGAAGACATGCCTAAAACGAAAAACACCAAGATCAATTTTCAGCATCTCAAATCAAGACAAAAAACCTCACTCACTCTTGCACGAGTTCAGGGAAAGCGCTAATGTTTTGAAACTTCCCAACAGAATACCTAACGCGATCGCTTGTTGAATACAATATTAAAGTATCCACACTACTCCCGGCTGATCTCCATCCGTTCTTGAGGCCAGGCAGGATGATGAATAAAATAAAATGTCTGTAGGCGGAAGCAAAACATGAGGTTCTTGATGTCAATGTCGGTGCTGGCTGTTTCAAAAATTGACTGGAGCATAGACGAATCAATGGGGCTGTGAAAAAAGTAATTTTTTAATAAATGTAAACCTGTTGAAGAAGCGTTTTTCGACATTTCTAAAATTAATTACTCACTCAATATCCGAGACGGTTCCGCTGCTGCAAAAATGAACGCAATACATTTTGACGCGAAGTAAACGGCTACTGAAACTTCAGTGCTGCTAGTAAACAAATTGATGTGAAAAGGTATATTGACAGTTGAACAACTTTCCTTTTAAAAAATGCACTTTTAAAATTACAAGTCAAAAGTGAAAAAAAACACATTCAAACAAAAATTTAATTTTCATTTTGAATATTTTCGCAGTTAATACTACGAATTTTGGCAACCTTTCAATATGAGAATGCATTATTTTTATTGATACAATTTTTGTTGTTTGTGTGTATTGGCACTCCCCGAACTCGACGTTAGCAACATTGACACCAGTCGTTTGGACCACTACCGGCGTCTCCAGCAAAGAGTCCAGCAAGTTTGGTACCAGTGCAAGACCGAATACTTGCAGGAGCTGCAGAAGAAAAACCGACACATCACACCGAACACTGCAATCCAGCCCGGAAGATTGGTCGTCGTCGTCGATGAGTTTCTCGCTCCCGAGAAGTGGCCACTAGCAAGAATCGTCAACACCATCCCCGGACCAGATGGGCTCATCCGAGTCGTCGATCTGCAAACCAGCAAGGGAATCATCCGTCGTCCGATTGCGAAGATTTGTATGCTGCCGTTCGAAGAAGCAACTGAAGAGGCTTGGAATATTTTGATTGTGTGTTTAGATTGATTTGTTTTTGAATTATTATAACAGGAGTTTAGAAAGAGTGAAATTCAGAAATTTCAGGTGGCGGCGATGACAGTTCTCAAACTGATTGTTGTCCTAAAGGCAGGTAGTGCTGACAGTTCTAGTACTGCACTGCCAATATTTTATGCAAGTTGATTTGATTAAATGTTCCAACACAACGTAGGTTTAAAGAGACAATGTAAGGGAATAAAAAGGAGTTAGTAAAGTTCCAACAGCCATGAAATAAAGATCGTTTTTTCAATTTAATAAAGTTTTGGTGATCTTGAGTGCCTACTCCGCCGATTTCGCCGTTCCGTTTTTTGGTGACTAGTGTCCGTGTGTGATCCCGAAATACCCCGCCGGAAGACCACGATCCTGCCCTAACATACACTAACAATACACTGAAGAATCTTCAGTGTATTGTTAGTGTATGTTAGGGCAGGATCGTGGTCTTCCGGCGGGGTATTTCGGGATCACACACGGACACTAGTCACCAAAAAACGGAACGGCGAAATCGGCGGAGTAGGCACTCAAGATCACCAAAACTTTATTAAATTGCACTGCACATTGTAGACGAAATACGCGTATCTGTCAAGGATAAGCAAATAAGGTAGTGAAATTAAATGGAAATTACTAATCGTTCTCTCTCTCTCTCTTTATACAGGTATTCCACTATTACAATCATACTATATGCCCAGAGAAGTCGAGATATTTTCCAATCCGAAAACTGCTTAAGCTGGGTTTATACAGGGCAAGTCAATTGATCAAGTCAGTTGAATTCAACGGACTTGAACGCGAATTGAACGTGTAAACCATGCCATTCAACTGGCAACACTTGAATTGAAAAAAATTGAATCAGGCTCAACTTTTCAAGGCAATTGAATTCAACTGAGTTGATCATTTGACTTGCCTAGTCTAAACCCAGCTTTTGACCGGAACAGAAGTACCGCAGCCTTGAGATTGAGCTATAAACCGTTACAATTACTCCTTGTAAATTTATAACGACTTTTATCTTTATTTTTCCCAGAGGCGTCGCGTGCCTCATTTTTTTACCTGTGCACCAAACTTTGTTCGTTATAGCTTACAATCACATATAAGTTTTTGTATATTTTATAATGATCCATGAATTCGAGGGACATATTCTCCATTACTATATTAATCACTACCTAACGTAACATTTTAAGGGCCTATCATCTTGTTTAAACAAAACTTGTATGGCTCTTTTCACGCTAACCGAAGTAGGAGGAATTGTAAAACTTAACTAATTCTCGTTTTTATCACAAGGCTAACTCTTTCGACTGAAGTGTAATAAAGAATATCCGTCAAACACTTCCGAAAGCATTTTTGATACAAAACAGTGTCAACATCTAGAGAAAATTCATGACCTCCCCTGGGTAGCAAACTTGAATTAATCAACTCTTTATTCATGAGAACAACACTATCAGAATGAACCAGGGGAAGCTCATAAGTTTTGAAAGACGCACCGGCGCAACTATCGGTAATTGAGAGATTCACAACTGACAAGAGAGTAAGAGCGGGCTTTTACGCTCTTTTTCTCTTGTCTGCAATCAGATATCCAAGTGCACAGCGAGAAATGCACACTTTGGGCACCCATACATCACAAATGTTCTTCTAATTTAAACTCACACATTCAAACCGGTCTGCAAGTATGATAACGTCCAAAGCGTACCAGACTGCTGTTTCCGTGTTGCTCCCGTGTGAAGCGTGACTGCTGAAAGTTTTAATTACAACTAGTGGTGCAAACCGCCATGTATTGCAGAAAATTTGTTGTATGCTTCAAGAGGTGATAGAAGGTCTGCTTGGCTTACATCAGGCATTTGACCATTCACAATCTTGCCACCCGCCACCCAAAAAAGCTCGCTAGGTGCACTATTTAACGAGTTTTGTCATGGTAGTGATATCTACATGCTTATCAATCAATGCATTAGGAATTAGGCAGACCATCCGAACCTTTTTGAAGCAAACCAAGGTCGAAGATATAATTGAGCCACACTATAAAATAGTGTATTCATGGTCACTTGTGGTCTGGAGTAAAGAAGTACAGTTATAATGTGACCATAAAATCTATAAAAATCTAAACGCATTGTTTTTAAATTATTCACACCTGTGTCGTGCACAGGTTGCACATGTGGACGCGACGCCACTGAACTCCATGTTTGACGCTATTTAAATTGGAGTAAAATTTACAAACAATATTGTCATGACTTTAAAATTCAGCAATGCATTTTAAATCATTAAATATTTTAAATTGGAATGCTCAATCTCTTAAGATAATGAAGACGAGCTATTTGACTTTTTGAGAGTTCATAACGTGCATATTGCCGTTATAACTGAAACGTTCCTTAAACCTGATCATAAGGTTAAGAAGGATGCAAATTATTTCATTTATAAAAATGATCGTCTTGATGGACCCTGTGGTGGCGTGCTCCAAACATAAAATTCTTTCTTCATTTCAAACCAAAGTTTTTGAAGCTTTGGGAGTCTCTGTTGAAACAAAATTTGGACAACTTACGTTAATAGCTGCCTATTTGTCATTCCAAGGCCAGCAAAAAAAATGTATCAAGGGTGACCTTCAGAAACTTACGCGTCATAGGTCTAAATTCTTCATTATTGGTGATTTTATTGCAAAACACCGCTCATGGTATAATGCTCAAAGCAATTCCAATAGTTATATTCTGTTTGATGATTGTTCTGCAGGTTATTACACTATTCAATATCCAAACAGCCCAACATGCTTTTCTTCAGCAAGAAATCCCTCAACTATTGGTCGTAACTGATTCATGTCAACTTTGTAGCCAATTGGTTACCCATGCTGACTTCGGTTCTGATCACCTTCCAGTAACTTTTGAAATATCCCAAGAAATAAATTCTAATCCCAACAGCTCTACTTTCAATTATCATAGAGCTGATTGGGAGCAAAATTGAACATTTATAGAATATAGCTCTGATCCAAACATGCCTTTGCAAACCAAAGATGAATTTAATAATGCTCTTGAATCTCTGACTACTTCTATAGTTGAAGCAAGAGCTGCCTCAGTACCAAAATGCGAGGTTAAATTCAATTCAATTATAATAGATGACGATCTTCAGCTCTTGATCCGTCTTAAAAATGTCCGTAAGAGACAATATCAAAGAACACGCGATCCTGCCATGAAAGTTATCTGGCGGGATTTGCAAAAATAAATTAAAAAGCGATTCTCTGCCCGGAGTAACAAAACTTTTGAAAATAATGTTTCTAAATTAGACCCGAGTTCCAAACCCCTTTTGGAAACTCACAAAATTTTTCAAAAAACTTCAAAAGCCTATTCCAGCGCTTAAAGAAGGTGGTAAAATTTTGATCACAAATTTGAAAAAAAAGCTCAGAAACTTGCTAAGTAATTCGAGAGTTTCCATAATTTCAGTTTGGATCTTACTAGTCCTATTGAGAATAAGGTTGCTCGGGATTAACTGAACATTTTCTCTCGGGAAAATATTTTTGATGATTCCTGGGGGACTGATTTGGACGAAGTAAGGTCTTTAACTAAACAGTTTCAAAATATGAAAGCTCCAGGTGATGATGAAATTTTCTATATCCTCATCAAAAAACTCCCAGAGAGTACCTTGTCTTTCTTGGTAAAATTATTTAACAGAGATGTTTCCATTTGGCATACTTTCCTGATAAATGGAAAAATGCAAAAGTTGTTCCTATTTTGAAGCCGGATAAAAATCCAGCTTAAGCTTCTAGCTACCGTCCAATAAGTTTTCTTTCTTCAACAAGTAAACTTTTTGAAAAGATAATTTTAAATAGAATGATGCTTCACATCAATACGAACTCAATTTTTGCAGATGAGCAGTTTGGATTTCGCCATGGGCATTCAACTACTCATCAACTCTTAAGAGTTACCAATTCAATTCGTTCAAACAAATCTGAAGGCCACTCAACTGGAGTTGCTCTTCTAGACATAGAAAAAGCATTCGACAGTGTTTGGCATGAAGGTTTGATTGCTAAATTGAAAAAGTTTAACCTTCCACTTTATATTATGAAATTAGTTGAAAATTATTTAACTGACAGAGCTACGCAGGTAAATTATCAAAATTCCAAATCTGATCGTCTACCTGTTAGAGCAGGAGTTCCTCAGGGTAGCATTCTTGGGCCTATATTGCATAACATTTTCACTTTGGACCTCCCTGATTTACCTCAGGGTTGCCACAAATCTTTGTTCGCTGATGACACTGGCATTTCCGCTAAAGGAAGAAGTCTTCGTGTTATTTGCAATGGACTGCAGAAAAGTTTAGATATTTTCTCTTCTTATTTACAAATATGGAAGATTTCTCCCAACGCTTCCAAAACTCAACTTATAATATTTCCACATAAGCCTAGAGCTTCGTTTTTGAAACCTAGTAGTAGTCACATAGTCACTATGAACGGAGCTCCAATTTCCTGGTCAAACCAAGCAAAATATCTTGGATTAATACTTGACCAAAAATTAACTTTTAAAGATCACATTGAGGGCATTCAAGCCAAATGTAACAAATATATAAAATGTCTGTATCCTCTTACAAACAGGAAATCCAAACTTTGCCTGACGAATAAACTTTTAATATTTAAACAAGTTTTTAGACCGGCCATGCTTTACGCTGCGCCAATATGGTCGAGTTGTTGCACTACCAGGAAAAAAGCACTTCAAAAGATTCAGAAAAAGTGCTGAAGATGATTTTGAAATTGCCTCCCTGGTACAGTACTACCGAAGTACATAGAATTTCTAATGTTGAGACTTTAGAACAAATGTCCAACAAAATAATTAATAATATCAGGCAAAAATCGTTGCAATCCTCAATTGCAACGATTAATTCCCTTTACACTTAGGTAAGATTTAGTTTTAGTTTTTAGTTTTAAGATTTCTATTGTTATACTGACATGCAGATTTAAAAAACCTGTTTAAAATACTGAGATGCCAAGGCAGGAACAATGTAAAAACACTTAGATATATATCATAACAATTAAGGCTGGTAAGTTACTGTAGTAACTGGAGCACCTAGATTGAAATGAAATGTAATTTATTTTAAATTTAGAGCAAATAAAAAGTTAAAAAAAAAACTTTGTTCCAAATTACAAACATATGTTACAACCCTTCCGGTAACCATATTACAGAATTTGTTCAAATTGCGAAACATTGCAAATTCCACACACTTTTCATGCAAATCAGCAACAGAGTCTTTCAATTCCCGGTTAGGTGTAATATGACGTTTTGTATGTGCTTGGCGATAATCTCACGAAAGTTTACTAGGTTTTGAGGTCACGACTCAGTAGCTAGAGTGGTATCCCGATCCCGATGGACCTAACAGATATTTGACGGAGTTTCCTTAGTTCTGCTCGATTACCGCTTGGCAGTACACGGCTTACATTTTTTAATAGTAAATAGATTTTACCAGCGATTTGGACCTAGAGGAGAAGTTGAATTTTTTTACTTATTGTCAAGGAAAGCGTATTAATGGTATAATTGGAAAACGCTTATTTGTTTATTTTGATACCGTTGCATTTCTAAGACAGCATTAACATTTTTGAAAATTTATTCGAACCGTAGGATTTTGAGCATTTATTTCAAACTTTCCCACACCGAGCTACGGAAAGACATAAATAACTGATCACGAAACTCTTACAAATCATCATGACATCTCATCCAGAAATCGATTTCGAGCAGTGCTTGCCGTGTTCCCGTTTTGATTGCTCAATCGAAGAATCCAACCATGCAATCGATCCAGTCCAGAGCAACGCACTTCGAGAATGAGTAACGCGTTTCTTCGGCACTGCTCTGAGAAAACTTCCCCACCCGTGTGACCGCGAAGAACTACTCAAAAACCTGAACTTCAGTAGGATAATTTATTTGTTTCTGCTGCGTACATTTACGCTCATAAACTTTAATGAACCGGAGCATCGTTTTTTGCTTTATCCTGCCTCGGCCCGGGCATACTCGAAGGCAATTTATCATCGACGTGATTTGGCGCGAAGGACTGCGCGTATAGAAACTGTATCGCTCGGCCGGCGCGGTCTGCAAAGGGCGAAAGAAGATCCCAAGATCGTTTGCGCAATCGAAATGAACTCATTGTTGTTGGGGGATGTGAGTGAGAAATGCCTTTTTGTCCTTTGTAACCTCTCTCTCTCTCTCTCGCTCTCGGTCGTGTTTGTGGCAGCCGACTCCGGTGTGAACGAGTGTGATGCTTATCGTAAGATTCCCCGCGCACGATAAATGCACATTTCATTCGTAAATTAAATTACATAAATCATAAAAATTTATGTTCGGTCCTTGGTTTGGACAGCGGAACCCATTCACAGGACACCGGTGACCGAGTTTTTCCCGATCGTGATCCGCTGCCCCTCCAATCAAGCGTTTAGTGCAACAGTTATGTGCGCACTTTTCAGCAATTAAATTTACGATTTGTGAAATTTTCCCTGAAAGGACGTTTGCCGAGGGAAAATTAACACTTTATGATGCGTAAACGATTAGGGCTGGGAAAAAAAAAGAGCGAATCGTCCTGCGTTGCGACGGCGGCGTAACACTCGAATGGGCCATAAATTTTGACGCAAATCGTCCGCAAGGTACTCCCCGGTCAATAATTCAAGAATGTGACATGATAAAGGTATAATTTTCCACACTCCGGCGATGATAAACAATCGCATTAAAAGAAGCAACAACGATGCGCGCGCGAGAGAGGGATGCTGTATGAGATCATATCCTGGAGCAGCAGATCTTGACCATCCGATAGGACACGGCGGTTGTGGCGACGCGCGAAGGAGTCTCGTCATATCAGAGAAAGTTTATTTTATGACTCTTTCTTCGGCTTCGGAAATAACACGGTCCTAAAAAGGAGTTATGTTTTAATAAAGATCCACTCCGTAGAAGAGCGCCTGGTGCATTGTGCAATGGGTGTGTGCGTCGATGGCCAGTCAAACAGTGCGTGATAAAGAAACCGGTGCCACTCGGAAGATGGTCATCAAGGACGAGCGATTTTATGACCTTTCGGAGTGGATTTTTTGGTTTTTCGGCATAATAACAATGTTTGCAAAGCGGGGCTCCATAAGTTTGCTCTGCAATTTGGGTTGGGTTCGGTTGGTATTCAAAATTTAGTGTAATGGGTACAGCGTGGCTTAAGTTATTGGAATGGATCGCGAACGATTTTTGATGGGGCATAAAACTTCGGTCACCTGAAATGAACCAATTTTGGCTCAGTTAACAAAGTAAGGTGAGGGCGGTTGATTATTTGGTAGGTACCGTAATCCGGGGGCAAATGGATAATAATGAAAATATAGGAATTAATCTCTACATTAAACGCTAGTTAGCGACGTAGCCACCTGGATGTTTTGACAACATGCACCAAGTCCACGACGTATGGAAAGCTTACATCGGCGGAACTCGGCGGGCCCGGCAACAGCTAGCTCAGCGATATGGATGCGGATAGCAACGACGGAAACCAGGTGCTGACATGGCAGCACCGATCGGCGCATCGGTTAGGAGTAGAATTTAATTATATTGAATAAATCAGTCTCAGTTTGACGACGAAACCTAGTGGTAGCTTTTTTTAAAAAGAACCTCCCGCTCGTAGAAAGTTAACTGGCGCCCGAATAGGCACCTTCGCGTCGGGAAGTGCATAAGTTGAAGTGCGTTGAAAAATCTTAGTGAACACTGATTGAAAGATATCAATCGAATCTGCAGTGAAAGGTGGAAACCACCAATCTACGGTAGAAAGAGCCGTGCTGTAGTGACTGACCGATATCTGCTGTGAAGTAAAAATCTTTAAAGTGTTTTATAAAAAATCACAATTGCGGTTCAAAGAGCCGGACTTTATGGTGAAAAGTGCAAATTCAAGATCCTCACTGACCACCAACCGTTGACTTTCTCATTATCGGCTAAAAATACCAACGCTAAGTTAAAACGCTGGAAAGCATATCTAGAGGAACACGATTATACAATCGAGTACAAGCCAGGTAAGAGTAATGTTGTGGCCGACGCTCTTAGTCGTATAGTCTGTTCATTGACAGGTACGCAACATTCAGCTGATGACAGCGATCATTTTTACATAATCTCCACCGAATCACCAATAAATGTTTTCAGGCACCAAGTGATCTTGAAAAAAGGTCCAGATAAAGTCACCGTACAACGACCATTCCAATTATACACCAGAGTACATGTGTTTATCAAAGACATTAATGAAGATTCACTCTTACAGGTACTGAAAAGTCACTTTGACTTAACTAAAACAAATGGTTTACTAACGACCGAAGAAATTATGGGACAATTGCAAGAAGTGTACAAAAAACACTTTGGGCAACAAAGATCACTCAAAATTCGATTTACTCAGTTTCAATTACAGGACATCGAAGAAGAAGACAATCAATGGAACGCCATTCGAGATGAGCACAACAGAGCTCACAGAGGGGCAGAAGAAAATAAGTTGCAACTTCAACGCAAATGTTATTTTCCGAAGCTTCCGCAAAAAGTCAAAGACTACGTAACAAATTGCAAAATTTGTCACGAATCTAAGTATAATAGAAACCCCATAAAATATCCCATCCAAAAGACTCCTATTCCTAGACCACCTTTCGAAATCGCTCATATTGATATAATGTTTTTAGAAAATGAACACTTTGTGACTTACATTGATAAGTTTTCGAAATTTGCTCAAGTAAAGTTTGTAGAATCCCGCGCCTCCATTGATATTGCCCCAGCCATCAAAGAAATCTTATTGAGATATCGCACACCACAAGTACTTGTGATGGATGGCGAAAAATCTTTTATGACTGGCGAGCTTACAAATTTCTACAACACACACAATATAGCAACCTATATTACCGCAACAGGCAGAAGTGAAATGAATGGACAAGTTGAGAGACTTCACTCAACCCTTCTCGAATTTTATCGAATCACCAAAGCCGAAAATCCCGGAAAACCACTAGTTGAACTAGTGAACCTTTCCCTCCATAAGTATAATTCCTCTATACATTCCGCCACAAAACACACCCCTTATGAAGTAATCCTACCTTCTCCCGGGTGTTCTTAACATAACAGAAAAAGTTTTCAAAAATCTGACTATAAAACAACGCAATGACTTGCGATACCATAATAAAAAGAATAAACTGACGGACATATCAAAGGACGATATGATATACGAAACAACTAGACAAAGACTAAAACATAAACCTCGATATAAAAAAATTGATATCGACAAAGTCAACACAAGCACTGTTACGACTCAGGACGGCAGACGAATTCACAAAAACGATTTAAAGGTTCGACACATTACGTGACAAAATATTTCTAACTTCTTTCTAGACTATGGATCATCGGGCTATCCTCAGCTCAGACGATAGACTTAATTAACGTTGACGGACAACCAATAATTGCACTCGACCATGGGCAAGCTAGACTACAAATTGGATCATATTATTACATTCACCATTTTAACATTAGTTCAATTAGGTCATACGTTAATATTTTAAGGAATCAGTTCGAGGAATTGACAACAAATCAATATTCACCACTCATACTACAACAATTTGATGATATAGATTCAATATTTCGAAAATTAAATCCTATGAAAAGACAGAAGCGTTGGGACAAAGTAGGGACAATTTGGAAATACATAGCAGGGACCCCAGACGCTGACGATTTAAGATTAATAAATTCCTCGATAAACAACCTAATTGCAAACAACAATCAACAAGTCAAAATCAACAGAGAGATAACCCTTCAATTAAAAGAAATAGCGTTCAATACTAAAGAAGCAATACAATTGTTTAACTCTAGATCATTAGAATTTCATTCTATTACTATCTTGGAAAACCTTAAATATTTGTCTCAAAAACTTGAAAATATCCTTGAAACAATTACATTAGCAAAGATAGGAATATTAAATATCATAATTTTAAGTGACAAAGAAATTAATCTGTTTATTGAAGATTTAGATAGGGAAAAGGTCATCGTGTCAACCACAGCGGAAGCTATCTCCTACGCAACAACATCGATAGTCTCCAACTAGAAGGAAATCGTACTCCTGATAAAGTTACCAAAGCTCAACGACATAACATATAGGAAAGTTCACATCCATCCGCTTATACACAAAAATCAACAAATACACCTAGCAGACAGAAATTACATCATCTGCGACAACGAAACATACATCGTGGAATCTTTAAAGGCAACCATATTCAAATTATCAGAAGTAAGACGTGAAAATTCAACGTGTGTACCAAGGCTTCTAGAAGGACAACCAGCTATTTGCAATTATACTTCAAATCCATCATCAGAGGAAATTACCAAAGTTAACTCGCTATTGAAAAACTAATGGTATTTAAACCAGTAGCTGTGTGGTTTCTACTGTTCTGCATGGTAACTTATCATATTGAGCGATTTATTTTTTATTTTTAGGACATTTTTGAAAGCTAAAATTTTAAAATATCGTTATGGAGTGAAATTAATCAACTTCTCAAAGGTTTTCGTGTAAATTGATTGCAACTGTTCTTATTCAATTTGGGTTCCCTTAATCCGAATCATATCATATTTATGAAAACATATTTGTGCGAAGTTTATTTTCAGCAGAAATTACAAAACAAGTTTCTTAAATGTATCTTTTAAAATCACTGTTAGTTTATCAGAAAACCATTGATTTATAAATATTTAAAGCATTTTACCGTTATTTAATGAATAATTCAGATTAATTGACACTTAGTTTAATGAGAAATACTACTTTCAACCATAGAACAAAAATCATTGCAGCCCTATGATCGTTTGTTTGAATGCTCTTGAACGACAGTTACATAAAATTGAAATTTTGGTAGAAAAATTTACTTTTCGCTTGAGAAACTCATCACGTCGGGCAGACTACATCGTAGTCATTTGAGTGCTTAAGACTAAGAAAGCCGGTAAACTAAGCAGTTTGTAACCTCTTGTAAACAGGAAATCCAAACTTTTCCTGAATAATAAACTTCTAATATTGAAACAAGTTTCTAAGCCGGTCATGTTTTACGCTGTGCCAATATGGTCTGGTTGATGCACTACCAGGAAAAAAGCACTGGAAATGACCTTGAAGTTTGCCGGCGCCGGTGGTGTAGTGGTAAGTGTGACTGCTTTCTCACCCCAATGGGTCTGGGTTCAATCCCAGTCGAGGTCGGTGGGATTTTTCTGAGGCATAAAAATCTCTGGTCACGTCTTCCTTCCGAAGGGAAGCAAAGCCGTTGGTCCCGGCCCATGTGTGTTGATGAATGGGTGCGATATCCTACGCAGGTATGGAAGCTGCCTCTCTGCGCATTCGATTGCCGTCAAATGGATGGCAATCGATGTCCGTCGGTGATTGGCACTAGATTGCGGAACAGAGAGACCGACGTTAAATAAAGGAAAGAAAAAAAAAAGACCTTGAAGTTCCCTCCCTGGTACTACCTCCTCTTCAATTGGATAGAGGATAGACGAGAAATTGCAATGGGTGGATGGCACCATCCACCGTGCTATTCGGGGTATTCCAGTATATTAACATCAGAGGCTGTCAATTGAATTACAGTTAGTGGTATCTTCTATTTCCTTGTCCGATGAGCTGTGGTTATATATCGTACCCCAAGTAACAATTTTCGGGGTTATGAGGGTTCTGTGGACCCTGATTTAGAATTTGTAGCATGCTTTAAAACCACTATAAAACTTACAATTTGATTTGGGACTGCTTCGGTGTAACGATGGATACTTAAGTTTGGCATCGGCACAATCTATTGGAAAAGTAAATATAGTGATTTAGCATTTGGAATGGTGATGGGAATGAAGGCACAACGGACCTGGATGAAGTTGTGGGTGTTGTTGATCCTTTCTCTTAGGTTACCTTGGGAGTCATCATGACCGGAAAACATTTACTTCTTCACTTTTGGTAGCATGGCCGAGTGTAGAAGCGACACATCACTCGGTAGTTTGTTGAAAGGAAGAGTGAAATCATTGCTATCAGTTCGAGAATGATCCACATTGACGGCACTGATAGATATTTTACTTCAACTTATCGATGTAATTTCCGCCAGGATCGCTGCTGGATCTTGCAGAATGCTTCATTTTTTGAGACTCCCATACATTTTCCCATCAAAAATTAAAAATTTTGCCCAGTTTTTGAGAACCTGAATAGGCATTGAAAGAGCAGTGGGGAGCTCACTCCAATCTAAATACTTAGAAAAATGGTCAGTAAAACGTTGAGGACATTATTAGAAAATTCATTAGCATCCCCTTGAATCCCCCTATGAGATGTTTATGTAACAGTAGGGTATAAGTTGCTGAACAAAATAACGTTGAAATTAGCTGCTAATGCCTGCTAAATATAGCGTTAAAAAAATTATAAAAACGAACGCAAATCCTTAAAATTAAGAGATAGATATCTGTTTCGGTCGGTAAATGCTGGGTAATGCGCAATACAGATCCCATTGACATCACTAGCCTCTTCCCAGCAACTCCTATCCCTACCTCCCCGTGGTACCGGCCGGGAACTGTGAGCAACCTTAGGGAAGATCGGGTAACCAACCCCGGTGGGAACTTTGGTAGTAGGCTGACAGGGAAGGGGGGGTTCTGTTCTCCAGGAGGAGTGGCTCACAACAGCGTCGGTTCCCCATGTTAGGGGCGGCTGATCTACGTCTGAGTGCCCGTGAAGGACTCTAAGCACAACTGTGCACCCTGGTCCCCCGGAAAGTTAGGGGGTTGGTGTCAGGCCCTACGAGCCAGCCGTAAAAAAGCATTGAAACGGAAAATCGGCAACAGACGAATACGAACCGAGACCAACGGCAACGACCCCAGCGACGAAATAGGACTTGCAATTGGAAACTCGGCACGTGGAACTGTCGATCTCTCTATTTCATTTCACATCAATGGTGCGAACGTTTAGAGGTAATCATACCATCTACCAGAGTTGCGGCAACACACGCGAGCTGGGCACAGCTTTCATCGTGATGGGCGAAATGCAGAAGCGCGTGATCGGCGGTTGGTGGTCGATCGACGAAAGAATGTGCAGGTTGAGGATCAAGGGCCGATTCTTCAACTTTAGCATAATCAACGTGCACAGCCCTCACTTCGGAAGCACTGATGATGACAAGGACGCATTTTACGCGCAGCTCGACCGCGAGTACGATCACTGCCCAAGCCACGACGTCAAGATCATCATAGGAGACCTAAACGCTCAGGTAGGCCATTAGGAGGAATTCAGACCGACGATTGGAAAGTTCAGCGCCCACCAGCTGACGAACGGGAATGGACTACGACTCATCGATTTCGCCGCCTCCAAGAACATGTCCATACATAGCACCTTTTTCCAACACAGCCTCCCTTATCGTTACACCTGGAGATTACCACAGCAGACGGAATCGCAAATCGACAACGTTCTGATTGATGGACGGCACTTCTCCGACATTATCGACGTCAGGACCTATCGTGGCGCTAACGTCGACTCTGACCACTACCTGGTGATGGTCAAACTGCGCCCAAAACTTTCCGTCATCAACATTGTACGGTACCGACGCCCGCCACGGTACAACCTAGAGCGACTGAAGCAACCGGATGTCGCCTTAGCATACGCGCAGAATCTTGAGGCAGCGTTTCCAGAGGAGGGTGAGCTTGATGTGCCCCCTCTAGAGGACTGCTGGAGTACAGTAAAAGCAGTCATCACCGACGCAGCCGAGAGCACCATCGGGTACGTGGAAAGAAGTCGACGGAATGAATGGTTCGAGGAGGAGTGCAGAGCGATTTTGGAGGAGAAGAACGCAGCGCGGGCGGTAATGCTGCAGCATGGAATCCGACAGAACGTGGAACGGTATAAACAGAAGTGGAAACAGCAGACCCGCATGTTTCGGGAGAAAAAACGCCGCCTGGAAGAAGCGGAGTGCGAGGAAATGGAACTGCTGTGCCGTTCCCAAGAAACACGGAAGTTCTACCAGAAGCTCAACGCATCCCGCAACGGCTTCGTGTCGCGAGCGCAAGGATAAGGACGGGAGCCTCTTGACGGACGGACGTGAGGTGATTGAAAGGTGGAAGCAGCACTTCGATGCGCACATGAATGGCGAGGCCTGCACTGGATGATAGTCAGGATCTGGGAAACAGAACAGCTACCGGAGGAGTGGAAGGAGGGGGTAATCTGCCCCATTCACAAGAAAGGCGACCATTTGGAATGTGAGAACTTCAGAGCGATCACCATTTTGAATGCCGCCTACAAAGTGCTATCCCAGATCATCTTCCGTCGTCTATCACCTAAAATGACCGAGTTCGTGGGAAGTTATTAACCCGGCTTCATCGACGGCCGATCGACAACGGACCAGATCTTCACCGTACGGCAAATCCTCCAGAAATGCCGTGAATACCAGGTCCCAACGCATCATTTGTTCATCGACTTTAAGGCGGCATACGACAGTATCGACCGCACAGAGCAATGGAAAATCATGGACGAGAACGGCTTTCCTGGGAAGCTAATCAGACTGATCAAAGCAACGATGGACGGTGTGCAAAACTGCGTAAGGGTTTCGGGTGAACTATCCAGTTCATTCGAATCTCGCCGGCGACTGCGACAATGTGACGGACTCTCATGACTACTCTTCAACATCGCTCTAGAAGGTGTAATGCGACGAGCCGGGCTCAACAGCCGGGGTACGATTTTCACGAAATCCGGTCAATTTGTGTGCTTTGCAGACGACATGGACATTATCGCAAGAACATTTGGAGCGGTGGCAGAACTATACACCCGCCTGAAACACGAAGCAGCAAAGGTCGGACTGGTGGTGAGTGCATCAAAAACAAAGTACTTGCTAGTAGGCGGAACCGAACATGACAGGATTCGTCTAGGAAGTAATGTCACGATAGACGGGGATACTTTCGAGGTAGTGGAGGAATTCGTTTACCTTGGATCCTTACTGACGGCTGACAAAAATGTGAGTCGTGAAATACGAAGGCGCATCATCAGTGGAACGTGCTTACTACGTGTCTTGAAAAACCCCTTGGAGGAAGACAACGATTTTGCAGAACCTGACGCTATCCACAATTTGACGACTTCTCTACATCTAGAACGAGTGGTAATTAGTTTTAATAATTTTAATTAGTCGACTGACACAATCCAGAATACAGTTAGGAACAGAAATTTTAGTATGTTACCAAAATACACTAGGGCATGAAAAGTGCGAATAAGATTAACGAAATTCATAATAAAATTTCAACGGCGCCGGTGGTGTAGTGGTAAGCGTGATTACCTCTCACCCCAGCAAGCCTGGGTTCAATCCCAGTCGGCGCCGCCGGGATGTTCTGAGGCATAACATCTCTGATCACGCCTTTTTTCGGATGGAAAGTAAAGCCGTTGGTCCCCGGTTCATGAGTTGATGGGTCGATAGGTAGGGTCCAGGTGTGGGAGCTGCCTTCCTGGCACGTCGGTAGCATTGGTGCTCAACACGGAAAACAAAATCGACGGAAAAAACAAACCAAAGGAAAAAAAAATTATAAAATTTTGTGTTGTTCCTTCCGAATAATTTTGGCAAATGAAACCAGTTAGGATGAAAGTGTTAGAAGTGAAGAAGTTTTTAGAAATAGTTACAATGTTTTTAAGGATGATCTTGAATGTCTTAAAATAATTCAGGATGGGGCGTTCTTCTTGTCATCTCAACAAAATTTAATTCAGAGCTAATCGCTACTACTAAATTTAAAGAATTTGAACATGTAACATGTAACCATAATGTAAAAAATCAGCACAATTGTTATTTAGATTTTTTATTGGCAAATATTCATGAAGAATTCTGCGTGACCAAATCATTAACTCTGTTATGGAAAAATTAAGCGTTTTACACAGCAATTGAGCACAGAAAATTTATAAAAGGCATAACAGCAACAGAAAGCACAGAAAATTTATAAAAGGCATAACAACAATGCTAATTTGGATAACTATTTGAACATTTGCAATCAACTCAATATGGCCATTGATATTGCATTTGAAGAATACAATGCAAGAACAGAACTTGAAATTAATTCTTGCCCAAAAAATTTCTTCAACTACGATAAAACTAAATTAAAATCAGACAACTTTCCTTCGCTCCCCATCAATACAACTGTAAATCTCTACTAACCTCGAGACAACCGCGAGTAATCGGTTCAATTCCTTTAACTCTAGATTTAAGACATTAATTATTTATAACGCAAATGATAACTTGACTCTGTAAAGTTTATTCGACTGAGCCTGTACAAATAAATTAATACAAAAAAAAAACTTTCCTTCGAGAATAAATCTGGAGGAAAAGTAAGGTGATAACTCGGAAAAAATTGCAACTTATTTGCAACTTTCTTTCAAGAAATCTACACCACTTTCTCTTATGAAGATCGCTATCGAGTGTATTTTTCATGCTTCCCTGAATTTACAAGAGATATTAGTGTCAATCAAATCAAAGTGGAGGACATTATGGTGACTTTAAGAAATTTAGACATCTCCAAAGGATCAGGACCTGACGGTATTCCACCCGTATTTATGAAAAGCTTAGCAATAGAACTTACGGTCTCACTGTTTTGGTTTTTTAATAAGTCGTTGGAATCTGGGAGCTTCCCCAAAGTTCTTTCTTAGTGCCTATTTTTAAAAGCGGAAAAAACTCTGACATACGTAATTACCGTGGGATTGCCATTATCTCTTGCATTCCATAATTTTTTGAAGCAATCTTAAATGCAAAATTATTTCATCAAATCAAAAACAGAATCACTAATTTGTAACATGGTTTCTCCAAAGGCCGTTCAACTAGTACAAATTTACTCGAATTTATTAACTATTCGCTGATTGCAATGGATAATGTAAACCACGTTGAAGCTCTATATACAGACTTCAGTAAGGCATTTGATCGCATTTACATACCCTTGCTACTCTTCAAATTGCAAAAAATGGGAATTGAGCCAGGACTTCTCAAATGGTTCGATTTATATCTATCGTCAACAAATAGTTAAATACAAAGGGAAGAAATCGAATCCCATTCAAGTCACTTCAGGAGTCCCACAAGGCTTTCATTTAGGCCCTCTTTTGTTTATACTATTTGTAAATGACATATCCTTCATTCTTAAAAACATAAAAATTTTAATGTATGCCGACGACATGAAGCTCTTTCTAGAAATAAGGAACAAGGAAGACATCAGGATATAACAGACTGAAATATACATGTTCTATATTTGGTGCAACAAAAGCCTTTTACAACTGAACGTAAAAAATGTAATTCAATAACTATTAGTAGAAAACGAAGCACACCAGATATTACAATCTTCGTAATACAATTACAAATATAATTTACTAATTACAATTGCATAATACAATTTACTAATCAGCCGGTAGAAAAGTGTGAAAGAGTTGGGGATTTAGGAGTTATCATAGATTCCAAACTAACATTCAGTGATCATTATAATACAATCGTCAACAGAGCATACAACATGCTTGGCTTTATTAAACGATTTAGCTATAATTTTCATGATCCGTACACAATGAAAACATTGTACATTGCCTATGTGAGGTCAATACTGGAATACTGCAGCATAGTTTGGTCACCTTATTCAATAACGCATGAAGAACGAATAGAATCGGTACAAAAGCAATTCTTATTGTTTGCACTTCGTAAATTAGGTTGGACAAGATTACCTCTTCCATCTTATGAAGCACGGTGCATGCTCATCAACATGCAATCATTAAAAGAGCGTTGTGAATTTGCAATGGTCTCATTTTTAAACGATATCGTTTCGTACCGTATTGATTCAGAAGAACTCTTATCAAAGCTAAATTTTTATGTGCATTCCCGACAACTGCGCAATCGGAATATTGTTTTTTACAAACCATCATCGTACAAATTATGCTAAATTTGGACCCTTAAATCAAATGATGGCTACTTACAATAAGCACTGCGAAAATATTGACTTTACTATGACAAAAACCAAACTAAAACACAACTTCAATTTTATTCATGATTTTAACACGTAAAATACAATATTATTAAGGTAAATGCTGTTTTATTTATTTTACATGTTTTTTTTATTCATTATTACAATTAAAAACAAAGAATGTAATTATTAATGCAATAAACCGGTCTACATATAATTGACTCCCACGGTACAGGCTGGGGGGAACTGTATGATGACAACCGTTCTACTATGATATATGATCTCTGTGACAACTTCAACATGACAATACTTAACAATGGAGAAGTAACACGTTTGGCTGGTCCATCCTCAAATGGAAGTAAATTAGACCTCACACTTTGCTCTAACTCATTATCGTTGGATTGCACGTGGAATGTGATCCAAGATCCCCACGGTAGTGATCACTTGCCGTTAAAAATTTCGATTGCCAGTGGGTTCAATACGTCGGAATCCGTTAACGTCGCGTACGACCTCACCCGTAATATCGATTGGACAACGTTCAAGACCGCGATAGAGGAAGCCGTGTCGTCGGTAGAAGAGCTTCCACCGTTGGAGGAATATAACTTCCTCTCCAATCTGATCTTGGACAGCGCGCTTCGAGCTCAAACTCAGCCGGTTCCTGGAACGTCTTTCCATAGGAAACCACCTTCCCCTTGGTGGGACAACCAATGCACAGAGGTTTATCGTAAAAAGTCCGACGCGTTTAAGCTTTTCCGGAAACGTGGAACACCCGTGTATTTCGAAGCGTACTCGGCTCTTGAACGCGAACTCAAGAGCCTCATCAAAGCCAAGAAACGCGGATACTGGCGGCAATTCGTGGACGGATTATCGCGCGAAACATCGATGAATACGCTTTGGAACGCGGCGCGAAGGATGCGTAACCGGTCTTCGAACAACGAGAGCGAGGAGTACTCAGATCGTTGGATTCTCAAGTTCGCGCGAAAAGTATGTCCTGATTCCGTGCCGACACGGATGATTCCTCGCGAAACGACGAATTCGGTGGACGAGATCAGCCAGCCTTTTTCAATGCTGGAACTCTCACTCGCGCTCCTTTCGTGTGGCAATTCGGCTCCGGGGGCTGATAGAATCAAGTTCAACTTGTTGAAGAACCTCCCAGTCGTCGCTAAGAGGCGCATGTTGAACTTGTTTTGTCAGTTCCTGGATCTCAATATTGTTCCGGATGATTGGAGACAAGTGAGGGTTATAGCCATTAAAAAGCCTGGAAAACCCGCTTCAGATCATAACTCGTATCGTCCCATCGCGATGTTATCGTGCATTCGAAAATTGTTGGAGAAAATGATCCTTTTTCGCTTGGACAAATGGGTTGAGACGAACCACCTACTCTCAGATACTCAATTTGGTTTCCGTAGGGGCAAGGGAACGAACGACTGTCTCGCGTTGCTTTCCACTGAAATGCAGTTGACTTTTGCTAAAAAAGAGCAAATGGCTTCTGTCTTCTTGGATATTAAGGGGGCTTTTGATTCAGTATCGGTTGAAGTCCTTTCAGACAAACTCCACGCTTGTGGCCTTTCTCCATTAATCAATAACTTTTTGTACAATTTGCTGTCAGAGAAACATATGAGCTTTTCTCATGGAAACTCTACAGCTTCACGATTTAGCTACATGGGCCTCCCTCAGGGCTCATGTTTAAGCCCCCTTTTGTATAATTTCTACGTTAGAGAAATTGACAATTGTCTAAGTGACAACTGCACGCTGAGACAACTTGCAGATGACGGAGTACTGTCTATGACAGGGCCCAGAGAGGCCGACCTGCAAGGACCCTTACAGGATACCTTAGATAATTTGTCTACTTGGGCTATTCAGCTAGGTATCGAATTCTCCACGGAGAAAACTGAGTTGGTCGTTTTTTCTAGGAAGCATAGCCCAGCACAACCGAAGCTTCAACTTTTGGGTAGACCGATCACTCATTCCATGTCTTTCAAATATCTTGGGGTCTGGTTCGATTCAAAATGCACCTGGAGATCCCACATTGAGTATCTGAGACGAAAATGCCAACAAAGGATCAATTTTCTTCGAACAATTACCGGAACGTGGTGGGGAGCCCATCCGCAAGATCTTCTAACGTTGTACAGGACAACGATTTTATCGGTTTTAGAGTACGGTAGTTTTTGCTTCCAGTCGGCGACTAAAACGCACATCATCAAACTGGAACGGATCCAGTATCGCTGTCTTCGTATCGCGTTAGGATGCATGCACTCGACTCATACGATGAGTCTCGAAGTGTTAGCGGGCATGTTGCCACTCTCTGATCGGTTTTCGGAATTATCCCTCAGGCTCCTCACCCGTTGTGAAATTATGAACCCACTGGTGATTGCAAACTTTGAGAAGCTTCTTGAGCTAAACCCTCAAACTCGTTTTATGACATTGTACTACGTGTACATAACACAGGATGTCAGCCCTTCACAGCATAATCCTCATCGTGTATGCTTCTCCGACTTCGGCAATTCAGTTAGTTTTGATTTATCTATGACGCGGGAGATTCGTGGGATTCCAGAACATCATCGTTCCATGATTGTTCCGTCAATTTACGCTGCAAAGTTTGGCCAAGTTGGTTCCGCAAGATCGTTCTTCACAGATGGATCATTAATAGAGGCGTCCGCTGGTTTTGGTATTTATAACGAATTTCATAGCGCCTCTCGAATGCTTCAAGCTCCTTGTTCAGTATATGTTGCTGAGCTGGCGGCAATACATTATACGCTAGAAACGATCGCCTCACTTGCACCAGATCATTATTTTATTTTTACGGATAGTCTCAGTTCTGTCGAGGCTATTTGTTCCATGAGGCCGGTAAAGCACTCCTCGTATTTTCTCATGAAAATACGAGAGCTTCTAAGTGCTTTATCTTTAAGATCTTTTGTCATCACCTTTGCATGGGTCCCATCTCATTGCTCGATTGCGGGCAATGAGAAGGCGGATTCGCTTGCAAAGGTGGGCGCTATGGAAGGCGATATTTACGATCGACAAATCGCCTACGATGAATTTTTCTTCATTTATCGTCAACAGTCACTCGTCAGCTGGCAGAATAAGTGGAGTGAAGGGAGTTTGGGACGATGGCTATATTCGATCATCCCTAAGGTGTCGAAGAGTCCTTGGTTCAAGGGGTTGGATGTGGGTCGAGACTTCATTCGTATGATGTCTCGCCTCATGTCCAATCACTATTCGTTAAACGCTCACTTGTTCCGTGTTGGGCTGGGGGACAGCAATCTCTGTGAATGTGGACAAGGTTACCAGGACGCAGATCACATTATTTGGTCTTGTGCTGAGCATCGCGGAGTCAGATCTGAACTGTACGATTCCCTTCGGGCTCGAGGTAGACAACCTAATGTTCCAGTTCGGGATATTTTGGCTAGACGCGATCTGGAGTTTATGAAACTCATATATGTTTACTTTAAGAATATTAACATTAGATTGTAAGTTTTATTAACCTTGTGTTTAGTTTGTATTTTGTACGTGTGGGTTTTTTTTGTGTTTGTTTTCAAGATGAATAGAAATTAGTTCATGTTTTAGGATTAATTAAATATTTGTATCGTAAGCCACATTTCAAACCTCCCTCTCCCTTTTCCCATCCAAAAAAATTGTAAATCTCCACTAACCTCGAGACAACCGCGAGTATCCGGTCCAGCTCCTTTAACTTTAAATATAAGACAGTAATAATGTATAACGAAAATGATAACTCGGCTCTGTAAAGTTTATTCGATTGAGCCTGTACAAATAAAGTAATTAATAAAAAAAATATAATTGACGATAATAAATAAATAAATAAACATACATTTGGGCGATTAAGATTTCTAATAGTTGGGTCTTCATGTCAAGAATAACATGTGAAAAGGGCATACAACCCGAGTAGCACACTTTCATGACAATAAGTTACAGTAACTTGTTCATGGCTGAAATAAGTCGTATATAAGTTTCTACAATTGATTTGTGACAAGCGTGCTACTAGGGAAGCTTTTTGTAAATAAACCTTATTATGTCCTTTTCTCGCCACCCATATGACACCAACGCAAACCATTAACATCACCGGGTAGGGGAAACATTACACACTTAGAAAAACCTAATTTTACACGTGACGGAATCCATCTTTGACATAAAGGATGCGACGTAAACAAACATGTCATGTAAAATAAAGTGCTCCGAGACTGAAAAGTTCGGTACTCGACGAAAAGTACGTGCGATTGAACTGAATTTTGCGTCTATTTTGACCTAATTTTATGTCGAAATTGACGCTCGTGACATATACGAGCACCTTAACTTACATTACTTTTTCTAAGTGTGTACTCTTCCCGATGATGTTGTTGGTTTGCGTGAGTGACCCTCAGTTGGCGACAAAAGAGCCTACAAAGGTTTGGTTACAAAAAACTTGTATGTCCTTTTCACATGTGGTTCGTAGTCGATATACGTATCTGTCATGGATACCAAAATTAATTAAATGGAATTAAATGGAAGAAAACCTTTTTTTTTGCTGTTTTATTTCAGCATTCCACTAACAACCCGATTTCATTACTTCATTATGATGGCTACCAAGCCTTTGAGATTTTCCTTATTTGAGAGTTGAATAGATTTTTCTCCTTTAGTTTACTTAAATCTTTGGTTTTGATTAGTTAGGTAGGTTCCGATTCAACACATTGTAGTTTCATTTTTATACCTATGATCTTGACTTTTATACCTAGGGGATGAGTACTTAAGGGGGCTAGATTTTGAAAAGTTCTGACACTGATGTAGTCGAAATACGTATCTGTCATGGATACCAAAATTAATTAAGTGGAACTAAATGGAAGATAACCTTTTTTTGCTGTTTTATCATGTTCAATGGTTATTAGAATTAACTCAATACTTATTTTTGTGCCACAATAAGTTTTTAACAGCACAATCATGATGCAAAAATTATCACTCTTCCATACATGGGTCATTTTCTAATCATGATAAAGCATGTCATTGCTTATTATGCTAATTCAAATAATCATTGAACTTGGTTTTGTGGCAATCCATAAGTTACATAATAATTGATTTTAATCGACATGGATACACAGAAACTATATTGAGAAATGCCCAAATGTATGTATTACCTTAGTGATCATCGATGACCAACCAAAGATTTTCGTGTAATTTGAGATCTTCTACCGGTTTGATCTCTGTAAAACTTTACAAAAATCAAGTTTAGTTTTTATTCGAATGTCATGTAATTCGAAAGTTTTCGGACAAGAAACAAATTGCTAAAGTTTGAGAGCTTGTATTTTTCGTCGATACAGTTGCGCTTCAAAGCTTAAAGTTTACAACTCGTCAAATAAATTTATAGTAGATGTACTTAATTCTTCACCTTCAATTTAGTTTCTTCTTAGCATTCGTCCACTTATCAACGTATTAAATTCTATGTTGTCCAATCCTTATACTACAGAACAAACAGTTAGTTAAACAGTTTAGTAACGATAAATATAGATTTCTTACAAGAAATTTTCCCGATGCACAGAAAAGACTGCAATCCGTCTACACTAAACTGCCTACGATTTCGACTGGTTGAATGTATCTTAATATAGGACCAATAATTCAAATTGTTTACAAAATAACTTAGAAACAAATACCAAATTTTTACTACAATAAGTTGAAAACAAATCTCACAAATGCTGTAAGGCCCGTCAGTTCTGCCTCGTCACTGTGATGACAGCTTCCACATGGTCGCGCAATAGAGGCTCCCGATGCACTCACGTCGCAGGGCTGCCTGGGGTGCCAGTTGTATTTTTGTATGGCATCCTTATCCTTATTTCCGAAGGAGCAAATGACTTCCATTTATTTTTCCTAAGCACATGATTTTTTTAATAACTTTATTAATGAGATATTTAGCACTTGGCTAGTTAATCTCAACTACGTACTTGGTGTAATTGTACTTTCTGAGGTTCATATTGTACCATGATAATACAGTAACCCCTCCATATAGGGTACCGTCCACACAGAAAAAAAACAGAGTTTTAATTAACGTGTAAAATCTCTCTTCGTTTAACTTTGAGCTATACTTGGCATAAACAGTGAAGTCGTTTACACATTTGTATACAATATTGCTAATTTATGCAATATTGCGCTGAAATTTACACGAAATATCGCGTAAAATTATGCCAAATCTAGCGTTAATTTTATGTGCGCTATATCTCGCAGAAATTTATATGAATTTTTCGAACGGTGCACCCATCACTGTTTCTCGGTCGCCCTTCAACCAATTATGCTGATTTTTTGTATGAGATTAGTGTCAACTAATTGTCTACAGAAAATCAGATCATTTGGTTGAAGGAAGCCGAGATATCGCGGTGGGTGAACGATACCTCCCCCCGCATATATGGAGTGGTTACTGCAAACTAGAATTCCTCCGTTTTTTTAAATCGCTTCTCCGGAAGTGTCCTTATTTTAAAGGTGAGTGGTCAGTGTATACGGAGAGTGAGTGGATTCCGTAATGAAAGATCTACAGTGGTCGCAATCCCGGCGGTAATCGAGATAGCTGAGAAGTCGTCGAAACAACAACAAAAAGGCAATCGATATTGCATCTTGATAACGATTGACGCAAAGAACGCGTCAGTTGAGAAGTCCGAGTTTCTGTCTATCTTTGCAAGCTTCTTAAAAGCTATTTCCAGAACCGGGTAGTGGTTTACGAGACAGGCAATCAATTTGGATCATTTCAGAAAACCCACAAACATCAAAGGTAAATTTCTATATGCTAGGTTCTTAATAACCATTTCGATACCAACAGTGACAGAGCACCAATCGACACCAGTTGCAACACCGCATTCTCCCGTACTAAAATGCAAACCGAAAAGAGACTCCAACGAACGTTCTCGCGGCCAATGGCAACAAGTGACGAACCCGGTCATACGGCACCTGCTTCGGCAAGGCAAGCATGGTTGAGAAGAAAAGGAACTTCGGAGCGAGGAGACAATTCTGAAGAAGAGAGAAATGCTAAAAGAGATGAAAGGGAACTTCACCGAACGGCTTCAATCGCCCGGTAGGTATGCAACGCTGTGTACAACATGTTTCGCAATCCGCAAAATTACTTCATCATCTACTCCCAACCTACCAGCAAGACCAATTGGCAAAACAATCTCACGGAAAGAGCATCATTGCACTACAATTTTACCTAATCCAAATAACAGGTCGCTAAATTAAATTAAATCCGTACCGGTTCGGTACGGAACTGGTCCAATTCAATACAACCGGAGTGAATAGCGCAAACAGAAGAGCGCGGAATCTTGTTCGGCAATCAGAAAGTGTAGCACCTTGAGTTGGGGAAGCTGATGGTTAGTGAAAGCAGATTGTAGGTAGTTAGCAACGACCAAACCTTCTTTCTAGGAGCTCCGGGACGACGACCGGAGGCCAAGATGAGATAATGTACCGATGCGGGAACTGGCTGGGCATTTTTCTGGAAGGAATAGGGTTATCAGATGTTTTTTTTAAATTTTATTGAAACCGAAGACAGCTGCAATTTGGAAACCGTGTGTGGGGGAGGAGTGGGTTCAGGAAAATGTGTGGTCGCGGGAGCTTTACGATGGTAAGCGCTGAGGGTTGGGTAGGTTACACGCGGTGGGAAATCGGAATAAGAGAAGGTGTTGAATCTGGTTTGTTTACTTTTTCAACTTTGGTTGTCGGAGTTTTTCGTTCCGATATGGGTTTGGGATGAGCGCAAAGTGCAGTGATAGTAAGAGTAGTGAGCGAGCGGTTGGATTTTCCTCTTGGCACCTCTTGGATTTGAGCGCGCGTGCAGGGTGGTGCAGGTCTTCCTTGAGGCCCGTAGGCTTTATGGGACTTCGGGGCCGACATGATGTTGGGGGGAAAAGACAAAGTAATAATAAAACATGAAATACGAAGGCGTCAAATGGCTTTATTTCTCACGGTTCGTTGGGTGGATTTGTTCCTATTGCGCTGCCTTTAGTGCTGGTCGAGGCTTGTTCCGAAGTGCGGAGATGTCTGATGGAAAGTCGGCGGGAAAGTGACCAGCCCGAGAGGTGGATTAGGAATGGTTTTTTTGCAGAGGTTGTGGGTTCGGTTTAATTGTGTTCATTTGGCTACCTGCTTCGTGAGACATAATCATTACATGAATTCCAGGAGAAAGGCCATGTGATTAACTGGGATTTTTAGGGTCATTGTGGGCGTCCTTTACGATTGATAGACATCAGAGGATGCATTAGAATAACACACCCAACAGTTGCTTGGAAAAGGTTCAAAACGACGTTGGACATGTATTTGTTTTCTCTCTCGATGAATGATTTTTAAACCTGTTTAGCATTTTAAAAACTAGTACCTCCAATTATACCTTCTGATCATCTGTCTGTTTGGTACATTTTTCAAATAAAGAAATTAACCAACCAACCTGATCGTGTCCAAGAGATCCCGTCGTTTCAAAGTCGCATTCTGAATATTTTATTTCGGGAGAGCCAAGTCACATAAGATTGCTGTTAATGCTAGGGCGTCACCGATATAATTTTGATCAATTTCAATTATTCGTTTTTTTTTTCCAAAAATACCCTGAAGCTTTTTTCTGCCTGTCTGATTTGGGTGCCATTAGTGATGAAAGTAATCCTTTTGGGTGTTTAGTCCCAATCAACTTATTCCAGCGGCTATGCCACCTTTCAGCCTGTTTGCTAGTTCTTGGAGTTCATTGAGTACGCTTCCATAAACTGACCAAATCACTGGCTCGAATTGAGGTTCCGTCCTTGGATGCTGATCCCACCAGCAAAAAAATGTTTTCTCAAAATAGTTGAGGATATCTGTCATTGAGGCGGGTGCCATAGATTTAACAAACAAGATTTAAGCATCTAAAATATTTGTTGCCTGCAAGCACCGCGAATTTGTCTGTACGTTTTCTACGCAGGTACGCAGGTCTCTACGATTTTATGTAACGATCCCTTTCCGTCATCTGGTGGAGTAGTGAGCTTCTTCCAGGAAGTCAGCCACAACAAACTGAATTTCCGTTGAGTGCTGTGGTTGTCCTAGCTTCACAACGAGACGAGACGCGTGGTCTTCCACGTCCAGTAGTGAATGTTGTTCTATGTAATGATATCATATTTTAGGAACACCAAATTGTACAATCTTAAATTTTACCTTCTTCGATTCAAGCAGAATGGTAATTTATCAACCGATAGCCTTTACCACAAACGGGTTAAATTAAAGCTCGGTTCAGACGATTCAATCTGGTGTTCAACTCACTTGAATTACGAAATAAACGTCTAGTTAGCTGGTCGATGTCACAATCTTACTCTATTCGATGTCAAGTCAATTGTAGGCTGGCTACCAGATTGGGGGGTGAGCTGAATCAACTCACTAGACCCGTGCATATCTGGGTTAACTTGATCACGTTTTCATCGGTTTCTGTTAAATATTGTCTGTCTACGCTAATTCGTTCTTTCATCAAGTTGACGAAAGAAGTAAAAAGCAACTGGTGAATGTCGTCTTCTGTTGTGATCCGTCACCGATCTGGTCATTTCCGACAATCACGACACTCATCTGTGCTCGTTTTGAAGCAGTTGCTGCTTTACTTGCTTATTTGAGTGTGTTGGTGAGTGAACCCAACAGCTTCCGTTTCATGTTACCTGCTTTGTTTGTAACTCACACAGTCGTGCCTGCCGAGACGAACTTGGAATGCGTAGGCATTGTTTTCATTTTCTTCTGTCGTTTCGCTTTTTTCATGATAGTACTGCAGAAGTCTTCACTGTTTTCGTTGTGCTTTTCATCATCAGCAGCGAGTGTAGCGTTTTGCTTGTGAGCAGCGACCATTACTGGTGATGGTTGTTTGTCATGGCTCTAACTCTCACTGCGTGACCAAACGATCTGTCAGCGCTAGTCGGTTGGTGCGAAGACGAGTGTCACGTGAGTGTCATGATATTTTGCATCACTGTTTGGCACAAACCATTTTAAGTTTATATGGAAATTACTATAGGAAATCCAATCTTTTTGTTCATTATCTACTACCCTTTTTTTCCCTCCCCATGGACATGGAGGTTGACGGTACTGAAGCAGAGGGTTATGTTTAATTTCTTTAGTTTTTGCAACGATGATGATTTCCTATAGTGACACATATCACCTTCTTAATGCTTCAGTATGCCTCAAACGAATAATTATTGGTTGTTAATAGAACTTCCTTGATGAAATTGGCTGCTTCATGCAGACTGAGCAATTCTGATTGTAGTATCAGATTTGTTATGTATACAGAGAAACTGGGAGGGCTTATTAGAAACTTCTCACCAATATAGTAAAGATCTTCTAGTAAAGTTTGCATATAATTTTATTAATATTTTATTTTATTTAAGCATATTATTTTTGTTACAGTCAATTATCATTAGCATACGATACAAGAGATTTAATATTACTTGCTCGTTTTTCGTAAAATAATCAATATTTATTTTACGTATTTTGCTTACACCTTTGAATGTTTTTTTCAAGTTTTTTTTTGTGATCTGAAAATTTTCCCAGTTTGGTTAGAAGTTTCGAAGCTAACGCATGTCCACAGGCCTAATAGAAAGATAGGCAGAAAAAGTGTATTATGAAGAATGGTTGCATGCAGGGTTGCTTCCACTCACTTACTATGGATGAGTGATTTTCGGAGTTTTGAATTCGTTAGATGTTGTAATGGAGATTTGTGTTGTTGGATGCGGGAGGAGGTTGGAGGGCGGGTATTTGACGCATAGAGCCTGTCAATTTCGCTTTCAGAGTGTCGCAGTCAGCGGCTTTATGATTCGTGAGCGCTCGCGATTCGTAGAATCGTTGATTGTGACTGCAAGTAGATTTGGCGGGTTTTGTGTGACGGACGCTTGCTTTTTGGCCTCTTGTTGTGTCTAACATGTGCAGAGTATCATTATAGCGTCTAATGGTTTTGAGATTCCTGGTTGCGTGAAATAAATTTGTGAGAATATCTTTTTGAGATTTTAGTAGTCACGTTTTGTTTGTAGTTTATATTTTATTTATTTCATGTAATCATCGTAAATAATAGTTATTCAATAATAGATAGTTCATCCATATATTCGTACTTTGACGCGAAGCGCTGTGGATTATGAGATGCTCGATGACCCTGGAGGGATCGATTTTGCTTACTGAGCAGAAAATCATGGATTTAACCCCAAGCTCTTTCACAGCACAATTAATCACCATCATAATTTGTATATTTGATATTGAACATTAACCTCGGAAACTATTTGCATATCAAGCGAAAACGTAGTCCTGTATTGTCTCGAAGCGTTATGGTTCTGAGATGCTCGATGACCCTGAAGGGATCGTTTTTGCTTACTGAGCAGAACATTATAAGTTTAATCCCAAGCTCTCCATCATCATGACTCTTAAAATTCATGATCACTAAACAAAATGAATATGTTCTTTCGATAGCCGGCTGTCGAGAGATTAAATAAACAACAAATAAACAATACATACTTTTGGTTGCATTGCCAACTTGAGCTGAATCCTAACCGAATACCCTACCCAACCCTCCAATTCCGAGCACTTATGAGGGTGTTGCAAAGTCGGTGGCCTCTCGTTAAGTAAGTACTACATCAACATTTCCTACCCTATCCCTAGTTATGGTAAAGATGGGCGTGGCCAGGAAAAGCGACAGTCATGCTTCTGTAACTCTTGTTTAGATTGGAACCAGTGTTTACTCCCCAGCATTATTCCTGAAAGTAGTCTAACTGAGAATTTCAGAAGAGACGTGAGTGTCACTAGTATCCAATCTACGAAGTATATCATAACAACGCTAACGCTATTATCTACTACCGTTTTTTTTTTGCGTACTGTTTAAAAGTTCTCATGGGAAATTTTCTTAGCTATAACTTAGTAGAAAGAAGGGTTTTCACTCAAACGTCAAATTAAGACATTTATAATCTTATTACATGATCAATCACACTGTATTCTGCAGTGTGACATATACGGTGTCCCAGAATGTTTAAGCACGACTTTGGAACACCCCTGCTTGTTTCAGATGACGCTGATTATCACGATGAATCATTGTGTACATGTGTATCGCAAGTGTCGATTCTTAACATTTCCGTAACAATGCGAATCATTTCTCTGCAAAAGCGCAAACAGATCGTGCACAAATGGTGTACTATCCCCAACATTTCTCTGAGTCAATTAGCGAAATTGGAGCCGTTCAAAACGCGATTCGGAAGTATGGTGATGAAGCAAATTTCCAGGACAAGCAAAAATCTGGACGTAAACCGAACCCTCTTGACCGAAATCTGGGCCGGAGAATCGTGCAAGCTTTCACTCACAAGAGAAGTGCTTCGGTTCGAGGAGACGTGACTAAAAAAGTGGGATCCTCAAAGAGTAACGTCCAGCGGGCCAAGGCAAGAATGGGTCGTATAAGAAGCAGAAGAAACCAAAGCGGACTGAAAAAAAGCCACATCCGTAAAAGCGAGGACTTGGAAGTTATAGACCAATTGCGAAAATCGGTGTGCGTGATTATGAACGATGTATCATACGTTAAATTTGATTACTGCGGGGCAACAAGCCCATACTGATTTCATATCATGAGTATACATTTAGGCTGTATCTATTTTCATCGCATAGTTAATTTCAATGGTTCACGCCTGATGGTTTCCTTAATAAAATTTGAATTGTTATTTTCCTTAACGACGTGTTTGGGATTTCAGCAAAACCATTTTGGGAATAGTTCTATCGTATCGTTTATCGTTCATTTATGGTATTGACGTAGGACTACGTCTGTGATTTCTATGTGAGGGTACACTTTGTGAAAACCGAAAATGGAACATGTAACAAAATTATGAAAGATTTTGAACGTTTATAACCCTGCTGCCCCTGGACCAATTTTAATAATTTTATCACCAATCGATTAGCTATATTTCTACGCATCTGTTAAATTTAAGATTTTATAATTTTTCAAAATTTCATTATTGAAAATTGCACGAATGTGCAACTGTTGCTATGATAATTAAAATTATCACCGATTGCCTGCGAAAAGCGTTTTCCCTAACACATATTTCAAAGTTAAATTCCATCCGGTCTCAACTAACGATGTTTGTCAATCACCGCGTGGTGAGTGTTGTTGTTCTCCTGTACACAACGAAAGGCTGCCTGCAAGCAGCGAGCTGCAGCCCACATGAGCATCCATAGAAGGAGGAAGAAGCCACACCGCTATTGATCGGAATCAGTAGCTCTTCGTGAGTCGCTGTGGGCCATCTATGCCAAGCGCGTCATACTAAAGAGTATAAACAGAGAGAATCCCGCTCAAATTCCTATTCATACACAAAACACAAGCTCCTGCTGCAGTTAAAAATAAGATTTATTATATAAGACCACGTAGTCCTACGTCGCCATTGCTTACAACCCCATATGGCTGTCCCTTGCAGTTTTTTTTCTTTATTGGGGTGTGCTTTTCACATTACCATTCGCGTGGGGTGCAATATAGTAACAAATAGTAATGGTGAAAATAACTAATATTTTTCTAATAAACTGCGTGGTTTTCTGCCAAAATACCCATGCTAAGGAAGATTCCCGTTTAATACTCAACGAGAATTTATATTAAAGTGCAATACCATTTATTAGTTGGATTAGGCTATTGGTTGGTATGTTAAAATTGCTATGCTTAACGAAAATCGATAATCGTTTAAATTGTTGAAACTGAAAAGGCTTACACCAATCTGCTTTCAAATATTGAGGGGCAAAAGGCGAACCCACAGAAGCATACATTTAGGCTTTATCTTTACAACGCTACATTCAGCATACATTATACCCCACTTGGAGTAATAAATTGTAACGTTGAAAATAACTACTATTTTTGGAATAAACATTGAGCTTAAAGACGAAGGATTTATCTAACAACTTGCATCAATCAAATATTTAATTTTGGTTTTATTCATAGACCCTAACTGTTTCAAAAAATTGGTTTTGAGTCAAACTTGTTTGCAATTTTATCAATTTAAATTAATTTGTCAATTAAAGTTAATTGCTTTGATTCGTGTATAGTACAATTAAAATATAACGTATGGAAACAATTTTTTGCCAATATATTAACTAGCAGCAGAAATAGAAGGTGGGTGCATTTTACCCTCTGTTGACATTTGACCCCCATTCCCCTAATTATTTGAAGAATCAAAAATTAAAATTGCTTTCTTGAAATTTAGAAAAAAAAGTGTAGCACTGATCGAAATAACGTTGTATGGAAAAATAATGTCTCTCTGGAAAAATACACATACACTTTTTTTAAATTTATTTTAAGAAAGAATTTTTTTTAACCATTTTGTATGCAAGCGATTTTGTGTATTTATCCACAGACAATGTCTCAAGCATTGTTTTCTGCGTATAAATAAACGGAAAAACGTTTAAACAAATTTTTGCCAATTCTCAAGTGTCCATAATTTTAGATATTTCTTAAGATTGCAATTTTGATCAGCTATTTTGTTCAACAAAAATACACCAATAACCGGACAAAGAATTTTTGGGATATATAGGTTTATAACATTTTTTAAGAATTTAAAAATATGAATCATTGTCATAACATACATGATTATGCTAACTTTTTTTTTTTTTTTGACTTTAAATGATTTATATTTCTTGAATTTGTGTGGTTTACATGTATAACTTATCAAGTGACACAGATGCGTCTTTTCAACTTTAATTCCTTTGAAATTTCAATAATTATTAATTACAGTTCCTAATCCTATCAGGCCTGTTTTAAGAATGACCACCTTGGTGGGATTGGTATGATTTGAATTGGAAGAAGGAGACTACTGATAACTACTATTTACAACCATAACTAACCTACAACTACTATATACACCTAATATACAAATTGCTTATCAAAGCATGTTCTGATAAATTACATTTTTGTGCAAATTTAGTCTTAATTTCGTTAATTCTGTAATCTATTTTAGCAATGCCTGCCTCTTCGTGTAAATTTGTTATTCTAGTGTCGAAAGGACGATCAAGTACCATCCTCAGCACTCTATTCTGAGCGACCTGGATTTTGTTCCTGTGAGTCTGTGCACATGATTCCCACACCGGAGCTGCGTAGAGGATCGCAGGTGCTATGATTTGTTTGTAGACGGCCAGTTTGTTCACCCTTGAGAGGCGGGATCTGCGGCAAATCAGCGGATACAGACACCTAACCAAGACAGAACACTTGACTACTGTTTTCTCTACATGCGAACGGAAGAGGAGCTTTTCATCGAACAACATCCCGAGATAGGTTACTTCGGCGGACCACTCAACCCTTGTGCCATCCATGATTACAGTACAAGATGGAGCCGCTTTTAGTTTGGGCGATTGCCGGTGGAGGAACATGATGGTTCGTGTTTTAGAGGCATTGATTTTGATTTTCCACGTGGTGGCATAATCAGCAAAGGCGTTAAGGCATCGTGGAAGTTTGTTCGTCATTCCCGCGAGGCATCCTTCCTTTGACGGCTATTGCGCTATTATCTGCAAACAGGAAAAACACGCAACCGTTTCCAAGGGGAGGAATGTCGGAAGTGTAAATGCTGTAAAGCAAGGGTCCCAGCGACTGCCTTGCGGGACTCCTACTGGGATGGAAAACGTGTCTGAAAGACAACCATTCAACGATACCTTAAACGACCTTTGCTGAAGGTAGTTACAGGTGATTTTAACCAGATGTAAAGGAAAGTTGAAGTTACAAAGCTTGTACACAAGTCCATCATGCCAAACATTGTCAAACGCCTTTTCAACGTCTAACAAGGCCATGGCTGTGGACTTGGATACAGCTTTGTTACTTCGGATGTTATTCATCACCCGTACTAGCTGATGATTGGTGGAGTGCCCCTTTCTGAATCCAAACTGTTCCGGAAAGAGAATGTTATTTTCCTCGACAAACTTGAGCAAACGATTGAGAATGAGTTTCTCGAACAATTTGCTCAGCGCTGAAAGGAGGCTGATTGGTCTGTAGCTTGAAGGCAATGTTGGATCCTTACCGGGTTTGCGGATTGGTATGATTTTTGCTACTTTCCAGATGCTTCGAAAGTAGTGCAGTTCCAAGCATCTGTTGAAGATAGCGGTTAGAAGAGACTGCCCTTTCATGCTGAGTCTCTTCAAGATCAAGTTGAATATACCGTCAAACCCGGGAGCCTTCATGTTCTTGGTACATTTCAGCGCTGAGCAAATCTGTTGTACTGTAATCATATTCGCCGGTGGCACGACACAAGGGAAGGCATCAAGGTTTTGTACGCATTGCGCAACCTGATCTTCGAGCGGACTTTGGATATTCGAGCCAAGCAAATGCGATGAAGCGACATGCTTGCCGATTGCATTTGCTTTCTCCTGTGAGGTGATTAAAAGCCGATCGCCATCATTTTCGACTTTGAGAGGTGGAACGGGTTTGGGATGAGTTTTCAGGACCTTGGCTACCTTCCAGAATGGTCTGGAGCGGTCGTCCAGATTCTGGAAAACACGCCCGAAACTTTCATTTTGGAGTGAGTCCATTCTGGAAGCAATCTGCCTGTTCAGATCGGCCATTTCACATTTTTTGCCCAGATCTCCAGTCCTCTGAAACTGGCGTCTACGAACATTTCTCAGACGAATCAAAAGTTGGGTGTGGGAATCAATGGCAATAAACTTACCCCTCACAGGAACTTGTCGGACGCACGCCTCGTCAGCCACGGTTATGGCTTGGTGGAGTCCTTCGAACGCTCGGTCGATGTTCTCCACGGTATCAAGCGGCGGGTTGGCAATGATGTGCATGTCTACCACGCGTCCAAACTGGGCCCAGTTTACGCGATGGTAGTCCTTGCGCAGGCTTGAAGTAGGAGCCACGTTGCAGCCCAGTTCAGCTACCACCGGGTGGTGGTCGGAGCTGAGTTCGTTCAATGCTACCGGCTTGGACAAGCCGATATTTGTCAGGAACAGGTCTAGCGTCGACGGGTTGCCCGCCGGTGAGATAAATGTTGGTTCATGCGAAAACCAAACGGAATACAGCCCATGCTGTGAGTGGTCGAACAGCAGACGACCGTTCTGGTTCTGCTGGTAGTTTTGCCAGGCCTCATGGCGAGCATTCAGATCTCCTCCAACTACGAAGCGGGAACCGGTACGGGTGATGGTGGACAGGTCCTTCTTGAATTTAGCCGCTAGTCCACTGCTGGCGGCACACTGTCGAGGGCAGTAGACGGCGATGAACTGGACGTATCCAGTCGACGACTCCACCTCCACACCAAGGGCATCGATGATAGAAGTGCGGATATGGGACAGAGTGTGGTATTTTATTCCTTTCTTGACGACGACAGCAACACCACCCCCTGGAGCTGGTGCGATCAAGCCGGATAATGTTGTGGTGAGGCAACCAGAAGCTGTCGTCGGACTTTAGATGGGTCTCGGTTAGAAGACCCACGTCGATGCTATGCTTGCGGAGGAAGTCGGCAAGCTCAATCTGCTTAGCTCTTACAGAGCAAGCGTTCCAGGTAGCGATGGTTAGCGGTTTAGACACCATATTGGATGATGAACTTACCGAGCACTTGGATCTGTTCGGGCTTATTGCGGCACTTACGTAGGTCACCGGTCATGTTGATAAAAATCTCCATCAGTTCATCTGCTGAGAACAGATCGGGATTTTGAGTATATATGTTTTTAGTATTACTTCTACGTGAAGTCAACGATTTACATAGTTGAAGATGCTAATTTCAAATAACAGGCTGTACTTCAGTTGTTATTTGAAGGAAGGCATCCAGTCGTAGGTTTGGAAATTGCAACTGAAGTGCGGTAAAAAATCGGTAGAACTGTTTCAAACACACAGTTGGTACTTGAGCGGGTCGGTTTTCATTTCTTTTTGCCAGTGGTTGCGGGGGGGGGGGGACACCCCTCACCATCCCTCTCCAAAGGGGGAGTTTGGTTAAGAGAGATGAAAAAACCGATTTGTACCTTCCTTAAAAGTTGTCCTAGCTCGCTTTTCTAATATCTATATACAATCTTCACACTGCCGTACTCTAACGGAACTATCAACTCTATGCTTTCATCTACTCCATCTATCGTATAAAAATTACCACTACAGCCTGTTATTTGAAATTAGCATCTTCAACTATGTAGATCGGGATTGTTTGTTTGAGCTGTTGGTTGCCTCCAGAATCCAGGGGGGGGGGGGAGGTAGAGCTTTGCCCAGCAGAAAATCCAGACGTTTCTTGAGGGGGCGCGGATCGCACCCTGGGATTCGCTTGTCCATGAAGAGGTGGAAAGTCCTCCTTCCTGAAAGCCGGGGCCTTATCCTTCCTTCGTGCTGGTTGATTGTTGGTGGATGCTTGATTTCGGATGCGCTTGAAGTCCTCGCGTTTAGGGCATTGCTTATTGGATCCTTGGTGAGCACCACCACAGTTGGCGCATTTGGACGCAACAGCTTCATCCGCAGCACATTCGGAGGTGGCATGGTCTTGAGCGCAATTTCCGCAGCGTGGCTTAATGTTGCAGTTGCGATTACCGTGTCCGAAGTTCAGACACCGCTGGCACTGAGTCACATCGTGATGGCCGCCACGGTATGGCTCCCAGCGAACGATGATGGAATTGATGGACCGGATGGCTTTCAGTGCGTTGAGCGTCACCGTTCCCTTCTGGAAGTGTACCAGGAAAAGGCTATCCGGATACGCCTTCACATTCTCGTCTCTTCTTGTCATTCGATACACGGCACTTGGGGCCAGCTTGTACCGGTCCCTGATTTCATGTTCGATAAACTTCGGGTCGAAATTTGGTAGGCCCCTGATGACGACCTTGAACGGTTTTTCACCGGGGATATCGTGGGTGAAGAATTCCACCTTGGAAGTCCTCAGGTGGGCGATGACCATACTCCGCTTTGGTACGGAGCACCACCTTGGTGCCGACTCTGCCCAATGTGAATTCGGCTTTTACGCCCAGCGGGTTGAGATGGGCATTTTTCACTACCAGCGGAGGTAGCTTCACTCTTGCCGCGCTCATGTCGGCAGCATCGGCAGCGTCACCGAAATCTCCGTTCGTCGCAGAGGCATCGTCTCGACCAATCGTGCCATCGGACTGGCCTCGATTCTTCTTCCTCTTCTTGCTGCGTTTTTCCAACACAGCTGGCTGGATATTCCCATCCATGGGGAGAACAGCAAACCTGTTCGAGGTAGGTACACCGGAGCTTCCTTCACCGGGGTTCTGGACCTTCGCCGGGCTTCGCGACCGATGCTTCCCCATTACGGGGCACACACACGCACGACAAACCGCGAAAGAGAGAGCGCGAACACTATCGCCACGAACTTTTCAAACAACTCGAGAAAGCGAGCTAACACCGAACTGAACTGCTTGACGATCAAGCAGTGAATGATCTCCTGATTATGCTGACATTGAAGAGACGGCCTTTGATCACCATCTTGCATATTCTGCTATCGATTGGCCACCACCGAATCACGATGAAAGCTGTACCCAGCTCATGTGTATTGCCGCAGCTCTGGTAGATGGTATAACAATCCCTATACGCATGTCCCGACGATCCATTCCAGGAAACCTCCTGCAGCGCTACAATTTCGATCTTGCGGACCCTCAATAAATCGGAAAGAATGCGGGTACTTACCAAGAATTATCGTTAGTTCATTTTCGTTGCCTGGGTCTATGCCGATTGTTCCGGTACTTTAGTTTTTTTCACGGCTGGCTTTTAGGGCCTGCAGCAACCCCCATTGTCTCGCCGGTGAACCATCGTGCACAGCGCTGCTTAGAGTCCCACGCTGGCACCAAAACGTTGATCAGCCGCTCCTAACATGAAGACGTCGTTTTGAGTCGCACCTCCATGGTGAAAAGACGCTCGAAGACTGTACTCTCCGGAGAGAGGAGTCCCCCTTCCATGTTAGCATACGAACAAGGTCCTACCGGGGTTGGTTAACCGATCTTTCCTATAGCTACTCAGACCCCAGCCGGCACCGCGGGGAGGTAGGGATAGGAGTAACTGGACAAGAGGCACGCCCACAGAGGTGTTGGGGTCTATTTTATACCTGCAGATACGCGAAGTATCGATGATACGCATTGTCCTGCCGTTTACCAGCCAATGTTGGCCCATCACGATGCTTAAAAGTATCCGGTAGCTGTCACTTCTTTAAACCATCATTAGGGCTACACAACAAGCATAAATTGAGTCTCTTGGAGCGTATGATCCATTCCAACTGGTAAAAAATTATAGCTCCTTCAGAAGAGCGACCAAAATAAATCATGTGGCCTGTCAAATCAATATTATTCTACACATTTGATGCAGTGCATTTTTGTGGAAGTTCAAACAAATAAGAAGGGTCAGATGTGACCAGAGGTGGATAAATAATGTCATGCCTTGTTGATCGATTCTTTCATCGACATTCTCTTTGTTTTAGCACGGCAACATAAACAAATTTCTCGCTAATCTCGCAGCACAGTTCGACAGAAGGTGATCCCAAGTAAAAATTCAAGTTTTATCGAGGTTTTAAGGCATTCTTCAAGTCTAAATTATGGTCTACAGAACCCTCATAAAACCCCAATTGCTACTTGGGATATTAGCTTGCGCCTGAAACAACACACTGAATGGAAAATTCATTTACAGTCGGGTTATTCGCGAAAGAGAAAATCGATGAAGAGAATTGATCAACAATGATAGGCCCTTTTTTCGTGTTGCGCGAGAGTTCATGGCTTTGATCACCGTTCAATATTGACAGCATGAATCTTGAGCTCATATTGCAAATGCCGAACGCACACTGTATTTAAATGTTTGATTTTGTGTCCATCTACATCTAACGGTCATCCTGATTGCAGCAGGTAATGATCAGGGAAAAAAAACCTTGCCTGTAAACTGCAGGTACATTGCACTGCCGACGACGACGACCCAACAGATGCATTCCAGAGCTATAAAAACCATTTAACACATCGTCCCGCACCGCCGTGGCCAAGATCCCCGGCTCGTGCGAATCGAATGCATCTCATGACTCGGTTTTATTGGCAAGATTGTAGTTAATTTAAAACACAAAATATGGTACACGAGGAATGCATCACACAAAAATTATACATCAAAACACAATCCCATAAAACCCCGGTTAATAAACATTATTACTGCGGTGCAGCAGGTATAGGTTAGGTACCTACTTGTTGAGAGGAGATGCATCGCTGCTGCTCGGATCGATTGCCACGCAACAACAGAACAAAAAAGGGAATTGGACAAAGATCGCGAGCTCGCGCTCATTTCGGCTCATCATCAACAACAACAACAACAACGGCAACGCACACTCCACAGCACCGGGTCGTTCGTGGTGGCGTTGGGGGAGTGCCAATTTGCGCTGGTTGCGGACACAACAAATGCAGATCGCGCTGCGCGGACACTTGGCACACGAGGGCACTAAAAGTGAATGTCCCCCCGGTCTCGTAGACCGTAAATTCAGCACTCACACGAATGTATGTTGGTAGGTACCTGTTGCCGTTGATGGTAATGAGAGAGGAGCCAGCGAAAGGCAAACGGCCGACCGACCGACCGGCCGACCGCGGACTTTATCGGATGGTCGCGCGGAGATTCAGCAACAGCATGTTAATTGGCCTGAATTCCCGTGAAGATGCGCCACCCGTCCCCGCGGTTCGTTACTTCGTCCCGTGCCCGCTGGAAGTCGTCCTCGTTCGGTTTTAATGGAGGCTGTGCCCAAGCAAACGGGGCAGAGAGAAATTGCGACTCACTCTGACTGGATGATGAAGTCATCCCATTTACGACGACGACGAAGACGATGACGACGGCGCAAGTGGATAGGATTTGGGGTTCGTCATTTTTTACCCTGCGTTGGTCGGTTTGAATGGGGTTGACTATAGTCCATTATCACCGTTTGATCTCGGAAGCAAATGGAGTCTGTCGAATGCATGACCCGAACGGAGGGGGTAGGTCGCTAATCAAATTAAGTACTGCTCATCTCGCTTGTTGGGGTAAGGTGAAACCGATGGAAAGATGGTGCATCAGTGTTGTGGTTGCGGGTTTTTGCGATAGGGACCTGAAATAATTGGTTATAACCTGTTTTGGATGATTTGATTGACTTTGCTGTGCAAAATAGTTGCTAGACGACTTAACGATTATTTTAGAAGTGTTTGGCGATTTTTTTATCACCTTGAAATGGTTTCAATTTCAAAGAAGAAAATTTCGGAATGGTCTTTGGAGAAATACGGAAAAAAGTATCAAAAAACTCCTGGGAATGAATCAGAAACTTTGGTGTTAATCTCGTGCACGGTGAATTTATTTAGCATCATGCAGAATATATTTTTTCTGATTTGACAAAGATGTATAGGATCTGCAAGCATGAAGAATGCTTTCAACAAAATCTTGGAAAACTTCCAGTAGAAGCTTGGGAATCTTCAAATAGAATCTTGGAAAGCTTCCAGTAGAAGCTTGGAAAGTTTCCAGTAGAAGCTTGGAAAGCTTCCAGTAGAAGCTTGTAAAGCATCCAGTAGAAGCTTGGAAAGCTTCCAGTAGAAGCTTGGGAAGCTTCCAGTAGAAGCTTGGGTAGCTTCCAGTAGAAGCTTTCGAAGCTTCCAGTAGAAGTTTGCGAAGCTTTCAGTAGAAGCTTGCGAAGCTTCCAGTAGAAGCTTGCGAAACTTCCAGTAGAAGCTTGCGAAGCTTCCAGTAGAAGCATGCGAAGCTTCCAATAGAAGCTTTCGAAGCTTCCAGTAGAAGCTTGCGAAGCTTCCAGTAGAAGCTTTCAAAGCTTCCAGTAGAAGCTTGCGAAGCTTCCAGTAGAAGCTTTCGAAGCTTCCAGTAGAAGCTTTCGAAGCTTCCAGTAGAAGCTTTCGAAGCTTCCAGTAGAAGCTTGGGTAGCTTCCAGTAGAAGCTTGCGAAGCTTCCAGTAGAAGCTTGTAAAACATGCAGTAAAAGCTTGGAAAGCTTCCAGTAGAAGTTTGGAAAGCTTCCAGTAGTAGCTTGCGAAGCTTCCAGTAGAAGCTTGCGAAGCTTCCATTAGAAGCTTGAAAAGCTAACCAGTAGAAGCTTGGAAATATTCCAGTAGAGCTTGGAAAGCTTCCAGTAGAAGCTTGGAAAGCTTCCAGTAGAAGTTTGGAAAGCTTTCAAAGGGCAGGAGTTAGGAGAGTTGAAAAAGTTTCTATCACAAGCTTGGAAGGCTTCCAGCAAAAGCGTGAATAGCTTCCAGAAGAAGCTTTTTTTTCCTTAATATGTTTGCCGTCGATCTTGTTTTCCGTACTGAGTACCAATGCTACCGACGTCAGGGAGGCAGCTCCCACACCTGGACCCTACCTTTCGACCCATCAACTCTTGGACCGGGAACCAACGGCTTTTTACATCCATTCCGAAAGAAGGCGTTTTCAAAGGTTTTATGCCTCAGAAAATCCCGACAGCGACTGGGATTGAACCCAGGCCCTTTGGATCACGCTTACCTCTACACCAGCGCCACCGCTGTCCAGAAGAAGCTTGGAAATTTTTAGACACAAGCTGGGACAGAAGAAGCTGAGAAAGCATCTGGCAAAAGGTGGGAAAGCTTAAAAAAATACCTTGGGATCCTTTCAACATACCCTAGTAGCACGCTTATCACAAATCGGTTGTGGCAACTTCTATACAACTTATATCAGTCATAAACAAGTTGCTGCAACTTATTGTGACGGAAATTTGCTACTCGGGTATGCTGGCAATGTAGTCATCTCAGCTGAATAATAAAAGCTGTCAGGTAGGATTTCAGCAACTTACGCGATTTAATTAATTTTTACAGAAGCCTCACTCACTGATGCGTTTCTTATTCGTCAATAAAATTGATTCAGCTGGCCAACCCTTCCATAAACCATCTAATTAATGTTTATATAAAAAGTGAAAATCCATCCAAAGTCACCTCCAGACCCATCCGTTAAAGTCCTTGACCAATACTCCTCAGACCAAACCATGGAACATCTTCACTCTTCTCTATGCTCTGTAGTAACTTGCCTCCGAGGCCCGCCGCCATATAGGAAATAAATCTTGCCGCACCTGAAACCTTTGCCGCTGTTGCTGCTGCTGCCTGTTGCTGCTATGGAGCTCCGGCTGACATAAATCACCGTAGAAGCTCGCGATCATGCAGTGATCGCTCCGCGACCAGTCCACGAGTCGACGTCATCGTTTACGAAGCTGTTTTCCCCTACACAATGCGGTCCGACGCCGAACGATCAGCTTCTGTGGAGGGGAAAATACTCACCACTGCTCTCAGGTGCATACTCACCACGCTTACCAACACTAGCCAATGTTACCACTACATCTGAGAGGGTGACCAATCACAGCACCGGACACGCCGATGGGAGGAGCCAATCACGCAGCTGTATGGGTAACACACCAACACAGACGGAAATCAACCCTCACCAATATAGACGAGCAAAGCTTGACATTGGATCGATGTATTGGTGATCGCGATCCCGTCTGCCAAAACACTTGTTTTCGATCTTCGGGTTGCATGTTTCGTGCTCTTTTGTTTATCCCCGCTTGTTTCAGCACGTGTGGAAAAGATGACGTGAATCGTGATCAACGATGCGCGGCTTTTGTTTTAATTACATGCTACCTGTTCCTCCAGACGGACGCGGCGGTTCAAGTCCGTATTGATGAAGCCCCCTGTGAAAGGTGTGATGAATACTAACTTTGTGGAAGGCTAAATAATTTGTGCGGAGTGATGTTTCACAAATGGAATGAAGATATCCATGCGTTGCGCTGTTGTTGGTTCTGCACTACTATTGCACGGGGGGTTATGCACTTGCTGCGGCGGCGGCGAGCTGCGGGTTGTAATGAGAGTGAGGAATTATGTAATTACAGTGATTGAGTGCGTTTGGTTTGAAGTGGAGAAGAATTTTTCTGGGCGTTACGTTTTGAGAGTTTTTTTTTATCGAATCGTTTGTTGATCCATCCGTCGCTGCTGCTTACGAAAAGGGGCTGCTTTCTTGTTGATGCTAATGATGAAATAGTTAAATAGATGATCGTTATCACGCAAATTAGCCCCTTTAAAGTGTGTGTGTATGAATATTATTGTGCGCAAGCATGAAGTTGATGTGCGAGTGGATTATAATTATGATTGTTACAAATTGACTTAATTTATAGTTGCATGTAAGATTGTGGATAATGGCTTGGGATGAGCAAATAGCCGTTTATTGGGGCGCATATATTTTAAGCAATAGTATTAACATGATTGACAGAATACAGTAGCACTCATGAACAGTTATCATCAATCATTGAACTGGAAAGTATGAAAATCTAAACTTTCTCGGTATAATACTATACAACGTTCATTAAATCATGTCATGAATATTATTTCCTATTGATGTATGCAATCTTATCGTATTACTATATTGATTGAAAAATTTCCGAATGTAGCCATATTTAAATTTAACATTCACAGTTCTAAAAACTTCTGAAACCATCAGCCTTGAATCATTGTACCCTTCTTACTAATAAGAGTTTGGAAAACCGGCCTTCAATCAGAAGATAGGATGGCTGATTATAACACAAAAAATCGACTTAGTTCGACAATATTGGATAATGCTTGTACCTAAGATAAGATCCGACAACTGACTACTTTGGGCTACTCTTCAGTTTCTGTATTCACCCCTGCACTGCCCTTTTCAGCATGGTGTCCCATTCGTGAAAACAGCAAGCTGAGAAAACCGCTGTTGAAATTTGTTTTCTCTATGCACAGAGAAAAAAAAAGTACCCTAAATTTAAGTTCTTTTTACTTAATTTTGGGTAATTTTGAGTTTAGCATCCCACTCTCACTTTTTGTTCTTGTCAAAAACGGAACGATAGATTCGATTTTCTCATGACTGTCATGACTATCGTTCAATAAGCTCTAGTGAGTATATGAGATATTCGCAAATTTGAGTCAATTGAACTTAATTTTGGGTAGACAATACTCACGAGCAAGCAATTAGTTTTGCCGTAGTCAAATGTAAACTACGAAAAGCGGTTTAGGCCGTTCGCAATGCTGTTGTATTTTATAAGGACTGTTTCAATTTTAAACTAGAACAGAAACACACCTCTCGCAATGCTGAATTGCAGCTTCATTATTCGAGCACAATTTTGCACCAGACTTGCAACTGATCGACTATTCTGTTTTATTTCTGAGCAAGTTTGAAACACGAATGGAACTCTGTTTCAAATTTCTTTGGATGTGTTTAAAGATGTTTCGAAGAGCTTCACAAAAAAAAAGAGAACTTCATAGAGAACAGTAAAGTTTATGGAACTTGATGATTACAAACATCTTTTAAAACTGTGCGTTGCGCTGATCGTGTTGCAGTTTTATTTTTGACAGTTTCAAATTATAGAATTGTCGAGTAGCCTAAAACAATTTTGATACTCAGCATTGTGAACGACCTTACTGAAAATTAGCTTATTGAACGGAACATGGAAGATGAGTGAAAAGAGCTTAATTTTGGGTAATTTTTCGGTTCCGTGTGGACCTTTATGGACTGGACAACGTAGTTTTGGTATTTCTCGCGACATTTTCTTAAAAAAGTAGGAAATTTTCCCTGTTTATTGTGAAGTTATGGTACTTGACAAATTGATTCCAATATATAACTCATTTTCGATAAAAAAAAATGCTAAAGGGACTGTTTTGCCGACTCCCTGTTGAAAATTATCCATGCCTTAACGATACATACAGTCCTCGTACACACTGCTCAAAATTTATCTAATGTGAATGTTACACAATTGTGGAATATGTGTTTCTCGGCAACCACTGATCCAAATTGGACACAACAAAAACTAAGTGAAAGGAGCTATGGTCTCATAGAACTTTCAGGAATATTTTTGGAATAGGTTCTCTGGAAAACTCATCAGGTGAACACATCTGCTCTGCGCATCTCTAAGAAAATGTACAGCATATTTTTTCAGCCGAAACTCATCATGTAACAAGTTAAATCATATGAGCATTGAAGAACATGATAATTGACGTTGTGTTGGGAGTTGAACCACTGCGACCATTAAGCTGTTCTATTGTGGTATACCACTGTTTAGTATCGTTACCATTTAGGGTAACTGCCGTTGTTGCCTGAAAATGCGGAGTATGATTCTTAGAATGAATTCAACCACCATTTTGGGCCTTTTAACCAAATCTCAGAAGAACTTAGTATGCTTTTGTTGAAATATTGTCTTCTGCGCACGATATACATAGTGCCGAACATTCGCAGAGCAAATGTTGAAAGGTCTCCGTCTCACAGTCAAAAAACCTACAGGTATCTGTTTGACTTCAATTTATCTTTTTCAAATGCTATCTAACGGGACAGTGTCCTGTAAGTAGCCCAATAAGTATGTTTAGCGATTTTTTATTTAAATATAGTATTTTTTATTTTGTTTGAAGTAATAAACAATTTGGATTGCCTTTAAGTATTCGTAGCAACCAAATTTGACTGTATAATATTGTCTTTCAATTTTTTCATTTCCATTTGTATTACACATTTAGATACCCCACAGAAAGGTTTTGATCCTATAAATTGGACTCTTGAGCCTTGTCTAGCGAGTAAATCAGCTTTTTCGTTTCCTTCGATTCCGCAATGGCCTGGTACCCAGTACAGATAAACCTGGTTTTTGACTGCCAGTTGCTTCAGAAGTATTATGCATTCCCACACCAGTTTTGATTGACATGTGAAAGATTGTAGTGCATTCAATGCTGCACGCTATGTCTGAAAGCACTTTTTTTGAAACTTTCATGTACCTCAGTTTTTTCTTCACATGAAGTTAGTATTGATCTTAACAAGCAAATCTGTAAAGGTTTTAAAATATTTCATCTTGGGTTTTTTGAGAAAAAGTGTTTTGAAGTATACTTAGCGGTTTACAAGTGCTTATACGGACTTTTGACGATACAAAACTGTTACGAATCGAAACAAATTCAGCTGAAAATGATTCAAACGGGAAATAAAGAAGTCAAAATTTTAAGTTTCAATATTACAGCAAGATTCTCTCTTCGGTACCGTCAGATATTGTAACTTTGTCATGATCTCATAATGTTTGAATTAATAAAATAATTAAACAATGGATTAGTCTCTGAATTTACTACTATTCAGCCATTCCATAGCGAAACGATGAAGTGGTTCCCAGAATTTAGTAAAAATGGTAGTTTTGTTCTTTATCGCAAAATATATTTTTATATTTTTTTTATAATTCAACATTAGGGTAGTCAAAAAAAATTTATCTTTTAAATTACTTTTTTTCAAAAATTCATAACTTCTGAATTAAAGACCATAATATCAAGTGAAAGGTAATTAAAAATGCTTGTAAAAATATATAATGATGTTAAAACAAATATATTATTCCTTAAAAATTTAGGCTTTTGTTTATCAAGCACCAACAATGGTGACCAGCGAATCCAAATTGCGTATGCCTAGTCGCATTTGCGACAACCACACACTTAGAAAAATAAAATTCATGTAAATTTAGGTGCTCTGAAACTGACATATACGAGCGTCAATTTTGACATAAAATGGAGTCGAAATTCAGCTCAATCAAACGTACTTTTCGTCGAGCAACGAACTTTTCAGTCTCGGAGTGCTTATTTTTACATGACATGTTTGGTTACGTCTCATCCTTTGCGTCAAAGATGGATTCCATCACGTGTAAAATTAGGTATTTCTAAGTGTGCACTCAATTGCGTTATTGGGATCATTCTTGGCCGCGTTGTCTCTCCTCATGGCTGATTTGAAGCCGGGCTGGATAGTTTGATAGCAACGATAACTGTTGCATTCTTCTTCTTCTTGTTCGCATTTCAAGCTTATTGCTTAGCGCATTTTAGCTTATTGCGTGCCTCAACTTAGTGTTCTAAATGCACTTCCAGGAAGGACTGAAAGCCTCCTTAATAAAGCTAAATAATAATAATAATGCACTTCCACGGTTATTAATTGAGAGCTTTCGATGGCAATACCAATGCATGAATTTGTATATTGTGTGGCCAGCACAATGATACTCTATGTCCAGGGAAGTCGAGGCCCCTAACTGTTGCATACTGACCTTATTAATACTCAGATTCAGATCTTTCTTGCTGAGTAAATCTTTGTGAGAAATCTTAGATTTTTTCCTGACTGTTTCACAAATTTAAACCCATCCTAAGTAAGAAATAGGGTTTTATGGGGGTTCTGTAGACTATGAATTAGATTTGTAGCATGCTTTAAAACCGTGATAAAACTTGCAATGTTACTTGGGATTGGTCTTCCTGCGACGTTTGAAAAATTAGCCTCGGCTAGTTATTTACCTGCTAACTCTCTAAGGCTTTTTTCAACAAAGTGATCCTTACTTTCGTCTGCCAATTCGGAGAGATTCTGAAGCTTACGGATTCCACTATATGCATGACGTTTTCCACACACTAATTTTACACGTAACGGTATCTTTCTTTGACATAAAATATTAGACGTAAACAAGCATGTCATGTAATATTAAGTGCTTCGAGACTGAAAAGTTCGCTGCTCAACGAAAAGTACGTTTAATTGAGCTATGTTATGACTCAACTTTATGTCAAAATTGACGCTCGTATATGTCACTTTCAGATCACCTAAATTTATATGAATTTTTCCAAGTGAAAACTGCGGCAGGCATATTTGCAAATTTTTATGATTTTTTTTTCTGCGGTGTTTTTTTTTACAAATTGGTATTTACACACCCGCACAACTTTGACTGTCGAGTTTGGTTTGAATTTCTTGTTAACATCTTTCTTCTGGATATTTGTGAACCTCAATTTTCATAAAATTCTCCTTTTTTATACCGGTAAACGGTAATGTTACATGCGAGAGCCAAAAAGTCGATATTTTTAGGTGGCGAACTCTCATTTTTACAACCTTCATCCCCTGCTTATGCCCTTGATCACATTTCATAAGGGAAGCATAAAAAAGAAAGAGATATCGCAAGAAATTATCTCTATTATACCTGTTTTCTTATACATGAAGTGGGAGTTGTTCCACCAATGACCCGATGAGACAGTTTATAGAAGTTACATTCAAATTTAAATTTCTGTTCATAAGTTTTTCCTAGATTTCGTTAAATTTCGATGAAATTCATCAAACATTCCTGATGTTATTTGAGTTTGGCATTGTTTACCTGAAATTCTCAAATATTTTTTAAAGTTCACAGTACTTTCCTAATATTAATAAATTTGCCCTGTGATGCAGAGCATCATTGAAACTCATATAATGTTGTTATAGTTCACAGAGCTCTCTTGAAGTTCGTAGAACCTACCAGGAAGACATTAAACCCCTGAAGCTCACAAAACATTCCTGAAGTACCCAGAGCTTTCCTGAAGTTTACAGAACTTCTCTGAAGATCGAAGCAAATCTTTAAAGTTTGAAGATTTTTCCTGAAGTTTGTAGAACTTCCCTGAAGTTCAATGAACAACGAAAGTTGTTGAATTTCTCTGCTTTTTTGGAGGAACTTCTTTAAAGTTTTCAGAAGTTTCCTAAAATTCACTACAGTTCCCTATAGTTCACAGAATTTCCTAAAAAGTCGCTGAACCTTCCTGAAAGTTTCCTTAAACAAAATATGGGAACTGCAATGAAGCTCTAGCAAATCGGTATTAATTCAAGGTGAGGGCTACCTGAACTCACTGAGAAAGAGTAGCTAACATCATGTGAGTTTCATTCCTGTATAGTATTATCGGCATTATCGGTTAAACAATTTTCAAACAAATTCTTCATGGTTGCCAGAATTTATGTTCGATCTCACCATTGAGTCAAACATCTCTATATATTTTTAAAAATCCAAGCGAATTTTCCAGCCCTCAGGATGTTTTAGTGGCAAATGCCACCAACGCCACCTGCTGGTACCGAACACAAAACTTTCGGATACCTACTATCGCCTTTATTGAACTCGGGTAAAAATCTGTCAACGATCGTCGCTACTAAAGTGGCTTGATGTTTTTTTAAGAGTCGCTTTTTCGAAGTAAGCACAACAAGCAAACTCTTTATTTTCTTCGTAAGTTTTTTTTTTGTTTTTCCAGATTTTCCACACGATACATTTATAAAAAAAACACTCGAAACAGGCCGAAAATCAATGCCTACTATGATTACGTGTCTGTCTCGGATTGTCCTGCTCCTTTTTTTCTCTGTTGTGCTACCAACAAATATTAATTGATTTTGCGCAAAGTCGACAAAACCAATATGGATCTTACTTAGGAGTCAAAAAGAACTTCTCTAATGCCATTTGGATTAATTCAATTAACGTTTGAACCTTATTTAACTGCATTTGCTCAATTCATAATAGTTTTATGTCAATAGTCAATAGTCCATATACACCCTCATAATCGGCTATTTAAACTATTTTTTCTCAAAAAACCCAAGATGAAATATTTTAAAACCATCATAGATTTGATTGTTGGGATCAATACTAACATGCTGTGAAGAAAAATCTGAGGTACATGAATGTTGCAAAAAAAGTGCCTTCAGACATAGCGTGTGCTGCCTGGCTATCTAAAAATATGCAGATTCACACACTGCACACTCTAAGACAAATATATGCACACTCTAGTAGATAGATATTTCTGCAAGAAAAACAGTTGTCCATCTTCCCATTGCCCGGACCTGTGATCCCAGCTACAGTGATATCATTAATTTTTGAACCATCTGTGTAGAAAATTATTGATCCTGGTGGAATTATTGGCCCTCCTAATTCCCATATTTCGCGGTTAGCTTTAACTACTTTATACGGTATATCTAGGTTTAACCCTTTTTTTCCATCCAGTCTCCGTTCATTACTACTAATGGATTAATGAGAAAATCTTTCAGTATACTAAGGTGCCCTGAAAGATTGCCTTCAAGAAAGATGTTTGTTCTGCGTAGCTTTAGTGCACTCTTTCCAGCTTCCATTTTTACGTATTGATGCAGTGGGAGCATATTGAGAGCTGCCTCCATGGCCTTTGATGGTGTGCTGTGCATTGCTCCTGTTATGGCCATGCAGGCCAAACGTTGAAATTTTTCTAGCTTTTTCTGGGTCACGTTTTGCTTTGTTTTAGGCCACCAAATAAATGAAGCGTATACTATTCTAGGTGACCGTGCATATCCAATGAATCATTTTAGGATTAAGTCCCCGTTTTTTCCAAATGTTTTTTTACTAACCCAGAGAGCATTCGTGGCTTTTCTGATAACCTGCTCTAAGTGTAAGTTCCAATTGAGTTTATCATCTTGAATGACTCCCAGATACTTTACGTTTGACGAGTATTTTTTTTAGATCCATTAATTGAAAAAATTTTGAGTGTTACTTGTCTTCTGCGAGTGAACGGGACCAAAACTGTTCTGAATGGGGTTATATTTAACCCTTAATTTTGGCACCACTGAAATGCAACGTCATCAGCAAACCCGATAACTTCGACGCCTTCTTCCACTAGTTTATTGAGAAGATCATCAACAACAAGTGACCATAATAAGGGTGACAATACACCTCCTTGAGGACACCCCCTAGTGGTATTTATTGTTTTTGATGATTCTCCCAAGTCAGCCGATACTTCTCTATTATTCAGCATTTTTATAATCCAAATTATAATGCAAGGATCAACATTCCTTTTTTCCATTGAGTTTTTTTTTATAGATTTGTAAGATGTATTATCGAAAGCGCCCTCTACATCGAGAAATACTACGAGAGCCATTTCTTTATTGTCAAGAGTATTTCTACTTTTGTAACCAGTTTATGTAAAGCTGTGACTATAGCTTTGTATGATTGATAAGCAAATTGAGATCTGTTAGGAGGGCAAGTTTGCAAATATTTTGATTTTATATACTCGCGTAAGACTTATTGGTCTGAACGATTTTAGATTTGTTTTGTCTCATTTGCATTCTTTAGGTATAAAGACAACACGAACGTGGGTCCATATTTGTGGTATATGACCAAGCACTAAACTAGCTTTAAAAATATTAGTTAAGGAATCAAGTAGTACTTCTTCCCCTTTCTGAAGAAATGCAGGAAAGATACCATCTTTTCCAGGAGATTTGAATGATTCGAAGAAGTTCACTGCCCACTAGACTGATGCAAAATTTGAAATTTTCGCTCCACAGTGCTCAAACGGTTCCAAATTGGGCCCTGATTAGCCTCCCAAAATTTGAACTCATTTAGTGAGAAACTGACTTTTTTTTTTCCTTCGGTTTGTTTTTTCCGCCGATCTTGTTTTCCGTGCCACCGACGTGCTACCGACGTGCCAGGAAGGCAGCTCCCACACCTGGACCCTACCTATCGACCCATCAACTCATAAACCGGGGACCAACGGCTTTACTTCCCATCCGAAGGAAGGCGTGATCAAAGATGTTATGCCTCAGAACATCCCGGCGGCGCCGACTGGGATTGAATCCAGGTCTGCTGGGGTGAGAGGTAATCACGCTTACCACTACACCACCGGCGCCGTTAGAAACTGACTTGGCACAAACCATTTGAAGTTCATATGGGAATAACTATGGAGAAACCATAATTCTGGTTCATATCGAACTCAAAATTCACCAGTTCACTCTACTTTAGAAAATGATAACTGAGCTTGTTGAAAATTTTCTCGGCTAAAACTTTGTTGGAGACCACTTTTCGATCAAATGTAAGGAACACAAATTATTAATAATTCAAGTCACTGATGTCTTATGATTATGTTCAATCAACTGTTGAGCAGGCAACATTGGTGTTTAAGGCGCGTAGAATAGAGGACAAAAATCATGGCTACTATGTCACACTGCAGAATACAGTGTTGCCCACCATACAGTTGCTTAATCTTGCCATAAGATTATCAATTTCATAAACAATTAATAACTATTTAATTAGACGTTTGACTGAAAAAAGATTTTGTGCAAAGTTGTAGCTGATAAAAATTCCCATAAGAATAGAAATAGAATTTGTTAACAGTACAATATGTAAAAAAGCTAGAAGACAATTAACAAGAAGTTTTGTTTTCCCATAGTAATTTCCATATAAACTTCAAATGGTTTGTGCCAAGTCAGTTTCTTATCAAATGAGTTTAAACTTTCGGAGGCTAATCAGGACCCAATTTGAAACCGTTTGAACACTGTGGAGTGAAAATTTCAAATTTTGCATCAGTCTACTGCCCACTCAACCTTAGTTCGTGTGAAGATGGTATTAAGTGCGGCTGTCATAGTCGCGGATGGCCTACAATTCTCTTCTGTACCTACTACATTATCACTCGACACCAAATTTGATCCTGGGAAATGAGTTTTCATCATTATTTCAAGGGTTTCTTTTGTATTAATAGTAAACTTACCATTAAATTTCCCAGACCATTTGTATGGTCCTTAGAAAGTGCGTTTGTAGATTGGCTACATCTGAAGTTTTCTCAATGTTTTCACAGTGAGACCTCCAGGTTCTTCTGCGTGAGTTCCTTAATTCTGTATTGAGTGTTGTTAGGGCCTTTTTAAATTGGTCCCACTGTTCAGAAACTTTAGCTCGATTGAAAAGTTTCCGAGTTGTTTTCCTCAGTTTATTCAAAGTTCTATTCGCATGAAATCACAGTATTCTAAATTTTACTAACGAGATTAACACTGATCATTCATCATTCAGACATTTGTTGACATCTTTCCTGATCGTGTAAAATCGAGCATTTTAGTTTGAATTTTTCAGCTCTTCAGCAGTCAGCTTTTAATTTTGCGTCTAATACTGTTGTTGAACTTTGGGAAATATTAAGAGATCCGAACATGTTGATCCTTACGCGAAGCAAACAGTCTTCAAACTCCAGTTCATTGCAATGAACCTTAACCAGAGACCACATTTTCTACAGTAAGCTCTTATCCCGTCGATGGAATGTCTACGAAGTGCACCATGTCAGAGTCTGCTGAACCTCCTACTGAAACTGACTCGTTTCATCTAGATTCTGTGCATACTAGTCACGTCAAGAAAAAAAAAATCAGTGAAACTCGCATCATGGTTTTCGAAAGATTTCCTTCCCCTTCACCTGGCTACAGAGGACTTCTGCATCAACTTCTAATCATTTCTAGCGAGAAAAAATGAGCGGCTGTAGTAAATCATTATAAGGTCTGCATCCAAAATAATCCTGACACATAAAAACTTAAGTAAAACACAAATTTCGCATTATATTTCAATTGTAGTTTTTCTATTTCAGATTCATGGGATATGATTTAAAAATTCACGAAATCAAAACATAGTTATTCGGTATTTGCATAACATTTTCGAACTTTGCTCTTAACTCCATCTATTAGGGTTTGTACAGACTTAGTTTTTTTTTTCTACCGAGCTCGGCTGTGCAAATCTCGGCAAAAAAAGTTTCCCTGAGATAAGTGTGTACATACTCCTCAGATCCCGTAGTGGCAGTCTTTGCCTAAATTTGTAGGAAGTGTTTGATGTCTTTGATTCCTTGTTTTTTTTTCCAGAAAGCTTCCGCTTCATCAGGGCCCAATGTCTCTCGATTCGACGTAACGCTGGACAATTTGTCGGATTTGCGGTTTTGATAAAATATTCACTTGATTTGTTTGGTACCACTCCATCACAGTTTTAGCATAATGGCATGATGCCAAATCGAGCCAGAACAAAGGGTTTTCTTTATGGCTTTTGATGAAGGGTAGCAATCGCTTCTACGGTTACTCTTTCTGGTAAATATCCTTAATGATTGTGCCTGTAGCGACGAAAGATTTACGCTCGTGAAAATTGTTTGCCGAATAGGTATTTTTTGAGAAATTTAGATGCCTTCTTTGTCCTGAAAAACTCAGCTGTAGCATTTTTTGGCCACAGCAGAATTAAAAACCAGCACTGGAAGCTGCTTGAAATCCTCCAGGATATAAGTTCAATCGTCCATAACAACGCATGAAAACTTCATCAAATATTCGCAGTACACACGTCAAGCCCGTGATTTTGCTGTCAAATTCTGTTTGTCGTTGCGATTTGAAACTGTTTTTACTTTATACGAACAATCGCTGTTTTGATTTTTCGACAAAACCTGGTGACATTAATGAGAGAGAGAAGGATTAGTAATTTCCATTTAATTCCACTACCTTATTTGCTTATCCTTGACAGATACGTGTATTTCGTCTACAATGTGCAGACTTCTTCAGTGTCTTGTACTAATACTCGAGCTCTCCTATGTGTGAAGAAGTTCATAGATATTCTGAAGTCTTGTCTTATTAACATGTTTTGTTCAGCAAAAACATGCGCCAATATTTGTTCTACAAGTTTTTTTGAAGATCATTTTCTAAATGAAAATGGTTAAAAAAGATAGAATAAAAAACTGTTTTTTTTAAGGACACTCTAACTAAATACTTAATAAATGCTCTAAAACAGTCAACTAAAGAGATAGAAAATGATGTATTCAGCAAGGTTGCCTAAAATAATATTTTCTAAAACTTTGCTCAGCAATGTAACTACCTATAACCTGAAACAAAAAAGTTAGAATTTGAATTTGGATTTAAACGAGGACCACCCTTAGCGGCTTTTTGCTCAAAAGAAGCATGGTATGATAACAAACAACTTCTCTTACGACACTTAGCATTGAAATGAACAACAAAGGAGAAAAAAAAATTTCCTGCTAAATTGTCGATTCGGACCATAGTGCAATGTGGTCTATATCATTGTCTCGAAGACTGCTTGACCCTGGGTGATCAATAGTGGGTGCTGAAGATCGTAGAATACAGTGGCAAGATAGGTTGTATGTATTGTTCGAAATACAGGACATATCGATTTTGCTCCACCCCACTCAATCAATTCCAAAACAGGTTCTGATCAGTGGCGTCACGTGAGAAAATTCACTAGTTGTGCACCAAGTTTATTAATATTTTGTCTGTAACAGTAGAAGCCAATTTTGATGCATAATAAAAAAATGGGATACAAATTTTTCGACGGGGGTACCTGCATAAAAAATAAACGAAATGATGATGGGAAACAGTTCTGCTACCAGTTTTGCTTACTCTTGCATAGAAACATTGATTTTCTTTTTAAGTCTCATGTGTATGATTCTTATTTAATTTTGCACTATGCTATGAACAATATTCCATCAATGCTCTGAGGCTACTGAATGAAAAGCAGACATGGTAGTGAGAAAATTTAAAAATTTAAAAATTCTATGTGTGCGTGTAAGTACGTATACAACGAATGACGGCTCTCCAAGATTCAATCAATTCAGAGAGAAACTCAAATGCGACGTAGCCTATACGTGCCAATTTATTCTCTTCTCTTTAAACTGTGCAAAGATAGAAGTGCACAAAATAAACACTAACACAGCGGCAATTATGCTTACGGGACTTCAATACATATACAACTGATCTGGTTGTAAATACGAGCGTTTCTGGTACACAAGCATTAGTGCTCAGATTGGGAGAACTAAGCATGCGGTGGCTTTGGTAGAACGAAGGCATATTTTCCTTGCTTGTTTTGTGTCGCTCATTCGCCATAGAAGTCCAAAAAGAGTGTTGTCTGCACGTGGTAAAATCCCAGCGTGCCCGTACGTGCAAACAAGATCGCTATGCCTCGCTTGTTTTACGTACATTTCTTTCAGTGGTGGGTAAAACGGAGGTTGAGCAGCGATTTGGTAAACAATTCAGCTACTATCCAGTGATGTGGTGGATAATTCAGTTACTATCCATATGAAACCAATAAATAGGGCGGACAAAAATGGGTTCAATTGAGTATTAAATTTTTGCCTCTTAATTTTTATGAAATATAAATTTTACTTTTTGAAAATTTGAGACTGTGCAGTGCACGAGGTGCACATATGGACGAGACGCCACTGGTTCTGATCATTCTCCCAAAATTTGACCTCTTTTGGTTGCGAACTGGTACTGCACTGCTCCTTTGAAGTGTACATGAGAATTACTACGGGAAATGTTAACTTTTTATACTCATCATCCTAGCCCTTCGCCATTAATGATACTTCGATTATATGGATCCTCGATTTTACGCACTTCGATATTATAAACATATTTTTCGTTCGTTAAAATTTTTGTTTTGAACCCTATATTTTTGATTTTGGTTGTTTGTTCACATATCATAACACATCTGAACTACTATATGAGGTGGGACCAATTTTTGTCATGGATTTGAAAACCAGTCATAGCGAAAGGATTAATCATTGGGAACCTATTTTGAGTACGGGGTTAACAACAGCTTACAACGCTCGTTTTCGGCTGTATGATTCTGTTGTAAGCTTTTATTGACCCCGTGCTTGTAAGATGTTCCCGAAGTATTAATACCGATCCCCGCCCTATATAGCAATATTTCGCTAATATTTCCTATTAAACGGTCAGTTTAAATCTAGGTTACTTTGACATGTAGTTTTTGACATTTATGATCGTGAAAAAGTTAATACCTTTACTTCGACTTGAAACCGTGCAGATTGAAATCTGAAAAAAAAATGACTTCTGATAATTCTTCCAAAGCAAATAAGAATCGATCGGGTATTCTCCTCACTGATAAAGTGAAGGTTATACACGATTTGGAGAATGGAGTTTAGATCCGAGATGTGTTGGAAAAGTATCGCATCAAAGCACGATCTACCATATATTTACAACATCAAGCAGTCTAAAACAAAGAGAATAAACAATATTGCGAACATCCAAGGAAACATTGGTAAGTATTTTGATGGATTATTTACAGATAAGTTGCCTTGAAGATGCTTGTTTACAGCACATCGCAAGAACTTCAAGCAAGCTCGCTAGTGAATGAAGCATTATACATCTGGTTTTTGCAAAAAGAAGACAACACATTCCGGTAAGCCAGGCTCCGTGTTCAATCAGATAATTTTTACGTATAACTACGTCATTGTCGACTAACTGGGGTACAAATCAAAAAAATATGTGTGGTAAAATAGTCTTAGGTTTCGAACTTTGTCATTTATAGATGAAATTAAAATCCAAATACGCCAATCGATAGGATATTACTTAACGAATCTGTTGAAATAAACACTTTTCTAGCGGTGTCGGTGGTGTAGTGGTAAGCGTGATTACCTCTCACCCCAGCAGGCCTGGGTTCAATCCCAGTCGGTGCCGCCGCGATGTTCTGAGGTATAACATCTCTGATCACGCCTTCCTTCGGGAAGTAAAGCCGTTGGTCCCCGGTCCATGAGTTGATGGGTCGATAGGTAGGGTCCAGGTTTGGGAGCTGCCTTCCTGGCGTCAGTAGCATTGGTGCTCAGCACGGAAAACAAGATCGGCAAAAAATAAATCAAGGAAAAAAAGATACTTTTCCAATTTTTTATCAAAAAACTTTTGAAAACTGTGCGTATGATAATGATATCAATGTTTTCATGAACTAAACGTTTTCCCCAAACCCAGTCATCATAAACGAATACCACTTGGTTGCACATCATTTTGCTTGAACCTGAAAATATATAAAACAGTGCAGCTTTCCTGACTCTCCTTATAGATTTCAAGCATCCCGGCGAAACTACCATCGTGTTGAATGTAATCGGTTCCAGCACTGTGTCGACACCACTGTCGACTACGGAGTACAGGACGCCCCGAAGACGTTGACCGATGCCTGCGTTCCTTGGAGGAGGCGATATCCCGAGCCAGGGAACAACACGTGCCAGTATCCAGACAGGTGAGCAATACTCTGAACCTTGATAGTTCCACTAAAAACTTTATCAGACTCCGTAACACCATGCGTAGGCAGTACCAACGTACTGGACTGCCTGCCTTGAAGACCCATTGCAACCGTCTAACAAAAATAATCCAAATCAGGATGATGGACCTCAGAAATGAGGACTTTAGTAACAAAATGAGCTCTCTCCCAGATTGTGCAAAGCCCTTCTGGAAGCTAACTAAAATCCTTAAAAATAAGCCAAGACCCATTCCCCCACTTGTGCCGTTGAATGAACCCAATGATTCAGTTGCTCATCTGATAACCCCTGAAGAGAAGGCTGATGATATAGGTCAACATTTCGTCAACTCGCATAATCTTGGCCTGAACATGCCTAGTCCATACGATACTGCAGTTGCGGTAAATGCTACCAACTCCCCGTAACGTGGGTAGATCACCTTTTCGTGGTACGTTACGGGATGTAAGATCTACCACCGATTCCTAGTCCTGACTACTTCAAACTAAGGGAACAGGATTTTTCAGTAATCCAAGGAACACATCTTAGTCCTTGTTACTTTTTATGCCTTGTTGATAGTGACAAGACTCGGCTTTGTCTACCGAGGATGATCTTGAAACAAGGAAAAAAAATGAGTTAGTTGTCTTCATCTATGTGATTCCTAATCTTCTATTCGTTGTTCCCTAGTTCCTGACTACTTCAAACTAGGGGAATAGAATTTTTCAGTAATCCAAGGAACACATCTTAGTCCTTGTTACTTTTTATGCCTTGTTCATAGTGACAAAACTCGGCTTTGTCTACCGAGGATGATCTTGAAACAAGGAAAAAGTGAGTTAGTTGTCTTCATCTATGTGATTCCTAATCTTCTAATCAGGGTTGCTTCCACTCACTTGCTATAAAAAAATAGTTTTCGAAATTATGCAATCATTAGATGTAATAATGCTATGTTGTACTTGCAAGTAACAAGAAGAGGGTGTAAAGTATGTGTTTGACTCATAAAACCTGTCAATTTCGCTTTGAGAGCGTCACAATCAGAGATCTTATGATTCGTGAGCGTTCACTCAGAGTGAGCGCTCACGAGTCGTAAAATCACTAATTGTGACGCACGGAAAGCAATATTGACCGATTTTATGTTTCAAACATATACCTAATGACCTCTTCTTATAACTTACAAGTACTAATTAGCATTATACTATATCATGATTTCATAACACCGAAAAACATTTTTTTATAGCAAGTGAGTGGAAGTAACCCTGCTTCTAATCATTGTTCCCTAGTTTGAAGTGGTTAAGGCTAGGGTTCTGATGCATGGTCATTATCGGTGTCATACCTTAATTTTGTTGCTAAGGAATCCAATTTTGACTGACAAAGGGGCGCGCCTTTGGAGGGTGTTTCAACACTTCGAAGGGTATAAATAGCGGGACCTTTCAATTAGAGTCGGATTCTTGCGATAAATGCAAGAGTGTCAACTGTAAAAAAATCGAATACTTCATCATTTCTCAATAGTGATGGAGTAATACGACATGCACTAAACTAAGGACACGGGATATACTACAATAGATCAATTAACTGGTCGCAGTAGTGTTAGGTCCCGAACAGAGAAAAAAAAATGCTACCAACCTCCATCGAATTCCTAACAACTTTCCTGTGGAATGCGAGATTACGGCTGACGAACTGTTGGCCTATACCAAATCATCTAAAAATATGAAGGCCCAAGGTTTCGACCAAATCCTAAATCTGGAACTCAAACACCTGAGTTCCAGAGTCTTCAACCATCTGGAAACCTGGGAAAGATCCATCCTCTTCTTCAAGCTACCCTCCCATCAGCCTTCTCTCGGGGTTATCCAAGCTGTTCGAAAGAACAGTCTACCATCGACTTCTGGCATCTGCCGAGGAAAACAGCTTATTGCTCTTAGAGCATTTTGGCATCCGTAAAGGTCGCTTAACGGTTTACCAGTTGACTCGAGTAACAAACATTCTCAGACGGAACAAGTGTGTATCTAATAAAAACCTCTGCCATGGCATTGAAAAAGCGTTCGACAATGCTTGTCATGATGGCTTGGTCTGCAAATTGCAGTGATACGGTCTTTCAAGCTGCCTAGTGAAGATAATTAAAAATTACCTCTCGGACAGGACATTCAGAGTCTGAATGGCATCACATCGGATGCTTTCCACATCGGTGCGGGTGTCCCACAGGGAAGCATCCTTGGCCCCATCTTGTTCAACCTGTTCACCTCCGATATTCCGGCTCTCCCTGATGGTGGATCGTTGTCACTGTTCGCAGATGACACATCCATCATCTTTAAGGGTAGGGTCATCGGAGCTCTGACCACCAAACTTCAGAGAGGCCTAAATGTCCTGTCAGAATACATCAACAGGTGGAAGATCCGTATAAACGCGGCAAAGACCCAGGTCAACATCTTTCCTCATTCCAAATCACCCAGACTTGTTCCATCTGAGAATACTAACATCAACTTGAACGGCAAAATGGTGGAAAGGTCAAAAGAGGTAGTATACCTCGGCCATACACTCAACAGCAAGCTGTTTTTCAGGGAACACATTGACAAAACAAAAACCAAATGTAACATCCTGATGAGATCCTTATATCCACTCATCAACAGGCAATCCACTCTGCCTCTGAAAAACAAGCTTGCTGTCTACAAGCAAATAATCCTTCCTGTAATAGAATACGGGGTGCCAATCTGTCAACACTATGGATTCCAGCCTAGCAGCCGATGACAGCATGAATGTTTTGGAATCTATTGATCCTGAGGATGACTTCCAGTTAGTTTCTGATGAATCAGCGTGGAATACTAATGATCAGATATGCTGAAGAAAACGGTTGGCCTCTCAATTCTCAATTTTCGTTTCGTGAAATGAAATGAAAAGTCTTCGAAAAAATAGTGGATAGAAATTTACCTTGAGAACGACATCACCTGTTATTTTAAAATAGATTTAAATATGACTAAATAAACATAAGTTCAAAGCAACAATGGAATTTTTTTTAATATGGATCAGAATTGCTTCAAATAAAGTCCCAGCCAGGATTTGGTCAACCGCTAGCTCCTTCCAATCAAAATTGTTACCCATTAACCTCGAGCCCACCACGAGTAATTGTTACCCAATACTAGAGCTTCTAACCCGGGATGTCCCGGGATGAAAATCTCGGGATTGTTACATTTCCCGGAATTTCCGAATCCCGGGAAATTAATTTAAAAATCCCGGGATCGCGTGTACCCCAGGATTTTTTAATTTGATACTCTTTTACCACGTTAAACCTTTCTTGGAATATCTGTAGCAGAATTTGAGTCCAGAACTTTTACATCTTATTAAATATATCTCTTCCCTTAGTTTGCCATTCATTCTGATTTTTCGAAAGAATTGCACACAGACATCACGTTTTGTATATGATCGTTGTACAAGAAGCACTCGTGAAAATTACGATCTAGCAGTGAAATAAACCGTGAACATTTTGATTCAATCAGGTTGAACTTCGTGAGATGTCCATCATTCATAGTTGATCTAAAATCATTGAAATGCATTGTTAAGATGGTTGGAAGTACGTAGTTCTAGTCTCAACTGATGAAAAGACTCATTATTTGCAGTTTTTAGAGTCCTTCCTTAGATTAGCTAGCGGAATCTTGTCGTTACGTTGAAAGGTATGCATTACCTTTACCCGTTAGTATGTAATCTATGTAACCTAAAGCACGGCAAAATAGTTTTTACAAATACATTCATGAGAGAAATCATCCACCATAATCATCATGATCTGCACAGACTATTGTGCAGTTTGACTGACAGACATAATATCACGTCCCATTAGGGAACTTCTTAGATGTCAAGAGACCTTCATTTGATTTTAGAGAACTTCATAGACGTTCGTGGAACTTCGTAAAAGCTCAGGGAACATCATAGATCTTCAGGATACTTCGTAGAATGTTAAACAACTTCGTGGACGATGATTGCGGAACATCGCATGAAATTCGTACAAGTTCAGCAAGCTGGGCAGAAATTCAGTTGTACCCATCGAAAAATTAAAAGATGTAAGCTATGGAAAAATCTTTGAAGTACTAGGAACTTCGAAGAAGTTGACGAAAAATCCCAGGATTTCGTAGAATATTCTACATATTCAGGGAACTTTATACAGGCTTTGAGTTCATGGAACTGAGTTTAAGTTCAAGAAACTTCTTGAAAGTACTCGAATCTTCGTATAACTGATATTCACGGATTTGTGATGATATCTCTGGATATTATTCAAGACTTTCCAACTTAATCAAGTAATGTTCTGAATATTTGCAAGTGTTCAAAAATTCAAAAGACGTCTTCTTGACATCCTTCCCAGACAGAAGATTGATGAGAGTATTTCAAGGATGTACAGCTGGTCGGAGATTTAAAGACCTCTGGATATTTTTCAAGACTTCAGGTCGATCAAGTATTATTGTGAAGATATTCTCCCTAAACTGAACGATGATCAGGAAGTATTCAAAAGATCTCCAGCTTATCGAATATTTCCGTGAAAGTCCTGTGAATATTCAATTGGATCAAGTTTTATTTTGAAACATCCAATTTTGGTTACATTATTCATATTCAACATATTCAGGAAGAAGCATAAAATATGAAATTAAAAACTTCATTTATTTAAAAAAAATCTTCATATGTCAACTTTTTATAAAAAAAAAACCATCGGAAGTCTGCTTCAGCTTCCGCATGTCTTGAAACAACTTCACATATCATGAAATGTCTTTAAGATGTCTGCATATCTGCCTTCACAGAATTTTAAATGTCTTCAAAATGAAGATATGTCGATAAATCTGGTGTCCCTAGTATTAAAGAAATCTCCTTTTTTAATCATTCTTCTAAGGAGATGAAACATACATTTCAGAACATCGTTAAAAGAAATTAAATACATACGAATATTAAAACAATTTACTGCCTTTATTGACTTCCCGGGATCCCGGGATCTCCCGGGATATCAAATAAATATTTCCCGAATCCCGGGATGGTGAAAACCACCGGGAAATGGAAGCTCTACCCAATACTAACCTAGAACTACTGCTGTTTAAAATGTAGATTCAAACATTAGTGATTTTTGGCTCCGTAAAGTGTCACACATGACTGAACCTAGTAAACAAACGAACTAATAAAAAAAAAATAAAAATATATTAAGAAACTGTATTTGAATATTTTCGTTTTGGAGTCATAATTTTTTAAACTAAAAATCACCCTCTTGGACCACTTCACATTGTATGGTGTGGAAGTTTTTGCTTCAATACTTGATAAGTATTTGTAATTTGATTTTTTTTTATAAAAATCATCAAAACTATAAAAGAATATACATTCATGAATTGAAAATGTACACATAATCGAGGTGTGCCTGTATACTTAAAAGTTTGCTTTCTGTACTTATGTGAAATTTTCCCGGCTACAACTTTGCTGAAGATCACTTTTTGATTGAACTTCAACAAGATAATTAGCTATTAATTGATTTCTAAGCCAATAACTTCCTAATAACTATGATTAATGAACTGCTTTCAGGGCTACATTGCTTCATGCAGTATGACATAGAAGCACACCAATGTTGCTTGATGAGTAGTTGATGGAGCATGTCACAAAAACATAACTGAACTTAATAATTTAGCAAAGTTGTAGTTAGGCAAATAGCATGAAGTGTATAGACAACAAGTGGTGAAAGGTTAAACCAGAATGAAAAAAGACCCATTTTTCCCACAGCAACTCTCAAGTAAACTTCAAACGTTTAGTGCTAGGTTAGGTTTTTTCTGAAACTAATTTTGAAATTGTTATTATAATCACCGGAATGTATCCGCCCAATGCCAAAAGTTATCTTTTGCTTCGTAGATCGAAGTTAGTCGTAAACATGCCCCTGGGGCCCATAGGCACAGAATTCCCCCAATCATGGATTATTATCTGGACCACATGAAACCAAACAGTAGTGCAGGCAACAGGTCTCTGCCGTAGGTCGGCCACGTTAACGTCTTCATAAATTCCAGATTAGACATGGCATGCTGGTGCCTGTGATCGCTCTCCGGAAGAAAGGTCGACCCCGTGTGACATCGCGAGAGTTTCGTCGTGATTGTGCTCCGCGTGTTTCTGCAAAGGTAGTAAAGTTACAGCATTCCCTCGCCGCCTGATAGGAGAAAGATATCCAACCAATATCGTTTAACTGGCCCTTCACGCTAACTCCTCCCCCCATCGCCCACCCTTGCCATGTTCAATTGGGATATAGCAAATCACAGCCCCACGGTTCACGGTTATTTCGCTGCTGCCGTTGTGGCAAACATAAATTGTAGCACGTTGAACACGATTTCTCAAATGTAGATTGTTATTTTTCATGTTTCTGGTTCAGTTTTTATCTGCGCCTGGATCGGATGGCTTTCCTTCTTTCCCGGGGCGAAGAACAGTGGAACATTTTTCATAGCTTTCTGCATCGTGTATCAGAAGCTTGATTTTAAAATTAAGCCCTTTCAAACAGTCTTTTTTGCACTGTGCCACAGTAAAACGCGACCCCGAAAAAAAATGACACAGGTTGAAAATTCGCCGTTGCTCCCCGAACGAAGCAGCACCGGGCGATGAGCGCTTCTCGAATTTTGCCCTAAATCACGACAAACTTCTGCTGCTGCCACGATGGGGGAGGAAAACTTTTCGGCAAAAGTCGAGTCCGCCCTGCTTTCGATAAATGAGCGGCTAAACGTCGTGATTTATTAAAGGAATTTCCAAGTCACATCTTTCAGCTTTCGGCGTGCGCGCGTGGTTTGCTATTATTTGCTTTTTGAGCGAGAACGGATTTTCGTTTCGTCGTTAGAAATAGCGCTGCAGAAAACATGCCACCAAAACGGTTGTCTTATCGCATATTCCGGCACACACGTACGGTGGCACAGTTCGGTACAAGCGCGTCAGTTTTCCACTTGGGATCGCTGGGACCGTCGACGGCGACCGAGGGAGCACCATTAAGGGGACACATATTGCGGTGCCATTTCTCTTCCGCCGGGTTTCCTTGACTCACTCGGATGCGGTGTGGAACTTATGAGTACCTGCAGAGCTCAGCCAAAGTAGTGGAAGAGGACTGATTGCTTGGTATTTCTACATTATTGTTATTAGGTTTTAATGGCTCTCCTGTTGCGGTTTAACGCTCGGATGGGCGATGGGCTGAGATCTCCTGCCGAGGTGATGGCAATTGTCCGTACTTTGTCGCGCACGGGCTCCGGTCGGCGGGTGGGTATGTTTGGACAAGCTTGAACGGTTTGTTGTTCCAAAGGTCGAATCCATTACGGAAGAATTTAGGTTAGGGGTTAGGGCTAACAACTGCGAATCAAATAGGGTGATTGCTCTGCGTCACTCCTAGAGATGAGTTGAAGAGGAAAGGTTTGATTTAGTTTCTCAATTTGTGCAGGTTATGGTTATTAGTACAGCTCTAGCTCAGCGAAGTGGTCGGGTAGGCTTCAAACTCTCCCCCATCACCACAGAGCCTTGAGGCAAACGTAAAATTGTCTTTTAAATGCTAAGTGTGGAACAACTTTCATCCTTTTCATCCATCATATGCCTTCTTCTAGGCCTTTTCGGCTTCTGTAGCGAGCGTTTTGTCGGCTCCCAACTTAGTGTTCTAGATGCACTTCCACAGTAAGGTATTAATTGAGAGCTTTCTTTTCTAATTAGTGGATGAATTTGTTTATCGTGTGGTAAGCACAATGATTCTCTTTGGCCAGGGAAGTCGAGAATATTTCCAACCCGAAAGATGTTGTATACCCGACCGGTAATCGAACCTGCCGCATCCGGGTTGGTAATGCCCTGCCTTCACTGACTTTCCGATCTGAGGCCCCTTTTTATATGTACAGAATGTGATCATTTCTCAGCATGTTCTTGGTATAGCAATGAAGTGGGTAGATCACCTTTTCATGGTACGTTAAAGGATGTAAGATCTACCACATCGAACTCTGCCCGAAGCTCTACTTGTTGACGGTTATGAACCTCGGTTTTGAGATTGAATACAAGAAAAGGTTCGCACCAGGGCTCCGATGCATGGTCAAATATCAGTATCATCGCTTGTTTTTCTTACTAAGAAGACCTATTTTGATTGCTGAGAAGTTGCATATTTGAAGAGATCCCTGATCATCACAATTGAATGAGGATTCATGTAAGACTCATTTTGATTGATGAGAGGGCACGTCTTCGGAAAGATCCTAGAATGCTTTGAATATTGCAAGACATCACAACTGAATGAAGCTTCTTGTGAGAAGAGCAAGAATGTATGATTTAACTGTATCGAAAACGAATACCTTATTACTTTTCCATAGTAATGAGGTACTACGAGATGCACTAAACAAAGGAAACGGACATACCACAATAGATCAATGCATTGTTCGCAGCGAAGAAAGGATAAAAAGAAAAGAAAAAAGGTATGGACTGTCGAAGAAATTAATAAAAAATCAGATTTTTGCAATTAATTTCCTCAAAATTTGAGTACATTTGTCCACCGGGAGACGGGGAAATTCAAAGGAAAATTTCCTGATCTTCTTTGCATAGTTTTCAAAGTATTTTTGAGGTTCCTCGAATATTTTTGAGGTTCTTTAAAAATCTTTAAAGTACTGAAGATTCCAAAATTTCCAGAAATTTTCATGTAGCATAGCATAGCATAGCATAGCATATGCGATTGTACAAATCGTGGGTGGCTATATAATGGTCAACTAATACGTTTTGCAGAAAATATCGAGTGTTGACGCAGAAAATATCACTTGGGATTAGTGATTTTCCCCACACGAAAATTAAATCTACAATACAAGCATCGCATTATACACCTGGCCACATCCTTACAATCGCAGGGGAAGGGAGGGAAAGTTAATCCAACATCTACTTAAGAAGGTGCAGGGAACCCATACTACCTTCATAGGTGTCACAGGAAGGAAAGAGTTGTGTTAGTGGGAGCGTGAATGATTTGGAAACTCTATTCGTCAATATAGAGCATTTTATTAATCAATGACAAAAATGAAATATAAATAGATAAAATGGAAAGATCTCACCCGATTGGCCTAGCGTCATGTTTTCAGAAATGCTTTGTTTAATTTTCCTTGAACCACCGCAATCACTGATAACGCTCTTCTAGCTCGTACGTACAAAAGAACGCACTCCACGCATAATCAAGGTCATGTATTTTCGGAATGTCTTCTTTAACACCACACAAAGACGTTGCTCATCGCAGCAACAGAAGAATAGATCAGCGTGCTAGAGGTCGTACGGGGAAACAAAGAAAAACGCAAGACCAAGCACCATTGCATCAGCAACACGAGATCAAATTATCACGCACGGTATTCAAAACTTTTAAATGCGATCACCAGTCCACCCCCAGTCACTTGAGAACAAAACGCATGTGAAAAGGTTTTCAGCAGCAAAAAAAAAGCACAGAAGAAACAAAACACACCCGCTTCGGTCGCTGGTTCAATCAGCACTCAAAAAATTTCCAGAAATTTTCATGTATCCTTAAAAAGGATTCCAAAGCATTTTCATAATTTCCTAAACATTTTCGATATTCTCCAAGCTTGTTTGAAGAATCTTTAACTACTCTATGGTTGATTCGAATTTCTCTACAATTGCTCTAAGTTTTCGTCCCTAAGCTTCATCTCCAAAGAGCCTTTCTGAAGTCCTTGAACTTCGCTGAAGTTGTCCCAAGCATCATTGAGACGTTCCCATAGTTTTGCGAATGTTCCCTAAGCTGCATTGAAGTTACTTGAGCTTTTCTAAAGTTTGTTGATTTCCTCTTAAGTCTATTTTTTCTTTCGGGAAGGGTGCCAATACAGGGAAATGCAACGAAAATTGGTCAGACTTTAAATGCTAATAACTTGGCCAATAATCAATGCATTTTGATGATTTGTATGTAGATCAATTCGGCAATTTTATAAGATTTATGTGATACGTCACACATTATAAATGGTAAACATTAAACTAGCTAAAAATTAAGAAATATGGAAACATTCAAATTCTGCATACATTTTCTTTGACCGCAAGGTGCTTACCCCTAACACAGTCATCAGAAAGTTGGTCCGTATCAACACAAGCCGAAGCCACATAATCATTCAGCATTGCACGTTGGACGGGTTGACCTCGAACTTGTTCGCTGCAACGTGGACATCGTAGCATTTTTTTTCCATTCATTGACCTACATCAGCTAAATTCAGAAAAATGAGGGGCATAGAATGATAATTCAAATGCGTAAGCGAAACGTAGAAATTTTGACATCGTTTGGCTGCCGACTGATAAACAGCGGTGTTCGTTGCGTTGCACACTGAAAACGGAACTAACTCAGAGAGTGGATAGCTTTTACTGAGTTGTGAGTCACTTTTACTCATTCGTATGATTATTTTTTTCTTAAAGCGTAGGTTATTCAACGCATGAGTACGAATCAGTAAAAGAGACTCATTCTTTGATTAACATTCGTTTTCAATGTATTTACCATCTAGCTCAGTGTGCAATTCCATGTTTTAACTCGACAGTACGGCCAGAAAACAACTTTCTGTATTCAGTGAAGTTATTCGGATGGACAATACCTATCGCATGATTGGCCTCTTAGTTCAGAATTCACTCACCGTGCAGCGCTAGTAACATTTGATTCAAAAGGTTTGCTTAAGCAGTCTACATTCACTGACAACGAATTTTATTCAGTGAGTGACTCACTTTTACGTAGGTTACTCATGCGCTGAGTGACCAACGCTTTTAGAAATGTATCCTTACGAATGAGCTAAAGTTACTTACTCTCTAAGGAGATTGCTATCTATAGTATTGTTATTGAGATGGATAAGACCTATTGTATACTGGACACAGAGTGACCAGTGAACCAGAAAATCGAAAAAAAATCCGGAAATTCTAAATCACCGGGAGAAGTTTGTGAATTTCGATGATGAACCGGAAAAAATATACAATTACTTTGTAGAACTTGTTCGATAATTCTGATAAAAATTCCAAAGGAATTTAGAGTAAATTTAAGAATAAATTCTAGAGATAATAAAATATATAAGATAAAAATTTCAATGCAGTTTTTGGAAGTATTTTTAAAGAGTTTTTACTACAACGCCAAGTCAATGGTTCAAGCCAAAGTTCAAAGTAGAAATATTATGAGGTTCTGCGTGAAATGACATGACAATTGTAAAGAGGATTACAGGTTAATTTCTAATGAATATTCTAAATAAATTCCTAGCAGAATGTAAAGAGAGTTATTATGGGAACTTCAAAAAATTCCGAGAGTTTTGAATTCTGAAGGAATTAGAAAAATAATTTCAAGTGAATTCTAATGAAAGTTCCAAGGGACATCCGTGAAAAATATCAAGGGTTTCAAATTTCAAGGGTTTCGAAAAATTAAATTCAGAAACCGTTGATTTTGTCATTTATACTGTATAATTATTTAATAGAACAGCAAAATAATCTCGTAGTTCTACGTCAACAATGCGGTCGTGCTTTGGACACAACCCTCAACTCTTTTTTTTTTTTAATCAGGATGTCAAGATAGAACTTTTATGGAGTTCGCATTGACTTTGAGACACCTTTGAAATTTACCCAAACATCTTTGAGGTCTTTATTAAGGTTTGCAAAGCATTTTCAAGATTTCTGTTTTTTGCCTTGATTTTTGTTTTCCGTCGATCTTGTTTTCCGTACTGTGACGCCAGGAAGGCAGCTCCCACACCTGGACCCTACCTATCTACCCATCAATTCGTGAACTGGGGACCAACGGCTTTACTTACCTTCCGAAGGAAGGCGTGATCAGAGTTGTTATGCCTCAGAACATCCCGGCGGCACCGACTGGGATTGAACCCAGGCCTGCTGGTATGAGAGGTAATCACGTTTACCACTACACCACCAGCGCCGCTTTTCAAGATTTCCTAAACAAATTTGAAGCTCTCCAAACTTCTTTAAAGAACCATAACTACATAGAAAAAATTTCTGAATTTTAATGGTGATGTAAATAGTCAAGCATGCATAAATTCAAGCATGTTAACTTCCTTTTCACGTATACTAGCAACTTACAAGAAATGTTGCTTTCAAAGATGTATGGATGCATACAATATTTGGAATATTTCATGATCTTTAATGTAAACTTGTATGATATGTGACGTTCCATTTATGTGCATGATAGTGACATAAATTTACACTGCTTTTTCGAACTGTGTACTATTTGGTTGATTTGAACTTCTCTACAATTACCATAAGCTTCCGCCCCTAAGCTCCGTCTCCGAATAGCTTTTATGTAGTTCTTCAACTTCTCTGAAGTTGTTCCAAACTTCTCTGATGTTGTCCCAAATTTCTCTGAATATGTCAAGAAACTTGGCTGAAGTTTCCCCAAACTTGTCTGAAGAGGCTCCAAACTTCTCTGAAGTTGTCCCAAACTTCTCTGAAGTTGTCCCAATCTTCTCTGAAGCTGTCTCAAGCTCTTTTCTGCAGGCAGTTGTCCCAAACTTCTCTGAAGTAATACCAAACATCACTGAAGAGCTCTCAAACTTCTCCGAAGTTGTACCAAACTACTTTGTAGTTTTCCCAAACTTCAATGAAGTTGTCCCAAACTTCTTTGAAGTTCGCCCAAACTTCTTTGAAGTTCGCCCAAACTTCTTTGAAGTTCGCCCAAACTTCTTTGAAGATCGCCCAAATTTCTAAACTTCTCTGAAGTTGGCGCAAACTTCTCTGAAGTTGTACCAAACTACTCTGCAGTTGTCCCAAACTTCTCTGAAGTAATACCAAACATCACTGAAGAACTCCCAAACTTCTGTGAAGGAAGTTGTCCCAAACTTCTCTGAAGTTGTACCAAACTCCTCTGAAGTTTTTCCAAACTTCACTGAAGTTTTTCCATACTTCACTGAAGTTGTCCCAAACTTCTTTGAAGTTCGCCCAAACTTCTAAACTTTTCTGAAGTTGGCGCAAACTTCTCTGAAGTTGACTCAAACTGCTTTGAAGTTGTTCCAAACTGCTCTGAAGTTGTTCCAAACTACTCTGAAGTTGTCCCAAACTTGTTTAAAGTTGTCCCAAACTTCTCTGAAATCGTCCCAAACTACCTACAAGGAAAAGGAGACCACTGGCTTCTTTTTGTCTGTGAAGTGTTCTTCGTCCCTCGCGGAAACGACCGTGCAAAAACTATTTCATTATGTGCGACGCATACAAGAAAATACATTCCCTTTTGTAAAAATTCTCCCGTTGCTATACGATCGCCCGACCAATCACACAGTGGTTCGCGTTTGACAGAATATTGGTTCAAAAAAGGCCCCCTATTGTCTCCTCTTCCTTTAAGATGTTCACCACTCGAACCGAGTATCAAATGGATCAAACTCAAAATGTTGCCATTTTTTATGTTGGTTGACGTTTTGTTTGATAAATGCACAACACACGCTAACTTTTAAATACCCGCTGATGTGTAGAATTTCACCCATTTTGAAGAATGGAGACTTAACTCATTAACTCATTTCGTGCTGCTAATTTTCATATCATTCGATTGAAGATGAACCAATACACAGCCCCTTTCTCATTCTAACCTCATCGTCCCTGTCAATTGAGTCACTCACTATCATTTGTCACTGTCGCAAAGCATGGAAGAAACCCAGCAAAATGGTCCCGAACAGACAAGTTAACCCGTTGTTGGATCAATGTAAGGCAAATTTAAGGTTGATGTCGACCCAATGCCGGGTTGGTGTCGGGTTAGCTTAGCTTTTTCGCCGGAATGTCGTCCAGAGCTCCGTTTATGCGTAGGATACACTCAATTGAATGATATCAAGCGTTTCTCAAATGAGATTAATCCATGCCTTCGTCGGTCTCCTTTGATAGCGGATAGCTGCTTTTCTCATTTTCATCAAAAATGTGCAATTGATTTTGAGAATTTACAGCACTCAACTCATTATCTCGCTCATTACACATTAATAAGCATGTTCGTACAAGCGACATTTACCGCATTTACCCTAAATAATGAAATAGTTTCTGTTTTTACAGAATTAGATGTCATCATTCGTTTGTATAAGTAATTTTCAATTGATTTAATCATTATGTTATGTATAATAAATAAATGAACTGTATAGTATCATCTGCCTCCGCCATGGCAGGATGGCCCAAATAATCATCATATTTTAATTATAAAATCACAACGTACAAATCAGGTCCTATCTGTGCGCGATCAAAGCATCTGTTACCAAGTCTGTTACTCATTCATGAATATCTGTTGCTTATTTGTGGGACACAACTACTTATTAATGAGTATTTCTTTTTACTTAATAAATGATTCAAGGCACTTTTCTTAAAATGGGTAAAATTCTACGCATTAAGCATTGTTTTGTGATTCGAGCTCGGATTAAAATACAAAATAATAAATTATTTTCGATTCATTACACGAGAGCAGAGAATCGCCCCTCGCATGCACTTTAATAAGGTGCTGAACGATCTGAGAGGTTTTAGAGATTTCAGAGTGAAAATAAAATAATTTAAAATGCTCAAATACGTTCTGGAAATCACAGAAAAGTACGGAAAACTTTAGGGTCCTTAAAAAAATTCCATCAAACACTGCAACTATATGGAGTCAGAGCATTTTTTTTTGTCCTCCTGAGCACCCATCCTAGTGAGAGTACGTCCATTATCCTGAGGAATGTCACGTATTCCTAATCACTTTATCTCAGTAAACTAAAGTAAGCCATGACTTAGAGTGTGTTCATAGATCATCTGGATAAAACCACTGACCATAAGAAGAACTAAGCTACACATACATAGACACTAAATGCAGTAGCTTGTTCTCATCGGAACACATCTTACATAAGGGTGTCTAAATGCAAGATAATGTATCGCAATAAATAAAACGTAGAAAAATGACAACTCTGCATTTTGGCAAATATCTACTGTACGAAAAATTTATGCTTGAACAAGGTAAATATGTAATTACTGAAACTATTTTTCGGTGCAGATGTCAATGTCTGTTTAAATCTGTAACTTTATCCTAATGTCTGCATAATGTCTGTACAGTCTTAGATATCCCGCCTTTCTCCGTATACATGATGAGACTAGCTAAGAGAGAGAGGGAGAGAGTCACTTAAGAAACTACTAAAAACGCAGGTTTCTCAGCGCTGAGTGACCTGCGTTTTTTGACTAGACTACGTCTTACGGGAAGATACGGGGGTTGTATATTAAATCTAAAATTGTGACCGTTACGAATTGGTGTTAGGTTTTTAACGTTTATATCTTTCTCATTTATAGATGAAATCAAAATCAAAATTCACTAATCGATAGAAACTAACTCTACAAATCATTTGAAATGAATATTTTTCCATTTTTTTTTTCTTAATAACTTTTGAAAAATGTTCACATAAAAGGTTATAATTTTGTCACTACTTTCATGAAATAAACGTTTTCCCTAAGCCAGACGTCATAATCGAGTACCATTTGGTTGCCCATGGTTATGCTTAAACTTGCAAAGTTTTATGTAACTGTCAAATATCCATCAAATGGGTATTTTTAAATCGGGGTGATGTTTGGAGACCGGGAATTAATATCCGACGACATTTTGAAATCCAAGATGGCGGCGTATAAGAAAAGTGGGAAACAGTTATGCCGACCGGATTGGAAATGGATATGCGACGCCATTTTGAAATCCAAGAAGTTCAAGTTTAAGAAATATAGGAAGTACTATCAATTACCCATCAGGTTGGGTATTTTTGGAATCGGGATGACTTCTATAGGCTGAAAAACAACATCCGACGCCATTTTAAAATTCTTGAAATTTTGAAAAAGTGTGAAATTCTGCTTTTTTAGAATCAGGGTGATTTTTAGAAGCCTCAAACCGATATCTGATGCGATTATGAAATAAAAGACGGCGGCTTTCGATTGGAAAAAAGTGCCTGTTTTCAGAACGGGGATGACACGTAGATGCCGAAAATTGACGTCAGATGCTATATTTAAATCTAAGATGGCAACTTCCTGATTCAGAAAAAGTCGAAAATAGAGTCAAAGACATATGTCAAAATGTGGGTATTTTTTAAATCCCACTAACGTCGAGAGGCCATAAACCGATGTTTGACGCCATTTTTAAATCTAAGATGGCGGATTTTGTAAAAAAAAACTGTCAAATACCGATCAATGTGAGTATTTTTGGAATCGGGAAGACATCTAGAGGCTGGAAATCAATGTCCGACGGCTCTGATTTAAGAAGAAGTGTCAAATACCCTACAAATGGTGTCGAATATTGATTTTCAGCATCTACGCGTCGTCCCCGTTCCCGAAAATACCCATATCTTAAGGTATTTGAAACATTTTGTGCAACCCGATGGCCGCCATATTGGATTTCAAAATGGCGTTGGATATAGATTTTTGGCATCTACGTGTCGTCCCCGTTCCGAAAATGCCCAAATTTTAGGGTATTTGACACTTTTTTTTCTGAATCCCGATGGCAGCCATCTTGGATTGCAAAATGGCGTTAAACATTGATTTTCAGCATCTACGCGTCGTCACCATTCCGAAAATACCCATTTCTTATGGTACTTTTCCTGAGCCCGATGGCCGCCATATTGGATTCCAAAATGGGGTTGGACATCGGCACCTCCGTGTCGTCACCGTTTCTAAGATACCAATATTGTAGGGTATTTGAGACTTTACCTGAGCCCGATGGCCGTCATCTTGGACTCCAGAATGGCCTCGTTAGTTTAATATAAAATAACATTTTGTTACTACAGGGTGCGTGACGATTTTTTGCAGTAAATGGCATATTTGAGAAAAAATACACCAGTTAGTTATTCTAGCAATGAATTTTGTGCGATTTATTTTCTTTCGCAACATATGGAAGTTGTAAGTAAATTTATTCAAAAAAATTGCCTTACCTTTCGACGACTGTAGTAAGACGCTTCCGGAAACTGCAGTATGCACGTTTTAAAATGTTTCGATCCATAGATGTTATCACTGCCTTGATTTTAGCTTTTAGCGACTTAAGTGTGGTGTGAGGGGTTCTATTGGTATCCCGTTGGACGACGCCCTATACAAAATAATCCAACGGATTGATATCGGGACTGCTTGGGGGCCAAATTTCTTCCTCCCAAATTTACGAAATATTTTCCGTAAGCCATTTCTGTGCTTTATTAGCAGTATGAGCAGGTGCTCCGTCTTATCACTTTCCCAAGCCTTTTTTAATATTATACACTGTTCTTTCAGACACATTTACCGACCGAATTATTTCTTTCATGCATACTGCGGCGCGCAACAAAGCGACAACGGCTGACAGATTGCTCTCTTGTTTCGACATCTTTACGTTTACTCAACATTGTTTGTTTAAATCTTACACCTAACAGTATAAGCTATCCATTGCTGCCAAATATATCTAAATCATGATGCACAAGCATGAGAAATTACTATTTGAAATTTACTGCAAAAATTCGTCACGCACCCTGTACATATAATCCGGATGCCATGCCTATCGTTAATCGATATTGTGCGGATACTATCCGGTTACTATATGTTGATGCCTGACGACGCGACGCGTGACAAGTCGAATAAGCACCGAATTGAAGTGAAAGTGAAAAAAACAAAGGAAGCAGTTTTCGAGTCATTCATTGCATCAATTGAAACAAGTTTTTGCTTCAAATGAAATGAACTGATACACTTGACGAACGAAACAAGCGATAGTCAAGTCATGTTTGACAGGAGCAATATTCATCGTGACTCGATAACAAGAAACACAATGACTTACACGAAAATGATATTGTTCGAAATGAAGCGATGCTGCAGAGAGTTCATTTTCTTTTCTTTGTTTCGAAAATGTAGAACCCTGCTCTCTATTTGAATTAGTCTCATCGCGCATGTTTATCATCTGGAAGTTTTATTTTCCAGACTTGCTCTGAAAATTTCTTCTGATTGACACTGGAAGTTTCTTGCGAATTCTTCTGGAAGCTACATACTTCCGAGATTCCCTAGAAGTACTGCTGACTTATCCGGAAGTGAAATTTCATAGGACGTATCCTGAACGGAAGCTTCCTCTGGTTTTTTCGGCCAACTTTCTCCGGGAGTTTTTCCTGACTTATTTGGATGTTGTATCCAACCTCTCCAAAATGTTTCAATTAGCTTTTACTAGAATTTTTTCATAATTTATTGATAATTCTACCCAAGAGTTAATGTCGCAGGCATGGTTTCTTGGTCTATGGGGACTTTTTCTATGGAGAACATGTAGATTTATGTGATTTTATTTTATTTTAAGATGAACCAGCCATAAGCTTTATTTTGTTTTAATTAGCATTTTCATTGTAAACTATTTCAATTTAGAACACTGGTTCAATATGGTTAACCACATTGGAACTTTCTCACATCTAATAAGAAGAACAAAAAAAAAATGGTAACAGTACTTCCGAAACTCGTGTCGTCGTTGGACGTGTGTGTATACGTGCGACCCGTCCCCGACACGCCATCGAAATCAACTTCACATCCCCTCGATAATGAACGTGTCTTGCGCGCGATGCACGCCGGTCAACATCTCGAAACCATATCGTTCACACGGATGAACTAGCCTCACCTCGCGCCGCAACCCTCGAACCCTAGATCCCCTCCTCTGCCGACTCCAAGATGTAAAGATAGAGCATCCCATCTCGTCGTCCGTTAGACCTTGTTCCGTTACACCTACGTGGCAATGTCGTTTAATTATGTTCTCTGCGACTTTTCCGGTATGAGGTAGGTACCACAAAAGCATACCATTCGGTTTGGATGCACATGGATGGGTAGGTGCTGGCCTCGAGAGACGGCGAGTCAACAGTTTCACCCAATCGATTTCCTCCCATGGCCCCTATCGCGTTCGGGCTTGGCTCTGCCGGAGCATAGATCTCATTAACAATTATTTTGATTTATCATGTGACGATTTTTTCGCTTTTCTTCGTTTCGCAACCATTCGGTTTGAGGTTTGACTGCGTCGGAGCTGGGGAAGATGAGAGTACGATGGGTGTAGGTACCTAATGGCCAGAGTAGTGCCATCAGGGTGTACAACATGGTTGTTCCCGATCCCATCGGAACGACAACGAAGACCAAGACGATCAACAACTAGGCAACTCCGATCGGTGCAGTGTGTGAAATCACATGCTGCTGCCAGGAGAGATTATATATCATCACATCTTGCTGATGCTTCTTCCACCTAAATGGACCTACTCGAAGAGGAATCGTCGTCGTCGATGCTATTTGATCAGGTTGGGAGAGTCTCCTCCACCTGATTGAGGTTCAAATCGAGGTTAAGCTATAGGAATGCTAACTGCTGTTTGCAATGCATGGCTCTATGTCGAACATTGATGTCAGCACGGGGGTTAACACCGTTGAAGCAATATTAGGCAATTATACGGCACATCTCACCAATCTAACGCGAACCCTGACATCGTCCTGCGTAATTAAATGTTTTTATTTGAAATATTATCGCTGTCGTACGCAGATTTCGCCACGACCATCGACACTCTATAAAACGCTCGCTGATATTGGCAATATCTGAGCGACACAGATTTACACCACGCGCGAGGTAAGTTTGTATTTATATGAGATGATGTAGCTGTCGCTACCAGCTTTTTGATTCTCCTGCAAACAGCGATCAGGTGAATAGCTGATGCTCGATGATACACGATGTCGATGACGTGCTGAACTAATCATCTGTGGTTGTATCATGCAAATGTTGTGTTGGGTTGTAATATGTTTAAATGTAATATAAAACTGATGATCTGTGTAAGTTCCATCGCCCACCCAGCCAATAAATCAGTCAAACATCACTGAAATAGCCCGAGTGGCTTAGAATCAATGACTGGCAATATAAAATGAGCTTCTGTCGGGTCATGATTCTAGCGTAGCGTACTAAACTGCGTGAAGCTTTACTAATCAGTATTTATTTATAGAATTGAACATAAACTGTATTTATTTGTTTATTTACACATCATTCATCTGACTCGTTTGTGGTTTTAATGAACAGTTACATTTATGCACAAGAATAGAACCTTACAAAAAAAAAACTTTCTAAGCTAGAGTATTACAAAAAGCTATCGCCTTAACACTCCGAATACGATGCCTCCGAAAAACGTTTTTTTCAAAGTGTGTTTATGGGTTTTGCAAATGGCTTAAGATCTATAATCTACATTAATGGGCACACATGTTCATAATTATATAGAATACCTTCATGGTCCCTATACATGGATCCGGGAGACACTGGAACGGTCCTCCGGCAGATCCGGCAGATCCGGAACATCCGTAAAAGTGGTCAATTCACGAAACTGAGCCTAGAGCTCCGCGTTTTTTTAAACATTAGGAACAGTGATGGATGGAGAATTTGTGGTCATGACAAAAACATGGACCTGGATGACCATAGGACCATCCTCCGGAAGATACGGAAAATCCGTAAAAGTGGTCCAGTGGTTTCTTGTATGACAGTGTTTAAAAAAGAACTGCAGAGCTCTAGGATTAGTTTCACAGATTAACAATTTTCGGATATTCCGGATCTTTTGGAGGACAGTCTCATGGCCATCCGGATCCATGTTTATTTCACGACCCTAAATTCTATCTTAAATCGCAGTTCAAAGAGTTAAAAAACACGGTTTTTTCACAGTTTCAGGGATGATACACTTTTACGGATGATCCGGATCTTCTTTAGGACAGCCGCCATTCAGGTTTACGTTGATGTCACGACCGTAAATTCTTTCATATATCACAGTTTGAGGTGTTTTCGACAAAACTGTTGTACATTCGCCTCCTTCACGTTCCGTCATCCATCTGCATTCCACCGTAGATGGTACACAACACCTTCGAAAACACCAAGGGCACGTTGGTCCTCCACGAGTATAGTCCAGGTCTCGTGGCCGTAGAGGACCACCGGTCTAATCAGTGTCTTGTAGATAGTCAACTTCGTGCGGTGGCGAATTTTATTCGAGCGAAGCGTCCTCCGGAGTCCAAGGTAGGCACGGTTCCCTGTCGTAATGCGCCTTTGAATTTATCTGCTGGTATCATTTTCGGCGGTCACCAGTGACCCAAATACACGAACTTATCGACCACCTCAATTTTGTCACCGTCACCGTCACCACCTCCAGCATGGTCTTCCTTTGTATTTTTTACCTTTGCGCTTTTACCGACTGAGCTAAGAAAGGCCCCAACACCTTCCATCCACTCCTCTGGTAATATCTCCTGCTTCCAAATCTTGGCAATTATCCAGTATTTCACCACCATATTTTAATAGCTCACTTGGTTGTTGATCTGTTGATTGACCAGTTGATTTGTTGTTCTACAGCCGACCAATCTTCTCCTCAACTTCTTGAAGATCAGGGGCCGGTAGCCTGTCGTCTTCTGCGCCTGCTCCAAGGTATGTTGCCGTGCCACCTTCGTTTTCTGCTGCATCACCGTTGAGGTGCTCGTCATAGTACTGCTTCCACCTTTAAATTTTATGGAGTGACCATTTTACGGATGTTGTTGATCTTCCGGACGACGGTCCCATGGCTATCTAGGTACATGTTTTTGTCACGACCGCAAAATTCATTCTTATATCACAGTTTCCTGGAGCCCTAGGATCAGTTTCATTGATTGACCTCTTGTTCTGGACCTACCAGAGGATGGCCATGGCCATTTGGGTCCATGCTCGACCTCCAACCGCCTTCGTTCGACCGCCTGTTGGTGTATTATCAGAACGTTCGTGGCCTGCGAACAAAGATTGATGATTTTTTCCTGACTGCCGTTGAATCTGACTACGATGTCATAGTTCTTACGGAAACCTGGCTCGATGACCGCATTAATTCATCTCAATTATTTGGCAGTCTATTCACGGTATTTCGAAACGACCGCAACCTCCAGAATAGTACCAAATCGCGTGGGGGAGGCGTCTTGATTGCGGTATCCAAACGCCTAAGCTCCTGCATCGATCCTGCTCCAATTTGCACTTCTCTAGAGCAGCTGTGGGTCAAAATAACGACGCCTCGTAGATCAATAAGTATTGGCGCTATGTATCTACATGCAGACCGGAAATCTGATTCGAGCAGCATTGCAAACCAAGTTCGATTGGTCCGTGTTCTCTCGATTAGAACAAAACGACCTAGCTCTGATATTTGGTGACTACAATCAGTCTGGGCTCTCATGGAACGTCCCTGCAAACGATCTTCCTAGCATTGATGTTCTTCGCTCGAACATGCCCGCAACCTGCTGTGCTCTCCTTGATGGTTTCAACCTGCATGGCTTAACGCAAATCAACTCGATACTGAATAGCAACTCTCGGCTGCTTGATCTCGTTCTGGCGAACGAAGCAGCAGGACTGGAATGTTCTATCCTAGAAGTCCTAGAGCCTTTGATTGGCATCGACACCAATCATCCTGCGTTGGAAGTTTCCATCAACCTATCTATTCCTGTTCGCTACGATAACCCCCCTGTTGATGTACATGAGCTCGACTTTCGTAGAGCAGATTTCGTCGCGCTGCGTCACTCGCTTGCCCAGGCAGATTGGCAGTTCCTTGACACGTGTTCATCTATTGATGAAGCCGTCAACTACTTCGCTGAGGTCGTTGGCCGAGCAATAACTGATTCTGTCCCATTGAGGAGACCCTCTCCCAAACCCGCATGGTCCAATGCTCGACTACGGAATTTGAAGCGTCTGAGATCGAAGGCCCTCCGTAAATACTGTCGTACTCGTAACCCATTCACCAAACGATTATTTTCAACAGCGAGCAACGAATATCGCACATATAACCGCATCCTTTACAAGAGCTACACAAGGCGTGTGCAGGCTAATTTACGGCTTAGTCCAAAGCAGTTCTGGTCATTCGTGAATACCAAACGAAACGAGGAGGGGCTACCAGTCGAAATTCACCTGGGTGATAGAATCGCCAGCAATTCCCTTGAGAAATGTAATCTTCTGGCAGAACATTTCAAAAGCATTTTCAATGACACTACGGCTTCGTTGTCGAAAGTTGCTGAAGCGATGAAGGACACTCCCAGTGATGCTTTCAATTTTTCGATTACCTCGGTTACAGTAGACCTCGTCGAGTTCGCCATCAAGAAGCTGAAATTTTCTAATGCTGCTGGCCCTGACGGGATCCCCTCAAGCATCCTGAAGCGATGCTGTTCAGAGCTTACAACACCGCTTTCGAAGCTGTTCAATATTTCATTACAGCAGGGGGAGTTCCCTACGCGTTGGAAATCGTCATTCATGTTTCCGATCTACAAAAAAGGAGACGTTCATTTCTTTATGTCTTCGGAGTATGGAAGCTGGAGCGCAGGTGGACGTTGTATATCCAGATCTTAAGGCTGCATTCGACCAGGTTGACCACGCCATACTGCTAGCTAAACTTGAAAAACTTGGAGTATCCTCGGGTTTAACTAGTTGGTTCAAGTCCTATCTGACCAATCGGGAACTTTGTGTTAGAATCGGATCAGAGCAATCGGACTATTTTACAAACAGCTCCGGTGTTCCTCAAGGTAGCAACTTGGGACCATTGCTATTCTCGATTTTTGTGAATGAGGCCGAACTGATCCTCCCAACTGGTTGCCGATCGTTCTACGCAGATGATGTGAAGATCTATGTGATTGTTCGTAGCTTCGCCGATTGCTTACGGCTTCAGCACCTAATCGATACTTTCGAAGAGTGGTGCTCAAGAAACTATCTCACGTTGAATGTACAAAAATGTAATATTTTCTCATTTCATCGCAAGCTGAAACCAGTGGCATTCAACTATACGATAAATCACCAACTTCTGCAACGTGTGGACAATGTTCGTGACCTAGGAATCACGCTGGACTGTGCCATAACATTCAAGCTTCATTACTCGGGCATCGTTGCGAAAGCTAACAGGCAACTCGGGTTCATTTTCAAGATCGCTGACGAGTTTCGCGATCCTGCCTGTCTAAAAGCTCTATACTGCTCTCTAGTGCGATCGATCATGGAATTCAGCTCGGTAGTATGGTGCCCGTATCAAGCAGTTTGGATAGCGAGGATTGAATCTGTTCAAAGGAAATTTGTTCGGTTTGCCTTTCGTCACCTTCCTTGGAATGACCCTGTGAACCTTCCGCCGTACGAAGATCCTTGTCAACTCCTGGGTCTTGAAACACTAAAACATAGGCGGACGATTAGTCAGGCCGTGTTCGCAGCGAAAGTACTTATTGGATATATCGACTCTCCAGGAATCTTGGCTGAATTCGAAATCTACGCAGCCGAACGAGTTCTTCGGTCGAGGAGTTTCCTGCATCATGGACCTCGTGCTGCGAACTACAGCTTGCATGACCCAATACGGTTCATGTATGGACGTTTCAACGAGTTTTACGAGTTTTTCGACTTCAACTGTGCAGTGGAAACCTTTCGTCACCGTATTCAACGCAGACCTCTGAAAAGGTGAGTAGCTGTCCATTTAATGAACACTTGAAATATTGCACTACCTGTTTATTTTTTGTTTCCGGTTCAACGGCATGACGAAAGCTTCTACCTGATTCACGGAAAACTCTATGCCATAGGAGGATAACTTTTTTTATGCTATAGACTTGATTAATGTTCGTTGTAATTGTATTGTATTATTGTGATTCATGTATTTCTAACAGATATGGGGTTTTTACGCCTTTTCTAGGCTTTTCCCCATCAGGCTTCATTTAGACACGTTAAGTCCGATGAAGAAAAATAAAATAAATAAATAATGTAAAGTGGAAAATTCAACTTTTTCAATTTAGCAATCAAACCTTCATGCCAAACACTGTCGAATGCTTTTTTCTATGTCTAGAAGAGCAACTCCAGTTGAGTGGCCTTCAGATTTGTTTGAACGTATTAAATTGGTAACTCTTAAGAGTTGATGAGTAGTTGAATGCCCATGGCGAAATCCAAACTGCTCATCTGCAAAAATTGAGATCGTATTAATGTGAAGTATCATTCTATTTAAAATTATCTTTTCACCCATGAATTTCCCATAGATGTCCACACTAGCAATGGGCGATCTTGAGGCAAGAATCGATTGAAGCGAATCGATTTATTTTTTTGAAAATAATCGCTTCACCGATTTAATCAATCATTTTGAATCGATCTTTTTGAATCGATCTTTTGGATCGATTCATTTTTCAAAATGGCACAAAAATGATTCAAATATAACGGATCATAGGAAAATTGGTGAAGACTAACGCCAAGTTCAATCTAAAGTCGATATTTCGTTACATAAGCTATCTTGTTATGACATTTCACTTATATTAGTCATTTAGTGTGATTATTGATATCATTTAGCAATAAATTTAAGCGTAACTATTCAAATCGACGTATCTGATTTAGTAAACAATCACTTCAATCGACGATTTGTCTTAACTGCTTACTCATCCACGCAAACAAACACCATCATCAGGTAGGAGAATCTCTCCCCTACTATCTGGTGGTGTTAGTTTCAGTGAGTGAGCTAGCAGTTGCCACAAATCGTCGATTGAAGTGATTGTTTATTACTATTTTGATTTCATTTGACATGTGGAAGTTTTTGCTCAAGATACTTGATTAGGTGAGTGACTTTGATTTAATAGGTTATAATATTCGTTTTATTGGTATTAAATGAACGATTTAAAAAACGAAAAATTAACATATGAAACAAAATGATAAGATGGTCGGAGTGTAAAAGCAGGTAAGTACGGAAAGTACTTAATTCATCCGAGTACTCATCCGAAAAGGATCCCAAAAAGCTAATTGAGCCATGCGTTTTGCATTGAGCCGATATAGATTTTGTGTGGTTTCACCAGTTTAGGACAAAAGCCTCCCTGACGGAACACTTGATAAATAGTCTCGAGCAATACGGTATACATGGGGATATTTACATGCTTGAAAAGGATCGTTATTCTGCCGATATGCCCCTATGCCGATTCTCGTTCTTGTCTACTGAACTGTTACACTGGTTGTTTGCAGAATTTATGTTCAAGGCAAATGATGTGCAAAGGTGAAGACACAAAAAACAATATTGAATTGCAAACGCAAATGCACTAAATTTTTTTTTTGATCGATACAAAAATCGAATGAAAAGGATCGATCCAGTCGATTTTTGTCGTGTTTGAGATCGATTCAAAAAATCGATTAATAGAACCAAAATAATCGATCTTTTGTGTTTCGATCCTAGATCGCCCATTGCTAGTCCACACCCAATTCAAACCCGTGATTGGCAAGAATAACTGAGGAAAAACGAGAAAATTTTCATCCCGGAAGACCTTTGGCAAGACTGGGATTTGAACCTAAGCTGCATCTCCCAAACTCCCTATGATGAGATTTTTTTTCATTATTATTGCATGATGCATCTTTGCATGACAAACTTGGGAAACAAATGCTCAGCCGCCACAATTCGTCCCTACAGTACGCCGTTCGTAGTCCTTAACGTACTGGACGACCACATCTTCCAGTCATTTGACCAACCGTCGCTGGAGGTAACCCATTTCGCTCGTCTTGACTGTCGTATCAACAAGCTGTTCTAGATTAAATCAGCTGGGAGTTCCGCTACGAATCATCATCCTACAAACATTGAGAAGATTCATGGTGCATAAAATACTCCCAGATATTTCCTTGGAATTTTTCGAAAAACGTAAGAAACGATCCTCGAACCCATTGTTAAGCAAAGTAGTCAACCTTAACAACGATTGGCAAAACGTCAACATTCGACAGTGATGCAAGGTTGCAAAGACTCATTTCAGCTAAAACAATGTTTTTCTAAATTATGAAATAATTAGATGCCATGATCAAATTTTGAATTGGTAGGATACAAGAAGAGGTTGCAAAGAATGTGTTTGACATATTAAACCTGTTTATTTCACTTCATGAGAGTCACAATCAGCGATTTTTCACAAACTCACTCACTCACTCACTCACTCACTCAGCGATCAGCAAATCGCTGATTGTGACTCACAGAAAGCTAAAATTTACAGGTTTTATGTTTCCAACGCATACTTTGTAACCTCTTCTTGTAAGTTACAAGTAAAACATGCCATCATACCATCTTTTGGTTTTATTATTCCGAAAAACATTATTTTAGCTGAAATGAGTCTTTGCAACCTTGCAGTGATGCCGTTTTATACTATAATGTTTGTGCCTTACTTGTCAACGTGTGTCCTGGCCCTGGTCGAACAGTGTGCCATGTTGTGTTTCGGCACAGTGTGCAGAGTTGATTATCCGTTAGTTTGTTCTCTTTGAAATAACAGCTGATCTTGCCATAACGAAGTAGTAACTGTGGACGGTCAATTATCCTCAGGATCATGCTCATGCGCTCTTGTGCTAATCACAGAACTAAAGTATACGAACAATCTTACTGTGTTGGTATGTTTCCTGACTAGTCATACATATAAACATGATGTTTTCTACTCGATAGGACGAAAATGGGTACTTTGAACTCTACACAGTAAAAAATTAATTTTGATATCACATCAAAGTGGATGCACTTCAATCGTTATAAAAAATATGGTGTAGTATTACTTGCCAAAAAGGACAAAATTATCATTAATACAGTGCATGAACTGACATTACGCTTCTTTTATTGCATTTGTTTATTTTTGTGGCCATAAAAAATACATGAGATTTTCGTCATGATTGAAGTGCATACTGTTGAAAGTAATATTGAAATTTATTTTTTGCTGTGTAGGTGTAAACTGGAGGTAATCCTCTCGCTTTTATAGACAACATTAATCAACGTCGACTTTCGATAAATTTAAAGAAATCAAAAACAAAACATGCCATACGATAGGCACATTTTCATTCGATTTGAAAACTTTCTCGTCATTAAGTCTTTCGAAGGACATCTGAAACTTCCCAGCAGGTGAACAGATTTCAGTCGCGCATGGTACGGAGCTTCATGAATCCATTTGGAAATATTGGAAATAAATAATTTTCCGAAACTGGCAGCCGCTTCTTCTCATCAATTACCATTAAATCAAAGATCGTTTCGACATTCCATCCTTGATCTAGTGCCGGACACCGCGCAAAAGCCAGTTGACCACTGCACGCTGCAATCGGTCGGTGTAATGCATCTTCTCAAGTAAATCACACTCCCCGGTCGAGACATTAATATGGTTTCCATCTAAACACCGATTAGCAAATCGAACACAGTCGGGTAGTAAACGAGGAGGACCCGTTCGTTGGCAGTGGACAACGGCTACTACCACGGCCTTCTGCTGCGCCCCTTGACAGCTAGCTGGCAAGCGAATCGCTATGCGGCGGAACAAATTGCACTTTCCAGTTCCAGATAATAATATTCATAACTCTTCTCCTCTTAATTCATTCAACAAGTCTTGGTCTTAATAAATGCAGCAAATTGTTATTTCTCCTAATAAATAGATATCTCTCAAACGGCAAATAGCCATAACTCTTGCCGGCTGTTAAGGATGCGCACAGTGCGATAATGCACCCTCTCCAGTGGTGGAAGCCAACCACTACACTGCCAACGAGAGATATATCTATTAATATCGTAAAATCCAGTTAAAAAAATTACTCAAACCCGTTTTGTGAACGATCGGTCACTCTGTCTCCAGCTTCAGCTCGGATTTTTCCTATAGTTACCCCTATCATTGGATTCAGGAGACCCTCACTTCGGAGTACCCCTCGCAGTGCGACAAATATGTTTTGATAACAACAAGTGCAGCGACAAGTAGCGGCCAGTTTCTGGAGTTTCTTCTGCCAGCCTTGTTCAACCAAACACCTGTGGACTACCGTCGCTTGCTCGCATCTCCAGCCGGTGTGTGATGGGCGCGCGCAATAATTATTATGCACCACGCTCCACCAGTTCAGGCACTGCTCTGTTGGCTTTTCTGGGCTTATCAAGATTGAATTAAGCGAAAACTATGTACTCGTTTATGCTTTTGAATGCTAGCGAAATTGCACTCTATGGGAGGATTAGGTCGAGGAGTGCGACGCGATCATATATCTGCAAATGGTATGGCATGGAATGGTGTGTCCCTTCCTCTTTAATCGTTGTTGATAGTTTTCCCAGTTCATGGTTTGATTTAGTGGGTAAAGGAATGGTTTGAATCGGAAGATGGAAATCGCTTTCCGAAACTGGATTCCGTTCCCATGGGGAGAACCATTTCTTGCCGAGCCATAATTATAATTGTCAAAACTGCGGGTAATCAAATTTACTTGATTGGTTGTTTCGTGCAATTCAGAGCTCTGGGAAACATTGCATGCGACGGATTGCGAGTACAGTGTGTTTAGATATTATGTACATAACGGAAAGTCAATCAATACCATCGTTGGAATAGAATATCGCCATATTAAAATTATATGGAGAATTCTTATGGGATTGTAAATGTTTTGGGTGGGTCTGATGAACATCAACGACTGGAGCAAACATTTTAGTGGAAAATTAAGATTGCTTAATGGGCATATCTAGTAAATATTAATGAGACATCAAACTAAAATATTCCGGAATAAAACCGATACAGTGCAAATGGGTCCCTCCATAACATTTCAATAACTTTTCTACCAAAGAAGTGAGAAATAGTTTATCGCCTCATTAAACCCCCAAAATCAAGGCTGGGAATCCTAGGTAATTAGTAACAAATTTAACACTCATATACAATCTTCACACTGCCGTACTCTAACGGAACTATCAACTCTATGCTTTCATCTACTCAATCTATCGTATAAAAATTACCACTACAGTCTGTTATTTGAAATTAGCATCTTCAACTATGATGAATCATGTTTTCCTAAAATACAGTCGGGTAGAAGAGAATTTCTCCTACCTAGTCATTTTGTTGGTTTGCGTTGGTGGACTTCGGTGCGCGGCAAAATGGCCTTACAAGCTTTGTTTACAAAATGGAGTTGAGGCCTTTTCAATTGTTGGTCTTGATTTTATTTGAGCAGTAATAATTTTTGCGTAAGGGGGAAATACTCTCATAGAAAAAAAACTATTTTTTTATACCATGTTAAAATTGATGTACATCTATGGATGGATGGATTAAAGGGTTTTACGGCTCTTTCAGTACACAGCAAAAACATAATTTTAATATTACATCCAAGAGGATGCACTTCAATCATGTCGAAAATCTCATGTGATTTTTATGGCCACACAAATAAACAAATGCAGTAAAAGTAGCGTAATAGTCAGGGCATGCCCTGTATTAATGATAATTTTGTCCTTTTTGGCAAGTAATATTACACCATATTTTCAAAACGATTGAAGTGCATCCACTTTGATGTGATATCAAAATTATTTTTTGCTGTGTATTTTAAGTTCAGCAAAAACGTTATATTGCTTCAACTCTCTGACCTTTTGGTGATATATTTCACCATTTTCAAGGATTTCTACAATTGTACATGAAGAGGATTTAGAAAATTTGATAGGTATTGTGTTGGTTGTGTGGCTTACAGAGGCTACGTTTTTTTGTTAGGTGTATACGTGGTTTTACATAAATCCGTCTTTGATTATTAATGGCGTCCATCTACGGCTACAATACAAATTCGGTTAGATTTAATTCTTGTTGTGCTCTACTCTACACTCAACTTACAAAGCGCGTTTCCACAACTTTGTGTTTCTCTGTTTCGTTAGGTTATTTTTTCGCTTAGTTTTAAAAAACACTACCTAAGCAACTGTGCTTTATGGGATAAAGTTTTACGGTTGGATTGGAAACGCGTGTGGCAATTTTGCTGCTTCTCACTTACTGTTTGTGTGTATTCCTGAGATGTTTTGTCTGTGTATTCTGTTATTTAGTTATGGTTTGTCTGCTATTACTATTATTATTATTATTATTATTATTATTATTATTATTATTATTATTAATTTATTAAATAAGGCTCAACCGAATTAACTTTACAGAGCCGAGGATTCTTGTTCACTATACAATACATCTTAAAACTATAGTAAAAAGGTACAACACAATAAACATTTTATCTTCCGCTATCCAATAAGCCTCCTCTACCAGAACGGGAGCCGCTTCCAGTGGTTTACTTGTATGGCAGATTCGAAAACGAGGGTCAGAGCGCTTCCATTGTAGCAATGGATGCAAAACGTGGTCAGCACTCACATATTCAACACGAAACGGTTGCTTTGCAAAGTCGACGACGCATCGACTGAAAGAACTGCTGATGAAGAACAATAAGGAGGACCACACAATGGTTGCTGCCGAGTAAACATATGATCGCGTAACACACATTGAGAGTGGTCTGCTTCTGTCGACAGCCGAGTGAACACTGTGGTGTCTGCTATTGATTGTGTTAATATTTGTGTTGTTTTTATAAGCATGTAGAATCCATGTAAGCATGTAGTATACGTTCAAACTTTCTGTGTCTGTACGTTTGTTTATACTGATTTGACTATTGTAAATGTGACACATGTCTAATAGTGGTAATGCGTATTCCATTTCGTGTCTATCTATAATTTTCACTTTCCCTAGATCAAAACGGTGGTTGTTCTCGATGCTGTGCTGCAAGAGTGCTGTTTTCTCGGATAGTTGCGTGAAACCTGGGTCTTGGAGATTGGTGTTGGTTTGTTGTAGTGCATCTAAAGTGTTGTAATGTGATTTATGTCCGTACATTCTGGTGTCGAGTTTGTTTTTCGTCATCCCAATATAGCATGCAGGACAGTCTTTGCATGGTATCTGGTATATGCCGTTTGTTTGGTGTCCAGGATGGACTGGGTCTTTAGTCTTGCTGAATGTATCGTTGACGGTGTGGGTATTTCGATTCGCCAGACGTATGTTTTGATATTCTTGTTTTAGCTGCCTTTCGATTCTGCTCGAGAGATGAGGTATGTAGACCATTGACCGGTAAGTATATTCCAGGTGCTGTTGGTTGGATGCTGCAGATTTTTCGGATAGTGCTGTGTCTTGTCGGACTGGAGGTGTTTTCTGTTGTTGATCCTCGTCAGCTGATGCTATGCTAGGCGGTTAGCGATGTTCGGTCATGTGATTTATCAGACGGTGTCGTAGATTAGCAGGATAGTGATTGAGTCTGAGCTGGTTGTCGATGATGTTTGCTTTTTCCCCGTCTGATTGGTTGGTGGATAGTCAGTAGACTCGGCTAATGAAGTTTTTGACAACATTCAGTTTCATGCTCATAGGACGGTAAGAAAGGAAATCAAGAAAACGCCCGCTGGCGATGGGTTTCATGTACCATTCTGTTTTTATCCGCTGGTTGTCCTGTCTGACGAGCAACATGTCCAAAAACGGTAATTGGCTGTTCACTTCCAACTCGTGTGTGAACTGGATGTGAACGTCATAACTGTGAAATACGTCGAGAATATGCTGTAGTTTTTCAAGTGGTTTCGCTATTATCAGGTCATCTACATATTTGCGAAAGAACGGTGCTTTGAAGTCCAATTTGCGCCTAATCGTGTCCAATAGGCTTTCCATTATCAAATCAGCAACTATGGGTGATAGTGGGTTACCCGTGGCCGTTCGTGTACCTACAAACACTTGTTCGTAGTACTTCCCATCGTGTACGAAGTAGCTGGGCCCTGCGCAGAAGTTAACCAGCTCAAGGAACAGATCCAGGTTGATGTTCGTGTGTGGCATTATCTCGTTCCATCGCATGATGATGTCGTGTTGAATAAGTGGGATGGGGGTCTTTGTGAAAAGCGATTTGACATCGAGCAAAATCAACACTTAGTTAGGTGGTAGCTCAACTTCAGTGATGAAGTGGCTGAATGAGAATGAGTCTTTTATGTTGTATGGACTGTTAATGGATTTTTGAATGATCTGACCAACATATTTAGACATGCACTTTCGGCTGTCCATATATATGCGGGCATACGGTTTTGTATGTTTTCAAAGTTTTCGCTGTTCTGATATCAATGAGTTTCAAGTCTAGGAGCCGTTTGACGAGGTTGTTGTTCCGTGTTTGATTTCTCGATGTCGGATCCCGTTGTACAGGTCTGTAAGTTGCTGGATCGCCTGCCATGTCTAGCATCTTACGCCGGTAGTCGTATGCCTGGATGAGCACCGTTTTGTTTTCTTTGTCCGACGGAACTATCAGTACATCGGAGTTTGCCTTGACGAAGTTCTTCGTAACGCGTTCAGCATGATTGAGGAATTTGTCCAGAGGATCTGCATGTGTTTTACCGTGTTTGATTAATGTCGGATGTAGTTCGTGATTTGGTTGGCTATGCCGCAACGAGTTCGATCCTGGATTTCAGTATCGCTATTGGTTTTGAGGATGCCTTCGATGTCTGCTAGGAGATGGTAGATTGGGGCTTGATGTACGGATGTAACGGGAAGCACAAATTTTAGTTCAAGTGATAGCAGTGTTTCCATCTCTGCCGGTATTTGTTTTTGGGTTCCATTGTGTAATGCTTTCGGGTTAATCTGCGGGACTCGTTCTTTTTGCTTGCAGTATTCTTTTAAACTTCTGTTTAGTCTTGACGGCTCTTTTGTCCATGCTTTTTGATCTGAACGTAGACTGGTTAGCGAAGAAAGTGTACATGATTTCTTCTGGAATTCCAGATGCTCTGATCTGGTCAGCAGTGGTAGCAGTGGTAGAAAGTCTGTTGGATTTCTGTGTTGAGGACAGCCTTCTTAAACTGAGTTATACAGCGGCTCAGCTTGTTGGTGTACGGACCGTTTTCTTCTAGAAGTGAGTTTATGAAACGAAAGTTGTTTGCAATGTGCGCCGGTTAGTAAGTTGAGTGTAGAGTAGAGCACAACAAGAATTAAATCTATCAGTTAATAAGTTTGCATTTTTCATAAGCTGTTTTCTTGAAAAACCAAATTTAAATCGGGCAATGACTATTTGATATACACCGGAACCTTCATTTATGAATCAAACTGAGAGTTTATTAATCAAATCAGTGGGTAAAAAATCCTCTTTATCTAGGATTAACTTAAAAACAAAACTATAGTGGACATCCATATGGGGTAGTACGCAATGGTGACGTAGGACTACGTGGTCTGATATAATAAATGTTATTTGTTCACTGCAGCGTGAGCTTGTGTTTTGTGTTGGAATTGGACTTTCAGCAGGGTTCTCTCTGTTTATACTCTTTAGTATGACTATGATTGCCCTGAAAAGAACCTTTTGATATGAATTTTAGTTGGGACATGTTCAGAAATTTAACTCTTTTGGAAAATCTTGGTGGCCGATGGCTTAAAGCTTTTGGAAGATGATGATGACGTGTAGGCAGCTGGATCAGCTAATCTGACCGTACAATCCCATATACTTCGGTTCAATGATTGGGCACTCGCAAGAGTCTCGGCTGGAGGTGGGTGCGACGGGTTGGAAGGATGCAGTTGAGAATAACTCAACGACAAATCGGCACTTGGAAGAGTCTCGGCCCGGCTACTGCTGGACACGAGTTGACCCTGTGGTTGGAAAGGCGCAGCGAAGGATATCCCAACTTTGCTACAAGAAATGGGCACTCAGAAGAGCCTCGGCCCGGTTGCTTCATGATTAGAAACTTGGTTGCTCCCGTTTTCCTGGTTCATTTTGCTGTTTGACGTGATGCGTTTTACTTCCACACAGGGGTAGTTGGTTATGGTTATGTGACTAGATTTCCGGCCTATTTGCGGCCTATTAAGCACAACCCACACTTAGTCTTTCTTAATCTAGCGTAGTGTAGCACCAAACGGAATGTTATTATTACTGATGGCTTCCAAATTTATTTACCCTTCCGTATGTACCGTAAGATTTGATAAATAAAAACCAATCTTTGAGATATTGTCAAAAGTCTAACACTGCTTCTTGACGCCAAACTCGGTCTACGGATTCTAAACTCGGCCTAACGCATTGAAAGCCATTGAAACGCCAATGAATTCACTTCGGCCTATCGGATGAAGATTAAAATTGATTCGGTCGGAGTGCTTTTTTTTGTTTTTGGGAATAATGGGTGCAAACCTTCATGTCACGCGTTCTCTTTGACTTCGTTCCGTAGCTTATTAACTAAAGTATCGTACCAAACGCATAATTGACTTATTAACTCAGAAATCATGGATTTGTTTGAAGTTTTCTGCTCGATAGGCCCAAAATGGACGATTAGACCGAAGTAGTTCTCTACCCTATACGTCTCACTCTCGGGAGAGGCAGTGTTTTGATATCTGTGATTACTAATTATTTCGATAATGGAACAATTTCAAAATAGGGTGTTTGATTTTCCTGAATTTTGCGTGGCGTAATGCACGTTTACGTTACTTATTACATGCTTCTCTTGTATTGTCCACACTTCCAGAGTGGCCGGGAACCCAATCAACAATCCATTTCCTTGGAACAATTAAGAATCTTCTTCCAACAACTTGATCAGCCAATTGGTCAGAAAACGAGCCATCTAATATGCCCAAATAAATGGGAAGAAGAGTCTGCTCTTTATCCACGAAATGTTAGCAACAGGGAGTTGACATCTTCACTCTCCCTACCCAAATCGCTTAAATTGTGTTCCCTGCTAGTCCCTCATCATCCATAATTTTAGATATTTAGTAATATGTAATATAGTAATCATAACATAACATAGCATAACGTCTACAAAAAAACGGACAAAGACAAATTGTCAAGATACCGAAAAGTAAATTCTGAAATTTGAATGTTTTAAACATCGGAAAGCGCAGAAAAATTGTCAACAACTCTACAAATTTACACCTAGGGATTACGACATTTTGAATAGATCATTGAACCTTGGTGGTAGGTTTCTTTCATGATTTTGGTGGAATTTCAACGAACTCCAACACCTTTGCTTAGTGCTTCTCCCGTTAAGTCAACTAGAAATTGCAATCTACGTGCAAAAGTTCCTTAAGGTATCCCTTGACCCGCACCAGGACCTCGATCCCAGCCGGCCGTAAATCACAACTAACGATGTACAATTCGTTTGAAATCACGACAAGCAATATCATTATCCTTTCCTCCAAGATGCTGCCGTGCACTAAACTACCTCCGATTGATCACCACGATTCACCAGTGCAGAACAAGATTCCCATCAAACCCTCCTCTTCCTTGGAGGACGAAAAACAACCCGATAATCGTTACCTATTCGCACTTAATGGCCACCGTTTAGCATTTCCCAACAGCAGCAGCAGGAGCAGCTAGCTGATGATTAAATGACCACCTGTTTACATGGTTTTGACAGGCAAATTTCTGAAGTGATATTGCACATTCCCATACGAGTTTTGAATTGCATGTTGCTGATTTTAAAGTATTTAATGCTGCTTGACTATCAAACATAATGCAGATATTCGAATGTTTATAATTTATTCGCTAGCATATTACAGAGCATTCAAGAATTGCTTGAATTTCTGCTTGGAACACGGTTGGTCAATAACCTATATCTATCCCTGGACCAGTTACTCCTGCTCCCACACGATTGTTCAATCTTGAACCGTCTGTATGAAAAACAGTTGAACCTGAACTGATGTTTGGTCCCTCACTTTCCCAAACATTATGATCAAATTATATTTTTTCTCTTCCCGGTCTTCATTGTCGATCAGACCCGCACTCCCATTTGTTTTGATTGAAAACACATAATTTTCTTTTCTATTAAAAATCAAGCCTTATCAAAATATGTAATCGTAAGATCTTGTGGAACGGTCTATTTTGAGTCAAAGTAAGACTCTGTGACGTTTGTGGGTCGATAAGTTATTGAAAATCATTGTAAACCTCTGAAAATCGTTAGGGTACCGGTTTTACCCGTATTTCCCATATGTTGGGTCGAAGACAACAAAAAGAAACCAACAATCGATGTTTGATACTTTGTTCAAATGTTATTTGACTTTAAATTGGGTAAAAGCTTAAATCTAAAATCGAATAAATAGGGGAAATGGATTTAATGTCGGCCTAAATGCCCCTAATTTTTGCCCATACATAAATTCAGCAATCGATTAAATTTTCAATAGTGACCAAAAATATCCATTAGTACCTTCTCAATGACGCGTTCATCCAGATAAAATTGATAAATAGCAGATTTTTAGCGATGGGCTCAATCTTAGATCCATAGGCCATTATTAGAGCCATTTCCCCTACAAACGAAGTCTAAAAACAGATTTATTTCCAAGTTTCTTAAGACTTGTTATTGGAATCCGTTGAATCTAAATCAAATAAAATGTGGTAAAGTATTGTAAGTCAGCTTAGTGAAGCTACAAATGAAGTTCCTTTTTTCGAATGTCTGAGCCTCATATATGATGATAATTTGATCAAAGCATAACTCTTTAAACATTTTGAACTCATTAACTGAGGACAAAATCACAAGCCTTGAAGCGATTTTCTACCCCACTAACAAATATCTTCGCTATTTAAATTTCCAGATGAGAAATCGATTTTTGAAATCACCTCTCCGGCATCCGATATGGCATCTTATCAAAGTCCCATCAACCATCATGCCATCAGGAATGCAAATTCGCCTAATCCAAATTAATATTTTCTAATATCACATCTGCCGTCACGTCTGTCGGTTCAGGTTCACGTCCAGCAGTGTGTCCGACCTGATTCACACCGCCATTGTGATTGTGTGTGTGTGTTTGTATGTGCCGAACTAGGATCCATCCAAGCTCATAAATCAAGTGTTATGAGAATTTAAGCTTCAATTTCTAGGTGATGATATCACCTTTCGGTAGGAACGGGAGTGGGTGACATAAACCCCTTGTTGAAGAAAAACCACCTAGCAGTGTGCGTGCTCTCTTCGATCATCGGTGCCACCGCCCAGCGTTATCAGATTCCTGCTGATCAATAATTGATGAACTTATGTAAATCTAGCCACCATCAATATGTGTGATAAGCCTAATTTATTCAATCAGTTCTCTCTTCTCCTCATTTATGCGAAATCAATTGGTACGTTTTCGCCCCTTTTTTGGGAGGGTGTGTTTGCATTAATTTTCCCCCTTCACCAAATCAACAGTCGAGCTGAAGCGCCTTGCTGAAAATAAAGGAAGAGCGAAGCAGACTTATTCCCATAAGTCAGGCGACCGAAAACACAGAAATCAAAAAACGGCTCGCGCGATTTCGCAATGCCACGAGCCACGAAATATCTGCAATAAAGCGCGAAACGCGAGCTCGGTCCGTGCGAAGATAACAAATAGCGCCCCGTGCGGACCTCGTTCCGGCTGGGATCGACTGACCTCCGTGGGTCATCTCGACGTATAAATAAAGGCACGATCACCATTTTAAGCCTTGATAGATTTTTTATTCAAAGTAGGAAAACAAAAACCAGCAAACGGTGGGGAGTGCGGGCAGGGACCGAGTGACCCGAGTGGAGGAGGATCCACCTTGCTCGTGTGACCGGGCAGGCAATAATCTCACGACCGGCAACGAACGGCAACAGCTAAAACCGAATGAAAAATGAGTTTTTATTCTAGATTTAGCGAAATTATCATATCTGAGCCTCATGTGTTTACCCCAATCGCGATGTGAGGGCAAAACGGCCGATGACGGTGAATGGAGCTGAGGGAAGGAAGAGCAAGCCGAAGTAACCGAAGAAGGATGGGTCGCTTTTAGGCTCCCGATCGATGCTCGTTCCGTTGTTTGGAATCAATTGGCGTTTGGGAGCAGCCAGCGGTCGTCGTCGGTTCGGTGTGATGTCATTTTCCAGTATGTTGGGATATCGGAAGGCGGGTGGTGGCGCGCAAAACAATTCAAGGACACACTTCTAATCTTAAACAACCGTTCTACTGGCGGCAGCGCGTTGAGGGATGACAATTTGCAGTGACAAACGGGAGAAGCAAGTCACGACTGGTGGAATGTTAAAGGTTAGTCCATATATGCGGATGCATGTGCCGTGTGCCATCTTGGCAAAAATCAGTTGCTTCTCGCTCGTTTAACGGTGCCACCCGGACGATCAGTTTGCTGAGGTTCCATGTTTGGATGATTATTAATTAATTTGTTTAAGGGAGGGTGCCTTTAGGATTAGCATAGATTTGGTGTGCTTACAATGTTTGTCTGCATGAGTCATGCCTTATCTTCATGTTCGGTGAATTGCGTGTGTTGAAGAGTCCAAATTGAATTCCGCACCGCATTGCATTAGCAAGCCGACTTGGACTGACAACCATAAATCTTCTAAATGTTCAAAATCGCAAAAGTATATAAGATAAAACCCTTACTCAAAATAGCCTCTGAACTGTGAAACTGGCGCTACATTACATAACCTAAACAAACTGCCTATAGAATCAAATAGACTGCACATACGTATCTGTCATGGATACCAAAATTAATTAAGTGGAATTAAATGGAAGATAACCCCTTTTTGGATGTTTTATTTAATTAAAACTGGTTGTGCGACACCTCATAGTTCATCATTTAAACAACTAGGATGGTAATGGCCTTATTGACAGTCAACGGTCACACTAGCTCCCTCGGGCTTATTCCAGTGCCCCGAAGAAGTAGCCAATTTTCGACAAGAACCTAAACCCGTCGTGCGATATATCAAACTTCATGGTTTTTCAAAACTCGGCCGCTAATTATATTATTGAAATTATTGAAACCCCACAGTCATACTGACCTTCCCAGATTTGCTGCGGTGCCCTCGAGATAGTGACCAATTCTTAGCTAGGACTAAAACCTGTCGTGCGACATATCAAGATAATATTAATTTTTCAGATCTCGGCCAGTTCACGGTCTTATTCGCCATCCCGGGCATGTTCTAGTGCCCCAAGGAAATTATTAATTCTCGATCTGAACCAAAACCCGCCATACATCAAACTTCAAGATTTAACGTAACTCTGTCAGTTTTGGTTTCATTGAGAGTCCACGATCACATTGGGGCTCTCGCGCATATTCCGGTGCCTCGAGGATGTGGACAATTTCCAATTAGAACCACAACCCTTCGTGTTATATATAACATTTTATGATCGCAATGGTTTATAGTGAGTTCACGATCACATTGGCGTTCCCGGACATGTTCCGGTATCCCCGGGTAAGTGACCGATTCTCGACAAGAACGAAAACCCGTCGTGTGACATATCATGAACTCGGCAGAAAGACCTTATTTAGAGTCCACATATCTCGATAACCACTGAACCTAATTTGAGTTGATGCTAGTTGGTTCAGACCAGGGGACAAATGCACCCCGGGCAAAACGCCCGATTTTGTTTTTCATAGCTATTCCACTATTAATTCTGGGATTTTTGTGCCGAAATGCTAGTTTAAGTATTTAACTATCCCTGTGGTTTGACCAATTTATGAGTTAATACGAGAATGCTATGAATGAGTTCTGAAAAACCATGAAGTTTGATTTGTCGCACGACGGGTTTTGGTTCTTGTCGATAATTGGCTGCTTCTTCGGGGCACCAAAACATGCCTGTGGGAGCTAGTGTGACCGTTGACTTTTAATAGGGCCATTACAATCCGAGTTTTTTTTTTTTAAGTGATGAACTCTGCTGTGTCGCACGACCAGTTTTAATTCTTATTGAAAATTGACCTCTTCCCCGAGGGTACCGGGGGTGGCCAATGTGAACATGTCATCTCAATAAATCCAATACCAGCCGAGTTAAGAAAAATCATGAAGTTTGATGTGTCGTACGACAGGTTTCTTGCCGAGAATTGGCCACTTTTTGGGGGCGATTTGATTTGTCGTATGTCATATGGTTCATGATGGGTTTTAAACATTTTCCCCAATGTGTGTATGTGTGTGTTTTTTTTTTTTGGCAAGCAGGAAACCTTCAAAAAGGCCATCATGCCACCGCTTGACGACCGGGCGCACGATCGCGGTGTCATGGTGTGTGGGATTCTTACCGCACTAAAACCTCCTTGGACGCCTTGCCCTTTTCCTCCGGAACCACTTGTCGTATTACTTCGGAGGGGACTGTGCATCACGCACCTCACTTTTCCTCAGGTAACTGGGGCTTCCAGTTCGCTGATCGTCTCTCCAATTTGTGAGCCATTTAGCTTCCAGTGTCACGTTCTACTCGGCTAACCCCCGGCAGTAGATACAACCTACTCCAACGGAGAGTTCTCCCGGCTTATTCTTTCACTTCGCACTTGTGTGAGCACATTACTACTTTCTAGCTGGTCTTCTCGCCACTTTCGCTGCAGCGCTGACATGATCTGCGTTACTGCTCTGCTGATGGCGTTAAAGGTGCCCTCTTCTTGACACATTTCTTCGACGACATTCTCCGCGCAAAGGGCGAGCATCTCATCTCGCACAGCATCAAATCTAGGACATTCGAAGACCACGTGCTCTGGTGATTCTTCCACATTCCCACACTCCGGACAGAAGGGTGACGTTGTGTGTCCGAAGCGATGCAGGTACTTCCTGAAGCAGCCATGACCAGACAGGAACTGCGTCAAGTGAAAGTTGACTTATCCATGCTTCCTGTTCATCCAGGTCGACAGAATCGGTATTAGCTTGTGTGTCCATTAGCAATGGGCGATCTTGGATCGAAACACAAAATATCGATTATTTTGGTTCGATTAAACGATTTTTTTGAATCGATCCCAAACACGGCAAACACAGTGTCGAGGTATCCATGTGTATACGGTGCTACTAGGGGCATACTTTACGGAAGCCTGAATCCATTGGTGTGATGGAGCTGCGGAGCAGAGTTCTTGGATGGCGCTGTGTGAGTCCGTCAGGATGAGAATTAGTTGGTTCGCTGGTGATGTGGCCGCGATTTTTTTGTGTGACAGTTCAGTAGACAAGAACGAGAAAGAAAAAGTTTGTAGCTCCAGAGATGATTGACGTAGAGCTGGTGAATACATTTGCTATTGCAATGCTCCTTGATCCCCGTTTAAAGACACTGTACCTGGTGTCTTCATTTCACGCTCTGGCCGTTAAAATTGTGTTCGATAGAGATACAATGATATGCACACACCAAAATCAACCGGAGGCCTGTGGGGTATTCATGACGATGTGGGAAAGAAAGTGATTAATCTACATATGTAAAAACTTCTTATGACATATTACAGGTTCATCAGTCCTCTGCAATTCAATTGCTTTTCAGCTACTTTGAAATTAAATCTCCACTAAAATGACAAGATTTGATCATTTAAACAAGGTTGAACATGTTTTTATATTATTTTCAAATTCAATAGTCTTCAAAATGAAGTTTTAGTCAAGTCAAAGTCAAAGTTTTACCGAAAGTTTAGCTGTTTTGATTTCGGTAAAATTTACTGAACACGGAAACAAAATCTTAGTGTGTACTACACAATTTATATCTAAATTATATCAATCTTCACACTAAATGACTATTATAAGTGAATTGTCATAACAAGATAACTTTTGTAGCGTAATATCAACTTTTGACTAAATTTGCTTTCCTATGATCCGTTATATGTGAAACATTTTTGTGCCATTTTGAAAAATGAATCGATTCAAAAGATCACTTCAAAATTATTGATTAAATCGGTGAATCGATTATTTAAAAAAAATTAATCGATTCACTAAGATCGATTCTTGCCTCAAGATCGCCTAATGTCCATTTACCGTTCTCCGCTGCATCCCACTCCTGCTGCCACTTGGCCATCGACACCGTTCTCACAATTTTTCGTATTCCTTTGGTTTCTCTCCTCATATAGCATTCGTAGTCCTCCGCCAAGGTGATGCCGATTGGGATCATACCGGGGATAACGCATACTGCCTCCGTCGAAATGGTTATGTATGCACTCATAACTCGCATGGCCATGAGCCGGAACGTACTGCTCAATTTCCTTTGGAGCTGCTTCGTTTTCAGTGCTTCAATCCAGGCTGGACCTCCGTACCTCAGTATCGATGAGGACATACTAGCCAGAAGACGCCTCTTGCTGCTGCTTGGACCAGAATTGTTCGGTGATTGGCCTTAGCGTGATTATCTCTCACCCCAGCAGGCCTTGTTCAATCCCAGTCGGCGCCGCCGGGATGTTCTGAGGCATAACATCTCTGATCACGCCTTCCTTCGGAAGCGAAGTAAGGCCGTTATTTCCCGGTTCGTGAGTGGGTCAATAGGTATGGTCCAGATGTGAGAGCTGCCTTCCTGGCGTCGGTAGCATTGGTGCTCAGCACGGAAAACAAGATAGACGGAAAACAAATAAAGGTACTATAGTATAGCCACTTTAACACATTTAGTCTATTCATGACTTGTCTTGCAAGTGACCTCCGCTGTGCCTTCTTACTTTTCCTAGAAGTTAATTGATCTGTTTTTTTTTTCACCAGAATGATACTCTCAATTTTCTCCTGAAATTTATTCTGTCTTTCCGTGGAAGTTAGATCCAGTTTTATTAGGATGTTTGTTTCAACTTCCACCGGAAGATTTATCCAAAATCTCCTGGTAGTTTCTTCCGAACCCCTCCAGAAGGACGTCTGACATCCTCCGGAAGCTTTTGCTGACATCATCTGTGAGCTTTTCTTTCTGACTTTATCCATAATATTCTTCCGACTGCAATCGGAAGATTCTTCTGTCTTCCCCAGGAGTCCTGCTGAATTGCCCCGAAAGATCTTTTCACTTTCCTGTGGAAGTTACTCTAAACTTTATCTAAGAGTTTATTTTGATTATATAGCCCCAAACGAACATCCAATTTTCCTTACCATCAAATTTGACTGTCAGCTGCCCGTAGAAGTTGCTTCCGGCTTTTCTGGAAGTGCTTTACAACATCTCAAGAAAGTTTCTATCATCTTCCACTGGACAAACAGACATAACTCTTAGAAGGAAATTCTACAAAAAATATCGTCAAGCGTATTTTGCATGCACACATAAAATTGCGTCACGGAAAAACGCTACTCATTTGGTATTTTCTCTTGAAAATTTGGGTAGAAGTTGTTTAGAGTATATTGTTTACACTGCATTTTTATCGCTGTCAGTTTTACGAAAGTTGAAAAAAATGGCGTCACCCGAAAAGCAACGTCGCGAATTGATTTTGCGCAAGCACCTGGAAAATCATCAACTCTCTCATCGGGACATCAGAAATCAACTCGGAATCATGCAGTCAACGGTGAGTCGTGTGATTAAACGTCATTACAAAACTCGGAGCATCGAACGGAAGGAGAAATGCGGTCATAATGGATGTTCTATTAGTGATTAGGATCATAAGCGTGTCGTGAAAACGTTTAAGCGGAATCCCAATGCTTCAGTCAGGGATGTGGCCAAACAGTTGACTCTGTCCAAGTCTTTCGTTCAGAGAGCCAAGGACCGGGAGGGACTGCATACGTACAAAATGCAGAAGGCTACAAATCGTGACGGTGGGAAAGTCACGGGCCCGGAAACTGTACACCCAGATGCTGACGAAGCCTAACTGTCTCATCATGGATGATGAGACTTACGTCAAGGCGAGGGGGGCGACTCTATTTATGTCGATTTATGGAAGATTTATGTCGATTTTGAATGTTTTCTGCAAAAAGATGAAGCACAATGCAAGTAGATGCGAGAAATGTTGATTTTTCGAAGATTGATTCGCTAGTGTGAGATTTTTTGAGCATTTTGAGCGCGTCAAGGTGGACTTCCGGCAGCTTCCGGGGCTACTGGGCTACACCGCCCAGCACAAGTTTGATGTTCCGGAGGAAGTAAGGAAGCAGAAACTTTCAATGTTTGCCTAGAAATACATGATTTGGCAAGCGATCAGCTCATGTGGCAAACGGAGTGTGCCGTTCGTGTCTACCGGGACTGTAAACGGGGAGATCTGCCTCAAGGAGTGTCTACAGAAGCGTCTGCTTCCTCTGTTGAGCTTCCTCTGTCTGGCTGGTCTGGGCACCGGGGGGTGACCAAAGGTTCTGGTTCGGGTATGGCTTCCAGTCCAATGGGGCCCCGGCTACCCGAGGCCAATCGCAGATCTTGGTGGCTGTAACTGGTTTCTGGTTGTGGTGGTATTAATGGTTGATCCTTTATAGTGGTCCGGGTGAATTGCGTGGGTGGTGTAGCCATTTGGAGTAGTAGGAGTGTGGCTTCTACGTCCGTTTCTCCTTTGGAATCCCTTTATCCAGTGATGTAGGGGATTTCGCTAGTGGCTTTTGGATCTTGGGAACTTGGGCTGAGCGGGGGGGGGCGCCGTAATGGGTCAAGTTCCAAGATGGGGCGTTTGTTCGTATTTGGTGTTGAAAAGGGGGGCAGAGGGGTATCAGGTTTCATAGCGGAGTTCGGGCTGTTATCAGGGGTTATTGTTGTATCGCTAGCTGCATCCGGGGAAAAAACATCACTGCTGATGTCTACCACGGAGGCGTTTTGAATGTCGGAGAGGCTAGCCCAAGTAGCACCTGTAACATCTCTTTATAAGAGAGAAAGAGAAACATGTTACATAATTATTACATAAAAGTAACCATGAAATGTATGCAGTTACATATCAAGTCAACATGAAGTTACCTCATGACTTTCTTAGTAATAGGACACATTAATGTGACACAACGGTCATTGGTAACTCTAAAGTCAGTTTGTCACGATGTTGAGATAAAATGCGACTTATCTGGTCTCAATGATGACACAGTGTAACCTTTTTGTGTCGATCTAATGTTATCAATTGGTTGAACTGTAACTGAGTTGCCATAAAATAGCGACCGAAAATTTACGAATATGTAACTTGGCAACTATCGTATGCCGCATTACAGTTGCATTTTCGTTTCAACGTGACCCTTATAGTCGCATGTCCCCAGATGGTAACACATATGCATTCTCTATGATCTGGGAAAATGAAAGCTACACTGCCGCTCTAAAATGTTTCACCAATCGCAATTTAATTGTTTGATCCTTTTTTATTTATCCAAATGGTATAATATTTAATTAATGGTGATGCAATTGTGAATGCTGAGTCATAAGGACAAACTTTTAGAAACGAGTTTTTTTTTATAAGCTCAAGTAATATTTCATATCATGCATTTTTTTATTAGAAGTGTAACTTTCAAACTGAGAGAAAACTGAAGATTATTTCTTCGAATCATTTTTGATCAAAAATAAGGTAATAAATCAATTGAAATATAAGATGGCACATTTATGTTATCAATTCAAAACTCCCAACATCACCGTAAATATGAAACTGCATATTTTTATCACTGGTACGTGTATTCATTGCAAATATCTCTAATGATTATTATAATTTTATCAACGCCTCAAAATGATTATGCCATGAAGGTACTCTGTAAACAATATTCATCGTCGAAATTAAACAAAAGTTAATCAACGTTACAAGTTAACTTATTTGTAAGTAATCCAATATTGTTATTTCGTTACTACTGTGTAACTAGATTTGTAACATTGAATTGGTTACATATCAACTAACATCTTGCGCTTTTTTGGTTGCATTGCTGTTGCCTTCATGGTTACTGTAATGATTTTACGACACATAATTGGGTCACACAATAGTGGCAGCAACTTTTATGTGACAACATGTGCTACTTGGGTAGGACTGGAGGTGGCTGTGGCGGTTTCATTATCAGCTGTTGTGGAGGAGGTAGGCAGGTGCAAGGGGTTCATTCCTTTGGCTGCTACCTTCGGAAAGTTGGCAGCGGAAGCTTGAAGAGAGGTTTCAACATCGGCCAGCCTTCGCTGGGTTTGGACCTCGGTTGCCATCAGTGCCTTGAAGGACTTCTGGAATCGGTCCTGTAAGTCCAGCATCAGCTGGTTGTTTTGTTCCATCTGTTTCATGAACAGTCCAGTGAAATCGGCTGGTACAGCATTGATGGTAGCAGGGAATGGCATGTCGTTGTTGCTTGGCGCACCTTTCATTTGAAGAACGGCTTGCAGTTGCAGAATGGTGCGGTCTCTTTCTCTCACCTGGTTGGCCAAATCTTCTATTTTGTCACTCATCTCCTCGAGTTTGCTTTCTAAGCTTGCGGAGGTAACTCCGGCGAAAGTCCTCACGCCCCTTTTTTAGCCGTATAGCCGACGTGCTTCGGGGTAAGATAGGTCCCTGTCTACCTTGATCTTTTGTATCGCGTTTTCCCTAACGTAGCTTGGACAGGACCGATCAGAGAGAGAGTGCTGGTTTGTTTGGCATCGGTTGCAGAATTTATCATTGGGGCACGATCTGTCCTCAGGGATCGTATGATCCCCGGAACACTTCCCACAGATCGGTTTCGCTGCCTTACACCTCATCCTTGTGTGCCCAAAAGTTCATCAGCTAACACCCCGCCTTTCGTGAATTTAAACTCGGTATTCTCAAAATTTGAAGAAATTCAACCCTCACGTATGGATTCAGCAACATCTATTCAAATACAAGCCTAATTTTTAAAGATAGAAGCCAAAATTCAGTTCGGCAAAACAGAAAAATTAATTTTCTATGAAAATACCTTCTTTTGTGAATATTAACCAGGTTCGTCCTTCCGGTATTCAGCAAAATCCATTTTATAAAATCCAAGCACAAATTTCAAAAGATTTAACCGAAATTCAACAAAATCTATCATCACGTATGAACTCACAAAGGTCTATTCTATAACATCCAAGCCTGTTTTTCAAATGACGGAACCAAAATCCAACTTGGCTGATCAAGAAACCCACATTTCTATAAAAATACGGCTTGGAGGCGAACCAGCCCAAGGCTGAAAGCCTCCCTAATAAAGATAAATTAATTAATTATAAAAATACGTACTTTTGTGTGGTTTAAACCCAGTTTTCTCAACAATTGTGCCTACTTAAAAAAATATACCATCAGATATGAACACACGAAAGTCCATTCTTTAAAATTTCAGCCTAATTTTCAAAGGATGTGAATCTCACAAGAACGAGGAAGGGATCTAAGGGTGCGGAATCTACGTTAAAAGTTAGGAAAATCACTTCAGGAAAGCTCAGACTAATAATTCAATCACTCAACAGAAAAGTTTGGACTCCCTAGGGAAGGTTTTGAACCACTTCAGAAAAGGTTGGACACCATTTGGAAAATTTAAGCTAAAAAAATTGTCGGTTCACTTCGGAAAACTTTCTACACTTTCACTAAGCAAGATTGTGTCCTTCCCTAATAAAAATTGTATGGTTAATTTGCTTAACGACGTGTTCTGGGTATCATCCAAACCATTTGTGGAATAGTTCAATGATTTAAGTTATCATTCGTTTATGGTTATTTTTTATTAGGGTTGCCAAATGCCAAAGCAGTTAACAAAAATCTGGAGCTCACTTAGGAAAATGTCAAACCCGCTCTGAGAAGTTTGGTTTCAGTTCGGAAGAAGTTGAATCAATGCAGGAAACCTTGGATTCATTTAGGAAAAGGATTAATCAATTAATGTTGCCTCACTTCAGAAAAAGCGAAACTAATTATTTAAAGCTTGGATTCGGGATATGTTGAATCACTTCAGGAAAGCTTTGACAACTTTAAAAAGGATTGAATAACATAACAGAAAAGTTTAGATTCAGTTAGAAAAACGTTGATGACTTATTCGAAAGTTTGAACTCACTTCAAAAAAGTTCAGACTCAGTGTTGAATCTGCTTTGAAAAGTGTCACCTCAGTTAGGAATTTCCTGAATCGTTTCTGATTTGGTCTCACTTCTAAAAAATTTTAACCAATTTTGAAAAGATTGGATTTCGCTCGGCAATTGTTGAATCACTGTAGAAAAGAAGTAAATCATTAAGTGTCATTGCAGAAGGTTTGTAAGTTAAGAAATTTAGATCGAATGCAAAAATCTGGCGACTACGGTGGGCTGGGCACATCGTAATAATGTCGGATAACGACCCACTGAAAATGGTTCTTTGTAGTGATCCGACTGGGACAAGACGAAGATGTAGCCGGCGTCGGTGGTGTAGAGGTAAGCGTGACTGCTTTCTAACACCCCGATGGGTCTGGGTTCAATCCCAGCCGAGGTCGGTGGGATTTTTCTGAGGCATAAAAATCTCTGGTCACGTCTTCCTTCGGAAGGTAAGTAAAGCCGTTGGTCCCGGCCCATGTGTGTTGAATGGGTGCGATATCCTACGCAGGTGTGGAAGCTGCCTTCCTGCACATTCGATTGCCGTCAATGGATGGCAATCGATGTCCGTCGGTGATTGGCACTAGATTGCGGAACAGAGACCGACGTTAAATAAAGGAAAAGACGAAGATGTGCGCAACAAACAAGAGGGATCGATCAGATTGAAGGTGGTTTACCTAGTGAGTTGCCAAACAAGATTAGGAATGATGCTAGATGAAATCCGTTTTCAACAACTGAAACCGGCTGATCCGATTTCAAGGACCTGTCATGCCGTATTAGTCAAGTACCAATTTATGTGAAAATTCTTTAAAAGAACAAGGTGATACAACAACAACAACAACAACAACAACAACAACAACAACAACAATACAATAAAATCTAGCAAAGTGAGTATCCATACCCAAATGAATTTGCGAAAAATAAATATACACTGAAAGTTTTATTTTATTTCCCCCTTGGAGATATTCCAAAATTTTGAAGGGGGGGATGGCAAAAGAAAAACTTGAAATTTGTTCCGACCTAATATTTATTTTTTGGGTAATTTTTTTTTAATTTTTACAGTGTACATTTTTTTTTTGAAGGCACAATACTTGTCCGCAACTTCTTCTAAGACATCATCTCGAACAGATCGTTCACGAGATATATATTTTTCTATTGATGCGTATGATTTTTGCACAAGCCCTTTTCAAGTGTTAGTCGTGTACAATACTAGGGAACCATATATGTGAAATTGCATGTTGGGCAATAACAAACAACTGTGCAAAGTTTCATCATAATCGTAAAAGGTCGATCCGAAACGATTTGCGAATCTGTGTGGAACTGCTCTTAAGAAGAACTGACATCATTGATAAGCTCGAAATGTGGTAGCTTGCTTAACGCTTCAGTGACACCATGACAAATGCGAGCATATTCCAAACTAAAACTTATTTGCGATGAATGTGATTGTGAGATGTTATGTCTGATTGTCTGTGGTTCTATACTAGAGAAAATTCCCGGCAGGTAAATGATGAGGTAGGCTGTAGGACGGCGAGGCATGAATCTCTCATCTGTACGAGAACGTGTCACCTTAGCCCACGTTCTGATACCTAATGACTTCACCTTAAACTGGGAAGTGAAACTTTCAGTGTTCATATGAATGCCACTCTTTCGCTGAATTTATGATGGAGCGTTTTGAAATGTCATGAAATATGACCGAAATAGTGACGGAATATAATTTTAATATCAGGCCAGGATTGCGAAAAAAAAACATGAACAGGACACTGGATATCAAATAACAATACTAGGTTGTGATTTAATATAAAAAAAACACAACATCACATCTTAAACCTTATCTTCAACGTGACATCCATCTTTCTAATATAATGATAGGAATTCGAGGTTCGATGCAAAGAGAGCTAAGCTTTTCCTGGGTACCATTTTGTTCACAATAATATACACCGCTCTTCGATCCCATTAATAACTGCCAACGAAAAAAGTCCCCCTAGCCTATTTGTTCCCGTGAAAGCACCGACCGATATCGAGCCCATAATTGATGTGCTCCATAAAGCCAAGTGTGAAGTACCATTTTTCATATCGGAACCAATATTAATTACCCGTCCGATCCGAGAAAGGTGTCAGCAAGCTGTATGCTTGCGTCTCTAGTCCATAGTCAAGAGGCACACAGAGAGAGAGAGACTATCCCATAGAGTTCCTCCATCCTGGGGCATTCGAAGCCTATCGCCACTTGAGCAGGCTCTTGAGACCCGGACCGGAGAAGCAAATGATTAAAGTATGATATCACGACGGGACAAATGTGCGTATAAACCAACCAGATCGAGTAACGACCCCGTTTGTGTGCCCTCCTCCGCCTCCGCCACCGCGGGAAGAAAGGTGAGAATATAATTGAAAAAAGAAAATAAAACAACAACGACCACGCAAGTAACACGCCAACACCACCACAAGGCTCTGGCTCAGGGTTCATCATCAGGATACCGAAGCCGTGGGAATGTTGCTTGGGAGTGCGTTGGCTTTGCGTTGCGTCTGTGTGTTCCATGGTCCGGATCCGGAGATAAATTGAGGATTAATTCAGATGTTGGATTCCCGGAGAGGGCGGCAGAGCAGGTTATCTGATAGCGATCGTTGCCTCGATTGCTGCGGTGCAGCATCCGATCTTATCAGTGAATTTATCTTAATGCGCCAGAAACGATTCCGAGTCGGAATCGTTACCGATCGGTGCACGGTGGAAATTAATCATCTGGAGGCTTAGTTGCAGTTTGGGGTGCACATTGATGGGGACTTCTTGCGTGAGTTTTGCTGAAAATATTTGAATATTATTTTGTATGAGTGCTGTTTCGAGAATCATTTGCAAATCTCTCGCCGAGAAGATTCTAAGATTTCCATAAATGTGTGTAGCATCAAAAAACAATCAAATTTAAAAAACAGCACACACACACTCAGAAATTATTGACGAGTTTGAAAAGCTGTTACCGAAATCTCGACAGTTGAATTTCGGGTAAAACTTCAACCTTAATTCTAAAATCCATTTTTACAAAACATTACTTCATAACACGTTCAACTTTATTGAAATGATCAAATCATTCAGCCGCTTGAATTACCGAACTCGGTGATAATTTCTAACTGTGCTAGTTCTGGCACCCAAAAATAAAGCAGAGCACACAATATCGTGAATCATTGTGCTGGCTTTGTTCAAGAACGGTTGAAAATGTCCCATTCGAGAAATAAAGGATTCTCTTTCAGTTCTGTATACAAAATTTACCGAATCTGTAAGGAATCATGGCATGAATAGGTTATGCAATGTGGTCTGTACAGTTCTCTTTCAAAGATTCATGCTTACAACATTTGTGCAAATGCCACTACCAAGCGAGCGCCTACTTAAAACTTATACGATAATCCATAGTTTGATGGCTCAAATTCCCAGATCTGAATTTCTCTTGCTTCCATTAGCCTTATCTCGCCGGTTCAATCTTTCTGACTACCCAGCATACCGAGCTTTATGGCCATATATCGACCACGGTTTAAAGGATCTGAACTGAGGGTAGCACCCGCCGATCGAAACTCAACCGCATTCAGCTTCCGAGAAGCCGAACAAAGACAAATCGCTCACAAAACGATTTTAATTGGTACTTCCATACTGTCACCACTGTCATCAACCATCGTCACAACGAGTAGAGACGACACACGGCGATGATGATCGAAATACGCTCTGGTAATAAATCTCATCGGAAGACCCACATTAACCATCCATCGATCCATCCATCCATCCATCCACTTACGACGGTCAGCTCGCGCGAACCACTTAAATCCATCCCCAGTTTGATTCCTTATTTGTTTTACTTTTTTTTGGAGTCACTTTTAAACAGTCGTTAAGATCAATCTGCTCATTTGAATGAAACAAATTTTTATTGACCAAATTGAGAGGTCAGATAACCGATTCCCTCAAATGGATGGGTGGACTTTACCCGGTTGTGCTCAAATTTCTTGTGCAAGGCGGGAAGCTCTGAACTCTGAACCAGACACTCCGCTCGGGATCTACTTCGATTTTATTGGAAGCCTAATTAAATTAATTTTCTTTCGAGGTCGTAAAAGGACTCACCGGCATCGATATCGATCGAACTTGTATTCGTCGTCGTCGTCGTCGTCGTCGTCGGGTGGTTGGCTACTGAAGTATATCGGTTTCGGGTTTCATGCTTTGTCTAGCCACTGCTGGAAATGATAGATTTTAGTCAAATGATGAGGCTGTCATTGCTTTTTGGAAATGCACGTTCTATGAATATGATCCATCAGATGGGAATTCGATTCTCATGGAAGTGACTCACAACCGAGGGTAACAAAAAAAGATCGCAAGTCAGCATAATAGACACCTCAGTAATCGTTTCATCGTCGACGTTGAATGTCAGCTCTTACGCCATTACGGTTGTGCACGGCGTTTCAAGAACAAGTTGTTCGATCTTGTTTCAACCTCAATAATGAGAATGGCTGGTGCTGATGCAGTCGAGGTGCTGCATGCATCTTCATCCACTTACGATATGGGCTCGATATTGATGAGCTGGCGATGCAATTCAATATGAATGGGTGACGAAATTGGGTTCCGATGATGATCAGTGCAGATAAATCTTGAATGAAGGATGATGACATAGTAGATTGGCTGTAGTCTACAATGTAGTTTCAATGCTAATTTTTTTTTTCAACTACTTCAGAAATTTCAGACAACGTCACCTATAATATTGAAAAATGTTTCGAAGTTTGCTTAAGGAATCGATAAACATATGATCGCTTTCGCTTGGATTAAGGTGATTTGATTGATGAAGCGCCATAAACCAATCAATCATCGCCGTCATCGTCGTCGTCGTTAACACGCAACCACCAATCAGGCACACCACAACCGATCACCCCCTCAAGAGCATAATTTGAGAAGACGTTCGACAAATTGAAGCGACGTCTTCATCAATTCATCGATTAACATCTCGCGCATATTCCAATCGAATTGTCTTTTCAACCAACAATCCCGGCTCTCCCTAATCGGCACTTCTGCCTAGCATGTCGATTGTTTCGTGCGCTCAAATATATGATTCATTCATTTTCGATCCGACACGATAATGTGGAAACATGTTTCCTGCCCAGGTTCTTCAATGAGGTCAATATTTTCCCATATCCAATTCACATGCACTCGTGCAGTGGTCATCATCCAGATGTCCAGTAAGTAGGCAGGCATACGCTCTTATCACACAGGAAAACCTCACCGAGCTAGCAGTGAGCAGTGGCACCGGATTGTCGCGTTCGCGTCGTCGATTTGTGGTTTATAGATGGTATGGACATTCATTTTCATGAAACGCACAACTCACGATGGCGCTTCCTCTCTTCCGAGAAGCACTAAACGGAACATTATGTTTTCGTTAGCGCAATGCATTTTCCGTAGAAAATCAGTTTGTAGGGATGAAATCTTTATATGAAGAGTGTGAAATACAGTATGTAAGGATTGTTCAGTTTATAAACCGGACACACACTTTCACAACTTAATTATTTGACTACTTAGCTTAAAACTTTGTTCGGCAAGTTTTAAGCTCTACTTATAAACAACGTGGGAAAAATAATGTATTTGAGGCAGTATGTAATTTTTATGAAATTTCATCAATTTTATACTCATGTCAACATAACTTGAACACCAGGATAAATGTTTCAATTGTGTCAAGCCAGATATTATTTATTTCAGCTCTTCGATACACACCAACTAAATCTGAATTTTTTGAGCGATTTAGCTCAATTTTTAGTTTCATGTTCCGTTCAACGTTTACAACATAAGTTAGTTCTGACTATTAACTCTGTCAATACACTTTTTACAACATTGTGTTTCAATCAAGTGATCTGACAAGTGTAAGACAAGATTTTGACGTAGGACTACGTCTGTGATTCCTATATGGGGGTACATTCTATGAAAACCGAAAATGTAACGAAATTGTGAAAGATCTTGAACGTTAATAACTCAGCTGCCCCTGGATCAATTTCAAGAATTTTATCACCAATCGACCATAAATATTTCTACGCATCGATAACAATGCTTCTGTCTGTTGATTTTCCACAAAAACAACTGGAAAAGTGAATATGCTGCTTTCCCAACACGATCATCAGAGAATCGTTAGTAGACGAAACAAGTCGAAGTAGCCTACGCCTTCGATCTTCGGGCGTGTGCGAATAGGGAGGATGCAATTGCGTAGCATTTTGCTCACTCATCGCCATATTCAGAACCACACGCCCCCAACGACCACACAAAATGCTCTCCAGAGTTGTAATCTTTTGATCAAACTTCGAAGCAGGGGTGCAAGTTATTTTGATCGATTCTCTTCATCGATTTTCTGTTTTATTAATAACTCGACGGCAAACACATTCATTGGTACATTTGTTATTCTGTCTGGAAGAGCGTAAAATAAATAATGCGAAATATGTTAGTGAAAACATGGTGATCTAAAGAAGAAATCGATGAAAATAATTGACTTTCCCCCCTCTGCTTCTAAGCCCCTTAATTCAGTCGTCATCAATGAGCAATGAAAACAAGCATCGTACCACTTTTGGTTCTTGGGCTACACTTGCTGGTTGCAATTGTGCTGTTCGGAATTTTCGAAGGACCACAAAAAAACAAGAAATTACACTTTTTTATAGGGATGCCTAAAAGTCCAATTATTCGATTAACGATTAATCGTAAAGATTTTTCCAGCTATTCGATGAAATATTTATCGATTTTTCAATTATTTGAGCGCGTAACCGACATCCCTTCTAATTTCTACTCGTTTGATTTAGCGCAGTAGAGAAAATTAATAATAGTACTAATTTATCTGCACAGGCATAGAGAAAAATCATGACGTGAAACAGGATCATAAATTCTCCGAAAAAAGTGTTAAGCGTCTTTCTGCTAAAGGCTAAGATTTACCAACTTGTTGAGAGAAGGAGTTTAACGAGATCAACTAGAGGAGGAGCTTTAGCTGGGTGGACACTGATATTCTACCGGCTGTTTCTATACAACGCATAATTTAGTGTAGAAAGACACAACATATGATAAAATACCCAAAATGGGTGGGGCATGATTTTCTAGTTTTCGAAAAATGCTTCAGCTGATATGCCTGATATTAATTGTTGCTTTCGTCTTCAAACACATTCAAATAATTAAAGCTAGGGAAATTTGGACAGGGAAAACAACATTTAATTATACCATGAACGACGATATATTGAATGACTCTTATTACTGTTTATTAACATTTCTAGATATAGCTGGAATTAGGGCGTAACAGCCTTTGTAAACAATGACTTATCTCGTTAATTTATAGGAATTCAAGGCAGGCCTAAACAAACCAACATATCCATCGGGTAGGGGAAGTCTTCCCTTACTCGCTGGTTGTGTCGATTTGCCAAGGACAGTCATGACTTTCGAGACATCATCGAGAGAAGTCATTGTTTACAAAAGTTGTTACGCCCTAATTTCAGCTATATCTAGATTTGTACAAACTTCGTTTTATTTATATTTATGTGTGTTCGTTCCTATTCTCTCTTCTATTGTGTGCGGTTTTTCTCTCTCATCCCAAGTAACAATTTTGGTTTTATGAGGGTTCTGTAGACCATGATTTATACTTGTAGAATGCTATAAAACCGCGATAAAACCAAAATTGTTACTTGGGATACTCTCTCATACTCTCATTCTCGATCTCGTGTCTCATGTGCTCATGTGCTTGGTGTTATGTATTGTTGGGTGTCGTCACAAATCGGTAGCTCAGCTCTACAAAGGCATGTGCTCCTGGTGACAAGGGCTTGTAGCGTCGAATTACGCACGCATACGTTTGGCGGAGTCACGAGTTCCAGTAAGTCGTCACGGAACTCGACTCAAACTACATCAGCGGGGAGAAGAATCATGGTTGGGTGCGCAATTGGTTGTTACTGAATGAATGTACAACACTACAACTGAAAGGTGTGCTAGTGTCCAGCGCGGACAAGAGAGCATTTTTCGAGTGCATCAAATTACCTTTTGCCTTAGAAAACTATCTCCTACCGAAATAAGGAGGTGATCTATGTATAAATGCAATAAATCGATTATCTGTGCATGGCTTACTATAGTTTGGTTTTTCAGAAGTCTGCGAAAAATGTCTGTAATTGGGCTGCATAAAATTCGCAAAAGTTTTAGGCGGGGGCAGGGTGGTTGGGCATTGGCGTAGCTAGAAAATTTATCTGGAGGGGGCCTAAGGGGGGCCTGTTGCATTTTTTTTTTAATTTTGCAAAACTACAGTTAAATAAAAACTCACTTAAATTGCGTCATGGCAACTTACTTTTGGGTAATTTTTTTTCTGTAACCAATAATATGACATTGAGGCTTACTATTATTTTAATGGTAAAACAATGGTTCATGGTTCATGGTTTTTGTAATGAAATCACAGTTAGGATCTTGTAAATGTAAGCATCTAAAACTTGAGAAAATTCTTAGAGTTAGGTCATTTCATGAATTTTGTAACAAGTTTTTGTTAAGATTTTGAATATTTCACCATCAGTCAAATCTCAGGCAAAATTAAATTCAAGGAGTTTGAATTTTATAATTTTATAAAATTCTGGCTGTTTCAAGGTAATGTGCACACAGATTAAATTTAATACATTTAAGACGTAGGAAAATGTTCAAGATGCACAATTTTTGACTTGGACTACGGCTGTGATTTTTATATGGGGGTATACTTAGTGAAAACCGAAAATGAAACATGTAACGAAATTATGAAAGATCTGGAACGTTAATAGCTCAGCTACCCCTGGACCAACTTCAATAATTTTTATAATAAATCGACCAGACATATTTCTACGCATCGACAGCAATACTTCAACAAGACTCACAGTAGAAGAAAAATAGATAGGAAAGTAAGAATTTTTTTTTTAATTTCGTAAAATCTTGACATGTGGCAAAAATTGTGAATAATCAGGTTATAATTTCATTTCATCAGATCTTTTAGATACCGGATTTCGAATTTAATGATTCTGATATTTAAGGAAATAAAAATTAATAAATATTTTATCCAGTACAATTTTTTATTCGATGCATCGGACTGACTAGCATTCAGAGTTATGTATAAAATCAAGATTTAACTATATTTCTAATCGAAAGGAATGATCTCGAAACATGAATGATAGTGTCCTTGTTTATAACTAGATAGTAATTTAACTTATTTTTACAAAAGTTGGGATATTTTTAATATTTTAAATTTAGTTAGTTGTGGTTAAACCCATTTGGTATCAATTTATTATTCACTATCCTGAAGCTCAACAATTCATCGAAAAGAAAGTAATTTATACATATTAGGTATATGCAGAAATTGAAATTTCTGCCCGGAATTCAGCTGCTGGAGTGCACATTTTCGACAATATAGCTAAATCACCAAAGCACGGGTCTTCCCTATAGAGAATGTACAAATATGACCATAAAATCAAGATTCCATCTGATTCCATTAGCTGTTAAACTTTTGAATACTTCCTGATCAACCTACAATCTACCTAATATCCAGTGAACTTTACTAATATCTTCGACTGTATGGAGTTCTTTCGAATATTTTCTGCTGTCTAGGAAGGATGTCTGAAAGAATATCTTAACTCAAAACTTAGGTTCTTTAAAATTTCCTCAACTTCTACGAAGTTCTCTGAATTTATTCCAAATTCCATAATTTTTTTCCATCTTTCTTATTCCTACAAAGATTTCTGAACATCTTTGCACTTCTGGAAAGACACCTAAGTCATCTACAAATATTCTTGAACACCTAGAAAGTTCCTTGAACTTTAGCGAAGTTGCCAAGTTCATGGAGCTTTTTTGGAATAAGATCTCTGACAAACTACAACACAGTTCCCTTAGCTGAAGCAAAGATCCCTGAACTATTTTTGAATCTTTTACAAAATTCCCTGAACTTTTTCAAAATTCCTTATACTTATATGAAGTTTTACGCAACTCCTCAAAATGCTAGGAAATTCTAAAAACTTCTACAAAGTTTGCTGCAACTCTAAGTTTCTTGTTGATTTTCCGCGAATATCAACGAAATTTCTTGAATTTGTACGTAATTTCCACAACTATTCCAAGTCCAAAAAAAAAAAACTGAATTATGTAGAGGTTCCTTATCAATAATGAGCTCCACTAAAATAAAACAATGTTCCTTTAACTTCTACGAAGCTCCTCAAATTTAAATGAATTCTCTACTTCTACGCAGGTTTTAAAACTTTTCCAAGTTCCTTTTTTCTACGAATTTTTCTGAAGGTCTTTAATTCCCAGAAATTCTACCAAGTCTACCTAATTTCAACGATCTTCCCTGAACTTTGAAGTTTTACGAAGTTCCCACAAGTTAAAGAAAAATCGCTCATGGCCAATTTGTAGAGCCTGAAGACTTCTTATTGCCATCGACTTGATATAATATAATTTCTTAAAATTGTTCCTTATAGTCCAGAACATACCAAAAGTAATCAACATAAAGCACTTTTAAGAAATCTTTGATGGTGCTCCAATTTTATTAATCACTGTTAAATAGTAGCATCGAAATTAACAAGCTTGACAAAATACCGGTGAGTCAAAAAAAAAACACCAAAAATTCTGGAGGGCCTAGATAATTCTGGAGGGGGCCTTGCACCCCCATTTGCTACGCCAATGGGGTTGGGTTAAGAAAAAGATGCGAAATTTGAAATGTAAGTAAATTTGGAAGGAATTGAACCTAATTGGAGTTGTGAATGCATCAATTTACGCCGTGTACGTTAAAAGCTATTAATAAAAAGATAAATTACGATTACACGACAAATAAGGTCGACTCAAAGTTGAGATGAGTTCACTCATATTCTTGAAAACGTAGTTAACTCATAGACTGAGTAAAACAGGTATACAGGAATTTGTTTATAATATGAGTAGCATCTCGATGTACATATGAAGTAAGTCTAGATTGAGTAAATTTTTCGTCGATTTTTTTCATATTCGAAAAGATTTATGAGGCTCGGCAAATTTAACTCAGTTTACAAGTAAACTACGTTTTCTAGAGTTTTAGTAATTTAAAAATAAATTTGAGTCAACATTATATGCCAGGGAGTTATTTAGGAAAAGGAAATCCGTTAGTAATTTAGTCCTTTTGCACACCAGCAGCGGGGGAACGAGCACATCTTCATGAGAGATTAAACTTTCCATCACCTAAATATGGAGAAATTGACAACCAAAAGAGCAATTTATAAGCTTATAAATACGATTTTAAATACGTTGTGCTCAAAAAGTGTTGATGAATCAGGATTAGGGTTGCTGAAACGATTCAAATAGGAAGGAATATCGAAATAAAGATCATCGAGAAATGGAGAATACTGTACATAGCGAAGCCAAGTACTATGAATTTGCGCTAAAAACTAACACTCTTTTATCAAATACGGTTTTAAAATAAAATATATCAAGCAACATATTCATTACATTTCGCAAAACTAATTACACACTTGGCATGATGCATGAGCATGATAGTGGTTTACCACCCATTGTAGCACTAAGTCCGACAGCAGTGGACTCGCTTCTCTGTTTGTCTTGATCAAGCTTAATAACCTTTGATTGTCCTCAACATGCCGCTGTACACACTTAGAAATTATCGCCGACTTCGGCAATTGTTACCGAAATCTGAACAGCTGAACTGTTCGGTAAAATTTATGCAATTCAGTTCAAATGCTTTTCAGCTACTTTGAACCTAAATCTCAACTAAAATGACTAGATTTGATCATTTAAACAAGGTTGAACATGTTTTAAAAATTATTTCCAAATTCAATAGCCTTTAAAATGAAGCTCAAAGTTTTACCGAACATTCAGCTGTTCTGATTTCGGTAAAATTTACCGAACACGGAACCAAAATCTTAGTGTGTATGAAGGGCCAAAAACGGATTGGGTAGATCGATAGGCAAAGTCGCCTATACGCATCTACGGAACAAGAGAATCTCCTTCCAGCAACTTGATCAGCCAATTGGTCAAAAAGACAAGCCCCCAAACAGGAAGATGCCCCAATAATGAGTGGGGAGAAGAGCCCTCCCTTTATCCACGAAATGTTATCAAAAGGGAGTTGGCATTCCCACTCTCCCCGTCCAAATCGCTTCAATCGGGTGCCCTGTTGGACCGTCCCTTCCCTTTTATTTCTGTACTTCAATGTATATACGAGTTGATTGTAATAATTATTGTCAACAACACTTACATTTCGATGAAAATCGTGATAATTATCATTACAGAAACCAATTTTGAATCGTAGACCATGTCGTTCAACAATCCACTCGTTCCGAGACGGGGCTCTGTGATAAAGCCATCTGATTGCTTGACGGTCAGTTAATGTGCTCTTTCTGCCAAAGCACATTGTTTTTCAATTGTTTTCACAACTGTATACATAATGGGGCTTATTACGAATGTCACTTCACGGTGAAAACTTGTCACTTGTCTTCACGGTGAAGTGATTCCCATTTGATTTGTACGGCTATCACGGCTCTTATTCTGAGTATCACTTCCTTATCACCGGTGACACCCATAATAAGGCCCAATAATTTAAAGTAAGAGTGAAAGTCAGCGGCGCCGATGGTGTTGTGGTAAGCGTGATTGCCTCTCACTCCAAAGGGCTTGGGTTCAATCCCAGTCGGCACTCGATATTTTTCTGAGGCATAAAATCTCTGATCACGTCTTTCTTCGCAAGGGAAGTAAAGTCGTTGGTCCCCGGTTCATGAATTGATGGGTCGATAGGTAGGGTCCAGGTGTGGAAGCTGCCTCCCTAGTGTCAGTAGCATTGGTACTCAATACAGTGGCCACAGTGGCCTATTTCAGATGTACCGGTTACCCCCGGGAAGTGGACAGATTCTGACATGCGCTGAAATGTATCGTGCAGTACCTCAAATCACATGGAACTCAACATAATGATTAGTGTAAGTATTTATATTGATTTTCCATAAAACCTTATTCCAATTTATTTATGGAAGAGAAAAAGTGCGTAACGGCTGAAATCGAGGAATCGAGCGGTGGATCGACTTGGATCATCGACGGATTGAAGTGGTGGACCAGCGGTTTTGGATGAAGCAGCGGAACGTTTTGGCAGTGCCTACACTCAGAAATTAAACAAAAATAACTTATCGCTTACCTGATCCTTTGAAAAAGTTTTTTATGGGGTTTCCTCTCGGGTTCCCTTTGATTTTTCTCGTGCAAAACGGCGAAAATGGCTGCTTCGTTCAGCACTAAAACTGCATCCGGGGGTGGGTGTTCTCGAATAAAAAGATGGAATAGGATGGAAACACACTGTCCGTTTCATTCACTTTTTCAGTGACAGTGACTATAGACACGCAATCTTTAGACTGGCCAACGTGAATTGACGTATCCAAACAAACCCTTAAATCGTATGGAAAATGTTCGTTTTGGATACAACATGGCAGCACATTGGCAGGTCTATAACTATGATCGTCTATTACAATGACAGCTCGTTCGTGTGATGGATTTGAAGACGCGCGAATTTCTAATGCGTTTTGCAAAATGCATCGCACGTGTAATTTGGTTAGAGATGTAAAACAGTGTAACAAAATAAATTCTAAATTTTTCACTTGATTGCAAAAGTCTGTAAATATCTGTGAAAAAAACTAAATAATCTGTAAATGTCTGTAACGAAAATAAAAATGTCTGTGAAAAAAATAAAAGTCTGTAAATTCACAGACATGTCGGTATATCTGGCATCTCTGTTCCCAAATAAAATGGAATATTAAAAAAAAAACATTTCTGTAGAACATAGGGTAACTGATGATGGTTGGACCTATTTAGGGCGATTTCTCACGACGTCAACATTCATATCGTATTTTTTTATATGAATTAAACTTATAATTATGAAAAATGCGTGATTAGAAGAAAGATCTAACTTTCTTGTTTATAATAATAACATAAAATGTTAAATACTATGAATAAATGATTTTATAAAACGTTTTTATTCAGCAAAGAATTATGATGTTGGTTGGACCTAAAAAATGATGATGGTTGGACCTATTTTTGCAAATGCTTATTTAGCCCATATTTGTTCAAAAACTTTGTTTTAAGCTTTTTGGTATCATGAAAAACCCCTTTTTATACAGTTTTTATGCATTAAGCTATTTAAAAAAATCAAAAAATTTGAATTTAACTTCGTTTTTAAAAAAGTTCACTTTCCACGCATTAGCTATTCATCATGGCTCATTTTCTCGGAAATCATTGACCCGATTTGGAATTTTTTTTTAATGTCAAACTATAGGTACTGTGGTTCTATTGAAAGCTATCGAATATTTTTGGAATCGGTCAACTGGTTCCGGAGATATGGTCGGAACAAATTCTAGGGTATATGGAACATGGACGTAATTTTGACACGCATTACTTCCAAATTCTATAACAAGATCAACAACAAAATTGAGTGCCTTGGACCTCATTGGCCACTTCCGGGCATGTTCTGGGTGCCCCCGGGGAATTTAGGGGCTTAAAATGACAGAATATCAGAACTTAATTCCGGTTTTATAGTTCTTTTTCTCCTAGAAGTTTATTTTTTTCGGAAATAAGTTTCAGTTAGCAAGTTTGTTAACATTTTATTTCAAGTAAATCCACACACAGAAGGTGTATGAGAATTGCTTAATGTAAATTCATATTAACAGATTCTTTCGGCGCTTTCGTGGTAGTTCGAAAATCGGTGTTTACCCTTTCAGCCAACCTTACGATGGAATTCCTCCTTTAAATTTACGCCCAACTAGTGACGCAAGGTCTTTAGCAGCTTCCAAGATCTTTTTTGTCGTCTTGGGACTGCCAGAAGCAGCGCACATACAAACCCAATCCCCTAGTTGGTTCTCCAAATCAACACTCAACACTATTTCCCTTCCATATTTCTTGCCGTGGCTTCCCTTAATTTTTGCGTGAAGTGTCGCTTTCGGAATATTGTACCCAGGCATGGAAAATCATTTACATTCATTTGCCTCTTAACATTTTTCATCAACAGCAATATGCAAAATAATGTATAAAGTTTTAGTAGGTTTTGTTATGAGCTACAACTTTTGCAGATAACTCAAATCTGTATCTCTTATGGATCACGAATTAGAGCGGGCAGAACTTGTTACTGTTTTTCAGTGAATGTACAATACATTCACTGAAAAACAGTAGTGGCTTCTGTTCGCTCTGGTTCGTCATACATAAGAGATACGGATTTGAGTTGTTAACAAAAGTTGTAGCTAATAACAAAACCTACAAAACTTTTATATATCATTTTACGGAATTCTGTTGATGAACAAAGTTAGGGGCAAATGAATGTAAATGAATGCCCGAAATGAACGCAAATGATTTTCCATGCCTGATTGTACCTTTTCTGTGCCTGATACGCGGTAAGTGATTTATTTCTTACTTAAAGAACAGCCTTTTGAAGATTTTCGACCGTATAACTCTTTTCTTTAGTCATTTTTTTTCAATCGAAGCCAAAACGAAATCGAATTTCAAATCAGCTGCGCATGAAGGATGTAGACAAACCGAAGCGCACCTAGCGGCCGTCTTAGGAAACACATAGGTCCAACCATCATCATGCATAGGTCGAACCATGATCATATTTATCTCTTCGAATTGCGTCAATTATTCAAACATTTTAGTGAAACCAATGGATAAATGGCGTACTAACGTGTTGTTTACACCTTAAAGCGGTATTTTACTGCATGAAAATAAAAATAAATGTAAAAAATATTCCTTTTTTGTATGTTTGAAAGCAAGGCATGATGACGAGCTAATGCGTGGAAAGTGAACTGTTTTGAAAACACATTGAAACTCAATTGTTTTGACGTTTTTTCAATAAAACAACCATGAAAATTGAAGAAAAAGAGTTTTTTATGATAGTAAAGTGATCTTTGAAAATTAGAAATTAGCGAAGATTGACTAAACTAGCGATTTAAAAAATAGGTCCAACCATCATCAGTTTTTGGATAGGTTCAACCAGAATCAATTACCTTACTAATGTCAAAAAATTGCTTCATGAAAAGTTATTTAAAAAACATTGATTTTTTGAAAGCTCTTATCATTAAAATTACATATATCTGTAAGCGTAAGAGATTGTGGGTTGACGTCTTTAGCAAAAATGTTTGATTTAATTTTGTCTAAAACTTTGCCCCAGACACCATTTTGCTATCTCGACAAAAAAAAAGTAAATTTTTCATCTCCCTACTAGGTAAATTAATCATTAAATGGATAAACCCAAAAGAAGGGGCTTTGCATAAACTTCGCCCAAGACACTATATGCACACTTAGAAATTACTTATTTTTCACATGACGGAATCCATCTTTGACATAAAGGATGAAACGTAAACAAGCATGTCATGTAAAATTAAGGACTCCGAGATTGAACAGTTCGTTAGTCGACGAAAATTACGTTTGATTGAACTGAATTTTTCGTCTGTTATTATGACTCAAATTTATGTCAAAATTGACGCTCGTGTATGTCAGTCTCAGAGCACTTACATTTACATGAATTTTTTTTAAGTGTGTGGCTAAAATGGACCGTTTTTGCATAAACTAAAAAACGCACGTTTTTTCACTTTTAGATCACTATGGCTAGTCTCGACAGAAATATACTCTTAATTCCTTATGGTATTCGTAGTGATGTTTCCAGGCAGATAAAATACGTTTCTATCCTATTGGAATCTCCGGTGAAGAATGCTTTGAAATGTATGTGAAATGAAACACCGTTCATCAGTACCATTTCCATTTCTCCTTACTTTTGCCGCATTGCTCCCAGCATAAACACTCGCCATGAGCCAATGTTGACATTATCTCTACTCGCCAGCATTTTTTTTTTACTTTGCGCATTTGCATGGAACAATCTATTCAAAACTTTGGATCGCACGCTTGTTACTGATATTATTAATAGGACACGAGAGCCACTCACGTCGTCGGTCGTCGGGTCCATTCCATTGCATAGAGCCTACCGCCACGAAGAGGAGACACACATAAAATTATTCAGCAAAACAGGAAAAGCATAAAACACGCTAAAGGCAGCTACTACCACTTGGCGTGCGCACTCCCGGGTACCAACCGCGTGCGAGCATTACCGATCAATCGATGACTGTCGGAGGGATCTCGGTGGTAGGAGCCAGTCGAGCCGGGTAAAAAAGTGCATTTTAAAGCTTTCACCTCTTCAACTCTGATGAAAACCGATGACCAGCTCATACCTCACACTGGTCATGGAATGCGCACGTAGGGCTTAGCCAAAGCGGTACGAATCGAATCACGGAGGTTTATTATGGATACATTCTACAAGTTTTATTGTTCATTAAAACCGAAAATCATAAACGAGCTTACGTTCTTCTGTTACCGCTCGGCCCAGAATGCCATATGTTACACAACAGAGTTCAATCGAAGAATGACTGGACGGAATGCGAATCTGACTGCCAGCGGGAGAATCTCAGTTGATCTTGAATGGAAATTAGAATTCTAAATCAAGGCAGATGGCGGTGTGTGAGATTTTGGTTCGGTCGGTGCTATTGAACTGTTTTGGAGTTGCCACTTGAAATCTCTGCTGACCAGCTGCGGCGGTTCTGGCATAACATTGGAAGCCTTCACCAAGCAGCTAGAACAATGCGATTGAATGCCTTTGCTTTGTCTTAATAAACTGCGATTATCGGAATTCTAATTCGAGTCGAGGTTCAGTTCCGCAGTGATGCAGCAAAAATGATGTTCCTTAAAATATTCACACAGAGTTCAAACAACCTTCTGCGATAGAAGGAAAAGAAGTCATCAAGATGAATCTTTAATGCGATGCAAGCGTGTGCAAGACAAACAAATTTAAATGTAATTATCTAACGGATCACACATTTACATTAAAATATTCCACCCAGAACACCACATCCATCATAACGAGAACCCCCCGAGCTTTGGCTAGATCGTAATCTTGGAACCGCGACCAAACAACAACTTCTTAATTATTTCATTAAACGATCCCTATTGTTCGTATGGAGAATAATTTCGCAAAGCCTAGTAAGATCCCAAAAAAAAAAAACCAACCGAGCCACGAGCTAAAGCCACGCGCGCACGCGCACACACCGTTCGAGAGACGGGAATGGTTGACTGCATTATCTCAGTAGGTAGGTAATGACGACGGCTGCAACAATGAATGCACACCAAATGGTAAGTGCATGGCACGCTGTAGCAAGGGATCAGTCAAAGGCTACCAAGTAGTTGTGTTGTGGCTCACCGAGCACCGCTGCTGTCACGAGCTGTCTTGAGCTGCAAAGTGCGGGTGGGAAGTTCAACCGACCACGATCTACCGCAACAATGCAACTGTAGCAATATAATGGCTAAGGGATTAGCTGGGTTGAATTGGGTTGTTGTGCTGCACCGGTGGGCAAAGTTTAAGGTCTTTTGTTGACTGGAAATCGCTGTCAAATAGTTGGCGCGCGAGATGATGGTTCCTCTGTTGCTGTCTCGTATGCAGCTGCAGCTTCTGGGGTTTTAGAGAGTGCGGATGCACTCTTTCGGGTCGTTGGTTTATTGTTATATCGTAGAGGGACACCATGAGTTTTGGTTCGATGAACTCTGCGTGTGAATTTTGTATTCGTATGCTAGATATGATGAATGTATTCTCTCAGTTTGCAATCAGCTTGTTCCGGTTTCAATGATATCCAGCATAAAATAAAGAATCATCGCAATGATCGCAGTTTCCAACATTGTTTCCACTGCTGCAGTCCATGAATTCTGCACGAATACATTGTCCGTGCCTACACCTCCTCTTCCTATGATGAATGATTTATTCACTTATGAGTTCCACAATGCAACTGACCAGTGCCGCACAATTAATTCTACATTAACTCACCTCGAACGCATTGCATTAGATCTGACCACGGACCACGATACCCACCTAGGTCGGGAAGATTATGGCTCTTTGTGTCCGCCACACCACCGCAAACGGTCGATTGTCTTTCCACATGGGAAATCCATATGCAGAACAAAGAATAACACGATCATAACGGAGAAGGAGGTGGCAGCATCTCACTGACTGGTGTAGGGAACTTGCATGGAAAACCCAAAAAGGATAGAAACCGTTTGTCAGCAATAAATTGAGACAAATTTTTCATGCTCACTTACCAGCGGAGATCGAATCGGGCAGAGCTCGGTTTGCGGACAGTTGTGTTTTTTTTTTGGGAAAGAGATTTGTTACTGGCTTCTGCTCGGTAGGAGGTCGCACTCTGGTTTTGCAAAGGGCTGTTCTCCCTCTCCCTTAGGTTGGCAGCTGTTTGTGGGTTATAAATTAGGTCCCAAAGAAGTTTATTGCAAATTTCGGACTGTTGCCTCGATTTGGAATTAGTGCTTTCCTGTCGCCATGATATGCGGGTTAGATTATATATTATGGTTCTAGAAATCAAGCCTAAGATGCAAATCTAAATGATGATTACTTGGGTGAGCTGTGCACTCAGTGAAAATTGCTGAATAACACGGAGTGTCGAATTATGTGCTGAAAAAATGTTAATTGTGATTAATAGATGAGCCTTTATTCTGCTGTTTGACCTGATCTGAGTAAGTTACCTGTTAAAGGGTGTATTCGATTAACATGGCACACATATATTTACTCAACAAAATTAAACTGATTATCGGATTTTCTTGAAATTTTCAGGGAATGAAAAACTACTAATGAGCTATGATTAACAACATTTGTTTTATTCAATTCCGTCTTCCAACCCAAATGCCCGCACCATCCTTTTCACTCCACCCATCAAATTTTGAACAACCGATTTTCCCAGTGTTTTTGTTGTTTTAACCCAAACTCCAGCTCTGATTTAATAGTTTTGGGATGTTTGCAAAGTTCCATGTTCATAACTACCCAGAATTTTCCAATTCGGTGAAGTTCCGATGAATTTGGTGGGTTCCCAAGCAGCACATGTTTGTCACATAAAAGTTGCTGTCACTATATTGTGAGCAAAATATGTGTCGTAAAATCATTACAGTAACCATGAAGGCAACAGCAATGCAACCAAAAAAGCGCAAGATGTGAGTTGATATGTAACCAATTCAATGTTGCAAAACTAGTTACACAGTAGTGACGAAATAACAATATTGGATTACATATAAATAAGTTAACTTGTAATTTATATACTTGGATTACATATAAATAAGTTAAGAAATTCCAACCGTGGTCTTTAGAAAAAAAAAACATTTGAATTTTTCAACAAAATTTTACAATGACGTTTCACTCATTCTATTGTTTTAAAGATTATTTTTATTAACAACAATATCGTCCAAACGTCGTTTTGATTATGAGTACCATTTCAAAGCTATGATTATATGGAAAAATAAAACCCATTTTTATATACGCCTTTATAGAAAATGAGGCAAGAAAAATTTACAATTTTTGACGTAGAACTACGTCTTTGTCGACTATACTGGGGTGCAAATCAAAACATATGTGTGGTGAAGGAGTGTTAGGTTTTGAACGCTTGTAACTTTGTCATTTATAGATGAAATTAAAATCCAAATACGCCAATCGATAGGATATTACATTACAAACCTGTTGAAATAAATATTTTTCCATTTTTTCTGTAATTAAACTTTCGAAAATGTACAAATGATAATTTTATTACTGATTTCATGAAATAAGCCTTTTTCCCAAACCCAGTCATCATAAACGAATACCACTTGGTTGCACATCATTCTGCTTGAACCTGAAAAGATATAAATGAGTGCTGCTCTCATGCCACTGCTCATTACCGCTTCGGACGGCGTGGCACGAGGTCCTGCATCAAGCAGGACTAGGTTAGCGGCTAAAGGTGCATCACAGCGTATCCACCACAATGAGGAATGAAACTGTGTGCATGTAAAACCCCTTCCCGCTTAACAACCCCCTCCCCCTCCCCCTTAACAATAACCCGAAAAAGACATGGACTTTGACGATCATTTTTTTACGGGAAATAAATTTTAGGCAAACCCCAATAATGTTTGAACAATTAATTTTTTACGTGCAGAGCTAACATTTTCAAAAAAAATATTGCTTAATAGGAGACGATGAATTACCAACAACTGACTGTAAAACATATCTGGTACCTCTATATATGCAATTATATTAACATCCAAAGTCCATCCTATTTTACATATTCTGCACAAAAGAAACTTTCTGCTCCGCCCCATTCATAAAAACTGCGGGAAATCCTATCAGGTTCTGAACCTGAAAAGATATAAAACAGCGCTGCTGTCATGCTTTTGCTCATGAGCCATTCTCTGCTTGAACGTCAAGCAGTTCAGTTCGGTCTTAGCTCGCTTTGTCGAGTTGTTCGATAAATCTATAGTTTATTACAAACGCTCGCAGATATACTGCACGTCGCGTCGTTAGTAGTGTCGGTCGCATCGCGTGATGGGAAGACAGCGCTCTCGGAGCCGACTTCGTGACCAAGCGGAGAAGAAGAACAGTGGTGAGGGTAGCTCGGTACCTACCTCAAATAGGTACACTACTCTGCCCACCGATGTTGGAAATACCAACCCAGTCCCGGTGAAGCGGACGAAAAAGAGGAAGAAGAACCAAGGACAGTCCGATGGTACGAGCGGACGCGACGATGTTACCGCGACGAACGCCAGCGACATCGGTGATTTCGGCGACGCCGTCGAAACCGAGAATTCTGCCGGCCCGAGTGCGGCGAAAGTCAAGCTTCCTCCACTGGTGGTGAAGGTAGTGCCACTCAAGACGCTCATTGGCGATCTCGCATCGCTGGGCATCGCAGCTGAGTACAAGATCAGCAGGATCGGCACTAAGGTGATGCTCCGGACGAAAGCGGAATACGAAATCGCAGTCAAATTCCTGAAGGATTCCAATGCGGAATACTTCACGCACGACATCCCTGGTGAAAAGCCCTTCAAGGTAGTCATCAGGGGTCTACCGGATGTTGATCCCAAGGCGATCGAAGAAGAACTCAAGGACCGGTACAAGCTGGCCCCAATCGCTGTCTTTCGGATGACGAGGCGAGACGAGGAGGACGTACCCGGATTGTCTTTTCCTGGTGTTCTTCCAGAAGGGAACGGTGACGCTGAATGCGCTGCAGGCTATCCGCTCAATCTACTCCATAATCGTACGATGGGAGCCATACCGTGGAGGCCATCGCGATGTGACCCAGTGCCAATGATGTCTGAACTTTGGACACGGCACTCGCAACTGCAACATCAAGCCACGCTGTAGCAACGGCGCTCAAGAACACGCCACTTCCAACTGCCCTGCGGATGGAGCCGTGGCGTTAAAATTCGCCAACTGTGGTGGTGCTCATCAAGGTTCCGACAGACAGTGCTCCAAACGCGAGGACTTCAAACGCATCCGAAAACAGGTGGCAACTAACAACCAACTAGGACGCAAGAAGGACAAAGTCCCGGCATTTCGGACGGAGGATTTCCCGCCCCTTCGTGTTCCTCAGCAAAGGCAAGTGAATTCGCGGGTGCATTCCGCTCAAGCAACTTCCGGTGATTCTGCTGGCCAAAGCTCTCCATCCCCCCTGTATTCTGGAGACAACCAACAGCGCAAAACAACAACCCCGATCTGTTCTCAGCGGATGAACTGATGGAAATCTTCGTCAACATGTCCGGTGCTCTTCGTAAGTGCCGCAATAAGCCCGAACAGATCCAAGTGCTCGGTAAGTTCATCATCCAGTATGGCGTATAAACCGCTAAGTATCGTCACCTGGAATGCTTGCTCTGTAAGAGCAAAAGAGATTAAGCTTGCCGACTTCCTCCGCAAGCACAGCATCGACGTGGGCCTTCTAACCGAGACCCATCTAAAGTCCGGCGACAGCTTCTGGTTGCCTTACCACAACATTATCCGGCTTGATCGCACCAGCTCCAGGGGGGGTGGAGTTGCGGTCGTCGTCAAGAAAGGAATAAAATACCACACTCTGTCCCATATCCGCACCACTATCATCGAGGCCCTTGGTGTGGAGGTGGAGTCGTCGACTGGATACGTCCAGTTCATCGCCGTCTACTGCCCTCGACAGTGTGCCGCCAGCAGTGGACTAGCGGCTAAATTCAAGAAGGACCTTTCCACCATCACCCGTAACGGTTCCCGCTTCGTAGTAGGAGGAGATCTAAACGCTCGCCATGAGGCCAAGGCTTAACTACAGGCAGAACCAGAACGGTCGTCTGCTGTTCGGCCACTCACAGCATGGGCTGTACTCCGTTTGGTTTTCGGATGAGCCAACATTCATCTCACCGGCGGGCAACCCATCGACGCTAGACCTGTTCCTGACAAATATCGGCTTGTCCAAGCCGGTAGCCTTGAACGAACTCAGCTCCGACCACCAACCGGTGGTGTCTGAGCTGGGCTGCAACGTGGCTCCTGCTTCAAGCCTGCGCAAGGACTATCATCGCGTAAACTGGACCCAGTTTTGACGCGTGGTAGACAGGCACATCATCGACAACCCGCCGCTTGATACCGTGGAGAACATCGACCGAGCGTTGGAGGGACTCCACCAAGCCATAACCGTGGCTGACGAGGCGTGCGTCCGACGAGTTCCTGTGAGGGGAAAGTTTATTGCTATTGATTCCCACACCCAACTCTTAATTTGCCTGAGAAATGTTCGTAGACGCCAGTTTCAGAGGACTGGAGATCAAGCGATGAAACGTGAAATGGCCGATCTGAACAAGGAGATTGCTTCCAGAATGGTCTCACTCCGGAACGAAAGTTTCGAGCGGCTTGTCCAGAATCTGGACGACCGCTCCAGACCATTGTGGAAAGTTGCCAAGGTCTTAAAGACGCACCCTAAACCCATTCCGCCACTAAAAGATGAAAATGATGACGATCGGCTCATAATCACCCCTCATGAGAAAGCAAATGCGATTGGTGAGCATATTGCCAAATCGCACTTGCTTGGCTCCAACATCCAAAGTCCGCTCGAAGTTCAGGTTGAGCAATGCGTACTCAACCTTGATTCCTCCCCTTGTGCCATCCCTCCGGAGGATAGAATCACAGTGGAACAGATTTGCTCAGCGCTGAAATGCACCAAAAACATGAAGGCCCCCGGGTTTGACGGAATATTCAACCTAGAGTTGAAAAATCTCAGCATGAAGGTTCACTCTCTGCTGGCTGCTATCTTCAACAGATGCTTGGAACTGCACTACTTTCCAAGTATCTGGAAGCCAGCGAAAATCATACCTATCCGCAAACCCGGGAAGGACCCAACGCTAGTTTCAAGCTACAGACCAATCAGCCTCCTTTCAGCGCTAAGCAAATTGTTCGAGAAACTCATTCTCAATCGTTTGCTCAAGTTTGTCGAGGAAAATAACATTCTCCTTCCGGAACAGTTTTGGTTCAGAAAGGGGCACTCCACCAATCACGGGTGATGAATAACATCCGAAGTAACAAAGCTGTATCCAAGTCCACAGCCATGGCCTTGTTAGACGTTGAAAAAGCGTTTGATAATGTCTGGCACAATGGGAATGTATACAAGCTCTGTAACTTCAACTTTCCATTACATCTGGTTAAAATCACCCGTAGCTACCTCCAGCAAAGGTCGTTCAAGGTATCGTTGAATGGTTGTCTATCAGACACGTTTTCCATCTCAGCAGGAGTCCTGCAAGGCAGTCTGCTGGGCCCCTTACAGCATTTACACTTCCGACATTCCTCCCCTTAGAGACGGTTGCGTGTTTTTCCTGTTCGCAGATGATACCGCAATAGCCGTCAAAGGAAGGATGCCTCGCGAAATAACGAACAAACTTCAACAATGCCTTAACGCCTTTGCTGATTATGCCACCACGTGGAAAATCAAAATCAATGCTTCCAAAACACAAACAATCATGTTCCTCCATCGACAATCACCCAAACTAAAACCGGCTCCCTCTTGTACTGTAATCATGGATGGCACAAGGGTTGAGTGGTCCGCCGAAGTAAACTATTTCGGGATGTTGTTTGACGAAAAGCTCCTATTCCGCTCGCATGTGGAGAAAACCGTAGTCAAGTGTTCCGCCTTGGTTAGGTGTCTGTATCCACTGATTTGCCGCAGATCCCGCCTCTCAAGGGTGAACAAACTGGCCGTCTACAAACAAATCGTGACACCTGCGATCCTCTACGCAGCTCCGGTGTGGGAATCATGTGCACAGACTCACAGGAACAAAATTCAGGTAGCTCAGAATAGAGTGCTGAGAATGGTTCTTGATCGTCCTTTCGACACTAGAATAACAAATTTACATGAAGAGGCAGGCATTGCCAAAATAGATTCCAAAATTAACGAAATTAAGACTAAATTTGCAGAAAAATGTAATTTATCAGAACATGCTTTGATAAGCAATTTGTATATAGTAGGTTAGGTGTACATAGTAGTTGTAGGTTAGTTGTAGTTGTAAATAGTAGTTATAAGTAGTCTCCTTTTTCCAATTCAAATCAAACCAATCCCACCAAGGTGGTCATACTTTAAAATAGGCCTGATAGGACTAGGAACTGTAAATAATAATTAAAATCTCAAATGTACTAAAGTTGAAAAGACGCATCTGTGTCACTTAAAAAAATCATGCGTGTAAACCACACAATCACAAGAAGTAAAGATCATTTAAATGGCAAAAAAAAAATGCTTTTGCTCATTGTTGCTTCGGACGGCGTGGCACTTGGTCCTGCAGTAAGCAGGACCAAATCAGCGGCTAAAGGTGGATCGCGGCGTGACCACAATGAGCAAAAAAAAATATGTAAACCCCCTCTGCCTTTCATATTAACCCCTCCCCCTCCCCCATTCACAACAATCTCCCCCCCCACTCAACAACCTCTCCTACCTCCATCAATAACCTTTCCTACCCCCCCCCCCATCAAAAACCTCTCCTAACCCCCCCCCCCCATCAACAAACTCTCTTACCCCCCCCCCCCCTCAACAATAACCCGAAAAAACATAGACTTTGAGGATCTCTTTTTTCCGGGAAATATATTTTAAACAAGTCACAATCATTAGTAAAAACAGAAAGGAAAACCTTAATTTCTTCCCACACCAAAACTTTCAAACTTTAACAAAAATTGCTTGAAAGACATATTCAATGATATTAAGTTGGTGAATTACACACAACTGACGGTAAAACATATCTGGTACCTCTATATATGCAATTATATTAACATCCAAAGTCCATCCTATTTTACATATTCTGCACAAAAGAAACGTTCTGCCCCGCCCCCTTCTTCTTCTTCTTGTTCGCATTTCAAGCTTATTGCTTAGCGCATATTAGCTTATTGCGTGCTCTCAACTTAGTGTTCTAAATGCACTTCCACAGTTCTTAATTGAGAGCTTTCGATGCCAATACCAATGCATGAATTTGTATATTGTGTGGCAAGCACAATGATACTCTATGCCCAGGGAAGTCGAGAAAATTTCCAACCCGAAAGATTCCCTCGACCGGACCGGGAATCGAACCCGCCGCCTCCGGCTTGATAATACCGTGCCTTTACTGACTAGGCTATGAGGCGGGAAATCCTGGCTTAGAAAGTATGTTTTGTGCAGAATATGTAAAAAAGGAGGGACGTCGGATGTTAACGTAAATGCATATATCCTGCATCATAGATAGAGATAGATAGATAGGTTCTACGTCATACTGCGGTCGTGTCTAGGACACAACCCTTAATTTTTTTTTATGGAAAATCTCACCTTGGGCAGCAGCTAACATTTGCGCAAACGATGTTGCATTCAAATCAGAACGGGTCGGGACAAGAGTGGCTTGCCGTTTTGGGCTGAAAATTCTCCATACGAATCCGCACGAATGACACTCATTGCCCAATCAAGATAAGTTTTCCGACGGACCTCAAATCGACAGTCGTTTATCAACATGCAAATGTTGCTTTTTTTTTTAAGTTTTACACAAAACAGCACAATGTTGCTTCGGTGGAAATTGCATCACAATTAAGTACATATACGCATTCTCCGCATCACTCGGCTCGATGTTCGAAACAGCATGCCGAACGGCAAGAAACAAATTGTTCATTAGACCTGCCAGGGCGCCTAGTTGCGTGCAAATCCGATTCGGTTGCATTGTAAGTCGTCGTCGGGCGGAGTAAGCAATTTAATAAGCATAAACGCCACTTTGAATTAACATGTGAGCGGAAAAAAGGTAACGACGTGAAAAACAACCCGACTATTCTTCGGAGCACGGTTAACCTCCAAGCAAGAGCGCAGCCACCGGCAGAGGAGGGTGGCAAAAAATGTATGAACAAGATAATTTAATAAAGTCACACACGCGTTTTGTTCCGCCTATCTCATTCTCCGCACCCCGATTGTTGGACGATAGGTGTGAGTAGGACTACTACTGCAGCAGTCACTAATCTACCTGCATGGGACTTGTGCTCAACGTCTGCGGTTGAGGGTAAGAAATTTCCAAGACCTTGAATCGCTATTGTTTTCACTAGGCGCACACTTGGGGTGGTTAGGAAGCCAAATTTTCCGCTCCGTTCCGAGACAATACGCATAAAGAAACGCCGCCGCCAGTCGTTCGGTTCGTGTTTGTAGGTGGTCGCGGTCTCGGTCGAAGTCCCGTGCCGTGTGAGGAACGTGCACTGAACCGTGGAAAACGAAATCAGCGCCAAGGTCAGGTGCAATTGTTGTCAACCCGAGTCGTGGTCTTTGCAAATACACACGGTAATGTGAATAGCATGGATGTTGAGAACATTATTAAATTACGTTCTAGAGAAGTTAGAATTTTGATGGATTGACGCTGGAACTTTGAGCCAGTAGTAAAGAATTGTTTTGAGAATATCAGAGCGATACTGATAAGTACAATTGGATCTTAACTCGACACTATTACCAATTACTCGAATGTTCCTGTTGGGCACGCTGGAAAAATGGCTCTAATATTGGCCTATGGATCTAAGATGGGGCCCATCGCTAAAAATCTGCTGCACATTTTGCATAATTTGTGCGATAATGGCTTACGGCAAATAAATCTAGATTTTGGTGTTGCCGAGTAGGTGCAAGGAAATTAAATTTTGATAAAAGTTTTGTTGAGTCAATGCATTGCGAAACTATATCGTTCACAAATGTAAGCATTGCATATTCACGACGCTATTTTAATGTTTGTATGTTCATAAACAAGCAGCGTGCTTCATAAGGTGCAAGAGGAAATTATGTCCAACCTAATTTACGAAGAGCGTATAATAGAATTTTTTTTGTACTTATTCAAATCTTTCTTCGTGCGTGATTGTAAAAGGAGACTATACAAAACTGCAATATTCTAGGAAACCTCACATAGGCAATATATAGTGTTTTAATTGTGAATGGGTCCAGAAAGTTATATCAAACGTGCTTGATAAAGCCCAGCATGTTATTTGCCCAGTGAATAATTGTGTAGCAATGGTTAATGAAAGTTAAAATCCCTAACTCTAGCTCATTGTTCTACATTTTGATTTCCTAGTGCAATTGAAATGATTGATGTTGTTCTTTTCCTGCTAAATGATATTAATTTGCATTTTTTTTTAAATATTCAATCCTGGTAGACTTTTTTTTACACCATACGTACAATATGTGTATATCATTCCGGAAAATATTAATGTCTTCTTAATTTGTTATTTCCAAAAACAGCATAGATTAGCAATTTAAGTTTTTTTAGAATGAATGAAATCTTGTTAACGTATAGAATAAAAAATAAGAGGTCCCAAATGAGATCCTTGGACGCCTGAATTGGGCTCGATTTCTTTCCCTTGAATTTAATAATTTGTTGAACCCACCGCTTGACTTATTCTGAGACGCACGAAAAATTAAGCGTCTCTGAATACATTAAAGGCATTTTTCAAAGATTTCTTCACTTTGTACGCTTTCATCCCAGTTTGTTTCAGTTGCCAGAATTTCCAAAAAAATGAGAGTAACACATTTTGATAGATTTCCTTGATTTTGGCTGCGCTTTTTTTTACAGATTACTTAGGTCCCACGTCCCACCAAAAATCTCATGAATAAAGTATTAAGAAAAACTACAAGGGACAGCCCTATGGGGTTGTACGCAATGGGGGCGTAGGACTACGTGGTCTTATATAATAAATGTTATTTGTTAACTACAGCAGGAACTTGTGTTTCGTGTAGGAATAAGAATTTGAGTGGGGTTCTCTCTAGTATGACTATGATTGCCCTGAAATGAATCTTTTGATAAGAATTTTAGTTGAGACATGTTCAGAGATTTAACTCTTTTGGAAAATCTGGTAGTACAGGCTTAAAACCTTTGGAAGATGATGATGACGTGTAGGCAGCTGGATCTGCAAATCGGACCGGATAATCCCATATTCTTCAGTTCAATGAATGCGCACTTACAAGATTCTCGGGCCGTCTGCTACTGGACAGGGGTTAAACTGGTGTCTGCGACAGGTTGGAAGGCTGCGAGGGAAACCTCAACCTTGCTACGATGAATGGGCACTCGGAAGAGTGTCAGCGCGACTGCTGCTGGACACGGGTTGACTAGGTGGCTTCGACGGGTTGGAAGGACGCAGTGAAGGATATCTCAACGACGAATGGGCACTTAGGCTGTGAACCATCTGCCGAGTTACATTTAACTCGTGGTTAAAAGTGACATTTCAAAAGTTATTCTTGATGTTCGAAAATCCCTGTGCTGTCGATCGACCGGTTTTCGAGAAGAACTCAGCCACGGTTGTCAACATTTAACTTCTTGTCTGTCAGAAATAACCCCGCTCGGATGGCAGGGTTAATCGATAACTTTCCATCTGTCAAATTTTAACCAAAAGTTAAAATAATCCACCAAATAGTTCAGAGCCTTAGAAGAATCCCAGAGCGGCTACTGCTGGAATCAGGTTTACCCGGTGGTTGGAAAGGCGCAGCGAAGGATACCTCAACTTTGCTGCAAGAAATGGGTACTCAGAAGAGTGTCGGCCCAGTTGATTAAGGATTAGAAGCTTGGTTGCTACCGTTTTGCTGATTGTTGCGATCATAGGCGTAGCCAGAGGGGAAAGGGGAGGGCAACTGCTCCCAACTAAACTCAGCAACACAAAGGCTTTCGGTGAAATGGCGTTCGGTGAAATGGCATTTGGCCAAACTTTCCATAGTAATTTTTTTTTCACCCCTCACTAGCTCGAAACCTGGCTACGCCATTGGTCGCGATGATTCTACTTCCACACATAGATTCGGCGATACACTAGATGCTAACGACACCACCAAATGGGAGGAGCTTCGGTCAGCTACTGTATGGACAAAAGCAACAATTAAAGGCATATCAGTTGAAGTTCCTCCTTTTTTTACGGTTTTGTCGCTTGTCAATCGGACATAGAAGATAATCATTTTTCGAAAGCTAGAAAATCATGCCCCACTAATTTTGGGTATTTTATCATACACTCATCTGCTGTGCCTTACTACACTAAATTATGCGTTGTATAGACAAAGCTGGTATAATATCAATACTAAAGCTCCTCCCATTTTATTAAAGGGCTTAGAAGCAGAAGGATGAAAGTCAATTATCTTCATCGATGACCATGGCTTCACTAACCTATTTCGCACTATTTCGGCTATGCTCTTCTATCATTAACGAAACAGAAAGTCGATAAAGTCGATCAAAATCACTTGCACCCTTGCTTCCAAGTTTGGATACAACTCAGTTGGTGTGGTCGTTGTAGGCGTGTGGCTCTGAATATGGCGATGAGTGTGCAAAATGTTACGCAATTGCATTCTCCCTATTCGCATACGCCCAAAGATCGGAGGCGAATGCCACTTCGACTTGTTTCATTTATTAACGACTCTCTGTTTGGTAAGCAGCAATGCTACATCGACATGTTTCGTCTATAAACGATTCTCTGATGACTGAGTTGGGGAAGCAGCATATGCATATCACATAATTGGTGGATTTGTCAGTTATTTCGACGCTTTTGAAAAATGCTTAACATTTACAACTTTTTCAATAGTCGAAAGCATTGTTATCGATACGTAGAAATATTTCTGATCAATTGGCGATAAAATTTTTGAAATTGGTACAGGGGTAGCTGAGTTATTCACGTTCAAAATCTTTCATAATTTCGTTACATGTTCCATTTTCGGTTTTCACAAAGTGTACCCCCATATAGAAATCACAGACGTAGTCCTACGTCAAAAGGTCCCAAACTATAAGAACAAAATTTCAAGGCTTTTTTCGTGTCATTGGCTTTTTTATAATTTTTTTAATGATTTTTATGGTACATTACCCAAGTAACAATTCAGTAACTTCTTGGTATCTACTCTGATTTATGATAGGTTTATAACGGCAATAAACAATCCATTTAGCTTAAATATAGCATTTCAAAGTGAAAAAGATTACTGCTTAGTAATTCAGCTTTTTGCTGTTTTAAAAACCTTTAATAGTCTAGCAAGAAAATCAAAATTATCTTGTTTTAAACATAAATTTAAAACAGTTTTCAATCCCTCCTTAAAACTGTTCTGTAATTCAGGCTTAAACGTCATTAGCAATTGTTTATTAATGTCTTGATATAATACTTTATAAACGTGTTCTATCATTATAAAAGTTTGTGCGAAGAAAGCTAAAGCTGTGCCTTCAAACCTGGTGCAGAGCATTGGATGGTAAATGCTTAAAACTATTTCAAATTCAAATCCTGCATTATCTAGTAAAATAATTGACTTTACGCATAATTTTTCATGAATTAACTTATATAAATGTTTATCCTAAGTTCACCACTTCCAAACTTATTGCGATTTTTAAAAGTAGGAAATTATATAGAGGAAATGTCGGCTTCAGCAATACCTTTACCTATTATCGTCAGGGGGTAAACAAAGTCCTAGAGCACTCAAATTTGGCCAATAGTTGCTCTGAAACACAATGTATTCACATGCCAAAATTGAGCTCTCAAGGACGTTTTTTACCCCCCTGACGATAATTGGTTAAGGTATTGCTGAAGCCAACTTTTTCCCTATTACCATTATATTAGACCTTTTATGAACGTTAGTCACGATGTCAAACGCCATTTCCAAATTAACGGATTAATGAACTTTGATGTAAATACGATTTTTCTTCACCAAATGTTAGTTTGAGTGTTAACATCTCTAAATAGCACAGATAAAAATTCTGAATTTTAATTGTGATGTAAACATTCATTCACGTAAACTTGTATTTCATCTCACGCAACCGAGCAACTTGTAAACAATGTTGTTTACAAAGATGGGTTTTTGTATACAATATTTGCTACATTGCATGAAATGTGTCAGAACTTTACATGATATATAATATAAACTTATATGATATGTAAGGCTCCATCTATGTGCATCATATTGAACAGAAATTTACACTACTTTTGCGAACTGTGCGGTTTGTTTTTAAACTATTCTGTCGAAGGAAATTGTTGGGAGATTTTGGATTTTTCAGGGCCATAACCTACACATTTAGAAACAAAAAAAATAATGTTTCAGTCGCTGAGCACTTAATTTTACATGACATGTTTGTTTACTTCTCATCCTTAATGTCAAAGATGGATCCCGTTACGTGTTAGACTAGGTATTTTTAGTGTGTATTATTTGTTTGGAAAATTATGATAAAATTTAATAATTCAACTTTCTCCCCAGTGTTCACTCGGCTGTCGACAAAAGCAGGCCACTCTCGATGTGTGCTACGCGATCGTCTGTTTACTCGGCAGCAACCATTGTGTGGTCCTCCTCATTGTTCTTCATCAGTAGTTCTTTCGGTCGATGCGTCGTCGACTTTGGAAAGCAACCGTTTCGTGATGAGTGTGTGAGTGCTGACCACGTTTTGCGTCCATTGCTGCAATGGACGCGCTCTGACCCTCGTTGGCGTACAACAATTTGCCACACAATGAAACTACTGGAAGCGGCTCCAGTTCTGATTGAGGAGGCTTTTTGGATAGCGGAAGATAAAGTGTTTATTGCGTTGTACCTTTTGACTATAGTTTTAAGATGTATTGTATAGTGACCAAGAATCCTCGGCTCTGTAAAGTTAATTCGGTTGAGCCTTATCAAATAAATTGATAAACAAAAAAAAAAAAAAAAACTTTCTCCCGACAGAAATTGTTTAAATAAACCAATTTAGGAATGTGGAAAAACTTTGGTGAAGAAAAACCCAATGTATATCAAATTTGATTAATCCAGCATTTTGGACACAGCAAATGGCAAAATCATGAACTTAATTGAATTGTAGATAAACTACTGACTTAATAAAAAAAAGGTGTCTTCAGAGGAATTGTTCGCATAATAACTTCCCACAATCTTATATTTTCACAAATTTACCATGATCTACAATTAAAAAAATTAAAAACCTTACTTTTTCCCATAAAGACATAGAAGACTACTTTTTCGGCAAAGCTGTAGAACTACTCAAAATATGAAATTTGTTGAAAATACAAATTTTCTTTGCCTAATAATTTTGAAAATATGAACAATTTTCTATGGCTACCCCTTCAATTAGTTTTAAATTATTTACTTTTCATATACAATTTTAACAAGCTAATAATGTTCTAGACAAATCTAAAAAAGTGCAACTACATGTTTTTTTCAAGACAGTATGGAACTACATATGTGCATTCTTTGCAAAGTTATAGCACATTTAAACTTTATTTTCCCTTATTTTGACAGCATATAGGAGAGAAGGTGGCAAACTGGGACACAATACCAACTACTCCTTTTAAAGCTTAGACTATGTACTACAAAATAGTTATGAATTGGTTTGCGCCAATTCATAAATCAGTGAATAGGATCACGTTGACTGGTTTTGGTTCGTTCACTCATTTATGAATTGGCGCTAACCAAACCTTAACTACGTTGTATGACAAAATTTAAACTTTTGAAAAAGAAGTTGATGTTGTGTCCCGGTTTGCCACCTTCTCCCCTATATGCTGTCAACATAGAGAAAAATAAAATTAAAAAACGCTTTAAGTTTACCAGTTTTTTAATGCGTTTATTTTTCCAAGCTCATTTGCCGTTGCTTTGCGGAGCCGATAGTATTTGTTTGGATTACAAAATTACTTAAAACTAATGTTAGAAAAGCGGGGGTCGATTATTCGCAGCTATCTCGAGGTTAGGGATAACAAATTGTAACAAATGGATGGCAGGGTAGGGATTGAGAACACAAGGTTTGGAGAGCAATGTGCTCTTGATCTCGAACCAAACGAAATACTGATGAAAAAACAAACATGGGGGTACACCAATGAGCAGCTAACAACTTGGGAGAACACAAGGTGTCACTTACTACTAAATCCTCAGATCTATCCGTTTAAAAAAACACATAAATTAAATTCCGATAGTTGGGATCTCGGCTCACCAAGATGTCTCTAACGGGCCGCATAGGTTGTTTTCCTTGGGCAGGGAACGATCCCAAGTAACAATTTTGGTTTTATGAGAGTTCTGTAGACCACGATTCAGACTTGTAGAATTCTATAAAACCTCTATAAAACTTGCAATGTTACTTGGGATGCGGATAGCTCGTGGTCGATCTCGTGATAACCACTACCACAAGTGCACAAATTGCTGCCTGCGAGCCCGATTCGAAAGAAATGCGAGTTTAACGAGCAGTGATTGGACAGAGACATACTGTCCTCAGCAAAAACATGTAGTTACACTTTGTTTAGAATTGTTGAGAATATTATCAGCTTGAAAAAACTTAAAGCTGGAAAACTTAATTTTAAATGCGTAACCATAGAAAACGGTCCATATCTTTTAAGTTAATAGGCATATAAAATTTGGGTATTGAACAAAGATTCATATTTTGAGAAATTCTGCAGCTTTGCTCAAGAAAGTATACTTTCATCTCTTTATGTTATAGGTTACTCGATTTTTTATAGTTAGCCACGATAAATTGTTGAATTTGTAGAATTGTGGACACTTCTTATATCAACAACTCTTCTAAAGACATTTTTTATATCAAGTCAATAGTTTATACACAATTAAATAAAGTTCGTGATTTTGCCATCACCGAACACTACTTATCGACCCATCAACTCATGGACCGGAGATTAATGGCTTTTTTTCCCTTCCGAAGCACGGCATGATCACAGATTTTATGCCTTAGAAAATCCCGTTGTCGCTGACTGGGATGCAACCCAGGCCATTTGGGGTGAGAAACAATCACGCTCACCACTATGCCACCAGCGCCCCTAAATTGGATGATCCTTAAATTTTCCGAACCTTTATTTACCTGAAATTGATGGAGCTGCGAAATGAACCGGGAATTCTCAGAACATCTCTGAAGTTTTCAGAACTTCCCCGGAATTCCCTGAAAAGTTTTTGCAATTTTCTTGAAGCTAATGGAACTGCTCTGAAGTGAATTTTCCTGAAATCTTTGAAATCTGTTCTGAATCTGTCGGAACTTACTGTAATAATATTTGAACTTCCCTGTAAAGGATGTTTCACATCAAATTGCATCACAGAAAAAACGCTGTAGAAAATTACCCGTTGGGTATTTTCTCTTGAAAATTTGGGTAAAAGTAGTTTAGAGTGTATTGTTAACACTGTATTTTTATCGCTGTCAGTTTTTTCGAAAATTGAAAAAAAATAGCGTCATACCGAAAAGCAACGTTGCGAATTGATTTTACGCAAGCACCTGGAAAATCCTCAACTCTCTCATCGGGAAATCGAAAAACAACTCGAAATCGTGCAGTCAACGGTGAATCGTGTGATTAAACGTTACTACGAAACTCTGAGCATCGAACGGAACGAGAAATGCGATCAGAATGGATGTTCTATTAGTGATCAGGATCACAAGCGTGTCGTGAAAGCATTTAAGCAGAATCTCTATGCTTCGGTCAGGGATGTGGCCGAAAAGTTGAATCTGTACAAGTTTTTCGTTCAGCGAACCAAGGACCGAGAGGGACTGCATACGTTCAAACTGCAAAAGGCTCCAAATCGTGACGAACGGCAAAATACCGTGGGAAAGTCATGGGCCCGGAAACTGTACACCCAGATGCTGACGAAGGCTCATTGTCTCATCATGGATGATGAGACTTAAAAAGCCGGCAGCTTCCGGGCTACTGTTCTTCACCACCCAGCGCAAGTTTGATGTTCCGGAGGAAGTAAGGAAGCAGCAACTTTCAAAGTTTGCCAAGAAATACATGATTTGGCAAGCAATCTGCTCATGTGGCAAACGGAGTGCGCCGTTCGTCTGTAAACGAAGACATCTACCTCAAGGAGTGTCTACAAAAGCGTCTGCTTCCTCTGTTGAAGCAACACAAAGGCCCTACGATCTTATGGTAGGATCTAGCTTCGTTCCACTATTCAAATGTTGTCCTGGAGTGGTATGAAGCCAACGGGGTCACGTTCGTACCCAAGGAAATGAAACCCCCCAACGCACCGGAACTAAGGCCAATCGAAAAATACTGGGCTATTATGAAGCAAGCACTACGGAAGCATCCCAAGGAGGTCAAGTCTGAGGAAGACATGAAGAAAAAGTGGGTTTCCGTATAGAATAAGCTTCAGCCAGATGTTATACAGAATCTAATGAGTGGAGTTAAGCGTAAGGTGCGAGCGTACGGTTTTGGGTTTGAAGTTGAATGAAATAAATATGTCAAAAACATACTAATTTATTGTCTCAAGGTTTGAAAAGGATCGGTCAACTAGGTAATTTTCTACAGTGTTTTTTCCATGATACAATTTGATGTGGGACACCCTTTAGTTTTAGACGTTTTTGATGTTCTTGGAACTACATTGAAATGTCACTATTTGGCGTGGAAATGCTCAATGGACTGCTTCCCAATGCAGGCAATTGTTGTACACATGGATGATTGGCAGTCTGTTCAATTATAACGTTTAATTAATTAATTAATTTATCTTTATTAGGGAGGCTTTCAGCCTTGGGCTGGTTCGCCTCCACTATAACGTTCAACCATTCACCATGACGATGGGCATGGCATTGATGAAATCAGTTAATTTATAAGGTTAAACGATATTAAACATGAATTCAAATATAACGTCGGCATATGAAACAATTAAAATGAGATCAAATAGTGATTACTTTAGCGAACGTAGCTAAAAAAAACTTAAACAAATTGGGTGTCCAAAAATTTTACTTTTTTTGCTGTCTGCAAATTGAATCTGCTTAAAGACAAGTGTCCAAAGGTGGAAACTTGCAAGCCCTAGTTAAATAACAGTTTATTCCGAAAAGCTTGATATTAACTTAAAAATATCACTTCAGCAAGGCCAATTTATGGATACTTCAGCAATGTATCGAAGAAACGAAACTTAATGATGTGCTACCATAATTCATGTGTCCATTTTCCTTAGCACATGCCTTGAGTGTTTGAAATATTAATCAGAACGGTACCTCGACAATTTAGATATCATTTCCTAGACCACACGTTCAAATGCGAAATTCATGAGTAATTAACAAATTAATCGAACAGGCGGCATTAATGCAAGTTTTTTTATGTTCAACTATCAATCAACTCATTGTTAACAGCTTGTTATGCAAGCAGTGTAAAATGTAAAACTATTTTACAATGCCTAGTTTCACCATTTGTAAGACATACATCCTGGAATCCGGCAATCCCTGGCTGCCATCTATTATCCGGCAATATCGGAACACAACCTGCTGATGTGTTGTCAGTGCACATTGCTGCTTAGATAACCCAAACGACAATCACAAAACGACCACACAAGACGATCATCATCCCCTCTCCCCCCTAGGGGGAAATATGCTCGGCAAAACCCACGGATGCAGAAGAACAAGTGGAGACAATATTAATGTCTTTTATCACTCCCGCCCGCTCTCCGGCGATACGCAGAAAGAGGCTAAAACGTTTATACTGTTTGCTTTATGACTGCTCCTAATGGGGCATCATTTAATTGAAATATGACAAAACATTTCAGATCGTGTGTTTTGCGAGGGTCGTGATCAAATATGCACAAATTGTCAGGAATTCCAACGACGATGGCGACGCGTTTAATGACCCCGGGAATATTTAAATAATAACAAGAGCCCATCTACGAATCCATCACCCGAAAAAGCGATGTGACTCGATTAAATCAAAATTGCTCCGAAAATTACCGTTTCCAATTCTTCGAATCGCTATTAATTTGATTATTTCCCCCCTATTCTTCGGGGGAACGCCGGCAGCCGAGGAATCTACGCGTGCTCTACTGGGACTTGTGAGTGAACGAGTGAGTGATGGATGAGAGCGAGCTGAGGATGCGAACCAGCACGCTGTGTTCGATATTATTTCGAGGCATCTACAGCAACGCGATCACACGGTGCATGGACGGAGGAAGGTGAAAAAGATGAAACAGAAAAGTTGATCTGTCAGTCAGCGAGACAAAGTGGAAAGAAACTACCCACAATTGGGCTTTGCTTTGCTTTGTACGCTAAACATGCTTCGGATGGACACACGACGGGGGGAATTCTATCAGAGCACGATCCAAATTAAATGACAGGCGGTGAAAAGTTTCAAGGTGCGTTTAGCGTGGTCTAATTGAATTAAAGTCTTCGCACGTTACCTCCATTCAGGATGGACAGATTTGCTTCTTTACATTTTTGACAGTTTCTCTATTGGATCGTGGCTTCCCGGATTGCGTATTCAAATTTTACCTTTGATCGATTTGATATGTTGTGATTTAGTTATCTGCTTTTATGAGCTGGATCTTTATTTGACGTATGCTGTTTTTTTAATCAATGGTCTCATACTGTTTTCTATACATTATTTACTCTTGGCAATAAGTATAAGGAGATTATAAAAAGTATGATAAACTTTTAAATTGAAATTTTAATGATTATTGAAAATTTGGTACCTCAACGAGTTTTGATTTTCATAGGTAGGGTTAAGTATCCCATTTTGGGCCTATTAAGCATAAGCAAATTTCATGACGGTATCTGATAGTTTAGTTTTTACCAAATCACACATATCTATACACAGGATTATTCTAAATTTAAAAACCTGTTGCTTTATAGGTAACTATCAGTTTGAATTAATCTTTCTTACCTTAAAAAATCGAAAAACGTAATAACTCTCCAGCGCCTAAATTCGGCCTATGGGTTGTAAACTCGGCCTATCTAGATTGTCTTCGGCTTACACAAAACATCGTTCAATGTTTACAATAAAACTTCACTTGCTGTGTGAAACATATGATGTAGAAATGTCAAATCTGAAGACAACAATAAACGGAATATCGATAAACACATCGGCTAAAAAGGATGTAATAATAATTGAAAAGGCGGTTGAGAAAATTCATAAATAATAAATCCGTTAGTCTAGATTACCCGAAAAAGCAGTTCTGTACATCTACGTTTCCAGAAATAGTGCAACCATATCATGTGAGGTTTGCATGCTTTTGTTTTCTTGGTGTGACTAACTCTTATTTGAGACATATTTAGATTTTTATTATATACACGGTTTGAAGAATTAGGACAATAAGCTTTGCTTAATTGTTGAGACACAGACAATGGGCTAATCAGTTTATGCAAAAAAAAAAAAAATCCGGTGTGGCCCGGGAGGGTGAGGAGGTCATTAATAATTTCTTGGTTGTTGATAACGACATTGTCCTTTCCATTCTTTACCCTATAACGCCCATTTTTTTTTTTTTTTTTTGATTCTGCATACATTATTTCAAAACGTCTTCAAGGTGATATGAAAAATATGGAATTTATTCATCTAGATGAATAAAGATTGTCTATAGCAGTTGTTGTTAAAAAATCAATATTTTCGCTGATTTTCATCATATGTTGCCAGTTGAAGCTAGCAGACACACATAAATACACATACACACCCACTCCCGCAATCACACACTCTCTCACATACGCACACACACAGCTTTTTGTCGAATAAAACTCAATGGATCGAATAGGGTTTGTTGTTATTATCATTTATTTTCCGATAGTTGAATACACTTCTGAAGATCAGTTATTTTTAAATATAAAAAAATCAAGGAGTACAAATTTTCCTCTATAGTTGAGTCATTTTATCAAATCAGTCGTGGAATTTGATTGCTTTTTTTCTTTTCTGATCCTATCTTTCTTTTTTTCCGCGTTTTCTTGTTTCTGTTTATCCTTCTCTTCTTTCGCTTTCTCTCGATTAATTTTTCTTAATTTAATTTCCTCAGCTTTTTTATCTTTCTCCTTCTTCCGAGCTTCTCTCAGTTCAGATTTTTTTACTCTTAACGCCAATGCTTCTTCCTTGCTGATCTCAGCCAAACGCAGTGCTTGTATGCATTCGGCTGCAGTCAGAATTGAATCAGTGCGGTTTTTAAAGTTGCGATGTTTCGGGTTGCGTTTTGGAGTGGGTGGTGTTGTAAAAAAGTCTCTGCTGTTGGCTTCTTGTATTCGTGACATCCACAATTTTGGGTATGACATCTAGATAAGATAAGAAAAATTGTTTGTTATAGAAATTGAGCGAAGGAACCGATAAATTTGTATAAGGACAACATTACATCAATCAATACCATTACTATCGTTACCACTTCCTCCATCTTGGGGGATTCCATCTTCAGCACATGTAGTATACTCCATTTCATGTGAATTTGTTTCTCCAGCTTCATCAATGTAGCTCATGTTGCAATCAACTTGATTACTTTGTGCATCAAGCATACCTTCGACCGTCTCTTCTTCCATTTGAGCAAATGTTTGTTGAATGTCCAACACATCGTAGGTCGTTTCAACCAGACTCTGAGAACCGTAGTTTATGTCACCTTCTGGATACATAATATCAGTAGGATATTCGCTTATGATCAGTATGTTGTTATAGACATATGACAATATTCTATCTTCTTCCGAAAGATCTCCTTGTCCTGATTGATAGCGAATGAGTCTCGAGGGTCCTAACATTCGGATAGAAGTTTTCATCACGTTTTCTGGCACTAGTAAGTGTTTCTCGGTCACGTTGTCTTCAGCTACAGTACAGTCGACAGGGTCATCAAATGCAACATTTATCGGACTCTCAAAAACTGTTACCTGGTCGCTTTCTACCATTCCGTTGGTGATTTCAAGATCATATGGATTAGCATCTGAACTTTTTCCGATGCATTTAGAATAGTTAATGGCATCTGGATTAAAGGGATATAATCCACACGCCGAAAATCCATTCATGATAGTCGATTGTTTCAATGCTTTATTCATTGCTTCTTGGAGCAATTGTCCAAATGTAGCTAGCGACATCCGTTCGGTTGGATGGTTGGATCGCCATAGATCCACTACTTTTCCCCAGCTGCTTTTCAATGGACCAAAGATAGCCACATCAGCAGGTTGTAAAATGCGTGTCGCATTGGGGTATAAGGCGATTAACACTATCCCCAATTGCTGGCACATATCTGCGGCCTCCAACGCGACATGGGAACTATGACCATCTACAAAGTATATTATGGGAAATGTAGTATTACTCTTGACGAGAGCTGGATGCAATATTTTTTTGATGTAGAGCACAAAGTTATGCGTATCCATCCATCCATTCTCCGATTTCCCCAGTCCCCAGTCACTGGGAAAGCATCGCAAGGTTTCAAGGTCTAATCTTTTACGTGCAAGAATAATGTCAGGCGGGATTATTCTGCCATTTGCCGCAAACGAAAACATTACAGTAACATTTCTTGATTACCGAATTGCTGAACCAGAATGACTAATACTTTAAGATCAATAAACTTCCTCAAATGTCAAGAATTTCCTAAAGTTTTCGATGATTCCCTGAAATAATTGAGATTGCACTTAAGATCTCTGAACTTCAATTATATTGTCTAGAGAACCCTGAATTACTTAAAACTTTTAACAAGTTTCCACAATTGTCCTTGCCTCGCTTTTAAATCCATTGATCTAATCTGAAGCTCTCACAGTTTTCCTGATGTTCTTGATACTTCCTTGAAGCTCATAAAATTTCCTTTAAAATATTTAGACTTCCCCAGTTCTTTGAATTTTCAAGAAGTTCTTGGAATTTCTCTAAAATTCACACATTTTCCAACTGTTGATCGATCTTCCCTGAAGACCTGCAAATTCCTTGCCATTTTCGGAGCATTCATGAAATTCTCGGAATGTTCCATGATTTCTTGGAACTTCTTGAAAGTTCCTACATTTAATTAATGGAATTGATCTTAAGTTTTCTGATGTTCCCCTAATACTTAGAACATTCCAGAATCTAATGAAACTGCTTAAAAATTATTAAACATCTTTGTAGTTCTCTAGATAAACCTGAAGACCTCAGAACATTGCAAAAGTCTTCGTAAATTTTCAAAATTTCTTGGGACGTGTGTAAAGGTCCTTGAATTGTTTTGAAATTTACTGATCTGTACTGACGTTCACTGAACTTTCTGATATTCTCAAAGCTATCCTAAAGTGCTCACTAATCTTCTGAAGTTCTTTGCCCTGCAATTAATTCAACTATCCTAAAAATCTTGAAATTATCTGCAAATCCATAATGTTCCTAAACAATGACAAAACAATTCCTTAAAATGATTGGAACTTCATAAACTTTCTCAAAATTCTACTAATGTTCATGGTGCTGCCCTGAATTTATCGAATTTAACCTTCACAGATCTTTTAACGTTTTCGAAAATCAAAAGGTATCTGAAGTTATTGTGGCTTAAGATCTCTGAGCCCCCTGACGATCTCCAGACCTACACAGAAAAAATTCTGAATTTTAACTATCGCGTAAAATCTCCCTTCGTTTAATGTTGAGCTAAACTTGGCATAAACAGCGAAATCGTTTACAAGCTTGCATACAATATAGCTAATTTATGCGACATTGCGCTAAAATTTACACGAAATATCGCGTAAATTTTTGCCAAATCTAGCGTTAATTTTATGTGCGCTATTTCTCGCAGAAATTTACATGAATTTTGCCGAACGGTGTAGTTTACCTGAGGTTTTTAAATCTATGAAGGTCTGTTGGACTGCAAGATACGGACCGACGATCAGTTTGCATCCACCTAGTCACCGAGACACACGGGCAGAAGACACACGACTAATTCGTTTCTTGTATTGTATAATGTAGTAGTTTTTAAGCCAAATACATTGCTTACTCTAGTAGAGTTAAGTGAATAAACTAGTTTGCATGTTCCATCATGTGTTATAAATAAATGGCATATTTACATTACCGAGTTAAAAATTGCTAACCTGGTTATGGAAATTCCCAACTTCGCTGTTCGAATGCTGGAGGAAACATCCTACAATTGAAGACATTGTGATGTGCATGGAACCTATTGTGTGATTGGAGCCAATTCATCCGTTGATGTTGAGGGCTGGAATTATCCGTTATTCACTGCTGAGCTATCCGATAAGGTAATACAAACTCCCCCTTCACATTTCTCATGTGAAAACACTTGAAGATTACACGTAATTTGTTTAATTTATCATCCATCCACATATTTATCTAAAAAAAAGTAAGAGGCTGTATCCAAGACACGAACGTGGATTTGACTTAGGATTACGAAGGGTAGTTTTGATGTCACAGCAAAAGTATAGTATACATATATTAAATTGATTTCTTAACTCGTTATCATAAAAAAGTTCGATAGGTTGAAATTCGGATGCAATTTGAGAATTCTGTTTGTGAGGTGCATGTAGTACAAGTCAATCCTGGACGGTATGTCTTGGATACAAGCTCTTTTATCAGTTAACTCTTTTATCTGTCATTTGTGGTCCTGAAAAGGATTGATGGGTTGGAAGCTTGGAAGCCAGTTAAGAACAATGCTGTAGAAATTTGTCTTCGATGTTCTTGGAGATGATAGCGGTGCGGAAATGAAATAACTATTAGAGAAAACACATCAATCACAGAAACACGACGAGCAACTGAATCCGGTCAGTGGTTCAGGGCAGCCTTGATAGTTAGATTCTTGCGGGGAGCCTTTCGTTGTGTACTGGAGAACACCACCACTTACCACACGCGGTGATTAAATGAACAGCGTTTGTTGAGACCGGATGAAATTCAATTTTGAAATCTGTGTTAGGGAAGCGCTTTTTGCAGGCAATCGGTTACCATTTTATGATCATACCAACACTTGCACATCTGTGCAATTTCAATTGTGACATTTTAAAAATGATTAATCCTTAATTTTAACAGATTCCTAAAAAATTTCCTATTGATTTGCGTATTCAGAATTAAAATCCATCATCTCTAGATTAAAATCAGACCACTTTCATGCCGCGACCGACTTTGGATTCTGAAATTGCACCCCCAATGTTGCCTTAAAAATATATGGTATGTTAAATTTCAACATATGGGAACTGACATTCGATTGATGACCTTGACAAATCAAGCTGAACTTTGCATTTGGTCCTAAGTAACATTGACAGATTATCTTCGTCAACATTCCCAGGTATTTTCAGCACACTTATCGATTATAGAAGGTTTCATCTAGCATCTATTACAACAAACAGAAAAAGAAATGGTTATGTGCTAAAGTTATTAACGAAAGAGAAAGTCAACGAAGAGAATCGATCAATATTACTTAGGACCTAATGCAATGCTCAGCTTAAAAATGCCCAAAAAAGACTCTTTATTATTTATATGAGTAATGCTGAGCTATTAGGGTGTTCAACACGGATGAGGCTGGCGAGCTGTATGTTGTTTGGAGCAAGAGTGTCGCGCTTGGCATAGATGACCCACAGCGACTCACGAAGAAACTGATTTTGATCCATAGCGGTGCGGCTTCTTCCTCCTTCTATGGATGCTCATGTGCATGCTGCTTACAGGCTGTCTTTCGTTGTGTACTGGAGAACAATGTTCAACGCCACACGCCGAAAGCACTACTGCTGCTGCTGCTGCTGACACTGACGACCGAACACCACCACACACGGTGGTGATACCGCATCGAATTCGATTTTTAAATCTTTGTTAGGGAAAGCGCTTTTTGCAGGCAATTGGTGATAATTTTGATCACCATTACGATCAAACAGTTGGACATTTCTGTATTTTTCAATAGTGACCTATTGAAAATTAAGAAAGTGTTCATTTTAGCAGATTGGTAGATAAATTTCCAATCGTTTGGCTCGTTTAGAATTAAAATCCATCTGCTATTGACAGAGTTATAAGTGGTCAATACCTGACCTCCTTTGGTAATGCGGTCGATTTTGGTTTTTTTTTTAAATTACACCCCCAATATGTTGCCCAAAGACGTAATCAGACGTCAAAAGTAACGAAAACGGGACATATCGCATATTAAACAAATCGAAATAGCAGCGACAGAGTGTCGGCGAAAGGGATTGAAAGCAATAATGAAGTTTCGGCTCAACTCGATAATCGACGTTACATTCATTGAAAGCATCGACGTTAGTTTTTTTTTTTTTTTTTTATATCTTTATTATGGAGACTTTCAGCCGTGGGCTGGCTCGACGTTTAGTGCTGATAATATAGCTAGACGTTTTAGAAATGATGCATTGAACACGTTGTATAAAAGAAACAAAATTAGAATTCATTTTAGAACTTCGAAAATGTAGAGCCCTGGTCATCAAGCTCTTTGATCTCCACTGAAGTTCTAAAAGTTTTCCTTTGCCATAACTCTGAAGTTTTCTTTACTTCCATTAAATTATAAGGTTTTTTATTTAAAGATCAGAACTTTTTGAAGGTTTCTGCGATCTCTTTTATGTTAAAGCAACTAACATAAAGTTTTAAAAATTTTCCCTAGGTATTTAGATTTTAATTAAAGTTCCCAAAATTTTCTTGACAGGGAATTCGTTCTTGATAGTTCCTGAAACTTGTCTGAAGTGGATCGCAAGAAACTGAAGTTTTGAATCTTTTCCTGAAGTTTTCAGAATTTCTCTAAAGTTTCCACAATTTTCAGAATTTTCATGGAACTGCCCTGAAGTTATCTGAAATTTTCCGAAGTGCTTTGAACTTACCGAAAGTTTTCTGAAATTTTTTATAAAACTTGCAGAAATGTTCATGAAATTAACGGAACTGTGAAATTATGTGATATCCAAAGTACGTAAATTTTTCATGAAGCGCATGAAACTGCATTGAAGTTCTCAATGCTCTGGACTTTCCTGTAGCTCTTGGATGTTTTTTTTTAAGTTCTATACGCGCACAAATGATATATCTGACGAGTGCAGAACACGTTCATGCCTTGTAATAATTTGTAATAATTTAATTCCTCATTTTAGGGCACTAATTAAATCAATGTTATGTTAGGTACACACATAGAAAAAATCATGTAAATTTAGGTGCTCTGAGAGTGACATATACGAGCGTCAATTTTGGCATAAATTTGAGTCATAACAGACGCAAAATATAGCTAAATGAAACGTACTTTTAGTCGAGCAACGAAATTTTCAGTCTCGGAGCACTTAATTTTACATAACATGTTTGTTTACGTCTCATCTTTGCGTCACGTGTAAAATTAGTTGTTTCTAAGTGTGTATGTTTACAGCGCAATTTGGTCATATAAGCATACAGGAATGAATGGGCGTCCAAAATTTCCCTGGTGCACAGTGTTTTATTAGAGAAACACGTGTAGAAACATATAAATGTTTGCGCAAAATTAGTTTTAAATAACAAATTCCTTTTCAGAGCTCATTACTCATGGAGCAACCATTAGTAACTACCATGACAGGCCTGGTGCTTAGTTTTTAAATTGGTGGAAAGTATGCTTATGAGAAACTAATATCTTCGAAAAAATCTTATCTAATATAGCTGCCATAAATTCTAAATATGCCAAATGAAAATCCTAAATATGGCTCTGAAAGAAAACATTATTATAACAAAATCAGTATAGCGAAAACAGGCACAGAATGAAAGCTTACGTTCTTCCCTTTCATATGAGACCTTTATCGAAATGCTCTATCGAGGAGTCTAAAGCAATTTTTTTTTCTTTCGAATTTAACTTTAAGCCTATTTCAGCCCAAAAAAATCCAATGAAAGAGGAGCAGAATCCGTTTGGTGTGAGTTTCAGCGATGCTGATTGTTGTTAAAATGTTGTTCTACCATAGAAAGGTAAAAGCAAGCAGATGCCCAACATGGAAGTAATTCACGTCGACCCTCTGCACTTCTGCGTGTACGTCGTAAGATTACTACTCAACGTTACATATTTCGCTGCGGGGTAACTTTTTTAAACAATCTGGCTTCGTATTATGGAGAATTGGACTCGATTCGAAGAGCTTCACCTGTTAGTACAACCACATTTGTCCATTATTACATTGAAGGCTGGATCCGAAACGGCAAATTTCTACAGGTAGATTCTACGTCGAAGAGATCATGGACCTGCACAAAGCTTGCAAAACATGTTCGACGAGTTTCCCGACTATACCTTCACAAGTGCAGTTTATTTAGAGTACCAAAACCTAAGGTGACCGAATACTTTAGAAATGGCAGATCAAATCGGTGCCGACAATTCTTTAGGACGAAACTGTTTTTATAAAAAATGACTTCAACCACCGATTTCTCGCATAAAAACTCACTCCTGCAAACCAACTATTGCAACTGGTAGATGAAATATTTCTCTTCTTAATGGTGTTACATGTTTACATTCGACCTTTTGAAATGTTGATGAAAAAATGATGGATATGGATATATTCCCAGTTCAGTTGGGTATACTTCTGTTGACCAATCAATTGGTTGGTAGAACGCTATGTCTAAGCTCACCAATATACCCTATTATCCAACTTAAGCATCTTAAAGCATGACAAATTTAATTATTAATAACAAGACTCCTGTAACTCTTTCACGAAACTTTCATTACAAATTCCTATCACGCTAAATCGCTTCAAGGTATTCGATTGCAATTTCAATCGACAATCCGTTACTCCCCCACCTGCACACGCCTATGACGAAGGCTCGAGCCGCCCACAATCGGAGATCGATTTCATCGGGCTTCTCCGTTTCATCGACACGCATCGGCTCACAATGAGATCGGGCAAAACAAGAAGAAAAAATCGCTCCAACAGCGAGAGACAGAGGAAAACCAAACAAATCGCAAATCTTCCCACAGGATTGAATTAGTCCGCAAGATATAATTACTCCCGCCTTCTGGTTCGGCCCTCAAAACGCCGTGGGCGGTTGATCAATATTTTTACTTTCGTTTCGAGGTCTTTCCCGAAGGTAGTAGGTACCGATCGATGATTCTGACCACCGCAGTCCGGAACGCTCGCCAAGCCAAACGGAGCGATATGAAAAATCGTAACATTTGCTTTCTTTGATTCAGCTCCAAACCTGCTGGCGAATGTCCGGGGCAACCCACTGCTGCACGGTATCGCTCGGAACACGCCGGCCGTGGTCGGTGCAACGCACGAAATGAGATCGGATTTTTGTTTCGTGTGTGCACAATCCCCATAGAGCACAGTGAAGGTAGAAGACGACCATCTTATCGATGGAAGATATATTGAAGTGGATGACTAAAGGTTAATTATTATTGCATTATTTTTGCCAGGTTTCTCCACGCGAACTTCGCTGTTGGTATCCACTCACCTTGCTCTCCGTGTGCCGTGAGTTTTCCGGAGGAGTTCAATTTGCAGCAAGAAATGTAGCATGTTACATGTTGTAGGTGGAGTATTTATGCTGCACGAGTGGGTTAAACACCCGTGTTTCGATTTATTAATGAAGCCTAAATAATTGAACTGAGCTTTTTTCTAGTTTGGTGGGATGAGATATTCAAGGGGATCGAATCGGTTGATGGTTTAACATGATGCTGAAAAGGCATTTTCTCATCTTTTATATCTTTCGAATGGGGTTTCAAACGGTTTTTCGTTTTACTCAAACTTTTTTATTATTTTTATTCTAATTATTTCATTTGCTGTGATGTTCCCTTGATGTTATCTTTACCCTTACTAACCCTTGTCACTTATTTTTCAGGAGCCGTCCTTTTTATTCTTTCCTTTGCCTTTGCCTTTTCCGTGGCCACCACTTTTTCCACTGCGTTCCTCGAAGTAAGGTCCATTAATTCTTCTTCCGAATCCGCTTCATCCGTGGTCATGACCAAACGAGGATTTCCCAGATCCTTGCTGACAGTTGTCTGATCACCGTAGTTAATAATGCTCTGCAGAGCTGCATCCACCGTTGTCGGTTGAAATATTATGGTGAAAGGGGACGTCATTAATTTTCAAAAATTCAAAAGCAATTTTTTCGTTCAAAACCAAAATTACGTTCATGAAAATGTGTTCATTGCATTCTACTTGCCTACCGGAACACAGTGAACGCATTTTCATTGACAGAATTTCGGTTTTAGACGAAAAAAAGAACAGCTTTTGAATTTCCACAAATTATTGACGTCCCCTTTTCCCCTAACGCATGAAAAAGGCTGCAAGTAGTAAGAAAATAAATGTAACCTTCATTTAGGATTTATGAAAAACTTGTGCAAAAAAAAACTGATTCGGCGGATGCTTCTTTCCGATTAAACTGGCTGACATTTTATATCGCACGGGGTATGCGAAATAAGTGCAAAGCTAAATATGTGATAATGATAATTGTATGTCGATAATGATGTGCATTGAATTGCAATTACTATTGATTGATTTTGAAAAATATCTATATCTAATTTATAATTTTAGTGTTTCACTGAAGTTAACCTAGAATTAAACTAACTTATGGATGTTTTACATGATACCCTTTCCAAGCTATTGGTGTTAACAAATAAAATTAATCGCAAAAGTATCCAAAAGATGCTTTTAAATTTACTTAAACATTGTGTTCAAGTTGTTGGTATCTGGCCTAATCCCCTTCATTTAAAAAATTGTCACCAAACCAGTTTGGATAATCATTGGGGATGGGTCAAGTTTGTATGGTGTATCACAACCCCCTGTTCCCCACTGTTTTCCCGATGTGCATTGAAATCCCCAACGACGATGTCAAATTTTAACAAATTTGGTTTGTTCTGTCTGAATTAGATGAATCAAGACTAGCAATAGCATTTAATCGGTAAAGTGAATATATTTTTAGGATTTCCGCGATACAAGCAACAATAAAATTAATAAACGAGCTAGTAATTGCGATGTTTACAACACTGTCACGTTCTGTCATGACAAAAAAATCGAATAGATGTTGAAGAAAATCTCTATCATCGTCTGCTCATCCGATAATGGTGACAGAAGTAGCTCTGTCTATATTGTGGCGCTTGTGGTATAGTGGTAAGCATGATTGCCTCTTACCCCAGCAGGCCTGGGTTCAATCCCAGTGAACGCCGCCGGGATGTTCTGAGGCATAACATCTCTGATCACGCCTTTCTTCGGTTGGGAAGTAAAGCCGTTGGTCCCCGGTCCATGAGTTGATGGGTCGATAGGTAGGGTCTAGGTGTGGAAGCTGCCTCCCTGGCGTTTTTAGTATTGCTACGGAAAACAAGATCGATGGAAAACAAATTAAGGAAAAAAAATAAAATAATTATGTGTAACTTATTTATAATATAAAATTTCCAATTTGAGTTCCAGGGAATGTCCAAAACAGATTCAGTAATCCGGAGGCAATTGATCACTTAATAATGTAAATATATAAATAACTTTCTACATTAAACAAAATTGACAAACTAACGGAATTTAAATTTGTAGCTGGAAGTTTTGATTTGTTCTGCATGAAGACTTATTATAAAAATTGTTTTGTTTATTTTTAAGACAATTTTGAAAGCTCAAATTTAAAAATATTGAAAACTCCGCAAATTCATTCCGAGTAAATTGCTTGTAACGAAGAGAATCTACCAATGTTACTTAAGACCTAATGCAATGCTCAGCTTGGATTATGATCAGTTATATTTTACAACATTTATTGATCCTAATATACCTGCGAATTAAATTTACAAATAAATAAAATATAGATGTTAATAGAACTGATTGAAATATAGGTTTGTTTTTATTTTGAATAAATGAAAACTTATTGATAAATTTTTTTGATGTTCAATCTTGATATCAACCAATCGATTTCAAAACATTCAGATTACTAAATTTGATATCATGAAAGCAAAAGAATAACTAATTTAGTTTTTTTTTTTAATTTTTTGTTTTCCTACCATAGTTATAATAACATATTGATTACTTATTTTGTTTACAATTAACGAAATTACTGATATCAAAACGCATACATGGATTTTTTTTATCAAAAAACATGATTTGTTTTCCTTTATATACCATTTAGATCTCATTTTTATTATGATGACTGTTAACTCGACCACACGGTAGGCAAAATATGTTATCACAAACGCTTATATCAAAATATCAAAATTAGTTTTCATTTTCTTTTCATTCTCTGCTCGGGAATTCATCTACACTGGGTTGAAACGCTGCTTCTTGCTGATAAAAACAGACACTGGTGCACATCGTTCTAGACTTTCACTTTTATGATCTACGAAAAACTTAGCTATCTGTATTTATGTATAATTTCTCCAGCTACATTTTTGTTGAAGAACATATTTTAATTGAACATCAGAATAATTAGTGGTTAATTGATTACGATGATGATGTTCTTCTGACATGATCCATCAACTGCTCATTAGGCAACATTGGTGTACTTGGTGCAAAAAATAGGGCAAACAACCCGGGCTACTATGTCATAAGTGCAAGATGCAGTGTTACCCATAAAGCAGCCGATTAATCATATCAGAAAATTACCGGCATCGAAATCAATTTTTTTTCCTTGATTTGCTTTCAACTCATGAACCGGGGACTAACGGCTTTATTTCCCATCCCAAGGAAGGCGTGATCAGAGATGTTATGCTTCAGAACATCCCGGTGGCGCTGACTGGAATTGAACCCAGGCCTGCTGGAGTGAGAGGTAATCACGCTAACCGCTACACCACCGGTGCCGCTTCGAAATCAATTAATAAACAGCCATTTTTTTCCTTGATTTCTTTTCCGTCGATCTTGTTTTCCTTACTGAGTACCAATGCTACTGACGCCAGGGAGGCAGCTCCCACATCTGTATCCTACCTATGGACCCAGCAACTCATGGGCTGGGGACCAACGGCTTTATGCAAAGTTATGCTGGAAAAAAGATTCTATAATTTTCAGAATAAAAATATTTTATTGAAAAAATCCCTAAATTCAAATCTAAAATTAAATCGTAATGACGTTTAAGGCTTGTACTCGAAAAAAAAATCACCATTTTTATCCGTGTGTAACTTTTTTATCCGTGGGTAAAAATTGATGAAAATTGTTATTACGGTGAATCCGACTGCGACCATGAGATGGATCGGAAGACAACTGGGAATCACCCATAAAACTGTGTTTCAGGTGGTAAAATCGTTTAAGGAATCCCAGACGACCGAGCGGCGGGCTGGAAGTGGAAGAAAATCGAAGACAGCTGACCCTGTGAAGGCCCGGAAGGTGTTGGATTATTTCAAGCGTAATCCGAACCTTTCGATTCGCGACTCGGCTCTGAAGGCAAAGTGTTCCGCCTGGTTCGTTCAGCAAACCATGAAACGAGCTGGGCCTCTTGTATTCAAGGTCCGGAAGGCACCGAACCGGCGTGATCAACAAAACACGGCGGCCAAATCCCGCCCAAGGAAGCTGTATCGAGAGTGGTTAAAGGAACCGATGTGTGTGTGGTTATGGATGACGAAACCTACATCAAGGCAGACGCAAAGCAGATACCGGGGCTGGAGTTCTACGTTGCCGAATCACGGTTTGATGTTCCGGAAGACATAAGGAAGTAGAAAGTGAACAAATTCGCCAAAAAATACTTGCTCTGGCAGGCCATATGCCAATGCGGTAAACTGAGTAATAGGTACCATCAACAGCGAAATTTACCGCACCGAGTGCCTCCAGAAGCATCTGTTGCCCTTCCTGCGGTTCCACGGAAGCGAGACATTATTTTGGCCGGACATGGCATCATGCCATTACGCGCGTTCGACGTTGGATTGATACAGAGACAATAACGTTGCTATTGTACAAAAAACCGCCAACCCCCAAATTCACCAGAGATTCGTCCGGTGGAAAGATTTTGGGCCATAATGAAGGCCAAAGTTCTAAAATCGTCGAAGGTGTTTAAGAACTAGCTGGAGTTGAAGAAAGAATGGATGAAAGTGGCCAAAAATTCACAAAATGTAATGAGGGTTCTTAAGGGAAAGGAGCTACCTGAGTAGCTACGCAGTTATGTAGCAATTTTCCAAGGTTTATGCATCAAATTTAAAAAAAAGGGTCCAAAACATGAAAAACATATGTATATTCCATAGATTATAATTGGAACACATCATAATAGGAACGTCTACCAATAACTGGAACACCTACCGTACACACTTAGAAAAATTCATGTAAATTTAGGTGCTCTAAGACTAACTTATACGAGCGTCAATTTTGACATAAAATTAAGTCATGTTAGACACGAAATTCAGCTCAATAAAGCGTACGTTTCGTCGAGTAACAAACTTTTCAGTCTCGGAGCACTTAATTTTACATGACATGTTTGTTTACGTGTCATGCTTTATGTCATAGATGGATTCCGTCACGTGTAAAATTAGGATTTTCGAAGTGTGTAGGTATGATCCATAAAATTAACATTAACAGTAAATCTAAGTAGTTACGCAGTAATGGAGCAATTTTTCATGGTTTATGGATCAAAATTAATAATATAGTGTCCAAAACGTGAATAATACACGTCTAATTTATGAATCATGGCTGTTCGGAATATCGGGATAACCCTGAAGATTCAAAGAGCTACGGTAACGGTCGCTGTCAGAAATAGCAGACGTCAGGTTTGGTTCAACGGAACTGTGAGTTACGATAGGTTGGAGAAAGAACGAGAAAAAAAGAGGATAAGAAATTACAATTCCAAACCATCTCCAACACGTTTTACAGCTAAATTAAGTTAATTGCCTAAATTTGTTACTATACCTATCGTTTAATTAAATTATAGTGATTTGTTGTGAACAAGCTAATGAGGTAGGTTAGTTGGAGGTGGAATTCGTGAAAAAAAAATTGAATTTCATAACCCTATATTTGCTTAATCTAGATACTACAATTTGATCCTAAAATCTGGTAACCTACCATTTGTTCCTAAACGTTATATTTATACTTGATTTACCCTAAGTAACTTGTGAGTAGCTCATCATACATCGTTTGCGTACCTAACTAAAAAATAATTGAATCCCTAATCCTAAATCTAGCAAAATCTTTGTTGAAAGAGTGACGGAAGATAACTCTTGATTTGAAAAATCTCCCGCTCAGCCTCCTATCACTTTTCATGGAGGAATTTATCTTCCTCCAGTGATTTTTCCTTTGCGCTTTTCTCCTGCTGCAAGTGGTCTGGGATTGCTTCAGGCTGACCTCATTGGTACTTCCTTTTCCAGATTCGGATCCGGCATCTCTCCTCGTACTATTCTTTCTGCTATGTGGTTTCTTTGGGACATACTTCTTGGTTCCTTTTGGCACCTTCAGCATATTTGTGCACTTCGAGCACGTCTACGGAATCTCCTTTACAGCTGTTTTCTTACTAGCACAAATATAATAGATCCAGAAATTGCAGACATCACACTAGACCATATCATCTACGTGGTCATGGCCTTCACAAAGCGTACAATTTTTTATCGCTGTTCTGATCTTCACTCGACGGTGGTGTTGATCCCTCTGACATTTTGAGGTTATATCCGATGTTGTTCTGCTTGGCCTGCTTGAAGCTGAAATAGGTTTTATTATAAGCATTAAGATTGGGTTAGATTTTATATTAGTTTAATAAAACCTATTTCAGCTTCAAGCTATCCAAAACGCGACTGCCATGAGGAAGTGGCTTTCATTAATCCAAACATGGCTATATTTTTAAGTGCGCAAACTTGATTTTTTGTGGATTATTTTCTTTAGTTTAAGGTTCACTGCTGAATGTGCTATGGATCAATTGCGTTATGTTTATGGGTAATTCGTACAATTTTAATGCTCATTATTTAGAATTTTAGCGGTACATTTTTACAATTGTGTTGCTAAATTTTACATAACATATGGATCATATTGATTATTATTATTAATATTTTATTTAAGAAGTTTTGGATCATATTGATATTTTGCCAGTGGTGGCGGGGGAGATACTCCTCACCATCCTTCCCCAACAGGGGAGTTTGTTAAAGGAGATGATCATCCCGATTCGTGCCTTCCTCAAAATTACCTTTGCTCGCTTTCTATTCTCTACACAGTTCAAAATTCTGATTTTTAATTGTGAAGTAAACATTCCTTCACGTAGACTTGTATTTCATTTCACGCAACCGAGCAACTTGCAAACAATGTTGTTTACAAAGATGGGCTTTTGTATACAACATTCAGAACTTTACATGATATACAATGTAAACGTTTATGATTTGTGCCACTCCATTTATGTGCATCATATTGAACAGAAATTTACACTACTTTTTTGAGTGTATATACAATTTTCACACTACCGTACTCTAACGGAACCATCGACTCTACACTTTCATCCCCTCATTTATCGTATAAAATCACCAGACTTCAAGATATCTGATGTTTATTTATATTTATATATATTTTTTTCAGAAACAAGTTAAATTGACCTAGATTTATTAAAAATCCAACGTTTTTTAATATTGTCTTTGCGGCCTTCGAAAAAAAGTTTGTTTAAGGAATGTTAAGTGGTTAAAGGATGTTTGGAGTAAGGGGGGAAATACAAGTAACACAAAAACTCGACGATTTTCGGAATTTTGAGGTTTGGTGTTTTTTGCATTAAATTTCTTAAATCTTCCTCTACATTTGAGATTTTTTTCATTGGTGTGTGACCTCTGTGGCTCCTTGGGGTCACATCGGAAGGAGGTTGCCTCCGGTGGGGATTGGTAATTGGCGGGTGTTCTAGAGACCTGAAAAATGGACAAAACTTACTTTTATCAATTGGACCTTATTCAGAAAAGATTTTTGTTCTATGTGAACCTCTAAAACCCAAAAAAAAAAACAATTCAACAATTTAGAAAAAAATATCTGAAAAAAAAGTGATTTTTCGCTGTTTTTTCCACTTTAGGCAGACCTGAACATTATTTATTGTTAATTTTTTCATGATTTCAGTGGCATAGAGTAAACATCTATTTCCTTTAAAATGCGCCAGGTTTCAAGTCATTTGAATGAGAAATTTTTGAGTTATCTTTCCCGCCAATTTGGAAATCACCGTTTCGAGAAAAACGCGTTTAAAGTTTTGGGTTGTGTAAAAACATGATTTCTGGAACTTACGGTTCATCGGCGATACTGGGGCCATAGATTACTCCTTCCTCGTGTACGTAGAGTTAAAAAAAAATAAAGTAATATATAAAAAATCGATAAAAAAAAAAAAATTACTTGTGTTTCCCCCCTTAAGTAAGAATTGAAGTGCTATTCATGAATAATAGGGAGATTTGGCAGAATTTGGTCTATTCAAAACCAGTTCTAAAAATTTCAACCACCACACTTGGATACCTTTCACCGCTCAATTTCATACAAACAATTCAGAAAATTTGTCAGACATTAATCTTGAAAGCAAAATGATTTCCACTTACCACCACCGACCATTATTCGGCCCAATGGGCTGGAATTTCCCATTCCCCATTGTTCTGTCAGGCGAGGACTTATTCTGCATATCGTACTGTCCAGAGGCACACAGGTTTCATGAGTAGGTCGCTATCGATATGAACAAGCGACCCGACGAAAGCCCATCCCGGAAAGTGGGTACAGAGTACACGGCGACCAACCGATAACGACCCAATTGCAGGTCAATAGGGAAGATGCACTTCTCGTGTTCAGGCTAGGATTTGTTGAGGAGCCGGTACTCGGCACAGCCTGATGCCAACAAACGATGAGCCAACCGTAGGGAACATGCAAATAATATAATTTAATTTATTGGATTTTGATATTTCAATTGATCGAAGAATTCCAGCTATTTGAAAACAGTTAGCCATACGGCATGTTGGAACATGGCTCGAAGTGGAAGCAGTGAGAAGATATATGTATTCTTTGAGGAACGATCCGGCACAGACCGCGAAATAGAGGGAAGCGATGGGAAACTTCAACCTGTGTGTGCAAATGCAACTTTAATTTCCTACATCTTGTCCGTTCTGTTTCCATTTTTTTTTCTATTAACCTTTCGGCTCAAGTCAAAGCGGAGGCATCTTTGGATTGTTGACGGCCGGTGGATAGGTCTCTGTTTCAATTTTTTGACCTGTTTTAATGATGATTATATGACTTATTTGTCGGTTGCTTGTTTCCTCGACCGGAGAGATGAAAGTAGAACCTTGAGAAACCGCACAAAACAAACATTACCAACTACCGACATACCTACCATGCTCTAATCAAGCATCGAATCAGTGACTCACCACGAGAAACATCAATTAGCCACCCGGGAGATTCGGAACTTGCGGCGCGGACAGAGAGGAAATGGGGTGTGGGTCGCCAAATGACGAAAATCGACCCGGGCCCTGAGATGATTTCGTTCGATGTAATTTGGAATGATAACTTAATTTCGGTTCCGGTGGCGGGTTGTGTTTAACACGCTGCTGGGCCCCAGATGTTGTTGTTTTTTTTTTGTTTCTCTGTCGGTTGGTCGCTACCCACGATGGGATTAATGCTACCGGCGACGGCGCGCTGCGGATTGGTCTAGTCGACCGACCACAGAGACTGCTGATTGCGTCCGGAAGGCATCGTCAGTTTCAATTTTGGAAGAAATCAGATGATGACAGATTAGCGCAATTTTGGCAAAGGTAGAAGATTGATTTTTGGGTTGTGCCTGGGGTGCATTTTTCCTGGTGTGACAAATGTGGAGAGTGGAGCGGTGGGCAACTTTCAAACTCTGTGTGTGGGGTTGCGTAGAAAAATGGGCTAATTACGGTGGCTATTGTTTGGGAAGGCTCGTTGACTGATGGAATGATTTCAGTCTCGATTAACTTGATTATATAGTATGAACTTTTTTGGTAAGTAGCAGTTAATTTGACCATTTTCTGCAAGCTTCAGGTTTATTGAGATTTTTGTTTAAACTTAACATGATCGGGGTAAGTTGAAATGGTCGGCATTTTCACCCGTTTGAGTAACATATGATGCCGTGATGGATAAGATTATGAATATAATTTGCACTAGTAATGGGTGATTTTTTTTTCGAAACATGGAAGATCGATTATTTTGGTTCGATTAATCACTTTTGTTAATCGATTTTAAGCACACCATAAATCTACTGAACCACTCATTGCCGTAGATTTTTGGAGTCGATTAAAAAAATTGAATAAACAAATTGGTGGGGTTGTGCACAAGACATGACCATATGGTTGACGTAGACTACGTTTAGCTGAGTAGTGACATTCTCATGCTTTTTTCTAGATATTTATTTAAAATTCAGTAGAAGTAACCTATGATTTCGGTTCTATGTACATATTTAGGATATTCTACTTAGTAAAACTTGATTAAATTGAGGACCTCATAAAACTGCGAATACATATTCTATTACATTTGGCTCCTAAATTACAATAAGTAAGGCTTTCTTCGTGTGATTCATTGAAGCGTCCAACAATGACCGTCATGATGGCTGATATTCCCTATCACTTCAAGATTTCTAGGGCACAAATCTTGGATGGTTGTGACATCACTCATGAAAAGCCCTTTATTGTATTGATAATATTTTTTTTTTAATTTTCTTACAACTGCAGTTGTGTTTAAGCCGTAGCTAAATCAAGGGAACAAAAATCATTACAGCCAGCCAGGGATGCAAACAAATCCTGAGCTACTGGCAAAGGATAGGTGTTATCAAAACCTTGTTTAGAGATACTTTGCAGTCTATAACTAGCCTGATATCGCCATCTTTTTTGATGATCACCACAACTGGGGAAGCCCATAAACTGGTTTTGATGGGAGTAATTATTTTGTCTTTTTCTAGCAAAGTCAAATGGTTCAACACTTTATCTCTTTGTCGGTAGGGTACTTCATACGGTTCTCTAAAAATTGGTTGATCATCTTTTAATATACCAACTCCGCTTCAAAACCAATGATAGGTGTCGAAAAATCTCTGTTAAAAATGTTAGAATTATGATGTTTTATGATGCTCAAAGTTTGTTCTTGATATTCCCCAATACTGCTTACTCCACACAAGCTTAAAGACTTTGACAGTCGTATAAAGTTATCTCTCCAACCGTTGAAAAATACATCCAGTCAGTTTCTACCAATAAGAGAAGTGAACTGATGCTCCCCGTTCAAAATCAAATTTTGCTACAAATCCATTCAATGAGACTGATACAAATGCTTTTCCAAAAATTTCTAAATTTGATCCGTTGATCACAATTAGTTTTCTGTTACTATTTCTCAAAGTGACACCATGATATGTCTCCATAAATTCTGTTCTGCTTGTTACAGAAACGGCCGAACCACTGTCGACCTCCCTTACACACATTTTTCCTTCTATTTTGACTTCGAGTAGACAAGGTTTGCTTACTTTTCTAATAGTAGAAATCATAAGACAGGGATAATCACCTTCTTCCTCGGTGTCAGAACTATAATCAATTCGAAGCCTTTTGAAATAGTCGTGAACATTGTTAACATGTGTTTCCTCCTTCACGAACTTAACAGAATCCCTTTGACCTTCCAGAAAACGATAACAATTCTTTTGAATGTGCCCGCGCTTCCTGCAAAAATGACAGACAAAATTGGCGTATCTGCCTCGGCTCGAGTTTCGTTGGCCTGACCTTGACCAAACCTCCTGTAATGTGTACGAGAATCCCTAGATTTACTCCGACTACGATCCCGTCCATCGATCCTAGATAGCCTATTACCGAGACGGTGTCTGACCGAGTTTACTCCTGTTTCTAAATGTATGTACTGTGTGTTACTGTTCGCCATTTCGAAACTTTTGATAATCCTTTCACGATCAGCTGAGGTCCTCTTCTTTTAATTTTCTATTGTACACTCCGAAAACCAACTGATCGCGAATAGCAGAGTCACGAAACGCGCCAAAATCACAGGATTTGGCCAAAACCTTCACCGCTAAAACGAAATTTTCACCACTCTCAGTAGAATTTTGTTTACTACAACGAAATTTGTATCGTAGCATTATTTCCGAATCGATTTTGTCAAAGCAATCCTTAAGCTTGTTCGTTATGTCCACATACTTTAACGTCTTTAGATCTGTAGCCGGGTATAAAAGCTTTAACTCCTCAAAAATCGTTAGTCCTGCACTGCTCATTTTTGTCTTCCGCAATAGGGTTTTGATGTAATTTCCGTCCTACTAAGCACAACCCGCGCTTTACCTTTTTTTCTGAATGAGTTAAAACAAAAAATGGAACATTTCTGTCAAAGATGACTTCTAAATTTAGTCACCTTTCCATTAGATTTGAAAAAGAGTCACAAATTGTTGAGATATTGTTTAAAATCTAATACTGCTTCTTGATTCTAAATTCGTTCTACGAGTTTCAATTCCGTCCTAATGCATTGAAACGCCATAAGATTTTCTTCGTCCTACGGATAAACGTAGAAAAAGGGGATTCACGAGGAGCACTTCTTTTGTTTTGAGAACAATGAGCGTAAATATTCATACAATGCGCTCTAACAGGATTTATGTTGTAGCTAATGAACTAACGCATCGGATCAACCTTATTATTGATTTGTGCATGGTGAAATCATTGATATGAATGATGTTTTCTGATCGATAGAACGGAAATAGGCGATTACGACGAAGTAGCGCTCTACCCTATCATTTGAAGAAATATTCAATCAACTCTACAAAATTTTAAAAACTGGTGCCGGGCATGTATGGATCGATTGTGCCAATCAACGCCTTTTTGGCTGCACCGAATCAAAAATTATGTGCGAACTTTTAATCACCATTTTTTTTTTAAATAGCAAAGGAAAAAAATCACGTGCATTGAATTTCGCTGCAGAAACTTCCTCCAGGTCCGTCCGATACAATCCAATAGCAGCCAGCCGTTGTCCGTTTACCTTGCTGCAGCCGGTTCTACTCAGTGTTGGGAAAATATCAAAAAATCAAATCTCACAAACGCCCAAGATCACTCTTGATTTTCGTAGACAAAAATCAACAAGCAAACAACTGCAGTTGATTTAGCAAGCTGTGATATTGCAGCTCAAAATATCAAGTTAACAAAACTCACCAACTGCAAATCTCACCAAACTGTGGATTGCAACCGAAACTTCCATAACGGCTTGCAGCAGTCCCTTCGCGTCTGCCATCGGTGAAGATTAAAAAGAGATAGCAAACTATACTTTCTCTTTCAAAGAAAACGATGTGCAATGCAATCATTTTTGTGTCGAGTCAACTCTTAGCTTAATTTTTGCACGTTGTGAATAGTCTCGCAATATCAAAAGAGCTTGTAAAATCAATATCAAGCATGATATTTTGTTCCAATATCACGCGTGATATTGCGAGCGCATGAGAGCGAAAAAATATCAATTGATTTCTGATATTGCCAACAATGGTTCTACTAACAGCTAGTCTCTCGACTGGGACTCCAAAATTAACCTATGCACATAAGTTCACCAACTCAAACTTCTATTTTTCAATCACTATCTTTCACAATGTCATTACAATAATACATCGGCGTTCGCTTCTATCAACCGGTACTGTAGAAAATGGTAATCCACTCTTGTTTTACGGATCCCTTCTGATCCCGGGTTCAATAAATAACGACAGTCCTAATTTTCTTCTTGCCACCAATCGCAAATTGCCAACTTTTAGGCCACTAATCCGCACGCAACCTTTCCCTACTTTCTCCTCGTCGTCAAATTGTTGTGATCACTACTGTTTGAATAACTTTAAAACAGGACTGTTTACGGTTGTCACTGGTATCAAACTGAACTCAGTGATCTTAGTAGTAGTAAAATTTACGTTTATTTTCTGGGTTTTTATGTTTCAACATTTGATTTAACATTTCAATTGGTTAGCCTTTGGCTCTTCATCTTTGTTCTAGTCAATTGGTTATTCTAATGTGATGATTGCGTTTAGCGCTAATTTACAGGATACCCTTAGTGGGATTGTTTTGGTTTGAATTTAAAAATTTGATAGCCTACCTACTTGAGCACCTAACTACTTAAACTAGGTTGCCAAATCATGAATGATCTGGTGGTTTGATCGCAGACAGGCGACTCTGAACCTTTCCAGCGTGGAAGTCTTTCGCTCCTCGAGTGTTTGAAGACCGGCCAGGTGGTGAATCTCAGAATTACGAGTTCGCGGGGGACTGTTAAGGATCATTCTGAGGATCTTGTTTTGGATCCTCTGAAGCTTTAAGTGGTGGCACTTAGCACAACTCTCCCAGATTGGCATACCATACTCAATAGCCGGCAGAATGATTTGCTTGTGGACAGCAAGCTTGTTTTTGAGGGACAGGGTGGACTTCCTGTTTATCAGAGGGTAGAGCGACCTGATCAAGATGTTACACTTGGTGGATGTCTTGTCCACATGGGATCGGAATAGCAATTTGTTATCGAGGGTGAGACCAAGGAAGACTACTTCACTCGACCATTCAATGGGAGTGCTATCAAGATGGATCTTGACGTTAGCAGGCGGAACAAGCCGAGGTGAATACGAATGTGGAAACAGAATGGTTTGTGTTTTAGCTGCATTGATACAAATCTTCCAGCTCTTAAAATAGTCGGACAAAACATCCAGGCCTGATTGTAGTTTACTTGCCAGAGCACGGATCACTCGACCCTTATAGATGATGGAGGTGTCATCTGCGAACATATACAGGATACCACCACCCGGCAGGGGAGGAACGTCTGACGTGAAAATGTTGAATAGGATAGACCCAAGCAGGCTGCCTTGAGGAACCCCTGCATCAACGTTGAACGTATCAGAGGAGACATTGTTCAAGTAGACCTGGAATGATCTGCCCGACAAGTAGTTTTTGATGATCTTCACGAGGTAGATCGGAAAGTTGTATCGATGCAGCTTGTACACTAGACCATCCTGCCAGACATTGTCGAACGCCTTCTCGACGTCCAACAATGCCATGGCAGATGTATTGGAAACGGACTTGTTCCGCTTGATGATGTTAGTAACCCGTGCGAGTTGGTGGATGGTAGAGTGGCCTTTCCTAAACCCGAATTGCTCTTTGAGAAAGATGTTATTATCACCAGCAGACGGCTGAGTATCAACTTTTCGAACAGCTTCGAGATGGAGGACAAGAGGCTGATGGGGCGATTGCTTTTGGCACTGGTAGGATCTTTGCCAGGTTTGTGAATTGGAATCACTTTGGCTAACTTCCAGCATTCAGGGAAGTAGCCAAGCTCCAAACATTTGTTGAAGATGATGGTAAGATGGTTGAAGAAGTCAATACTCAAGTTTTTCAACTCGAGGTTGACTACACCATCCATACCCGCAGCCTTCATGTTTTTAGTACTTCTAATAGCTGCTATCACCTCATCAGCCGATATTCTACTATGATCATGCACTACTACGGGGGTGTCAGCGACTCTAGTCATTGCCTCCAGTACGGCAGGCCCATGGGGGCTCACCATGGTTTGACCAAGATTATGTGAAATCACAAAATGTTGGCCAAGAGCATTGGCCTTTTCAACTGGAGTTATCAGTAGGGATGGATCTAAGTGGTCAACAGAGGAAAGCGGAGGGATCGGTCTCGACTTATGTTTCATCATGTTTTGGTCATCTTCCAAAATGGTTTTGCACAATCTGCGAGAGAGCGAATCTTTTTGGTAAAATCGTTATTTCTGAGTTCCACCATCCTGGCCTGGATAATTTTGGTTAGCCTATTGACATTGGTCTTCAAGTGGGGCAGAACAGAACGCTGGAACTGCCTACGGATGGTGTTACGGAGCCTGATAAGATCTTTGGTTGGGCTGTCAAGGTTCAGAGTATGACTCACCTGTCTGGATGCTGGTACGTGCTGCTCCCTGGCACGGGATATGGCCTCTTCGATGGCTTGCAGACACTGATCGACTTCTTCGTACGACTCCGGTAGAACGTCGTAATCGATTGCAGTGTCCACACAGCGCTGATACTGCTGCCAGTTGACACGATGGTAGTTTCGCCGGGAAACTTGAAACCTATTGGCCGAGGAACCTACTTCGGCCACCACCGGATAGTGGTCCGAGCTCAGTTCCTGATAGGCGATAGGTTGGGAGATGTTATCGCCAATGTTGCTGATGAAGATGTCGATGGTGGCATGAGCTCCGGATCGACTCAACCAGGTGGGAGTGTCCGGACACAGAATATTGTAGTGGGCTTGCTGCAGATCGTTGTATAATATTTTGCCGTTCTGATTTCGCCGACTATTGCCCCAGGCTTGATGCTTGGCGTTCAGGTCGCCAGCGATGACGAAATTTTGCCGCCGTCGTGTTAGCTTGATGATGTTTCTTCGGAGGTCTGCGGCCAAGCCGTCTCTAATGTTGGTTTGCTTGGGGCAGTAGACCGCGATGATGGTGATTGGACCAAGCGATGTGCTCACCTCAATTCCGATGGCTTCGATAATTTTCAGCTGGAAGCTTGGTAGTAGCCGGCAGCTGATGTTCCGCCTCGCAGCGATGGCCACTCCCCCTCCCCCGGAGCTGGTGCGGTGAAGCCTTACGAGCCGAAAGTCGGGAAGGAAGACGTTTAGCTCGGGCTTCAAGTGAGTCTCGGTGATGACGGCTATGTCGATGTGCCGTTCGTTGAGAAAGTCAACAAACTCGATGTTTTTGTTCTTCAAGGAGCAAGCATTCCAATTTACGATCTTGATGGCTTCACGGTCCATACTTAGTGACAAGGGACAGGGCAGCATGTAGCTGTTCAGATCGAGTCTTGCAGGTGCGCATGACAATGATGACCTCGGCCACGAGCGACTGTTGGGAATCATTTGGATACTCGCATGGTTGGCTTGTTGGTTGTTGAGCGGAAGCGGGGCTAGGTTCGGAACATGTCGACGGGGCTGGAGAGCTGGGTACTGGACTTCCGTGAGTACAGGAGGCGAACGATGATTACGGAGGCGACCGACCTGGTTGTTGATTGTAGCCTTCCGACGGATATTAATGTACTCCACTCGCTTGGGACATCCGCGATTGGAGGCTTGATGGTTTCCACCGCAGTTGACGCACGTTGGCTCTATGTCATCAACTTGCTCACAGGACGCAGTTGAGTGAGTTCCAGCACACTTGCCGCAGTTTGTCTTCATATGGCAGTTTTTGGTGCCATGACCATAGGAGAGGCAGTTCGTACACTGCGTAACATCACGATGTTGGGGTTTGTAATGCTCCCAACTGATGATGACCTGAAACAGGTCCCGGATTTTGGGTCTCAGAGCCGCAAGACTGGTGGATCCTTTCGTGAAGTGCACCAGGAACAACTGGTCACGGAAGCTGGTATTGTTGATGGAACGGCGGTTCATCTGGAACACGGCCTCAGGTTGGAGCCCAAGCCGCTCCAGCTCGGACTTAACCGCAGCCGCCTCGAACGACGGTAATCCACGCAAAACCGCCTTCAGTGGCTTGCTCGATGGCAGATCATGCGTGAAGAAGTCCACGTTGTTTTCCTTTAGGAAGCATCCTATTTGTTTGTACTCCTCCAGGCTGGAGCACATGATTTTGGTACCGATGCTGCAAAGTTTGAAGCGAGGCAGCAGCTTGTGTTTTGCCAGTTCGGCACCCAGCTTGGCAACATCCTTCACTGGCGTGAAAAGCGGGGGAATTCGCTCTTTTCTTGCAACGGGAGCGGCGTCACCATCGCCATTTTCTTCCGGGAGTACTGCATACTGGTTGGCTTGCAGTACTCGTTTTCCGGCGTCATCCTGCGACGCGCTGGGCTTGATTAGCACCTTCTTTGAAGGGCCCGCTGTTGACTCATTGGCACGTTTACGCACCATTTGTTTCGTGTTTGCAAGTTCAAGTAAACTTGCCAGAACGCGAGAAGGTGGCGACACTTCCACGGCGCAACGCGACAGCACAAAGCGAAACAAAATCTAAACGAGATCTCGAGCGAAAAATACGGACTGAACAGCTCAACAGTCGAGCAAAGAATATGAACTCAGTGATCTTTATTTCAGGAACTATTTATATCAGATCATAACAATAAACAGCATTCAATAATCATCTGTTCTTTGTTTACCTATATACTATCATGACAATAAATTCATAATTCGATCGGCGCCGTCGCCGGCTATGTTCACTTGCTTCTGACACTGAAACGAATGTAACCAAGAACGTTACACCCGTTTTGTGTGTGTGCTACTGATTTTCGCTGTTGCCCAATGCTTAGGGAACTTTCATAAATAACGTAGTAGTTGAGGGGGGAGAGGGGTTTTAGAAGTTGTGACCGGCCATGTATTAGATATAGCATAACACGCTACGAGGGGGGAAGGGGCGTTAGTAGGTAAAAAAAAAACTACGTCATTTATGGTCCCTAATTTTATTGCCAAGGCTGTGTCCCAAAAGGCGAGTTAAATTTAACTCGTAGTTAAAAGTGACAGATGAGCTATCGAATAACCCTGCCATCTGAGCGTGGTTATCTCTGACCGACTAGAAGTTAAATTTTGGCAATCGTGGCTGAGTTCTGTTTGAAAACCGATAAATTTCCAGGATTTTCGAACATTGAAAATAACTTTCGAAATGTCACGTTTTACCACGAGTTAAATTTAACTTGGCAATTGGGACACAGCCCAAGAATTATTTCTCGATTACTTTTTCGAAGGGACGTAAACAACGCATTTGATCGTTGATTTGGCGTAACTGGTAGCTCACTCACGCATACTGACACTACCATCAGATAGGAGAAATTTTCCCCTACCTGATATAGTGGTGTTAGTATGCGTGGGCGAGCTATCAGTTACGCCAAACTGACGATAAAATGCGTTGTTTACAAAAGCTGATATGTCCTTTCGAAAAAGTAATCGAGATTTGTAGAACGCGGGATCATTATCATTCAGGCAAGGAGGTTGATCCACTTTGAAGCGCTTGCGCCATCGATGCGACGGCGCTCACAGCAACCAGTGATCTCGACGGAAACGACGTGCAAGGCTTGAGGTGCAAAACTCGAACGCTGTGCGTTTGACAGGAACCTCTGCCTTCTTACTGCTTCTGCTGCTGCTACCTGCTCACCCGCCATCCGAAGCGAAAATGCGATGCGACAGTAATAGTATTAAAATTACGTTTATTTCTGTTAAATATGATTGTACATTGTTTTTACATTTTAATTGATTAGCATATAAGGCTCTTCATCTTTGTTTAATTTGTTATTCTAATTTACGTATTCACGTTTATCTACTAATCTTCAGATCACCCCTTGTGGGGGGGGGGGGAGTGTTATGTTTGAATTGAAAAAAGTGATAACCTACCTAACTACGAGTATAACTTAATCTAACGTGATCACTTATGATCTCATGAGTTGATCTTAGACGTGTGTCTCGGAACCTTTCCAGGATAAAAACTCTCCGTTCTTCTAATGTCTGAATTCCAGCTAGGAGATGGATCTCAGATTTTCTAGTTCACGGGGGACTGTTTAGGATCATCCTAAGGATCTTGTTCTGGATCCTTTGGAGTTTGAGGTGACGGCATTTGGCGCAACTCTTTCAGATTGGCATACCATACTCGATTACGGGAAGAATGATTTGTTTGTAGACAGCAAGCTTATTTTTCAGGGATAGAGTACACCTCCTGTTGATGAGTGGATACAGTGATGTTATTAAGATGTTTCACTTGGTTTTTCCTTTTGTCAACGTGCTCCCTGAAAATCAGCTTGCTGTCTAGTGTTAAGACGAGGTAGACTACCTCTTTCGACCATTCCACCATTGTGCCGTTCAGGCAGATCTTATTATTCTCCGACAAGTCTGGGAGATTAAAAGTGTGATTACCTGGGTTTTTGCCGCGTTGATACGGATCTCCCAGCTGTTGAAATATTCAATCAGGACGTCCAGGCCTCTCTGATGTTTGGCAGTCAGAGCTTCGATGACCCTACCCTTGTAGACGATGGATGTGTAATCTGCGAACAGAGACAACAATCCACCATCAGGGATGTGGGATACACCTTGATTCCACCCCTTGCTGAAAGAATAGTTGAGGGAACACACTCACACAACCACATACCCTCCACCGAACCAACCAACGACACAAGAGACTGTTGCATCGTGTCTCTTCATCTTTTTTCCCCAAACCACCGTGAGAATAAGTCGTGCGTCAGTCTGTCTCCTGGGCTGGGCCGATTTCTTCCGGCTGCAATACAGGATTCCACAAGGGAGAGCCAGCATATCGGAGGTGAACAGGTTGAATAGAATGGGGCCAAGGATGCTTCCTTGTGGAACCCCGGCACCGATGTTGAAAGCATCCGATGTGATACCATTCAGAGAAACTCGGAACGTCCTCTCCGATGGATAGTTGTTTATTATCTTCACTAGGAAGATTGGAAGACCGTACTGCTGCAATTTGAATACCAGGCCAGCATGCCAGACATTGTCGAACGCTTTTTCAACGTTGAACAACGCCATGGCAGATGTTCTCGAAACAGACTTGTTCCGTCTGGGAATTTTTCTTACTCAAGTCAGCTGGTGGACGGTCGAACGACCTTTCCGAAAACCAAACTGTTCTTCGAGTAACAAGTAATTTTCTTCGGCACAATGCGTTGCGGCACAAAAGCAGAGGTGTTTTATGACTTTTCAGATTCAAGCAGCACGATGTGCAACCAAATGGTACTCGATTATGACGACTGGGTTTGGAGAGAACGTTTTTTTCATGAAAACAGTGATACAATTATCACTTTTTATATGTTCATTTTTCAACAGTTTTTTTTAATGGAAAATTGAAAAAAAAAACATTTTTTGTAGCAGATTTTGGGAGTTATTTTCTTTCGATTGGTGTATTTGGATTTTAGTTTCATCTGTAAATGGCAATGTTATAAGCGTTCAAAACCTTACAACTTTTCGTGATCGCAATTTTAGATTCTCGATTTACCTCCAGCGGCCCCAGTACCTTCCCGTAAGACAAAGTCTACGTCAAAAGAAGAAAAGATTAGTTATCGGGATTAATACATATAATGAAGAATAAAAAAATAAAAAATCAAAAAATTTCTAAAGATCTGTAATCTGTAATAACAGATCGCTGTATCAAAATATTTAATAAAATCTGTATGATTACAGATAAATCTGTATAAGTGGCACCACTCCTTGTCTCTCGGTTCTCTCGATAGTCATTATGAGCAATTGGTTGATTACGGCAAAAAAACTTGATCAATTTTCAAAAAATATCCGTTGATAAACAACTATTATTTTTATACCAAACAAGTCTTCCATCCAATCTGAATCAAATTGTGTGATAAAAATAAAAATTTATTCATAAATGACCATGCAATAAGCTGAAAATATTTCGTCAAAGATTTGTTTGATTGACACCCCAGTATAGTTCGCAAAGACGTAGTCCTACGTCAAAATTTTGCTCGAATAATTTGAACGAGACTTTCTTAGATCATCTTCCACCGTCTATTCCCACTTGAAATCAAATGATCGAAATTATATCAAGTATTTGTGACAAATCCTCAAACATTGCTGCAAACTTCAAGTTCCTACTATTTTTCTATTAACGGTTTCTCGATAATCTAGGCATAGAAGGCCATTGGTTCTATTTCCGATCCTGTCATGGAATTTTATAGGTTGGAATATTTCTTGACTTCCTTGGTTATGGGGTATCATTGTGATTGCCTCACAAAATGTAAATCTAGTCAGTTCATTTGCTTCACTGATGATCCTGTCGGTGAAAGATCTAGCAGAACCTAGAGTCAGATAGCAATATTTAGGTACCGTGGAACAATCGAGAAGACCTACTAATATTTGACAGCAGTTCAAGCGAAAGGGGCAGGACCAGAAGTAGCACATTTTAAGCATGACATCCCAGGGCTCCGCATTTCGGAGGCAGAATTCGTTAATAAAGTATAAATTATGGTACAGCCAATCGTGTTCTTCTATGTGATTTGAATGGCTGTTTTGTCTTAGATCACTATCGTGTTCAGTAAGATTTAATCTTCCATGCTCAATCAATGATTTCAACTTTCAGTTTGCACATTTCAAACATCATATTCGTTAATGCTTAATGCATCGTTCTGCATCTACCAAATTATACAAAATGTCATTTATTCGCAATCCAAAGTAATCCCATTTATAACACACGTTGCGTAACGAATAGCTTCTTCTTTCATTCCACCGTTGCAGCGAACATCAGATATGTATTAACCGCCTATTTCGGTACGCATTGAATTCTCTTCCAATAAAAATTGATTAATCGTATTATTCTCTCTCACACACAGCACCCCAGATCAGGACCTCCTGAACTGCCACAGCCAAAAACAAACATACAGAACGGATAATAACAGGAGACGAACAACCGATCCAGAAAATCGTCAGTCCCAAAACGAACAACTGTGCTCCCAAATACGGGAATCTGCTCTCCCATGGATGTGTAATTCTTGGATTTAGTAGAGGGCAAGAACAACAGGCTCATACCAACGGATCGTGAATTCGACCGAGAACGAGAAAAGCAACCAACATGTTCCGATGCTTATCGCAATCAGCTTCCACCACCACCGAAGTCAGCACCCATATGGCGAGTGTTCGATTTGGGCAAATAACGAACAGGACGAACAAAAAACAAAACAAGACGAAGAAGCACGAGCATCACCAATTGGTCTCAGTTGGTTCCATGATTCGGAGTTGTTACCCCGAGCTTCTGGTTCAGTTCTGTTGGTTACGAAAATGTGTTAAAATAAACATAAATTAAGGATAAGAATCACACATAACACCGGAGCAGGGTTTTGTTCGTTCTGAAACAAAGGGGGGGGGGGTAGAAAAGGCAGTTCGTGGCTGGAAGAACGATGGCTAAGAAGGAAGTTACATGATTTCGAGCGAAAAATACAGCACATTCCGGGTGAGTGAGGAAATTGCTGATAAAAATTATATCACGTTGTAATGTAAAACGTTCCGGAGCGCTCAACGCAGTGATTTCTTCGGTTGAAGTAAATGAGAGAGTGTCAGTAAATTTTTAGCATTTTTCAACAACAAGCTCAGTCAGGACTTGCAACTTCATTCCAACATCTTAATTAACTCATCATGCCACCATGCCACAGCAAGTGCATGCGCTTGGGTGCAGTTTGATGAATTTTTGCCATGCCGACAGGTGAGCAGATGCGTGGAGTGGAGATGCCTTTGAAAAGTGCCTCCTATTTATCATACTTAACCTTTGAACTCTGTGCGGAGCTGTACGAATCATATTTTGCAAAACAACTTATTCACATCCAAGGACGTTTGGGGTCTGGTATAGGGCGTATAGGGATTTGTATTCACGTCTTTGCTGTTTGGATCTCACCCAAATGATCTCAACTGAACAGCAACAATTTAAAAACTTTATTAAATATGTTCGAGGAAGATTCTACCAAAATCTAAAATCAATCACTTATAGAATCACATAAGTTAGGTTCATGTTTTCAAGATCGTGGCTCACCTAAATTTTTCTATAAGGGTGACTCAAAATAACTGCCACCGTTTTAACAAGTATGAAATTCTCAACTGATCAACTACTTTTATTAAAGTGTGTTCAAATGTTAGCTTGTATTGATAGTAGCACTAGAAATGTCATTCGCTTTCGATTTCAAGCAGCCATGATGGAGCATGTTATAATTCTGTACAAATTTGTGCGTTATCGTTTAGAAGCTGAAATATCTTCGAGTGAATGAAGCATTTATCTTTTGCAATATTGTAGAGGTACAAGAGAACCATGCTTGGAAAATCCGTTCAATATCAGGACTTAAACGCATTGCCAGCACTGCAGAAGTGCATTGGCGTAGCTCGAAAATTCATCTGTTGCATTTTTTATTTGCTAAATAAAAACTTGCGTAGATGCTTTTCAATAAAATTTCGACAAGACAACTTGTTTTTGGGTACATTATTTCTGTGACCAATAATATATCATTGCGACTTACTATTATTAAATAATTAAATTAAAATTTTCATTGTGAAACAATAAATTTTATTGAATTTATTTCATAACATCGATTGGGACCTCGATTGGGGGAGCCTTAAAAGCTTACTGATTTTGAACAAGCAATGATCGTTTGTTCATGCTTTTTGTAATGAAATCACATAGCGTCCAAATGTCATAAATTTAAGTATCTCAAACATTAGAAAATTCTCAGCGTTAGGTTATTCCATGAATTTTGTAAATAGCTTTTTTTTTTATAGATTTTGAATATTTCAGCATCAGTTAAATCTCAGACATAGGAACCAAAATTAAATTCTAGGAGTCTGAAGTTGAAACATGGTAAAGTGCACACGGATTTTTTTTTATTCTTTTAGGGTTTAGGAAAATGTTCAAGATATATGTCCAGGCTCAATTCTCAACATTCTGAATGTTGAAACAAAAAAAGTTTTGAGATCGCAAACTCACATGTTTTCAAGATTTTGTATCTAAAAAGATAGATATCTCCGATACAGATTGTAAATATAAATTCTTAGAATACAAATTTTAATAAAAGTAATCGAATTTAGATCGATTGTAATATTTCTAAAACTAAGATAAAATTGCAAGATCCTTCCTAAACAGTCATTTCATAAACATTCTAATTTATATATATTAGAGACAAATGAAGTATTTGAGTAATTAAAATATGTTTTATCAAATCAGAAAGTTCATGCAAACTCCACAAAATATATATGATTAAAAAAATCCATGAAATTCTGTTCAAAATAAATTTAAGGGATTGAAATTATTGACTTAGAAAAGCTTTAAATCTCCTGGACTTAAAGATTCGTAATTCAAGATCTTGGTGAACTTACTTAGATTCTGAAATTTACAGATCAGCTGTAATTAAACAGCGAACCAATGGACTATGCTTGGGACTAGCAATCATCCTCAATGTGTAAAAACTGGTGATCTCAAACTAGGCAATACCAGCGCTGGCCGCGTCGGAATGCAGGTCAGGAAAAGATTGGGTAAGAATGTGTTGACGTGACACTCGCTTTGATAGAAGCCGAGGAGTCCTCTGTACTTCCACGAGCAATCACTGGGTTATTGGGTAAGAGGGTTGGGTTTGCAGTAGGATTCGTATTGGTTGACGATAAGCTGAATTGATATTCCAATGATCCTATAACGCGAAGAAGCTTGGCATTGAACCAACGGTCTTCTGCTCAGTTAGTAAAAACGTTTGCCACTAGGCTAACAAGCTCCTTTTATTACAATACACAGTGGTTCAAAACCCCCCAAAACGTGCGTTTTTTATTTTTTGGTATGAAAACGACATTTTAGAAGGATGGTGTCTTGAGAAGAGTTGCAGAGTTTTCAAAGGAATATCGTTTGGTGCTGAGATATTGCTGATCTATCCACCTAGAAGGGCAGGGCAAAATTAAAATTTTACAAACTTGCTCAAATCATGTTGGTGTCTTCAGCAAAGTTGTAGATTATGTCAAATGAAACAACTTTGCTCAAGACATCAACTTCGTTAAACGATTGCGTAACGAGTTAACGAACGTTTTCTTTAAATGACCCCCCAAAAACAGTTTTTTTAAATAACTTTTTTGGACGCGGTTTTATCAACAAGGTTTGTTCTAAAAAGTTATTTGCAATCACAAAACACACAACTGTCAAAGTTATAAACAATATTATAGTCAAAATACGCATTTTTCACGTCGACACACCATAAAAACCGGCAAAAACCGGCAAACCAAACAGTGTCCATTCGAAAGATACGCTTTCAAACTACAAAACATCATAGGTTTCATTTTGTTCTGTAATGTTCTTCTATTGACGCTCGTCGAGGAGTTCTTCACTGTTGAGAGTACTGGTGTCAAGGTCGCACCGATAGTCGAAGCAGATGATGATCGTCGGGCACGGGAAATGATGGAGAAAACCACGATTCGTACACTGTTGGGATACCTTCGATGTTCGTCCTTGGGTGACCTTGTCGCATCGCTGGACCAGCTGTTTGCTGTTGGTGGTACTTCGCTGGCATTGGCTGAACAATCCCTGGAGTTCCGGATTACACTCTACGGGGCACAATTCGGGGACTTCTTCGGGGCACAATGCACGTTAACACCGGTTACAATTAATAACACTTTATTTGAACGAAAAACTACAAGACATATATTTACGCTAATTCACATCGAACATTTATTTGAATTGATACGTGCGGAGGTTCGCCCTCCGTTGACCGTTCGCGAGCTGTGGTAGAAGCAGACTGATTCTCTCTGTTTATCGTCGTTGGATCTCGGTTCTCTTCCTTGCAGTAGTATGGGTTGAGGCGAAATCATTCTAACCGATGAGTGCCGGTATGGTTCTCGCCTTACTCCGACATGGCTCCTCAAGTGATACAGTGCGATCACTCGACCTGGCTGCATCCATACGAATCGATCACATCATTCGCAGACATCCTCGCCCATCCTGAAGTTTCTATGTAGCTTCTGAAAATATACAAAAAAAAAACCCTTTCGACGCACTGGATATTCTGGGAAGCAATCCTGAACTTCTATGCTGCATTGTGTTGTATTGGTAAGCAGCAGATTTTAGTGACTGGTCTTTTAATTATTCCAGTGGTGGTCTTCACCGTGACTACCCTAGTGATGCCATCAGCTCCCGGGTGAAGTTCGACAATTCGCCCCTTTTTCCACTTCATTGGTGGTTGTAGATTGTCAACAATTACTACTAAGCTGTCTATTGTTATCTCCACGGCTGGTTTCCAATGTTTTGTTCTGCCCTGCAGTTGCGACAAGTATTCGGTCCTCCAACGTTTCCAAAAATCTTGCAATTGACGTTGTACAAGTTGCCAACGATCAAGTCGATTCAACGGTACCGATCCATAGTCGGGCTCTGGCAATGCTTGCATGGATCCTCCGATCAGGAAATGCGCAGGAGTTAATGGTTCCAAATCCGTGGGGTCATCCGAGATTGCTGTTAGTGGCCGTGAATTTAGACAACCTTCAACTTGGATTAGGAGAGTGCGATAGTCCTCTGCAGAGACGGGATTATCTCCGATTACTCGGAGTAGGTGATATTTTGCTGAACGTACTGCAGCTTCCCACAAGCCACCGAAGTGAGGTGCACTTGGTGGGTTGAAATGCCACTGCACTCCTTGTTGTGTACATTCCTTCGTAACAGTCTCACGATGATCACGATCTCGCAGTAGTATGGAAAGTTCATTCATTTTATTTTTAGCCCCAACGAAGTTGGTTCCGTTATCGGAATATATGTCAGAGCATCTGCCTCGCCGGGCGAAGAATCGTCGCAATGCTTGAAGGAAATATTCCGTGGAGAGATCCGATACATGTTCCATGTGAACGGCCTTCGTGTTCATACAGACGAAGATCGCGACATACGTTTTGATCGCTGCTTGACGTCTACCAGCTCGTATGTAAACAGGACCAAAATAGTCCACTCCTGCCTTCGAAAATGGTCTTGCAATAGTAACTCTAGCCGTAGGAAGTTCGCCCATTTGCTGCTCTATGTACGAAGGTCTTGCTCGGAAGCAACGTTGGCAGTGATGCACAATTTTGCGAGCAACATTTCTGCCACCGAGTGGCCAAAAACGTTGCCTTACTGAAGCAAGAAGAAGTTGAGGCCCAGCGTGAAGCAATTTATGATGATAACAGCGTAGAATCAGCTCAGTCAGATGGTGATTTGCTGGAAGTACTATAGGGTGTTTTGCAGCCGGAGGCTCGTTCGAATGACCTAGTCTTCCACCCACGCGTAGGATACTATCATCCGTGATCCTTGGATTAAACCATCGTAACGGGGAGTTCCGTGCTACAGAGCTTCCTTCCTTCAACGCCTTGATCTCCTTTGGGAAGTGTTCCTGCTGAACCTGACGGGTAATCAATTTTTCTGCTTCTTGCAATTCAATTGTAGTTAGAAATCCTTTCCTTTCTTCACTGTTTCGTTTTAGGAATCCGATCAGCCGTAGCCAGTAAGCAGTGGAACGAAGAAGTTTATTGTAGTCCGAGAATTTAGCGAGATAGTCCGAAATAAATGACGTAACCTTCTCTGCGGTGCATGATACAGCTATCTTCCGCACTTCTTGCGGATGTTGCTGTGGAATAGGGTCCGATAACCATTGATCCTTAGGCTCCTTCAACCAGTGTGGTCCATTCCACCAAAGTTCATTATTTGAGATATCGTTTGGTAGAATACCACGAGATATTAAATCCGCTGGATTAGTGCTCCCTGACACATGGTTCCAACTGTAATCCTCCGTCAACGCTTGGATTTTAGCCACCCTATTCGCCACAAACGTAGTCCACGTTCCAGGTGGAGACCTGATCCATTGCAACGCACATGTTGAATCTGTCCAAAAATAAGCCTTGACATCCATCTTCAGGGCATTCGATATTTTCTCCCAAAGCTGAGCGGATAGGAGTGCTCCACACAGCTCTAAGCGCGGTAGTGATTGTACCTTAATTGGTGCGACCTTTGATTTTGATGTCAACAGGTGCACCATGAATGACCCATCTCGGTTTTCGCTGCGTACGTAGACAGTAGCGCCGTAGGCTAGCATCGATGCGTCTGAAAAGCAGTGGAATTCGAAAGATATTGCTTCAAAGGCGACGACACATCGTGGGATCCTCAACTCATTCAGCAACGGCAGCTGTTGTTGATATTTGCGCCACTCCTCGCCCACCGTTTTCGGTAAACGGTCGTCCCAGTTCAGTTTTTGATTTTGCTCATCTTCCAGACTCCAAAGCCGCTGCATAAATATCTTCGCTGTCGTAATTGCTGCACCCAGCAGTCCTAACGGATCGAACAATCTTGCAACGATGCTTAGTACACTTCGTTTGGTGAAATGTTGATTATCAGCGACTGGTGGAACGGTGAATTGAAATTTGAAGCAATCTGTATTGGGAAGCCAGGTTAGTCCCAAAGTTTTGACTTCTGCGTCTCGGTCCCAATCAATCCCTTGTGCACTGGGTAGAGCCAAATCCTCCTTAGGAATGTCCTTCAACACTTCCGCTGCTTTTGACGCCCATTTCCTCAACCTGAATCCTCCGCTTATCAACATTGCATCGATCTGGTGTGGCAGCTCGATAGCTGACTCAATATCATCCGCACCGGTGATCACATCATCCATATAGACGTCCTCGTAAACGGTTTGAGCAGCAAGTGGAAACCTCTCTCGTTCATCATCTGCCAATTGTTTGAGCGTACGAGTAGCTAGGAATGGTGCCGATTTCGTACCATACGTCACCGTAATCAGCTCGTACGTAACAATTTCGTTATCCGGTCCAAACCAAAGGATGCATTGGAGTGGTGTATCCAACAGAGTGACCCACATCTGCCGAAACATTTTCTCCACATCTGCAACGACCATAACCTGGCGGAACCTGCTTCGTAGGATGATCGATCTCAGCTCTTGCTGCACAATTGGTCCTGCAAATAGCGCATCGTTTAGGGAAACGCCCGTTGATGTTTTGCAGGATGCATCAAACACCACCCTGACTTTGGTTGTGGTACTCGACTCCTTGATAACTGGATGATGGGGTAGAAAGACTCGTTTCACCACCTCTTCGTCCGTATCCTTCACTACCCTCATATGACCGAGCTCAGCATATTCTGCCAAGAAGCTGTTCTATTGTTTTTGGAGATTAGGATCCCTCGACAGTCTTCTTTCCACACCTTGTAGACGTTTCAGCGCTATTTCCTTAGATTCCCCCAGTTGTTCCAAGATTCGCTCGTTTTTAGGAAGAGTCACCGTATATCGACCATCTGCTTCCCTTCGTACAGTACGCTCAAACTGCTCCTCGCAGCGCGTTTCCTCTGGGGAATAATTGTTGACAGCACCCACTTCCTCGCAGGACCAAAACCGTGACAATAGTTCCTCCAAATTTTCAGAGACTGCGAGGTTACATGAGAATCTTGAACCCTTAGTTGCTCTATTGATTTCTCCGGACATCACCCATCCGAACACCGATTCAGTGAGTGTAGGCAGTCCGTCACCTAGTGGAATCTCTCGTCCAGATTGGAAGAAGTTGAAGAAGGCCTGGATTCCTAACACCAAATCCACCTTTCTTGATCGAAAAAACTCTGGATCTGCAAGTTCGATTCCTTCCGGTATCCCCCATCTGCTATACTGCACCGAGGCAGTAGGCAAACAGGCAGTCACCCTTGTCAGTACTAGGAAGTCCATAGTTCGCGAATATGACGAAATCCGAGATTTGACCGTAGCTTGAACCTTTCGTGTGACCCTCGTATTTGCCTGCCCAACTCCTTGGATTGAAATATCGACCTTGTAGCTGGGTACCTTCATCAACCTACTCAAATCTTCCGAAATGAAATTACATTCCGAACCAGAGTCGAGTAGGGCACGAGCTGGATAGCGTGATCCTTGACTGTCCTCAATGATAACAATAGCGGTAGCCAAAAGCATCTGGGATGACGTAGCCTTTGCCATATTTGACGATGCAGATTCTGTAGAAGCAGCATTCAACTCCTGTGAGCTCTGAGCAGCTACGTTTTGCCTTGCGCCTTCACCCGAAACTCCACTTCCGAATGACCTCTGGTTCGAGCTGACTCCGTCTGACTTGAAACACATAATCGTATGGTGTCTGGCCTTACACTTTCGGCAAGAATATCTCGATGAGCAATCTCTTGCGATATGACCTCGTTTTAGGCAGTTTCGGCAAAGAGAATGACTACGCAGAAAAGACTCCCTACTGGATAACGACATCCTCACGAAGTCTGGACAGATGTGTAATCCATGGGTTTCTGAGCAGGACGGACATTGTGCACTGTTGGACTGAGTAGCATTGTGGCTAACCTTCTGGTAGACAGGTTTACGCCTTTCCTGTGATGTAGAATCACGTTTGGCTTCCGATTTCACTGGTAGCGATTCAAGGATCTTGATTCGCCGTTGGAGGAAATCCATTAAGTCCTTAAATGTATCCTTTTCCTTGGTAGACGTAAATTCCTCCCACCCTCGTCGCGTAGCTGGATCGAGACGAGAACTGAGGAGCTCCACTAATAGCAAGTCCTTGTAATCAGCAGGTTCGAGTACCTGATCTAAGTTCCGAGTAGCTCTATCGAATCCTTCCACCAATTTGTGTAGTTCATCAACGGATTCCTTGACGAGAGACGGCAGTTTTAGCAACGCCTGGATTTGTCTTTTCCTCAAGAGTTTGCTATTATTGTAACGCTTTAGCAGCGTATCCCATGCTAGCTGATAATTGTTCGAAGTGATCTGTAGTGGATCAACCAGAGCCTTTGCCTCTCCTACCAGACATCCTTTGAGATAGTGGAATTTCTCAACTGGCGGCAAATCGGTTTTGTGATGAATCAGAGAAGTGTAGATGTCTCTGAAGCTCAACCACTCATCTATGTTCCCATCGAAACTCTGAAGCTTTATTTGCGGAAGACGGACATGATCAACCGCACCATGCAAAGTAGCATCGCCTCCCCGAATAGATTGATTTTGGGAGGGAATCTCTTGCAATTCGTTCGCCTTATCCATCAGGAAAGATTTGACATCGTAGAAACGGGTTTCAAACTCTTCCTGTTCCTTATGAAATGCTTCGTTGTCTTCAAAATCTTCATGAGATTCTATCTCCCAAGAAGTCTCATTAATGGATTCCCACAACTCATCGAGACGACCAATACGAACATTGATCTGACTTGCTGTTGTCCCTTCCTTGAACTCACTAACAAACCGTCTAATATTGCTGAACGAAGTGCGAAGGCCTCTGAGCTTCGTCGTGAGAGACTTCAGTTGTCTTGATCCCTTGGTTGCCATTGTTGAATCTTGCCGACGCAGTATGTTTTCCGAAAGGCGAGAGAAAAGCGTGGATGTAGTTTCAAGAATTGGTCCGCTTCGGTGAACATATACTGTTCAGCTCACCTGTGAGACTCAAACAGCGGTGCCCCTCAACCGATCAGAACCAACTCGAAAATGATTGTGCTTTCTATCGAATGTCAGTAGCTTCAGACTCCAAAAACGATCCAGTGAATGACCAAAGGGTAGAAAAGAGCGGATGTAGTATTCAAAGACCCAAAACTTCGGCTGTACATATACCGTAAAGCTCACCTAGAGAATTACAGAGAACGCCAACAGCCAAGTTCGAACACACCTTCCATGTACAGCAACAGAGTAGCAAGTTGTCTCAAAGCGGAATATCCAGTGCAACAAACGGAAAAACAGCTATGTAATATCGACAGAATGCCTGCGACGGCAGGACATATACTTTAGCCTCACCTGGAGAATCTAAAGATGGCACTGTACAACTCAAAAACGACTCAATGCTTCGTCCAATGAAGCCCTTGAGCATAGGGATTGCGTCCGTAAGAAATTTAGCCAAATTTCATCGAAAAGGTAAAATTTATTTTGTGGTGCAGCATCAACATAGAACCAGCTACGGCCGGGCATATATCTAAATGTAAATTTACCTGGACGAGAGGTTCGATGTCCGTTGTCCAAGCTCGTAGGGTTTGTTGACGTCGTGGTGTAGCTTGTCGTTCTTCCTCGTTAGCGTTTCACGGATTCCTCACTACCAATCCGTCATCAGCAGTTACCAAAGGAATCGTATGATGATGACTCAACAGCTCACTCAACGGATGGCACACCAGTCGATTGATTCCCGAATGGTTAAAAAGACAGGTCGAAATGTCGGTGTTAGAACTGAGAAAAAAGGCTTCGGCCGGACATACACTAGTTCAACCTACCTGACCGGTGATAGAGCAACACTAAGGTTGAACTATGTGGGCCTGCAAATCCTGTCCAACGTCTGGAAATCGTTGTTTAATCCTTGGTAGCTTCGGTGTCACTAGTCCCAATCGTTGAAAATGGCAATCGTCATGCCAATTAGTATTGCTGATTAATAGTTGGGTCCAATATGCAATGGCGCAATGAGGCCTTATACACAAGGCGGTGGCGCCAATCTAGTAGCGGTCGTGATGGCGATCGATGTATTGACGGCGTTCAATGATGGCGCAGATGCCCTTTGTAGGGATAAAGGACAGTATGCGATGGCGTAGGTCCTTTGATGAATAATGACGGCCTTCCGTGATGGCGCAAATCCTTTCAGGTGGACACAAAGGCACTTCTTCGATGGCATGCAATGGCGGTGTTCGCTTGTATCCCAACCAGACTCACCGGTGGCTAGTATCCGGCTCGAAGGACCAAATTATGTTGGGATACCTTCGATGTTCGTCCTTGGGTGACCTTGTCGCATCGCTGGACCAGCTGTTTGCTGTTGGTGGTACTTCGCTGGCATTGGCTGAACAATCCCTGGAGTTCCGGATTACACTCTACGGGGCACAATTCGGGGACTTCTTCGGGGCACAATGCACGTTAACACCGGTTACAATTAATAACACTTTATTTGAACGAAAAACTACAAGACATATATTTACGCTAATTCACATCGAACATTTATTTGAATTGATACGTGCGGAGGTTCGCCCTCCGTTGACCGTTCGCGAGCTGTGGTAGAAGCAGACTGATTCTCTCTGTTTATCGTCGTTGGATCTCGGTTCTCTTCCTTGCAGTAGTATGGGTTGAGGCGAAATCATTCTAACCGATGAGTGCCCGTATGGTTCTCGCCTTACTCCGACATGGCTCCTCAAGTGATACAGTGCGATCACTCGACCTGGCTGCATCCATACGAATCGATCACATCATTCGCAGACATACACCATCTGGAAGATTTGAAACGGGTTTGTTATGGCGTTATGACTGTATCGAGTTTCCCGAAAGCCGCCCGATGGCAGAGCGGCGGCTTTAGTGTCTCGAGCGTAAACTGTCTGCGGATCCGAAACTTTACAACAAAGTGAAGTTACACATCGCTGACCTGGAGGCCAAAGGGTACATACATAAGGCGACACAGGAGGAACTGGAAGACTTTGATCCGCACAGAACCTGGTTTCTTCCGTTGGGATTGGTTATCAACCCAAACAAACCAGGAAAGATCCGTATCGTGTGGGATGCGGCAGCGAAGGTGGAAGGCGTGTCATTCAACTCCATGCTTCTGAAAGGACCCGATCTTCTAACATCCCTCAAGTCAGTTCTACACCCGTTTCCGACAGCGACAGATAGCTGTGGTAGGGGATGTTAGGGAAATGTTTTTCCAACTTCTCATTCGTGCCTGGGATCGTCAATCGCAATGCTTCGTATGGCATGATAACCCATCACTACCAGTCGAAGTCTACGTGATCGATGTTGCCACTTTCGGTTCAACGTGCTCACCATGCTCGGCGCAGTACGTAAAGAACCGGAATGCAGAGGAGTACAGAACAGAATTTCCAGAAGCCGTCGAAGCAATAATCAACAACCACTACGTCGATGACTACCTCGACAGTAGGGACACCGAAGAAGAGGCAATCCGAATAGCGTCAGACGTTAAGCAAGTTCATGCAAAGGCTGGGTTCGAGCTCCGTAACTGGTTGTCAAATTCGGAAGAAGTTGTTCGACGAGTCGGGGAAAGCTCTGCAAGCGAATGCAAAAGCTTCGCGACGGACAAGTCTACAGGGATCGAAAGAGTCCTCGGCATGCGATGGCAGCCCATCAAAGATGAATTCACCTTCAAACTTTGCTTGCGGGAAGACGTTGCGCAGTTGTTGGATGGCGATACGATTCCGACCAAGTGAGAAGTTCTTTGAGTCTTCATGAGCGTCTTTGATCCACTGGGACTAGTAGCAGCATACGTTGTTCACGGAAAATGTTTAGTGCAAGACATATGGAGAAGCAAGATAGGATGGGATCAACGAATTCCGGAGGAAATCTGCAGTCGATGGCGTCAGTGGGTGCAAGCAATTAAAAGACTGGATCGAGAAACGGTGCCGCGATGCTACTTTCCAGGATACAGCAGTGCCGGCTTGGACAACATAGAACTACATGTATTTGTGGATGCAAGTCTAGTAGCGTTTTCTTGCGTGGCATACTTCCGTATCATCGATCAAGGACAAGTACGCTGCGCATTGGTGGCAGCAAAGTCCAAGGTAGCCCCGTTGAAACCACTGTCCATTCCACGACTGGAATTGCAAGCGGCAGTTCTTGGCAGTCGCCTGATGAAGTCTGTTCAAGAGAGCCACACATTACCTATTCGACGTCGAATGATCTGGAGTGATTCAAGCACGGTCTTGTCATGGATCCAGTCGGATCAACGTAGATATCGACAGTCTGTCGCAGTGAGAGTCGGTGAAATCCTGAGCGAAACCAGTGTAGACGAATGGCGGAAAGTTCCGGGAAAGCTGAACGTGGCTGACGAGGCAACAAAATGGGGAGAAGGACCATGCTTCAAAAACGGTTCTCGGTGGTTTACGGGTCCCGAGTTCCTGTACAAGGCTGAATTGGAATGGCCAGGAAACGAGCTACCAGAACCGAACATACCAGAGGACTTAAGAGTCATCCACGCACACCATCGTGAAATCACGGAACCGTTGATCGACTACAGACGTTTCTCCAAGTGGGAAAGACTCCAGCGAGTAACTGCGTACATGCTCCGTTTCTGTGCTAACTGTTCTGGAAAGGTGCGTGGAGAAAAAATAGAAGCCGGTGAAGTCTTGTCGCAGGAAGAGCTGCAGTTCGCGGAAGAAACACTCTTTCGCTGGATACAAACGGAAACGTATCCCGACGAGATGATCGCAGCTGAAGAACAACATCAACGATTTCCGGACCAAGCCCCCAGACTCGAGAGAACCAGTCCACTCTGCAAATTGTCACCGATGTTGGACGAAACAGGAATGCTGCGGATGGATGGACGTATTGGTGCCACTCATTACGCAACGTACGCCGCTAGATTTCCGGTTATTCTGCCAAAAAACCACTACGTCACTGATCTTATCCTGAACTGGTATCATCGACAATACGGTCATGGGAACTCTGAGACTGTGGTGAACGAGGTAAGACAGAGGTTCCATGTCTCCAGTTTGCGAAATGCTGTCCGCAAAGTAGCAAAGACATGCAAGTGGTGTGTCGTTCGAAAGGCCACGCCTCAACCTCCTCGTATGGCATCGCTTCCAGAATGCAGGCTAGCAGCGTACATTCGACCGTTCACCTTCGTGGGTATGGATTATTGTGGACCGTTCTTTATCCGGATTGGCAGAGCAAGTGCCAAGAGATGGGTGGCTCTGTTTGTTTGCCAGACGGTACGGGCCATCCACCTTGAAGTAGTGAACTCATTGTCTACAGAATCCTGCAAAATGGCGGTGAGGCGGTTTATCGCTAGAAGAGGTGCTCCGCAAGAGATCTATAGCGATCAGGGCACGAACTTTCAGGGCGCAAGCAACGATTTGAAGCGGGAGATAGCCCAAATCAACAGTTCATTGGCCAACACATTCACCAACCGGAATACGTCGTGGCGGTTCAATCCGCTTAGTTCGGTCCGTCAAGGTTGGTCTAGGCACTCTCTCCACCTCCAGGAAACCGGACGAGGAATCCTTTGGCACTGTATTGGTCGAAGTAGAAGCGATGGTCAACTCCAGGCCATTTACGTATGTTCCGGTAAGCGCAGAACATGAGGAAGCTCTCATTCCCAACCACTTTCTGATGTTAAGTTCCAGTGGCGTCGTACAACCAGCAAACCAGCCTGTGGACGTTGCAGCTACACTCCGAACCAACTGGGGACACGTTCAGGCTTGTTTGGATAGGTTTTGGACAAGGTGGATTAGGGAATATCTCCCTACCCTCAGTCGCCGCACGAAATGGTTCAACGAAGTCAAACCAGTGCGAGCGGGAGATTTAGTGATCATCATGGATGAAGCTGTACGGAACAGCTGGGTTCGGGGCAAGGTTCTTAAGACACATCCAGGGAAGGATGGAAGAGTTCGATGCGTTGATGTGCAGACATGCAGTGGTGTGTTCCGGCGGCCAGTAACCAAACTGGCAGTGTTGGATGTAGCAGAAGGAGGTATAGCTGATGGAAGTCCCAAGCAATACGGGTCGGGGAATGTTCGCGAAAATGTTCACCTAGCCAACACACATCTTGTGCTGCAGCGCCGCTTCAAAACGGAACGTAGCGAAATGGTATAGAAGGTGACGTTAAGTTGACCTGTCAATCTGGGCAATGAACAATAAAAGCTAAATGTGAACAATAGCGCAAAATATAGTCAGGAGTATTCTAAATATAAAGTTAATACCTAATGTCAGAAGTTATAATTAAAATTGTTATTTCTATTGAATTTGTATTATCCTAAACGAACAACAAACATACAGGCTACAGAGTGAATCGAACACGTTAAAAGGACTAAAATCTCTAAAAGCTAACCCAAAGCAAATCTGGTGTTTGCTATATAGACGTCCGAAACTTCGACGAGCGATTTTCACTCCTGTGGCAACAACTAGGGTTCTGACACATGGTCATTATCGGTGTCATTTCTTAATTTTGTTGCTAAGGAAGCCAATTTAGACTGACAAGAGGGCTCACCTTTAAATTAGAATAGATTCCTTGCGATGAAGGCAAGAATGACAACTGTATCGAAACCGAATACTTCATCATTTCTCAATAGTAATTGATTAATACGACATGCACTAAACTAAGAACACGGGATATACTAGATCAAATTATTGGTCGCAGTGGTTTTATGTCCCGAACAGAGGGGAAAAAATCTTTCACCTATACATCTACCTCATTTATTTTCGGCAGATTTCAATCGACTCGCATATTTTTGGTAGACGTTATGCTTCTCATTATCTGATTATAGTAGGGGAAATGGATGTTATTTCGGCCTAAATGCCCCTAATTTGGGCCCATACATAATTGCAGGAATCGACTAAATTTTCAATAGCGACCAAAATATCAATTAGTACCATCCCAATGAGGCGTTCATCTAGATAAAATTTATGAATAGCAGATTGTAAGCGATGGGCCCAATCTTAGATCCATAGACCAACATTAGAGCCATTTCCCCTATTCAATATTTTTACATATAAAAAATTCGGGACGAGGAGGACCACCCAATTGAAGAGATTTGAAGATGTCGACTCCCTGTTGCTAACATTTCGTTGATAAAGGGCGACCTCTTCTCCCCATTCATTGTGGCATATTCCTTTTGGATGACTCATTTTCTGACCAATTGGTTGATCATGTTGTTGGAAGTATATTATTAACTGTCCCAAGGAAATGAATAGGTGAATTGCCTATCAATTCATCCATTCGTTTTTGGCCCTTCATACAGCGATTTTCTGATGACAATAAGAGGTTATTAAACTTAATCAAGTTCAACAGTGAGGAGAGCCCACAGCTATCGGACTAGTTTCCGTGTTACAATGAGTGGTAGACTACTATCATCATCATCACCAAGGCTCCTCGGAAGGTATGCCGACTACGATAAGCACTCTATGGCTTGAATTCATTTAGTATTCGCAGCCGAAAAATAAATCGGCTATTCAGCCAGAAGCAAGTACAACGATTAAAGACACCACTTCGTAAAGGAACAGCTTCAGTTGAATACGATTCTACTTAGTGACGTTGATTGAAGATTTCCAACCGTATTTGTGGACTTCTTTACTAGCTAGCCGGGCCCTTTTGATGCCGAAAGCTGACGAAGCTGAAATCAATTTCTTTGGCGCACAAAATAAAAGTACCACAAGCAATATTTTACGGAAAGCAAATCAACTATCGATTAATTTAGAATTCCAACCACAATTTATTTAAACAATTACATTTGAGAGAAAGGTGTAAAAAGAATGGACTCACTCTATACGATTATTTTCCCGCTGCTGGTCGTGATACCGTCACCACGAGGTTACCATTGGCTGCTGTACCAGTTCCCAACCAGTCGGAATCGGCTACGCTGAGCTTCATCGGGTCCCAACCGGCCTGGGGAACACCTTCTTCTGCTGTTTCCGGTTCCGATTTCAGTCGGAGGATTTGTTGGTGGTGGCTGATTGTATGTTGATGGACGACCTTTGGCGACCTGGATAGCGGTGGATAGCAAAGCGTGCACAACTTCGAGAGGAATTATCCCGGTTTTACTCACTTGCGACACCTTGCAATCACAGTCGGAATACTTTACGGGCAATGTCCGTCTCAGCTCACTTACTCTTCAACTGAACTCTTCACTTAATTGCTGGCCTCAGCGTAGACCATAAGGAGGACCAGGGCTACTGGGAAGTAGACCTTCTAGTTACTAACTACACGTACTGTAACAAGTTTACCATAAACAAACCCACAATTGCAAACGCAATTAAATTTTAGTTTCTTGCCGAATTTAGAAACACTGTCTTTAAGATGGTCCGATAAAAAACGTTTCACTACCAATTCGCACTTGCCGAAATTATCACCCTTATCTTCTGCGCTATTCCAGGTATCAGAGAGCGTCCATTTGGGCCGAAAGCTCTTATATAGCATTCCAGATTCCATCTGCACAAAAGGATCGTACGATGCACCACCAGATCACATGCGTAGGGGCAATCTATAGAATGTGCCTTGTAGCTGCAGCACCTTGGTTACATCGAAAATTTTCTTGAGATTCAAGCGAAATTATATTTATTTATTTGAATTTTTGTATTTATATAATTCAAACATTACAAATTTACATTTACTCAAAATATTTCAGAGGTTACAGATCCGATTAGAAAAAGGTGGATGTTCTTAGGAAGTCTTCGCTCATTTTCAACTTCTATTCAATTTCCACACTGCCGTACTCTAGCGGAACTATGAACCTACCCTCTTCAGAATTTTCGCTAGCTAATAAATTTTCACACTAAAGCTTCATGTTGATAGAAAACCAACTTTCTCTGAAAGTTTTTTTTTTCAAGTTACCACGGAAATTTCTTCACACTTTTACTGGATGGTTATCTCCCGACAGAATCGGTCAATCTCCTCTCTTCACTGCTTTGAAGATAGTTCCAAAGGACATCCAGATTATTTTTTTATGGAATGTGATTTTCGAGTTACACCGAGGGTATTCAATTAGTATTAATCGAATGCGAATTTGAGAAATTGCGTGGAGTGAATAATCGCATTCAACACCAAATCTTCTTGTTCGATCCTGACTTTCTACACATCTTCTGCGAGAGCTTAGTTTTATTGCACATTCACAGTTATTAATTACAAGCTTTCTACGCCAAACATTGCATGAATTTGTATACTGTGGAACAAGCAAAACGATACTCTATGCCTAGGAAAAAGATTTCCTAGACCGGACCGGGAATTGAACTAGGACTTCCTTCACCTCCTTACGATAATAGCTTAAATATATTGCCGAAGCCGTCATTTGCCCTAATCAATAACCAAAGCAATAAAAGCTCATCTCGTGAAACATCTCCATGACTCTACAGCACCTTCTTCAGCTACAAAATCGTAATATAATAAACCGACGACCGACCTCACCCCGAAGGCCACGAATGGCATTTTGATATTATTTCCTAAATACCTCATAAATTACGCAGAAAAACACAAGCCGCCGAGCCATCATATTCAACTTATGTTATTTTTCACAGCTTTTCTATGTTTTATCCAAGCGCTCCCCGGTTTGCACTGACCAGCCGGCCGGCATAATCCAATCTGATGAACGATCCGCAAAACGGGAGCTCTCCATGTCGTACCGACCAGCAGTTATAGGACCAGGGATCTGCAAGCCAGCAACCGCAAAGCAGCTGCCATCGTCTTGATGATGATGCCGGTCATCATCATCGGTATGGCCGAGACCCCGGTGATACCGGGAAGGCCCTCGTAGACTTCCGACACCACCGCCGATGATGCCGCCCGGGAGCAATACGCAAAAACGGCGGGCCATTAAAGCGAGAATGAGATAATATATTCCTTACTATCATTCAACCGGCCACCGCGCACTGACACTAATGCCCTCAGGGGCAATTTGAGCGCAAAATATATGGTCTCATTCTTAGCCACCGAGCCCAGCCTCCACCGGGACGACTGCAGAAAGGAACGCGCCCATATGGTCGCTTATTGCAAAAAAGGAATTCCGGAGCTACTGGAATTCCGGACTATGAGCCGCGCGTGAAGACATTCCTGACATAATCATGGCTAGATTTATACACTGCAGGACATAAATTGTCACTTTTTCCACTCTCGCTCGGTTGGTCGCTCCATGTCGTCCGATGCGCAGGGATTCGACCAATGCTGGTATTCGGGCGGGAATCACGTACCTTCCTCTACTGATGAAACTATTCAAAGTGTGACGACACGTAGGCACGTAATAAAATCGGTTCAAATCAGTATGATTGAGATGCGGGGTCTGTCGACGACGATGAGAAGCAATCAATTTGAATTCCCTTTCCCCCCGGTGGACACAAAACCCAATGATGATGACAGTCTTCTAGACATTTGGCTATTGTCTCTTTATGGAGAGGTACCGACCTTTATAATGAAGTTTGATGGAAATTTCGGTTTTCTGCTTTCAAACGATATAAAACGAGAGTTGTCCAAATTATAGTGTTTCCGAAGGCGAAACTGCGTGTGAGGTCTGTAATTAGGGTGGCGGGTCGCGAGGGCTTTCAATCGCTACGCATTGGATCTTCGGCATTTTATGCGTTAGATTTGGATTTTTCTCGGTAAAAGTTGGTTTGGTTTTGGTTCAGCATTTAACGAGGGAAAAGAGACAAACTTTGATGCGTTCCAAACACAATCGTGGTAGAAATGTGTGGGGCTGTGCACAAGACACGACCGCATGGTTAGCGTAGACAATGTTTAACTGTTTAGAGATCCTATCGTGCATTTTTCTTAATATTGATTTAAAATACAGTATAAGTAACCTATAATTTCGGTCCTATTTTGGATTTCGTATTTGGTCAAATTCAGGACCTCATAAAAATGCGAATACATAGTCTTTTACATTTGGATCCTAAATTGCAATCAAATATTAATGTAAAAATAGGAACATGAGACGAAATGTACACAAGTTCCCCACTGAATTTAAGATCAAGGACTAAAAGGATGATTATGAAATAAAATGTCAATTAACAGAAAACTAAGCTCTTTTTTGAACAGTTGGTGGGCTTGAAAAGGACCGATGATAGTGTTGGTTTGGGAGGATGGGGTATAACGATCATATGGGGTGTAAGCACCCCTTTGTTCTTCAATTTGGAGGACAACCCCTAATGAAAAATTATCTTGCATCACCATTATGTACTTGCAGCATCATGCAAAATATATGTAGAATGATTTTACCGTTCCGGTCGTCGTTAGTTTATGGTATCTGTTTTTTGAGGAAAATGGAGCTCAAGTCATTATTACCCTTCCTCTCCTATCTATAGAATACTGTAACTTTTCTCAAATCAAAGTTTGGTTTCCAAAAAGTAGGTGCTTAGTACAACTTTAATGGAAAATTAGGGGGATTCAGTTATTCAATACCAGAGCATTCAATGATTTTATAGTAAGCATCATACCTACGTGTCGAATGTATGCAGTTCCAAAGGCTGCTTAAACATTAATATGAATTTCCTACCTCGAGTTGAATTTCCTTCTCCAGCACACAATGGGGCAACTATGCCGGTAGCGTGGCCAAAATCTCTGGCGCCGTGGGTACGCATCGTACAGATTTGCAGTCTTGGACAAAGTTGGTTAGTTTACAAAGAGCCAGCTTTTGGTGGTTTCTGATTAGTTCGTATTACTATCGCAAAGGTGGCTGTTAGGATTACCTGAGACTAGGTGGCTAAACTTCGGTGGTGGACACTCTGACCGTCGGCTTCGGATTTGAGTGGTAGGTTGGTTGACCGATGGGATATGGGTCAGCGATGAATAGGTGAGCCTCACATTTCTTGCTCTTAGACCTTTCTTCTTAGCACACACAAAAAACACATCAGTTTCCTTAGGACTCACACAATCGCACTACAACACTACATTATTCACATTAACAAACTATATTTATTGTTGGCCTCGCAGGACCATCTTCGACCTTGAGTCACTTATTACTAAAAATACAAATTCGTATCTAAACCTAATTGTCCCAATCCCACTATACGATCGTGAACGTGGTGAATTTCACCAACGAACGGTTCGTAGACCAAATCTCTCGCTCTCAAACAGAAATTTATCTCCCGTGAGACTCATCCATTTAGAAAGCGAAAGTGATCTGTTGTTGATTGTCGATGACTGGAACAAAGCCACGGTCGAACAATCTACCTTCCTACTGCTTCATCATACGGCTGGTCAGCTGGCTAAATTGATGATCGCAGTGCTAGGGTAGTCCTCACAGTCACTAGAATCTATCTTTTGAGCGGAGCGTCCTACAAGGATGTTTTCTCGGAAAAGTTGTGCATTTTATAGTTCTGAGAAATGTTGTCAAGGACCTCAGACTCATTAAAAGTGAGATATCGGATTCCTCAAGAAAATAATTACCGAAATGTTTGAATGGGTTTAGCTCAATAGTGTAAGCTTTATACGTAGTAGTTTCCTAAAATGCTGAAATTTTCACAATTATCACAAATGTTGAGGTATCTCAACTAATCATACTAGTGATGTGAGAAATACCATTCACTCAAATTAGGTCATTTCCACATGCATAGCACAACGGTGATCAGCAAACATGTTTATGACACGTCACTAAAATATGTAAAATTTGATATAAATGAGCATTTGTACTATGGAACTGTGCCGAAACACATCGTAGCACACTGATCGGCACGCTAGGGCACTCAATGATAAGTGTGAGATAGAATTTAATATTGAAAGGTATCACTGCTTTGATTTGACTTTTTGACAAGCGTTGCTAACGTAGTAAACGTTTGTTTACTTCAAAGTAAAGGGGAAGTTTTTTCCACATTTTGTTTTAATTTTCCGTCGAGAGTTTCCTCAATCATAATAAAAGGTTGCACAATCGGAAGGATTCATGTTTTGGGTCAGAATAGGCCTGCTTACCAGCTAATCATGCTGGTAGCCGATGTAGAAAAGATGTACCGGCAAATCTTTGTTCTAAAAGTGGATAGCCCACTCCATTCCATTCTATAGCGCTTCGATCCGTCGGAACGAGTAGGCGTGTACAAACTGAACACTGTCACGTATGGAACGAAGCCTGCGCCTTCTTTGGCAACGCTTACATTAAACCAGCTTGCAATGGATGAAGAAGAACAGTACCCAATGGCTGCAAGGGCAACCACGGAGGATACGTATATGGATGACGTTATCACAGAAGCGGATACGGTGGAAAACGCACGGGAGCTATGCAAGCAACTCAACGAGATGACTTCCAAAGGAGGTTTCAAGCTTCGGAAATGGGCATCAAACCATCAAGCAGCAATGGAAAGCGTTTGCGAGGACAATCTGGCTATTCGAGTTTCGGAAGGGATTAATCTGGACCCTAATCCGACTGTCAAAACTCTAGGGTTGACTTGGATGCCTACTTTCGATCAACTGAAGTTTCAATTTACCATCCCGGGTTGGAATGCATCACACCAACCAACCAAAAGGGAAGTTCGGTCAGTGATGGCCAGTTTATTCTATCCTCTAGGGCTACTCGGTGCTGCAATCACTACAGCAAAGGTCATTATGCAGCTTCTGTGGAGGATTCGGAACGACGACGACCAAGCATTAGATTGGGACCAGCCACTGCCTTTGACGGTGGGTGAGATGTGGAAGAAATACTACGACGAGCTTCCTCTGTTCAACAGCATTCGTATCGATTGATGCGTCATGGTTCCAGAAGCAACATTGATCGAGATTAATTGCTTTTCCGATGCTTCGAACAAAGCATATGGCGTATATATAAAGATTCGGTTCGACTACTATCGTCCAAATCCAAGGTGGCACCGTTGAAGATACAGTATATCCCAAGATTGGAGCTAAGTGGCGCTCTACTGACCGCGCAGCTGTATGAAAAGGTTCGAGACTCCACTAGAATTCCTGTTCAATCATATTTCTGGACTGATACAAGCTTCTCCAAACGTCTGGACCACTTACATCGTGAATCGGGTCTCGAAAATCCAAGACATTGCTGAACCAACTTAGTGGTGGTACGCCCCAGGCAAAGAAAACCCAGCGGATTTGATTCCCAGAGGGATTTCTCCGAGGGATATTACCAATAATACTTTCTGGTGGGAGGGACCAGATTGGTTGAAGAAAGGTCCTGATAAATGGCCTGTTTCTCAAAATAATTGCGACGAACGGTTGTGCATTGTCGGTGAACACGGAGTTCAACAATTGGTACCTGAAGAAGTTTACGTCGTACACGGATCTCGTTCGGAAAACAGCAATTTGGCTGAGATTAATGCGGTTGCTGCAGACCGATCCACAATAAAGGATGCCAGCAGAGTTCTTGTCAACCCAGGAAATTCGGCAGGCGGAATATGCTATAGTTTGGCGTGTTCAACAGGAGGTTTTCATCGACTAGTGGAAGGGGAAACTGTTTCGAGAAAATCTCCACGTTGATGGTTTAATCCATACATTTCCGACGATAACGTCATTAGAATTGGAGGCGACTTGGTCATTCTTTAGAGCGAGAGGATACAAAACATCCGATGGTGCTTCCTGCACGGCATAAGTTCACCCGAATGGTCCTCCAACATTATCATCTGCAGCTGATGCATGCTGGTCCGCAATTATTACTCGGAGTTGTTCGCCTACGATTCTGGCCATTGGGTGGACGAAGCGTTGCAAGAAACAATGTTCATAAATGCTTGAAATGTTTTCGGGCAAAACCTTCACCAATTCAGCAGTTCATGGGGGAGCTGCCAGCGCCAAGAGTCACCGTGTCTAGACCATTTTCGCAGATCGGTGTAGACTATTTCGATCCGTTTTATGTGAGACCCGTTCCCCCGACGACCGGTAGTCAAGGTATATGTTGCAGTTTTCGTTTTTATTTGTACTAAAGCGGTTCATCTAGAGCTGGAAACGGACTTGAGCACAGACCGATTCTTGCAAGCTCTACAACGTTTCATTGCCAGGAGAGGAAAATGTCAAGACCTGTATTCCAATAATGGGACGAACTTCGTTGGAGCCAGGAAAAAGATTCAGGAGTTCTTGAATCTGTTACGGAGCTCAGACCACAGAGAAACGGTCATCAAGGAGTGCGCGGAAAAGGGAATCCAGTGGCATTTCAATCCACCCAGTGCACCACATTTTGGAGGACTGTGGGAGACAGCTGTACGGTCAGCTAAAACCCACTCGTTCAAGGTCGTTGGAGAAACACCGTTGTCGACCGAAGATTTGACCACACTTCGGGTGCAGATTGAAGGTTGTCTCAACTCACGACCGTTAACGCCGATATCCGATGATCCCACTGATTTTGAGCCTCTGACGCCTGGCCACTTCTAGATTGGCTCCTCATTACAGTCGTTCTCCGAGCCGAATCTGGAAGCTGGATCCAACGGATGCTGCAGGATTTCTGGAGAAGGTGGCGAAGAGAGTATCTGTGCCAGTTGCAGGGTAGGTCTAACCGCTGGAAGCCAGCAATTAATATCGAGGTTGGCAAATTGGTTGTTTTCCGGGACGATAATCTGCCACCGATGAAGTGGCGAATGGTACGGATCGTTGAACTGCATCCAGGAAACGATGGATTGGTGCGTGTTGTAACGCCGAAAACGGAAACTGGTATAATGGTATAGAAAAACTGCCTGTCCACGACGTTGACCAGAACTAGCAATCATCAGCGTAGACCCAAATCCTTTCCCGTTCCGTTCCCATTAGAAGAGGTTTTTTTTTCAGAAATTAGAAATTTAAGGGTGGGTGAGGAATGTTTGAAACTAACACCAGCCCTACCTAGCTACATCATCGCACTGGCTATGCACAATGGTGACCTACTTTCAACGAGGTTGCAGCATTGCTTGTTGTGTTCTTATCTACACACCGAGCAGAGGATAAATGGTCATCGATCAAGCCAGGCGAGAGGGATTGGATCGTTTCGCTTGTATATAAGTTAACAAGGTTAACCCCGATCACCCAACACTCAAGACGCCAGCGACCATCAAGGAATTCATCCAATCGCTAGGCTAAGCAGATCCACGGCCATCATCATCATCATCATCATCGATAGCCGGTAGCAACGACATCAACAAACCAACGACGTGCACCTGACGACTCAGCACGAGACGGCAACGACGGTTGTCACCATCGATATCAGTTAACAACAACGCCAATGACCTGACGACGCAGCACTATCCCGAACCTCGGACCCGGACGACGACTCAGCAGCAGCGGCCTAGATCGGAATTGCTGTGTAAGATCTTTACGGCATTTACGATAGGTTGAATGTAAGCTTTTATTTACTGATTAAATCATTCTGTGTTTAACTTCCAAACAGTGTAGTTCGTACTTAGTATCTTTTTAAAAACTTCGAAAGTCCGAATGAGAAATTAACTTATACATACGTCGTTGTAAGAGGCTGCAGTGGTGAGCAATTCAGGAGCGAGAACGGGAGCACTCACTCTCATGGACCCGAGCGAAAACATCGCATGAGTAGCGATCGTGGTTAGACTATGATCAGTGGATATTGTTTACAGAAGAAATCTACAGACCATCGACCGTGTGTGGAATCTTCTTTTTTTTTCCTTTATTTAACGTCGGTCTCTATTCCACAATCTAGTGCCAATCACCGACGGACATCGATTGCCATCCATTGACGGCAACCGAATGTGCAGGAAGGCAGCTTCCACACCTGCGTAGGATATTGCACCCATTCACAACACACATGGGCCGGGACCAACGGCTTTACTTCCTTTCCGAAGGAAGACGTGACCAGAGATTTTTATGCCTCAGAAAAATCACACTGACCTCGGCTGGGATTGAACCCAGACCCATTGGGGTGTTAGAAAGCAGTCACGCTTACCACTACACCACCGGCACCGGCAACCGTGTGTGGAGTCTGCGTGCGAGAAATTTTAATCTGTTTTGTGTGTGTTAGGACTAAGAGAAAAAAAAATTAGAGTTTTAGAAATAAATATGTTTTAATAAGTTGTTTATAATCAATCTAGTGGCTGTAACCCTGTACGTGTTAATATGTTTAAAAATAGGAGAAGCTCTTCCACGGAGAACAAAGGAGATATTTACTCTGCACCGGGAATAGCTGCCTTTTTGTTTTCCCTAATTTCACCGGCGAGTGTTGGGGACTGGATGATATCGAAGGCGGAGGTAATTCAGTTCCCCAGATGGCAATAGGATACGGACTGAAAGCAAATTGTATAAACAAGGATAACTTCAGAATCCAGTTCCAATTGCAGCATTGATATACGGTGTCAAGAACATCCAGCACAGAACGATCCCACCATTCTGCAGATGCTACAAAACCGCAGCAGTTTCTCCCGCAGAACCACTCCATTTTTTTCCTCTGTTCGGGACATAACACCACTGTGACCAGTAATTTGATCTATTGTATATCCCGTGTCCTTAGTTTAGTGCATGTCGTATTCCATCACTATTGAGAAATAATGAAGTATTCGTATTCGTATAAATTATTTGATGGACGATGAGGATAAACGGAGTTAAGTAAAAAGTTGAGAGCCTTGAGAAAGAAGAAGAGCAGCACTATTTATGTTTGTGTTGTTAATGAACAATCTCAGTGATTTCCTGGGTATCCTGTTTATTTATTAGGGTGCTCAAAAGTTCAAAGCCATGGACGTAGCAGTTTAACTCTCCCACCAAAACATGTTTAGCAAACTTAGATGAATTCAGTACCCAAAAGTTAAGGCTAACACTAGAAAGCAACTGAAGATCTATTGCTGCTTCTACTTTCGCCAGTGGATATTTTAGGTCAAATCCTTCTTGATTTCTATGTTGCAGCATTGTCCGAGTACCATGATGATAATTTTCCGCTTGTTGGGAGGGTCATAAGTACAGGTTTCGGCGAACGTCAACCAGAATGAGAAACGGTGTCCTGGATGGACATCTTCTGTCATCACTCACCTTTCTCCTTCTCGTGGAGGAGTTGAACTTAATGGTTGGCAACGGTCAGCGTATACTGGCTAACAGTTCCAGCAGTGCCCGACGATCTCGCGCTTACCAATCTTATCACTCGTTTACAGGCCAGTGACAAGGCCTATACCAACAGCAGCGTTTGACAGTAGGCAGCATGTCCCGGGCTCAAATCATTTATGTTGCTGTGCTGGGCCCGCTGTCACTGAATAACATGTTGCCTACGCACCTGCCACTGGGCTGCTCGTTTGGCATCAAATGTTGTACAAAGAAAAACTCTCATTCGTGTTATGTGATGCACGTTTTACTTTTTAACAAAACAGGCACAGTGATTTCCCTCGTATAGGGTTTTTGATCTAACTTCCGTCCTACTAAGCACAACCCGCGCCTTACGTGTCTTTTTTGAACGAGTTTAAACAAATAAATGATATATATCTGTCAAAGATGACTTCTAAATTTATTCGCCTTTCCATACGTACCGTTAGATTTGATAAAGAGTCTCAAATTGTTGAGATACTGTTTAAAAGCTAATACTGCTTCTTGATTCTAAATTCGTTCTACGAGTTTCAATTCCGTCCTAACGCATTGAAACGCCATTAGATTTTCTCCGTCCTACGGATAAACGTAGAAAAAGGGGATTCGCTAGGAGCGCTTCTTTTGTTTCGAAAACAATGAGCGTAAAAATTCATACAAAGCGCTCTAACAGGATTTATGCTGTAGCTATTGAACTAACGCAACGCACAAACCTATAATTGATTTGTGCACGGTGAAATCATTGATATTATTGATCTTTTCTGATCGATAGAACGGAAATGGGCGATTACAACAAAGTAGCGCTCTACCCTATACTACATGCTACTTTGAGGATATTCATTTTTGAGTCGAAAATCACTCAGTCCAGCCAAAAGGGAAGTTACCCAAAAATTAGTAAACAAGCTTTTATTCAAATTTGAGTTAACGTGCTTATGGAGGAAACTGAGTAACGGTTACTCAGGTGATGACATTTGTCAACTGAGAAATCCTTACGTATTTTGATTGAAATGAATGCATGCCCCATAAATGCTTTATATACAAATTATTTCGTCCAGGAAGAATATTAAAAAAAAAAATATGAAAATTATAATTCTGTATTTATTGATACCAACCTATTTGTTAGAGTTGAATTCCTCATCAACTAGAGGGCTGTTCATTAACTACATAGACAGACCCCCTATGCAGTTTATTAACAGCCCCTAGCTAGTGATAACTTTCGTCATCCATGCTATGAATTAGCTATTCATTTTCACTGCTTCACATCTAAAAACAAATTTTAGACTCATTACGCAAAAATCGCCTACTCATAACTTCAAAGTGCACCATTTACCCAGAATCTGGGTAGATTCCACTCATCGGAGCAAAACCAGCTTACTCATTTTTTGACAGCTCCATACAGCATGCACAAATGGGTGCGATCCTCCCAGTCACTGAGTAGCCTCAAAATAGCGTGTATGAAATATTCACAGATATACACGGTAAAAAGTTGTCATATCTAATCCAAATGATCTTGCACTTGACTTAGTCTGTCATGCGGTATTACGAATCGAAGTGATTTATCATTGATTTTCAAGTGATTTGCGTTTGCGAGACACAATGATTTTTCGTTGTAAAATATGTACTGTATAACACCTTTAAATCAAAATGATTATCATTTGAATTGGCACCACTGTTTTCATCCATTGAATTTGATTAGTTTTGCTTTTGGAAGCAAATGTCAAAAACGCACATGCCAAACATTACTCGCGAAGGTGGCAAGTCAACAACAAATGAAGTCAATTGAGCGAAGCTATAATTCTTCATTTCAACCCGAAACAATTTGCATTCTAGAGCGTGAGTATTATGAAATTGATGCTGTATTTAATAATAGTGTATAATAGAACTTCTATTACAAAACATTGTAAAACTTATCAAATTTATTGCTCAATGTATCGTCTTGCTTCTACTACAAGCCTTGCAGTGTTGGCCAATGTCACTTGGAAACATGTGATCTGGGTAGTAATATAATACATGTTCTTTGGCCATATTCTGAATAACATATAACAAGGCTTGCAGTATGAACAAGGTAATATATTTATTTAAACCCATTTTCAGCAAACATGAAATTCAAGGATAAATTAGTTAAACGTTAAGTGATAGATTGTTAATATCGGTATGGTTGACATTTCGAGTTCAAACCACAGCACATCAACAACGATGTGCAATACACTCTAAAATGAAGTGATTTTCTGATGATTTCATCGTGCTTCGATATGATCTATTCCAAGGGATCGAATTGCAATGTTCGGCAAGTAGTGCAAATTCAACAGCAAATCACTTAACATGAACATGATGTTTTTTTTTACCCTGTGTAGCTCGTTTTACCATCCATAAGAACTTGGCATTGTAAACAAACAATCTCAAAAGTCATAACTGCAGGGTTGTTATACTCGTGGAATACTGAGATCGAAAGCTTGATTGCCACACTTCGGCACACTCGGCCTAACGCTTGCCTCAGCTTTCAGCACAGATGAAGTTCTCGGTACAGATTGAGGTGTGCAGAGTTGAATACCCCTTGGTTATTTACATTTTTGTACTTCACCCTCCATACTGCAAAAAATGATGCACACGCCTTGTTTACGGTAAGTTTTCTCAATAGGCTGATGTCTCACTACAGGTAAGTCACAGGTCTTCGACAACATTTCTTAGAACTATAAAATGCACAGAACCCTCAGTTTAAAACACTTATATGAGCCCCTTTTATGCGGCAGGAATAAACACGAACTGATCAGAAAATACCAAAACTTGACCCTTGAAACACAGAGCAATTTTGTATAAGACTGAAAATCTGGTTCACTGCCTTTACTACTTTGATTATTGATTATTAAAATAAAAGAACAAAGATTCTGCTACAAGGTGGTCGGAAAACGATCCTCAGGATATCCGGAATCACCATTTCGTCCATTTCTTAAAGGTAGACCTAGAAACCGCGATTATTTCTAAATTGCCTCTATTCTCATAATTGTATGCAATTTAGCAATAACCGTGGATCTCTAGGTCTACTTTCAGGAATTCAGCATTTTCCCGGTGATTCCAAGAATCCAAAGAACCGTTTTGTGGCCACCCAGTAGCAGAACCGATATGATGATGGCATATTTTCTCTATGCTTATGATTGTGTGCAGTTTAGAAAAAAATGCGGAACTCTAGGTCTTCTTTCGGGAATTGACGGTACATGTTAGGTTTAATGATCGGCATTTAAATTAAATCAAATTCATCATGTTCCAAAAAGGTGCTCATGACGATTTAATTTAAATTTATTTGTAAATAAAGTCAGTATCGATTTTTTTCCGGCTCCAACTCCGATTTTTCATGTTTAAAAACACGTCCGACTCCGACTCCGAATCTGACTTGACAGTCCTGATATATGTATATTTTTTAACATTTTGCTTAATTCTATGTAACTATCCTAACTAAACCCTCACCTTCTCATGGTACCACAGGTGATCCACAACATATCGGTCTGTCTCATGTTGGTTAATTTACCATTAAATAGTCAGTACAGTTTTGGGAGAGTTCGCTTTGAGAATCGGTCAAGAACGGTTGTATTTTTTTGCTTCGCTGCGTGCTTTTATTGTATACTAGCTGAGTGTGCCCGGTCTTGCTCGGGATTCAATATTAGCTTGAGTTTATGCGCCGATTTAAAAAAAAGCATGCTATATTGTACGTAGCCCCCCCCCCCCTATTATCTAAGGAGCTACCCCCTATGATTATCTCCTTATACCCCCACACTCGCCCCCACATGCCTAATTTGGTTCCATTTGCTTGATTAGTTCTCGAGTTATGCAGAAATTTCTGTTTCATTTGTATGGGAGCCCCCCCTTACAGAAGGGGTTGGGGTCTCGAACCATCATAAGAACCTTCGACGGCCCCAAAAACCCCTGTATACAAATTTTCACGCCAATCGGTTCAGTAGTTTCCGAGTCTATAAGGGTCAGACAGACAGACAGACAGACAGAAATTCATTTTTATATATATAGAAGATAGAAGATAGATAGATTATTTATTTTTTAGCTCGGGCTGCTTAGTGCTGGCGTGTAGTTTTTCGGTGCTCGAATTTGATTAGTTTTTTGTCCCGTGCGCGATAATTTGATTTAGAAAGGTTTGTGCTGCTATTTTCCCCCTGTTGCTAAGGTGTTTGGTGTGCTCTCGCTTCCCTTTGTTGCCAGTGTGACTCGACCGCGCTGATCTATTGTTAGGTTTTTGCGATGTGCATTGCTTTTGAGCAAAGAGTGATTTGAAAAAGAAGAGTGATATTTAGTTATTATGTGGCTGACTAAAGAAAAATATGAGTGGAAGCATTGGGAATGCGCACCCGGATATATTGATTTGGTGAATACGTTCCAATTGAAGATTATTCTTATACATTTCTTGCTTGCATTTTTGAGGGGACGTGTCGTGCTTTTGTGGGCAGCGCGTTTGATGGTCGGTTTGGTGTGACTGGTTGCTCGCCCACGCGTGCTAGTGCCACTATCAGGAAGGGGGAAATTTCACCTATCTGATGGTGGTGTTGGCATGCGTGGGCGGGATGCCGGTTGCGCTGAATTGGGGTCGGATGCATTCTTTGCTAGAGCGGATGCCTCCCTTCGGGAGAGTAATTTAGTTATTCTCATCGTTTCCCATTTGCCAAAGAGATGACCTCGATCGCGTCAGGCATGTTCCTCGGTTTTTGCGGTTAGGTGCCTACGAATATTTCTTTATGTTTTTCTTTAACGTTGACTAATTAGTTTTTGACGTGTTGTTAGGTGCGTCCTTAACACTATCATGAGGACCGCGGTAGTCACGGCGGGAAGTATTTTATTGTGTGGTTTGGTGGTTTTGATGCGGTAGTTTGACGCATAACCGGGTGGTTTGGTGAAATATGAAGAAGAAAACAGTCGGTTTAAAACGTAATAGAGTTCGCTCGAGATAGCTTAAAAGATGTGCAATATTTTGTACGCTGGTAAAATCGTCGCCTCAGTCGTAGCATACTTTGTGAAGTAAGGGGCACGGTAGCACAAAAATGTGAAAGTTGTATGGACTCTGTTCCCGTCTTACGTAAGAACCAAATGGTAACAACGAACGTCGCGTAGCTTTTTTGTCTACAGGTTTAAAAGATCATCGGTCATAGGGGCTTATTCTTGTATAAAGGCACTGCCGTCGAGTTTGAGTTTGAATAAATCCCATATTAACATCGCTTGATTGTCGTGTGTTTTGTGCAACTTTACATCGTCGTCAACGTCAGCTTCGGTGCCGATTTTCAATGGTTGCAATAGCAACGCAATCGTAGCTTGTATGATGTGATATGAGGGGCTTGGTAGCCTTGAAGCGACCATTTTCGCTTACAGAGTAGAACATCATGAGTTTAATCTCAAGCTTCTCCACATTCAAGATTCGTTAATCACTCTATTTGTTAATGTGAATAGATTGGAATTACAACAAATCGATTATTGGTGTGTTGTAATTAAAGGAGCTCGTTTGCTTAGTGGCAAACGTTTTTTCTTACTAAGCACAATATCATGGGTTCAATCCCAAGCTCCTCCACGTTATATGATCATTAGGACATCAAATCAGCTTATCATTTAAAAAACGAAACCTACTGCAATCCCAGTGATTCCTCGTGGAAGTGCAGAGGTGTTATCGGCTTCCATCACGTCAGCACATTCCTACTCATTCCTTATTTGACCTGTGTTTGGGCGTGGCCGGTACTGGTATTGCCTAGATTTAGGTCACCAGTTTTTACACATTGAGGATGATTGCTAGTCCCAAGCATCATCTGTTGGTTCTCTGTGTAATTACAGCTGATCTGGCAATAACAGAGTAGCAACTGTGGGCGTTCAATCATGCTCATGCTCAGTACTGTATCTATTCGATTTTGGCAACAAGCCCAACATTTTAGTGTTACCAAAATCAAACGTTTTATTTTTAATTTTTTTTTATTATTACTTGCCATTATAATAGACACCAGTTTCTATGCGATTTTATTGAAAGGAACGTTCATAAATTACGTTACGCTTCTATAATGAAGAGGAAGAGAGAGGAAATCGTAATGTTCCATACAAAATATTCTAAAGTTCATTAAAATAAAACGGTGTAAAGGTGGATAAGGGGACATACTAAAATAACGTAGCAGTTTTTCGACCAATCGGAAGACCCTTCCTCCAGCCTTCATGTGGTGCGTCGTGAACATGGTGTGTACATGATGTTTTGACAACTTAGACGATGCCTCCGCCACACCACACTGGTAGGTGCTCCGCCTAATACATCACCGGTCACAAATTAGCAGACACCCCCCCTACTAAAATGCTACGTCATTTTAATATAGCCTCTAAGAGGGCTTGACTGTCTGTTTGTTTAACTCCTACACAACCAAATTGTGTATTACCTGCCCCTCGGTTTCTGTTCCCCATTAACTTCCTTTTTTCCAAATGTGAGCGTGTATTTGTAAATGCAATTAGTTGACACTCACATTCATAAATTTTCTTTTGCTCGAATGTGTCAGTGCACTGAATGAACCTGTTTGGCAATTCTCTAAACTGGACCCTACACGATTGCACACAATAAAACAATAATCGTATTGTCAATACATACTATTTTGACGTCAATACATCGAGATTGACAATATTTCTGAATTCACATCATCAATATTATTGTCAATAGTTCCCCTTCGCGTCAATATATTGATGCGTGTGAGGTTTGCTTAACGAAACTTGTGCAAGTTTGTTGACAATTCAAGCTGAGCATAAAAGTAACATTGACAGATTCTCTTCGTCGACTTTCTCTTTGTATCACCGCGGCCATGTAAAGACATTCCCAGGTATTTTTAACACACAGATCGATAAAAGAAGCTTTTATCTAGCATCTAATACGTCAAACAGATCAAGAAACGGCTATGTGTTCAAGTTATTAACGAAAGAGAAAGTTGACGAAGAGAATCGATCAATGTTACTTAGGACCTAATGCAATGTTCAGCTTGAATTACGTGATTTTCAAAACTTTGCTTTGCTATTAATGTTGATTACTACGAATTTTCGTAAGCTTGCGTCATTATGTATTCTCCAATTATTTATACATATTCTCATTCTATAGATGATGCAAAATTTTGAGAAAGTAAAACGTAAGGGCTTGACTCTCAATCAAAAATTAAATGTCTTAAAGCAGCTGAAGGACAACACAACATCAAAAACATCAATTTCCAAGAAATATGGCGTAATTGCACCACCATCCGAAAAATTGAGGTGCAGAAGAGCATCCTCTGAGAGAGGGGCAAGAAACTCCAAAGTTAAATATGCAGCGTCGGGTGAACACCGCCAACTAGAGCAGGCCTTATTCTATTGGTTTATACAAGTGCGTGATAAACATCAAATTGTCGTCGAGAGCGGCGTCGGTGGTGTAGTGGTAAGCGTGATTGCCTTTCACCCCAAAAGGCCTGGGTTCAATCCCAGTCGGTGCCGCCGGGATTTTCTAAGGCATCAAATCTCTGATCATGCCTTCTTTCGGTGGGCCGGGGAAGTAAAGCCGTTGGTTCCGATCCATGAGTTGATGGGTCGGTAGGTAGGGTTCAGGTGAAGGAGCTGCCTCCCTAGCGTCGGTAGTATTGGTACTCATTACGGAAAACAAGATCGACGGAAAACAAATCAAAGAAAAAAAAAACAAATATCGTTTAAGAAAGAAGAATCAATTTGTTGGTAAGTTTCCATATCCTCGTAAAAAAAACTAACGCGCAAAGAGCAACATCTTGACATCATTTTACGAAACACTAAATTAACACTCACACCCCTTCTCAACCGCCGCCAGCAGAGTACACCACACTCAATCGGAACTCATTGTTCCGTGTCTCTCTCTCGAAAAGCCCAAGAATCGATGGCAATAAAATGATCATTATCATTAAGCCGCTGGATTGCCACAATTTTTGTTATGATGAGGTAAAAAGAACACTCGTGGAATCGCTAACCGCTTAGCCCAGGTCTGACAAGTCAAAGTCACTTGTTTGTCGGATTGGCAACCGGTGACGAGCGGGCTAATATGACTGATTGGTAAGATTAGCAATCGTCTGTCTCTCGGTGTTGAACAATCTAATCAACTGTTGCATGGTGGTTCCAGTGAGTGGTTAGTCAGTACTCTCCTGTAGCACTGGATATCTACTCGCTAAATATCGGATATTATTAGGCTTGGTGATTTCTTGGGCAATGGAATCGTGGTCGTCGTCGTCATCGTCCTCATCGCTAGCCGATCGTGCTGCGGTGGCAGATGAGCTTATGATTGTTTCGCAATAATTATTGCCATTAGAGCGAACCCGACAGGTCGCAGGAGAGCATAAGCGGTGCGCACATATTGTGATGTGAACTAACCTAGGGGTGATTCGCAAAAGGTGTGCACTCCGTGTGATGATCATCAACAGACGGAATCAGAGGTGTAATATATCATTTCAGTAGGTCATCACGGGCTTCCCAGAAGGGATGAGTTCTGCTTTTTTGTTGTTGTTGTTGTAATTGGTAACTCGAGTAATGACGTAAAGCTGAAGATTCACCCTAGCGAAGCTCAACACAAACTAGCGTGTGGGAGCCAAAGCGAATCTTTGTTTTTTTTTCTCTTTGAACCGGAATAATTGAAAAGAGAGTTTGAAAAATGCCGCCAGTAGTGTTCCATATTCGTGAAGAAATTATTAAAACAATATCATCATGCCCGGACAGCATTTCGTGGAATGGAATGGGTCGGTTTCGGTCCAAGTCGTGTGTTAACCTCTCTCAGCTGGCCGGGACAGCAGAAGGAAAGCGAGTGAACCATAATTCACACATTTTGGAATGTGGCGGCAGTGGCGGTGCGGTGCTCCTTTTCTAAACTAGCGTGATGTGGTTGATTGTTTTGAGGTGACTCCCGCTCTTTCCTCCCTTTGCATGGCGTCGATATCGGAACGGAGGCACCGGGAGTTCTGGGAGATAAAATGAAAAATATCGTGATAAACTCGTTCGGTAAATTGGCCATTTGGTCTCACCGTCCTGGCCGTCATCGTCGCTGCTGTTGGCGCGGTACCGCGCCTATTCGCACCGGAGCAAGCGGCTTCTTGTTCATCCGTGGCGTGAACTGGAAATTTTTGTCATGATTTGGAGTAGCAAAGTCTTCGCCGCTGCTCCCAATGCTGTTGTGGTAAAAGTGCTGAAAGGGTAATTGAAAAAAATAGAGTTTCACTGATTGACCGTTGCTATAATTTTCGACCGAGGAAGTTTCCCCCGGTACTTTCCTGACGGTTTGGTGTGGGAACCAATTCGCGGCATTGACCGTTGTCACGAAGGTTGCATCTAGTGGAAATTATGGAATTATGAAGTTCTTCCGGCGGTACAATGTATGACGGGGAAACACCGAACTGATCTTGTTATGCTTCAATCTGCTTCGAGATTTTCACAAGCCAATTCGGGGCAGATGATTAATAGGTAATCTTTTCAAATGGATTCCAACCAGTTCAAGTTGCTTACCCTTATAATGCACTCCTTATAAAAGTAACTTAATTAACGTTTCATTGTTACCGTTGTGATAGAAAACAATATAGAGAATGAAAAACCCTCGTATTAAAAGTAGCATCGAGCAAGCAACATGCATGCATTTGAGAAAGATCTTGATAAATTAGCACCCGGGAAACCGAACGGTTCAATTTATAATAAATATTTTGACACGGAGACCCTTTTGCCTAACTGATTGAAACATGCTTTATTGTGTGTGAACGTTTGTCAACTGCTGCAGGCTGATCAATGCATGGAACCGGAGCATCCCAGCAAAAGGACATAAATTACAGCAGATGAGAAATGATTCGTACCCTCTTGAAATACCACAATCAACGTTTATGTTGGGTTCTTCTTCACTTTCGGTATGATTTTACTTAAGTTGCTTTTCAGTTTCGTTTAACTAGAGGAGCAGAACAAATGAAGTGAATGGAAAATCGACCACCCTTGGAGATGCCATTCCTTTGATTTGGAACAATGTTCTTATAGAAACATGAATCCATCATGGTTTCATCTAGAAACGTGCTTCGCATGAAGATACCCCGTTTGACAGAGCGGTTGGTCGAATGGACTTTTTCCCTATATATTTGGTTCACTAGCCTGTACAGAGGGGGCAAGGAGATTCTGTTTCAAACCCTTATATGCAAATTGCTTCATATAGTTCCGTAGAATAGCAGCATCGATCAGTCTTCCGAAGGTGGTTTGAACCTTCCGATAGTTGGTAACAATGTGACCCGCTTTTATATTTAGCAGATTCCCACCATCACACCAGATCCCAATCAATAAACACTTTCATCGATTAGTCGAGTCAGCTAATTGTATGCCAAGTCAGACGATAGTCAGATGTTTGGATCACTTTCGCTGGAATCACGACGATCATCGATAGCATGATGTCACCAGACCACCCAGCAGGAGAGTCACCAGAACGCATTAGCAGCATTGGAAGAAACAAATAAACACCAGCATTGTTTCCACATTCGATACTAACCATGAACTAACTACGTAGCATAAGTTGAATTTGTAAATTAGTCTTAACCAATCACTGAATAAAAATGGAGCATGGCTCCAAGATTATATTTTATTGGACTTTCTTCTAGGGAAATCCTTAACTGGAGCCCCAATAGAGACCCGTTGTAGTGCAAGTACAAACTAAGTGTGTTAATAGTGTTTTAGAGATAAACTTAGTAGATTCACAGCTTTAGCGCCAAGTGGACACTAAGTCGAAACAAACATCACACCAGGAAGAGGTGACTCGTTTGCGATTATCACACTCCTGCACTCAGTTTGAAAACTCATCCGGATCGCATCAGCAGCCTCACGAAAAGGCACTACGGACAGCTAATCACTCTACTGCACCTGACAGAGTTGGGATTTAGGATTCGATAACCACCTAGACAAGCGCTCCCATGGATCCCGCAATCCTCTGATGTCCCCTGAAGATGTCCAGATTTATGTTGGAATTAACTAATGAAATCTTAATTACAGCATAGAAAGAAATAAAGTGAAAAATAGTGATTAGAAAGTGTATCTATTATCAAATTAAAAAACCACTGCGAAACATCCACAATTTTTTTTAGCTTAGGATTATATAACATTTTATTATTTAAGTAACTGGTGCAATATATTTTTTTTTCTCCACGCAAATCCATAGCGATTGTGTTATATCCTTTTTCAAAATTGAAGACCTAATTTCTAGATTACAAGGACTTCATTTAAATTACAATATGGAACAGCATATTCCAGCATTAACAGCTAGGATTGCCACTCTAGAAGCTGCGGGAGTGGAAGCACGGCCTATCGATTAATCCGATCCACCACTCTATCTTGTTATCCCAAATAGTAATATCGCAAGATGAAACAAATTCCACGTGATCTGTAAAACGATCCGAAGGAAGATTAGAAGAGAAGCGAACGACGCTTTAGTAACGTCGATAGTTAACATAAACTGGAATTTGATAGACACTTGCAACATACTATGGAGAGACACGAGACCAGGGAACATTAGACTATCAATTGTCTAATATTTGTCAAAGAGGCCGAACTCTCGAAGAGTTCTACTCCAAAATTAATAAAATCCTATCGCTAATATCCAATTGCGTTGCAACAGATGATCAGTTCAGTCATCCTGAAGCGGCAAAATCAGTCCTTTAGCTTTACACTAGAAAAGCTATTGATGCTTTTGTAAGAGGACTGGATGGTGCAGTAGGTAAATTCTTGAAAAATGCCAATGTGGACTCTTAAGCCACCGCCTACGCATATTGCATCACTTTTCAAAACATGGAGTTCAGAAAACATTTGACAAAACCAAAGCTTCCCTGGACCTTGCAACCAAATTCCATTTCCACCGAAGCTACCACCAAAATTAATGCAAATGCCAAGAATTCCATTTAAACCTCACATTCCTCAACCCGTACCAAATTGTGCACCATTCGGACATCAATATCATCCCAGAAATTTCCCACCTCTCGTACCACAGCAAAGATTTACACCATTCAGAAATTCTCCTCTTAATAACTCTTACTTCCCACAAAGAAACCTCTTTCAAAAACCATTAGACAAACCTGTCCCTATGGACGTAGATCAGTCTATTAGGTCTAGACAAATAAATTACCAAAACAGGCCTACAGGAGCTCCTCAAGGACAACCAATGAAGAGGCCTAGACTTTTCAATGTTGAAACTCAACAATATGTACAGATCCACAGTATGACCTGGAAATTACCGAACAGCTTGATTACTACCCAACAGACGATAAGGAATATTACCCAGAAGAAATAAGCTCCTACGAAAAATATGTTAAACAAATTGAGGCACAAGAACGAGAAAGGCCTGCAGAATTTGCAGAACAAGCCGAACTAATTTTTTTTTTAGAATGAATTCCACTTTACCGTACTTCCTTTATTATGGTAACGTAGAAGAACCACAAGGTCGAACAAAAATTTCATTCACCCTAAATACGCAATAATTTCTCACGACGTGAAAAAAACATTTTCAGTTTCTTCCGTTGGAGGAGATATCCAGATAAACACATTTTCAAAAGCTAAATTTTCCAGACCTTATTCTGAATTAGAGGTAAATCTTTTTCACATGGATATGCTGAAGTCATTCAACGCAATCATTGGGTTTGATACTTTAAAACAACTAAAAGCCGTCATTGATACTCTGAACGAAAAACTAATAATTGAAAACAAATTCGCTATCCCCTTACTCCAATGCAAATTACAGGTAGTTAACAAAATTCACTATCGTAGCAAACATTTGGAAAACTACCAAAAATCAGAACTCTATAGACTCCTCAAAGAATTTCAGGATTTGTTCCAACCTCCCGACGAGAAGTTACCTTTTACTACCCAAGTCAAGGCAGATATTAGAACTACCGACGATGTTTTTTTTTTTTTTTTTTGTTCATTAATTTATTTGATAAGGCTCAACCGAATTAACTTTACAGAGCCGAGGATTCTTGGTCAATATACAATACATCTTAAAACTATAGTCAAAAGGTACAACACAGTAAACACTTTATCTTCCGCTATCCAAAAAGCCTCCTCCATCAGAACTGGAGCCGCTTCCAGTAGTTTCATTGTATGGCAAATTGTTGTACGCCAACGAGGGTCAGAGCGCGTCCATTGCAGCAATGGACGCAAAACGTGGTCATCACTCACACACTCATCACGAAACGGTTGCTTTCCAAAGTCGACGACGCATCGACTGAAAGAACTGCTGATGAAGAACAATGAGGAGGACCACACAATGGTTGCTGCCGAGAAAACAGACGATCGCGTGGCACACATCGAGAGTGGCCTGCTTTTGTCGACAGCCGAGTGAACACTGCTACCGACGATGTTGTTATCTACAGAAAAGCATACCCCTACCCACAAGATTTGAAACCAGAAGTAAATAAACAATTTACAAAATTATTGAATGACGGAATTATCAGACAATCCAGATCTCCATACAACTCTCCAGTATAAATAGTGCCAAAAAAGATGGACGCTTCTAATGACAATAAATATAGAATGGTGATTGACTACAGAAAACTAAACTCTAAAACAATCAGTGATAGGTATTTTTTTACAACATTGGATTTGGCCTCAGGGTTCCACCAAATTCCAATGTCCAAAAAGGATATAGAGAAAACAGCGTTTCAATTAATAATGGTTAATACGAATTAGTACGATTACCATTTGGATTGAACTATGCCCGATAAGTCTGAATTTTTAAGAAAAGACGTACAATTTATTGGCTTCATCGTTTTAGAAGATGGCTTGAAGCCAAATGTGCAAAAAGTATAGTGTATTCGTAAATATCCCCAAACAAAAAAATTGAAAGATCTAAGAGCCTTTCTAGGACTCTCTGTGAAGGAGTATGCTAAATTTGCCAAACCCCTTACACAACTTTTAAGAGGGGAGGATGGCCATCGCCAAATATCGAAAAATACAACCATACAATTAGACGAACATGCAATTACTTCATTTAATATACAGTTACATCGACGCCGACCACTAATACAACCGCAATCACCGACCCTTAGCAACATCGAGTTCAACATAGCCATCCACCAACCATAGGAATCTGTAGGAGTCAGCAATAGTTCCAGCCATCGACCCGGAGAGTCCAGCGCAGTTGCCGATCATCCGAGTCAGCAACTATAGTCTACAAAAGGAAGTATCGAAGCGGTTCACGCTCTTTTTTTACCTTTCGGACGTTAGTGAAGTAAGAAGTGTATCTTTTTCCTGAATATAAGTAGTTAATGCAGTGCTAAGTGTTTTTTTAAATCCCGAACGCGGCCCTGATCCCGTAATTGGCGCAGCCTAGGTAGGCCTCAGTTAAAACCAGTAGTGCGAAGAACAGTGCAAAACTATCGGTTCGTAAACCGAAAGTGAAGTTAATCCGTGGAAACAGATCTAAGGAATTGTCGAAGCATTTGGGGGCACTTAAAGAAGTGCACCAAAGTTGAGGTTACGCCGCGCACAGCTGTACATCTGAGGACCACGCCACGACAGCAACAAAGGTGAGTGAATTTTATGTTTCTTACTCTGTATAGTGCGAAGTGTAGAAATTAATTCCACTGACCTACAGCAACTACAATTGAACGACCTGTATCGACGCAATCCAAGTGAAACGCGAACGATACTCGGTTCTAATTGCATTTGCTGGAGAAACAGAAACCGTTCCAAGAGAAGTTTCTTTTCTCACCGAAATTTGTGACGATCCAAGAGAGACCACAGTTTCACCAGAATTTACGAGTTCTAAGAGAACGTAAATTGTGGCCCCTACCCCTTTTATCCCCCACCGAAACTTGTGACGATCCAAGAGAGACCACAGTTTCATCGAGATTTGTGCTTTCCAATACAACGCAAATTTTAACGTTTAAAATATCTCGTGGTGGAAAAGGTGGACGAGCAAAGACGCCACGTCGCTCCGAACTATCAAGTACCCACATATATCATATTACATCCGTGTGTCACCAAAAGCCTCAGTGCATGGTACACCATAACTGTCGCAATATTGTAGCTACGAAATTGAATGACGAAACATAACGCGCGTAAAACTTCTGCCCTGAAAAAAGCGAGAAAACTTTTTCAGCGCAACGACATTAGCGATACAGAATCGAGTGATTATTCTGTAGAGTCCCAAGAAAATAGTCACATTCCTTTACGTGAAGACATTCCATCCATAGCTAGCCTTTTTATAGAGAAGGACGAAAATATGGAGCAAATTACAGCCCAACTTCAACAAATTTCCCAACAACTACAAAACCTAACAACCAAACAAGCTCAATACGAGCAATAATTAAATGCAATTCAATGTGAAGTTCCACCTTTCAATGAACATGACGAAGAAGAAGAAGAAGGAATTGTAAATTTAGGACCAGCCAACGCTCAAAATGTGATGGAATCTTTATCTAGGATCCCAGACCCGATAAAAAGTATTCCAACTTTTGACGGTAATTCAAAACAATTAAATGCTTGGATTACCTCGGCAGAAAACACTCTTCAAATTTTCAAACCGTTAGTCCCTAGCAATGTGTTTTCAATTTACGAACAAGCAGTTATTCACAAACTGCAAGGAAAAGCCAAAGACGCCATTTGTATGGCTCAATATCCGCCTACATTTGCGGAGGCGAAAAAAATTTTAGTTACGTCTTTAGGAGATAGGCAAGAATTATCATCCTACAAATCCAAACTTTGGAAAAACAAACAGGGTGATTCAATGTCCGTCCACAAATATTATCAAAAGACCCAATATTTGGTGGAGAATATTAAAATACTAGCAAAACAAGATAAAGACTTTGCAAAATCCTGGCCAGCGATTTCTAAATTTATCGATCAAGACGCTTTAGCCGCATTTGTATCAGGGCTAAACGAGTTTTACTTTGGTCACGCACTGGCAGCGAGACCTAAAAGTCTAGAGGACGCATATGCATTCTTATGCGAATACACTTCTAGCGAGAGAATTGCTCGAGGAGAAAGAAAAGTTGAGAGCAACATCTCTCGACCTAACAAATATGACAGAAATAAAAATCCTAAATACAATTCTATTCCTATTAAAACCGAGAAACAAGAATTGGAACCAATGGAGGTCGATGGTTCCATAAGAAATAAACTAACACTCAATAGAAGACAAATACATAATCATGAAACTGGTCATACCCAAACAGAACAAGAAGAAGAAAATGACGACGATGAAAATGAAGATAAAGAACTCGATCTAAATTTTCAGATTGCAAGTTCAGAAGTAATGCCAGTATGAACTATCTACCATTCCTAAAACTTACACTCCCGGTAACGAAAGAGAAAGTTAAACTGCTCATAGATACGGGAGCTAACAAAAATATTATCAAACACGGGTTCATTAAAAACCCAGAGCCAGTAAACAACATTTCTATTAAAAACATATTTGGATCAAATAACACACAGAAGAAAGGGAAAATAGACTTCTTCAATGGAACATTCAAACCTTTAACATTTTACGAATTAAATTTTCATACGTTTTTTGACGGAATTCTCGGATCCGAAACTATGGCAAAACTGAAAGCTAAAATAAATTACGAAACCGAGATCATATCTTTACAAGGCAATTCATTCAAATTCTTTAAATACTACCCTGCGAAAACACAGTTCCATCACATTGTCACTATAGATACATGTAACGATGGAGACTGGTTCGTTCCAAAATTTCAGAAACTATGCAAAGGAACCTTCATACAACCAGGCCTGTATAGGTCGGAAAACCATAAATCCACAGTTAAAATTTTGTCGGACAAACGTAAAATTGAGTCACTCCCTACAATTTCACTCACGGTAAACAATTTCGAAACACTCACCAATGAAAAACTCTCAGCAACAACTGCTGCAAACCACAAAATAATAACTTCAGATGATAGTCCTATCTACACAAAGAGTTACCGTTATCCACACCATTTTAAGAAGGATGTTCATGAACAGATTCAAGAAATGCTGGATAATGGCATCATTCAGCCATCAGTTAGCCCATATTCTGCACCAATATGGGTTGTCCCAAAGAAGCAAGACGCTTCAGGCAGAAAAAAAGTTAGAGTCGTTATAGACTATAGAAAGCTTAACGAGAAAACTGTCGATGATAGGTTTCCCATGCCACAGATTGAGGAGATTCTTGACAATCTCGGTAAATCTGTTTACTTTACAACACTAGATTTAAAGTCCGGGTTCCACCAAATCCCCATGGACCCAGGTCACAAAGAAAAAACTGCTTTTTCCACGGACAAAGGACATTTTGAATTTAATAGAATGCCCTTTGGCCTAAAAAACGCTCCAGCAACATTTCAACGAGCGATGAACAATATATTGGGAGAGTATATAGGCACAATTTGTTACGTTTACCTGGACGACATTGTAATTGTCGGGTATAACCTCAAGAACCATCTTGAAAATCTAAATTGTGTATTGGAAAGACTTTCTCAATTCAATTTAAAAATACAATTGGATAAATGTGAATTCCTTAAAAGGCAAACTGAATTCCTGGGACACATTATTTCAAGTGAAGGGGTAAAACCAAACCCCGAAAAAATCGACAAGATCATTAGCTGGCCTACACCAAAGACTCAAAAGGAAATTAAACAGTTTCTGGGCCTGGCAGGCTATTATCGTCGGTTCATACAAGATTTTTCTAAAATTACTCGCCCAATGACTAAATACCTTAAAAAGGACGTAATCATAAACCCCAATGACCCGTCGTATATTCAATCGTTTACAACATTGAAACAAATTATTTCCACAGACCAAGTACTTGCATACCCACAGTTCGACAAACCATTTATATTAACGACCGATGCATCCGATTATGCCGTCGGCGCCGTACTATCTCAAATTCAAGATAAAGTAGAAAAACCAATAGCGTTCGCATCAAGAACTTTAAATGATGCGCAAACAAGATACGCCACCATCGAAAAAGAAGCTCTCGCAATAGTTTGGGCCATCAACAAATTCAAACCGTATCTTTACGGGTCAAAATTTACACTACTAACAGATCACAAACCTTTAACTTTCTTAAAAAATTCGTCCAAAAACGACAGAATTTTACGATGGGCACTCGATCTGAAAAATTATTCATTTGATATAATATACAAAGAAGGCAAAACAAATGTAGTAGCGGATGCGTTGAGCAGGCGGCCTGATGAAATAAATGTTAACGAGTCCAGTGAATCCAATAATGACGCATCTTCTTCCTTTTCAGGTATGGATGATGACAGAGATAGAATATCACAAGTAAATAACCCCCCTTCATCTGATCAAAACTCAGATTTAGAAACAGTCCACTCCGCAGACGATTCGTCTGATTTCTATATACATTTTGTAGATAGACCAATTAACTATTATCGAAACCAGATAATCTTCAAAATTGCAAATATTACTACAATCATTAACGAAACTATTTTTCCACATTTTCAAAGAACGATAATAGTCCAACCTAAATATGAGAAATCTGACGTAACGAACTTTTTGAAAACTTTACACAACGGTAGACAATCTGCCATCCTCGCCCCTGAAAATTTAATTCAACTAATTCAAGAAAGTTTTAAAGAACACTTTGGGAATAAAGATCACTTTGTGTTAACATCCAAAATAGTTGAGGATGTTACCACCGAAGATAGGCAAAATTTATTAATTTCTACTGAACATGACAGAGCACACAGAGGTACAGCTGAAGTCGAGGCACAAATAAGAAGGTCATATTTTTTTCCAAATATGGCAAAATTGATAAAGATTTACATAAACGCATGCCCACGATGCAATAGTCACAAGTACGAGAGAAGGCCTTACAATATAAAACTTTCCCCACGGTCTATAACAGATAAACCCCTTGAAAGAGTCCATATGGACATATTTATAATAGCAAATCATAGTTTTCTTTCTCTAATAGATTCATTCTCCAAACATTTGCAAATGAATTACATTAAAACGAAAAACCTATCTCATGTATAAAAAGCCCTTAGCAAATACTTTAGTTCGTTTGGAGTTCCAAAAAAAATAGTAACGGATCACGAAACCACTTTCCGGTCAATTCAGTTACGAAACTTTTTAAGTCAATTAGGTTGCTGTATAGAATACGCAGCATCATCTGAATCAAACGGGCAAATTGAGAGAACCCACTCAACCATTATAGAAATCTTTAATACAAATAAATATAAATTTCAAAATTTGGGAACGAAGTCAATAGTTAAATTATCCGTCGCTTTATATAACGAAAGTGTACACTCAAGTACCAAGTTGAAACCTAATAAAATCATGTTCAATTTAAATAATATCAATAACCCAGAAGAATTAATAGGTAATGCACAAAAACTATTTTTAGAAGCAAAACCAAATATGTTAAAAGCTCAAGAGAGACAGATTAGAAGAAATGATTTAAGGGAAGATGCACCAACAATTCAAGAAAATGAAGAAGTTTTTGTTATACCAAACATACGAACGAAAACTGAACCAAGGGCAGTCTCTACTACCGCTAGAAATATACAAGACAAAACATTTATAAACTCGAACAATGTTAAACGTCATAAGAAAAAAATCAAACGATTGAAAAAATGAATACAATTTAAAAATTTAAAAATAAGATTTCTACTAACAATCTAATACATTCTATAATTATCTTTGTCATTAACAGATGAAAATATCACTCATAGGAACACTAATATCCATATTAGGAATATACAGTCAAGATCTCGGAATCAAACATTTGAGCAACGATCCCATCCTTATAATGAAAACTGGAAAATGCAAGATACAAACAGGAACAATAAGATTAATACATCCTATAAACCTAACGGATATAGAAGTAACCATGCAATTAGTTACCACACTAGTTTACGAGAAGATTACTAACCCACTTACCCAAATAGTGAGACAAAAACTAAACGAATTGTACAGTAATTTTCATAAAATAAAACCCACATCAACTACTAGAAGTAAACGGTGGGACACACTCGGTACGGCCTGGAAGTGGATTGCAGGAAACCCCGACGCACAGGATCTACGCATCATAAACAGCTCTATGAACGACCTCATTACTGAAAACAACAAACAATACCAAATCAATTCACAAATGAACTCAAGGCTACAAAGTCTAACAAATACCGTTAATAGGATAGTAGAAAACTCATACACTAACAAAATAGTTCTGAACGAAATTGAGACACTTATTACAATTCTAAATATCGACACAATTAACAAAATTTTACTGGACGTTCAGGACACTATAATCTTATCAAAAACGTTTACCGTCAACACGAGAATATTGTCTATGAAGGAAATCAACACAATAAGGACGCTACTAGAGGAACAGGGAATAAAAGTGGACCTACCCGACGAGGCATTTTATTTCGTAACGCCGAAGATAGCAGTCAGTAAAAACTCGCTTCTCTACATATTACACGTACCACAACTGGAACCGGAAGAAGCCGATATCATCCAAATTTTCCCGTTAAATATCAACAACAATATCATCAAGGAGCACCCGAAGTTCTTAATCAAGCACAAGAAATCGCTTCTCACAACAAGCAAACCAACCGAATACGTGCAACGACATTCATTCATTCAAGAATTCTCAGACAACTGCATTCAACCACTCATACTGGGTAGAGTTGCTCAATGCATCACCAAGACAGATCATCGTATAGAAGGAAAACTAATAGCCGACAACACCATTTTAATAACAAACGCAGGAAACAGCACAATCTTATCAACTTGTGGAGCAGACAATAGAAACCTGACCGGAAATTTTATAGTCACATTTTCAAATTGCACGGTTAAATTTGGGAACACAACATATAATTCAAAGGAAGTAACATCAAAATATCAGTTCATTCAAGCAGCACTACACAACATTCCAATTAACAGCTGGTTACAGAACGATTTAAATATTACCCTGATAGACAACCGTACACTGATCAACAGGGAACTACTTCATCGTGTGTCTCTAAAGCAGTTCAACAACGAGACGCGAATTTGGAGTCTTTTTGGAGGATTGTCAGTAACGACAATCATACTGATAATGCTCATCCTTATCTATCTTAGACGGTCAATCGACAGAGTAGCCAGGAGAATATCTAATTTAAGGAGACGAAAACAGAAATCAAGAAAAGAGGAGCCTGAGGAAGTTCAAAGAGTTGAGGATAAAACCCTGAAGACGCCAAGTGCCGAGGACGACACTTTTTCACACACATCATATGAACATACTGTCTCTTTTGACAGCTATAATAAACACATTTTAATTGAACCAGAATTCACTGTTAAATTCATGAAAAATAAATTAAAGCGATTTCTGAATCCTGGAATCAAAACTGGAATAATGACTGTTCCTAAGTAACATTGCAAGTTTTATCACGGTTTTAAAGCAAACTACAAGTCTAATTCATAGTCTACAGAACCCTCTTAAAACCCTAATTGTTACTTGGGATGAGCCCACCATGGGTATAATACAAGAAATTTATAGAACAAACTACAATCCCAGAACTATTAAAGCTAGATTTTCCCAGTTAAGAGTTGAAGAAGACATTTAAGAAGAAGAACGTTAACTCGAAGAAATTAAGGAAATACACAACTTTGCCCAACGAAACGCAAAAAAACTCATTACAACTTATAAAGAAAAAATTGTTTCTAGGAATGCATATGCTCATTCAGAAATACATCAGAACATGTGAAATTTGTAGTATGGAAAAATATAAATGACATCTCCAGAAATATATTCATGTAAAAACTCCTATTTCAAAATATCCTGGCGAAACAATACACCTTGACATATTCATATATAACGATCATAACCTTTTTATATCATCTCTTGACAAATTTTCCAAGTATCTCAAGATAAGACCAATAAAATCTAACGCAATTTCAGATGTTAAAAACGTGTTGTTACAACTATTATATGATTGGGACTTACCTGCTAAATTTATCATCGACGATACCTGACCAAAACTTTTGAATACGACTATGTTGACTCAATCATTAAGTCAATGAAATGTATCTCACTAGACAAGAACTACATCCTAAGAAATGCGACGCATGTCTACAAAATGGGCCAACCATGCGAAGAGCAGAATGAATATTTCTGATGTGAGAACTCGCAACTCGAACACGCCAATGAGTGCATTTACAGATTAACTACTGGACAGCACTCCAATTGCACATTCGAAAAAGTTTACTCTGGAGGACTCGTAAAAACACTAACTCTAGCCGCTGAACGGATAATTTCTCATACAGTTTACGTGATGTAATATTAACATCAATGGAGAATTCTATTCAAACTACGAAACTACGACCTCACCCGGAAAACCATTCTTCCCAACCACAGGACTACGAGCAGACGAGATTCATGTTACAGACATCCCATCTGTTGAATACATCCAAAATTTAACTATGGAACACCGTGAGAAAATACCATCTACTGAAGCTACAAAAAAAAATCCTTGAGCGGGAAACTCAACTTATTCGGATCCTTCGGACTCTCAACAGTAATTATGATCATTTGCTCAAAAGCAATCTTTTGGTACTTTTTCAGACGAAAATCGAAGTCTAACTTAACAGTCAAATTCAACAAAGAACCGGAAACCATCACGATAAAGGAGCATCAATATCAACAGAAAGCAAGTCGCCAGCAGCAATCCAGAAGAACTATCAGAAGAACGGGAAAAGGAACTTCAAGCAATTTTTTATACATCTGCACCACTAAGAACCCTCCATGTGTAACTTTGTAAAGATACTTAAAGGAGGAGGAGTTAGTAACAACGCAACCCGCTTCATTATTTAGCAGATTCCCACCACCACACCAGATCCCAAACAATAAACAACTTCATCTATTAGCCGAGTCAGCTAATTGTATGCCAAGTCAGACGATAGTCAGATGATTGGATCACTTTCGCTGGAATCACGACGATCACCGATAGCATGATGTCACCAGACCACCCAGCAGGAGAGTCACCAGAACGCATTAGCAGCATTGGTAGAAACAAATAAACATTCGCATTGTTCCCACACTTGATACTAACCAAGAACTTACCACGTAGCATAAGTTGAATTTGTAAATTAGTCTTAACCGATCACTGAATAAAAATCGAGCATAATCGAGCACCCCTCACCACCCCTCTCCAAAGGGGGCGTTTGGTAAAGAGAGATGAAAAAACCGATTTGTACCTTCCTTAAAAGTTGTCCTAGCTCGCTATCTACTATCTATATGTAATTTTCACACTGCCATACTCTAACGGAACTATAAACTTTATACTTTCGTCCCTCCATCTATCATATAAAAATTACCACTTTAGTCTGTTATTTGAAATTAACATCTTCAACTTTGTAATTAAGTTTATTTGACTGCGAATCAAATTTATCGAAATTGATTGTAAGTACACCACCAAATTATTTACCCGCATTGGTAAACCTTGACACTGCCAACATAGCTACGCCATCACTTTGAACTGATGTACAAAATCTACATGCCCGTCTACAATTCAAGGTGCAGAGTAAAAGCTGTAAAACTGCACACGTCTAAAAATAAACCTAGTTGACTTTGAAAATGCTTCCAAAGTAGCGCTACCCAAGTAACATTGCAAGTTTTATTATGGTTTTAAAGCATGCTACAAGTTCAAATAATGGTCTACAGAACCCTCATAAAACCAAAATTGTTACTTGGGTAGCACAGTTTATTAGCTGAGCACAGATTGTTTAGTTGTTTAAAAAGCACTTTTGATGTTTAAGTTATTTAGCTGAAAATGTTAGTTAGGATATCTTTTAATTTAAGTTGCAGTAAGTGATTCTTATTGGATTACTATTTTTGAGAAGTTGCCTAAATTTTCAGGTGAAATTGATGTCCCTAACATTGTAGCAAGACATATAGGCCAACCCAAAGGGGTGTTCAACTATGCACATCCCAATCTGTGCCGAAAGCTAGGTCAAGCGTTGTGCCGAACGTGCCAAAGTGTCGCAATCAAGCTATCAGTCTCAGTAACCCATGAGTTTGGTAACCTTGCACTTATGACTTTTGAGATTGTGTGTTTACATTTTCAAGCCAAGGACGCAAAAAAGTCGTAAATCTTAATCCCAAGATAATATTCAACGAGCTGGTGGCTGGTGATTGATGGCAGAAGCTGTCCATTCAGGAGAAGAAAGTTCTCTACCGTGCGTCATTATGGCAGACCCACCGGCAAGTGGAAGATGAATCTTGTCTGCAATATAGGAATGACTCGACCTAAAATGCCCACCGGCGGTAGTAGTAGCAGCAATAGATCTACAGTAGCTTCCCAGTGTCAACAGTCGTGGTTAGGTACCTACTAAATTCGTCTGACTCAATACTGGTTCCAGTCGTTTGATGACTACCTTGTTGTTCCTTCATATTTTCTATTCTTGGCCATGCCGGAATCGCATATTAATCTCCCTGAAACTGCTTCCGGTTCCGATTGTGTTCATTAAGACCGCAATTCAGATTTGCTCTATTACCTCCGGTGTGGTGACCTTCACAATTCTGTTGCTGTTGCTGTCGGTGATGTTGCGGACAGTTGCGAAACAGCGTAGAGAGACTTCCACATTTAATCGAATCCGAGTTAGTCCATGGAATGAGCTGTTCGGCTGACTGATTGGTGAACCATTAATCTAACTGGGGTGTTCTGCGGGAGAAACAGCTGTGATTGCAGATACATCAGAAGAATGGTAGGATCGTTCGGCACCGTACATTATCGCTTCAATGCTCCTTACCCATATAATTGACTTTCGGTCCGGATTATATTATATTATATTTATGCAGTGCATCAACATTCTATCCAAACATAAAAAAGTAAAAAGTAATTTCCTGGATTCGAACCCGTGTATTCGGCATGCGATCTACGATTGCTAACCACTGCGCCACAAGTGTGTTGGAATACCATGCGGGCAAACTGACAACTCCAACAGCAGGCGGGACAACAGCTCACTTTAATATATTTCAGATGCCGTAGCGGTTCGTGCTGGGGCTCTCACGCAGAAGGACTGGGTTTAGTTCTTCAAACAGCTCCAATTCTACTACTAATGCTGATAAATCAATACGCCGTAATACCTGCCTTAAGAAATACCTTTCATAACTGTGCGAACTAAATATAAAATCAGTGCAGAGAAAAAAAAAAACCTTTCTTAATTTATTTTCTAAAAGTTCAACTCAAGTTCCGCCAGAAGCTGCTTAGAATGCTCTTCAATTATGGTACCGGAACTTTCAAGTTCTTATAACGACTTAAAAATGAGGCTGCTGAGAATTCAATAGACCACCTTCAATTAAGCTGCTTAAGCCACAAATAGCCTTTTATCAGAACTTTCGGTTACTTGGGTGGCTAGTTCATTTGGACTTCCCTGAAACTATGTATAGATATCTCTCAAAAGCCGTGTGGACTTTCTGTAGAGGTTGTTACCGTTTGTAACATTAGTTAATGTATTTCTGTATGTTTATCGTATTCTGCATGTCCATTGGAATTTGAAGAATAATTTCCAAACTAGGGGTATCAACCTAGTTTTAGTTCACTATACAGTACCACAGTTTACTACCAACTGCTGCAATAGGTGATGAGCCAACAATTTGAGTTCAGTGGAACATAGGAGAATGCGTACGAGAAGGACAAAGAGAAAGGGAACGGCGAGTAGCACGGAAACTTCTTCCGCCACGTACCAAGTAAACTTAAACGAGAGTAGTTGAATAAGCTAAAACCCGTTAAAAGTATATTGAAGAAGAGTAAGAGTGTCGTAGTAGCAGGAGTGAATAGAGAGAGAGAATCGGATATGGAACAGGGATTAAAAAGGTCACATGTCACAATCGGGCCTAAGACCTTTTTTTTTTGTGCCTTTTAGGACCGGTTAGTTGTGAGGGTAGCTTTTAGTGGATAACTGGCCTCTCGATGATACCGAGGTTGGACTCGGGAAGATTAGGATTCGGGTTCCACCCCAAATGCCATCTTCAGCCTGGAACCACAGACTCTCAGCGTAGCCAACATTTGTTCGCCAGAGTCCGCCATTGTGCTAACCGACCGGCGTCGCCAGACACATACACACACACACACACACACACACACACACACACACACACACACACACACACACACACACACACACACACACACACACACACACATACTCACTCACACACACACACACACACACACACACACACACACACACACACACACACACACACACACACACACACACACACACACACACACACACACACACACACACACACACACGCACACTCACACACACACACACACACACACACACCATGTTAAATTAGGGAAATAAATGGTAAAATTGTATTTCACCAGAATGTCCTTATGCCTTCTGGGGGATGAACATTGTTGCTGCTAGGGTGGGGTACCTAGGGAGCTACCAGGACAAACACCTCGGCAGGCTTGAGGATGGGTTGTACAGCAACCTATTTTAATGGCTAGTAGAGCTGGAGAACTATTTCTGAGTCTCAAGGTCGGCTGGTGTACTTTACTCGGCAAATCTGACCTCGGATAAGGTGTAGTAAAAAGAAGCTAGAGAGTCTCGTCAATTATGCAATCTCTTATTATGATTGGGGACAATTTCGCTGGAAAATGGTACTGACATAAAAAAATCATTTTCCCCTTTACTTTGAAGTAAACGAAGAAGTAAACCTTAGCAACAATTGGCAAAATGTCAACACAAAACAGTGATGCCATTTTATATTATATTTTGTGTCATACTTGTCAACGTTTGCCATGACTCGCCGATCAGTGTGCCACGATGTGTTTCGGCACAATGTGCAGAGTTGATTACCCCTTGGGCCAGCCAAACTTCTCATGCCACAAAGTATTTAGAGATTCTTAATTTGACTACAACGCAGCAGTTAGTATCAGTAATCCCAAGACTGGATCGAATTACAGTTCATCAACAGCTCTCGACTAGCGGCTGACTAAAAGTAAATTGGTACGCCCCTCGCGCAACTCTAGCACGCCTCTAGTGTTAGGAATCGCAAATCTTTGACAGTGGTTTGTTTACACTTCTATAGAGAACAACTGGTGCAAGTTGGACCAAAGTAGTCGATCGTGTTCAAAAAAAAAAGTCAAATGGAACTCGAAAGAAGAAAAAATATTGTGCACAAACACCTGGGGAAATCCGGAGAGGTCCGGTTCCAAGCTGGCTAAAGTGCTGAAGATGGCGAAAACAACAGTTTGTCGAGTGCTCAAAACCTACAAGGCAACCCTGAGTGTGGAAAGGAATCAGCGGACCTACGAAAAAACTTGAACCAGGGATCGTCAGCTGCACAGCAAGGTGTTGAGGTGCGTTAAAGCCAACGCCGGTCTTTCGATCCGAGATGTGGCCAGAAGTTACAACGCCAACTTTCAAACGGTGTGGAACATCCTTGCCAGGGAAGAATACAAGTCGTACAAAGCCAGTAAACATCCGAACCGGCACATGAAGCAGAATTCCGTGGCCAAAAAGCTTGCAAGACTTTTGACGAAACACAAGGGCTGCACTTTGATCGATGACAAAACATACGTCAAACTGGATTTTAAGCAGCTTCCCTGTCAAAAGTTTTACATCGCGGCTGGACGTGGGTATGTGCCGGGAAGATTGTAGCCAGCCCGGGTGATCCATCTCTAAAAACGTGTGGCTTAAGCACCACTCCACAAGGGAGACCACACGCCCAATGTAAATTTGCCCGGTTGAGACTCTCCTAAGGACGAGTCCATTAAATTTCCTAGAAAGGATTTACGGATCAGGCAAGCCGGCCTTCAACTAAACTTCCAAAACGGGAAAACCCTATTATCCCCATGAAACCACAAACACGATAGGCACTCAGAGAGTCGGTGAGAGCTCACCCATACCTAAAAACCTCTACAAAAGAGAATTTATCATCATCGGCAGTCTCGTCACTTGCCACTAGACGTCGCCCCGATCTGGAAGTGGACTACTCTCCCGAACATTCAAACTCTCAACATGAGGACGGGACACGAAAACTACAATGGAGAACGCGAAGTGATGTCGAATACATTCAATCAATTAAAGCTAGGGAGATGGTCATTTTACGAAAACATTATCACGGAACTATTCAGGCGGTATATTTAGTGCATAACGGGTGTTCCAACATTACTTATCCTACGTATATTTATTTACATGCTCCAATCGATTTTGGTTTACTTGTGTGTGTTCGCTCCTATCTCCTATGTGTGTGCGATTTCTCTCTCCCTAACTAACGTGCTCATGTGCTCTACTTAATCATGTGTGTGACGTCACTTTATCGGCAACTCAGCTCCAAACGAGTGCGCTCCTGGTGACAACGACGTTGGCTTTGAAAAACGTTACGTTTTTAAGGCGGGTTCACGAGTTCCGGAAAAGCGTGTCACGGAAACTCGGCGCTACTCGCTCATCAGTCTTGAACTGGCAAAAAATCACTCCGTGGCGCCCTCGCCGGACGCCACACTCCAAAAATAGAAAAAGACTTGACTCACCAGATGATGTTGATTTACGTGGTCACAGTCGATGACCTATCGACGGGTTCGACACACTCTTTAGTGATCGTCGATGATGATCCGATGAATGGAGGTGCTTCGCTGACAATGGCGTTTCACACGCCGATGCGATGGTGGTTACTCTGCCGTGCCGGTAGGTTGACGAACCGGCGGGTGGACCGTGTCCACGTGGAGATCCCCTAAGTCTCCTCGGACCGATTACGTAACGGATCCGTCCGCTTCCGGCCGGTTGGCGATTGCCGGGAAATTCCGTCCGTTGGGGAGAAGTTGCTGCATTTGGGCACGGTGAATTGCTGCGAACGATTTAACAACACGACTACACCAGAACAGTGAGCACAAGCACGAGCACGGACATGGACAGCACATATTGAGCAATCAAAATTACCTGTATTTCTCTAGTCTTTCTCCTGATCGCACACAATTTTCTACACGCACACTTATTCTATTAGCTAAAGGAACGAACAAAAATCTTTAATTAATTTTAAACACTAGACATCACTTTAAATTACATACTTTAACTGGGAAAAATGACCACGAACAAACGCGCACACTTCAAGAACGTTGGGAAGTCACGGACGAAATGATCGAGACCGTGAATCCTCAGATAAAATAAAGTAAAACTCGGACGAACCGGAAGTCCATCATTTCCCGAAACCCTTCGTGTCCTATCGTGAATCTAAAGACACGAAAGATAACTTGACTCGTTTAATTGTGCGACTGTCCCTTTTCTACCTTATCCATAAATTAAATGGACCCGTCTTAGGAAAGATTTCAGCAAAAATGCTTGTGTCTTCCTACTGCCTACTCTAAGGAATTAAATTCAAACAATTTAACCTTATCAAACTATACACAAATTTATACTAAATTCCTGATCGTTACAAGATTCAAATTCAATGATTTGGCAAGCGATTTGCAGTTGTGGCCTGAAAACGGAACCATTCGTCACATCCTCGACGATGACATCCCAAGTTTACATCGAAGAATGCCTGAAAAAGCGTGTATTGCCGTTCATCCGCAAGCATAGGGGCAAAGGCATCTTTTGACCCGATTTGGCCAGCTGCCAATACTCCAAGCTGGTTCTGAAGTGGTATGCTGCCAACAAGATCGATTTTGTCCCAAGAGGAAGTTTCGACATTTCGTTCGAACTGGAGAAATGTAACCATCTAATGCTATAACTTTGAAGTTTTAATAAAAGTACTGTAAAGCAACATTAATGGACTTTTTGAACTTATTGAATCACGAATTACAGGTCTTTTTGTGCGTACCAATTTACTTTTAGTCAGCTTTTACTATAAGTACGATAAGAACTTGCCCACTTTCAGCATACTGGTTTTCAAGTTTCACTTGTCCGAATAAGAGAAGTGGAATCTTCCACCCCATAAAGCCCTTGTTATCCTACAAAACTAGGACAAAACCATCGCAACCTTTACGAGCCACCCAAACGACGGTGGGTCCTCGCCGTTACACATCGGACCATCACAATTTGGGACCAATTTGGACCCATTACCCGGAGGCACGATACCGCGGTGTAACATTGACGTTCGCACATACGTGATACCTCTTAACGGCCTATAATTTGGCCGCCGGATGGTGAAATTGATTTTTGATCGAGACACGCACGCCCGGCGACGAACGAGGAGATATGCGGCGTTGATATGCTCTGATATGGATTTCATTATCTCTCGCACATCGCACAGTTGATCGGGACGAGGGGGTTGGGAAGACACCCATCATTACGCTGATTACATACGCAGAAATTCGTAATTTTAATGAAACCCGGGCTGGTCCTCCTCGGCAGGAACTGGGACGCATTTTCATTCCAAGCGGCGTTGAAACCGCTTTGCTCCTCGATCATCATCATCATCATCGTGTGTTGATCATGTTTTCGTGAACGAGCAACAACAAAGCACGGCCAGTGGAGGTGAGATGGGACATCGATAGTATTAAAACGAAATTTATTGTTTTTTAAGTACACAACAAATATGTAATCATCTCGCCTGGTGGTTGGTCAGCGAAGGCTCGGGGAGCCGGGTGGTCATCGACATGCAGTCCGGAATCGGTCCACGGTCCGAATTTCATCCGTTATCAGTTCGAACCCATCGAAGTGTGTGCGATACGTCCCGGGTGATGGGTTGCTTAAATGGTTGCTAAACGGTGCTGTTATTATTTCGAAATTTTATTGTTTTCTTCGGGCAAGTGGTTCGGGTTCTACCTGTGATCGGGCGAAGCACTCGGTAATTGATAACGCAGATAAATCATTGTTCTTCTTTTTTTTTTTTTTTTTGCGGGTTGCAAAAGTGAAAGGTTCGGGGTTATCGATTCGCAGGGGGTGGTGTTGCGTGCGAAATTTATGACCCACTCACCAAGTGTTGATCCATTGTTTGGAGTGGGATATTGATGGTACTCTGCGGGTCGAATTGAATCTTACAATGTATGCCCATTTACATTCCCCTTTCGTGTGTTCGTATTTGGAACATCTTGAATGTAGTTCACGCAATCGATTCAAGAGTTCCCATGCCTTATATGTACGAGGATCTTCCCCTTTTGCAAAGTAATCATGAAGAATTTGAAATTCGCGTGATAATCAGCGTTTTGTCTCTGGGCAAGCGCTGAGAGCCATTCGTTGGGTTACTTCTAGACCTCGCACGCTACAATTGTTTGGAGCGACTGCCGGGTTGTGAAGAATTCGTTATATTTTGATTGGAGCGCAAATGGAGAAACAATACCGATCTTAATCGACGTGGCGGAAAGTTTGGTGCACGTCGGTGAACGTACAATCTAATGGTCCCGGTATGGAGGCACCCTTGTAGCTTTCGATACAATTGGTAATAAAGAAATCTATCCGCCGATCCAACGGTACGGTACACGATCCACGGATGGGCTGAGCCAGATATAAGACCATAGGAGAAGAGGGGGCACGACGAGGAATGCCTCAAATGCTGAAATTCCAGAGGACCGTCATCCAGCGGTATTCCGGAGCGATGTCGACACACCTGACAATGCAAACAATTGCTGAGACATCCTAAATGGTATGGGAAAATACTTTCGTGAACCAATCCAGAGCACTGGAAGCGAAATAAATAAGAGATACAAATATGCTACAATGGAGTTCCCGCATCGATCGGAGCATTTGCTTTCGAGTATGATCCCCATGTGGCAGTTTTGGTTGCACAGTGGGTAAATTTGTATTGAAACATTACCTCATTCCCATCATGGTTTCATTTTATACAAAATGCGAATTCACCCACTATCCACAATTTGAGTCGATATCCTGCGGTGAGCTCGTGTGTTTCTAAATTGAAAATGAGGTGTGAGACCACGCTGTTCGCTCTCATGTAGTACACTCTCATGCACGTTCGATCCATTTGCCAAACCTTCCCTGGGACAAACAAGCGCCTGTTGCAACATATCTCCCCGGGACGATCGGAGGTTGACTTCCAAAAACAAACTACAACAGCCACGAAATCCATATCGTCCCACCATGTTCCATTCCCAACAGAAGAGCAGCAGTAGATTTGGCGCTTGCCGTATCGCCAGCCAACCAGTATGCAAACGATGAAATTTGATTCAATCGTTCTTCTCCTGCCATCCCACCGACCCCTGCAACTGCCAATGACAATGATTAACTGCGATCGAAGTCATCCGCAGCGCTAAGCTAAAACTTGCGTAGACCTCCAGCGCAAAAACATGAGCTTCTTCGCACTCCGTGAGCTGAACAAGGCTAAACGAATTGACATTCGCGTAAAAAAGAGGTGATAAGTGTTTAAGACGGCGGGATGCCAATTATTCATGCGCTATTTTGTTCGCCAAATATTGTAACGAGGGGAGAAGATTTATCACTGCTCGTCAACTAGATCGTCCGTCCGCCGATGCGAACCATAGACGTAGATTGAAAACATTTCGGAGGTCTTGAAGTGGACCGTGAACTGTCTTCTTGTTTGGCATGATAGAACATTCATAACATAAACAACCGAAGGAAACATTCAGCCGAAATCAATCAGATCTTTTCCGTCGTTGATGACGACGACCGATGGTGATGATTAACTGTGGCTGGAAGATTCATGGCTTGCGTGAGGTGAAAAATTACCCCAGAAATTCTATTTAGTCGGTATGATACGTGGTTTTCTGTGGTGATCGTTGGCATAAGAATTGAAAACTATTATACAAATCTGCGCAGTTTGGGATATGTACATTAGGGTGGGTCTAGTTTGTTTGTACCCCCTGCTCCCCACTGCTTTTCGATCTGTATAGAGGTATCCAAAAACTGTGCCAAATTCGAACGAATTCGGTTACGATCTGGATTTGCAGGAGAGCTTTAAGTGTGCATAGGAATCGAAGCGAAACTATTCAGTTGTTCGTAAAACAATCAATAATTGTTCAATTTTGACTTAACCTGAGGCTTAGATTGAATGCGGCTTCTGAACTGGTTAACCAACCGTATGCTGTTGGCTTAGTGCTCCGCACATACATACAGGCGCGTATGTGAGCTCGTAGGTATGCGCGGAGCACTTGGCTTAAAGTAAAGAGTTCTAAAATTTTTGCACAGAAGCCGAATCGATTTGCGATCTTCGACAAAGTTGTTCTGCATTGTGTTCCTAATCTATGCCTCAGGTCAATATTAAAGCAATTTTTGAATTTTTATCATTCATTTTCCATACAAATTTTATTGCTCTTTCGCTAATTCAGATCGTAGCCAAATTCGTTCAACAGAGCGTCGTCAACATGGAAAGAGCTGGGAAATCAAGAAATCTCAAGAAATTTATTGTATGACCTGGAAACTCGGGGAATTTCATTTAAATTCATGGCAATATTGCTCAATCCTTATCATAACTGCATTACAAACTATAATTATATCACAATCACAAGGAAAGGGAAACAATTAACTTTTGTTAGAAGGCTTAAAATTCTACTATTTAAGTTCATGAAAAAGTTCTTTTTTTTTTCCTTGATTTGTTTTCCGTCGATCTTGTTTTCCGTGCTGAGCACCAATGCTACCGACGGCTACGCTACGCGAATGACAGCTCCCACACCTGGACCGTACCTATCGACACATAACATATGTGGAACTCGATAATCAAAAATCGACCCCATTACAGTGATTTCAAGTAGTATAGAAAGACATCGATCTGTGAAATTAATTATACCAGCTGTAAAATGAGAAAGGGGATCAAGGGAGTAGTCAATTCTATTAAAATAATTATTGCGTGTTTTATAATTCTCTGTCTTCTTAGAACTTTTGAACTTATGTCTTGGTATTCCTTAACTATTTACGGCCTTTATTAAGAATTATAAAGCTAGCTCCTCACCTCGCGTCACACAGCAAACAAAGATTTTAATGTTTGCAATCAAAAAAGTATAAATTTTTCGCCGATTTTGTATGCAACGACCTGCCACCCAACGATTAATCCTGAAATGTCATTGTAAACCATACGTATTGTTTTTTTTTTTGTAGTTATGGCAAAAAAGTGGGGAAACTCCACGCCAATACTTCTTCTAATCTTAAATCTTTTTGTATACTTAGAAGAAAAATGTATGTACCATTTTTTTTTCGTTAAACTTTTTTTAAATGTTTGGAGCCAATTGCATCAACTTTGATTTAATTTTAGATTAATAAGGAGGAAAAATACGACCCCGCAAATAAGGAGTTAGCAGTATACATTGTGAAGTCCAAAGAAAAGCAGCATCATTTTGCAACAAGTGTCCTGGTTTATGCGGAAATTATGCAGTGTTTTGGCTTGACCATCGTTCCATTCGCAAGAATTTCACAAACAGAACGATAAATCAAATCGAGTGCTTATCGATACCTGTAATACCCAATGATTCACTTCTTTTTATTTTGTACATAAACGACATTTCCTACATATTTAAAAAAATAAAATTGCTTGTATATGCAGACGACATGAAGCTCTTTATGGAAATAAGTAATTCTAGCGATGCAGAAGAATTCCAGAATGAAATCAATATATTCCACACCTGGTGTAGTAAAAGTCTAATTCAACTGAACGTAAAAAAATGTACTGCAATAGCATTTAGCAGAAAAATTGAAACACCGCATATTGAAATATCATTAGGTAACCAAATAGTAGAAAAAAGCAAAATTGTAAGAGATCTAGGTGTAATCCTAGACTCCAAACTAACTTTTATAGAACATTATAATACTATTATTAGTAAAGCAAACAGAATGCTAGGCTTCATTAAAAGGTTCAGTCATAATTTCGAAAACCCATCACTATTAAGCTATTATATACCACATATGTAAGGCCAATTCTGGAATACTGCCACCTAGTATGGAATCCATACATTTCCATACACGAAGAACGCATAGAATCTGTCCAAAAACAATTCTTTTTATATGCTTTACGTAAATTGAATTGGACTGCATTTCCATTACCATCTTATGAAGCGCGCTGCATGCTCATCAATATACAAACACTTAAGGAGCGCCGCCAATTTGCAATGCTTTTTTTCATGAACGACATTATTTCAATGCGCATAGATTCGGCAGAAGTTCTCGCACAATTAAACTTTTACACACCTTGTCGATATCTTAGAACACGGAATTTATTTTCAGAAACTTCGTACAGAACAAACTATGCAAAAAATAGCCCAATCAATCGAATGATGCGCCTATATAATTTGCATTGCGGAACTATTGACATCACTATGTCCAAGCAGCAAATAAAAACTAAGCTAAAACAGAATAGAATTAATGCATAGTATGTAAGTAAACATTGTAATAATCATTGTATGTAGTCTACACTGGCTTGACGAAATGGAAATAAAGAATAGAAATAGCACGATTCAATCCTCCATATGCGTCTCAGCTGCGGCCAATTGAAAATGTTTTGAGCAAAAGATCTACTCCACTTATTTTGTACTAAAAACGTGGAAAGACTGATCGAAAAGGCAAAGGAAGGGAATGGCTATATTTTCTAGCATCAATAAGCAATATTTACAAACAAAAGTTATCGTTTGAATATACTTTACATAGGGTAACCAGTATTGGCACTAGTGGTCCAGTTTTTGACCTTAGGTCCATATTTGAAATAAATTTAAATGGCTTTATTTGCGTAGATTTCTGCCAAAACATATGTTCTAACCTTGTATCGAAACAAATTTAGAAAGAATGTTTAAATATTAAATTTAAGATAAGATTAATTCGACGACCACTAGGGCCTAAAACTGGAACACCAACCCTAGTTATGTTTCTAGATTGCTTAAAAAAATTTCAGCTTTTTATAAATGTCAACAGAATATTTCACGACACTCATAAGTTGACTTACTAAAAGCACAGTGAACAATATAAGGCCGGAACAAATCACATTTTTTTTGTCACTCGATGCTCGCACCAGTCGAGGGGGGGGGGGGATACAAAATAAACCAAAAAAAATAAAACATTTAAAAATTGTTCTACATTATATCTTAACCGTATATTTCAAACGCTAACATTTTTTATTAGCCTCCGCTTTAGCCCTTTACTTCTTTGAAGCCGTGATTTTTGACACTATTGCCACAAATGTTGACTTTATTATATAACTCGAGTAATCAACAAGACATATCGCGCATAAGTTTTTTTTATCCTTTCAAGGAAGGACATTGGTAATAATGTAGATGAATAGGATCAAAGCAATTGATTTTTGGGTATTGATAAATTCCGGATAAATCATCAAGCGGAATACCACAAACGTAACAGTTCTTATGAAAAAAAAACGTTCTGTTTTCGATACTTTCTCCCAATCCAAATATAACTCAGTTTTCTCAACAATTGTTCGTGCTTCAAAAAATTTAACTAGACTAATGGATTCAGGAAGGTCTATTCAACAAAATCCAAGTGTAATATTCAAAGAAAGGAGCCAAAATTGATCTTGCCTGAACATAAAATCCAAATTTTAACAAAAATACGTAGGCTTTGGGTGCGTTTTAAAAAATAATCATCACATATGAATTCAGCAAGGTCCATTCTAAAAAATACAAGCCTATTTTTTAAAGATATGAGCCAAAATGCAATTTGGCGGTACCGAAAAACCAAATTTCTATGAAAAAACACAAATTGATCCACCGGGCAGGTGAATAGAACCTTTGTTACCCAGTATAATCTCGTTTTTGATATAATCCATAGATATATGTACGAGCCCTAATGGATATTTTTTATTGGTCTCGGTTTCTGCACTGCTCAATTGCTGCAAACAAAACAGCAATTGCTAGTTTGAATTGGAGTCCAAAACATAAATCATAGCCTAATGACTTTTTACTTAATCTGCTTTATTGTGCTCTACATACTTTAAGCACAATCTTATTATATTACAACAATATTTGACGAACCAATAAAGTTAAATAATCAATCAGCCCAATTCTCTTCATTGATTTTCTCTTTCGCGAATAACCCAACTAGCGGCGCCGGTGGTGTAGTGGTAAGCGTGATTACCTCTCCCCCCAGCAGGCCTGGGTTCAATCCCAGTCGGCGCCGCCGGGATGTTCTGAGGCATAATATCTCTGGTCACGCCTTCCTTCGGAAGGGAAGTAAAGCCGTTGGTCCCCGGTTCATGAGTTGATGGGTCGATAGATAGGGTCCAGGTGTGGGAGCTGCCTTCCTGGCGTCGGTAGCATTGGTGCGCAGCACGGAAAACAAGATCGACGGAAAACAAATCAAGGAAAAAAAAAAAATAACCCAACTGCAAATGAATTTCCCATTCAGTGTGTTGATTCAGGCGCAAGCTAACTATAGTCACTATATTTATAGTCTGGCGGATAGAATTTCGATCTATCAAAGAGTGGAACCAATTCAATATATATTTTTTTTTCCTTGGTTTGTTTTCCGTCGATCTTGTTTTCCGTGTTGAGCACCAATGCTACCGACGCCAGGAAGGCAGCTCCCACACCATGACCCTACCTATCGACCCATCAACTCATGAACCGGGGACCAACGGCTTTACTTCCCTTCCGAAGGAAGGCGTGATCAGAGATGTTATGCCTCAGAAAATCCCGGCGGCGCCGACTGGGGTTGAACCAAGGCCTGCTGAGGTGAGAGGTATTCACGCTTACCACTACACCACCGGCGCCGCTGAATTCAATATATTGTACACGCAAACCAAAAATCTATTACAATGAATGTTAGTTCCGTTTCGTATCATCCTCTGTTTATGAACATCGCAACGAATGTTAGAAATTGACCATGCAGGCGATGTAATGGTTTTTTGTCTTTTTTTACTTCGTGTTCCATCTACGCTTTCGACTATACCAGTAAGCTTGTAGAACGACGCACATTGTAGAACATTGTAGAACGACACACACACTTGTCTCGAATCTCTCCAGCAGAAACAGCATACGAAGTCGAGCATGCTAGAATAGAAAATGAACGCTTCATGTTTGCTTTTAGGCTACCCATTTTCAGAAGCATGGAGAGAGCAGTGGAGAAAGCGCAGGTCTGATAGTCACAACGTCCGTGGTTTGAGTCCTGTCGGCAACCTTTTTTTCTATTTTTTTCGACATATTTAATTTCACTCACTAATACACTCCACATTTTTCGGTCTCCAATTTTCTTACATCGGACCGCAGCTAGGTATATCGCATCCTCGGTTCATGCGGTCTCCACTAACATCCTCTGATGATGAATCACACATAATTGTAAGCGAATCTTACATCCCCTGGTTGGGTGTAGACCAACAATTGAAATGGTACTAAAACTAAACAAAACTTTGATTATGCTTTCATCATTGGATAGGGGAAATTTGAGTTAGTTTACGTAGGCGAGGCTTTGACAGCTCAATTGTTCCCGAGATTCTCTCCGCCAGGCTATGAATATAGCGACTATACAGCTAACATCATCTTATGTTGAACTGTCCTGTGAGCTTAGCGAGAAATTAGTTTATGTTGCCGTGGTAAATCAAAGAGAGAGGCCGAGGATAGGCCCTTTTCAAATGTTCCGCAAGAATACAGAATAAAATTCGAAAACATGTTGCATCACAGCCTGCGGCACCTTCAACAGCTACGCATATGGGACTGATCGGTCAGAGTTTCCAATTTTGTTTCACGATGTAGCAGTTCCAATAGCGATTTTTTAAAATGAATGTGATGTATAGACCAAGGTTTAAAGCGCCAGTTACCCCCAGGAAAAACTCGCTGCACACGGCCAACGAGATCAACCCAAATTTGATTTTACTTTACTCATAAATCACAAAAAGTTTTTTCCTGAATACCAGAAAATGATAACACTAAAGATTGGATTTTCTCGGTCTATTGGTACTACTACTAGACTGTGTAAAATTTTCGTAAATTTTCCTCATTTTCCAGCAGATTATTGAGGTTTTTATTTAGGTTGATCTCATCGGTCGTGCACAAATTTGAAGGGACAACATCTGACTGGTCTTATAGAGCTTCTCGACGTCTAATCGGCGGACACTACTGTACAAATTAAATCCAACGAGTGCGAGCAAGAAGGAAACACATTAGTGGGAAAATACACCGTTGATTCATACATGTGTGATAGATAGAGAAAGACGATTAAGCATCGAAAAGGTCTATGTGAATACGTTGGGTAGGATGGTTCAAATCGCACCCCTGGTGTAAAATGGCCCTGCGCTGTTTTTCATAGCTTTCCCATTGTCAATTCGTGAATTTAAAAATCAGCATTGCTAGTTCAGTGCTTGAACTAACATTCTGGCACATGATATTTCCAGAATTAGTAATGGATAAGCAACGAAAAACTGCATGGGGCCATTTTAACCCAGGGGTGCATTATGGGCTATTTTCCCCTACATTCCACGATTTTGCGTCCGATTTCTTCTTCTGATCATAACGCCCAAACTAATCATAAAGCCTTCTTCTGACTGCGTGAAAAAAAAAAACATGGGTTAACCGACATGCACGTATCAACCATCTTGATCGAATAAGCCATCTCGAAAAAATCTTGCCTAGATTAAATTGGGAATCGATTGGGCTTTATAGATTGGGAATGTTTTATACAGGTGAGATAGCTTGTGTGGATGGCTATCGGGCGCAGACGGCAGGACGTGTGAAAATCGATTCTAATACCTATGTTACGCTAGTAACAAAGGTAATAAGGCGGAATCTCGAACACCAAACGTCAAATCGGTATGAATTTTTTCTGCAGGTAGATATGGATGAGGTCTTTCCACTGCTGTAAATTACACTTTGATGGGATGTACCGTTGATTTGTAAAAAATCGTTAACTAAAATCATTATATCCTGTAAATGTCCGGAACCAGAAGTCAGATCGGTATAAAATTTTTTCCCCAAGCAGATATGAATAAGGTCTTTCTACTGTTAAAGAAATCATGTTGATAAAGTGTACCGTTGATTTTTAAAAAATCGTTTACTAAAATCATTCTGGCCTATATATCTTCGAAACCGGAAGTCAGATCGAGAAAAAAATCAATAGCGATCAATGGCACAATGGGGCCTATCAAACGAGATATCAACCATATTGATCGCATGAGCCATCTCGAAAAAAGCTAGCCTAGATGAAACGCGTCCACAGACGCACATACAGACATCAGCAAATTTCACCTTACCGGGTCGATTTTTGATGTTTAATTTGATTTACGATGTCGTAATCAAACTGTCGAGCCAGAACGCGCCGAGTTCTATCGATTGGGAATGTTTTATACAGGTAAGATAGTTTGTGTGGATGGCTATCGGGTGCAGATGGCAGCACGTGTGAAAATCGATTCTAATACCTATGTTACGCTAGTAACAAAGGTAATACGGATGGATTCAGCAATCGGTAAAGCCACTCCTATTTTTCAAAGAAAGGAGCCGAAATTCAACTTGGCTGAACAAGAAACCCAAATTTTTATAAAATACAAGCCTATTTTTCAAAGATAGAAGCCAAAATTCAGTTCGGAAAAACAGAAAAATTAATTTTCTATGAAAATACCTTCTTTTGTGAATATTAACCAGATTTGTCCTTCCGGAATTCAGCAAGATCCATTCTATAAAATCCTAGCACACATTTCAAAAGATTGAACCGAAATCCAACCTGGCTTGAAAAAAATCTACCATCACGTATGAACCCACAAAGGTCTATTCCATAACATACAAGCCTGTTTTTCACGGACGGAGCCAAAATCCAACTTGGCTGATCATGAAACCCAAATTTCTATAAAAATACGTACTTTTGTGGATGTAAACCCAGTTTTCTCAACAATTGTGCTTGCTTTTAAAAAAATCTACCATCAGGTATGAACACACGAAGGTCAATTCTTTAAATTATCAGCCTAATTTTCAAAGGATGTAAATCTCACAAGAACGAAGAAGGGATCTAAGGGAGCGGAGTCTACGTTAAAAGTTAGGTAAATCACTTCAGGAAAGCTCAGACTAACATTCAATATAATTCAATCTCTCAACAGAAAATTTTGGACTCCCTAAGCAAGGTTTTGAACCACTTCAGAAAAGGTTGGACACCATTTGGAAAATTTAAGCTCAAAAAATTGTCGGTTCACTTCGGAAAACTTTCTACAATTTCACTAAGCAAGATTGTGTCCTTGCCAAATGCCAAAGCAGTTAGCAAAAATCTGGAGCTCACTTAGGAAAATATCAAACCCGTTCTGACAAGCTTGGTTTCAGTTCGGAAAAAGTTGAATCAATGCAGGACACCTTGGATTCATTTAGGAAAAGGATTAATCAGCTAGTGTTGTCTCACTTCAGAAAATGCGGAACCAATTCTTTAAAAATTGGATTTGGAATATGTTGAATCACTTCAGGCTTTCCTGAACTTTAAAAAGGATTGAATAACATAAAAGAAAAGTTTAGACACAGTTAGCAAAATATTGCTGACTTATTCGAAAGTTTGAATTCACTTCAAAAAAGTTCAGACTCAGTTTTGAATCTGCTTTGAAAAGTGTCACCTCAGTTAGGAATTTCCTGAATCGTTTCTGATTTGGTTTCACTCCTAAAAATTTTAAACCAATTTTGAAAAGATTGGATTTAGCTCGGAAATTGTTGAATCACTGTAGAAAAGAAATGCATCATTAAGTATCATTGCAGAAGGTTTGTAAGTTAAGAAATGTAGATCGAATGCAAAAATCTGACGACTACGGTGGGCTGGCCACATTGTAATAATGTCGGATAACGACCCACCCGAGCGTCTGTTCACCATGGAGGTGCGGCTCAAAATGGCGTCTGTTCTCCATGTTAGGAGTGGCTGATCACCGTACTAGTGCCAGCGTGGGACTCTAAACAGAGCTGTGCACGATGGTCCCTCGGCGAGACAGGTGGTTGGGGCAGGCCCAACAAACCGCCCTAAAAAAAACAAAGTTGCAAATACTGAAGAAAGAAATACGGATCGGAACAATCGGCACAGACCTACGCGACGAAATAAGGACTACGATTGGAAACTCGGACCATGGAACTGCAAATCGCTCGGCTTCCCGGGTTGCGATAGGTTAATCTATGACGAACTTCAACCACGCAACTTCGAAGTCGTAGCACTGCAGGAACTTTGCTGGACGGGACAGAAGGTATGGAAAAGTGGGCATTGAGCGGCTACTTTCTACCAGAACTGTGGCACCACTAACGAGCTGGGAACCGGCTTTGTAGTGCTGGGTAAGATGCTCCAACGCGTGATTGGTTGGCAGCCGATCAACGCGAGGATGTGCAAGTTGAGGATTAAGGGCCGTTTCTTCAACTACAGCATCATCAACGTGCACTGCCCATCCGACGACGAGAAAAAAGCGTTTTATGCGCAGCTGAAGCAGGTGTACGACGGCTGTTCGCAACGGGACGTCAAAATCGTCATCGGCGACATGAACGCTCGGGACAGGAGGACGGGAGGCAATGCATAGACCGGAAATCGGGCCAAACAGCCTGCATGCCGTATCGAACGACAACGGCCAACGATGCGTGAACTTTGCAGCGTCTCGGGGTATGGTAGTTCGAAGTACCTTTTCCCCCGCAAGGATATCCACAAAGTCACCTGGAGATCACCTGACCAACACACAGAAAACCAAATCGATCACGTTCTAATCGACGGGAAATTCTTCTCCGACATAGATTCGGACCACTACCTAGTTGCAGTATGCATGCGCTCAAAACTCTCGACGGTGCATAACACCCGTCGAAGTCGAACGCCGCGACCCAACATTGAGCAACTACGGGACGCCGGAGTTGCCCAGGACTACGCGCAACAGCTGGAAGTTGCACTACCCACGGAAGAGCAGCTTGGCGCAGCTTCTCTTGAAGATGGCTGGAGGGACATTCGTTCTGCCATAGGTAGTACTGCTGTAGCGGCACAAGGTACTGCAATCGCGGACCGAAGAAATGACTGGTTTGACGGCGAATGCAAACTGTTAGTAGAGGAGAAGAATGCAGCACGGGCGAGAATGCTGTAACACCGCACGAGATTGAATGTGGAGCGATACAGACAAGCGCGGAACAGACAAAACTCGGCTTTCCGAAGGAAGAAGCGTCAGCAGGAAGACCGAGATCACGAGGCGATGGAAAATCTCTACCGCGCAAAGGACACACGGAAGTTCTACGAGAAGCTAAATAGTTCGCGCAAAGGCTTCGTGCCGTAAGCCGATATGTGCAAGGACTTGGACGGTAACCTTCTCACGAACGAGTGTGAGGTGATTGAGAGGTGGAAGCAGTACTATGACGAGCACCTAAACGGTGAAGCAGCAGAAAACGAAGGTGGCACGTCAACAGACCTTGGAGCACGCGCAGAAGACGACAGGCTACCAGCCCCTGATCTTCAAGAAGTTGAGGAGGAGATTGGTCGGCTGAACTATCAAGTGAGCTATTAAAATACGGAGGTGATGCACTGGCTAGAGTGCTGCACTGGGTAATTGCCAAGATTTTGGAGGAGGAGATATTACTGGAGGAGTGAATGGAAGGTGTCGTATGCCCAATCTACAAAAAGGGCGACAAGTTGGATTGCTGCAACTACCGCGCGATCACACTGCTGAGTGTCGCCTACAAGGTACTCTCCCAAATTCTATGCCGCCGCCTGTCACCATTTGCAAGAGAGTTCGTGGGGCAATGCCAGGCGGGATTCATTGGTGCCCATGCTACCACGGACCAAATTTTCGCGATTCGGCAGGTTCTGCAGAAATGCCGCGAATACAACTTGCCCACACATCATTTGTTCATCAATTTCAAATCCGCATACGACACAATCGATCGAGATCAGCTATGGCAGATTATGCACGAGTACGGATTTCCGGATAAACTGACGTGATTGGTCAAGGCGACGATGGATCGAGTGATATGCGTTGTTCGAGTATCGGGAACACTCTCTCTCAAAGGGGGTTACGGCAAGGTGGTGGACATTCGTGTCTCCTATTCAACATCGTGTAAGAAGGTGTGATCAGAAGAGCTGGGATAGACACGAGTGGCACGATATTCAGGAAGTCCATCCAGCTCCTTGGCTTCGCCGATGACATCGAAATCATGGCACGGAACTTTGAGATGATAGCGGAAACGTATATCAGACTGAAGGCTGAAGCTAGGCAGATTGGGCTTGCCATCAACGCATCAAAGACAAAATACATGAAAGGAAGAGGTTCTAGGGAAGACATTGTTAGCCTCCCACCCCGAGTTCAGATTGACGGTGACGAAATCGAGGTGGTCGATGAGTTCGTGTATTTGGGCTCACTGGTGACCGCCGAAAATGATACCAGCAGAGAAATTCAATGACGCATTAGAAAAATTGATGTAAATTTAGGTGCTCTGAAACTGCCATATACGAGCGTCAATTTTGACATAAAATTGAGTCATAACAGACGCGAAATTTAGCTCAATCAAACGTACTTTCGAACTTTTCAGTCTCGGAGCACTTAATTTTACATAACATGTTTGTTTACGTCTCATCCTTTATGTCAAAGATGGATTTCGTCACGTGTAAGATTAGGTATTTCTAAGCGTGTACTTAGGACTCCGGAGGACGCTCCGGTCGAATAAAATTCGCCGCCGCACGAAGTTGACTGTCTACAACACGCTGATTAGACCGGTGGTGCTCTACGGCCATGGACCTGGACTGTGCTCGTAGAGGACCAACGCGCCCTTGGTGTTTTCGAACGGAAGGTGTTGCGTACCATCTACGGTGGAGTGCAGATGGATGACGGAACGTGGAGGAGGCGAATGAACCACGAATTGCACCAGCTGCTGGGAGAGTTAATGGCAACAATATCCCAACCCAATGATTCGTTTGTTTGAAATATCAATTTTTAAACATACGAATCATTGAATGCTTTGGAACATCAATTAAATACAATTGAAAATTAAGCAGAAAAATCTACATTTTTGTAAAGAGAAAATCCTTGGTAGCTTGAAATTCTATAAAGATTTCTCATGATATCTATCACCAACCAACCTCGGTGATCAGTTTGCCCCGGATAACAGTAGTTCAATTTTTAATTGTTTTTTTTTTTTTGCGAGGTATAGATTCCGTACCTTTTGTTTGATTTTTTTTCTGATTATTCAAAACATATTAAATTTAAATTGGTAGGAGGAATAACTCGATCGCATATTTGTAATACAAACTTTGAACGCAGATAATATGGAGCCGCCGCTAAGGATACTTCGAGAGTTCATAGAATAAAAAGAAAATCACAAACCCTAATATATCAACGTACGGAAGTGGAATATGTCGGTAAAAAGGTAAATGAATCATTAAACAATGACGATGTTCCTTAATAAGTAAAAAAAATCTCCTTAAAATAGATCGGGTTGCTCCTTAAATGATTAATCAAAATACGTTAAAAATCTTAAAATGCTCAGTAAATATTTAAAGTACGCTCCCTAAAATAGAGAAAACTGTACATTAAGCATTTGAAAATGCTCCTTAGTATGCACCGCTTTGCACCATTTTGAAGTGTAATTGTACCATATATCATCGGAAAAGCTGCTGTAGAAAGGTTAATAAGTACCATGAAATCAGCTGAAATGTTCAGTAAATCATTGTGTGCATTTGTGCATTTTTACACAACATTTCAGCTGATTTCATGGTACTTATTAACCTTTCTACAGCGGTTTTTCCGATGATATATGGTACATTTACACTTCAAAATGGTGCAAAGCGGTGCATACTAAGGAGCATTTTCAAATGCTTAATGTACAGTTTTCTCTATTTTAGGGAGCGTACTTTAAATATTTACTGAGCATTTTAAGATTTTTAACGTATTTTGATCAATCATTTAAGGAGCAACCCGATCTATTTTAAGGAGATTTTTTTTACTTATTAAGGATATATTCATCTGTTTTATTGAGCAAAAGTAGGGCTGCCGAATATGTCACCCCAAACCTGGTCTAATTTTTGACAAGTCGTTCTATTTTATTTACTATTGGCGGCACCCTGAGGTCTTCTGCTATGTTCTTTTTCCGAATAATCACCAAACACACTCAACCTGAATACCAAAAACCGGACCGGATGCAACTGGGACAATCGTGCTTGCACCTGAAGAAGCGCAAAACGGAAGTTGTCTGCCATTGTGGGGCTTCAAATGCTCATAGCAAAGCCCTGCTCGTGGTGCGCTTTATGTCGTTGCTTTGGCTCGTTCAAACTCGAGAGACGCGTCCCGTGTTCCATTGGACAGGAAAACACTTGTCGTTAAAGGGTAATGACTTAATTTAATTTCTTCATTCCAGACGCTGAGCTGGAGGTGGTTTGAGAATTTCGGGTAAATCATGGGAGAGAATTGACGAATATGTACTTCCCAACCCAACGCGCGCGGCAGACACACAATCCGGAGCACTGATTGATCGTTAACCACCCAGATCGATGTGAACTTCTTCCCCCGTCGAATTAATGATTATCACGTACACGCAAACGTGAAACGAAGCCAGTTGGCCGTTTCTGCTTCAGCCGGTATTCCGAGAGGAAATCGTAAAAAAATAAGACTTATTCGAATCTCCACCACACGTCAGTTGATCTGACTTCCAGCCATTCAGCTGCATTCGATCCAGTCCAGTGCATGAATAAAACCCCGCGAATTAATCCAAAAACAATTGTAACGAAACAATACCTCATGTATGAAGGTCATTGCAAAGTAACAACCATTCAGGTAAATAGCAGCAAGACGAGAAGAAAAAAAAATACTACATAATCGTAACGCGAGGCACACGGCAATAACTAAGACGCAGACAAAGGGAGCAGGGAAAAAAAGGTAAACAAATGTTAAATCATTACCATTGCCACTAACTTCGGTGAACCACGCCAGAAACCGCGTCATGGTCCAAGACGGGGGGACCGCACCGTTGTCGTCATCCGTCAACTTTGCTCTAGGGGTAGTCAATTGAGTGAGCCAGGCAAGATGGTCGGAAATGTTTCGGAGAATTGTATTTAATTATACCCAAAACGTCAATAATCCAATGAATAAAAATTATCTCCCAAGTATATTTGAGAAGAAAATCTCGTAATCTTAAGCGAACTTTATTCACTGTGCAAACAATTCCGTTCCATTGTTTGTTTTCAGCATCAAACATAATCAAACAAAAACATGCGCCATAACACGATCGCGACAGATAGCGACAGCGAGTGAGAAAAGTGCCTGCATGTAAACTGAACAGATAGAGACAGGAGCGTTCAATAGGAACAACAACAACAACAACAACAACAACAACAACAACAACAACAACAACAACACATTCATGCAGCATAACAAGATCACTAAGGCAAGGTCGCGGTTGCGGGAAATCTTTGCCACTGACTCTATTATTACCATTTTCAAAGTACACTGCTACCAACCAACCAACCGACGAGACTTTGACGAAGCAGAAGGTGGTGTTATGCAATCTTACGACAGCAATAATAATGGTGCCACACTAGTTTAGCGCGCCAGTGCTCCTATATATGTTTGCAAACGATAAATTGTGTCGGAGCGGGGTAATGTGTGCCCTACAGTAATACTAATGATATTGCTCTATTGTTTCCCGCCTCCTCCTGCGCTCGCATGCATATATAACATATCGCTTACGTGATATAATAGAGTGAGCTCTGTTCTTCACTGGCTTTTTTCGCAGCTTTGCACTTGAACTTTATTGCCATTTTATGTAGGCTATGCAATTTGTAATGAATGAAGTGGCAAATTGCACCGCAGTCAACGATATGAATTTATTAGCTATCAGTCATGATTAGCGTAAATGACGTAGCGCCTAGGCAATCTTAACAGTTCCCCTAAATTTAGGACGTCAGCACAATTTAATTTGCATTTTAATTACACGTCCCTTTCCCGAGAGACTAACTGCATCTTGAGGAATGTCGTTCGTTACAAATTGTTAATCGTTGTTTCGAGATACGTGAATTGGACGCCAAAACATAGTCGCGCACGCCCAGATGTCAAATTTATTCTAGCCCGCACTTGCAGCCGCTCTTTTCTTTGAGCTGGATATAATGCGTGGAGTAAGCCTCGGTGGCAATAACCATAACCATAACCGTAGCAATAACTCAAATCAGTAGGAACAAAAAGTTGAGTCACATTAGAAATGCGCTTATTGCTTCTCCTGCGGCTGTGATCCATTTGGGGATGACGCGACGTGGTTTGTTTGTTCAACTGATGGCGGTGAGTGGACGGATTTCGAAGACCTACTGAGTAATGTTTTGTTGGGTACGGAGTGTGATCACTTTTTTAACCATCATTAAGTGTTGGGATCCACTAATTCTCCCTGTACTGCATGGAAATGAAATAGCTGTATAGAATACTGTTTCTCAATCTAAGAGTCATGATTCACCGGAGGGTCGCAAAAAATCAGTCGATGTAGAGATTCAATAAAATCTAGATAGAGCTGGAATTAGGGCGTAACAGCTTTTATAAAAATGACTTCTCTTGGTGATTTTTAGAAGGTCAAGGCTCGCTTACGCAAATCAACATTACCATCGGGTAGTTGAAGACTTCCGCTTTCCAATGGTTATGTTGGTTTGCGTGGGCGTGCCTTGTATTCCTCAAAATAATCGAGAGAAGTCATTGTTTACAAAAGATGTTATGCCCTAATTCCAGCTCTATCTAGAAATATGTCTTGTGGGTTTGAAGCTTTATTACAGAATGTTCTAACAATGTCAATGTCTACTCTTCATCCCACAGTCTGACTACCATGATTATGAATTACTACCCAAGCAGCACCATTTGTTACTCAGCGAGTAACAACAACCTTAGTGTGACTAATAGACGGTCTAAATTATGGACAACGCACCGCATATAAAACTTCATGGTACCTTAAAAAGCGTGGTCAAAGTCTCTTTGCAAATTATGTTTGTGGCATAAGGTGTTGCACATAAGGTGCATGTAACATGATATTTGAATGACACAAATTTGTAAATGAGGTTTTAACTGACTTAAATGCAATGTTTCACTGAAATATTTAAAACAGTACTGTAGTGTTTTCGAATACATTTAAATGACATTCAAGTTAACCACATAAATGTATTGGATATTTTTGTTAGGTGATGCGGAAAAAGCATGGTGATGTTTTTATTTAGACTTCAAAATCAGAGATGACAATCGTAGAAAAAGTCATTGAAATAAAAGTATGAAATTAATTACTTTAAAATATTGATAACATGTCGGTTTTTTTTAAACGCATCTAGATTTATGGTGAAATTACAAATTTTGCTTCGATTAAATATAGATGCCTTCAAAAACTTTCAAATTTATGCCACAAAACTGCAGCTTAAAAACGTGTTGAAGTAATAAAAATTGAACTCTAAAAATATATATACATTCAAACTATTAGAAATTATAATAACTTTAAGGGGGTAGTACACTTTGAACGTCCAAAAAGAAAGACATTTCGTTAATTTTTTAAGCAATAAAACACTCAGAGAGGGCAAATATGTTATAACCCATTTATTAGTCATCCTTCGAACTACAATTTGTATTTTTTGAGCTCGATTGGCGTCTCCCCGTGGCCGGTGCACCAGGTCGCGCGGGCGTCCTCGTGCGGTAGACGGAAAACGGCGTAGGAAAATACGCCTTTCCTTGTGATCCTGGAACATAAATCGAACAAAAATCCTGATTAGTAATGAAATTTGGGTTAGAAATACGTATTCCGATTTTTTTTAAATTAATTTTTTTAAATTTGTGGCCTTAGGCAAGGTTGCAAAGACTCATTTCAGCTAAAACAATGATTTTCTAAATTATGAAATAATTAGATGCCATGATCAAATTTTGAATTGGTAGGATACAAGAAGAGGTTGCAAAGAATGTGTTTGACATATTAAACCTGTTTATTTCACTTCATGAGAGTCACAATCAGCGATTTTTCACAAACTCACTCACTCACTCACTCACTCACTCAGCGATCAGCAAATCGCTGATTGTGACTCATAGAAAGCAAAATTTACAGGTTTTATGTTTCCAACGCATACTTTGTAACCTCTTCTTGTAAGTTACAAGTAAAACATGCCATCATACAATCTTTTGGTTTTATTATTCCGAAAAACATTATTTTAGCTGAAATGAGTCTTTGCAACCTTGGCCTTAGGAAAAATAAGTCCATTTTTTCACCCTAAAAATGCTTACAAAATCGTGGATTAAAAATCCATTTTTGACAAAATCAAAAATGTGGATACGTATTTCTAAGCAGAATTTAATTCTGAACAAGAAAACCTAATGATAACTGGTTAGAGTTATTTTCCACGCCAGTTTGAAAAACCCCGTTTCGAGATAAACGCGTTTAAAGATAAAATGCTCTCTCTCAGCGCGCCGGTTCATGTTTTAGGAAATCGCTTCGTAAAGCGGTAAGGAATATTCTGGCGGACTTGGAGTCTTTTCTTAATTAAAGTATACATCCCAGGGAACATTTTATGCTAAAAAAAATGCATTTTTTTTTTTAAATCAAAGTGTACTCCCCCCTTAATAAGTATTTCATGTTTTTTTATTTTAATAGGGTGTGCAACATGAATAAATCGAAAAATAAGATTATTATGTTTCTTTCTCGTGGATTACATATGGCTGCCAGTCTTATCAACAGCATTCTAATTGTGTACACTGCGGGTCAACATGTTCAGTACAACCATATTTATTTGTATGTGCGGTTGTGTTTCCGACTGTGATTAATTTTTGGTTTCATTCTAACCGAACGAAATTAGCATGATGATGAGTTCTTAACAGGCATGGAAAATCATTTACATTCATTTGCCTCTAACTTTTTTAATCAACATGGAAAATCATTTACATTCATTTGCCTCTAACTTTTTTTCATCAACAGCATTTCGCAAAATGACGTATAGAACTTTTGTAGGTTTTGTTATTAATTTCAACTTTTGCTCATAACTCAAATCTGTATCTCTTATGCATCACGAACTAGAGCGGGCAGAACTTGTTACTGTTTTTCAGTAAATGTAAAATACATTCACTGAAAAACAGTAGTGGCTTCTATTCGCTCTGGTTCGTCATACATCAGAGATACGGATTTAACTTGTTAACAAGGTTTGTTCCGATGCATTAGTTCATTAGCTACAACATAAATCCTGTAAGAGCGCATTGTATGAATGTTTACGCTCATTGTTCTCAAAACAAAAGAAGCGCTCCTAGCAAATCCCTTTTTTCTATATTTATCGAACGGACGAATTTATCGGACGAAGAAAATCTAATGGCGTTTCAAATTGATCCTTTAATCAACGAAAATTGCCGCTAGGAAAACTTTGTTGGTCATAACCATCCGACACCTCTTCTCCATGTCCGATAAGAGTGTAGTAGCTAGGTCGCTTTCCATCGTTTTCAAAACAAAACAACACTTTTCCCACATCAAGAACACGAGTTGGTCTTCCAGTTGAGTTTGTTATTTCGATGTCGCATTGAGACGTCGCTTAGCGACGTCTCATTGAGAAAAGCGCATGAGCTTCGGCTCACGCGACTTCGCATGATACTCGTTCTCATGAAACGCATACATCTGGAAATGCGCTGTGCTTACAAAACAGTGCGACACACTGACATTATGAGAATGTGAGATGCGACAAAACTGAAGAGAGATAAACAGAGCGCTACAAATCTCTTGCGCATGAGACTGCTATGACTATGAGACTATTCGTATTGCGTCTCGCATACGGTAGCGCGCGCACTGGAAGCCTGGTTTCAATGCGTTTGGACGGAATTGAAACTCGTAGAACGAATTTAGAATCAAGAAGCGGTATTAGATTTTAAACAATATCTCAACAATTTGTGACTCTTTATCAAATCTAACGGTACGTATGGAAAGGTGAATAAATTTAAAAGCCATCTTTGACAGAAATACTCCATTTTATGTTTAAACTCGTTCAGAAAAGAGAGGTAAAGCGCGGGTTGTGCTTAGTACGACGGAAATTAGATCAAAAACCCTATATGTAAAAAAATGATCAATGGGATGGTCAGTGGTCACCCTACATAATGTACCCAGGCACATTTTCGGCTCTCTAAGGCAAGGCAGCACTCTGTTGTGAGTCAATCACCGACAAGATATTCTGAAAAGCTGGTAGATGCCATACCCCGTCACATCAGTGGGCAACTTAAACACGCCTACCAGACCCCTATTTCATGAAATGCCTGACCCGTAGCTGCAAACCTAGATTCTAATCAGCATAGTTAATTTAAAATAAATACTTTACAAGTAACAATCAATGCCTAATATTTTTTTTGTTTATTAATTTATTTGATAAGGCTCAACCGAATTAACTTTACTGAGCCGAGGATTCTTGGTCACTATAATATCTTAAAACTATAGTCAAAAGGTACAACACAATAAACACTTTATCTTCCGCTATCCAAAAAGCCTCCTCCATCAGAACTGGAGCCGCTTTCAGTGGTTTCATTGTATGGCAAATTGTTGTACGCCAACGAGGGTCAGAGCGCGTCCATTGCAGCAATGGACGCAAAACGTGGTCAGCACTCACACACTCATCACGAAACGGTTGCTTTCCAAAGTCGACGACGCATCGACCGAAAGAACTGCTGATGAAGAACAATGAGGAGGACCACACAATGGTTGCTGCCGAGAAAACAGACGATCGCGTAGCACACATCGAGAGTGGCCTGCTTTTGTCGACAGCTGAGTGAACACTGAAGGCCTAATAATTGATAAGCTTTTTTTTTAACCAAATAAGCATTTTTTATGCCGTACCGATAGATCAAATTAATTAATATAATTATAGAATATTTTTTAGCTGACAGAAAGTTTATTGAATGCAAAAATGCTTAAAAACTAATTTGAAGAAGTATTTTATGCATGTTTTTAAACTTAAACATATTTTTTTTAAATAAAATAAATGTTATAAATTTGTATCAATTTAAAAACAATCAATCAATAAGCAAATAAATAAATGAAATAAAAAAAGTAGAAGGGTCTGTGCCTAGTGACGGAAGCTTGACGTAGGACCGCTAGTGGACGGAACAAATGTGAACATTTAGTTCTTTTAATTGATCAATCATCAATTATCTTAATTCTTTCCGTTTTTTATTTGTAAGTGTATCAAATTTGTAGTATTTATTTCAAAGAGAAAGTTGATGAAGGGACTGTCAACTTGAGTATTTTCGATTCATCTATCCGACTTTAAAAGGTGTATTTTAATTTTTTTGTTATTTATTAATTTTTAAGTTTTGTGCATTTTGGTATTAAAGTGTATTCAATTCACCCCTCACAGGATTTCCTTCCGAATTATATGAATGGGACGGGGCGGAAAGTATCGTTTATGTAGAATATGTAAAAAAGGAGGGACTTCGAGAGATTGAACTCGTGAGAGCTAATTTTCTCACAAATTTGAATATACACCCAAAGCGAATTATTCCCACTTCTCTCATATTCCATATGGATTTTGAATACTTCCTACCAGCGTGTTCTGGAAAATGGTCAGACGATGATTAATCTCACCAATACATTCGGGCCTACAATTCCACACTTTCTATAGAGACCAGGTTGAACCTTGATAGCTAGCTGCTTGCGGGAACTGATGACCTTGACAAATGTCCAAATAATACTCTTAACAAATTTATGGTGGTCTTGAAAAGGACCATTTTGTAGTGATGGTTGAGTAATCTGAGCTGAGCACGACGAGCTACTGATTCCGATCCTAGCCTAGCGGTGGGACTTCATCCTCCTTCTCTATGGTTGCTCATATGAGCTCTGCAGCTCGCTGCTTGCAGGCAACCTTTCGTTGTTGTTGTTGTTGTTGTTGTTGTTGTTGTTGTTGTTGTTGTTGTTGTTGAAAGCACCCCTGCTGCTGTTGCTGCTGCTGGACTGGACACCACCACTTACGGTGATTGAATGAGCACCGTTCAGTGGGACCGCATCGAATTCGATTTTTAAGTCTGTGTTAAGGAATGCGCTGTTTTCAGACATTCGGTGATAATTTTGATCACCATTGCAACAGTTGGACATTTGGTATTTTTCAATAGTGACCTATTGAAAATTAACTAAGTGTTCATTTTAACAGATTGGTAGATAAATTTCCAATCATTTGGCTTGTTTAGAATTAAAATCTATCTGCTATTGGTCGAAACCTGACCTCTTTTCGTAGTGCTGTGCATTTTGGTTTTTTGAAATTGCGTGGATTCTATAGATCCTGTGGAGATCTATCGAGCCCTGATGTATGTGTTGGTAGAGGGAAAAATGTAAACTTTGCGGGAGACGATGTCATAACACTCGAAAGCAATTTTGTGAAATATGAAGTAAAACAAATCCTAGCTAGTTCTGCATGATGATTTTGTTTGGTTTTATTTATTTGTAAAGTCGCCGGGAAATACCAGCTGATGATTTGTTTTTTATGATAACTCCTTACTTGAAAACAGGCAAAAACTCACAAACAGGCTGCTTTTTCATGGTATACAGTGTGATAATTCAATAATCAATAAATTATCTCAACATTTAGTGGCAAACCATTCATAATTTTTTGTAACATACAAAAAATTCTATAATCCATATTAAATTTCATATGTAAGCGCCGATTGAAACAATCTTTTCGACGTCACTACAAGGGTGATTGATTAAACGATTAAACGTGCGGAATGAAAGCCGAGGAAAAACTAATTGCACCAATATATTCAGGCCTACAATTCACACACCTTCTATAGACAGGTTGAGCCTTGATAGCTAGCTGCTTGCGGGAACTGATGACCTTGGCCAGTGTCCAAATAAAACTCTTTAAAAAAAATTTGGTGGCCCTGAAAAGGACCGTTTTGTAGTGATGGTTGAGTAATTCTGAGCTGGGTGTTCAACACGGATGAGGCTGTCGAGCTGTATGTCGTTTGGAGCGAGGGTGACACGCTTGGCATAGATAACCGACCCGCAGCGACTCACGAAGAGCTACTGATTCCGATCCATAGCATAGCGGTGCAGCTTCTTCCTCCTTTGATGGTTGCTTATGTGGGCTCTGCAGCTCGCTGCTTGCAGGCAGCCTTTCGTTGTTACTGGAGAACAATTTTCAACGCCACACGCCAAAAGCACTGCTACTGCTGCTACTAATTTCGACGACCGAAAACCACCACACAGTGGTGTGGTCGTTGGGAGCGTGTGGTTCTGAGTATGGCGATGAGTGTGCAAAATATTACGCAATTCCATCCTCCCTATTCGCACGCGCCTGAGGATCGGAGGCAAATGCCACTTCGACTTGTTTCGTCTACTTACTACTCTCTGACGACTGTGCTGGGGAAGCAGCATATGCATGTAGGTAATTGATGGATTTGTTAGTTAATTCGACGCTTTTGGACAATGCTGGACATTTACCAGTTTTTCAATAGTTTCTTGTTGAAAATCAAAATTCGGAAGCTGAGTTATTAACGTTCAAAATCTTTCTTAATTTGTTACATGTTCCATTTTCGGTTTTCACAAAGTGTACCCCCATATAGAAATCAAAGACGTAGTCCTACGTCAAAACAAATTAAAGAAGCATTTAAACCAATTGGAATTAATGACTTTAACTCGTAAGCCCCCAATGTCTATTACTGAAAAATGCTAAAACATTCATTCTTGAACAGAATATTTGTGTCTATCCATTGCAATAGAACCGCAAACTGCTCAAGTTTTGATGAGCATTGCAGTATTTAAAAAAATCCTTTGATATTAAAATATTATGAACTGAAATAGTGGAATTTTTTGACGTTGGGGGTTTGAAAATCAAACGAAAGTTTACCGGTTTTTTTTTCGGTGCGGTTTGATTTTTGTAATAGCAAGCAATCCACAAATTATGTAAGGGTTTTTGAATGATCTTTAAATCCCCCTCCCGTCCTTGTCAGACTCTGTAAAGTTTGCAGTTCGCAACCCTTCCCCCGAAAATCTTTCTAAGATTTTAAAGTTTTCAGACAATCGTTAGATATTGATTTGGGTAAATTTTTACATGAATTTGAAGGTATTTTGGCATTAAATTACTTAAGATAAAATTATTTTTTTCACCTACTAAATTGGGTGTATGATAATGTTAACTCCCCTCTCCCCCTATTCCGTTACTGTGGATGATCCCAAATGTTGGAAAATATATAAATAATCCAAAAAAATCATTTTTTCCAAAGATTCCATAGAAAATTAGTATGCAACAATACGCTTTCAATCTCATCAAAGAAAGTTGGACTCCCAACAAAACCGAAAGGTTGATTTTCTGTGGCTTTGGAGTCCATATTTGTGCGACAATGTCTGAAAAAATTGTATCTACACGCAAACCAAAAATCTATTACAATGAATGTTAGTTCCGTTTCCTATCATCCTCTGTTTATGAACATCGCAACGAATGTTAGAAATTGACCATGCAGGCGATGTAATGGTTTTTTGTCTTTTTTTATTTCGTGTTCCATCTACGCTTTCGACTATACCAGTAAGCTTGTAGAACGACGTACATTGTAGAACATTGTAGAACGACGCACACACTTGTCTCGAATCTCTCCAGCAGAAAAAGCATACGAAGTCGAGCATGCGAGAAAATGAGCGCTTCATGTTTGCTTTTAGGCTAACCATATTCAGAAGCATGGAGAGAACAGTGAAGAATGCACAGGTCTGATAGTCATAACGTCCGTGGTTCGAGTTCTGTCGGCAACCTTTTTTCTATTTTTTTCGACATAATTAATTTCACTCACTAATACACTCCACATTTTTCGGTCTCCAATTTTCTTACATCGGACCGCAGCTAGGTATATCGCATCCTCGGTTCATGCGGTCTCCACTAACATCCTCTGATGATGAATCACACATAATTGTAAGCGAATCTTACATTCCCCGGTTGGGTGTAGGGTTAACTACCCCATTTCTGGCATATTAAGCTCAACCCGCACTTAATCTTTCTTAATCTAGCGCAGATTAGCACCAATCGGAATGTTATTATTACTAATGGCTTCCAAATTTATTTACCTTTCCGTATCTACCGTAAGATTTGATAAAGAGAAACCAATGGTTGAGATATTGTCAAAAGTGTAACACTGCTTCTTGACGCCAAACTCGGCCTACGGATTCTAAACTCGGCCTAACGCATTGAAACGCCATTGAAACGCCAATGAATTCATTTCGGCCTATCGGATGAAGATAAAACATGATTCGGTCGGAGCGCTTCCGTTGTTTTTGGGAATAATGGGTGCAAACATTCATATCAAGCGTTCTCATTGACTTCGTTCGTTAGCTTATTAACTAAAATATCGTACCAATCGCATAATTGACTTGTTAACTCTGATGGAACATGGATTTATTTGAAGTTTTCTCCTCGATAGGCCCAAAATGGGCGATTAGGCCAAAGTTGTTCTCTACCCTACCCGTCAATATTCTCTAAAAAAATGAGATCGGTAACGGATTCCAAAGACGGTCGTTGGAGATAAGTTGTGGAACTCGTATGACTCCCGGAAACAAGAAACAAAAGTTCAACTCCAAATAAATATACCAGCTAGCTGCTGCGTATCATCCAATTCTGGTCAATACATAAATCCTTGCTTTTTGACCCCTTAGTCATTATGATCGACTATTGCTATCTAATAATTAGTTAATGGGATCGATATTTCAACGCTTAGAGTTCTTACTTCAAACCCTAAGGATTCAAACTCCCAGTTTATTGCGCGAGAATTAAAGCGATTTCACTACGTCGATTACGCAAACCGTTAGACTTCTTTTCATAATCATCTAGTCATCATTCACTGATCTTTTAGAAAAAGCTTATAATTATAAAGCAAATATTTCTATTGAAATTTTGACAAAATACAAATCAAAGACTTCACCTGAACAACATTACACCATAAGAAAATAGAGTCAACCAAAATGGAGGATTTAATATAGTTCTTTAATGTCCTGCACCGATAACAAATCAAAACGCCCTCTCATAACCATTAACAAGTGTAAAAGTCTGAATTGATTTAATTTTTTAATGTTTGGAAGATTTGTGAACATTTTCCATTATAACAACATAATTTTAGCCGGTAGTGTGCGGTTCGTCCAAAGCAGGCTAGCAATATATAATTATCCTTATACAACTCCAATCAAGATATATTGCAGAAAGAGAGAGAGAGCGAGTTTATCGTGGAGTAGTAGTAGCCAGCACTTTGTTTTTATCATTGGTGTTTGAATTCGCTGATTATAAGTAATCAACGCTATTTATTTAGACTGAAAACCGATTAATCCAATTCTAAATATCTTGGAATAAAGTTGGTATGGTCTTATCACCGTTTCAATATGGCAAATCATCTCTTCATAAAGCCATCACAAATTTAAATCTAATTCAACGTTCAGAACAACTTGAAGTTCCCTCACCAAATTCGAACAAATTTACCTCATTTAAACATTTCCTGTCCTCTTCGAGCACACATACACACGCTTGTCCCGTGGCTGTCTGCTCAATGCTCTTTGGCATCACCGTGCGCCTCTTGCTCGTAAGCCCAGCGACCCATACCCATCAACCACAGCACACAGCTTTGAGTCCTTGAGGCCACAAACCAAGGCCCATTGATCTACATTCATATACCAGTAAATATAAGCGCTCGAAGGCTCCATAATCCGAGGTACCGCTTGCCGGTTCCGTATGGGATTTCGAGTGCATTTATGGAGGGCGAGCACAAAGCGCAAATCCCTCTTTTATCATCGCCTAATCTGAGGAACGTGCTCGTCGGATTCTGAAGTGGTGGACCATGCACAAAGAGGGCACATGTGTCGGTCGGTGGTGGTTTTCAATAACTCTGTGTCTCTCTGAGCTTGTTGTGCGAAAGGTCGGCAAAATCTAATCCTCACGGGTTCATAATTTGACGGCGAAAACAATAACAAGCCGATCAGAAAGCCCCGTAAGTGATCCCAGGATTGAGATAATTGAAATTGGTTCTTCACAGTGCGGTCAATCCGACCGGATCATTGTCGCTTTAGGCAAACGAAGGTGTGGGATGAGAAATGTGTTGAGCACAAAACATCATGCATCATGCATCGATGCGATCGTCAATCACACCTTTCTTGTTAATTTTAAGTAGATCACCTTTGTCTGCGCCCTCTCTGTTACAGTTCAGAGCAGCAATACAACACCTGTTACAGGTTTGAATGGATTATCGACGATTGTCGGCCGCTTGTACGCCATTCGCCGTCGTCGAGGACTACTACTTCAGGAAACAACACGGCGAGCACCATTCGGCTGCGGGACGAATTGCTTTACCTGTGTTTTAAAGAGCATCTTAGGAGTTTGAGCATAAGCCCACACGCACAAAGGGGACCGCCTCGGGGCAACGTGGTTCCTAATTGCTGCTGCTGATTCTTTGGTTGGTAATAAAATTTGAATGGAAAGCAGATCATCAGATGGGGCAGCACTTTAAGGCCGAATTTATAAGCTGCGAACTTTAAAGACCCGACGGAGATTAAGAGTAGTAATATCATTATCGGATCATCATCGGGGCACGCTGTTCGGAGACGACAAAGTGTGCGTTTCTTGCGCGGTGACACTAATTTTGTTTATGAAGATGAAACCCAGCCATATTTGGTCCCGCAAAAAAAAAAACAAAGAAGAAGCTCAAGCACTACGGTTCGCTACTGGTGTGATGGAAAATTTCAATTATCAAGTCAAATCCGTGGCAACTCTCCCAGATAGCGGTGTTTTGCGTTTCTTATCAACAATACACATTTGATTTGCAAAATTTGGCCCAACAGGGAAAGTCACGCACAGCTTGATGCAGAAACAATTTGATGGGTATAAGAAGCGAGAGCGGATTAACACTCAATTACCATTACGGTTGATGCTCGGTGATTTTTTGTTAAATGCTAACGAACCCGAGCAGTTCGGCGGGCGGTTCGATTGACGATTCGGCAAAAGCGACGGGCTGATACAATTCTAGCGGATTATCTCGCACTAAATGGACTTATTCACGATTGCGGGCTAATTTGGGCGATCGCTTTAAATTAAAATGGGTGATTGCAATTAAGTGGTTGACTAATTTATTTTTTTGTAACATGCGGAAGTATTTCGCATGATGAGAGCGCGGTGTTTTTTTTATACTTCAAGGATTGGGTTGATTATATGAAATTTAAACGTTTTGAAAATGCTATCAAAAGCGGCTTATATTTAGATGAACGTTTCAAAAGGTCCTATCTACTTTGATGGATTGGCAACCACGTCTATGCAACCAGATTTAGTTCTGTTTTTGCCACATAGGCTGATAAACGAGGTTCTTCTAGCGTCCAAAACGCCACTGTGAAATCTGTGATACTGAGCGAAGTCCGTTGGCGGAACTTTGGAGAACACAAACTGCCTACGGGACAGGTACTGTTGCATTCTGGTATTCGAGCTGAAAACGCTCCCCAGCACCTTGTAGATGGTTTCCTGGTTCAGGCTTAAGCAGTGTTTATCAAGTGAGACTCTATTGATGAGAGGATAATCGTTGCCATATTTAGAATACGGGTTCGAAACCTATGGTAAGGTTATAAGTCAACTGATGCTGCATACACACTAAGATTATTTTACCGAAATCTGTGAAATTTTACCGAAATCTCAACAGCTGAACGTTCGGTAAACAGTTCGGTGATTTTTCACAGTTTTCCAGTAAAATTTCACAGATTTCGGTGAAATAATCTTAGTGTGTAGTTACAAGGATAAGGCATATTTCTACATTCAACAGAACGCCGTCGTGGATAAGGTTCCTAAGGGTGACATCAAGATCTAGACTGGTGACTTCACTGCGATTATCGGTTCCAAAAACACGGAGTATGAGTGTGACATAGGACGCAATGCACACTGGGCCAGGAATGCAATCGAGAGGAGCAAAATAAATAACTCCGAAACGAAGCTTTTCCGCGACTTGGTGTACCGGGCAAAACTTCTCATCATAATAAGTACCATCTATTGACATAAACAAATAGTACAAAACTCTTCCGCAAAGATGGCGCCACAATATAACTTCTTTCTCTGAAGTTTTGGAGACTATTTCTTCGACAAAGTTGTTTATCTTGACAAACTAAACAACTATTTTGAAGACGTAACATTTCCACAGAGTTGCTTATTTTATTAAGATAAACAACTTTGTCGAAGACATAATGGAGACCTCAGACGCCAGAAAAAGAAGATAGATTGTAGCGCCATCCTTGCGGAAGAGTTTTTAACTATTTGTTTATGTCAATAAATGGTCCTTATTACGATGAGAAACTTTGCGGAAATGCTTCGTTTCAGAGTTATTAATTTTGCTCCGCTAGATTGTATTCCTGGCCCAGTGTGCAATGGTCTCAGAGCAATAAGCGAGAACGGCCAGCTATTAACAAAGTCACGTGAGTTAAACGTGTAGACGGAGACTTTTTTTATCTCCGGAATAAGAGGGATACTCGGGCAGCGTTTCAATACTCGCTGGCTAGAATATCCAGCAGTGAAAAAAATCTTTCGTTGAAGAACTTGATCCCAGAGCAGTGGATGTTCCAGAAGGTGGCAGCGTAGAAGAACAATGGACGGCTATCAAGAATGCCTTCATCAAGACGAGTGAGAACAATCTTGAAGAGCCGCGCACTCAGCGTAAATAGTGGATCACGGATGATACCTGATGGATGATATAGGATCATAGAGAAGCAAAAACTACAAGGGACAGCCTTATGGGGTTGTACGCAATGGTGACGTAGGACTACGTGGTCTTATATAATAAATGTTATTTGTTAACTGCAGCAGGAGCTTGTGTTTTGTGTAGGAATAGGAATTTGAGCTGTTTAAACTCTTTAGTATGAGTATGATTGCCCTAAAAAGAACCTTTTGATATGAATTTTAGTTGGGACATGGTCAGGAATTTAACTGTTTTGGAAAATCTTGGTGGCCTTGAAAAGAGCCGATGGCAGTACAGACTTAAAGCCTTTGAAAGATGATAATGACGTGTAGGCAGCTGGATCAGTAATTCAGACCGGACAATCCCATATTCTTCGGTTCCATGATTGGGCACTCGCAAGAGTCTCGGCCCGTCTGCTGCTGGACAAGGGTTGAACTGGTGTCTGCGACAGGTTGGAAGGCCGCAGCGAGGGAATCCTCAACCTTGCTACGATGAAATGCGATACATGCAAAGATGCAAAGATACTACAGGGAAAGCCTTAACTTAAATATTGTTTAATTCTTAGATGTTTGATGTTTACAATAGTCATACAATAGTCATACACTTAAGGTCGGTGGGATTTTTCTGAGGCATAAAAATCTCTGGTCACGTCTTCCTTCGGAAGGGAAGTAAAGCCGTTGGTCCCGGCCCATGTGTGTTGAATTAGTGCGATATCCTACACAGGTGTGGAAGCTGCCTTCCTGCACATTCGATTGCCGTCAATGGATGGCAATCGATGTCCGTCGGTGATTGGCACTAGATTGCGGAACAGAGACTGACGTTAAATAAAGGAAAAAAAAATAGTCATACAGTTCAAGTGGTTAAGCCTAGTTCCTGTTCACATTTGATTGATTTGTTATTATATATAATTCATTATTCATACATCTTAACTTTTGTGTTTATGTTCAATTTGTTAGTTCTGTCTCCTGTTTTCTTAATACGTACTTAATAATAACTTAAAATTACTATTTATACATTTTTATTTACATGATTTACATATTGAGGAGGAGACCTGCTGATGTTAGTGTTTGCATAAGATTTTAGTATGAGTACAATAAAAAATGAAAATAAAATAGGATACGGAATATTTGGGAATTAAATGAGGTTTTTGATGATGACATGCTCAGATTGGGAGACTTTCAAACGGAAGGACTGGATGACATTCAGAAATCCAGTTTTGAGGATTTCCATATTAGCAATATCATCAATAGTTCTGGTCCAGGGAGGTAGGTTCAAAATCATTTTCAGAATATTGTTTTGGAATATCTGAAGTCTCAGCTTGTGTGATCGAGCACAAGATTCCCAAACAGGGAGCCCATACTCAATTACTGAGCGGATGATTTGCTTGAAGACAGCAAGCTTGTTCCTCAGGCTCAGTTTGGATTTTCTGTTGATGAGTGGATACAATTGCCTGATCAGGACATTGCACCTGGTTGATATTTTTTCCACATGAGACCTGAAGATAGGTTTGCTGTCTATAGTGAGACCAAGATACATTACCTCCTTGGACCATTCAATAGTGGAGCCTGCTAAGCAAACCTTCACATCATCAGGCGGAATTAGTCTAGGGAATTTAGAATGAGGAAATATGATGGCCTGGGTCTGTTAAAATAGTCAGCCAGAACATCCAGGCTTCGCTGAAGTTGATTGGTGAGGGCTTTGATCACGCGCGACCCTTGTATATGAGAGCAGTGTCATCTGCAAACAGAGACAGCTTTTCACCACCAGGAAGGGTGGGCATGTTGGATGTGAAGATGTTAAAAAAAATAGGGCCAAGGCTGCTGCCTTGGAGCACACCAACGTTAACATTGAATGTGTCAGAGGTGGCGTTGTACAGCAAGACCTGAAATGACCTGGCCGACAAATAATTTGTAATGATTTTCACTAAGAAAATCGGAAAATTGTACCGCTGCAGCTTGCACACCAGGCCATCATGCCAGACATTGTCGAACGCCTTCTCGACGTCCAACAACGCCATGGCTGATGTTTATAGACACAGCTCTATTTCGCCTGATGATGTACGTAACACGAAGCAGCTGGTGGACAGTGGAGTGACCTTTCTGGAAACCGAACTGTTGCGCAAGGAAAATATTGTTGGAGTCTGCAAAGTCCAACAGTCGAGATAAAATTATCTTCTCAAACATCTTCGAAAGAGCAGAGAGGAGACTGGTGGGGCGATAGCTGTTGAGCAGTACAGTCTACGTTTCTTCTTTCGCTCTCTTCGTTCGTTCGATTGCGTTGTTCCGTTTTTTTTGACGTAGGACTACGTCTTTGATTTCTATATGGGGGTACACTTTGTGAAAACCGAAAATGGAACATGTAACAAATTAAGAAAGATTTTGAACGTTAATAACTCAGCTGCCCCTGGTCCAATTTTAATAATTTTGTCACCAATCGATCAGAAATATGGCTACGCATCGATAACAGCATTGTCCAAAAGCGTCGAATTAGCTAACAAATCCACAAATTACCTACATGCATATGCTGCTTCCCCAGCACAGTCGTCAGAGAGTAGTAAGTAGACGAAACAAGTCGAAGTGGCATTCGCCTCCGATTTTCGGGCGCGTGCGAATAAGGAGGATGGAATTGCGTAATATTTTGTACACTCATCGCCATATTCAGAACCAAACGCAAATTCTTCGAGATAACTACCATACGTCGTCTGGCTCACCGTGGCGGTGTCTGACGTATCTCCGGTCTGATTTACGAGGTGTGCTGAAGGTGCTTCTGAAAAATGAGATCCGTGATGCTGTCACTTACAGTAAACACACCAAGCGTAAGCGGCCATGGCCAAATTTGCAAGTTTTATCTGTCAAACACAAACTTTACAATATTTTCTTGTTGCTTACGCAAACAAAATATTATCATAATATTTTATTATTCCGTAATTTTATAAAACATTTTTTTAGCCGAAATGAATGGAAGGAACCCTGCTCGTGGATTACATATGGCTGCCAGTCTTATCAACAGCATTCTAATTGTGTAGATTACGGGTCAACATGTTCAGTACAACCATATTTATTTGTATGTGTGGTTGTGTTTCCGACTGTGATTAATTTTTGGATTCATTCTAACCGAACGAAATTAGCATGATGATGAGTTCTTAACAGGCATGGAAAATAATTAACATTCATTTGCCTCTAACATTTTTCATCAACAGCATTCCGCAAAATGACGTGCAGAACTTTTGTAGGTTTTGTTATTAGCTTCATCTTCTGCTCATAATTCAAGTCTGTATCTCTTATGCATCATGAACTAGAGCGGGCAGAACTTGTTACTGTTTTTCAGTGAATGTAAAATACATTCACTGAAAAACAGTAGTGGCTTCTATTCGCTCTGGTTCGTCATACATCAGAGATACGGATTTGACTTGTTAACAAATGTTGTAGCTAATAACAAAACCTACAAAAGCTCCATACATCATTTTGCAAAATGCTGTTGATGAAAAAAGTCAGAGGCAAATGCATGTAAATGAATGCACGAAATGAATGCAAATGATTTTCCATGCCTGGTTCTTAAAACTCAAATTTATGTAAAAAAAAAAAAATAATCAATGGGATGGTCAGTGGTCACTCTACATAATGTACCCAGGCACATTTTCGGCTCTCTAAGGCAAGCCAATCACCGACAAGATATTCTGACAAGCTGGTAGATTCCACACCCCGTTACATCAGTGGGCACCTAAAACACGCCTACCAGATCCCTATTTAATGAAATGCCTGACCCGTAGCTGCAAACCTAAATTCTAATCAGCATAGTTAATTTAAAATAAATACTTTACAGGTAAAATTCAAGGCCTAATAATTGATAGCTTTTGAATTAGGACTACGTCTTTGATTTCTATATGGGGGTACACTTTGTGAAAACCGAAAATGGAACATGTAACAAATTAAGAAAGATTTTGAACGTTAATAACTCAGCTGCCCCTGGTCCAATTTTAATAATTTTGTCACCAATCGATCAGAAATATGGCTACGCATCGATAACAGCATTGTCCAAAAGCGTCGAATTAGCTAACAAATCCACAAATTACCTACATGCATATGCTGCTTCCCCAGCACAGTCGTCAGAGAGTAGTAAGTAGACGAAACAAGTCGAAGTGGCATTCGCCTCCGATTTTCGGGCGCGTGCGAATAAGGAGGATGGAATTGCGTAATATTTTGTACACTCATCGCCATATTCAGAACCAAACGCAAATTCTTCGAGATAACTACCATACGTCGTCTGGCTCACCGTGGCGGTGTCTGACGTATCTCCGGTCTGATTTACGAGGTGTGCTGAAGGTGCTTCTGAAAAATGAGATCCGTGATGCTGTCACTTACAGTAAACACACCAAGCGTAAGCGGCCATGGATGTCATCTACGTTTTGAAATGACAGAGACGCACTCTGTTTGGTTTCGAAGGTTAAATCATCACCAACTTTGGCAACAAAACGGCTCTTTTCATGGCCACCAAGCTTATTACAGTAAAGAGTAGGAATAGAATTCATCCGCCTGTTTGTCCATATTCAGAACCAACGACCACACAAAATGCTCATGCAATCAAACTGGAAGCAGGGGTACAAATTATTTTGATCATCCTTGAAAAAGGACAGAATGCCGCCCTTCAACTTGAAAGGCTTTCCTCCCGGACTGCGGGAAAAAAATAAACTTCTACATCACGAAGGGCGTCCGGTGCACCATCCAGCTGTGCACGGAAGGATACAAATTGATGGTTCCTGCGTTGAACCATTACAACGCGGTTCAGGCCATGCTGGACCAAGCACAGATGGAGTACTTCTCCCACGACATCGAGGCTGTTAAGCCGTTCAAGGTGGTCCTGCGAGGACTATACGACATGGATACAGGCGTCCTCTTGGAAGAACTAAAGCCGGTCCAAATTCACAAGATGGCTCGCCACAACAAGGCCGTCAAGTACCGCGACCAGCTATACCTGGTCCACCTTGAGAAGAACTCAACATCTTTGATGGACCTCTAGGGCATCCGCGTCCTGTTCAACATAGTGGTGAAGTGGGAGCAGTACAAGCTGGTTAGTCGTGGAGTCACCCAATGCTCGAACTGCCTGCTGTTACAGTGCTGCCAACGCTGCCACTCAATCAAAGATTGGCTGCTGCGGCGGCCGCCACCGCTCAAGGTCAAACTGCCAGAGTCCCTGCAAACTTAGGCCAAGAGACGACCACTGCTCCACAGCCACAGGATCTCCCCACAGCCCCTGGGCTAAACTGGCGTCAAGATGGACCGTCCCCATCTTCCTCAAGATGCACGACATTGCCAACACCATCAAGAACAAATCCGACCAGCTCCAAGCTGTGGCTATCTTCATGCTCAGTTATGGACCGTGAAACCATCAAGATCACCAACTGGAACGCTTGCTCGCTCAAGAGCAAGATCATCGAGTTCGTTGACTTCCTAAAAAAAAAAAAAAACATCGGCATTGCCGTTATCACCGAAACCCACCTGAAACCGGAGGTAAACATCTACCTTCCTGACTTCCGGCTTCTAAGACTTGATTGAACTAGCTCCAGGGGAGGAGGAGTGGCCGTTGCTGTAAGGAGAAACATCTGCTGTCGGCTTCTGGCGAGCTTCCAGCTGAAAACCATCGAAACGCATCGAAGTCTCCACTTCTGTCGGCCCTATCACCATCATTGCGACCTACTGCCCCAAGCAAGTCACCATCAGGGACGGGTTGGCAGCAGACCTGCGGAGAGACATCATCAAACAAACTCGACGGCGCGAAAAGTACATCATCGCTGGGGGGTGTTCAGGTCTTGGGGCAACAGTCGACGCAACCAAAACGGCATCATCCTGAACGACGACCTGCAAGAGGCTCGCTACACCATATTAGCGCCGGACTGTCCCACCCGGTTGAGCCGGTCTGGCGTTCACTCCACGATAGACATCTCGCTACCTGTGACCCATCAGGAGCTGAGTTTGGACCACTATCCGAAAACGTTCATCGGTGTCTGAGTTCCATCGAGGAGGCGATATCCCGGGCCAGGGAACAACACGTGCCAGTATTCAGACAGGTGAGCAATACTCTGAACCTTGATAGAATTACCAAAGATCTCATCAGACTCCGTAGCTCCATCCGAAGGCAATACCAGCGTTCTGGTTTACGTGTCTTGAAGACCCATTGTAATCGTCTTACAAAAACCTTCCAAGCCAGGATGGTGGACTTCAGAAATCAAGATTTTGCCAACAAGATCCGCTCTCTCCCAGATTGTGCAAAGCCCTTCTGGAAACTAACGAAAATCCTTAAAATAAACCAAGACCCATTCCACTACTGACCCCACTGGATCGTCCCGGCGACCCAGTGGTTCATCTGATAACTCCTGAAGAGAAGGCTGCCGTGATAGGTCAACACTTCGTCAGCTCCCATAATCTCGGACAAAACATCGTCAGCTCTCATGAATCTGAGGTTGCTGAAAATGCAACCAATCTTCATCAGATTCCTAACATTTTTCCAGAGGAATCTGAGGTTACGGCTGACGAAATGTTGGCCTTTATCAAATCATCTAAAAACATGAAGGCCCCAGGTTTCGACAACATCCTGAATCTGGAACTCAAACACTTGAGCTCCAGATTCTAGAAACATCTGGCACTGATTTTTAATCAGTGCATCAGACTTGGCTACTTCCCCTCGTGTTGGAAGTCAGCTAAAGTCATACCCATCCGGAAACCTGGGAAGGATCCGTCCTCTCCTTCAAGTTATCGACCAATCAGCCTTCTCTCAGGGTTATCAAAACTGTTTGAAAGTGCAGTCTACCCCCGGCTCCTAACATCTGCCGAACAAAACAACATCTTACTCGAGGAACAGTTTGGTTTTCGGAAAGATTGTTCGACTGTCCACCAGCTGACTTGAGTGACAAACATTCTCAGACGGAACAAGTCTGTTTCGAAAACATCTGCCATGGCGTTGTTAGACGTTGAAAAAGCATTCGACAATGTCTGGCATGATGGCCTGGTGTTCAAATTGCAGTAGTACGGTCTTTCAGTCTCCCTAGTGAAGATAATAAACAACTATCTACCGGATAGGACGTTCCGAGTCTCTCTGAATACCATCACATCGGATTGTTTCAACATCGGTACCAGGGTTCCACAAGGAAGCATCCTTGGCCCCATTCTATTCAACCTGTTCACCTCCGATATGCCAGCTCTCCTAAATGGTGGATCGTTGTCTCTGTTCGCAGATGACACATCCATCGTTTACATGGAGGCGAACCAGCCTCAGGCTGAAAGCCTCCTAAATAAAGATAAATCAATCAATCAATCCATCGTTTACAAGGGTAGGGTCATCGGAGCTCTGACAGCAAAACTTCAGAGAGGCCTGGACGTCCTGTCTGAAAATAATCAGATCTGCTTAAACGGTTCAATGGTGGAATGGTCCAAAGAGGTCGTGTACCTCGGGCTAACACTAGACAGCAAGCTTCTTTTCTTTCGTTGACAAAACCAAAACTAAGTGCAACATCTTGATAAGATCGTTGTATCCACTTATCAACAGGAAGTCAACCCTGTCCCTGAAAAATAAACTTTCTGTCTACAAACAAATCATCCTTCCCGTAATCGAATACGGTATGGCAATCTGGGAGAGTTGCGCCAAATGCCATCACCTCAAACTACAAAGGTTCCAAAACAAGATCCTTAGGATGATCCTTAACAGTCCCCCGTGGACTAGAAATTCTGAGGTCCACCGCCTGGCTGGTCTTCAGCCACTGGAGTTACGGAGAGCTGACTCCATCGCAAGGTTCAGAGATTGGTTAAGTAGGTAGAATAACAAATTAATACATTCAAACAACATCCTTCACAAGAAGAAAATTGAAAAACATTACACAGTAAAAAAAAAAAACATGTGCAACACAAAATCAAAAAGTTTACCAAAGATGAAGAGCCCTTCTGGCTAACCTCTTGTCCTGTATTAGCAATTGTAAACCACATAGCAAATGAAAATAAAGAAGAATTTTACTACTTCCCTGGCTTCAGGATGGGAATGACTTTAGCTAGTTTCCAACAATGTGGAAAGTAGCCAAGTTCAAAGCACCTGTTAAAGATGGTGGTGAGATGAAGGTCATCCACCGTCACCCTCTACTCCCTCTGAAAGGTAATGGCAGATTATTCAAGCATTCGAACAGACCCCAACACTACATTTAAAAGTGGACTTACAACCCTGCTACCTAACTGGTGTGAAGTGAGGAAATGATTATCAAGGACGTTTTGTGTCTACCAGCAGAAAGTCTGTGATCCGATTCAATTAATAATACGACACTGTACATCGAACGAAACACTAGATGCTAACGACACCACCAAATAGGAGGAGCTTTGGTCAGCTACTGTATGTACAAAAGCAGCAAATAATATCAGGCATATCAGGTGAAGTTTTTCCTCTTTTTACAGTTTTGTCGCTTGTCATTTGGACATGAACTAATAATCATTTTTCGGAAGCTAGAAAATCATACTTCCCCTATTATGGGTATTTTATCATACAATTCATCTGCTGTGACTTTCTGCACTGCTTTATGCGTTGTACAGAAACAGCCTGTAGCTTATAAATTACAGCAAATACACTGTAGTGTAACCAACCAATAAGTAATCCATTTATGTGCCATAGAATTAGCAATTAATTACGGAAACTCTTTGAAGCTTAAAATCTTTATTGAATTTACTTCACCAAAAGTTAGGATCAGGCTTTGAGAAGATTTGAAGATAGGTTTAAGTTCTCACCAGTATTGGAACAATACAATGTAAGCGTTAACCATCGATGAGCCCCTCGCGAGAACATAACAAGAGCTATGAATTTCCATTAACAAATCGATAGTTCTCAACGCTGTGCCGCAATCTTCGTCGTAAGAGCTGACCTCAGGAGGTGATTCGGAATCATAAATCAAACGGGAAAGAATCATTCATCGACGAGCGGTCATCGTGTTGAACCGATCGAGGCGGGAAAAAAGGTAGGAAACTGCACATTTCGTATGCATTGAAGGAAGGATGCACGTGTTGAAAGTTCAGAGAAATTTACCATCCTCTCGGAAGAGGAAAGCTCATTTGACCGGGATCCACCCGCTGAGGTTCGCCGTCATCGTCAGTGCTTGTTAGGTAATTGACATCTCAATTAAGCTGATTTTACGCTGCGGTTTTCTTCCCTCGAATGGCAGTTGGAGAAATCGTATTCTAATAAGTTTTGACCCTTATCGCTCTGCAAAGATCGGAAGTTTGCCATCGAGATGCCAATTAATTCGATCTAATTTATTTAACTCAGTACAGCGACGATGCAAATGCCGCAGCTAAGAAGGTTTTGCGTTATGATTTAGTTGGAACATTTCAATTAATTAAAATAAACTGCGACTTGGTTATCGTTCCACTGTTGGTGCGTCTGCTGCTGCTGGTACGGGTTTCAAAACAGTAGGACGCAAATAAGTAGTTAGTGGAACTCATGTCTTGATACACTTCACACTGTGAAGAGGGCAATTTGGCGTTCCAGAGCGTCGCAGAAACGCTGCTAGTTGGGAGCTCCATTAAACTCGCAATACAAATTGTCCGTAATAACACTAAATTTCGGAGGCGAATAAAATAAATCCTTATTTTTTCTGCTTGGTGGGATTCCTGCATTGGAATGGTAGGGATGTATTTTCTCATAATGAAGTCAAAGTAGTACCGAAAGATAGATATCAACGTAGGAGGTTAGACATATCTAATATCAATTTTGCTTCACCTCACTCAATCGATTCCAAATCAGATCCGGATCATTCTCCCAAAATGTGAGCTCTGTATGCGAACTTATACTGGCCATTTGATGTTTATATGGGAATTTATATGGGAAAAGTTACTTTTTATACTCATCGTCCTACCCTTCGTCAAAATGATGTACGGAAAAGTTTGCTATCTGTGCTTTAACGTCATATGATTATTATTATTTGATTGGGAATATAATGTTCTTGTCAAAAGCTCAATCATATGCTCAGCTTTCAAAGGACTGTTCATCAAGGTTGCAAATACTCATTTCAGCTAAAATAATGTTTTTCTGAATAATAAAACCAAAAGATGGTATGATGGCATGTTTTACTTGTAACTTACAAGAAGAGGTTACAAAGTATGCGTTTGAAACGTAAAACCTGTAAATTTTGCTTTCTATGAGTCACAATCAGCGATTTTCTGATCGCTGAGTGAGTGAGTGAGTGAGTGAGTGAGTCTGTGAAAAATCGCTGATTGTGACTCTTATGAAGTGAAATAAACAGGTTTAATATGTCAAACACATTCTTTGCAACCTCTTCTTGTATCATACCAATTCAAAATATGATCATGGCATCTAATTATTTCATAATTTAAAAAAAATTGTTGAAATGAGAATTTGCAACCTTGCTGTTCATTAATGAAAGTAGACACCTGTTTCTCAAAGGAAATTATTTATTTTCGAACAAATTCATAATTTTACTTTATATATGTAAATCAAAATCAACATACATATGACCGATATCACGTGAGTTTGCATGTTTACTTCTCATTTCTGAAGAACTTGGACTTCTCTCTTGATACCGCCCATTAGATTCTGCACAACTTTCTTCTTAACTTTTCGTTGTGCTGCAGACCAAATTTTGTTGAAGCAGTCAACAGAGCTTGCTATTCTTCCATCTTTCTTAAGATGCCGTTTAATTATTGCCCATTATCTTTCGATAGGACGCAGTTCAGGGCAGTTTGGGGGATTTTGGAATTTTTCGACAAAATCGACTTTTTCCTTCTTGAGCATCTCCAACGTAGCAGAAGCATAGTTAGCAGATGCCAGATCCAGCCAAAACAATGGAGGATCCGTGTGCTTTCGGTAGATGGGTAGAAGCCGTTTTTTGATGCATTCTTTTCTGTAATTTTAACCATTTATTGTTTTATTGTTATTGCTGTACGGAGCCGATTTTTTTTGCAATGTTTCTTAAAATTAGAGTTAGTACAAAAGGTGTCCGAATACTCGCGGCTTATTCCAGGTTACGGGCTACAATCTATTAAAAGGTAGGGAAGGGATCAAGGAAAAGGTTCACAAGGATGCGATTGATTGATTGATTGATTGATACTGGCTGTTTTTAGACGATTGACCATGGGAGATGCAGTGAGGAGTCGCCGGCGCCGGTGGTGTAGTGGTAAGCGTGACTGCTTTCTCACACCCCAATGGGTCTGGGTTCAATCCCAGCCGAGGTCGGTGGGATTTTTCTGAGGCATAAAAATCTCTGGTCACGTCTTCCTTCGGAAGGGAAGTAAAGCCGTTGGTCCCGGCCCATGTGTGTTTGAATGGGTACGATATCCTACGCAGGTGTGGAAGCTGCCTTCCTGCACATTCGATTGCCGTCAATGGATTGCAATCGATGTCCGTCGGTGATTGGCACTAGATTGCGGAACAGAGACCGACGTAATGAAGTGAGGTGTCGGGAAAGTGCTCTTGATCTCTCTCGAGATGACTGGTGGTTGTTTACAACTGCAACGAAACATAAAAAGAGGGGCTTGGGAAGGGACAACGATGAGAAAACAGAAACTAAAATTCTAGATAGAGCTGGAATTAGGGCGAAACAGCTTTTGTAAACAATGACTTCTTTCGATGATTTCTAGAAATTTAAGACTCGCCAACGGAAATCAACATCCCTATCGGGTAGGGCAAGACTTCCCCTACCCGATGGTTATGTTGATTTACCTGAGCGTGCTTTGAGTTCCTATACATCATCGAGAGAAGTCATTGTTTACAAAGGCTGTTACGCCCTAATTCCAGCTCTATCTAGAATTGATACACGAACAGACAAATCACTATCACACTCTCTACGCTAGTAATTTTAAACGTCAAAGTTGATGATCGACGAAAGCATTGGTAATTTAGAAACTAGTGGCTTCAAAAGAGTATTCAACATTGGAATCATCAAAACAATAATGTTCCTCATGGAGTCAGACACAATCAATATTTCGAGAATGCCATCTACAATTTAAGAATACGTAAACATGGCTGCATGTTGTCCTGGCTGTGGAACTGGAATATCCGAAGCCTTGAAAGAAGCTGAGAGCCACGGAAAATCCCTATCAACATCAAATGGTTTGAAACCCGGTGAGGGGGTTTCGGAACATTACCGCTACTTCCTGGTTTCTTCAAGATTACTCGAGGTTCAATTGAAGAGCCCTCCTGAGGCTGTTGCGCGATAATTTTGGATCGCTTCCTAGGTAGGACTTTGAAAACGAAATGACTTCCCTCGCCAAAATTAGGGTCAGAGGCATGCTTGGCATACACAGTTTTTCTTTTTAAAGCAGTAGATAGAATAGAGTTTAAGCTTGTTATAGATATGTAAAAACAAGTAGATTTTAATTCTAGCAACAAACTGTATTTGTTTTTGAGTTGTAAAAATGAAGTGAATGAAGTGAGAAAAAATCATTGGAGTTGATAAAAATGTTAAGATTTACCTACTCTTTGCACATCTATAGTAAACTATGATCATAATCTATCAATAACTTTAAAGAAAAAATAATTTCAACAACTGAGTGAAAAGTTATTAACAAATGAGCAGTTAGTGTGTACAACTGTGTACGCCAGGCATGGTCAGAGCCCTGATCATCAACCGAGAGAAGGTCAAAGGGGTTACTACAGGGAAGGAACTCGGGAAGATGGAGTAACTGATGTTAGGATTTCGGCGAAGAAACGCTGTGCGCGAACCTTCAAAGACTGCTGGAGTTTTTCTCCCTGCTGTTTGTATCTTGGACCATCAGTACGAGCATGCAGAATTTTCAAACAATAAGGACATTTTGGGGAGGCGCAACAAGAACCCTCCGTATGTTTCTCCCCACATTGATCACAGCGTGGCTTGTTACCACAGAAAGCCGCAGTGTGCTTACATTTTGTGTAGTTCACTATCTTGGTACAAACAAGCGCACAGGTAACCGGATTATCCCTATCCCTGGTAATACTGACCCAGCGAAGGTCACACGAAACGAGTTCGAAAGCGTCTAGGTTTCGTTCGTTCCAACGAGTGACACTGAATGCATTTGAATGCAGTCTAGTTTTTTAATTTTCGGGAGGTGAGGGTTCTTGAAGACACCAACCCCACCTTTCAGAAAATCATCGCGAGTTATACTCGCTTCGGTAACAACTCCCTCGATTTCAACTTCTTTACTTGGAATAAAGGGTGATACGGTCAAAATTTGGTCAATGGAAAACGCGTGTAAATCAGTGAAATCGTTTATTTAAAAAATCAAATTAAATTTCTTTTTCAAGTTCAATTAGTATAAAATTCAGGAAAAATATTCAGTTAGGCTTCCGCTTTTCCAAATCCGAATTGCCGGGCCTTACGCTTGACCCCTGCCATCAGATTTTGTACAGCCACCTTGTCCACCTTCTTCGCCGCAGAAAGCCAGTTTGCCTTGAACTGCTGCTCGCCCTTAGCAGTTTTTTGGTCTTCTTTAGGTTCCGCTTGACAATAGCCCAGTATTTCTCAATTGGGCGGAGCTCTGGCGTGTTGGGAGGGTTCTTGTCCTTGGGAACCACCTGCACGTTGTTGGCGGCGTACCACTCCATGGCCTTTTTACCGTAATGGCAAGATGCCCAATCCGGCCAAAACAGTACGGAACAACCGTGTTTCTTCAGGAAAGGCAGCAGACGTTTATTCAAACACTCTTTCACGTAAATTTCTTGGTTGACAGTCCCGGAAGCTATGAAAATGCTGCTTTTCAAGCCACAGGTACAGATGGCTTGCCAAACCAGATATTTCTTTGCGAACTTTGACAGTTTCATGTGCTTGAAAACATCTGCTACCTTTCCCCTTCCTTTTGCCGTATAAAACTCCTGTCCCGGAAGCTGCTTGTAGTCGGCTTTGACGTAGGTTTCGTCGTCCATTACCACGCAGTCAAACTTCGTCAGCATCGTCGTGTACAGCCTCCGGGATCGCGCTTTGGCCGTCGTATTTTGTTTATCATCGCGATTTGGAGTCACTACCTTCTTGTAAGTCGATAGTCCGGCTCGTTTTTTGGCTCAATGCACGGTTGTAGACGATACACCCAGCTTATTTGCGGCATCTCGGAGAGAGAGGTTAGGGTTTCGCTTGAAACTACCGGCAACTCTCTTTGTCGTCTCAGCGACTTCCGGTTTTCGATTTCCCCCCGATCCAGACTTCCTGGCTGTCGACAAACGTTCCCCAAACACTTTAATTACATTTGTAACGGTTGATTTGGCAACTTTTAGCGATTTTGCCAACTTTGCGTGCGAGTAGCTCGGATTTTCGCGATGCGCGAGCAAAATTTTGATACGCTGCTCTTCTTGCTTGGACGGCATTTTGACAACTGAAGAGTGAATTCCAAAATCAAAATAGGAGCAACATTTTACACACACACACACCTTCAAAATGAGGGGTGTTCAGGTTTTTTAAATGCAAAATTGAAAGAAATACGTCAAGTTGATATTGACCAAATTTTGACCGTATCACCCTTTATACACTCGATATTCCAACAAAAAAAAGCTCAAATACAAAAATTTAGCTTGCCTGCACACGATCGCTAACGGTAACACGTCGTTTATTTGGTCTTACTTTCAAAATCTCGGACACGGCTGAAAAATGTTTAATAGTGAGTACGGTACGGTGCTGCTCGATAAAGTGCAAATGTTTTGCAACGTACCACATAAACTAGATAATACACTAACAACGTTATCAATGTCAGAGGCGGATGCATCGTTATTTTAGGCAGATCTATATTTTAATGGCGCTGGTGAATATTGAGTGCGACTACTTAGCTCAAATTTTAGAAACACAGCACTGTTGAACACAGAGAAAAAACTCCCGGGGTATGGGAAACTTTCCAGCAATTGTTCTCGAGCAGTTCAAAAACTCTTTAAAAATACCAAATAAAATGTTTCGAAACGCTTTCATATAGACCAGCGAAAGAGAGTTGTCGAATTGCCTCACACTCAAAGATAAATTAAATCAAAAAAGCTTAAAAAGTATGCAGTTTCCCGCTTCACCTTATTGAGTCCGAGCCATGATTACTTCGGCACTAGTCATGCATGATTAAATTCGAAGTAATCTTTCCGGTATTAAATTTAATTCTTTTTCAATATTGATATATATGCAAAAAAGATTAAAATTCAATAAAAAAATATTAAAATAGATTCAAAAATGATTAAAATTTATTCAAGAAAAGATAATCTACAATCTAATCAACCATGATTAAACTGGGATTAATATCAGATGCTTATTTTTTAGAAAGAGAGGATTAATGTTTAATCATTCGATATGATTAAACTGAGTTTAATGTCAAATTGATTAAATTTCAAGCAAAATGGGAATACTTCAATTTATCAGAGCACGCTTTTACTTTTATCCGTTTAATGATTTAACAAAGTTGGTATTTTTTGAAGTTTTCTAATGGGCCGAACACCACCGAACACACACACACACACACACAAAACGTATCCGATGAACGACAGCCATGCGACCCGTTAGTAACGGTGTCATACCCATTCAATTAATGTGAGTGAGTGAGCGTATAACTTATGAGAGTGATCAATATTCCACGTGTGTGGCCATCAGCAACAGTACCGTAACCCATAGTCGTTTCGATCAATTTGGCTCGTCCTCCCAGGTCCAAACTCTCACCTCCGCTCGACTCGACAGGTCGCTGGAGTTTATCCAGTCGGGGGAAAATTCACTCGATTAATTTCCTTGGAGCGCCTCAAAACTCGAACAATCGTGTCCAAAGTGGTTAGTTGTCCCCGAGCGAATAAATATCGTAAATACGGCGTGTTATGATTATGATAGTCATAAAGCGAATCGTTCCACAAAAGAGTCACTCCTTCTCCCTTGGCCGACAGAGCCTCGAACTTCGAGTGATTTCCCTTTACAGCTTTTCTCCGGCGAATGACCGACGGACGAAGCGACGAAGCCTTGTCACCCGAATTGTTTGGTTTTGTTTCTCCGCTCGTAAGTTTTTATTGAAATTGATTTTAATATATTGTTTATGAGTTTTATGGGCGTCATTTTTCACGATGTCAAAAATTTGTCGTCTCGACAGGTTGGAACGCTGGAAAGTGTCAATACAAATGCAGACGAGTTTCTGTTTCCAATCACTTTCCGGTTATTCAGCGCTAGGATAGTCGTCGACGGTCCGTCACAGAAAACTGGCTGGCTAGGAGAGGGCGTGTTATCAAAAGTGGAGACATCTCATTATCACCGTGGTTTGTTTTCTTCTTCGCAACGGGTGAGTGCCTTCCTATCGCCTTTCGGTGAATATATGATGGACAATAAAAATAAACATTTAAAACCATTTCCTTAATTTCTTGATTACAAACATTTATCACCCGGGGTGGACAACGGAATTCAATCCATTTTTATAATTTGATAAATTTCGCCTCATTTGGGCCCATTAGATGGCTTCGAGGTGAAGATCGGCGACAGAACTTTTATGGTATCGAAACTGGTCGGCCGGACCAATGGGGAATGTTGGTGGTTTATGGTTGCATCCGAAGCTATTAGTCATGTCGATCGATCAAAATGGTATCGTTGGCGTGGGGGTTGTGGATTCAAGAGGACCTCACACACGCAACAGGATATGGATGGTGTTTTTTGACAGGTGCAATCAACGGAACATCGTTGTAAATTCATACGAGTGTTGCGGAAAACATGAGTGACACCTTAAAGGTGTTTAATATGAGTGGATATAATTAATCAATTTGAGGTTCGCATCATTCGATGGATTTGTACGACAATGCCGAATAAGGCAAACATTAGCTCTTACTTGACCTTAACCGACCTAAAAGCTCTACCAGGCTGTCTATTATTTCCGAAAATGTCATCAATATATAAGAGGATGATTAAAAGTTCAACTGTGCCATTGCCAATTTAGAGAATTCTTCAAACAGTATCGACATTTGCATTCGAATTTCATCCCCAAACGTCTATGTGGTTGGCAGCACCCTCTCAGATTCCAATGAAATGTTGTGGGTGTAAAGACTTCGTCCATTTGAGAAATGTTGCACATTTTTGCCTTTAAATACGATCTTTACCATCAGAAAAAAACTGAACTTGTTTTAATCTTCTTTTTTATTCAAATAACTCAATAAATGCTAAGACCTACACATATTTGGTACATGAATGAATTGTAGAAAAATGTAAATTTTTTTTTTCTTAAAAATATATTGAAAAATTTGACTACTAGGGGAAACAGCCCAACGTCGGTCTCTGTTCCGCAATCTAGTGCCAATCACCGACGGACATCGATTGCCATCCATTGACGGCAATCGAATGTGCAGGAGGAAGCTTCTACACCTGCGTAGGATATCGCACCCATTCAACACACATGGGCCGGGACCAACGGCATTACTTCCCAGACGTGACCAGAGATTTTTATGCCTCAGAAAAATCCCACCGACCTCGGCTGGAATTGAACCCATACCCATCGGGATGTTAGAAAGCAGTCACGCTTACCACTACACCACCGGCGCCGGCTGATGTAGAACTACGTATTTGTTGAATATACTGGGGTGCGAATCAAAAAAATATGTGTGGTGAAGTAGTGTTAGGTTTTGAACGCTTATAACTTTGTCATTTATCGTTCTGCTTGAACCTGAAAAGATATAAAACAGCGCTGCTGTTGTGCCTCTGCTCATCAAGGTGGTCATACTCTAAAACAGGCTTGTTAGGACTAGGAACTGTAAATAATAATTAAAATTTCAAATGTACTAAAGTTGAAAAGACTACCACACAAATACAAGATATAAAGACCATTTAAAGTGAAACGTGAAGGATGCCTCTGCTCATTACCGCTTAGGACGGCGTGGCACTGGGTCCTGCAGCAAGCAGGAGCTAGTCAGTAGTCAATATGGTTTATATATTTGTGGATTTGCTAGCGCTAGTGTACTAGCACTGTGCAAAAAAGTAGCCAGCATAATATAAGCAGGACATGTGCAATAGAGTGATGCAAAATTTGAAATTTTCGCTCCACAATACTTAAACGATTCCAAACCGGATCCTGACTAACCTCCTGAGATGGCACAAACCATTTGAAGTTAGTATAGAAATTACTATGGTAAAACCAAGATTTTTGTTCATGTCTATCTAATAATTCACCATATTAGTCTGCTTCAAAAGTCAACTGTGCTTGTAGGAAATTTTCCCAGCTACAACTTTGCTGAAAACCACTTTTTGATTAAATGCAAGGATCGAAAGTTATGAATGGTTCAATGCGCTGATGTCTTATGCTCATTCTCAATCAACTGCTCAGCAGGCAACATTGGTGTTTCTGGCGCGTTGACTAGGACACAAAAATCAAGACTACTATGTCACATTGCAAAATACAGTGTTGCCTACAGAGCAGCTGCTTGATCATGTCATTAGTTTACCAACCTCTTAAATAATTAATAACTTTTTCCTGTATAATTTTACATAGAAACGATCTTCAGCAAAGTTGTAGCTGAGAAAATTTTCTATAAGAATGGCTATCGAACTGTTTCACAGCTCAATATGGAAACAGACTAGAAGGCAATGAACAAAAAGTTGAGAATTCCCATAGTAATTTACATGTAAACTTCAAATGGCTTGTGCGAAGTCTGTTTCTAACCAAATGAGTTGTAACTTTGGGAGGCTAATCAGGACCCGATTTGAAACCATTTAAGCACGATGGAGCAAAAAAGTCAAATTTTGCATCAGTCTAATGTGCAAGTTCACTAGTACACTAGCGCTAGGAAATCCGCACAGATGTAAACACTCTTAGAGAAGGATTATGGTGTGATCACCTTGACAACCAGCGATGAGTTCGAAGGAAGCTTTGGTTCATTTATACAAAACAAGCTCCCCCCCCCCCCCATCTCCATAAACTTGAAAAATACATGAACTTTGACGATCACTTTTTTCCGATAAATAACAATTAACAAACTTACAATGAAGCAAAATTAATTCCCGCTTCTTCGCAAAGAGCCAAAACATTCAAATTTGAAAATTTGAGAAAACAAATTCGCTCACGAGGCATTTTGATCATGTTCAAGATTTATCAACAATAGACTGAAAAACATATTTCTGGATCAACAATAGAAAAGGGCCCATCAGCATTTGTAAAAGTAAATCGTTCCAAAGCCCATTCCTCACAAATCGAAGGCTGCCCACACAAACCAACACCATCATCGTGTAGGTGGAAGTTTCCCCTATTTGATGATGGTGTAGGTTTGCGTGGGTGGCCTTCTGCTTATGAGTAAAGGGCTTTGGAACGGTTTGCTTACAAATGCTGATGGGCCCTTTTCTATTGTTGATCCAGATTTGGTACCTCTTTAAATGCAATTACATTAATATCCAAAGTCCATCCTTTTTTACATATTCTGCACAAAAAATACTATCTGCCCTGCCCCATTATTAAAAAAAAAACAGCGGGAAATCCTGTCAGGGGCGAAACATAGAAAGTATTTTTTGTGCAGAATATGTAAAAAGGATGGACTTCGGATGTTAATCTACTTGCATTTATAAGGTACCCAATAGTCAGTTGGATGCAAAGGATCGTCAGGCAGACGGTTCTTCGAAACGACCCAAGCCCGCTACGGAGAGAGTTCGGTGTTATCAAGCAAACATGAAAGCAGTCAGTGGTAATGCGTCACCATCTACTGATTGGGACGCTGGATAAGGTCCTTCAACTCGAGGTAGGAAATTCAAATTAATTTGTAACAACAACCTTTGGAACCACATATGTTCGACACGAGTAATGTAGAGTAATGAATGTTAGTTGGACCTATTTGGCGCTAATTTAGTCAAAGACAGTCTAAGAAACTTCTTCTAAAAGCTCACAAGAAAAATATTTGTTTTAATGATTAACATAATTTCGGAACTATTATGTTTTCAAAAATAGTTCACTTTTAACTAATTTTCTTATCAACATGGCTCACTTTAGAACGTCCACAAGAGGAATATTTACATACATTTTCAAAGTTTTTGTGCAGTATATTACTACTGAAAAATGAAAAATTCATGCTAGCAGACTATTATTGCATTAATTTTATTCAAAAGTTTGAATATTTGACAAAATTCCTAATTTATATTTGTATCGTGGTTGGACCTAATTGTTTCCTGCATTGGCCGTGAGGTGTGCGATTTTCTGCTTACTTTCCTAGTCACAACTTTCTTAAACAGAGCATAGAGGAAGTAAATGAACTCTCATGATTTGATTTGAGGCATCACATAATGGATTTTGATCCAAGTCTAAAACTGGCTACTTCCCTAGGGGTTTCCGGAAATTGATTGGATCATGGCTATTTCTTATAACTGCCAATTGAACTGGTTGTTGAATGTTAATGTGATTCAATGGTTTCTGACGCGTCATACTAAAGAGTGTAAACAGAGAGAACCCTGCTCAAATTCCTATTCCTACACCAAACTCAAGCTCCTGCTGCAGTTAACAAATAAAATTTATTATATAAGTAGTCCTACGTCACCATTGCTAACAACTCCATAGGGCTGTCCCTTGTAGTTTTTTATGTATTGAATAAACCAAAACTTTCATGCGTTTTGTACACGAAAATGCGTAATTTTGTCATCAGAAAACGAGGCGTTTCCGTGATGGGTAAAAGTGGTTTCGCAAACACAGTTGCCGAATATTGATACCGAGCACGTAATCATACTCAAATCTACGGTTGTGCCTTGGATACAACCTCTTACTTTTTTGCAATGACGACAGGAGAATTTCGATTGACAGTTGCGGGCAATATGTTCTTGGCGAAAGCAGTTATAACAAAGACGTTGATGGTTAACCAGATTTAAACGATCGATGGGGGACATTTTATCGAACTGTGGGCATTAGAACAGTGCATGTTGTTGATCGCAAGAATAACATTTTTGCGGAGTGGCTTCTGTTGCGGTATGTGAATCGGTTGAAGCGGTGGTCGCCAAAACATGGGTTGTTGCGAACTGGGTGCTGGCTGCGCTTGGTGGTTAACGGACATCGATTCCAGTGCACGGAGGTGACGCTGAAGTCTTCCCATGCTTCTAGTGTACCGTCGGCGAGGCGTAGGGAAAGTAGGTGCTCAACGAATCGATTGGTTCTCCGAGTAGGTGAAGGGTTTTGGTGTGGGGTTCATATTCGTCGACGAGCGAATGCAATGCTGAGGCAGATTCTTTCTTCATGCAAGGACAGCCGAGAAGGGCTTGCAGGTGAAGGTAGTCATTGGTGTAGCGTGAGACAAGAGTTTTCCAGGCAATGTAGTTGGCGGAGCTGATACCAATGGATCGACCAGTTCCCTTGAGAGTAGCGTGAAGGTAGTGCAATTTTTGAATATCATGGACCTCGGGGTTGGAATGAATCAGGGCAGCGAACGTACCATGGAAGGCTAGCCACTGATTGTAGTCGCTGTCGAATTCCGGGAGAGTAATGATCTGCTACTTGATTCCCGAGAGCCCAGAGCCAGAAGTTTGAGGGATTGCACATGTGGAAGAAGGTACAATGGAGAGGTACGATTGACGAGTAGCCTTTATTACGAAGAGCGGGTTTCATTATGGGAGCGGTAGTTGAGGTTTTGTGTCATACCTTCGTTAGTTTTCTCGATGGCCTCTAGCTGGGTCTGCATATCTTCCAGTCCCATCCACATGGTGTCCAAATTGTCGAGACATAGTTGCACTTGTCCTCGATCTCGTTCTGCAGCGTAATTCTTGACGAACTGCTCCGTTCTGCCCAAAGAAGCGATGAGGGTTGTGCGCCGGGTGATGAGTTGCTGCTTCGTGCAACTAGATAGGATTACACAGAGAAAGACCGGGAAGAGCCGGACAAACGGAGTAGAGATATTGGAGCGGTGCTAACTTTCTCAAGGCTAGTATTAGGCCTTTGATTTTTTTTTATGAAAACTGGAACTGGTCTACGGAACGGTGATGTGGGAAAACAGATGACACAACGGGAACTAGCAGTGATTACTTTCGCAGGAACACTTCCTGGACGTATTAGCTCAACAGCTGTGCGCGTATCCAAACAGGTGGGTGGCTAATTCGGTATCACGGAATTGGAAGAAAATTGAAAAAAAAAAAATATCTAAAAGCACCAGCGGGAACTCCTGCACAACTTTGAATAAAGGGTGTCCCACATCAAATTGCATCACGGAAAAAAATTGGGTAGAACTAGTTTAGATTGTATTGTTTACAATGTATTTTTAAAGCTGTCAGTTTTTCGAAAGGTTGAAAAATAGCGTCACCCGAAGAGCAGCGTCGCGAATTGATTTTGCGCAAGCACCTGGAAAATCCTCAACTCTCTCATCGGGACATCGGAAAACAACTTGGAATCGTGCAGTCAACGGTGAGTCATGTGATTAAACGTTACTATGAAACTCTGAGCATTGAACGGAAGGAGAAATGCGGTCAGAATCAGGATCACAAGCGTGTCGTGAAAGCGTTTAAGCGGAATCCCAATGCTTCGGCCAGGGTTGTGGCCAAAAAGTTGAATCTGTCCAAGTCTTCCGTTCAGAGAGCCAAGGACCGGGAGGGACTGTATACGTACAAAGTGCAGAAGGCTCCAAATCGTGACGAACGGCAAAATACGGTGGGAAAGTCACGGGCCCGAAAACTGTACACCCAGATGCTGACGAAGCCTCATTGTCTCATCATGGATGATGAGGCTTTCGTCAAGGTGGACTTCCGGAGGCTTCCGAGGCTACTGTTCTTCACCGCCCAGCACAAGTTGTTCGGGAGGAAGTAAGGAAGCAGAAACTTTCAAAGTTTACCTAGAAATACATGATTTGGGAAGCGATCTGCTTATGAGGCAGACTACCGGGACTGTAAACGGAGAGATATACCCCAAGTAGTGTCAACAGAAGCGTATTTTCCTCTGTTGAAGCAACACGAGGGCCCTACGATCTTCTGGCTGGGTCTAGCTTCGGCCCAGCGAAAAATACTGGGCTATTATGAAGCAGGCACTACGGAAGTATCCCTAGAAAGTCAAATCTGAGGAAGATTAAAAGAAAAAGTGGGATTCCGTACAGAAGAAGCTGTAGCCAGATGTTGTACCGAACCTTAAAGTGGAGTTAAACGTAAGGTACGAGCGTACGGTTATGGTATTGAAGTTGTTATTTTTTATTGTATGAAAGTTTGAAAAGGATCGGTCAACTAGGTAATTTTCTACAGCGTTTTTTTCCGTGATGCAATTTGATGTTGGACACCCTTTACTACGCACCGTGTGCCTAAGGGTAATAGACCTTGTATTTAATAAATCTAAGCAGGAACTTTTACGGGTTTCAAAATTCTCGATGGCGGTGAAGCGCAATTGGATCCAGGAAGAATTGCCATCACTTGAATGCCGATGGGATCACAATAGATCGATATGATGGCGAAGATAGCGTCGATTTCCGTATTGCGATTGCGAGATTTCTGGGAGGGAACCTGATCCTGGTCATGGCACCATTATGTTAAGGCAGGATCGTGGTTTCCAGCGGGGTATTTTGGGATCACACACGGATACTAGTTACCATCAAATGGACACGGAAACATCGGCAGAGTAGGCACTTTAATTCACCAGTAACTGCAATACTTCTATTTGTACTGCACACGCCACTTTATTTAGTTAAAAAAAACGATCTTAATTTCTTGGTGGTTGGAGCTTTACTAACTAACTTTTATTACGTTACATCGTCTATTTATCCTACGTTGTGTTGGAAACATTAAATCTGCAACCTTGCATACAATATTTGCAGCGCAGAACTAGAACTGCCAGCACTGTCTGCCTTTATGGGCAACAATCAGGTTGAGAACTGTCAGGTTGTTATTTTTCCTTCGTCTAGCCTTCAGAGGTCTTTCTCGAAAGGTTCAGCGATTGCTACACATTATCCGATCGGCAGATCATTAAGGATCTGGTATGTTAGGATAAGTTAGAATAGTTATGGACGTTATCAAATAAACAAATTTAAATCATCTAAATGCGCCATTTTCTAGACTACTCTATGGTTCTTTTGACAGTACAGCCAGAATAAGTCCAGACATTTTGTAGGACCAGGTCAGAAACAAAGTAAATTAAAATCCGGAAAACTTTAAGGTCAAATTCAATTGCTCTTGAGTAATGCTACGAGAACCTTGTCAGCAACTCAAACGGACTGTGGGACATGAGCAGAAGAATCAATCGGGAATCCTCTAGGACAATTCGCAGAAAAAACTAATGCATCATCGATAAAATGGAATTTTTCAAATAATATTAATTTTTATTTAAATCACTTGTAAATTATATCAAAAAGTGAATTCAAGTTAGGTACGTTGGTCATGACCGATCACAAAGTTATCAGGGCATTTCTCATGATGGAGTTTTCCAAGGACCGCCGTGCGTCTCCATAATTATTCATGAAATTAACGGTTTTGTTCGAAATAAGTATATTTTTAAGGGATGCAAATAAAAAAGAACTGTTTTTTGTCCTCAAATGGGCTAGAATGCACTTAAGTATAATGTTTTATTTATGAAATCGTGCTAATTTTTTTTTTAGAAATTCAATTCCGTGCCCAGATTTCAAATATAAACCAATCTACAAAGTTTAGTATTAGCAATTAAGTGAAATTAAGAGGTACGTACGTTAAAATTGAATTACAGATTCGTAAAGTACGCATTTTAAACGTCACATTTCCGTAAAAATCTGGTCGATCTACTTGGTCATTGCTGAAATCGTATGTCTAAAGGGTATACGGTCAAAATTTGGTCAATATCAACTTGACGTATTTCTTTCAATTTTGCATTTAAAAAACCTGAACACCCCTCATTTTGAAGGTGTGTGTGTGTAGAATGTTGCTCCTATTTTGATTTTGGAATTCACTCTTCAGTTGTCAAAATGCCGTCCAAGCAAGAAGAGCAGCGTATCAAAATTTTGCTCGCACATCGCGAAAATCCGAGCTACTCGCACGCAAAGTTGGCAAAATCGCTAAAAGTTGCCAAATCAACCGTTAAAAATGTAATTAAAGTGTTTGGGGAACGTTTGTCGACAGCCAGGAAGTCTGGATCGGGGGGAAATCGAAAACCGGAAGCCGCTGAGACGACAAAGAGAGTTGCCGGTAGTTTCAAGCGAAACCCTAACCTCTCTCTCCGAGATGCCGCAAATAAGCTGGGTGTATCGTCTACAACCGTGCATTGAGCCAAAAAACGAGCCGGACTATCGACTTACAAGAAGGTAGTGACTCCAAATCGCGATGATAAACAAAATACGACGGCCAAAGTGCGATCCCGGAGGCTGTACACGACGATGCTGACGAACTTTGACTGCGTGGTAATGGACGACGAAACCTACGTCAAAGCCGACTACAAGCAGCTTCCGGGACAGGAGTTTTATACGGCAAAAGGAAGGGGAAAGGTAGCAGATGTTTTCAAGCACATGAAACTGTCAAAGTTCGCAAAGAAATATCTGGTTTGGCAAGCCATCTGTACCTGTGGCTTGAAAAGTAGCATTTTCATAGCTTCCGGGACTGTCAAACAAGAAATTTACGTGAAAGAGTGTTTGAATAAACGTCTGCTGCCTTTCCTGAAGAAACACGGTTGTTCCGTACTGTTTTGGCCGGATTTGGCATCTTGCCATTACGGTAAAAAGGCCATGGAGTGGTACGCCGCCAACAACGTGCAGGTGGTTCCCAAGGACAAGAACCCTCCCAACACGCCAGAGCTCCGCCCAATTGAGAAATACTGGGCTATTGTCAAGCGGAACCTAAAGAAGACCAAACAAACTGCTAAGGGCGAGCAACAGTTCAAGGCAAACTGGCTTTCTGCGGCGAAGAAGGTGGACAAGGTGGCTGTACAAAATCTGATGGCAGGGGTCAAGCGTAAGGCCCGGCAATTCGGATTTGGAAAAGCGGAAGCCTAACTGAATATTTTTCCTGAATTTTATACTAATTGAACTTGAAAAAGAAATTTAATTTGATTTTTTAAATAAATGATTTCACCGATTTACACGCGTTTTCCCTTGACCAAATTTTGACCGTATCACCCTTTATCCAGCGGGACACGGGTTTTCCGGGAAGCTTTGAGGTACGTTCAAAATCCTTGAAGGTACGCTATGGTACGCTATTGGTAATTCCAAAACACGTATCAACTTTGAAATTCGTTTATTTTGTCCCGCTGGATATATTGACGTTAAAAAACGGCTTTATTCATTATTTTACCTCTAGTTGATAAAGTCCTGCGCTTATTCGTTTGACCGAAATTAAACACTCAACGACATCGAAATCGTAAAATACGGTGGTCTTGAATCTGAATACTCTCTTGCTTGGCATCACTGTAGAAGATTACATGATTAGTTCTTTCGGTCACTAGATAGTTCGCCCCCGACTCGACTGAGTTATAGTTGAAAAAATAAATGAACTGCTTAGCTTACGTTCGATATCACCGACTCTCATTTGTTTCATTGCTTCATATGTTACAGTTCACTTTCGACATGTGAAAACAACAACCGCTTACGTGAAATGTGCTCCTATCTTCCACATTCGGAGTTATAAGGCAATTTAGGCCAGCTCCAAATGAGTCCATTGTCAGGAGAGACCACCCTTTCAGAAGAGAGTTTCAACCAGTCCACCGTACCACCCAAACAGTACCAATTATTTCGTCAACCGGTAAATCTGCAAATTCCGGTCCTACGCATCGAATCGCGAAAAAGCTATGATTTTAATCTCATCAGCGGCAATCAGTCTCCGAAAGGAAACGACTTTGGTCGTGAAATTCCCACGCAGGCTGCGGTGGAGATGGAGATAAACAGGTGCTTGATTTTCAAACATTTTGCCTGTTGTATCCCCGTTTCTCTTCTGTACAACTTAATAAGCATTATCGCAAACTAGATCGGAGCTCGTTGAGCTCGTTTGTTTCAAATTGTACCACTGAAAGTGTTCTGTCTGTGTTTGATGAAACGATTCTGCCGCGATTACCTTACGTAGTGGAGTAGCTAATGACATAACTACATAGTACGTGGTGGTCATTACACACACAGACAGGGAAGACACATGTTACATTTAGTAGCAGAACCGGTGAAATCAATAGAAAGTGGTTCTATTGTTATTTTCGAAAATATCGCGCCACCGCAGGTCATCCCAGTTCTTCCACCACCGACCGCGGACGCAAAGCCATTGCGAATTATCTTCCCAGCAGACCTTATTTCTCACGACCATCGCGGAAGGGCTTCCTCCCACTTCCACATTCTCGAGGCTCTCCGCAGCAGAAGCAGTCCAGTGGGTGATGAGCGCAAACCGGGAGGAAAACTATAACAATTATTTCGGATGAAAGAAGTAAATTACAATACAGAAACCTAAATTTTATATTAAATATAATTGTTCTATGTTTTCTGACCAGCGTGTGCACATCAGAATGGAATGGAGGGTGAGGGAAAGAAGTGAATGGCATGATTGGGTTCGAGAGATATTACGGTTGAGTAGGAAGCGAGAAATAATTTAGCTCACAGGAACTCGCTGCCCATGGCTCTCACGCACCCTCGCATTAGGAATGTAGGTAGGTTCAGCAGACGATCAACAACGGGTAACGGGCGGACAATTTGGTGGGATACAACCGGAGGCTTTCTTTGCGATGGCGACGGGCCACGAAAAGACAATGATAATTTTTCTGCTATAGCTTCGTGTTCGTCAGCAATGGATTTATGATGGATGTTAGAGCTAGTTTTGTGTGCGTATGTGGCCACTTTTGGTCAATTTTTTCGACATTCTATTTCCGCCTGGGTTTCTGCTACTAAAGTGCCCAAAATGAGTTTGTAGTATAATACATAGTGCTTCTTAGGTATCATCTAGGATTTTGTTTTACTTAGTGATATATGTATTAGAGTAGTTCAAGAGATCGATTTTTCTCCACCCCACTCAATAGATTCCAATTAATGAAATTAATGAAAGTAGACACCTGTTTCTCAAAGGAAAACATTTATTTTCGAACAAATTCATAATTTTACTTTATATAAATGAAGATCATTATACATATGACCAATTTCACGTGAGTTTGAATGTTTACTTCTCATTTCTGAAGAACGCTCGGACTTTTCTCTTGATACCGCCTATTAGATTCTGCACAACTTTCTTCTTAACTTTTCGTTGTGCTGCAGACCAAATTTTCTTGAAGCAGTCAACAGAGCTTGCTTCTCTTCCATCTTTCTTAAGATGCCGGGCAATAACAGTATCTGTCGATAGGACGCAGTTCAGGGCAGTTTGGGGGATTTTGGAATTTTTCGACAAAATCGACTTTTTCCTTCTTGAGCATCTTCAGCTCAGTGAGTAGATTCGCATTGGGCGATCTTGAGGCACGAATCGATCTTGGTGAATCGATTCATTTTTTTAAATTATCGATTCACCAATCATTTTGAATTGATTTGTTTTTCAAAATGGCACAAAACTGTTTAAAATATAACGGATCATAGGAAAGTTGGTGTAGATTAACGCCAAGTTCAGTCCAAAGTTCATATTACGTTACATAAGCTATTTTGATATGACATTTCACTTATAATAGTAATTTAGTGTGATGTTGTGATGGATATAATTTAAAAATAAATTGTGTAGTACATAGCAGTAAAAGTTGTGAGTGTAACATACATACGCACTTAGAAAAAATCATGTAAATTTAGGCACTCTGAAACTGACATATACACGCAAACCAAAAATCTATTACAATGAATGTTAGTTCCGTTTCCTATCATCCTCTGTTCATGAACATCGCAGCGAATGTTAGAAGTTGACCTTACAGGCGATGTATTGGTTTTTTGTCTTTTTCATTTCGTGTTCTATCTACGCTTTCGACTACACCAGTAAGCTTGTAGAACGACGCACATTGTAGAAAATTGTAGAACGACGCACACACTTGCCTCGAATCTCTCCAGCAGAAAAAGCATACGAAGTCGAGTATGCGAAAAAATGAGCGCTTCATGTTTGCTTTTAGGTTATCCATATTCAGGAGCATGGAAAGAGCAGTGGAGAAAGCACAGGTCTGATAATCGAAGCGTTCTTGGTTCGAGTCCAGTCGGCAATCGGATTCCTATTTTTTTTCGACATAACTAATTTACCTCACTAATACACTCTACATTTTTCGGTCTCCAATTTTCTTGCATTGGACCGCAGCTAGGTATATCGCATCCTCGGTTCATGCGGTCTCCACTAACATCCTCTGATGATGAATCCCACATAATTGTAAGCGAATCTTACATCCCTCGGTTGGGTGTACGAGTGTAAATTTTGACATAAAATTGAGTCATAATAGACATGCAATTAAGCTCAATCAAACGTGCTTTCCGTCGAGTAACGAACTTTTCAGTCTCGGAGCACTTAATTTTACATGACATGTCTGTTTACGTTTCATCCTTTATGTCAAAGATGGATTCCGTCACGTGTAAAATTATGTATTTCTTAGTGTGTACATGATGAGAATATAGTAAATTACTATATTGAGTGATATAACAGGTTATAATATTCGTTTTATTGGTATTCAATGATGTGAAAGACAGAATTGGAAGAGAATGCGAAGTACCATACGAGGTACTATATACGGTAAGAAAAAAGTACCCAATAGTAAGTTCTTTTCACTCATGTCGACACTATATTGCAGGAACCCAAAAGCAGGTAAAGCGGATCAAAAAAGTTTTCATTTACTTGTGTGCAATTCGCATGGAATTTTCCACTAGCTTTCTACCCAAGAGTAAGTTAGTTGTATCCAAAAGTAGGTAGACATGATTATACGCAACGTGGTTCTCACACTTTAGGGCCCATGCATTAATTATGTCACGCTAAATCGAGCAAAAAATTACCCCCTCCCCCCTATCGTGACGTTTTTCCTATACCTAATGCATTGCTTGTCACAAAATCTTAGACCCCCTCTCCCCCCTTAGAGCGTGACATAATATGTGCATCAACCCTTACTACCCCTGTTGGGTGGTTTTGCCTTCCGTTTTTGACAACATTAGAAGGAGAAAAGGAGACAAACTAGTCAATAGTAGGTAAAAGTGAACTGGTCGTTGGGTACTTTTTTCTTACCGTGTATAAGAGCCGCATAGAGAGACGGTTTTAGAGCTTTTTTAAATCGCACCTTTTAAATCGAATGAGCGCAAGCAAGAGGGAAACAGATTAGTGGGAAAGCTAGTGTGCTTGATAGAGAAAGATGATTGAACGTCAAAAAGGTTTATAAACGTCTCTGGACCCCCAAACTGTCTCTTTTTCATTCTTGTCTACTGAACTGTCACACTGGTTGTTTGCAGAATCCATGTTCAAGGCAAGTGATGTGCAAAGGTGAAGACAAAAAAAAATCACTATTAAATTGCAAATGCAAATGCACTGAAATAATTTTTTGGATCGAAACAAAAATCGAATGAAAAGGATCGATCCAGTCGATTTTTGTCGTGAGATCGATTCAAAAAATCGATAAATCGAACCAAAAGAATCGATCTTTTGTGTTTCAATCCTAGATCGCCCATTGCTAGATCAGATTCCAGATCTGGCCAAAACAATGGAGGATCCGTATGCTTTCGGTAGATGGGTAGAAGCCGTTTTTTGATGCATTCTTTTCTGTAATTGATTGTGCCCGTTGTGAACTACGAAGAACTCTTCAAGCCACAGGGGCAAATGGCTTGCCACACCAAAACCTTTCTCCAAATTTTTCGGTTCGGATGTATCGCACATCATCAGGCACATCTGTCCTTTGTTCAGCGTGGAAAAATTGCGGCCCGGGAAGTGTACTGGTATCCAATTTGACGTACGTCTCGTCGTCCATCAAAATGCACCGGTTCGGCTTTTGAAGAAGAACGACAGACAAGTTCCGTGACCGTATTTTTGAAGAAACTTTCTGTGAATCCGTTCTTTTGGGTGCTTTTTGCATCTCTTAGGTTCTGATTTTGTAACGTTATTTGATATTCAGCACAGTTTCGACGCTAATGTCCATTTTTTTTTTGGCAATTTCACGAACGAAACACGGCTTATGCGATTTCAAAAAGCGTACTGCTGCCAGCTCCTTTTTCAGGTCCTATGCCCTCTTTTTGCACCCAGATATCGGTAAATCTTCAAGAGAACATGTTTCTCCAATCTTCTTAAGAATTTTGAATACTTTAGATTTACTGCACTCCACGCTTTTTGAAAATTCTCGAAACGACAACTTTTCGGAAAACCATTTTTGCAGAATTAATCTGCAGGTTGATAAGTTGATTCGACGTATCGTTCGAAATTTCTTACCTTTAAATATTTTTTTTTTTATTTTTCAGGTGTGTTGCCAAAATAAACAATTTTTTTACACACTGAGCAAAAATTCACAATTTTATTTACGTTTTAACCCAAAACTATTCATAAACAGGTGTCCACTTTCTTTGATGAACAGTCCTGATGGTCATGAGCATTCTCCCAAAATTTGAGCACTGGCCCTTTCAATTTGAAATGGTATTTACGGTGTCCAGATATTTGACCGAACGCCGTTTGAACGAATGTCCCTTGATCTAATTGATAATTTGGCCGAATACAGGTATACCTAGATATAACGTAACTGTCCCTTATGGCTATCATCGTCCATTTCTCACAAATATCAACTCAATAATACAAACCGACATTACCAATAAATAAATTGGGTATTGTCTCGTTTATCTGATGGTATTTATACTTTGAATGACCGTTTGCGAGAAAACGAAGATAAAAGTCAAAAGTGACAGTTATGTTATATCGAGGTATACTTTTACTTCAGAAGAATTCATCAAGGCAAGCGTTCGTAGCTCTAACTCACGGTATATTTTTGAATAATCTTGTACCTAAATATGCAGCGCTTATTTTTTTTTTGTAATATTAGAGGACCTAAACATTTACTAAAAATTAGAGCTTTTTTCAATGTTTAAGTTTCCTGGAGTCTTACGAACTTTGCTGAACTTTTGCGAAATTCTCTGAACATCGTAGAAGTTTATACTCTGAACATCGTAAAAGGTGCTGGAACTTCCCAGGACGTGGAACTCCTCTCATGTTTTGGGACCTTCATAATGATTCAGGGAACTTCGGATAAGCACTATCGATTGAAAATACGTGCAGGGAGCTTCATTTGAGTTCATGGAACTGAGTTTAAGTGCAAGAAACTTTGCAAAAGTAAATAACCTTCGTAGGAGTTCAGAAAGCTTCGTAGAATTTTCGTGAACTTTGTTACTATTCACGGATGTTTTATAAGGTATTAAGAAGATATCTGGATATTTTTCAAAGCTAGGTTGATCAAGTAATGTTCTGAATATCTGCAAGTGGTCAAAAATCCAAACGTCGACTTTGAGCAGTTCTACAGACAGATCGGAAAAACTCGATTTGTTCCTATTTACATAAAACATTGCATAATATCATGTTATGGGAAATCGTTCTATTTTTAATACAAAATCATGAATTCATTGAACATTTTGGATCTTGCATTTTTTTAGAGAGCGTCTTTGTTGATTTTCAACAAATTGTAGCTCGGAAACGTCTCTTCTGATTGAAATGACATCTGAGACCAAATTGTCTTTCTGGGATGGTATTTTCTTTAATTAATTTTGAGTAAAATTCTTAAAAAGTTTTAAGAACTCAAATATCTCCAAAAGTATATTAACAATTTGTTTTAATTTTAAAACAAGCTCATAGAACATACATATATTAAAAAATAATGGACACATGAAAATTGATAGAAATCGTTTAACAAGACCTTTTGGTAAAATATTTTAATTTTTTTCTAGTACGCTTTTTATGTAATTTTTATGTTTGACACATTCTATATCGTTATCTGCGCAAACATTACTTAAAGAAGCTGGTAAACAAGAATTTTATAATATATGACCCAAAGTTTATGTTCTACGATTTTTATAAATTGTCATGTGTCCGTGGTTCGAAAAGCTCTTAAAGTTTGAATTTTTCATGAATTTGATTTTGAAAATAAATTATAAATATTGAACATACACTTTTTGAAAAATTTCAGTTCTAACACTTTTTTTTAAATTTTTCCTCAAAAAAATAACCGTGTACTTTTTTTTTCACACAATTACTTATTCTTCCAAATAACTTTATCGCAGACGTCATTTCGATCAGAAGTGATATTTCAGTGGTACAATATATTGATAAATGTAAAAGACCCCATTTTAAACAAAACTATGAAATCCAAAGTGGCCAAGTTTTTGAATTGAAAATTTCTGATGATAATGTCCTCAGTAATCTCCCGACTTGGCAGGTTTATGTGGCATCCTATAGATTTTCAGCTGATTGAAGATTTCAACTAAGATATCTGGATACATTACAAGGCTTCAGGTTGATGAAATATTATAGCGATGATCTTCAACTGTTCAAATATTTCAATGACACCCCTTAGATGTACTCACTAAATGGCAGGTTGATCAGGATGTATTCAGCTATTCTGAAAATTCAGTAAAGATCAGGCCAGGTATCGATGGATTTGAAGAAAGAGCTGAACATATAAAGCTGAAAGCGTATATAGAGATCTTGATGTATAGGAATCTGAAAGGACTGTCCAATAGGGAGACAGCGAGATATTAAACATCGATAAGTGGAGTGTTGGCTGTATTTTAAAGAGTGCGATTAGCAAGCTTATTGGTTACTTGGGATGGGAGCTAATTAGTTCTATACACTGAATTTATGAGCATGAGCATTGACAACCATGAAGGCTGACTAAAAGTAAATTGATACGCACAAAAAGACCTGTAATTCGTGATTCAATAAGTTTTAAAAGCCCGTTAACGGTTGCTTTACAGTACTTTTATTAAATCTTTAAAGTTACAGCATTAGATGGTTACATTTCTCCAGATCGAACGAAATCTCTCTTCGTCACTTGAACTCAAACATGTAAAATATGAACCAACTAAATGCAAGAAATAAAGAAATAAAGAAATAAAGAAAGATTCGAACGAAATCTCGAACCTTCCTCTTGATGGAGCCCTGATTGATGGGTGCCACACAGTTGAAACGGACACTGAATCAGCGCATTTCTTCCATTTTGCCCATTTCGTCCTTGACTGCCCCGTCGCTTCCTCGAAGTCGCTGCTTTGAAATTGCCCAGTATTTTTCGATTGGTCGAAATTCCGGCAATTCGGAGGATTCATTAGCATACCAATCCAGAACCACCTTGGAGTAGTGGCAGCCGGCCAAATCGGGCCAAAAAATGACTTTGCCCCTATGATTGCGGATGAATGGCAAGACACGCTTTTCAGGCATTCTTCGATGTAAACTTGGGATGTCATCGTCGAGGATGTGACGAATGGTTCCGTTTTCAGGCCACAACTGCAAATCGCTTGCCAAATCATGGCCTTGTTCACAAACTTGCCGGCTTACACGAACTTGAATCTTCCCGGCACATCCCCACGTCCAGTCGCAATGTAAAACTTTTGACCGATTACGCGGCTTAAAATCGAGTTTGACGTATGTTTTGTCATCGATCAAAGTGCAGCCCTTGTGTTTCGTCAAAACACGGTCGTACAAGAGCCTTGCACGCTTTTTGGCGACGGAATTATGCTTCATGTGCCGGTTCAGGTGTTTACTGACTTTGTACGACTTGCATCCTTCCCTGGCAAGGATGTTCCGCATAGTTTGAAAGTTGGCTTTGTACCTTCTGGCCAAATCTCGGATTGAAAGATCGGGATTGGAGTAACGCACCTCAACACCTTGCTGCGCAGCTGACGACCCCTGGTTCCAGTTTTTTCGTAGGGCCGCTGATTCCTTTCCACACTCAGGGTTTCCTTGTAGGTTTTGAGCACTTGACAAACTGTTGTTTTCGGCATCTTCAGCACTTTAGCCAGTTTGGAACCGGACCACTCCGGATTTCCCCAGGTGTTTGTGCACAATATTTTTTCTTCTTTCGAGTTCCATTTGACGTTATTTCTGAACGCGATCGACTACTTTGATCAAACTTGCACCAGTTGTTCTCTATAGAAGTATAAACAAACCACTGTCAAAGATTTTCGATTCCCAAAACTAGAGGCGTGCTAGTGGCGCGCGAGGGGCGTACCAATTTAATTTTAGTCAGCCATTACATTTCAGCAGTTGCTACTCCGAGATTGATAGATTTAGCTTGGGATCAGTAATCCATCCTCAGTGTGCAAAATTCGGTGAATCCTTATTTTTGAGGTCAATAACGGCGCTGACCACGGACAGCTCTACTTTTGCTCAATAAACAGATGAAATTATCCTTAAAAAGTAAAAAAAAAACTCCTTAAAATAGATCGGGTTGCTCCTTAAATGATTGATCAAAATACGTTAAAAATCTTGAAATGCTCAGTAAATATTTAAAGTACGCTCCCTAAAATAGAGAAAACTGTACATTAAGCATTTGAAAATGTTCCTTAGTATGCACCGCTTTGCACCATTTTGAAGTGTTATTGTACCATATATCATCGGAAAAGCTGCTGTAGAAAGGTTAATAAGTACCATGAAATCAGCTGAAATGTTCAGTAAATCATTGTGTGCATTGTGTGCATTTGATCTACCCACGTTACGGGGCTCATTATCGGTTACAAGAAGCTATTAAAGTCAAATGACATCCTCGAAAGCAGGTAACAATGTCTTCCGAACCGGATCAAGCGTACGTCACTTTTGTATAAACATGCGTATTACTTTTCCGAATCGTTCCACCAAGCTCTATTATTCACGATTTTCTACAATAAAGGCCTGGGATAGATCAGCTCCAAAATGTAGTGAGGCTTGGGTTCTAACCCATGACCTTCTTCTCAATAAGCAAAACCGGATGTTCTATAACCACCGTGCCTCTTCCATTACCACAATCTACGACCGACTTAACGAAAAGCTATTTAAATGAAGTGACGTCCCCGAAAACAGTTAACAATGTTTTTCAAACTGGATCACGCATACACCCTTTCCGAAATTTCAAACTGAACACACGCATCTTATCGCAACAACCGAACCACACATGACGCGCAAAAATCAAGATCAGTGACAACAAATATATAGGCATATCTTCCAACTGGAACAAGCTCATCAAATCCAGCCAGTCCAATGGGGTGGTCAAACACATTTTGAATTCAAACTGCACCACCTCTGCACTCACTTGTTTCAGAAATGGCTGCAAACGTCCAGGTCCACGACGAAAAGATGCTACCACTTTTTTTACCTGCACCCAAGCGTCTGTTCAGGTGCGGCTGTTTGCCATGTTAGGAGCGGCTGATCACCATCCTAGTGCCAGCGTGGGATTCTAAACAGAGCTGTGCACGTTGATCTCCCGGTGAGACAGGCCCAACAAGCCACCCTGGAAAAACTTATTAAGGACTATGATTGCAAACTCCGAACATGAAACTGCAAATCGCTCGGCTTCCCAGATGCGATAGGTCAAGAAGACGACCTGCGGACCCTTTGCAGACTACGATGCTGGCAACGTGTGGCCATGGATCGAGTATAGTGGAGACGACTTCTTCGGACAGCAGAAGGCATCAAGGTCTTAGCCTAATTGGTAAGTAAGAGCATGATTGACCGTCCGCGGATGTTACTCCGTTATTGCCAGATCAGCTGTAATTACACAGAGAACCAACAGATGATGCTTGGGACTAGCAATCATCCTCAATGTGTAAAAACTGGTGATCTAAAGTAAGCCAATACACACCCCACGTTTAAATGCTAGTCAAGAAAGGATTGGGTAGGAATGTGTTTAAGTGATACTTACTTTATCGGAAGCCGAGAAATCCTCTGCACTTCCAAGAGAAAGCATTAGGATGGAAATGGATGTAATGTCGGCCTAAATGTCTCTAATTTGGGCCCATATATACATTCAGCAATCGATTATTTTTTCAATAACGTCCAAAATATCCATTAGTATCGTCCCAATGCCGCGTTCATCTAGATAGAATTGATAAATAGTAGATCTAAGATCCATAGGCCAACATTAGAGCCATTTCTCCTATGTGATTAGTTGAGGTACAAATCAGTTCAGCTCTGTGGAAAACACGTAAAATACTACAATTACCTATGGAAATAAGCTAATCGGTTTGATCATCTATCTCCACTGGCCAGTGGTAGCGAGATGGGGGATACCCCCCCCCCCCCGCATCCCTCTCCAACGGTTTGGTAAAGAGAGATGATCAAACCGATTTGTCCCTTCATACATAAAAGTTCTCTTTGCTCTTCTACTCTCTATATAAACAATTTCACACTGCCGTACTCTAACGAAACTATCAACTCTATACTTTCATCTCCTCATCTATTGTATAAAAATTGCCACTTTAGTCTGTTATTTGAAATTAGCATCTTCAACTATAATTTTTTTTTTATATTTATGTCTGTGGAGTTAACTCTTAAGAAGGACCTGTTTTCATTTTAAAATAAGAAAGAAAAATTAACTCACAACTTATTTTCGATATAATTCTTATATGGAGTTTGATCAATTATATTGTTTTTTTAATGCTACAATGACACTACATTTATTCAAATACAACATTTGCTATTTTATAGATTTTTAGCCGAGCAAAAGCATTTGATGATAAAATTAATTTTAGTTAACTTAAATTAGTTGAATCTTTTAAATCTGTCGAACCTTTTATTGGAAACCCTTCATGAAGAACTTTGAATGTGTTGGTTCATTTCCTTTTAATTCCGTTATAATTGCTTATATTTTGACCGATACCCGTATTTCGTCTACTACTTACAGACTTCATCAATGCCAAGTACTCAACACGCAAGATATTAATGTTATCCTTCGTCAAGTTGTGCTCCTTTTTAAAGATATATTCTGCAACCTTGGATTAAAATTCATAATGAAGTCCTTTATCCAGTGTTCCTTAAACCTTGTTGTCCTTTTCGTTTGACCAATGTAGATTTTATTGGAATCTGGTCAAGAGATTTTGTAAATTCCGGCATTCCCTAAAACATTTATTGAATCTTTTGTTGATCCTAATAGTGACTTAAGCTGATTTGTCCTGCTGCTGAATACTAAATCTAGGCCAAAACTTCTAAACTTCGAAATCAATGGTTTGGTAATGTTTTTGTCGAAATTCACCGCTACCCGTTTTAAACCCTCAGTTACTGGTGTAAGAGTTGTTGTTTTTTTTTTCCGTCGATCTTGTTTTCCGTGCTGAGCACCAATGCTACCGACGTGCCAGGAAGGCAGCTCCCACACCTGGACCCTACCTGTCGACCCATCAACTCATGAACCGGGGACCAACGGCTTTACTTACCATCCGAAGGAAGGCGTGATTAGACATGTTATACCTCAGAACATCCCGGTGGCGCTGACTGGGATTGAACCCAGGCCTGCGGGGTGAGAGCAGAGGTAATCACGCTTACCACTACACCACCGGCGCCGTTATGTGTAAGAGTTGTCGAAATACGCCTAAAATTATCCCTTGTTCTTTTATCGATTACTACTTGAATTGTTTTTTCTTGATACCCTAGCGATTTCAAAAATGTGAGCTATTTCCTTTGATTTGCCTGTATCTCTAAGAGTTTGCGTCCTGTGAACCATGTGATGAAAAGCGGCCATTTTGTGTTGATGGGAATGGGTTGAAGTGCTTGGTATTACTCCCTTTTGTTGGTTTCTTATAGATTTCGAAATTGAACGAAGACGTTTCCCTGATGATGAGAAGATCTAAGAAGGGAGTTTGCCGCCTCCCTCTTCTTCGTGAGTAAATTTGATGTCCTTGTGAACATTGCTTATGGCCTCCAAAATTTTTGATAAATCTTCCCTTTTGACAATCCTAAAAATGTCATCCACGTACCTATACCAATACTTGGGCAACAAATTCCTATCCTCCAGAGTATTTTCTAGGTTAGCCACGAACAATTCACATAAAAATGAAGAAAGCAGGTTGCCTTTAGGAGCACCTTTAGATTGTATGTATGTATGTATGTAAGGTAGCCACCATCCCTTCAAGACTTGTCTTGTATGCAGCTCCACTTAATAGCAAGATCAATTTGAGCTACCGATCTGAATTCACTATATCGCTGTATGAAGGGCCAAAAACGGAGAGGTGGACCCGTAAGCAGAGACACTTACGCGAAATCCACGGGAATTTAAGAATCTCCTTCCAACGATACGCTCCAACAAATCGAATAACACAATTCGCAATACTTATTAAGCTTCCTACTGGATGGTTTGTTAAGAAGGGCGTGTCAATCGCCCTGAAACTGTTGGAGTAGAATTCACACCACCACAATCGAATCGGTAGGATAAAGCAAATGATAGTGTTTATTCCCTCCTAGACTCCGGCTGTCAATCATACCATCGTCCAGTTTCAGTTTGAATGATACCCTGATGCTCCCTCCCAACCCAGTATTTATTTATATAATGAAAATATATGCAATGGAGAAATGAAATATATCAGAACATTAAAATATGACATAATGAAATACATTTATATGGATAATATAGTTGCTACTGCAATGAAGAAGTATTTTACATATAATAAGATGCAGCTCTACACCTCCTCAGCTCACAGCAGGTGGATGCAACACTGAAATGTATAGGATATATTAAGCAATTGAATATATTTTGCTCGAATGATACTAACAATAATGCTAAAAATTGTGATGAATAACTAACATGACGAGAAATAACCTGCTTAATAATTATAAACATATAATATTATTTAATGTTTCTGCTTCATCAGCTTCATATTAATTTCGATGACTTGCTTGGGTAAACTGAAATATTAAGCTAAAGGTAATAGTATATCATGCAATGTATAATTTATATAATATATGTAGGGAAATGCAAAATGTATGTATGTATGCAGGTATTTCCTTAAAACACAGAAAATATAACAAAATACCAGTGGCATCCCGTAACCTCACTATTTACCTGTGCACCAACTTTCAAAACCAGATTTAATGCCATATTCATATTCGAATCGGTTGAAAATACACTCAATCTTCTAGTTTACTCGATATCTATCTATTGCAAGCAATATATTGATTATTATTTATGTTTTGAGAGTTGGTGCACAGGTAGATCGAGGTTAAGGAAACGCCACTGAAAAATACAGAAAACCTCGATTTTAGACACTCAAATTAATATGAATATTTTAATTGCATGGTATGATTGAACTCAACTTTGCCTATTTAATGAATCCACAATTTAAGTAAAGAATCAATTTGCTAAATAATCGAGGTTGTTTGAGCATACAAGAGTTATAAAAATAAGCATCAATGATTACTTTATTACTTTTATCATTTTTCCTCGATCGTTACTGATCAATCCAATCTTTTCCAGACCAATGCTATTATTTTTAGAATTCTTAAAAATATGTCTCACATGAAATTTCATTATGTCATCAATTATTCAAAATGTACATCACTTACACTTTAATTCCTCAACATATATCAGAGGAATATTGAGATATATTTTATTTAAAAAAAATATACCAAAACTATTCAATTGCTTTCCAAAATTAAGAAAATGCTCAATTCTGATCAAGATTGTGATTTCGATTGGGGAAACTATGCAGAACAAAGTTGTTCAAGACTGAAAATTATGCGAAAGGTTATCAACCATTTACTTTTGGCCTGCTGCACCACGAATACCTACAGGCCTGTGTATGAGCTAATAGGTATGCGCGGCGCACTTGGCCGAGTGTACCCCATTACCCGAGCAAAGTCGGTTAACAAAATGAAAGCAAATCGATATTAAAGTGTGCAGTTCCTATCATAATGAAAACTCATTTTGTTTTCAAATGTTGCGACATAAGTCTGATATCATATTGTGCTTTCATTATGCAGTCAAGACGTTTTAAATGAAAGCAACTTAACTTGAAGTTCTGCTGTTTACGTCTTGTTTAAAATTTAATTGAAATTCATCTGTCGTTGAACTAATGATTATCGTTTATCTGATTTGTTTAACACATTTTAGGTCATTCGTGACTTGTCCGCGGTGAGAATGGAGCCTAAGTCTTTCAGCTTGAGAAACATGAACGGTAACAATTTACTCTAGGCCCGTATTCAGTTAAACATTATGAATGCAAAATCAGTAATCAAATTGATTTCATTGAAAGCAGGATTAGTTTTCCGTTTGCTTCAACAGTGTAAAATTTTGCTCTCATTTTTGCTGTGTTAACCGTTAAGTCAACCAAAATGAGATCAACTGGAGTATTCAAAATAAGTTACATCATAATAGCAAATTTTGATTTCAATTTGATGTTCAGCTTTGCTCGGGTAGGCATACATACATTCGTTAGGCATACGGGCGTTAGGCATACGGACGTTAGGCATACGGACGTTAGGCATAATGGACGTTAGGCATAAAGTCATTAGGCACAATGGACGTTAGCCATAATATAAGTTATGCATAATGGACGTTAGGTATAAAATACCTTGCTGCTGTGCAACTCTATAAACCTGTTTCGAGCATGGTAAACAATGCTTAAATTAGGCTAAGCGTTGAATAAAAAATGATACAAGTTAAAAAAACATAGTTTATTTAATAAGCACAGTTTGGAATCCATTATTTATCATATCATAAGTGACATAGCTATTTACTTAGATCCAAGATTAGTAGCGATAGTGGTTTAATAATCTGGCAATGAAAACTCAGCATAGTTTTGAAGTATATCTTGAAATCAATCGCATCTAGAAATAAAGAAATCACACATTTGTTGTATTCTTTCTTCAACCCAACAAACAATCGTCTATTGAAGAAACGGCTTTTTGACCATTTTATTCAACTGTATGCTTAACAGTACTTGTACTATTTTTAATAATAACTTCTGTTCAGGCTTTGTTCACACAAATCTGGAGAATTTATTCAACCACAACATTGAACTACTTGGAGTTGTATAAGGTATGACGAGAAGCTTTTATTCGAGTTGTAACAGAGTTTATACGATAATTTTTTTTGATTATTCAGCGTTTATTAGACATCACTGCTTCCTTAAAACAGTGATGCTCTGTATACGCTTGATTCTTCATGTGAACTAACGTTTAATTAGACATTATTATACATTTATTAAACGATTATTCAACTGTGGGAAAATTAACCCGAATATAAGAGGAACGGGAACAGGGAAGGGTGTGTTTCTTAAGTGTATTGTATTTATTATTTCTGACGTGGCAAGCACCACACAGATATTAGAAAATTTATTAAATACTTATACATGTCGTTGTATGGGATTCAAGCCATGTACCTTCCGATCACCAGCCGCTTGCCTTGTCATCTGAGCTATCCGCCTTTAGCAGCACCTTTAGATTGTTTATAAAAAAATTTCTCTGAAAATGAAATAATTTTCCTCCATACAAAGACGAGTAAGCGTGAGAATGACAGAACTTTGTTTTCCAAGTAGAATCCTCACGTTGCTTCAGAATCCAGTCCTCTAAAAGGCTGATGGCTTCCCTTACTGGTACACTTGGAAAAAGTGCTGTGACATCAAATGAAACTATGAATTCATCTTCCTGAATCTCTCCTGATGCCTGAAGTTGATTTGCGAATTCCTGTGTACTGTTAACTGAGGCATATTTTGAAATTCCTTTACTAGCCATTTTGCAAGCTTATGAGTGGGGGATCCTTCAGCCGAGATAATCTCCCTAATTTCGTTTCCTGGTTTGTGAATCTTTGGTAAACCTTTAATAGGTAGAATAGGGTTTGAAACTTTCAATTGATTCTTAGTGTTGCCAATAAACGCCTTGCACCCTATCAACGTTTTATCCACATTTTTAACCATATATGGGAGGGGGTCAATCCTCAACTGCCTGTATGGGCCATTAGTAATTTTTTCCATCATCCGATTGTCATAGTCCACTTTGTCTAAAATCACTACTGCACTACCTTTATCCGCTTTTGTATAGAATACCGGCTTTGTTTTGAGTTCTTTGAGAATTCGAATTTCCCCTTTTTCGGTTTTACTAAGTGAATGTCCCTTTCCGTTTTGTATTGTCTCTGAAATAATATTCCTGGCAGTCTTGTGTAATTGAATAGGCAGTGTGTGAGTGATTACGGAAATAAACCAACACACTCAAAACTCTTCATAAAGAGATTCCGTTAAGAGGTTCGACAAATTTAAAAGATTGATCATGGCTTTCTAGCTTTCAGATCGTAATAGGTACACATCACTAAAGAAAATCAACCGTAGGTTTAAGGAAATAAAAAGCGTTTCTTAAGAAATGCCAACGCACTTAAAGTTCTTCATTAAAATTACATATTTTTACATAATTAATAGAATCAACCCCAAAAACAATGCATCGACCAATCGCGGTCCTACGTTAAGTTTCTGTTCATGCCCCTAGGCACAGACTTTTTTCTACTGCATTCTGTTGAAACTGAATTGGTAGGAAGTGTTCAGAAAATTTACTGAAATGGAAATTTGTTACTGATACCTGATACCTCGAGTCCCATAGCGACGCACTATGCCAATTTGTTAACCTGACTTTTATGATCCTGCACTACCGCACCGCGTTTGACATGCTAGCTTTTCTCTGGATATCTAGAATAAAAACAAACAACAACTCATCCGATTTCATAGCGCTGCTATGAGTAGTCCTACTCTTAAAGCTACCACACCAGGGCAGAACCTTTAACGACTCGGTCCATATATTCCATTCCTTGTCCCAGAACAGGCAAATTTATGACCGCAATCCAGAAAAGAACCATAAAACTCATTCCATAATTGATATCACAAGCTCATAATGATCGTTTATTTATTTCAGTTGATTTTGATCTGTGCACTGTTCAACGCTAGCGCAACGAGTTCACAGAAAGCCCCATGCCGCACGAAGGTGGAATGAACTGAATCGGACTGCCCTTCCGCCAGCCACTGCCATCCTTGCAACATTTCGTCTCAAAAAAACATGTTCTATATCGCACCAAAGTGATCTCACATTCTGATATACCGGGGAATCCTGCGGCGGGGAGTCTGAGCTCAGTAATTTAGAAACTTGTAGCAAATCAGGGCGATTGCGCTTGCCAAGTTAGTACCAGTATTGAATCAACCAATTAGGGAGCAACGTTAACTTCTCGGAACTCACAGATCTAATCAAGCCAACAATTACTATTAATCTTTCCCTCGAAGCTCTGATCATTCGGCTGGACTAATTTAGATTCTTACAAATCACCTGCTTCCGAAAGTCTGTTCGAGATCTCCAATCTTACCAGTGACATCTTCTCGGACAGCTAGCAGCATCATATCCATTTCATGGCTCGTAAAAATATGATTCACCGACTCACATTTGGATCACCCTTTTGCCGGCCGAGACGACGATCTGCTGTAATTCGATGCCTTGCCAAGCTCACTCAACACAATTTGTTATAATTTAGGTGAGCAGATTTTCGATGCGCACGCAGCTGGGGGGATGCTTCCTAATCTAAATTAAAATCTACATGTGCGTCGCGGTGCTTAAGATACCACCACCACCACCACCACTTCCATCAACAGTCCGTCGCAGTTGCGGCTCTGTAAGAGCAAGCTGACAAAACCTCTTCATTTGGGATCTAAACTCCGGGGACGATCTGTATGCGCACAGAACGCCGGAATGGGTTTGGAAAAGGAACGATTTCAGTCCAGGGAAAAATGAAACATGGTTTAATTTGTATAATTTACGATCCAAATGAAAAGAAAGTGACATTCCAAGTCCAAACAGAGCAGCATCAGCAGCAGCAACATAAATGGCACGGGGAAGGAGTCTGGGTTTTAATTATCAACCGAACAGCGGGTGGCAACGCGAGCGTGTCCCTCATCGCTTGAAGGTTGTTTGTTGACCTGAGATTCTGCTGTTGAATGTTTTGAATGTTTCTTAGTCCTTTTCCCTGTATTCGGAGGTCCTGTTGTTGTGATATTGGGAAATATGAACTTTGTCAGTTTTGCAATACAATCTGTGAATGTAGTCCACATCTTCACAGTGGGCAATGGTGGTAGCCTTTTTGTACATCATTCCGAGAATTGATGCTTTACTCACAAATCATACATGTTATGTGCACCGAACGGAAAGCGAGGACACATTTATCCCCAATGTCAAAAAGCACAGAAAATAAATCATTTCAAGCCGAAATGCAAACTTGCCGTCCGGCTCCAGTAATACACAAATCCAATATATGAGGTCTGAATTTCAATTAAGGACACGTCCGTTCAGTTACTCGATCGCAACCGGGCATTACATCGCGATGGCATGTGTTCGATTCGGTTTCATCCTTGGATAGAGCTGAAAGCCGTTCGCCCTGTTTGAGCTACGATTGCCGAAAAAATAATTTTATAACAATTGTAAAAATGAACCATTTACGTTATCCCAGAAGTCATTTGTTTGGTTGTACACTGTTAAGTAATTTAAAAGTGTCCAATAAAATTCATCTGGACCGGCTCACAAGCCTGACCCGAAAAGACAACATTCATGAAAACAAATCGCAACTAAAAAGTCGTGCCGTATGCGTACGGCCCAACACACGAGCACACCGAGGGATGACGATTTCGGAGTTCGCTTTTTCTGGATAATCGATTCCGTCGGTCGGTCGGAAAGTGCAGACGTACGCGATAGTGTTGCGCATTAATATTCCGTGTCTGGAGTGGTCCGACGATGTCGTCGTCGTCGTCGTCGTTGTCGATGATGGAGGCCTTCCTGGATGGTCTGGAATTCCGAGAACTTGAACTACGCGCGGACATAAACACGAGCAGCCAGTAGGTTTCCTGGTAAAATTCTAGTCTGGACAAATTTGTCGTGAGTTGATGGCCTCCACACCCGCCAGGCACGGTTGCATATTTATGAAGGGAAGTGAATTTTGCATATCCAAACAGCAAGTTACTGATGCTACGAATGAAAGACATGCAACTATCGTCGATTGCCAACAATGAATGGATGATAATTAAAATATCAAAAGTTGAAATGCCGCAGTTGTCGTTTATCTTCGCTGATCGAACAGATCTGCCCATCGAAGAAGACCCAAAAAGAAGAGAGAAGGCCGAACCAGTCAATCGAGTCGGTCCCTGTTAGATAATTAGAAGACTGCTACACTTCATGTAATCTCATCACGCCGAAAACTGTCTCGACCTGCCCACTTTTCACGAACTCCACCGGAGTGTGGTATGTCCCGGCTCTTCAAAGGCCCTCAAAAAAAAAAAAAAGAGCCCAAGTCAAGTTGAGAGCGTGCACTCGGCTCCACTTGGCAGGTTATAGGAGAAGAGCATTGTTCACGAGCGCCACGTCTGCTTCCCATCCCACCCGGCCCAAACCCTAAACACCATCGATTGGCGCTCGATGTCTTCCCTACTTGAGACCGAAAAAGAGTTGTCTTAATCTTGTTGTCGATTGATGGTGATTTTGCGGCGGCCGCTGCTCCTCATTGAGCGGCTGCTCTTGTCTATATCTAAATACCAATCGCATTGTTTTTAAACACCACTCAGCCCATCGCAGCGAGTCGCGATCACTTGGCGCTCTTCTTCCTATCTCTATCACTAACGATTGGCAGACAACCGATAGACAGCATCATCATCATCATCATCATCATCATCGCCATCGCCATCGCCGTCAACAACAATAACTGAAGACGTGCGATTTTGGGGATGATGCTTCAAACGAGAAAAACATGATCCCCAGCGTGCCAAAGTGGAGCAGCAGCAGCAGCAGCATGGCTCAAATTTTGAAGAGGTTTCAGCCGGAGTGAAGGTGAAACGCTTCACATTCTCGATGATCGATTAGGAAAGGTGCGGGCAATGTGATGGACGTGCTTTGACATGGGATGAAAATTGCAACGATTTGTAGTCGCGTGAGAATTTCTTGTTTGACTCTCCAAATTGCATGGTGTAAGTTGGGGTAAAAAGTCAATCTTAGTTGCCAAATTGTCTAACAATACTTTTTATGAATTTGCGGCTGTTTCGAACAGGTTTGAAAAATTACCAGCATTCACTGTGAAATTAATATTTCTTCCATAGTAAACTTTGAATTTAAGTGATTTTTTTCAGCCCTGGTTTAGAATATTGATAGAATTTCCTTAGCCATGGCACTTACCTGATGACATCTACCATGAGGGACTGAAATTCATTCCCTTCATATTTCATCATGTGGACAGAATTCTTAGGTGCATATAATTCTGACCCGAACGATAGAGGCAAATTTTATCACTGATCGTAAAAGGTTCTTGGGCAACTATGTATTTTGGTTTATTTTAAATTGTCCATTGTGTCCAATATCAGAAAAGTTAGCATTTTTGATAAGCTTTTAAATAATTTTAAGTTCAAAATTTTTTACAATATGGGTCATTCCAGCTCAAGTGGGTACACCACCAGTGATCGATATAACCTATTTGAGCAAAACACATGATCAAAACGCTTATTTTGGCAATCTGAACAAACGCCTTTCTTTGATTTTGCTCTGAAGTAACTAGATCCCTCTCGGCTACAACCCTGGGTTCCAAGATTTATAAAAAATGAATCCCTCAAAACAGATCACTCTACAACCAAATAAGCTGTTCGTGATCTTAGAACGTCAATTTGAATTTTTTTTTTAAATGTAAATTCTTATAGGTGTACTCACATTTTGTTTTTGTTATAATAACTACTGGCAGGTATACAAATTGTCAAAATACAATATACAAATTGTCAAAAAATTGCCAATTTTCACCATGGGCGGCATTTTTTATTTTTTAATATTTTGGACTCAAATTTTCACCACTCTTGTGCTTGATGTATTTCCAAGGGCACATGATTTGGACAAGTAAGAAGAATCTACATTAAAAAACCTTAAAATTGACGTTCTAAGATCACGAATAGCTTATTTGGTTGTAGAGTAATCTGTGCAGAAAGTTGAAATTTTTAAAAATCTCAAAAAGCCAGGGTTGTAGCCCAGAAGGATCTAGGCAGTTTAGAGCAAAAAAAAAAATGTGCTTGTTCAGAATGCCAAAATTAGCGTTTTTGCCATGTTTGGCTTAAATCAGTGACATCGACCACAACTTTTTTAAATTCTGACCCACTTGAGCTGGAATGACCCATATATGGGACTCAGATCTTATTTTGGGCCTACTGAGCACAACACTCCGTTTGCCTCGCAAAATGGAATGTTTTAATTTAACTGTAGATGACTTCTAAATTTATTTACCTTTCCTTTTAAGATTTGCTAAAGAGAAACAAATTATTGAGATATTGTTAAAAATCTAACACTGCTTCTTGACCCCAAACTCGCCCTACGGATTCTAAATAAGGCCTAATGCATTGAAACGCCATTCAAACGCCATTGAATTAACTTCAACCAATCGGATGAAGCTAAAAATTGATTCGGTCGGAGTAATTATTTTGTTTTTGAGAAAAATCACGCGTTCTCATTGACTTCGTTCGGTAGCTTTCGAACTAAAGTATCGTACCAAACCTATAATTGACTTTTTGACTCTGAAACAGTGGATTAATTTGATGTTTTCTGCTCGATAGGCCCAAAATGGGTGATTAGGTCGAAGTAGTGCTTTACCCTTCTTTCTTGTTATTTATTTGTTGTTTCATCTTCGATAAAAAAATAAAAATCGTACAGACTACTTTACCTAATATTCTTAACCCTATTTTTAAAAGTACTTTTGCTAATCACAAAATTGAAATCCTCGTTATTATCGTTAAAAGCTCGCAGAAAAGCTTCGAATGGATTGTTGAAACAGTAACCAGTCAGTTGAGCCGGCACAGCGACAAGTTGTGAGCTCCTCAACGGGTGGAACGTATAGAGGGACATTCTGTAATAGTTGAGGAAAATCAATGTTGCCACGCAGTAAGTCGAAAATAACTAGTTGCTGAATGTTTGTGCGCCTAGCACGTAAGGTTTCCAAAGCAATCAGCGTACAGTGTAGTCAGGCAGATTTAGCGGGTCGTTCCATGGAAGGTTGCGCAGCGCGAATCGAATGAAAACCTTCTGAATTCTTTCGACTCTGATGATCAGCGATGCGTGATAAGGTGTCCAGACAGAGGCCGCGTATTCCAGGATGCTACGTACCAAAGTACAGAACAATGTTTTTTGTGCAAAAATGTCTGTAAACTGCCACGTATAGCGTCGAATGCATCCAAGAACCGTAGAAGCTTTAGCCGTGACAAGTGCAACATGTTCGTTGAATCTTACCTTCGAGTCAATAGTAACACCAAGATCACAAATTGAGGTAATACGCTTTAATGAAACGGATCCAATTGTGTATTGGTGGTTGACGGTGGTACTTCGACGGGAAAACGATATCACCTTGCATTTTCCTATGTTGACACTCATTCCATTTTCTTGGCACCATAGGAGTAGCCCATTTATGTCATTTTACAGGGCGAGGCAGTCGAGTACAGTCGCGATGATTCTGAACATCTTCAGGTCGTCGGCGAACATTTGCTTAAATGAAGAAATCTGAACGCACAGGTCGTTGACGAAAAGGACAAACAGCATTGGGCCGAGCACACTTCCTTGCGGTACTCCCGAAGTAATTGCAAAGGCCTTCGAGCGTGCAGAATTGATCGAAATGAAGGAATGGCGGTCTGTCAAGTAAGAGAGAATCCAATCAACTAACCAACTAGGGAATCCAATAGCTCTTAATTTTTCGGTAGCTACACGTGTGGCACTGTGTCAAATGCTTTTGAAAAGTCGATGTAAATGGAGACCTCTCAAAACAGAGTATTAGTCTAGCACAGCAAATTTGTAGTAGTAGAGCGGTGCTGGACAAACCCATGCTGGAACTCCGATATTATAGGATGAACCACATTGTACAGAGCATTGTGCACTAAGGTTTCAAAGACCTTGCTAATGCTACAGAGTATTGATATTCCACGGTAGTTTTCAGCTCGGTTTCGATTACCCGCTTTATGGATTGGCACAATTGAAGCTGTCTTCCAAACATTAGGAAATGATCTTTCGCTCAGCGAACGGTTGAATATGCAGGAGATCGGAGAAGCGAGTGAGCGTGCGCAATATTTGAGCAGAGATGGGGGAATACCATCTACCCCAGGGCCTTTAGAAACATCGAGGTCATTCAAGGCTTTCATAACGTCGTCCGGTGAGAAGCGCAACGTTGGGATATTCAGGTTGTACTCGTGGATGCGATCGAAACTTGAAGGATTCAGAGGTGGTGAATTTGTGTTGTAAACTGATTGGAAGAAGCTCACAAAAAAATTAGAAATATCTACAGGGGAGCTAGCAGCGATCCCGTTAAACTCAACTATGTCCGGAATACGATTACCAGACCGTTGTGATTTCACGAACTTCCAAAACGCCGATGGGTGCTGCTTCAGATTCGCTTGCGTTTGCTGGACGTACTCCCCATAGCTAGACTTCAACAGTCCGTTGTATCTCGTTTCGATTAATCGGAGACTATTTTTGCTCTCGTTGGTTCTGGCACTGAAATAGCATTTGCGCGACTTACGCAATACGTTCCGCAAATTACGTAGCTCAGGGCTCCACCAGGGTTGCACTGAGGTTAACCTCGTAACACGCCTCTGGAGAGAAACTCGCGCATAGAGTGTTTCATACAGATTGTCGTAGAATTGGTCAGCAATAGCGTTGACAGAAACACCATATAATACAACAATACAATACACCATACAATTAAATAATTGAAGTTTTTAACAGTCTTTTTTACATATTTCAGTCGATGAGTTCGTGTATTTGGGCTCACTGGTGACCGTCGAAAATGATACCAGCAGAAACATTCAAAGACGCATTATGGCAGGGAATCGTGCCTACTTTGGACTCCGGAGGACGCTACGGTCGAATAAAATTCGCCGCCGCAAGAAGTTGACTATCTACAAGACGCTGATTAGACCGGTGGTCCTATACGGCCACGAGACCTGGACTATGCTCGTGGAGGACCAACGCGCCCTTGGTGTTTTCGAACGGAAGGTGTTGCGTACCATCTACGGTGGAGTGCAGATGGATGACGGAACGTGGAGAAGGCGAATGAAACATGAATTGCACCAGCTGCTGGGAGAACCATCCATAGTCCAAATTTCAAAAATTGGGTGACTGCCATGTTCCCATCGAAGGTTCCAGACGATTCCAACAAAGGAGGTTCCGGACGAGATTTCAAACGAAACTAATGGAGCTTGCTGACGTTCCTGACGAAGGATTTTCCAGAAGATTGTGGTGGAAATACCACACTTGATCTTTATTTCTTGTATATGTGTGGTTTACATGTATTACTTATCAAGTGACACAGATGCGTTTTTTCAACCTTAGTTTTTTTTTTTAATTTCAATTATTATTAATTACAGTTCCTAGTCCTATCAGGTCTGTTTTAGAGAATGACCACCTTGGTGGGTTTGGTTTGCTTTAAATTTGAAAAAGGAGACTACTTAGAACTACTATTTACAACTACAGCTAACCTACAACTACTAAAGCATTTCTAGCTCAAATCGTTAAAAAAAATGTCAATTTTGTCTCGACCCCTTCTGATTTGAATGAAACATTGCTCACGTGTTCGCTGCTACTAATGGTTGCATTTTTCATTTAAATATGATTTTTTCCTCCAGAATAACTTTTGAAAAGGGCGTATAAAAAAATTGATTATTTTTTATTAAAAAAATCATAACTTGAAAACTATTGATCTGATCAAAACGGCATATGAAAAAAAGTTTTAGGTAATTAAATTATCTTTGCGGAAAAAATACACTGAAAGAAAAAACTTCGTAAATTAGTATTTAAAAAACGTAAAACGATGATTATCTCAAAACACCCCCCCTTCGATCTTTATAATTTTTTTTTTCAAGAAAATTGATGGAATACCCTTGAATTTCGTGAAAAGTGTATGCTGGTAACTTTCTTAAAAAGAAATCTATATTTTTTTAAATTTTTGTTGATTTTTACAAGTTGATCAAAATGCATATTTTTTTGAAAAATAACAATTTATTTGGATTCTACGCATAATTTTCGATAACATTGCATATAGAAACTTTTTTCCTAAGTCCAGCCGTTCTCAAGTTAATGCAAATTAAAAAAAATATAATTATAACAATTTTCAACATTTTAGGCCATTTTCAAATGTTCGTCGAGATGTCCAGCAACGAGATTTTATTTCATGATTGTATATTAAAAAACAAACAATTCATTCTCAGATATGGTAGCTGTCAGACTTACCCGTTTCTATCTAGAGGCAGCGGAAGAGAAGCACATTGATGTGGTCAAATGAATGATTTGTTGAGATAAAAAAACAGTATATAGGGGAAATGACGGCTTCGGCATGACAGACTATTTTCGGCAATACAAATTGAAACACTATTTTCACTGGATTTTCTTACGAAAACACTTCGCTGAATGCATGCAAACGATTCTTTATGCTTTCAGCTTCAATTTGACTATACTTTTACCACTTAGAAAAAGCAATCTAGCAAGGTTTTCTTGAAATGCAACACACGCACTACAAATTGTAGCTGATTTCGAGTTGCCGATAATAGAACAGCAGATTTACATGCAGTTCAAATGGAACGGTTGCCGAAGAAAAACTGGTTGCCGACAATACTCGCTCTCACTAGAGAAGATTGGAGCTTTGTAAAAGCGTTTCAAAACAGTGTTTGACAATTCTTTCGACTGAAAGTGTTAGAGCAGCTGGTAGCAAAAGATTGTAAACAAACCAATACTGCATATGTGTGCGTTCCTTAGAGAAAAAGGCTTAAGAAAGAAGGTCGCTGCTTAGGTTGCCGAGAATACGTAAATTCTCCTATTTATTATTTTATTTTACAACTCATATTATTTGAATACATTGAATAATTTGGGTGTATCGTTTGAATTAGAGAATATTTTTACTTGGTTGTTTGAAACTGGAATATAGCAATGATATTTTTGAGTTCCAGGAATTGGTTTCACTTTCTTAAAAAATAGATCAAATTTCGTGTCAGCCTTTTTGTATTCTTCCGTAGAAACATAACAAAATGACATTTTTGTTTGAAGATCTTCTTTACGACTATTTGCCCAGTCGTACAGTTGTTAAGGGTTCGTTATAAGGTGCTCGTGTTGCTTAGCTAAACTTGCTCTGGTTGCCATTCTCTTAAGGGTACCGCCAATCGCATCACAATGACCTTTGCCGTGTGAAGTTGCAAAAAAATGCCATTCATCGCATCACAATGACCTTTGCCGTGTGAAGTTGCAAAAAAATGCCATTCAATTTCTACATTATGCTTATCTTTAAATCCACAAATGCTAGCAAAAATTTTTATGTTTTTGTATTGTGATGCTGCTCCATCTGACATAAAAATACACTTTTGGACTGTTATTTGCAACTTTGAAAATTCTAATAATTTTGAGATAAACAACTGAACTGCTACTGTGTCATGCTTTGAAATTGATTTAGGTGGAGGTTTACAACACTTGAAATTGTTATCCATCGTAAAAAACTACTTGCTTTTTAACTTGAAACGCTAAGAGAGATGAACTGAATGGAACAGGTGAAGATCGTCCCAATATATATATATATATATATATATATATATATATATATATATATATGTAGCAGAATAATTACAATGTTGACATTATACCTATCTTCATTAGGTACAATTGATTATAGCAAACTTTTTTAAGTGTGAGTGTAAGAAGCCTCCACGGGGTGCCTTTTTATGTAGTTGTGATATCGCGGGATGAGCTCTTAAGGCACAATATGGTATACGTCAGAGAAGTACCTAGAGAATTTATCTCAATTACAGGTTTAATAACATATTTGTTTACCTGTTTATGTTTTGAGCCTCTGTTATGACATACACAATTCTATCCAGGTAAACAACTAATAGAGGACAGAAAAAAGGCACATGAGTGGGTTTGTTGATTATTTGGGTATATTTGAGAGTATTTACTTATAAACTTGTTTCTTTTCCGCTGCGTCTAAATAGAAACGGGTAAGTCTGACAGCTACCATATTTGAGAATGAATTGTCTGTTTTTTAATATATATTCATGGAAAAACATCTCGTTGCTGGACATCACGACTAACATTTGAAAATGGCCCAAAATGTATAAAATTATTATAATTATTTCTTTTAAATTGCATTAACTTGAGAACGGCTGGACTTAGGAAAAAAGTTTCTGCATGCAATGTTTTTGAAAATTATGCGTAGAATCCAAATAAATTACTATTTTACTAAAAAATATGCAATTTCACCAACTTGTAAAAACCAACAAAAATTTCAAAAATTATAAATTTTTTTTTAAGAAAGTTACCAGTATACACTCTTCACCAAATATTAGGGCATTTTTTCAGTTTTCTTGAAAAAAAAAATTATAAAGATCGAAGGGGGGGTGTTTTGAGATAATCATCGTTTTACGTTTTTTAAATACTAATTTACTAAGTTTTTCTTTCAGTGTATTTTTTTCCGCAAAGATAATTTAACTACTTAAAACTTCTTCTCATATGCCATTTTGATCAGATCAATAGTTTTCAAGTTATGATTTTTTGAAAAAAAAATAATCCATTTTCTTATACGCCCTTTTCAAAAGTTACTCTGGAGGAAAAAATCATATTTAAATGAAAAATGCAACCATTAGTAGCAGCGAACACGTGAGAAATGTTTCATTCAAATCGGAAACACTCATGACCAACCGGTTTGCGTTTTGGGCTGGAAATGCTCTATATACACCTAATCTACTATATACAAATTGCTTATCAAAGTAAGTTCTGATAAAATACATTTTTGGGCAAATTTAGTCTTAATTTCGTTAATTCTGGAATCTATTTTGGCAATACCTGTCTTTTCGTGTAAATTTGATATTCTAGTGTCGAAAGGACGATCAAGTACCATCCTCAGCACTCTATTCTGAGCGACCTAGATTTTGTTCCTGTGAGTCTGTGCACATGATTCCCACACCGGAGCTGCGTAGAGGATCGCAGGTGCTATGATTTGTTTGTAGACAGCCAGTTTGTTCACCCTTGAGAGGCGGGATCTGCGGCAAATCAGCGAATACAAACACCTAAGCAAGGCAGAACACTTGACTACAGTTGCTGTAAAGCAACGCGCGCAACAGGCCGGCTTTCGGGACACCTGCTGGGATGGAAAACGTGTCTGAAAGACAACCATTCAACGATACCTTAAACGACATTTGCTGAAGGTAGTTACGGGTGATTTTAACAAGATGTAATGGGAAGTTGAAGTTACACAGCTTGTACACAAGTCCGTCATGCCAAACATTGTCAAACGCCTCTTCGATGTCTAGCAAGGCCATGGCTGTAGACTTGGATAACGCTTTATTACTTCGGATGTTATTCATCACCCGTACTAGCTGGTGATTGGTGGAGTGCCCCTTTCTGAATCCACACTGTTCCGGAAGGAGAATGTTATTTTCCTCGACAAACTTGAGCAAACGATTGAGAATGAGTTTTTAGAACAATTTGCTCAGCGCTGAAAGGAGGCTGATTGGTCTGTAGCTTGAAGGCAATGTCGGATCCTTACCGGGTTTGTGGATAGGTATGATTTTTGCTACTTTCCAGATGCTTGGAAAGTGGTGAAGTTCCAAGCATCTGTTGAAGATAGCGGTTAGAAGAGACTGCACTTTCATGCTGAGTCTCTTCAAGATCAAGTTGAATATACCGTCAAAACCGGGAGCCTTCATGTTCTTGGTGCATTTCAGCGCTGAGCAAATTTGTTGTACTGTAATCATATCCGCCGGAGGCACGACACAAGGGGAGGCATCTAGGTTTTGAACACATTGCGCAACCTGATCATCGAGCGGACTTTGGATAGTCGAGCCAAGCAAATGCGATGAAGCAACATGCTTGCCGATCGCATTTGCTTTCTCCTGTGGGGTGATTAAAAGCCGATCTTCATCATCAGACCTTCCAGAATGGTCTGGAGCGGTCGTCCAGATTCCGGACAACACGCCCGAAACTTTCATTTCGAAGTGAGTCCATTCTGGATGCAATCTTCCTGTTCAGATTGGCCATTTAACGTTTTTTGCCCAGATCTCCAGTCCTCTGAAACCGGCGTCTACGAACATTTCACAACCGAATCAGTAATTGGGTGTGGGAATCAATAGCAACAAACCTACCCCTCACAGGAAGTTTTCTAACTTATGCCGCGTCAGCCATGGATATGGCCTGGTGGAGTCCTGTCAAAGCCCGGTCGATGTCATCTACGGTGTTGAGCGGTAGATTTTCATCGATGTTGCTGTTCACCACTCGTCCGTACTGCATCCAGTTGACATGGTGGTAGTCTTTACGCAGGCAGCTTCTAGCAGGAACCACGTTGACACCGACTTCAGTCACCACCGGTTGGTGGTCGGAGCTGAGATCGTTGTGCGCCTCCGGCTTGGATAGTCCGATGTTTGATAGGAAAAAGACCAGGGTGGAGGGATTTCCCGCCGAAGAGATAAAAGTTGGTTCGTCCGGAAACTGCACAGTGCATGTAGTGCGTGGTCGAACAATAGACATCCGTTCCGGTTCCGCTGGTAGTTCCTCCAAGCTTCATGGCATTCAGGTCGCCCCCAACGATGAATCGGGAGCTAGTAAGGGGGATGGCGGTCAGGTCGTTCTTGAATAGGATGCCTAGTCCGTTGCTTGCGGTACACTGGCGTGGGCAGTAAATAGCGCTAAACCGGACCTTTCCAGTTGGTGATCCACCTCCACACTAACGGCCTCGATGATAGAAGTGCGGACGTGGGGCAGAGTGCAGAACTTAATTAGCTTTCTGATGACGACCACTATACCCCCACTCCCTGAGGCTGGTGCGATCAAGCCGGATAATGCTGTGGTCAGGCAACCAGAAGCTGTCACCGGACTTTAGATCGGTCTCGGTTAGAAGGCCCACGTCGGTGCTATGCTTGCGGAGGAAGTCGGTAAGCTCAATATGTTTTGCTCTTACATAGCAAGCGTTCCAGGTAGCTATGGTTAGCGGTTTAGATACCATATTGGATGATGAACTTACCGAGCACTTGGATCAGTTTGGGCTTGTTGCGGCACTTACGTAGAGCACCGGTCATATTGATGAACATCTGGTTGTGTCCATAATCCAGGGAGGGGGATGGAGAGCTTTGTCCAGCAGAAGATTTTTTGAGGGGGTGGATCGCACCCATGAATTCGCTTGTCCATGAAGAGGCGGAAAGTCCTCCGCCCTGAAAGCCGGAGCGCGTGGATGCCTGTTTTCGGATGCGCTTGAAATCCTCGCGTTTAGGGCACTGCTTGTCGGATCCTTGGTGAGCACCAACACAGTTGGCGCATTTGGACGCCACAGCTTCATCCGCAGCACATTCAGAGGTGGCATGATCTTGAGCGCAATTGCCACAGTGTGGCTTAATGTTGCAGTTGCGGGTGCCATGTCCGAAGTTCAGACACCATTGGCCCTGAGTCACATCGCGATGGCCACCACGGCATGGCTCCCAGCGGCCGATGATGAAATTGATGGACCGGATGGCTTTCAGTGCGTTAAACGTCACCGTTCCCTTCTGGAAGTGTACCAGGAAAAGGCTATCCGGATACACCTTCACATTCTCGTCCCTTCTTATCATTCGATACACAGCTTGTACCGGTCCCTGATTTCTGATTTGATAAACTTCGGGTCGAAGTTGGGTAGGCCCCTGATAAAGACCTTGAACGGCTTCTCATCGGGAATGTCGTGGGTAAATAATTCCACCTTGGAAGTCATCAGGTGGGCGACGACCAAGTCATACTCCGCTTTGGTACGGAGCACCACCTTGGTGCCGACTCTGCCCATTTGTATTCGGCATTAACGCCCAGCGTCGCTAGATCTGCGATGAGCACATTAAGATGGGAATTTTTCACTACCAATGGAGGTAGCTTCACTTTTGCCGTGCTCATTTCGGCAGTATTCTAGGTTTCGGCAGCGTCACCGAAATCTCCAACATCACTGTTGTTCGTCGCAGTGACATCGGACTGGCCTCGATTCTTCTTCCTCTTCTTGCTGCGTTTTTCCGACATAACTGGCTGGGTATTCCCATCCATGGAGAGAACCGCAAACCTGTTGGATGTAAGTACACCCGAGCTTCCTTCACCGAGGACCTTGTTTCACCGGGCTTCGCGAGCGATGCTTCCATTTCGGTCCAAAAAAAACCGCGAAAGAGAGAGCGTGAACACTATCGAACAACTCGAGAGAGCGAGCTAACACCGAACTGAACTGCTTGACGATCAAGCAGAGAATCTGGGAAATACCACACGATTTCAACGGAGTTCCGGACGATTTCGGCAGAGATTTCTACGAGGTTTGCTAACGTTACTGACTGAGGACGTTTCTGACGATTTCGTTGGAAATTCTGGACTATTTCAATGAAGTGAAGACGTCAAAACCGAAGGAGGTTCCAAACAAGTACGATGAAGATTTCTGATGATGCGAACGAAGATTCCTTCCCACTAAGGTGGGCATTCTCTGCATAGGCCTAATAGGACTTCGAACTTTAAATAATAATTAAAAATTTTAAATGAACTAAAGTTGAAAAGACGCATTAGTGTCACTTGAAAATTCACACAAATTCAAGAAATAAAAGTAATTTAAAGTAAAAAAAAAAACGAAGATTCCAGAAGATTTTTACAGAGTTTACTGGTGATCGCAACGATATCGCTGGAGATTTCAAATTCTGCCAACGAAAGTATAAAACGTTTCCAAATTCCAGACGATCAACACAGCTCAAACAACATTTTCTACAATTTAGAAAAATTTCAAATTGAAATAGCTCCAACCATTTATAAACACTTAGAAATATCTAATCTTACACGTGACGGAATCCATCTTTGACATAAAGGATGAGACGTAAACAAACATGTCATGTAAAATTTAGTGCTCTGGGACTGCAATGTTCGATCGTTCGTTTGATTGAGTTGAATTTCGTGTCTATTATGACTCAATTCTATGTTAAAATTGACGCTCGTATATATCAGTCTCAGAGCACCTTAATTTACATAAATTTTTACAAGTGCGTAGATATAAGTTAATGAACCAGAACCTGGACGGACACTTGAGCCTACCCAGGGGAGGACCCGGATGCGACCATCGATGTGAGTCTAGAGTATCGCACAAGCTGACAAGTGCAACGGGAAGAACGGTACGCGCATAGACCTAGGATTTAGTCCCTAGATACGTCAATACGGGATATGCACTGACAATTACAATTACAATACTGTAGGTGATCTTCCGGTCCAGCTTTTGGTCGACAAGTTCCGGTGTGCGGCCAGATTTATGTGTGTGCTAGTAAGACAGCTCCCCATTGAACATCCAGATGGGAGTTTTGACTGTTTCGACAAAAAGACATTATTCTTCATTCACCCATGTATTGGATAATTCAAATTAAAGCTGCCAACCTGGGTCATACACCCAACCGGGGGATGTAAGATTCGCTTACAATTATGTGGGATTCATCATCAGAGGATGTTACTGGAGACCGTATGAACAGAGGATGCGATATACCTAGCTGCGGTCCAATGCAAGAAAATTGAAGACGAAACATGTGGAGTGTATTAGTGAGTGAAATTAATTATGTCTAAAAAAATAGGAAAAACGTTGCCGACTGGGCTCGAACCTTGAACGTTGCGATTATCAGACCTCTACTTTCTCCACTGCTTTATCCATGCTTCTGAATGTGGATAGCCTAAAAGCAAACACAAAGCGCTCATTTTCTCTCATACTCGACTTCGTAAGCTATTACTGCTGGAGAAATTCGAGGCAAGTGTGTGCGTCGTTCTACAATGTTCTACAAGCTTACTGGTATAGTCGAAAGCGTAGATAGAACACGAAATAAAAAAGACAAAAAACCATTACATTGCCTGCATGGTCAATTTCTAACATTCGTTGCGATGTTCATGAACAGAGGATGATAGGAAACGGAACTAACATTCATTGTAATAGATTTTTGGTTTGCGTGTGCGAACAAGTGTCGATTGCGTAATAGTCGGGAAGGTGCATACAAATTTAACCTTGACAATAGATCAGCTGAGTCAATGCGTTGCGAAATTATCTTGTTTAATAAAGAAATCTTCGCGTAATCCCGACGTTCTTTCAATGTTTGAATGCTGATCAGCAAGCAACGTGCTTCATATGACGGGAGAGGAAAAGCCGTCCAACCTAACTTACGTAGTGCATATAATAAAAATTGCTTTTGGATTGACTCTATTCGTTCTTCATGCTTTTTCATATAGGGTGTCGCCGCCAAAAGCTACTTTCTTCTCCGGTTAGGGAGAGTCTTTCGCTTACTAGGTCAGACACTGTTTCTCGATTCTAGGAGCTACTTTTTTCTCCGGTTAAGGAGAGAAGTTTTCACTTCTAGGCCGAAAGTTCTTTCTGATTCAAAAAGAGAAGAATCTGGAGTAACCTACAAAACTTAATTTTATTCAACAAAATTGTACAAAGTGATTATACGGCTATGGGTTGCATTAGCAACTTATAATTATGTAAAACTTTTACATGATTTGTCCAGGGTTTAACATATCCCTTTCAATACCGAACTTTAACCTTATTTTGCCTATTCTAAATAGCTAGGATTCCGATCGCCCTTGAAAGGGTAAATTTGTGTTGTTTAGACCTTATATACTATGCCCTCTCAGATCTGGGATTTCTCAGATATCTTGTAATTTTATTATTTTTGTAACTCAGATCTAATATGGCTCTACAAATAAGAATGTGACATTTGTAACGTTTAAACATTACAATTATATCCTTCGTTAAGGATAAACAGAGAGGGAAAGCTAAACTTAACCTAGATGTGCAAGCATGCCATGCGTGGGCGTGTTTATCCCACTTGAACGCAGAAACATTCCTAAGTAAATACTGCAGTTAGATTATGTAAAACGAGCTCTCGCTACTTTTGCCCTACTTTTCATTTCATATTCTTGGCATCGGTATCAACGCTATGCAAACGAGATGCAACTATGTGGTTATCTTATGGGTTTGGTTTAAAATTAATTGCCTCGCGGTAACATAGGGTGACCAAATAACGCTACAATATTCTTAAATTGACCTCACATAAGCAACGTAAAGTGATTTTATTGTATAAGGATCTAAACGTTTTATAAAATTAAGCATATTGCCTTCAAGTTCAAATAATGGACGCAATGGTTCAACTACCCCCAACAAAAAAAAACATATTACCTGCTCTATTTATTATTATGTTATAATGGTCCACAAATGTCAATTTAGAATCTAGAATAACACCTAAATCTCTTACATTTTCACATCTTTAAAATTTTCATGGTAATTGTAATTGTTATTTATTATCGTTACGTTAGCCTGTGGGTTACACCATTGCTCAGATAGTTCTTGAGGACCTCAAGGATGCCGCAAAAGAAGTAAAAATTCCATCCTTGAATATGGATTCCAAAAGTGAAAATTCTGGGTGGAAACGTTTCAATTATTCAGTGACTTACTGTGACCTATATCTTCTAGTATTTTAAGAAACGACAAACATGCAATAGCAATGTAAAACTGTAACATATTTTTATTTTGAGTTGTTAAATCTTCATGGAAACTTTTATTATCCATTTGATTTTTTTTTTCAAATACGAGGAATTGCAAAATTTTTTCTATGAATACAATTTTGTTAAATATAAATCTGACTAGAAAAACACCTGTAAACCAGAGCGAAACGTTATTCTTAAATGTTTATCAGAATTATGTTACAATGTTATAAATAAAAAGCTTACTGATATAGTCGAAAGCGTTGATAGAACACGAAATAAAAAAGACAAAAAACTATTACATCGCCTGCAAGGTCAACTTCTAACATTCGTTGCGATGTTCATGAACAGAGGATGATAGGAAATGGAACTAACATTCATTGTAATAAATTTTTGGTTTGTGTGTAGGCATTATGTAAATTAAATATATTCACTGGAATATGCCTGAAGATCTGTGCTTAGATCCTCCATTTACTTCAATTTTCCTGCCATGTTGGAACTGTTATACACCTATTTATCACGATTAATTTGCGCTCAGTAGCGTGGTGGTGGAATTCATGCTTTCTGCGACACCCTATAGAGCTACCTTAAAATTCATCTGGCTAATTTGATCAGCTAATGGCCCTTATTGCGGGTGTCACTTCACGGTGAAAATGAAGTGAAGTGACTAGTTGTAAAAAGTATGGAAGCCCTATATTGACCTTATGTTGCACAAAGGGCGATTATCAGGCTATTAGCGGGCTTGGTGGTTACTTGGGGACATCGGTAATAAGGGCCACTATATTCTTCTTAAAAACAAAATTTGGCGAAAGCATCTATCAAGATTTAGGCAACAATGAAAACATAATGTTATTGCTTTTACGTTAAACACTTCCACGAACGGAAAGCTTGCCTCGAACAGCAAGGATTGACGAATCCTTTATAAAAGACTCAAAACCAAGGTCAACCTCCGAGTGAAGGTTCCGGATGCAAGCAACAAAGATAGTGCACCCAGAGCCAAACAAAGAGCACTTTTCCCACAGGAGGCCTCGGAACCTATTTAGAATGCCACCACCTTTGGTCGAACCAAGCAACCATCCAACAACAAAAGACTCAAGCGACGAACCCTAGTTTTCGCGCCGATAAGCATCGATTCGCATCCGTGCCCGCCCGTGCTATGCTCATACCATACCTACTATGCCCATGGGAGATGCATGTCTCCTCTGCAACGAATCGAAGATCTAGCACAAAAAATTCCATCACATGCTAAATATTAGATTCGTGAGCATGTTTTATTTATGTAATAGTCAATCGTCGATGTTGTTGTTGCTCGGCAGTACGAGGCGAAAAGGAAGACTTGCGAAGCTCGAAGGTGCAAATATGTAAACCAGAAGAATTTGTAATGCAAACATGGAACCCATATGGGGACAGTTGGGAACTTGTTTTGTCTGCCTGTGTCCAGTGCGCCTGAGATGTTCTTTGGCCGTTGTTGTAGCTCAGTAAGCACAAGTGCGATACTTATCTGCTACAGAATTTACACGTCCGCAGGCGCCAATCGATTGATTCTCCAAATTTATGGAATCGTTTTTGAGCCTCAGCTTCAACTAGGTAAAGCCCTCAGTGGCTGGATACGAGCATTCTTTCTATGAACCGGTACTGTACCCCATGTTGTAAATGGCAGTGTTTGTTCGAAGCTTTGGAATTTTCGCGTTAGAGCCTTTGAATAAGTTGTTAAGCTGGCTGCGCTGTAATTATCGGTATTTAGGACTGTTTGAATATCGCAGCGATAAGTGAAATATTCCGAACGGCCTGCCTGGTCGTGAAAAACCGTGTGCTTAAACGTAATCAATTGCAGATTGAGAGATAATTCCGCGCTGGGTGCGCAAAACAACCGCAATGTAGCAATGTCCCATTCCGGGATGGGAAAATGAGACAAAAACTATTTCAAACAGCGGTTCCACCGGGCCAATCAACACCGTAGGATCGCTGCGAAAGCTTCGTTCAGAATTTTTCCCGACTCCTGCCTTGGAGAGAATGAAGAAATTAAGTCTCCCAGAGGAGGCACATGGCAGTGGCAAATACTTGAACTTAATTTAAGAAACATCGTAAATTCATTACGACCGACGACGCCGACCGGGGCAAGAGGCCGTGATGGGGCTAACATATTTTCCAATTTACCGGCTGTGGTTGGTTTTTTTTTTTAAGGTTAACCAGCTCCGAAGGGATATGGTGTGAAAATGAGCAAATCGATTTAAAAGGCTCTTTTTGTGCTGGCAAAAGCAGATTAGTATCGGACGGGGAAGCAAAAAAGCTTTGTGATATTTAGCCGCTCTTTTGTGGGCATATGCGCGCGCGCACTCCCCGATCGGAAAAGATCATCGAACATGGTGGCAGCCACAGCGGCGGTGCTCTCGTTGAAGATAAATCTACTTAAAGGTGGCTCATTCTCCCATGCGACGTGTGCTAAGCAGGGCAGATGAAGATATTGAGCGGGGATTAGGCGGTTTCGGATGCTCTCTCGATACGGAATGCTCGGGGATGGCATTTGTGGGCTGCTTTGCAAGAAGATGTTCAACGTTGTCGGTAATTTTGAAATTAAGTACAATATTTATGGAACAACCATACTTGTGTATGGGAAGTAAAAAGGCACTGGGAAACGTTGTTGCGGTCCCAATTTGTAGCAATGACACAGATCAAAAGTTTTGACTATACCTGTCGAGAATTCGCCCTGATGTCGCCGCAGAATCCGTATCTGCTATGGTCAAAGCCAATCTGGAGATTGACAGTGATCTTGCCGTGGTGAAGCTCGTCCCGAAAGGCAAGGAATTGGATTCTCTTTCTTTCGTGTCTCGACCCCTCGCTTAAAGGAAAAGCACTGGATCCATCAACATGGTCTGAGGGATTGCTGTTTCGGGAATTTGAGGACTACGGATCTCAAAAATTTCGGGTTCCACTGAAAGTAAATAAGCCAGTGACACCGCTGCTCCCACCAGAAGCTTTGTCATCCCCAATTACACTTGTTATGGATTTGAGTTAAACTCTTCCAGCCCGGGACGCATCAGCTTAAGCCATTTGTCGTATCTTTCTCGCCAGTGCACAGCAGTCGTCCCGGACCTGTGTTTGGGTATGGAAACGGGGACTTCCAGTCCGTCCCTACAGGCAAGTACAGTTCCTTTGCATACAATTACGTACCTGATACTCGATACGTTTCTAGCCAAATTTCGTCACCAAACAATTCACCATCATATAGTCATCACCTATCCGGTCATCAAAGTTTGTAGATAACGGAATGCACGTTGAACAGCATGATGGAAGCCCCTAAGCCACCCGACACAGTCGAGAACTGTTGCTTTTCTGCTGACTGTTCCTGCCATCCAAGCCGTTCCGTTCCTGTGTTCGGAGTTGGTGAGGGGGTCTTCCAAGTTGCTAACCTAGGCAAGTACGATAATATTACCGCTTTGTTGCTTCCTGAAATCTGTCTCATTGACAGCGCCGCTTTTATGAATGGAGATACTGTACCACGCCCAGATGCTCAGCCGTTACCGGTCATCGAACCAGAGCAAACAGCATCAGCATTCCTTCCAGCAAGTGGACCCAATGCCACTGCTTGCGCATCATTCCTGACTTCTTACTCCGCTACTGATTTCGATGGCATTCCAGATCTTCGTCCAGGTAACGCTAGAAATAGTATATGTCCAGCCGAAGCTGTGAATGGTACTGCACGACAATCAAGTAGATCAAATTTCCAGAACGATTCTTCTGTGCCTACTCCCGTTACACTTGCTTGCAACGAACCGGTCTCAGATGCTAATAACAAACTAAGGGTGTACTACCAGAATGTTCGAGGAGTGCGTACGAGAATTGACGACGTTTTCTTGGCTGTTTCGTCATAGTGCTTACGGAAACATGGCTTGATGACAAAATATTTTCACCACAGCTTTTCGGAGATTCCTACACCGTTCACAGAACAGATCGCAGCAATATTAACAGTCATAAATCACGTGGTGGTGGAGTGTTGATCGCTATTTCAAGTAATTTCAACGGGTATGTATCTCTAGAACAGCTATCAAGTTAACTATATTACTATTCAGAACATGCGAATCTTGGATTTCGCTTTGATGAATGAAGCAACGCTCTCTCGATGCCAGATTGAAGTAGCTGTAGAACCACTCTCTTTTCTTGATGCCGATCATCCCGCTTTTGAAGTAACTGTTAGTCTCGCACAGCCTACTGAATTTGAGAGTTTCCCGGACGAACCTGGACTTGACTTTCACCGCGCTGATTTTGGAGGATTACTTGAAGCTCTTCGCCAAACTGACTAGCACATCCTTGAATCCGCTGAAGATATAGACATTGCTGTAGAGTACTTCACCAGTGTGTTGAAGAGTTACTTGGTTGATTTTGTTCCACTGCGCAGGCCATCTTCGAAAGCACCTTGGGGAAATATACATTTACGACGACTCAAACGTCTAAGATCCAAAGCACTACGAACCTACTGCCAGTCTCATTGTCCTTTTTCCAAGCAACATTTCGCACGTGCTAGTAACAATTATCGCACGTATAACCGTTATCTGTACAAACGCTACTGCAAACGAACTCAGGAAAATCTACGCAGACATCCACGACATTTTTGGAAATTTGTCGACTCTAAACGGAAGGAGAATGGGATACCCGTTGAGATGTTTCTGGGCGATGAAGTCGCCTCCTCCGCTTTGGAGAAGTGCAATTTGTTTGCTATTCACTTTAGAAGGGCATTTAATGATTCTACGTCGTCTGCACGTCAAATCACAGAAGCTTGTAGAGATACACCTAGTGGGGTCTGTTCTCTGAGGACAGACGCAATAAACAAATTGAAATACTCTGTGTCCAGTCCAGATGGCATACCGTCATGCATCCTGAAAAAATGCGGCGAAGAGGAAGCGTAGTTTTCCCACAAGCTGGAAAACATCGGTCATGTTCCCCGTATTTAAAAAAGGGGGATCGACAGAACATCGAGAATTACAGAGGAATAACTTTGTTGTGTGCTTGTTCGAAGGTTTTCGAAATCATAATAAATGATGTACTTTTCGACTCCTGCAAGAATTATATTTCTACGGATCAGCACGGTTTCTACCCCAAAAGATCAACATCTACCAATCTTGTCCAGTTTACTTCGTTTTGCATACGCAACATTGATGCTGGTGCTCAGATCGACACCGCATACACTAATTTGAAATGAGCTTTCGATAGAGTTGACCACGGAATATTACTGAAACGTCTAGGAAGAATTGGTGTCTCTACGGATCTTGTTAGCTGGTTTGGATCATACCTTACGGATCGTAGCCTCACCGTTAATATCGGATTTGAATCTTCGGAACAATTTTCAAACTTATCTGGCGTGCCACAGGGTAGCAACATGGGTCCTTTGTTATTCTCACTACGCTGATGACGTCAAAATATACGTGATCATCAAAGGTTACGAGGACTGCTATGCTCTACAATTGCTGCTGCATAGTTTTGCTCATTGGTGCACCCGGAACATGCTGACGTTGAGCATCCACAAATGTAACGTTACATCGTTTCATCGCACCCGATTACGTATGATTATTCAATTAATGGTCAGTCCCTTGACCGTTGTCTTCAAGTTCGTGATCATGGTGTCATCCTGGATTCAGCGCTGACCTTTCGATCGCACTACAGCGATATTATCTGTAGAGCCAACCGACAGCTGGGATTTATGTTCAAATTATCCTGCGAATTTACTGATCCTCTCTGCCTCCGGTCTCTGTACTGCGCACAGGTGCGATCGATTCTGGAATCCAACTGTTTAGTATGGTGCCCGTACCAGTCAACCTGGACTGGTTGGAAAATTTGTGAGATATACCCTACGACGTCTTTCGTGGCGAGATCCGTTAAACCTACCACAATATGGAGATCGATGCAGATTATTGGGACTGCACACGCTTCAGCAGAGACGGAATGATGCCCAAGCGGTGTTTGTAGCTAAACTTCTCACAGGAGAAACTGCTTGAGCCCCGCAACTCCTTGTACGGCCTTCATGATCCTGTCCGCTTTATGTCGGCTAGGTTCAACGAAGTCTACATCTTCTTCGACTTCAACTCTACTGTGGCAACATTAAAGCGTACCCTGCTTTGGATATATCTATCGCGAACGGATCTCAAATTCGTTTTGATGAAACCATGACTGCCACTCGGCTCAATTTCCGGAAGACCGATTTCCGTTTGCTGAGGCGTTCCTTGTCCCGGATCAACTGGAACGTGTTGAATGACCTTGATATCGATACAGCAGCCGCTCGCTATAATAGCCTTTTGCGCGACTGTGTGTGTGCTTCAGTACCGAAGTGCCAACCTCCAAGAAAACCGCCTTGGTCTAACGCTACTCTCCGCAACCTGAAACGAGTGCGATCTAGAGCTCTCCGTGCTCTAACTCATCGACGATGTACCCTTACCAAGCGAAATTTTTCAATTGCCAGCAATGATTATCGCCACTACAACAAGCTTCTTTACAAGAGGTATGTAATTCGTACTCAACATAATCTGCAATGCCACCTCAAGGGATTCTGGTCGTTTGTGAATACGAAGAGGAAGGAAAGTGGACTGCCGTCAAAAATGTTTCTCGGCAATGACGTAGCAATAACTGAGGACAAATGTAGCCTATTTGCTAGGCACTTCTTAAGCGTCTTCTCGAATGACTCCCCATCGCAAGCAGAAATTGAACGAGCCGTCCGTGATGTGCCAACCGACGTCGTAAACATGGATGTTTTTGTCGTAGATGTACAAATGGTTCTCTCTGTGATCAAATCAAACCAAATCATCATTTTCACCAGGTCCGAGTGTTATTCCATCTGCTGTCCTAAAAAGATGCTCCGATATCTTAGCTGCTCCGTTGTCCTTGCTCTTCAACCTGTCACTTTGTCAACAGAAATTTCCCGCACTATGGAAACGCTCTACTATGTTCGCTGTTTTCAAGAAAGGAGACAAACGCAATGTAGAAAACTACCGTGGGATTACCTCGCTTGGGGTTGAATCTAAGTTGTTTGAGTCGCTAATAAATGAGAGATTGTTTGCTTCCTGCAAGCATTACATAAGTACATGTAAACATGGCTTCTTTCCTGACCGCTCTGTGGAAACGAATCTCGACAGCTTTACGACGTTCTGTATGGAAAATGTATGCAAGAAACTTCAAGTGGATGCCATCTACACTGATCTTAAAGCTGCGTTTGATAGAGTTGTGCACGACGTTCTGCTAGCAAAGCTTGAAAAAATTGGATGTTCTGTTTCCTTCTGCAGCTGGCTTAGATCGTACCTCGTGCAACGTGAAGTTACTGTATGCATTATACTGATTCTCGAACAGATCAGGAGTTCCACAGGGTAGCACTTTGGGACCATTGCTCTTCTCTTTTTTCTACTACGTGGAGGTAAATTGTTTTTTTGCCGATGACTTGAAGAGTCGTTCGAGGCTATGCTGACTGTTTAGAACTACAAAACCTTCTTGAAATCTTTAATGATTGGTGTGAACGTAATTTTATGCTCCTGTGCGTCTCAAAGTGCTGCGTAATTAGTTTCCGTCGAACTAGGACTGCCGTTTTGTTTGATTATAACGTTGCTGGAACTGCAGCTCAACGTGTCGATCACGTTAAAGACCTCGGTGTCATGTTGGATGAAAAGCTCACATACACTCGCCACTTCTCAACCACGATCGACAAAGCTAATCGACAGCTTGGATTCATGTTCAAGATATCTAAAGAATTTCGTGATCCTCTGTGTTTTAAAGCCCTTTACTGTTCATTGGTACGCTCACTACTGGAATTCGCGAGTGTAGTCTGGAATCCCTACCAAGCTGTATGGAGTGGACGATTCGAAGCTGTTCAACGCAAATTCGTCAGATACGCACTGCGCTATCTTCCATGGAGTGACCCGTTGAATTTACCACCGTATGCTGACCGCTGTCGTTTACTGGGTTTGGATACTCTTGCTAAGCGACGAAACATATCGCAGGTCGTCTTCGTGGCTAAAGTTTTACTCGCAGAATATGATGTTCCTGAGTTACTTGCCAAAAAAAGCTGTATGCTCCTGCCCGAACACTCCATCCGAGAACCTTGCTACATGAAGTAGTACATGCAACCAACTATGCAGCAAACAGTTCCTTTGTCGCCATGATTCATCAATTCAACGAAGCCTATTTGACTTTGACATCAATGCCTCCAGGTTTCGTCATCGTTTGCTGTCGGCCAATTTTTAATTTTTAATGAGTGACTACATTTAGATTTAAGTATTTCATTGAGACTATCAAGTCAGATGGACTATAATAATAATAAAACATAAAACATAATTGCATTAATGGATCGAGTGAGATTCGTTATTGTGAAAGGTGGGTAATATTCCATTGTTCCTAAATTGTAACGATTATGCTACCTGTATCCTTTTTTTTTCTCGATTCACCACTGCCAACGAGGATTGCTTCAACGGCGCCGGTGGTGTAGTGGTAAGCGTGATTACCTCTCACCCCAGCAGGCCTGGGTTCAATCCCAGTCGGCGCCGCCGGGATGTTCTGAGGCATAACATCTCTGATCACGCCTTCCTTCGGATGGGAAGTAAAGCCGTTGGTCCCCGGTTCATGAGTTGATGGGTCGATAGGTAGGGTTCAGGCGTGGGAGCTGCCTTCCTGACACGTCGGTAGCATTGGTGCTCAGCACGGAAAACAAGATCGACGGAAAAAACAAACCAAAGGAAAAAAAAAAAAAAAACGAGGATTGCTTCGGATGATGGATGTCCAATGGAGCTGATAGAATTATATTTTTTTTATGTTTTATGACTTCAATTGATATTTGAAGCCATGTTCTCTTAATGTTATGTTCACGGATGTGCTCGTTTTGTAATGTTTGTACTGTATTGTGAAAAGATATGGGGTTTTTTACACCATTTAAATTGTCTTTTCTCCATCACATTCATTAAGACGACAAAAAGTCAGATGAATAAATAAATAAAAAAAAATGCAAAAAAAAAAATGTAGACTAGGTACCTATTTTGAGATAATGGATTCTAAGCTTACTAACACGGAGGAAAGTGGATGGAAACTGGACCCATCTTCTGTGAAACTAGTGTATGGCTCGACTGGATTTGAATCAACCTTAGCTTCCCTGGAGCACCGAATCAGTAGAAATACCTGCTTGTCTATGTAAACATTCTCAAGTTTGATGTATGTCTAACAAAAGTCTTGACTACTTTCATGAAACTACTAACCTGAAGGCACCTTTTGCCAGCGGACGCTTCAATGAAGGAACGGTTCTGTGTCCCGAATAATCCGTAACCTCTTATTTTCACCTGAAGGACAATTGCTGTGGATGGATGGTGGCAGAAGAGGGAGCGACGACTTACTCCGTCAAAAGACCAGCAGCCGAGCACTTTTGCAAGTGGAAAACTTGCCGATTCACGGCTGAATTACGACCAAAACTCGTGACGGACACATTATCAACACGTTCCCGGGCTAATTCACCAACCGGACCGGGTTCAAAATCGCCCACGGTGACGAATCTCTCAATAGAACTACACGCCGAAAGTGTGCCATCCAAACTCGAAGAATCGGGCTCCCGGGAGGCAATGAGAACCTACACCGAACAATAGAATTGAAGCTGCGTCGTAGATTCTGAAGGTAAGATTCAAGGTCAACCGAGTCACTCAAGGCAATCACAGGCAAAACACGATACATCACTAAATGATTACTTCATGGACACTTGAAACTAAATTTCAGCACACAAATTAACAAATTTAAAACAAAAAACTTGTAACGGGGTTACAAAAATGTATTTACAATGATATAAATATAATTTAAATTTAAATTTATATGTACAGAATTACAATGGGACAAGTCCCCTCCAGCACGTTGGTAGCGAGTAGCGACAAGCTAAAAACATTCATGACGTTCATATGGGGTTACATTCAACCAATAAAAAACGAACACGTCCTCGCGGCAAGGTTGCAAAGACTCATTTCAGCTAAAATAATGTTTTTCGGAATAATAAAATCAAAAGATGGTATGATGGCATGTTTTACTTGTAACTTACAAGAAGAGGTTACAAAGTATGCGTTGGAAACATAAAACCTGTAAATTTTGCTTTCTATGAGTCACAATCAGCGATTTGCTGATCGCTGAGTGAGTGAGTGAGTGAGTGAGTGAGTTTGTGAAAAATCGCTGATTGTGACTCTCATGAAGTGAAATAAACAGGTTTAATATGTCAAACACATTCTTTGCAACCTCTTCTTGTATCCTACCAATTCAAAATTTGATCATGGCATCTAATTATTTCATAATTTAGAAAAACATTGTTTTAGCTGAAATGAGTCTTTGCAACCTTGCCTCGCGGTAGAATGCACAATAGAACCCAAAAGGGGTTTGGGAAAAAAGTTCGTAGCATCGTTCTCAGTCCGGTTTGATCATTTCGATAGAAAGGGTGTAAGTGGATACAGAAAAAAATACGTGGTGAGAAAAGAACAATCAATTGTATATTAAACAGTAACTAATTGTGTGAACAAAATTGAAACGATTAAGTGAGTTTAAATAACCTGATATCAATTTTACAAAACCTAAAAATGGTAATAATTTTTCTAGTCAGAAATTAAAGGCAAGAAATTAGTGTGAATAATTAAATGCCAAAGATACCTCTGCGAGTAGTGCAAAACGTTTATCAGGTAATTCTTTTGATACAATTTCCACCAAGTGTTAATTAGTGTTTAATTCGCTGTAGAAAAATACACAGCAAAAGAAAAACAGGACAGCTTTCAAACGCAACCTACTGTGTCATTCACCATGCAGCGCGCATATGAACTGAAATTACAAATTATCACTCGCGATGCCACTAATTTCTGGTCCGGGAGAAAAAATCAAACAACGCAGATTGCGACATCTCTTTTGATGCTTGCAAACATGATGAATCACGTTTTCTTTCTCGATTCTAAAACTTCCCGGAAAGTGAGAAAACTACTAATTACACACGTATAACCGCAGAGCGCCTGCGCTAATCCGGCAAATGCAGCCAAAAACTATGAAAGCGAACGCACGCACAAAACAGAGACCAAACTTAAAACAGAAGCGTTTCCAAAAGCGTTCGAAACTCGAATCTTCAACTGAGTTGAGAAAAGTTTCGTATGAAAATACTAATCCCAATTGGACTCTTTCTATAATAAAAAGTCTCTAACTTGACGGACAAGAAATGTGTTTTGGAAATGCTTTCCATTGAAGCAGGTGGCTCAGTGTATTTCGTACTTCCTTATGTGCTACGCAACGTCACTATTGCAAGATAATAATATCCCTTCGACTCTCGAGTTCTTAAAAATCTTTAATTCTCACGTTCCTAGATATATCTTGCTCTTCCGGAAGATATTCAATGCATTAGAATGCCCTTCCTAGACGAACTGAGCCGATCCTGCATGCTCTAACAACAGTACGTAGCCCGTCCTAGTTCTTCTCAACCACATTTCACGCGAGCGGGATATCCCCCCGGGGAGAATGTCGACCGTCGTTATTTGTCTTAGAAGTCATTTAAAATCACTTAAATCGATTGATATTTCATTCGTATCCTCTCATTCTCCATCCACCAGCCAGCCGACCGCGGTCACATCAAATACAACCGAAATAACAATAAAATAGCTCTCGGTCAAACGGTGTGCATTGCCTCGAGAGCTGCCACCACTCACTACCGTGCCGTGCAGAGCTAGGATATCGATCTCCAATCCAACCTAACACATCGCGTTCCATTTCCTTTATATAGGAGCAATACGGGTAGCTAGCCAGCCCGGCACACTACCGGATCGGTACAAATGTGTAAGGTAGGGGCGGGGGAATGGCGGGAGGCGGTGTGAGTGTTACTGTAAAAGCGCGAACCATTAGAAAAGCTTGGATGAAAGAGGAAATCTGTTAAATGAAGTATAACAGTCAACAACAGCAAACGACCAAACGACGACGACGACGAGGAGAGAGAGGCTCTGCTTTATGGGGTATATGTTTAATTACATCAAAGCGAACCGCTCTGCACAGTCTGCGACAGATGCGACGTGTTCTCTGCCTAAGCCCTCTGGCCTTAGCAAACCTGGGTTGGGTTGATCTATTCTTAAGTCAATCTGTCGCAGCCTCTGTGTGTGCCTGTGCAGTTGAAACGATTTGTCGCGTTCGAATGGCGTGTGCGGGTAAACCAGACCAGCTAGAAGGCAGCAGAAGCAGTCAGCAGCCAGTGGTCGGTGTGGTGGGATGATACCGGCAAGCAATGAGATCCGGATGGGTTGAGGGGTTGAGCTGGGAGGGAAGAGGGAAGAGGAGACGTTGAAGGCATTATTGACGAGAAAGGTGACACTTGCCGCTCGTTTGCTCGACGCTCGACGCTAACCGATAGATGGTGTTTGCTGTTTTCTGGCGGATAAACACTTGTGAGCCGAGATTGTTGTTTGATTTTTGCCGGGAGATAAAGGTGACATTTTCCGGTGATGGGGATTGGAATCTGCACGCGGAATTCACGAGACGAGATTAGTGAACAATTTGGAACGGTTGTGAGACGTGTGGAATGGATGGAATGAGCTAATTTGATATTAGCCACAGATATGTCAGTCGGCTGTTGCGGTTTAAATTTGTATGGATAAATAGATCACAAAGTTCAATAATAAGACAAATCTAATAGTTCAAGCCCGATAAACCGCGAAGGCCAAAAGTAAGACTACTAGACGACTAGATTAAGTTTAGTAAACTTTAGTAAAGGTTAATCTAACGGATTAAAATCTATGGAAGCTCGAATGATGAAGCCTAAGAATAATAAGGAATACTTAAAACCGTATATCTTCAAACCCACATATTGTTATTAGCAGACCTGTGCGTAGCTGAGGGTAGTCGGCGACTAGCCTGTTATTTGATCATTTTTTTTTTCTGATTAGCCCCAGGAATAACTTATTATCGAAGTCCTGTTATCTTCACACCAAGTTGTTGGTTTCCTTGAGTTACCTTCTGATTGCCCTAAAGAATTACATATCATGAAAGCCCTATGCATTTTCATCCAAAGAGACCTTTGGTTTCCTTAAGATACTGTCTGTTCGCCTCCATAAATCACTGATTATGGAAGTCCTGTGAATGTTTACTCCACGAGTATTATGTTTGATTAACGGGAGTCCCACATCAAATTGCATCACGGAAAAAATGCTGTAGAAAATTACCCATTGGGTATTTTCTCTTTAAAGTTTGGGTAGAAGTAGTTTAGAGTGTATTTTAATCGCTGTCAGTTTTTCGAAAATTGAAAAAAATGCGTCACCCGAAAAGCAACGTCGCGAATTGATTTTGCGCAAGCACCCGGAAAATCCTCAACTCTCTCATCGGGACATCGGAAAACAACTCGGAATCGTGCAGTAAACGGTGAGTGGTGTGATTAAACGTTTGGAAAATTCCTCTTCGATCCTTCAGATTCTTACAGTAATCTGCTTGGAAGTCGATTTGAATAAAAAATTTTCTGCCGCCATGGCGCCTAAACGCAAAAGAAAGGGGCAAACTCTTGACCCCCCTACCGATGAAATTAATTTGAGTAATCAATTTGATTTGCTCACGGATGATGAGAATGATCCATCATCCAAGAAAAATTCTAGTAAACTTTCCCGGCTTAATGCCAAGAAGGAAAAGATTCCCCCTATTGTGATAACCACTTCCGATTTCCATGCTCATCGCATGGAACTTTTGAATTTCGTGAAAGTTAAGTTTTCACTACCAATTGAACGTTGGGGTGAATGCCGTGTATTGGCTGAAACCTTGGATCTTACTGAGAAGAAGCACAATTTTTTTACTTACGACACCAAAACTGAACGTGTGTTCAAGGTTGCCATGAAAGGACTGCCCAGAGATCAGATCAAAGATGAACTGGCAAAATTACTTGGAGTTGTGCCACTTCAAGTAATCAAAATGAGAATGAAATCCCGTCCTGGCGATTCGCGCAACGGGATTTCCAATAATTTTTATTTAGTTCACTTCAAGTCTAGTGAACTAAACAACCTTAAGGCCTTAGAAAAAGCTAGCCGTATGCTCCATGTCTGAGTGAAGTGGGAACACTTCAGGAAGACTGAAGGAAATTTCCAAAACCTCACTCAGTGCCGTAAGTGATAGGGATGGGGTCACGGAACTAAAAATTGCTACATGCCAGCTAAATGCATGAATTGTGGTGATTCCTCTCACGCAAAGGACGACTGTCCTGTGAAGGAAGATCCTAAGAAATTTAAATGTTCAAATTGTGGTGAAAACTAAAAATCCATTTTTTGGGAATGTAAGACTCGCAAGGCGATCCTACAATCTCGTTCTAAACGACAGGTTGGAAACGCTCCACGTTTCCGATCAGATATAAATTTTTCTGCTGTTAACAACGATCAGCGAGGAAAACATTTTACATTCGTACCTGTAGGTACAAATATCACCCCTGCTTCAAATTTTTCATCTTTACCTACTTCCCTGTTCAGCGAGTTAATGGAGCTACCTATGCTGCTATTGCACCGGGTAGAAATCAAAATACTAACCATCGTTATTCTAACGGAAATTTTGACAATTTTGGCTAAGGAAGCATTACGCCCCTTAAATGGATTTTTTACAGAAATCATTAATTGACATGATTTTTGATATGCTTAAATCTAACTCCATGTTTGATGCTATTCAAACTGGAGTAAAATTTGCAAATAATATTGTCATGACTTTAAAATTCAGTAATGGATTTTAAAGCATTAAATATTTTAAATTGGAATGCTCGATCTCTTAAAGATAATGAAGACGAGCTATTTAACTTTTTGAGAGTTCATAACGTGCATATTGCCGTTATAACTGAAACGTTCCTTTTAAGAAGGACGAAAATTACTTGATTTATAGAAATGATCGTCTTGATGGACCCTGTAGTGGCGTTGCCATCATTGTTCATAGACGAATCAAACATAAAATTCTTTCTTCATTTGAAACCAAAGTTTTTGAAACTTTGGGAGTTTCTGTTGAAACAAAATTTGGACAACTTACGTTTATAGCTGCCTATCTGCCATTCCAATGCGTAGGCCAGCAAAAGAATTTTCTCAAGGGTGACCTCCAGAAACTTACCCGTCATAGGTCTAAATTCTTCATTATTGGTGATTTTAATGCAAAACACCGCTCATGGAATAATGCTCAAAGCAATTTCAATGGTAATATTCTGTTTGATGATTGTTCTGCAGGTTATTACACTATTCAATATCCAAACAGCCCAACATGTTTTTCTTCTGCAAGAAATCCCTCAACTATTGATTTGGTCTTAACTGATTCATGTCAACTTTGTAGCCAATTGGTTACCCATGCTGACTTCGGTTCTGATCACCCTCCAGTAACTTTTGAAATATCCCAAGAAATAATTTGTAATCCCAACAGGTCTACTTTCAATTACCATAGAGCTGATTGGGAGCAATATTGAACATTTATGGAATATAACCTTGATCCAAACATTCCTTTGCAGACTTCACTGATGCTTCACATCAATACGAACTCAATTTTTGCAGATGAGCAGTTTGGATATCGCCATGGGCATTCAACTACCCATCAACTCTTAAGAGTTACCAATTTAATTCGTTCAAACAAATCTGAAGGCCATTCAACTGGAGTTGCTCTTCTAGACATAGAAAAAGCATTCGACAGTGTTTGGCATGAAGGTTTGATTGCTAAATTGAAAAAGTTTAATTTTCCCCTTTACATTATGAAATTAGTTCAAAATTATTTAACGGACAGAACTCTGCAGGTAAATTATCAAAATTCCAAATCTAATCGACTACCTGTTAGAGCAGGAGTTCCTCAGGGTAGCATTCTTGGGCCTATATTGTATAACATTTTCACTTCGGACCTCCCAGATTTGCCTCAGGGTTGTCACAAATCTTTGTTCGCTGATGACACAGGCATTTCCGCTAAAGGAAGAAGTCTTCGTGTTATTTGCAGCAGACTGCAGAAAAATTTAGATATTTTCTCTTCTTATTTACAAAAATGGAAGATTTCTCCCAACGCTTCCAAAACTCAACTTATAATATTTCCACATAAGCCTAGAGCTTCGTTTTTGAAAACTAGTAGTAGTCACATAGTCACTATGAACGGAGTTCCAATTTCCTGGTCAAACCAAATGAAATATCTTGGATTTATACTTGACCAAAAATTAACTTATAAAGATCACATTGAGGGCATTCAAGCCAAATATAACAAATATATAAAATGTTTGTATCCTCTTATAAACAGGAAATCCAAACTTTGTCTAACGAATAAACTTCTAATATTTAAACAAGTGCCAATATGGTCTTGTTGTTGTACTACCAGGAAAAAAGCACTTCAAAGAATTCAGAACAAAGTTCTGAAAATGATTTTGAAGTTGCCTCCCTGGTACATTACTACCGAAATACATAGAATTTCGAATGTTGAGACTTTAGAACAAATCTAGATAGAGCTGGAATTAGGGCCTAACAGCTTTTGTAAACAATGACTTCAATCGATGATTTCTAGAATCTCAAGACTCGCCCACGCAAACCAGCCTCCTCATCGGGTAGGGAAAGACTTTCCCTATCTGATGGTTATGTTGGTCTACGTGGGCATGCCTTTAATTCCTAGAAATCATCGATAGAAGTCATTGTTTACAAAAGCTATTACGCCCTAATTCCAGCTCTATCTAGAAATGTCCAACAAAATAATTAATAATTTCAGGCAAAAATCGTTGCAACCCTCAATTGCAACGATTAATTCCCTTTATACTTAGATAAGATTTAGTTTTAGTTTTTAGTTTTAAGATAACAATTGTTGTACTAACATGCAAGTTTAAAAAACCTGTTTAAAATACTGAATTGCCAAGACAGGAACAATGTAAAAACACTAAGCTATATATCATAACAATTAAGGCTGGTAAGTTACTGCAGTAACTGGTGCACCTAGGTTAAAATGAAATGTAATTTATTTTGAATTTGGAACAAATAAAGAGTTAAAAAAAAAACTCTTCTCCACATTAAATCTATGACAAGAAACAAATTGAACGTTGGCCAAGATATGAGATTGGCATGGTCACAAACGCTGCATCGTCACTAGATTTGAGATCTATAACATAGTATTTTGTAATAAATCGAATAACTAACCGATCAAGCCAGGTTGGATTTCGGTTCTGTCGTTTGAAATGTATGCTTGGATTTCATAGAATGGAACTTGCTGAATCCATACGTGAGAGTTGAAGTAAATTAAAAAAAAAGTACGTATTTTCATTAAAACTTTGATTTTCTGTTCTGCCAGTTGAATTTAGGCTCCTTTCTTTGAACAATAGACTCGTATTTTATACAATGAACCTTGTTAAATTTTTGTGAAAACCGTGTTTAAATTCACAAAAATACATAAAACCTGAACACCCCTCATTTTGAAGGTGTGTGTGTGTAGAATGTTGCTCCTATTTTGATTTTGGAATTCACTCTTCAGTTGTCAAAATGCCGTCCAAGCAAGAAGAGCAGCGTATCAAAATTTTGCTCGCGCATCGCGAAAATCCGAGCTACTCGCACGCAAAGTTGGCAAAATCGCTAAAAGTTGCCAAATCAACCGTTACAAATGTAATTAAAGTGTTTGGGGAACGTTTGTTGACAGCCAGGAAGTCTGGATCGGGGGGAAATCGAAAACCGGAAGCCGCTGAGACGACAAAGAGAGTTGCCGGTAGTTTCAAGCGAAACCCTAACCTCTCTCTCCGAGATGCCGCAAATAAGCTGGGTGTATCGTCTACAACCGTGCATCGAGCCAAAAAACGAGCCGGACTATCGACTTACAAGAAGGTAGTGACTCCAAATCGCGATGATAAACAAAATACGACGGCCAAAGCGCGATCCCGGAGGCTGTACACGACGATGCTGACGAAGTTTGACTGCGTGGTAATGGACGACGAAACCTACGTCAAAGCCGACTACAAGCAGCTTCCGGGACAGGAGTTTTATACGCCAAAAGGAAGGGGAAAGGTAGCAGATGTTTTCAAGCACATGAAACTGTCAAAGTTCGCAAAGAAATATCTGGTTTGGCAAGCCATCTGTACCTGTGGCTTGAAAAGCAGCATTTTCATAACTTCCGGGACTGTCAACCAAGAAATTTACGTGAAAGAGTGTTTGAATAAACGTCTGCTGCCTTTCCTGAAGAAACACGGTTGTTCCGTAGTGTTTTGGCCGGATTTGGCATCTTGCCATTACGGTAAAAAGGCCATGGAGTGGTACGCCGCCAACAACGTGCAGGTGGTTCCCAAGGACAAGAACCCTCCCAACACGCCAGAGCTCCGCCCAATTGAGAAATACTGGGCTATTGTCAAGCGGAACCTAAAGAAGACCAAAAAAACTGCTAAAGGCGAGCAGCAGTTCAAGGCAAACTGGCTTTCTGCGGCGAAGAAGGTGGACAAGGTGGCTGTACAAAATCTGATGGCAGGGGTCAAGCGTAAGGCCCGGCAATTCGGATTTGGAAAAGCGGAAGCCTAACTGAATATTTTTCCTGAATTTTATACTAATTGAACTTGAAAAAGAAATTTAATTTGATTTTTTAAATAAACGATTTCACCGATTTACACGCGTTTTCCCTTGACCAAATTTTGACCGTATCACCCTTTATTTTGATATGATTCCGGGTTTCCTGTTCAGCTCCTCCTCGTTCCTGAATTTCAGCTCCGTCCTTTGAAAAATAGGTGTGGATTTTATAGAACTGAATAGAAATTTATTTTTTCGGTTCTGCCAAATTGCATTTCGGCTGATATATTTGAAAAATAGTTTATAGCATGGACCTTCCTATCCATACGTGAAGGTTGAGCTGGGTTTGTAATTCAAAACAGTTTTTTTTTTCGAAATTTGGCTTTTCTTTTCTGCTTAGTTGGATTTTGATACTGTCCTTTGAAAATTATGCTTAGATTTTATAAAATTGACCTGGCTGAATTCATATATGATAATTGTTTTTTTAGGCACGCACAAAACCAGGTTTAAATTGACAAAAGTACGTACTTTTGTTAAAATTTGGTTTTTATGTTCAGCCAAGATGGATTTTGTCTCCTTTCTTTGAATATTATGCTTGGATTTTGTTGAATAGACCTTCCTGAATCCATACGTCTAGTTAGATTTTTTGAAAAACTGAGTTTAAATAGGTAGGTATATTTATATCAATTTGGGTTTCCTGTTCTGCCATGTTATATTTGAATATGTTTGTGGTATTCCGTTTGATGGTTTACCCGGAATTTATCAAAACCCAAAAATCAGTTGCTTGGATCCTATTCATCTACATTATTACCAATGTTCTTCCTTGAAAGGATACAGAAACTTTTTTGCGATATGTCTTGTTGGTAATCCGAGTGTTATATATGATAAAGCCAACATTAATGGCTCCTGTTATGCATTAGTGTAAACAATTACGGCTTCAAAGAAGTATAAGGCTAAAGCGAAGGCTATGTAATGTAAACGTTCGAAATACACGGTTTAGATGTAATGTAAAACGAATTTTGAATGTTTTATTTTGTTTTTGGTTTACTTTTTATTCCCCTCGCCCCTCATCGAGTGACTATAGAAAAACTTGTGATTTGTTCCGGCCTAACTAACAATTTTTAATATAAAAAAAAAAACATTAAACAAATTTTATCTTTTTTTTTTATAGCAACTTTTCAAATATCAGCCTTTGTCATGCACACCTGTGTAACGAGTCTTCAACCCAAAAATTGACCGATTTGGTCAAAACAGTGATGAGATATCGTGGGACACGTTTTTTAAACCACTAACTTCAAATAAGAATATCTCAGCATTTTGTTTTACTAAATGTCTTCAAATATATATATTTTTTTACAGTTGAAAATGTATGTTTTGATGCCCTGAAAACAAGTTGAAAAAATTAAATGTGTGCTTATAACAACCCATGATATTTTTACCGACTTACTTATATGTAGTCAACAATGCACTTCATTTGAGAAATGAAGTTCCAAGGATTTTTGGAAAATGTAAAGAACTTTATGATAGTTTCATTAACATTAAAAACATTGCGAGAAACTACAAAAAGATTAGAGAATTTCATGGAAATTCTTAGAATTTAAAGAATATTCCGAAAACATTAAGATCGTCCAGAACGTTCCGAAACACCATGGAAGTTTAAAGATCTTCGGTGTAGGTTCCTATAGCTTCCAATTTCCTCCTACCTGATAGTGGTGTTAGTATTCGTGGGCGAGCTACAAGTTACGCCAAACCAGCAATCAAATGCATTGTTAACGAAAGCTTATACGTCCCTTCGAAAAGTAATCGAGATTGAAGTATTGAATGTGGGAGATACACAAATGTGGAAGTTCTTAGTCAGTACAGAACATTATAAATTAAAGTTAGATACATGTGATTTTTGTTGTTTTGCATGCTGTTTCTTACGTATTAGCGATTTGCAGTTACAGTGAGTAAATATAGTAAAAATCTAAAATGTATTTGGTTGATAACTGATTAATTACATTTTGCTAGGCAAATACTACGTTACGTTGTGCCTTAAATGACTAAATTGGATTAAAACTTAAGATGAATTATCACTATACGTAAGTAACTAATACATTAAAGCCCTACAGCTAACTTACAATTAGGAGTAAACGGGCTGCCCTGTAGAATTTATCAAAAAATAAAGAACATAACGAGGTCACAATTCAGATCTACTTAAAATTTACTTAAATGAGCTTAAGACTAATTATGTACTTATTTCTAACTTTAAAACACTACCCTAAAGAATCAATGGAAATGCTGCAAGAACAGTGCGTTCCATATTTCATCCGTGACAGTAGTGTCATTAAAATCTCGTTACTGATCGTTAACGAGTTTATTAATTTCTCAGACCTACTATAAAACGTCAACCATTCCCCATCCAAAATCACAGTTAACCTCCAGTTCTCACTCCGGTAGCAACGCAATCAACAACCATCAAACACGATGAAGGTCACATTCCTGTTCTTCCTGCTGGCCTCCCTGGCCATGCTGACCGTCTTCCAAACGGCTGTGGAAGCCACCCCGCAATCTAAAGTTGATGTCGCTGGACCGGATGCGGAGGAAGACTCTCCCATAGCAACTATGGACGAAACCAACCAAAAGGGACATGGAAAAGGTCACGGAAAGGGTAAAAGTGAAGGCAAAGGAAAGGAGCACGGAAAGGGCAAGGAAAATGGCCGTGGAAAAGGAAAGGGCAAAGGAGCAGAAATGGGAAAGGGTAAAGGCAAAGGCAAGGGAAAGGGACAGCAAACTGAACAATAGATTGCTGTGATGTATTTGTTCGAAGAAACAAAAACACGATATGAATAAAGAAGCAGAATACGATCACGTAACTTTTAAATAATCCATATCACATGTTCCAAAATGATTAAAAGTTTAAAAATCCTGAATTAACCCAGCTTTGATGAGATCTGACCTTTTCTCTCTTACAACGGAATAAAAATACGCAAAATAATCTCTGAAAGATTTGTCGATCTATGTGTAGAATAAAATAGCTCAGATGTTGGCTAATGCCCAGTATGCGAGTAGACCGTGTTATTTTACTAGTCAGTTTTACTTTTCCAAAACTGTCATATTTACAAACACAATGACGTCACCCATTATGAACAGATTATTTTAATTGCAAGTAAGTTATTTTTTCTATAAAATTGCCTCTTAGTAAAACATTTGTTATTATGTATAGATCATTGGTGCAGTGGTAAACGTGGTTACCTATCACTCCAGCAGGCCTGGGTACAATTCCAGTCGCGCCGCTGGGGTGTTCTGAGACATAACATCTCTGATCACGGGAAGTAAAGTCGTTGGTTCCCGGTTCGTGAGTTGATGAGCCGATAGGTAGGGCCCGAGGTGTGGCAGCTGCTTTCCTGGCGTCGATAGCATTGTTGCTCAGCACGGAAAACAAAATCAAGGAAAAAAAGTATAGATAATTTTGCAAACTGAAAACGTTCGTTTACGTTCCAACATTGATCAAACGAACTTCAACAACTAATATGGATTTAGAGAAGTGATTGTAAAGTTCGAAATACTCTTATTTGGACATTCGGTAGTAACGAGAAGGATAGTAGGAGTATTCAGGTAGCGCATCATAACCCAAAGAACTGACATGTTCTATAATCGTTTATTTATTTATTTTTAAACATACTGTATTTTAATACAAATTCATAAAATACCGATGAAATTTGCTGAAGTATGACTGAAAATTCAGTTTCAGTTAAACGACAATCGACCTAATAATCCATACGGTATAATAGCGTTCGGTATAATGATTTTCAGCTTATCGGCGTCTAACCTAATTCTCCATAAAATACTTAAAATTTTTAGGAAATAATTTAGCAAAATCGCTGTGAAATCTCCTTGAAACCCTTTCGGAAATCTCTTTAAATTCTTTCAAAATCTTTATGAATTTTCGAACTATCTTCAGTTTAAAATTCGGAAATGTTTTTAGTTTCAGTTATATTCAGCATTTAATAGACCCTATGGGAATTCTCTTTCGATTTTTTTTTATTAATTGAATGATTGATTAACTTTCAAGAGATATTCTAGGCCCTAAGTGATCATAAGGAGCAGTGTCAGAATTGTTTCCATATCATAATTAAGTTTGTAGTATGGTTAATTCTTCAGAATTCCTTTAAAATGCTACCTGAAAGTTCTTCAGAGTTGCTTGAGAATTATCTGGAATTCTTCTCATAATCTAAAAAAAAAGTCTCTTCTGAACTACCTTGGGATGAATCCATAATTTTCCCTATTTTTTTCCTGAAATGCTTCTCTAAATTACCTGTAACGTCTTTTCACATTTCTTTGGGATCGTCCTTTATAATTATTTCTACATACTCTCTAGTAGGGAAAGAAAGAGAGAGTAAATTGTAGAGGACTAAAATCCTCCCAAAAACTCATTTAGTATTCTGATCTAAATTCTCTATACATTTCATCAAAAGTTAAGTGTTAAGATCTGTAAGTTTCATTTCAGTCCAATAGTCATGTTGGTTTTTATCTGAGGTTATTAAAACCTCAATCTTTTTTTTTTTATTTGTGAAATTATAAAGTCTGAAATTTCAAAAAGTTTAGTAATGTAAAAAACTAACCTAGCCTCAACATCTTGAAAATTGTCTCTTTTATGTTTCTTAAAAAAATCGGGATCTCAAAATTCCGATGCGGAATAGGATTTTAGCAAAGTTCGATTGTTATTTATAATCATAAGAATTGCTGAGTTTATTTATTACTGTATAACATTCGGTTCAATTACCCATTCACCCTGTAGAGTTGAAAATTCAAAATTCTGCAACAGTAAAAATATTTAAAATTTTGAACTTAATTTTTTTTCTAATTTATGGAATGTCATTTGATAATCTAATGCGATCTTAAGGTCCGTTTAGACTATCTGATTTCTTGGTCTGATTTTGATCGCCGCCATAATGAAAAATCTGCTCGAATTTACTTTCGACACACTTTGTCGAACTCCCCTGTTTGCTGGTGTTCACACTGCTTGCACATGTCGAAAGAACTGTCAATTTAGATTTTAAAACAAAACTGTATCAGGAATCAAAAGTAAATACTTCCATCATGAATTACCGGAAAATTGCTCTAGCTTCGGCAGGCGTATTTGCTTTTATTATTTTAAATAAAATAAGAAGGAGACGATGAACATCATGGAGTATGAAATGGTTGCTCAGGAGGAACACCGGCAGGGATCTGGCTCGTCTTGTCCTTCAACAACTGCGATATGAAGATAAAATTGGATTTCAAAACTTCGCCAGGATCTCGATACCAACTTTCGACAAGTTAGTGGGAAAAGTTCTTTATAGATCTACATGATTCCTTGAGTTTTGAAAATTTCTGTTAATAACTCAATTCTGCACATTTCTTTGAAGACCTTCGGACGTCCCTGAAGTTTTGTTTCTATTCTCCGGTAAAATATCTTTAAAGATCAACAAACATTCCTGAAGATCTGAAAATTTCTCGGTAGTTCTACAGATTTCTTTGAAATTCTGTGTGTTCTTCAGAAGATCTGCAAATTTTCCTAAAAAAGTTCCTGAATCCCTGAAGATTTTAGATCCTTAAAGATCATCAATTATCTCTGATGTTCACAAAATTTCTAATAATCTACGAATGTTTTGTAATTTTATGTGTAGATTTTCATGATTCAATGGATATCTGCAAATATCTCTGAACATCTACACAATTTCCTAAAGAATTAAAAGATTATCTAGAAATTTTTGAGCTTTCCGGAAATTTTAGGAAATTTTCTGATGATATATTTTTTTCTGAAGTTTTGCAAATATCTCTAAATATCAGTGAACTTACCATAAGTTCTGTAAATTTCTCTTAAATTCCAAGAACCGCAATAAAAATCTTCTGAAGTTCCTAAAAAAAAATTCAAATTCTGTAAAGTTTTCTGAAGAACTGTATTTCTGCTCTGAAGATCTACGAACTACCCTGAAGTTCAATAATTTCTCAGTAGATCTCCGAACTTTTCTAAAGTTCTGTAAAGTTCTTTGTGGATTCTTGGATTTGCATAAAGTTCTGCAGATCTAGCAGAAATTCTTTGAAATTCCCCAAAGTTCAACAAAATATCTGTAAATATTTTAACTTCGATATTTTTAAAGATCGGCGAACTTTCCCGAATTTCTGTGAGTTTTGCTGAACTTTTGCATTTTTTTCTAAAAACGTACGAACTGTCTGGCGTTCTGCAGACGTCTCTTAAGGTCTACAGACTTCTCTGAAGTTCTTAAGATCTATCTATTTCCAACTTCCGTGGAGTTCTGCAAAATCTTGGACTTTTGAACTTCGCTGCGATTTGTTTTTGGAATTGAGGTACTTTTCTGATATTTTACGAATTTTTCAGAAGATCTCACATTTTTCTGAAACTGTGAAGCTTTCTGCAAAATTCCTGCAAATAACTTTAATGTTCTGTAAAGTTGTCTGAAGCTCCGTAGTTTTATTCTCAAAATCTAAAAAGGCTCAATAAATTTCTCAGTAGATCTGCAAACTTCTCTGAAGTTCTGTAAATTCCTCTGCAGGCTCTCGGTCTTCTCTGATCTATGACAATTCTTGTGATTTTTTCAGAAATTTTGTAATTTTTCTCAAAGTTCTGTAGCTTTGTTCTGAAGATCTACGAACTTTTTTGATGTTGAATAAATTTTCAGTAGTTCTCAAAACTTCTGTGAAATACTTTATATTTAACTGTAGATTCTTGGACTTGTCTGAAGTTATGCGAATTTCCCTGAGGATTTGCAAAATTTCGCTTATAGTTTTAATAATTTGTGATTTTTTTTTTATGAGATCTGTAAATTTCTTTTAATTTTTGTAAAATTTGCTGAAGTTTTGCAGTTCTCTTCTTAAGATCTGCGACCATTTTTAAAGCTCTAAAAAATTCCTAGTAGGCTCTCAGACCTGCTGTCTGGCATGCTTATTTTTATACAATACATGCTTCGTATTATATAAAAACTGTTTTGTTGACCATGCCAAGATCAAAGCCATTACGGCATCTTTCGGCCATTCACACTGGAAAATAAAAATCAGTCAAACCATACACAGGACATTATTGAATAGTGGAATTGGTTTACCATCCCTAACAAAAAAAAATACCATACCCAAACGATAACCCAAATGATTGAACTATTCCACAAATGGTTTGGATGATACCCTGAACACGTCGTTAAGCAAAATACACATTTTAGTAGGGTTGCTGCCAGATGCCATCAAAACACAAATCAAGCGTTCTTTAGCGGTTTAAATCCGTGAAATTTTAGAAAAAAAAATCAATATTTTCACCTAACTCGCCTATTTTGCTGGATGAGTCGAATGAAAATTAAACGCAAACCTATTTCGTTCGACAAATCAAACGTCAAATCTAATCATCCTGTCGAAAAAGTGTGAACGCATCCTAACATTGCATCTGACAAAATTATCGAGCAGTTTGCTCGAATCAGATCAACAAATCAGATAGTCTAAACGTACCTTTAGAGAATAAACCATATACCACATTCTGGTTTTTTTTCTTCAAGTGATGCGTGGAAAACAATTGTTGGCTGCTATTAAAAAAATTACGTATCTTTTCCCAGCGACATCTATTACTGAAATCAACCATGCCTTTATTAAATTTTGCTGTTTACATAATAAAACCGGAACAAAATATGATGGGTACCCGGTAAAAATAGATTCCATATGAATAGCTTCATGTTGCCAGGCTTAAACTATCGTTAGTCATAATGATTTGTTGTGATGAAAAGACCTCGGAGGCTTAGGAGCGACCAATTTTGCTTACTGAGCATAATATTGTGAATTCAATCCCATTTTTTGGGATCATTCCTTTACTTTTTTAGTACGCAAACTTGATTTTATATTGATCAATTTCATTAGTTATATTTTTTAAATTTTGCTGCAAAATTTTACATAACATATGGATCATAGTGGCGTTTTTTTATGGATCATTCATACTTTCTTAGGGATTTTCACCGGAGTTTTATGGATCATTTGGGTATTTTTAACGAGCGTTATCGCTTTTGTATGGATCATTTATTAATGTATCTATACAAAAGTATGTTTGCTCATGCAAACAGTTTCCACAGCATTCGCCATACTTGCTCAAATGTCCCTGCTCCAACGAACTTTACCCGTCTCCTAATCGATTTCACTTGTGCAATCATTCAGCTTTTTATTGAACCCTTATCGCACGGTAATCGGATTTATAACTGCCACGAATGCAGTAAACCGCATGAGCACTCATCAACAAGGAAAAGCAGTAAAATCCAGACTAACCGTTCCGAGGCGCACGAACATTTCGCATCGATTCTTTGAAGTCCGCCTGTTTTACATCATCAAGATCCTTGGAATGTGCAATATATGCTCTCGTCATTTGAACTACCAACCTTTCGATCTGCATCTGGTTCAGCAGCGAGGGGATCACCATTTGATCAGGATCAATTAATATATTTTACGACATTCGGCTGAGCAATTCAGATCTCCAACGCGACAAGGCGAGGACGATGGACGGAGAGATTGAAAGTGCATGAAAGGGCAGTATTAATACCACCAGGCATTTGCGTTCATTCGGGAGGCCATAAAATTGGTTCTTGATGCGATATCTATACACCGAGAGGAGAGGGAGAGACGCATTTTGGGATGCTCTTTTTTTTTAGTTTTAAAACTCGGTGCTGAAGTTGTAACTCGAAACCTTTCATAATCAGATCGTTCATAAATTATGCACAAAATATTTTTACTGTCTGGGTGCGATCCAACAACGGTCAGGAGCAGTGCAGGAGAATGTGCAGGATTTTTGAAAACTTTAAAAGGTAACAAATTTTTGCACGGTAACGTGTAAACATGGGTGCAATAAATTATCGTTCCCGGTATGTGTCCTCGATGGTTCTTTGTTTTAAGGACAGATATTTCAGCTGATAGGATGACCGTTCTTTAACCCGGGATGTAGCGTAAGTTATGGGATTTTTATCCGTTTTCGAATATGAGAATTATAAACGAGGCATCTTAGTGTTGCGTGTCCGAACTATATATTTTTATTCAGATCTTCTGAGTCAAGTAGCTGCATCACAACTTGAATCAAGCTGGTACATCACAGCTATCTATTGTTAGACTTGCTGTCCCTTTCCCTGTCCTTTGCCTTTGCCCTTTCCATTTCCACGACCATTTTCTTTGCTCTTTCCGTGCTCCTTGCCTTTGCCCTCACCTTTACCCTTGCCGTGTCCTTTTCCATGTCCCTTTTGGTTGGTTTCGTCCATAGTTGGTATGGGAGAGTCTTCCTCCGCATCCGGTCCAGCGACATCAACTTTAGATTGCGGGGTGGCTTCCACAGCCGTTTGGAAGACGGTCAGCATGGCCAGGGCGGCCAGCAGGAAGAACAGGAATGTGACCTTCATCGTGTTTGTTGGTTGTTGATTGCGTTGCTACCGGAGTGAGAACTAGAGGATAACTGTGATTTTGGATGGAGAACGGTTGACGTTTTATAGTAGTTCGGATTAATGAATGAATCGTTTAACGATCCATAACGAGCTTTTAATGAAAGTCTTTATTGATGAATTTTCACTACATCTCGTGATAGTTTTCAGTTCTAATACGTGTTTAATTTGTTGGTTATAAATAATCCTTTTCCGGATTTACAAATGGACTCATTAATTCCACTAAGTCTCTTTATTCAAGCTTTAGAGAGTTGTACCCTCTGATAATAGTACTATGATCTGCGAATAACTTCAACTAGGTGCGATTTATTCAAAAAAAAATATGTTCCCGATTAAAGAATTTTCCCGAGCAAAGTCAAGCATCAAAATGACAGAAAATCGAAATCAAATTTTGATATCAACATTAAACTGTAATCATAGTTTGATTTCGGTTTTTGCGATTTGACAAATTTGATAAGTTTTGTTTTCATTATTATTATTATTATTATTATTATTATTATTATTATTATTATTATTATTATTTAATTTTATTCATCGGACTATTGTCTACATGAAACAACCTTAAAGCTAAAACAATTCAAGTGTTTCTAATCCGTGCCAAAAAGCGAGATGAAGATTCCCCAAATTCGAATAATTCTTCGACAGCCGTAAACGTACGCATCATAGTTGTTAGTGGTTCGTTGTAACCGAACGCCGTTCGATGGTACCGCGGTTGGAGAAGGGTACCACTTCGTAATGTTCTCGGTGGTACTCGGATATCCAACAGCGAGAGAAGCCTCGAGTCGACCTCACCATTCAATAGCTTGGCAACAAAAACTGCTTGCTGATTTTTCCGTCGGCATTCCAGAGTATCCAAGCTCAGCAGATTGCAGCGATCAGAATACGGCGGGAGATTTTGCGGATCACGCCATGGTAGATTACGTAATGCTATCCTGATAAACTTGCGCTGAACACTTTCGATCGTCAAGCTCCAAGTCAACTGATGAGGAAACCAGACCAAGGAGGCATTTTCCAGGATTGGTCGCACAAATGAGCAATAGAGAGCTTTCAGGCAGTGTGGGTCAATTAAGTCCTTCGATATTTTCGACACAAAATCTAGCTGGCGATTCGCCTTTGTGATCAGAGCAGAGCGGTGGAGGTTGAACGTCAACTTATGGTCCAGTAGAACACCAAGATCGCTGAACTGGTCGGTTCTTTGAAGAACCACACCGTTGATGGCGTAGTCAAAAACAATCGGCTGCCTGATGCGGTAATACGACATTACCATACATTTAGGAATGCTGAGGGTAAGCTTATTCCGACGACACCAATCAACGAACAGATCCAATACCGATTGAAGACGAATGCAATCCTCAGCAGTCCGCACCACGAAGTACAGCTTTAGGTCATCGGCATACGCAAGCTTACAGCCATCTCCAAGTAGAAGAAGTGCGTCGTTGATGTACAACACAAACAGCAACGGGCCAAGATTGCTACCCTGTGGTACACCTGACGAGTTCGTGAAATACGAGGAAGTACTGGAATCGAGTTTCACTCGCAGAGACCTGTCAGTCAAGTAGGAGCACAACCACGAAGTCAAACGGTCCGACGCACCGAGTTTGGATAGCTTTGCCAACATAATGCCATGGTTGATCGTATCAAACGCTGCTTTTAAATCAGTGTAGATGACGTCTATTTGTGCCCCATTTTCCAGTTGCTCAAAACATGTCGTGGTAAAATTTAGAAGATTTGTGGTAACCGATCGTCCAGGCATGAAGCCATGTTGGTCACTAGATACATATATAGCATTTGGTGTGCTCAAGAATGAAACCACTCACAATTATCTCAAACAGTTTTGATGCTGCAGAGAGATTAGTAATTCCTCTGTAGTTTTTAACGTCACGTTTATCTCCTTTCTTGTGTACCGGAACCATAAATGACTCTTTCCAGATTGCAGGAAATTTCGACTCTACAAAAGATTTGTTGAAGATTCTGCAAAGCGGTTCAACAAGCGCTCCAATGGTACGACAATACACTGCAGAAGGAATGCCATCTGGTCCAGGCGAGAAGGTACATTTCATTTTCTTGGCGGCATTAGTTACCATAACGGGCGTTATTTCAAAAGTGTTTATGTCAACAAGGTTTGAAGGCACATCCGAAACAGCCGAGACAAGTTCAGTCGAGGTGATGGATTCTGCGGCAAAAACCGACGAAAAATGAGCAGCAAAAAGCTCACATTTCTCCCCGCCTATCGACGATTCAACGTCATTGAAAAAATGCTTGCAGGCATTGTTGAATTTTTCCTCTTCGAGTTTACATAGCTCCAAAAGCTTTTGGGGTTTCGCCTTAAATTAGTTTGCACTCGTAAAACGTACGATTTGTAGCGCGAAGAGTTTAGATTACGGTACTCGTTACACGCCAAGTGAAAACTACGCTTATTTGCCAGGGAACGGTATCGCCGAAGTCTACGTTGCGAAGCATTTCTTTTTCGTTTTAGTTTTCGAAGCAAAGCGGTGCTTCACGCAGGAGAAACAGCAGGCCGACGAATCGGTACGTTTGTATCCATCTAATTATTTAGCACAGCACACAACGTTTCAGCCATTTCATTAGCATTCAGTCCATCGAAAAGAAGATCCCAGTCAGTGACGGAAAGGAAGTCCATTAGAACATCGAAATCAATCTTGCTATAGTCTAACGCAAGCTCATCACTCGCATTCAGCAGCAGTGCACCGTCATCAACTAGAGATGGTAAGCAGACGACTAGTGGCGGATGATGAAGATCAACTGGCAAGAGTGGTGAAACAGATCTCGAGATTTCCACAGGAAAGTCCGTATGGCAAAAGAACAAATCCAGGATGCGTCCTAAGTGGTTGCGCTCGAGATTTCTCTGATGCAGGTTGTGGAAAACCATGCCATCAATCAAGAATGAGCTAGCAACTGGTAAAGGAACAGAGTTCACAGGTCGAATCTCGCTATCAGCCCAACTCCAGGATATCCCAGGATTGTAGTCACCGCATACCAGCAAGCAATCGCTGTCAGAGCCACTGTTACAAAGCTCTTGGATCGATTCAATATGCCCATTCAAAACGCTGAGATCCTTGCTTTTGTCCGGAGGAACGTAAATTGCACACAGCAATAGTCGCTTGGATCCAATCCTCGTCGATACACACACTTGTTCTATCGTTTCTCCGCTCGTTGCAACGACACTGCTACTGATGAAACGATGATGTACGGCAATTAGAACCCCTCTGAAACGAGATTTGCTGCTGTTTATATGACTTCGGTCACATCGGTACACATTGTAGTTGCTTTCGAAAAGCTGCGTCGAATTGATAGCCTCGTTAAGCCCCGTCTCGATTAAAATGATGACGTCAAAATTGCACTCCAGGACGTTGCAGTAAAAGTCGTCGATCTTGGTGCGCAGTCCACGTACGTTTTGGTTATAAACCCATAAACGACTAGCATCACGGGTCGTGTTCTGCAACATGGAAATATTTGGCGCGGGAATATTTGGTGAATGGTACAGATACTCACCTCTAGGGTTTTCACCGTCCACAGAATGTCGCAAAGAATGATTATTGATAATGGTGCTAACCCTAGGGTTTCCACCGTCCACATGATAGAGCCTTAAGTATTTGTCAGTGGATTGCCGTTGGATCCAGACTGGTTTTTTGAGTAGTCGGTGAATTCACGGAATAATATCCCATCAGGCCACGTAGAAGCGTCGAGAGCTAGTTCTTTCAGCGATGGATCCAAGCCAACTTTGAAGGAAATGGGAACGAGACGCACGACGTCAGCAGGTGTTGTTAGATCCAAGCAGCGAGAAGTATTTTTTTGAATGTCCTCAGCAGTTATTAACGGGTGTAATCCGGACAGGTAGAGCCAGAACTTTGGAGGGGAGATCGGTGGTGTTAGACACGGTACAGACAAGTCACTGAGATCAATTGCATTGGTCCCACGCACAGAAGAAGTGCCAATCGGTCCACCTTCATTACCACGACGACGTTTAACACCAAGTCTGGGCCAGGCATTTCCCTTCCTTGATCGATTCGATGGTCGCTCAGCAGGAATATCCATGGAAATGCACTTGTCAACTTTATCACTCAGCGATTCCACCAAGTTGAACAGTTGTTGAACCTGAGCCGGTAAGCCATCAGGTGACGGAGTCGTGTCGTGTGTGAGCTCATCAGTAAAATACTGTTTCACACTTCTGCCATTCATTTTATCCCGGCAATTTGAACAAACGAATAAAGCCTTGCCTTGCGAGAATAGGTCTTTGCTCGCACGACTGAGGTTGAAACCACAACATTGCATGCTGATGTGGAAGTAAACCTCACAAAAGCCGCAGCGCAACGGCTCGATTTCGTTGATTTCCAACTGGCATTCTCCGCATTGTTTTTTCTGCATCCTTACAGCGAACAAAACAAAACTCAGTGAACAGCAACAAATGATAGCGTTAGCCCGAATACAGGAATGTGGTTGAAAATTAAATCCTTCGGAATCGTCTAAAACAGCAAATTCACAAATCAACTCCACAATTTAGCGATGAAAGCAGGTCCAGATAATACGTCAACGTTGAAAAAACGATTAAAAACTACAGTCAAACGAATTAAAAATAACTTTTAGCGGACACAATGTTAACGCGAATGTAACACACGAATCGTCTATTGTCTTGCTTGCAGTACATATGCTCTTCAAAAATATGTGCATTGCCTTAGCATAACATCAAATTGAATAATCATTTTGTAATCAACTGCAAAAATGTACATCACATTAAGTTTTCAATTTGCTCACACTGACAGTAGAATTAGTGTTCCAAGTGATGTCACAGGAAGATTTTGTTGCTCTTATTTTTAATTCCTTCTTTCTTCCCGATTCCTTTTTTTTATTATGGTCACTTTAACACTTTTGGGTCATTCGTGACTTGTCCGGGGGTGAGATTTGAACTCGCGACTTTCGCGTGAGAGGTATGGATGTTAACCACTACGCCGGGGTCGCCCCCTTTTCTCATTTTTATTATTTTAACCGTTAAAACGACCAAAATGACAACAGCCTGAGTAAACATTATCAGCGACATCACAACATCAAACTTAATTTTCAATTTGATCTCAGACTATGCTCGGGTTCCAAGACTGGGATCTCAATAATTGTGTATGCATGAAATCTTAAAACTGTTCGAAGTCTCAGAGCTTTAAAAGCTATTGGATCTTGAATGTCTATGCCCGAAGCATGAGCACATTTTCAATGTCTGAATTACCTTTGCAAATAATTTATACGTTTCGAGAAAATAACTCAACATTGAATGTCTATGGATTTTGTTATTAAGAATTTCATTAGAATCTTCCCTGATTTGCTTTCCGCTAGATTCTTCTGAATAATATTTTTTTTAAATCCTTATTTTTTTGGATTCAAAAAATTTTGTTTTTGGTTGAGAATAATTTCATATACCCCACAATATGAGAATGTTTAGAGAATTTGAATGAGAATGTATGAACCAGAAATATATGTCCGACGCAATTCTGAAATCCAAGATGTTGAATCGTACGAAAAAAAAAACTACAAGGGAGCCCTATGGGGATGTACGCAGTAGTGACGTAGGACAACGTGACCTTATATAATAAATCTTACTTGTTAACTGCAGGTGGAGCTAGTGTTTTGTGTAGGAATAGTAATTCGAGGTTCTCTCTGCTTATACTCTTTAGTATGACGCGCTTGACATAGATGGCTCACAGAGACTCATGAAGAGCTACTGATTCCAATCAATAGTGGTGCGGCTTCTTCCTCCTTCTTGAATAAACACCGTTTGGTGAGACTGGATGGATTTCAACTTTGAAATCTGTGTTAGGGATATCGCTTTTCGTAGGCAATCGGTGATAATTTTAACTATCATAGCAACAGTTGCACATGCGTGCAATTTTCAACAGTTACATTTTGAAAAATGACAAAGTCTTAATTTTAACAGATTCGTAGAAAACAATCCTATCGATTGGCGTATTAAAAATCTCTCATTGTATTAATCATCCTCTCTGGTTCAAAATCAGACCACTTTCATGCCTCGACCGACTTTGGTTTTTAAAAATACACCTCCAATGTTGGCTTAAAGTACATGGAATGTTAGATTTAAACATATGTATACAGCTGGAATTAGACGTAACAGCTGTTGTTAACAATGACTTCTCTCGATGATTTTTAGGAATACAAGGCACGCCCAAGCAAACCAACATTACCGTCAGGTAGGGGAAATCTTACTCTATCTGATGGTGATGTTGATTTGCGTGGGCACGCCTTGAATTTCAAGACATCATCGAAAGAAGTCATTGTTGACAAAAGCTGTTACGCCCTAATTCCAGATCTATCTTGATATGGGAACTGACGTTCGATTGATGAGGTGGGGAAGCATTGGTACTCAGTGCGGAAAACAAGATCAAACAGAACAAATCTAGGATAAAATAAAAAATAAACTTTTTATGTTGAACGAAAGACTTCATAACTTCATATCTCCTGAGAAAGGCTAATTTCAAAGATCGAAACGTCTGGCATAAAAGATCGTAGCGTTTTTATTAGTATTTTAAACCTTATTGCGCGTTGGCCACAGACAAGTTCTACCCATACCCTAGCTTTCGTTAGAGGAAACTAAGTTGTGTTTAAACTCCCAAATTACATAACGGTCACTGATGTATTGGTAAGCGTGATTGCCTCTCACCCCAGCAAGCCTGGGTTCAATCGCAGTCGGCACCGTCGGGATTTTCTGAGGCATGAAATCTCTGATTATGCCTTCTTTCAGAAGGGAAGTAACGCCGTTGGTCCCCGGTTCATGAGTTGATGGCTCGATAGGTAGGGTCCAGGTATGGAAGCTGCCTCCCTGGCGTCGGTAGCATAACAAGGTTGACGGAAAACAAATCAATGAAAAAATCCACTACATCGCCACACGTCGCCAGCCTCGTAGCCTGCAAAGGGTTCGCAGGTCGCCTTCTACTTAGTCGATACAGCTTACCCGCTACGCGCCCCTTTTTCTTGGTCCTGTGGGGTCGCTTTCGAGAACCATTCTCACTGGGTCGTCGTCCAGCATAGTCGCCCATTTTTTTGCAATGTGGACGATCGATGGTTCTTTCAACAGCTGGTTTCGTGGTTCATTCGCCTCCTCCACGTTCCGTCATCCATCTGCACTCCTTTGGTTTGTTTTTTCGTCGATCTTGTTTTCCGTGCTGAGCACCAATGCTACCGACGTGCCAAGAAGGCAGCTCCCACACCTGGACCCTACCTATCGACCCATCAACTCATGAACCGGGGACCAACGGCTTTACTTCCCATCCGAAGGAAGGTGTGATCAGAGATTTTTTTTTTTTATCTAGTTCGTTTATTTGGAAGGCTCAATCGCGTTAGCTTTACGGAGCCGATAATTCATTGTTCACTGTGTGTAACAAAATTCACTTAATTCTATGTCTAGTAGGAGCTGGGCCGATTACTCGCGGCTTACTCGAGGTTAAAAGGGTACATTTTCGAAGGATAGGATCAGGGGAGGAGCTTGGGGTAGGGTTTCGTTGTCTCATCAGAGCGTTGTCGCCAGTATGAACGGTAGTGCTGTTCTAGCTTCGTCCGGAGTTCGACCGGCTATGGTGGGTGACCAGTGGGCGACGATGAGACTCATCGAGACCCTTTGTGATCAGAGATGTTATGCCTCAGAACATCCCGGCAGCGCCGACTGGGATTGAACCCAGGCCTGCTGGGGTGAGAGGTAATCACGCTTACATCTGCACTCCACCGTAGATGCTACGCAACACCTTCCGTTCGAAAATACCAAGGACGCGTTGGTCCTCCACGAGCATAGTCCAGGTCTCGTGGCCGTAGAGGACTACCGGTCTAAACAGCGGTCTTGTAGATAGTCAACTTCGTGCGGCGGCGAATTTTTTTCGACCGGAGCGTTCTTCGGAGTCCAAAATAGACACGATTCCCTACCATAATGCGTCTTTGAATTTCTCTTATGGTATTATTTTCGGAGGTCACCAGTGAGCCCAAATTCACGACCTCGTCAACCACCTCGATGTCATCACCGTAAATCAAGGAGGGAGGCTAACATTGTCTTCCATAGAACCTGTTTCTCTCATATATTTCATCATAGATGCGTTGATGGCAAGTCCAATCCGCCTAGTTTCACTATTCAGTCTGATGTACGTTTACGCCATCGTCTTAACGTTCCGTGCCATGATGTCGATGTCATCGGTGATGCCAAGAAGCTGGATGGGCTTCTTGAAGACCGTGCCACTCGTGTCTATCCCAGCTCTTCTGATCACACCTACTAACGCGATCTTAAATAACAAAAACGAAAGTCCATCACCTTGCCGCAACCATCTTCAAGATTCAAAGGGACTCGAGAGTGTCCCCAATACTCGAACAATCCACATCACTCGATCCATCGTCGCTTTTATTAATCGCGTCAGTTTAACCGGAAATCCGTACTCGTGCATAATCTGCCATAGCTGATCTCGATCGATTGTGTCGTATGCGGATTTGAAATCGATGAACAAATGATGTGTGGGTACGTTGTTTTCGCGGAATTTCTGCAGAACCTGCCGAATCGCGAAAATTTGGTCCGTGGTAGCCTGGACACCCATGAATCCCGCCTGGTATTGCCCCACGAGCTCTCTTGCAACTGCTGACAGGCGGCGGCAATGTGATCGCGCAGTAGTTGCAGCTATCCAACTTGTCGTCCTTTATGTAGATTGGGCATACGACACCTTCCATGCACTCCTCCGGAAATATCTCATCCTCCCAAATTTTGGCAATTACCCAGTGCAGCGCTCTAGCCAGTGTTTCACCACCGTATTTTAATAGCTCACTTGGTAGTTGATCTACACCAGTTGCTGTGTTTTTCTTCAGCCGGCCTATATTCTCCTCAACTTCTTGAAGATCAGAGGCCGGTAGTCTGCGCGAGGGACAAGGTCTGTTTCGGTCTCATCATCGTTTTCTGCTGCATCACCGTTGAGGTGCTCGTCACAGTACTGCTTCCACCTCTCAATCACCTCACACTCGTTCGTGAGAAGGTTACCGTCCAAGTCCTTGCACATATGTCCTTGTGAAACGTAGCCTTTGCGTGAACTATTTAGCTTCTTGCAGTTGTGTGTCGTTTACACGGTACAGATTTTCCATTGTCTCGTGATCTCGGTCTTCCTGCTGACGCTTCTTCCTTCGGAAAACCCGATTTTTTTCTGTTTTGCGCTTGTCTGAATCGCTCCACATTCAATCTTATGCGGTGTTGCAGCATTCTTCTCCTGTCCTAACAGTTTGCATTTGCTGTCAAACCAGTCATTTCTTCGGTCCGGGTCGCAGTACTTAGTTCCGCTGCAGCAGTACTACCTATGTCGGAACGGATGTCCCTCCAGCCATCTTCAAGAGTAGCTGCGCCAAGCTGCTCTTCCGTGGGTATTGCAGCTTCCAGCTGCTGCGCGTAATACGAGAAAATCTCTACCTCTCGACCAGCGCTTGTGGTGTGTGACGAACCTATTGAAAGAAATGAGGAGCGACCCCTAAACTTTCGAATGATTGATTTTGCGGCCCACGCGGACTTTTTGCTAAACGTTGACTGAAATGCGATATCTACTATCATAGTTGTCGATGAAATGGCGGAAATATTTTGTTCCATTTTGAACGATTGGCTTGTTTCGAATGTTCCACGAATTCAGCCGTCAGTTTCGTCTGCCTGGAGTACTCTCCGTTTACGGGATTTAAAACGCACTCGCAATGCTTGTCAACGGAAACTACTTCGTCAACAAAGTTTTCAACAAGCCAGCAATGCGTACCGGTTTTTGAATGCAACTCTTTTCAAATCTTACGTATTGCGTGTGCAAATGGGTCTGAGAATAAATCCACGTGGTTTTTGGCGCTTTGTTAAATCCAAACGGAAAAGTGTAGTGATCCTAACGAATGTCTACCTGAACGAAACGACTGCAGCGTCAGCTACAGAGTCATGCCAGTTGTTCGCCAAGCATTTTGCATCCGTATTCGTGACGAATCCCGCCTCAAACTTGCTGTAAATCCGGAAATGGTCCCATTGGCTGCAAATAAACTGAAACGTTCGTTTGTCCCTGGTCCTGCTGGTTTGTCTGCAGTTATAATATGCCGTTGTATTGCCGCTTTAGCACAACCGTTGCGTGATATCTTCAATCGCTCACTTCAGCAAGCAAAATTCCCTCGCATTTGGAAGCGTGGTGATCGTTGCAATGTTGTTAACTATCGGGGAATCACGAGTCTCTCAGCTGTCTCAAAATTGTTTGAGATTGTAGTGAGTGGAGTTATTCTCGATGCCACAAAAAGCTACATATCCACTGATCAACACGGATTCATGCAAGGACGATTGGTTACCTCCAATTTGTTGAATTTTACGTCGAAGTGCATAACAAGTATCGAGGAAAAAGCGCAAGTCGATGTAATTTATATCGACCTGAAGGCGGCGTTCGATAAAATTGATCATAACATACTGCTACACAAGATATCTCGTCTTGGAGTTTCTATGCAATTGGTTTTTTGGTTGGAATCCTACCTTACAGAGCGTGTACTTCGCGTGAAGATTGAGGGTTGTGTATCTTCGCCGTTTTCAAACAAGTCTGGAGTTCTACAAGGTAGTAATCTCGGACCGTTGCTGTTTATTCTGTTCTTCAACGATGCTGCTTTGGTTCTTGGCGGAGGATTCAAACTGGTCTATGCAGATGATTTAAAGCTGTACATTGTGGTGCGCTTCTGCAAAACTCGCTGACTTTGTTTGCCGATTGGTGCCAGAGAAACAAACTGACTATTAGCGTGGAAAAATGTCAGATAATCACGTTTCACCGCATGGTGCATCCAATTTTGTTTGACTACCATATTGACTGCGGTACTCTTACCAGAGTTACCAGTGTGACTGATCTAGGGGTTCAACTAGACACAAAAATGACTATTGATTTACACCGTTCAGCGATCATATCGAAAGCACCGAGACAGTTGGGCTTTATTTCCAAAGTTACGAAGGATTTTTCGGATCCACATTGTTGGAAGTCATTGTACTCTGCACTTGTCCGTCCAATTTTGGAAAATGCGTCCGTCGTTTGACATCCTCACCATGTCACGTGGTGCCTAAGAATCTAACGGGTTCAGATACGGTTCATTCGTCTGGCACTGAGAAACTTGCCGTGGAGTGAGCCTGACAAGTTGCCGCGGTATCCTGATGCCGACTGTTGGGCTTAGACACACTGGAACAACGACGGAAAATACAGCAATCGTTGCTTACTGCTAAGCTGTTGAATGGTGAAACTGATGCCCCCGACCTGCTTGCGATGTTGAACTTTCGTGTGCCGAACAGATCTCTTCGGAATACAATGCTACTGCAACCAAGTTTTCACCGAACCATGTTTGGGAACAACGAACCAATCTCAGCGTGAATTCGTGCGTTTACGGCTGTCCAAGAGTTTTTCGAGTTCAATGAACCTACCGAACGTTTTCTGTGTTAAATTAGCTCTAATTTGATTCAATCAGACTAAATTGTCAGATAAATTATTTTAAATACAAATATTATCAACAAGGCATTAAAAGTAACAAAGACTAAGATGTGTTCCTTTGAATACTGAAAAATCCTGTTCCCTAGTTTGAAGTAGTCAGGACTAGAAATCGGTGATAGATCTTACATCCCGTAGCGTACCACGAAAAGGTTATCTACCCACGTTACGGGGGTTCTACATTCAGCTTTCATGTCGCCGATGACGATTTTGACGTCCCGTTGCGAACAGCCGTCGTACACCTTCTTCAGCTGCGCATAGAACGCTTCTTTCTCGTCGTCGGGTCTCCCATCGTGTGGACAGTGCACGTTGATGATGCTGTAGTTGAAGAAACGGCCCTTAGTCCTCAGCTTGTACATCCTCGCGTTGAACGGCTGCCAGCCAATCATGCGTTGGCGCATCTTATCCAGCACTCCAAAGCCGGTTCCCAGCTCGTTGGTGGTGCCATAGCTCTGGTAGAAAGTAGTCCATCGATGCCCGATTTTCCATACCTTTTGTCACGTCTAGCAAAGTTCCTACAGTGTTACGACTTCAAAGTTGCGTGGTTGAAGTTCGTCATATGTCACTAACCTATTGCAACCTGGAAAGCCGAGCGATTTGCAGTTCCATGTTCCGAGTTCCGGTCCGGATTTCTTTCTTCAGTATTTGCAACCCTTTTTTTTTCAGTGCCGCCTTTTGCTGGGGGACCTCCCCCAACCGCATGTTTCGCCGGGGAACCATCGTGCACAGCTCTGTTTCGAGTCCCACGCTGGCACTAGGATGGTGATCAGCCACTCCTAACATGGAGAACAGACGCCGTTTTGAGCTGCTCCTCCATGGTAAACAGACGCTCGGGACTGGTGAAGCATTTCCTCTATCACCGTATGTTACGCCCAACGCTTTTACGGTGTAATATAGTTGATATCAGGTAGTCGAACCCCATTTACTAACAGATGCGAGTAGCGCTTGCACCAACACAAGCGTGCGCTAGGAGAAGAGCAAAAGCGGGTTGGATCATAGCATAGTCTTTTTCATGTTGTTAGTTGCAGTTTGACCGTACAGTGAAATAAATCGTTTCATGGAACTTGAAATGTTTCTCGGAACATAGTTTGTAGTTGATGTGGAATAAATTAAAATATCGGTCATAAAATCGGTCAAAATATCGACGATTCAACGTCATTGAAAAAATGCTTGCAGGCATTGTTGAATTTTTCCTCTTCGAGTTTACATAGCTCCAAAAGCTTTTGGGGTTTCGCCTTAAATTAGTTTGCACTCGTAAAACGTACGATTTGTAGCGCGAAGAGTTTAGATTACGGTACTCGTTACACGCCAAGTGAAAACTACGCTTATTTGCCAGGGAACGGTATCGCCGAAGTCTACGTTGCGAAGCATTTCTTTTTCGTTTTAGTTTTCGAAGCAAAGCGGTGCTTCACGCAGGAGAAACAGCAGGCCGACGAATCGGTACGTTTGTATCCATCCAATTATTTAGCACAGCACACAACGTTTCAGCCATTTCATTAGCATTCAGTCCATCGAAAAGAAGATCCCAGTCAGTGACGGAAAGGAAGTCCATTAGAACATCGAAATCAATCTTGCTATAGTCTAACGCAAGCTCATCACTCGCATTCAGCAGCAGTGCACCGTCATCAACTAGAGATGGTAAGCAGACGACTAGTGGCGGATGATGAAGATCAACTGGCAAGAGTGGTGAAACAGATCTCGAGATTTCCACAGGAAAGTCCGTATGGCAAAAGAACAAATCCAGGATGCGTCCTAAGTGGTTGCGCTCGAGATTTCTCTGATGCAGGTTGTGGAAAACCATGCCATCAATCAAGAATGAGCTAGCAACTGGTAAAGGAACAGAGTTCACAGGTCGAATCTCGCTATCAGCCCAACTCCAGGATATCCCAGGATTGTAGTCACCGCATACCAGCAAGCAATCGCTGTCAGAGCCACTGTTACAAAGCTCTTGGATCGATTCAATATGCCCATTCAAAACGCTGAGATCCTTGCTTTTGTCCGGAGGAACGTAAATTGCACACAGCAATAGTCGCTTGGATCCAATCCTCGTCGATACACACACTTGTTCTATCGTTTCTCCGCTCGTTGCAACGACACTGCTACTGATGAAACGATGATGTACGGCAATTAGAACCCCTCTGAAACGAGATTTGCTGCTGTTTATATGACTTCGGTCACATCGGTACACATTGTAGTTGCTTTCGAAAAGCTGCGTCGAATTGATAGCCTCGTTAAGCCCCGTCTCGATTAAAATGATGACGTCAAAATTGCACTCCAGGACGTTGCAGTAAAAGTCGTCGATCTTGGTGCGCAGTCCACGTACGTTTTGGTTATAAACCCATAAACGACTAGCATCACGGGTCGTGTTCTGCAACATGGAAATATTTGGCGCGGGAATATTTGGTGAATGGTACAGATACTCACCTCTAGGGTTTTCACCGTCCACAGAATGTCGCAAAGAATGATTATTGATAATGGTGCTAACCCTAGGGTTTCCACCGTCCACATGATAGAGCCTTAAGTATTTGTCAGTGGATTGCCGTTGGATCCAGACTGGTTTTTTGAGTAGTCGGTGAATTCACGGAATAATATCCCATCAGGCCACGTAGAAGCGTCGAGAGCTAGTTCTTTCAGCGATGGATCCAAGCCAACTTTGAAGGAAATGGGAACGAGACGCACGACGTCAGCAGGTGTTGTTAGATCCAAGCAGCGAGAAGTATTTTTTTGAATGTCCTCAGCAGTTATTAACGGGTGTAATCCGGACAGGTAGAGCCAGAACTTTGGAGGGGAGATCGGTGGTGTTAGACACGGTACAGACAAGTCACTGAGATCAATTGCATTGGTCCCACGCACAGAAGAAGTGCCAATCGGTCCACCTTCATTACCACGACGACGTTTAACACCAAGTCTGGGCCAGGCATTTCCCTTCCTTGATCGATTCGATGGTCGCTCAGCAGGAATATCCATGGAAATGCACTTGTCAACTTTATCACTCAGCGATTCCACCAAGTTGAACAGTTGTTGAACCTGAGCCGGTAAGCCATCAGGTGACGGAGTCGTGTCGTGTGTGAGCTCATCAGTAAAATACTGTTTCACACTTCTGCCATTCATTTTATCCCGGCAATTTGAACAAACGAATAAAGCCTTGCCTTGCGAGAATAGGTCTTTGCTCGCACGACTGAGGTTGAAACCACAACATTGCATGCTGATGTGGAAGTAAACCTCACAAAAGCCGCAGCGCAACGGCTCGATTTCGTTGATTTCCAACTGGCATTCTCCGCATTGTTTTTTCTGCATCCTTACAGCGAACAAAACAAAACTCAGTGAACAGCAACAAATGATAGCGTTAGCCCGAATACAGGAATGTGGTTGAAAATTAAATCCTTCGGAATCGTCTAAAACAGCAAATTCACAAATCAACTCCACAATTTAGCGATGAAAGCAGGTCCAGATAATACGTCAACGTTGAAAAAACGATTAAAAACTACAGTCAAACGAATTAAAAATAACTTTTAGCGGACACAATGTTAACGCGAATGTAACACACGAATCGTCTATTGTCTTGCTTGCAGTACATATGCTCTTCAAAAATATGTGCATTGCCTTAGCATAACATCAAATTGAATAATCATTTTGTAATCAACTGCAAAAATGTACATCACATTAAGTTTTCAATTTGCTCACACTGACAGTAGAATTAGTGTTCCAAGTGATGTCACAGGAAGATTTTGTTGCTCTTATTTTTAATTCCTTCTTTCTTCCCGATTCCTTTTTTTTATTATGGTCACTTTAACACTTTTGGGTCATTCGTGACTTGTCCGGGGGTGAGATTTGAACTCGCGACTTTCGCGTGAGAGGTATGGATGTTAACCACTACGCCGGGGTCGCCCCCTTTTCTCATTTTTATTATTTTAACCGTTAAAACGACCAAAATGACAACAGCCTGAGTAAACATTATCAGCGACATCACAACATCAAACTTAATTTTCAATTTGATCTCAGACTATGCTCGGGTTCCAAGACTGGGATCTCAATAATTGTGTATGCATGAAATCTTAAAACTGTTCGAAGTCTCAGAGCTTTAAAAGCTATTGGATCTTGAATGTCTATGCCCGAAGCATGAGCACATTTTCAATGTCTGAATTACCTTTGCAAATAATTTATACGTTTCGAGAAAATAACTCAACATTGAATGTCTATGGATTTTGTTATTAAGAATTTCATTAGAATCTTCCCTGATTTGCTTTCCGCTAGATTCTTCTGAATAATATTTTTTTTAAATCCTTATTTTTTTGGATTCAAAAAATTTTGTTTTTGGTTGAGAATAATTTCATATACCCCACAATATGAGAATGTTTAGAGAATTTGAATGAGAATGTATGAACCAGAAATATATGTCCGACGCAATTCTGAAATCCAAGATGTTGAATCGTACGAAAAAAAAAACTACAAGGGAGCCCTATGGGGATGTACGCAGTAGTGACGTAGGACAACGTGACCTTATATAATAAATCTTACTTGTTAACTGCAGGTGGAGCTAGTGTTTTGTGTAGGAATAGTAATTCGAGGTTCTCTCTGCTTATACTCTTTAGTATGACGCGCTTGACATAGATGGCTCACAGAGACTCATGAAGAGCTACTGATTCCAATCAATAGTGGTGCGGCTTCTTCCTCCTTCTTGAATAAACACCGTTTGGTGAGACTGGATGGATTTCAACTTTGAAATCTGTGTTAGGGATATCGCTTTTCGTAGGCAATCGGTGATAATTTTAACTATCATAGCAACAGTTGCACATGCGTGCAATTTTCAACAGTTACATTTTGAAAAATGACAAAGTCTTAATTTTAACAGATTCGTAGAAAACAATCCTATCGATTGGCGTATTAAAAATCTCTCATTGTATTAATCATCCTCTCTGGTTCAAAATCAGACCACTTTCATGCCTCGACCGACTTTGGTTTTTAAAAATACACCTCCAATGTTGGCTTAAAGTACATGGAATGTTAGATTTAAACATATGTATACAGCTGGAATTAGACGTAACAGCTGTTGTTAACAATGACTTCTCTCGATGATTTTTAGGAATACAAGGCACGCCCAAGCAAACCAACATTACCGTCAGGTAGGGGAAATCTTACTCTATCTGATGGTGATGTTGATTTGCGTGGGCACGCCTTGAATTTCAAGACATCATCGAAAGAAGTCATTGTTGACAAAAGCTGTTACGCCCTAATTCCAGATCTATCTTGATATGGGAACTGACGTTCGATTGATGAGGTGGGGAAGCATTGGTACTCAGTGCGGAAAACAAGATCAAACAGAACAAATCTAGGATAAAATAAAAAATAAACTTTTTATGTTGAACGAAAGACTTCATAACTTCATATCTCCTGAGAAAGGCTAATTTCAAAGATCGAAACGTCTGGCATAAAAGATCGTAGCGTTTTTATTAGTATTTTAAACCTTATTGCGCGTTGGCCACAGACAAGTTCTACCCATACCCTAGCTTTCGTTAGAGGAAACTAAGTTGTGTTTAAACTCCCAAATTACATAACGGTCACTGATGTATTGGTAAGCGTGATTGCCTCTCACCCCAGCAAGCCTGGGTTCAATCGCAGTCGGCACCGTCGGGATTTTCTGAGGCATGAAATCTCTGATTATGCCTTCTTTCAGAAGGGAAGTAACGCCGTTGGTCCCCGGTTCATGAGTTGATGGCTCGATAGGTAGGGTCCAGGTATGGAAGCTGCCTCCCTGGCGTCGGTAGCATAACAAGGTTGACGGAAAACAAATCAATGAAAAAATCCACTACATCGCCACACGTCGCCAGCCTCGTAGCCTGCAAAGGGTTCGCAGGTCGCCTTCTACTTAGTCGATACAGCTTACCCGCTACGCGCCCCTTTTTCTTGGTCCTGTGGGGTCGCTTTCGAGAACCATTCTCACTGGGTCGTCGTCCAGCATAGTCGCCCATTTTTTTGCAATGTGGACGATCGATGGTTCTTTCAACAGCTGGTTTCGTGGTTCATTCGCCTCCTCCACGTTCCGTCATCCATCTGCACTCCTTTGGTTTGTTTTTTCGTCGATCTTGTTTTCCGTGCTGAGCACCAATGCTACCGACGTGCCAAGAAGGCAGCTCCCACACCTGGACCCTACCTATCGACCCATCAACTCATGAACCGGGGACCAACGGCTTTACTTCCCATCCGAAGGAAGGTGTGATCAGAGATTTTTTTTTTTTATCTAGTTCGTTTATTTGGAAGGCTCAATCGCGTTAGCTTTACGGAGCCGATAATTCATTGTTCACTGTGTGTAACAAAATTCACTTAATTCTATGTCTAGTAGGAGCTGGGCCGATTACTCGCGGCTTACTCGAGGTTAAAAGGGTACATTTTCGAAGGATAGGATCAGGGGAGGAGCTTGGGGTAGGGTTTCGTTGTCTCATCAGAGCGTTGTCGCCAGTATGAACGGTAGTGCTGTTCTAGCTTCGTCCGGAGTTCGACCGGCTATGGTGGGTGACCAGTGGGCGACGATGAGACTCATCGAGACCCTTTGTGATCAGAGATGTTATGCCTCAGAACATCCCGGCAGCGCCGACTGGGATTGAACCCAGGCCTGCTGGGGTGAGAGGTAATCACGCTTACATCTGCACTCCACCGTAGATGCTACGCAACACCTTCCGTTCGAAAATACCAAGGACGCGTTGGTCCTCCACGAGCATAGTCCAGGTCTCGTGGCCGTAGAGGACTACCGGTCTAAACAGCGGTCTTGTAGATAGTCAACTTCGTGCGGCGGCGAATTTTTTTCGACCGGAGCGTTCTTCGGAGTCCAAAATAGACACGATTCCCTACCATAATGCGTCTTTGAATTTCTCTTATGGTATTATTTTCGGAGGTCACCAGTGAGCCCAAATTCACGACCTCGTCAACCACCTCGATGTCATCACCGTAAATCAAGGAGGGAGGCTAACATTGTCTTCCATAGAACCTGTTTCTCTCATATATTTCATCATAGATGCGTTGATGGCAAGTCCAATCCGCCTAGTTTCACTATTCAGTCTGATGTACGTTTACGCCATCGTCTTAACGTTCCGTGCCATGATGTCGATGTCATCGGTGATGCCAAGAAGCTGGATGGGCTTCTTGAAGACCGTGCCACTCGTGTCTATCCCAGCTCTTCTGATCACACCTACTAACGCGATCTTAAATAACAAAAACGAAAGTCCATCACCTTGCCGCAACCATCTTCAAGATTCAAAGGGACTCGAGAGTGTCCCCAATACTCGAACAATCCACATCACTCGATCCATCGTCGCTTTTATTAATCGCGTCAGTTTAACCGGAAATCCGTACTCGTGCATAATCTGCCATAGCTGATCTCGATCGATTGTGTCGTATGCGGATTTGAAATCGATGAACAAATGATGTGTGGGTACGTTGTTTTCGCGGAATTTCTGCAGAACCTGCCGAATCGCGAAAATTTGGTCCGTGGTAGCCTGGACACCCATGAATCCCGCCTGGTATTGCCCCACGAACTCTCTTGCAACTGCTGACAGGCGGCGGCAATGTGATCGCGCAGTAGTTGCAGCTATCCAACTTGTCGTCCTTTATGTAGATTGGGCATACGACACCTTCCATGCACTCCTCCGGAAATATCTCATCCTCCCAAATTTTGGCAATTACCCAGTGCAGCGCTCTAGCCAGTGTTTCACCACCGTATTTTAATAGCTCACTTGGTAGTTGATCTACACCAGTTGCTGTGTTTTTCTTCAGCCGGCCTATATTCTCCTCAACTTCTTGAAGATCAGAGGCCGGTAGTCTGCGCGAGGGACAAGGTCTGTTTCGGTCTCATCATCGTTTTCTGCTGCATCACCGTTGAGGTGCTCGTCACAGTACTGCTTCCACCTCTCAATCACCTCACACTCGTTCGTGAGAAGGTTACCGTCCAAGTCCTTGCACATATGTCCTTGTGAAACGTAGCCTTTGCGTGAACTATTTAGCTTCTTGCAGTTGTGTGTCGTTTACACGGTACAGATTTTCCATTGTCTCGTGATCTCGGTCTTCCTGCTGACGCTTCTTCCTTCGGAAAACCCGATTTTTTTCTGTTTTGCGCTTGTCTGAATCGCTCCACATTCAATCTTATGCGGTGTTGCAGCATTCTTCTCCTGTCCTAACAGTTTGCATTTGCTGTAAAACCAGTCATTTCTTCGGTCCGGGTCGCAGTACTTAGTTCCGCTGCAGCAGTACTACCTATGTCGGAACGGATGTCCCTCCAGCCATCTTCAAGAGTAGCTGCGCCAAGCTGCTCTTCCGTGGGTATTGCAGCTTCCAGCTGCTGCGCGTAATACGAGAAAATCTCTACCTCTCGACCAGCGCTTGTGGTGTGTGACGAACCTATTGAAAGAAATGAGGAGCGACCCCTAAACTTTCGAATGATTGATTTTGCGGCCCACGCGGACTTTTTGCTAAACGTTGACTGAAATGCGATATCTACTATCATAGTTGTCGATGAAATGGCGGAAATATTTTGTTCCATTTTGAACGATTGGCTTGTTTCGAATGTTCCACGAATTCAGCCGTCAGTTTCGTCTGCCTGGAGTACTCTCCGTTTACGGGATTTAAAACGCACTCGCAATGCTTGTCAACGGAAACTACTTCGTCAACAAAGTTTTCAACAAGCCAGCAATGCGTACCGGTTTTTGAATGCAACTCTTTTCAAATCTTACGTATTGCGTGTGCAAATGGGTCTGAGAATAAATCCACGTGGTTTTTGGCGCTTTGTTAAATCCAAACGGAAAAGTGTAGTGATCCTAACGAATGTCTACCTGAACGAAACGACTGCAGCGTCAGCTACAGAGTCATGCCAGTTGTTCGCCAAGCATTTTGCATCCGTATTCGTGACGAATCCCGCCTCAAACTTGCTGTAAATCCGGAAATGGTCCCATTGGCTGCAAATAAACTGAAACGTTCGTTTGTCCCTGGTCCTGCTGGTTTGTCTGCAGTTATAATATGCCGTTGTATTGCCGCTTTAGCACAACCGTTGCGTGATATCTTCAATCGCTCACTTCAGCAAGCAAAATTCCCTCGCATTTGGAAGCGTGGTGATCGTTGCAATGTTGTTAACTATCGGGGAATCACGAGTCTCTCAGCTGTCTCAAAATTGTTTGAGATTGTAGTGAGTGGAGTTATTCTCGATGCCACAAAAAGCTACATATCCACTGATCAACACGGATTCATGCAAGGACGATTGGTTACCTCCAATTTGTTGAATTTTACGTCGAAGTGCATAACAAGTATCGAGGAAAAAGCGCAAGTCGATGTAATTTATATCGACCTGAAGGCGGCGTTCGATAAAATTGATCATAACATACTGCTACACAAGATATCTCGTCTTGGAGTTTCTATGCAATTGGTTTTTTGGTTGGAATCCTACCTTACAGAGCGTGTACTTCGCGTGAAGATTGAGGGTTGTGTATCTTCGCCGTTTTCAAACAAGTCTGGAGTTCTACAAGGTAGTAATCTCGGACCGTTACTGTTTATTCTGTTCTTCAACGATGCTGCTTTGGTTCTTGGCGGAGGATTCAAACTGGTCTATGCAGATGATTTAAAGCTGTACATTGTGGTGCGCTTCTGCAAAACTCGCTGACTTTGTTTGCCGATTGGTGCCAGAGAAACAAACTGACTATTAGCGTGGAAAAATGTCAGATAATCACGTTTCACCGCATGGTGCATCCAATTTTGTTTGACTACCATATTGACTGCGGTACTCTTACCAGAGTTACCAGTGTGACTGATCTAGGGGTTCAACTAGACACAAAAATGACTATTGATTTACACCGTTCAGCGATCATATCGAAAGCACCGAGACAGTTGGGCTTTATTTCCAAAGTTACGAAGGATTTTTCGGATCCACATTGTTGGAAGTCATTGTACTCTGCACTTGTCCGTCCAATTTTGGAAAATGCGTCCGTCGTTTGACATCCTCACCATGTCACGTGGTGCCTAAGAATCTAACGGGTTCAGATACGGTTCATTCGTCTGGCACTGAGAAACTTGCCGTGGAGTGAGCCTGACAAGTTGCCGCGGTATCCTGATGCCGACTGTTGGGCTTAGACACACTGGAACAACGACGGAAAATACAGCAATCGTTGCTTACTGCTAAGCTGTTGAATGGTGAAACTGATGCCCCCGACCTGCTTGCGATGTTGAACTTTCGTGTGCCGAACAGATCTCTTCGGAATACAATGCTACTGCAACCAAGTTTTCACCGAACCATGTTTGGGAACAACGAACCAATCTCAGCGTGAATTCGTGCGTTTACGGCTGTCCAAGAGTTTTTCGAGTTCAATGAACCTACCGAACGTTTTCTGTGTTAAATTAGCTCTAATTTGATTCAATCAGACTAAATTGTCAGATAAATTATTTTAAATACAAATATTATCAACAAGGCATTAAAAGTAACAAAGACTAAGATGTGTTCCTTTGAATACTGAAAAATCCTGTTCCCTAGTTTGAAGTAGTCAGGACTAGAAATCGGTGATAGATCTTACATCCCGTAGCGTACCACGAAAAGGTTATCTACCCACGTTACGGGGGTTCTACATTCAGCTTTCATGTCGCCGATGACGATTTTGACGTCCCGTTGCGAACAGCCGTCGTACACCTTCTTCAGCTGCGCATAGAACGCTTCTTTCTCGTCGTCGGGTCTCCCATCGTGTGGACAGTGCACGTTGATGATGCTGTAGTTGAAGAAACGGCCCTTAGTCCTCAGCTTGTACATCCTCGCGTTGAACGGCTGCCAGCCAATCATGCGTTGGCGCATCTTATCCAGCACTCCAAAGCCGGTTCCCAGCTCGTTGGTGGTGCCATAGCTCTGGTAGAAAGTAGTCCATCGATGCCCGATTTTCCATACCTTTTGTCACGTCTAGCAAAGTTCCTACAGTGTTACGACTTCAAAGTTGCGTGGTTGAAGTTCGTCATATGTCACTAACCTATTGCAACCTGGAAAGCCGAGCGATTTGCAGTTCCATGTTCCGAGTTCCGGTCCGGATTTCTTTCTTCAGTATTTGCAACCCTTTTTTTTTCAGTGCCGCCTTTTGCTGGGGGACCTCCCCCAACCGCATGTTTCGCCGGGGAACCATCGTGCACAGCTCTGTTTCGAGTCCCACGCTGGCACTAGGATGGTGATCAGCCACTCCTAACATGGAGAACAGACGCCGTTTTGAGCTGCTCCTCCATGGTAAACAGACGCTCGGGACTGGTGAAGCATTTCCTCTATCACCGTATGTTACGCCCAACGCTTTTACGGTGTAATATAGTTGATATCAGGTAGTCGAACCCCATTTACTAACAGATGCGAGTAGCGCTTGCACCAACACAAGCGTGCGCTAGGAGAAGAGCAAAAGCGGGTTGGATCATAGCATAGTCTTTTTCATGTTGTTAGTTGCAGTTTGACCGTACAGTGAAATAAATCGTTTCATGGAACTTGAAATGTTTCTCGGAACATAGTTTGTAGTTGATGTGGAATAAATTAAAATATCGGTTGCGTTTAAACGTGCTTAATAAATAAAGTGGACGCGGAAATTAAAAAGACACAACGTAGGGCCTGTTTCACCGCTAGAAACATATGGAATGATAAATTTAAACCGAGAAGCGAACTAGATTGATTCTATAAGTAAGAGTAGTAGGATTAGTAACAGGAACTGATTATTCCTTTAGGTTTTTGAATATTTTGAGTTCCTAAAACAATTTCTCAATGTCCATCGACGTACGAACCCCCAATTCAGCAGCAATTCGGAGGATCTAGAAGAATACAGTAGTGAATGGTCGTATCATGAAGTAAACAGTGTAAAACTTGAGCAACCAGACGAAAATAACGCTTGTTCCACGAACGAGACCCTCGAAAGTGATGCTATAGACGATGAGGAGCAATCAGATGCCACACGTCGTAATGGATAGATTGGAGAACACGTTGAATTAATTGGTTCAAGGGTTGAGTACATACCAACCCCGTGCCATGGTCAGTTCAGCACTTCATGATAACGATCATAGTTGGAATACCGGAATTGAAACCACTGGACCATCGACAAGTACTGATAGCGTACGTTGGGATAACATGCAACCTTTCCCGAACGAGGTTCCAGCAAACAGGATGTGGGAAACAGTGGAAGCGATTCATTGACCTCGCTCTCTAACGCGAAAAATCCGGCAAAGCGATTGCATACCTATACTATTTCTCTCCATGGAAGAAAAGCTTCAAGGTACAGTTAGAGCCACTAGACTTCGTCTAAGTCTTCGAGAAGGAAATTGCTAAGACATATTCGTCAAAACTATCGAAAATTACCTACAATCAATGGTTGACATCACCGCAGAGCACGAAACGTTTTCCAACTTGCGCCAGCGACCAAATGAACCTACAAGTCACGCAAGACTGATGAAAAAGATTCGTCTCTGTCGATATAATAGCACCGACGAGGACAGGTTCGTCCGAATGCAGCTAAGGGATGCGTAACAAGGAGTTGGCTAAAACAGTACGAAAATTTGGGCACGAAACGGATTCAACATCCTCTGATAAGAGCTGAAGATAAGAATGATGACCCTGAGGTAAGTTAAGCTTCTACGTCGTCCAATAGTTACTCGTCGCAAGCACTGTTGCCAACAGCAGTTCTTATCATCTATTCTGAATCGGAGAGCAACTTTCTAACTGAGCGGTTGAGTCTACGATTGTGGGTACCGGAGAATCGGCAACCAAAATAAAGCAGCGAAGCCACGCAGTGGTGCGATCGAGAGTTACAGGCTTCTCTCAAGAACTCAATTTTCTGGTAATACGTAAGGTTACCGCTAAACTACACACGATTTCCATTGATACTACGGGATGAAAAATTCCACAAGGCAGATCCAACATTATTTGTAACGATGAATGTGGACTTCACGCTTTACATTGAGGTGTTCTTTGAATTTTTCGAGACGGGTCGTCAGTTATCACTGGGCAAACAGTTGCCAATGCTAACAGAATCGGATGGGTATTCTGCGGAGGGACTCCAATATCTGGTCAACAGCCGATCACTTGTAACGTGTCGGCTTCAAGAGATTTAGAATGGTAGCCTATTCACCAGAACACACTCGCTGCAAAACACTGTTCACCCAAACAGTACAACGTGACGCAGATGTACGAAATACTGCTTCAATATTGAAGGATGGACATCTTCAAGGCACGGAACGAAGGCTAGCAAGGGATGCCAGTCTACGGTAACAGTATACAGCGTTCATGGACAAGGTATTCGATCATATGCGGAAAGTAGACGATTCTTCACCAGAGCATGAACGAATATTTCGATACCTTAAATTGGTATGGATGAGCCTGACATGAGAGGTAAAATACCAAAAACTAATATCAAAAATGTATTTCCACCATACCATTTTACCAAATTTTGATAATGCAATACCAAAACAAGACCACACAGGTATTCTTTTGGTATTCAAATATAAATTTTTGTTATTTACAAAGTATTTTGTATGTAATTTTTTGGTATTATTCTTTGGTAATTTACCGCTTATGTCATGCTGGTCAATGCCAAACTTTGGTGTCAGGTCAGAATTGGGTATTCATTAGTTATTTTCTCCTGCTCGAGATCGGAACCGCATCATCCTGTTGTCAAGGAGGCTAGCACCATCACCAAGGTTCGCGTTGTTTTCGATGCATCCTGTAAGACGTCTACTGGTATTTCACTAAACGATATGCTACATATTGAACCTGTTATACAGGAGGATCTGCGATCCATCATATTTCGCAGTCGGATAAAGCAAATCATGCTGATGTCTGACATCGAAAAACTGTTTTGTCAAATCAACATTCTAGCAGGCATCATGACGTATGAGCTTGATAAAGTTACGTGCGGAACGAAATCAGTACCGTTTCTGGCTACGAGAACGCTGCATCAGCTTAAGATGGAAGAAGAAGAGTGGTTCCCGCTAGCAGAGAACGCAATCCGAGAAGACACGTATATGGATGACATGATCACAGGTGCTGATACTATCATGGAGGCAACTGCTCTACGAAAATGGCTCGTAGACATGCTGAAAGGCGGATGATCGCACCCTAAGCTTCAACCAGCACTTCAGGTTGGTGAAAGAAAACTGTCGTAGCCGCATCAACATAGTCAGGACAATCTCCCACCCGCATCGCTCCAGCAACTGTGAGATCCGCCTTCGTGTCGCTCGGGTTGTTATCGACAGTCGACTTTTCTACGGCCTCGAAATAACCCGCTTAGCCACCGAGAAGCTCAACCACATCCTCGCTCTTGTATACAATACCTACGTACGCATCGTATCCGGCCTTCTCGCTTCCACGCCTGCAGACGCTGCATGTGTGGAAATCGGAATCCTCCCTTTCGGCTATCGATCTGCTGCTGCCATTGCTACGTAAGTCGCTGCCCTCGCTGCTAAGACATCCGGGAACGAAATGGTCTTTCTCCTCAACGAAGGGAACAGAGCCCTCCGCACTGCAGTCAACCGTGACCTCCCCTTAGTGGCCAGGGTCCACTGGCATGCAGAGAAGAGTTGGCGATCAAACGTCGTCAAAATAGATAAGCGGATTAAGAGTGGATTCCAAACCGGAGATAACTCTGTAGCTTTGAGACGTTCTGCTGCAGAGCTTCTCGGGTCGGTTTATCCGGGGCATGTTAATCGCTCTACGGACGGATCGCGGTCGCGGGCTGGAGTTGGACTCGGAGTGGCAGGACCAAACACTGCAACGAGTCAAAGTCTACCGGAGGACTGAAGCCGCAGCTATTCTAGACGCAGCCATCACTCCGGCAGATCAACCAATCCTCGTGTTAACTGACTCACACAGCGTCATTAAAGCGCTGGAAGCCGAAGCTCCGAGCTACCCCTGGATACAAGTCAGTACACGGTACGCCCCACCTTCAACCGCCTTTACGTGGATCCCCGGACACTGCGGTTGTTCCCGGAATCAAGGGTGCGGACAGACTGGCGGGATCTGGTGCATCCCGTCCCCACTACACCAGGAACGTACCCCTCCTAGACGTCAGGCGTTGGATTGTGATTACTATTATGGAATCCTGGCAGAATGAATGGTTCCAGTCGCGGACCACTTTCCTGGGGAAGATCAAGGAAACCGTACGCTCCTGGCTGGACAGCCAACAGGACAAGGACCACCGGATCATCCGGACCGGCCATGCGAGGATTTCTTGTAATTTCGGTGGGACACCTTTCTGCAAGGTTTGTTCAATTTGCAGCATCCCCGCCTCGGTGGAACACGTGCTGTGTGTCTGCCCGGAGTTCCAGAAGCTATGCAAACAACATGGACTCCCGGAGAACGTCAGTTATCTACTTGGTTACAACCCCTCGACGTTGGCTGCGCTGATCGCCTTTCTGAAGGACGCCCACTTGTATGATCATATCTAGCCCCCCGTCGTGGCTGCACTGATCGTGTTTTCCTCTCCTTTCTATTTTTTCTGCCGTCGGGGTTTCTCCGCCAGACCAGGCACTGTCTCCTATGGTGGAGTTCTACCTAGATCGCGCACCCAGTCCTCACCACAGCCCCGATGTAATCCTCACTTTACATTAAGTTTTTAAAATGTTGTCTGTCTCATTCGTTGGGTAATCAGAGCCAGTTATACGTCACGTTAATGTCAAATTGAAACCTATTTTTTAGGCACGATCTAGCCTGACCATCTGCTGTACAACGTGATGAACTAGCCTACGGCTGAAAATCACGGTATTAAAGAAAAAAATCGACTTCGGAAGTGGGCCTCCATTCAAGCAGCGACATTGCAATTACTTCCTGAAGATGAACTTGCGATTGGACCTACGGAAGGGATCAACATGGATCCAGATCCTTCAGTTAAGACATTGGGACTTACTTGGATACCCTCTACAAATGAGTTTAGGTACCAATTCAATATTCCACCACTCGATCCCAGCGAATCACTTAGCAAGCGCAAGATTCTGTCAAGGCCTGTTCGATCCACCAGGTTTCCTTGGGACCACAATAGTCACTGCCCCTTCATCAACTGTGGGCATGGTGAAGCGAAGATGGTATCGAACTGGATCGGGATCAGCCTGTACCTTCAACGGGGGGTGAGCGTTGGCAGAAATTTCACGAACAAATTTCGCTACTTAATTAAAACCATATTAGCCGTTGTGTAATCATTCCCAAACCAGTCAGCGTTCAGATACATTGTTTTTTGGATGCCTCCGAGCGAGCATATGGAGGATGCATCTACTTGCGGAGTCATGATGCGGAAGGAAGGGTTGTCGTTAATCTTCTAACCTCCAAGTCCAGACGATTCCTCGATTTGAGCTCTGTGGAGCATTGTTATTGGCGCAGCTTTTCGAGAAGGTACTACAATCAATCAAGATCGATGCTCCTGTCTATTTCAACGTGCTTCAACGTGCGTACTTCAATGGTTGGCAGCGTCTCCATTCAACTGGAACACCTTCGTGAGCAATGGGGTAGAAAACATACAAACCATTACCGAAGGATTTCAGTGGTGACATGTATAAGGTCTTGACAACCCTGCTGACATGATATCTAGGAGACTTTTGCCAGAGGACCTATCAAATAATGATTCCTGGTGGCACGGTCCAAATCGGTTGGTAGATAAGAAGAGTGAATGGCCCGTTGCGGCAGAAATTCCAAGAGAAGATGATCATTTGACCGCGACCCGACGAACCATTGTAGCAGGGATGTCATCCGCATTAGCAGATTTCAATGGTTGGTATATCAGCAAGTTACCAAACTAGACCTGTCTTATAAGATGTACAGTGGTATGGCAACGGCTGATAAGACGCTTGCAAAATCGATCGAAGTTCATCTGATAGGTTTTCTCACCATTTCGGAATTCACAATAGTTCGTTTAAATAAACGGGAAGCCTTCTCCGACGAGCAAGAAGTGTTAGCTCAAGGAAGGATGGTCTCCAGCCCCTACCTTCAAGAAGATCAGCTTCTACGTGTAGGAGGAAGGCTGCGAAATACTACCGAATCTGAAAGCATCAAACACCCGCTAGTCTTACCGGTTTATCACCGGTTAACCAGGATGATTATGGAGCATTACCATCACAACCTGTAACATGCAGGACTGCAGCTTCTTTTAAGTACCATCAGACTAAAGTTTTGGATATTAGGCAGAAGGAATGTTGCTCGAAATGTTGTCCATCGTTGTTTGAAATTCGTTGATTCATGGGATTCGTGGGACGGAAAGGCAGATGTATCAACATTTATAGTGATAACGGGACAAATTTCGCTGTAGCACGAAATCGACCCCAGGGACTGTTCACGATGTTTTTCCAACTCCGATGACCCGGACGACCTAGAGCCATTGATCCAGGCCATTTTTTGATATGTTCATCACTCCACGGTCTACCTGAACCTGATTAGCCACTATCAACAACTACAGGATTTCTGATCCAACTCCCAAGACTCACTAAACGCTTGGGTCCAGCAAAATTAATCGAGTTTGGCAGATTGGTGCTAGTTTGTTACAAGAATCCACCCCCAATAGGTGGATAATGGGAAGAATTACGGAGACCCAACCAGGTGAAGACGGAGTCGTACGAGGTGTAACGTTTAAACGAAAGATGAGTTCCTCAAGCAACCGGTAGAAAGGCTCTGTCTGCTTCCTACCCTAGACAACACAGAAGGCACTTATCAACCTAATGCTCAACCAACGAACACTTCCCAATCATAACCCCATTATTTCCCTTCGTAGAGGAAGCTTCTTTCTTTCCTTTCAGAAATCTTCATAATACATATTTTGAAAGATAATTCTATCTGCCGCCGACAGTTTGCTTTTTGTTAATTGGTGGATAATTGGCGATAACGAGATCGTTCCATTGCATTGGTGTTGGAGCTCTGTGCAAACCATTCCACTACGACATCGAAGGTGAGTCGGTTCAGAGCAAAACAGTCCCTGCACAGGTCGGACTCGATTATCGGTTAGTTGACTTTTGTCACTTGCATCGTCGATTTCCTTGCAAACAACATCTCAATCATACAGATAAACATTACCAATAGATGAAGGATTATCTTCTCTGTTCGATGCTGGTGTTACTTTTCGTTATTGAATGGATGTTTGCTAGAAATTAAACACCGATAATCGAGTCTGGTTATTGACTACGAAAAGCTTAAGACCTCTGTTTCGTTAGCGCTCAGGACACTGCTCCAGTTATCTCCACGGCACCTTCTCCACTAGTAAAGCAAGTTCCTCATCATCCTCCTTTGGTTGTCACTGTCCAAGATAGTCACGTTCGGGATTTTGAAGACATTTCCACAAACGTGTCATACGATTTTCGGAAAGCTGATCATAGTAGTATCATCGACGTGCTGTCTAGCATAGACTGGGGAAGCGTCCTGGACCCATATAACGTTGAAACCGCTGCGAAAACTTTTTCACATGTCAATCATGAGTTCAAGCGAGTTAGTCATCGATGCTATTCGCGATATCAACGTGGGATTCAGAGTAAACTCAAGTCACACCCGAAGTCCTTCTGGAATTACGTAGACGAGCAGCGCAAAGAGTCTGGCCTACCATCGTCAATGATGTTCAACGGAGAAGTTGCTTCCACCTCTCAGGAGATCTGTCGCTTTTTTTCAGACAAGTTTGCCAGCGTATTCTCTGATGAGATATTAGCCGACAACCACGCTACCCTAGCCGCTAGTAATGTACCACGTTCCGGTCAAGCGTTGGGTGCAATTGACATCGACGTCGAGATGATTTCCACTGCCGCCCAACAACTTAAGTCGTCCTTCAACCCAGGACCCGATGGTGTCCCACCAGTATTTCTGAAGAAACATATCGTCAGCTTTCTGACACCGTTGCAGCATCTATTCCGCATGTATGTCTGTATGCATGTAGTTAACGTATAAGCAACACATCTCGTTAATTGTGAACAAGGCGTCAAGATCTTTGGGATTCATTTTCAGGATTGCAAAGAATTTTTCCGATACATATATTGTCTTAAATCGCTATACTGTTCCCTGGTGAAGTCCACCCTGGAATATTGCTCTGCAGTATGAAACCCAAGCTATAACAATGGTGCTGAAAGAGTTGAGTCCGTTCAGCGTCGATTTCTTCGATTTTCACTGAGAAAGTTGCCTTGGAGAAACCCTTTTCGTCTACCCAGTTATGAAAGTCGATGTCAACTGATTGATCTGGAGCTTCTACGTACTCGGAGAGACACTTCGCGGGTCCTGCTCATCGCGGATAGTTTACAGGGTAGAATTGATTGTTCTACAATCCTGAAGAAGATCAACGTGAACTTCCAACCCCGACCGCTGCGAAGTAACGCTATGTTAAGATTGTCTCAGCATCGCACTAACTATAGCATGAACAGTGCTATTGACGGCCTTCAACGTGTGTTCAATCGAGTTTCTTCAGTGTTCGATTTCAACCTGACACGAGAGATTTTTTTTTTTCCTCTGTTCGGGACCTAACACTACTGCGACCAGTAAATTGATCTATTGTAGTATATCCCGTGTCCTTAGTTTAGTGCATGTCGTATTACTCCATCACTATTGAGAAATGATGAAGTATTCGATTTTTTTACAGTTGCCACTCTTGCATTTATCGCAAGGATCCGACTCTAATTGAAAGGTCCTGCTATTTATACCCTTCAGAGTGTTGGAATACCCTCCAAAGGCGCGCCCTTTCGTCAATCAAAATTGGATTCCTTAGCAACAAAATTAAGGTATGACACCGATAATGACCATGCATCAGAACCCTAGTCTTAACCACTTCAAACTAGGGAACAATGAATAGAAGATTAGGAATCACATAGATGAAGACAACTAACTCATTTTTTTTCCTTCTTTCAAGATCATCCTCGGTAGACAAATCCGAGTCTTGTCACTATCAACAAGGCATAAAAAGTAACAAGGACTAAGATGTGTTCCTTGGATTACTGAAAAATACTGTTCCCCTAGTTTGAAGTAGTCAGGACTAGGAATCGGTGGTAGATCTTACATCCCGTAACGTACCACGAAAAGGTGATCTACCCGCATTACGGGGTGACACGAGAGATGCTACGCCGCTGACGCAGTAAACCGTTGAATGACCATGTATTTTATTGTATGGTATATTTTAGTAAGCTGGACTATTTATTTTAATGTTATTCACTTAAACATCATTGGGGCTACATTCAGTCTGTTGATGTAAACTATTAAATAAACTAAATAAACCGGAGAAATAACGGGAATTTGTGCGCAAAGCAGTATCGGATTATGGATTATTCGATCCTCTACGAGTATTCACTAGCATGAGGCAAGCATTTACTCTACCACATGGTAAGAATAGTTGACCGTGGACCGAACTACGGGCTGCTCTGGGACTTCAATTCGGCTAATGATGATGCTCTGCAAGCACAATGGCGCTCTAACACTTTGCTGTGACAGGTTTTACCATCAATGTCAACAAGACCAAATGATTCCATGTAAACACAGAGAACGCATAGCGGTGCCGGTGGTGTAGTGGTAAGCGTGATTACTTCTCACCTCAGCAGGCCTGGGTTCAATCCCAGTCGGCGCCGCCGGGATGTTCTGAGGCATAACATTTCTGATCACGCCTTCCTTCGGAAGGGAAGTAACCCAACTAACAATTTTCACAACGTAAACGCTTTACTCATTTCATTTATACAGCCTCAAGCTGTATTCAAACGTTATACGATATGAAGAAACCTTTACTCAACCTCTATACAAGCAAATCTGGCGAACTTACTCAGCAACTTATGGCTGTTGGAACGGTCGGGAGAAGCTCTTATTGCATATCCATTAACGCTTCTATACAGCTGTTATCCTGCTGTTTAGTTGTGTGTGAACTTGAAAGGCGCTTATTCAACCGTTTCCCGGTTATCCAATAATCACTACACAGCTTTCTCTTGAAGCCGGGTTAAATACTGTTTACGCTTTTTTATGAAGGAATTTATTGGGTTTATTTTGCTGTGAATCAAATTAATCGTAATTGGTTACAAATCATCACCAAATTATTTACCCTGCACCGGAACCTGGAATCGAACTCGAGACGACCTCATTGGCAAACCATGACAATTCCAACTGTGCTACGCTAACACTTTGAACTTATGTAAACAAATCAACATTCCCTTCTACAACAAAATCACTGAGTAGAGGCTTTATAATAGTACACATGAATCACTTTTCTCGACTAGTTATAAAAGAGCAGAGTAAAAGCTGTAAAACTGCACACGTCTAAAAATAAACCTAGTTGACTGTGAAAATGCTTCCGAAGTTGCTCTAACACAGTTTAAAAGCTGAGTACAGGTTGTTTATCTGTTGAAAAAGCACTTTTGATGTTTATGTTATTCAGCAAGAGTGGTTGGTTGTGTAGAAGCGATCAAATGAGTAACATATTCACTTTGTTAGCTTTGTTTTGCAGCTACAAGTGGAAAGTTGATTAGTGTGTGTATAGAAGTGACATTAGCGTTTATTGGCTGATGTTATTCAGTTCGACTGACAAATTGAATAATGGTTGTGAGAAAGTTGAGTAAACGCTCTCCAAAACTATTTTGCTAGCTTTTGCTTGTAGCTGTATCTGCAGCTTCTTTTCAGCTACTTTACAGCACAACGCTGGAAAAGTTAGCTTACAAAGCTGAAAATGTTAGTTGGGAAAGCCGTTGGTCCCCGGTTCATGAGTTGATGGGTCGAAAGGTACGGTCCAGGTGTGGGAGCTGCCTCTCTGGCGTCGGTAGCATTGGTGCTTAGCACGGAAAACAAGATCGACGGAAAACAAATCGAAGAAAAAAAAAAAAAAAACAGAGAACGCTTCCTACTTTAAAGTAACTGGGAAGGAGAATATGATTTGAGCTTGGTTGCGATGTTATCTGAAGCCGATAACATTAATTTGAGAACGTAAGTGAATACCCACAGGGCTCACGATTATTATCCTAACATGTGATATTTATCGTGGTGTCTTAGATTTGCGTGATCGTATAACGAGATTTTATTCAGATATTTAATGATTAAAAATCACGAAAATGTATTATTCAGCTTGCTGTCTCTTTCCTTTGCCAATGCCTCCACCTTTCCGCATTTCTTCAACTTTGCCCTTTCCCTTTCCATTTACATTTTCCATGCCCTTACCCTTTCCCTTGCCCTTGCAACCGCTCTTGCCTTTTCCATGTCCTTTCTGGTCGGTTCCATCCTTAGCGTCCTTGCCCACATTTACATTCTCGGCGTCGTCTGTGGCAGCGTCTACCTCCTCGTTCGGTCCAACGACATCAACTTCGGTTTGCGGGGCAGCTTCCACAGCCGCTTGGAAGACACTCAGCATGGCCAGGGCGGCGAGCAGGAAAAATAGGAAAGTGACCTTCATTGCGATGTTTAGATTGTTGATTGCGTTGCTACCGGAGTTAGAACTAGAGCTATACTGTGAATTTGGGTAGGGAACGATTGACTTTTTATAGTGGATCGAGGTGGTGAAACAATCAGTTAACGAGCTTTTAATAAAGGTAGAAATTGATGTGTTTACTCATAGTCAAGCCCAAGTTTTAGGTTCTAAATCGAGTTCAATAACACCCAGTTGGTAATCGCATAACTACATAAACACATCGACAATCGACCTAAATATCGTCCAACCACACAAACCCCACTGCCATCCCATTAATTCATCTAACTAATGTGACAGCCGGGCAGCTTCTTCACGCGACCGAATCGATGTCCAAGTTGACAGGTACTACAGCAGCAGCAGCAGAAGCAAGAGCAGATGGCAACGACGACTGCATGCGCTTCATGTTCCTACACATGCCCATTCGCCTATTTGTTTGCAATCGTTAATGAGACCACAACACTTTATAGACCTCGTCCGTTTGCTGATGAGCACGAGTCCACAAACAATCAACACGCCTTCTGCTATTAGGTACCTATATCTCTTGTAGTCGACTGCTAAGGCTGCAACCAGCGATCTGCAGCTCATAAGCTGGTAAAATTAATTTAAATAATTTCCCCATTTTTACGATTAGAGTTTTATTTACATCTCTCATCGAGCAGGGAATGGGGGAGCCTGTGGGGTTGTTCGCCTGCATTTGTGCAATCGTTGCCAATCAGAAGAAGTGTTGCGTGGACGTAGCCTACTCTTGAAACAATAAACTCATTGCGTTCGATTTGCTGCCTGCCAGAGACACTGCAGTCAGTCCGAGCAGTAGTGATTGGTGGGGTGAGCCCAGCGAGCGAGCTCAAGTCCTTTTACAATTAAAATGACTAAAATAAACGGATAAAATAAAAAACGGTTCGTTATTAAACGACGAACGTGCTTACCCGCTGTAGTTGTATCAATTATGGAATGTGGTTTATGGTTTCTATTCTGGATTACAATCGTAAATTAGAGAACGGGATGGAGGTCGTCCACAGGACGGGTTGTGGGGGTAGTAAAGAGGCAGAGTGAATTTGCTAGGCATTTGAGAATGCAGGTCAGAAGAAAATTAGCATCACGCTTTGAGAAGGGCGGACGTGAGTTGATGAGTACTAAAGTATGAATGTATTTGCAGTGGCAGGAATAATCGGACTGCAAATTCGGAATGAGGAAATCTTACACCGGAACCCACTGTACAACTTAATTAAAGGTGTTAACAACGTAAACACATAAATTTCGATCTTCATTAAAAGCTCGTTATTGATCGTTAACTGATTCCTTCACTACACCGAACTATAAAATGTCAATCATTCTCCACCCAAAATCACAGTCAACCTCCAGTTCTCACTCCGGTAGCAACGCAATCAACAACCAACAAACACGATGAAGGTCACATTCCTGTTCTTCCTGCTGGCTGCCCTGGCCATGCTGACCATCTTCCAAACGCCTGTGGAAGCCACCCCGCAATCTGACGTTGATGTCGCTGGACCGGATGCGGAGGTAGACTCTACCACAGTCGACACGAAGGATGGAGAGGAAGTCGTGAGTGGAACCGATCAAAACGGTCGTGGAAAAGGTCACGGCAAGGCTAAATGCGAAGGCAAAGGAAAGGCGCACGGAAAGGGCAAAGAAAATGGACGTGGAAAGGGCAAAGGTGAAGAAATGCGAAAGGGTAATGGCGAAGGAAAGGGAAAGGGACAGCAAGCCTAATAACAGATTGTCATGATGTGTTTGTTTGTAGGTTATCCTTGTTGCTAGCAGGTGAATAGAATAAATATACGTAATAAGAGCATGCGGGTACAACTCGTTGGATATCACATGGTCTTAAATTAAACCTATTGGGTAACCGATTCTCAGCCTTCGCTTACGCTTCACTTTCACGGAAACTAGCAACTTGCAAGAAATTTTGCTTACAAATATGGACGGATGCATAGAATCAGTGATGGCATGATCATTAGCAAATTGATATTTTCCCGCTCTCATACGCTCTCAATATCTCACGCGTGATATTGGAGCAAAAGGGGTGAAAAGTAATCTCCTTGACCGCCAGAATGCGCTGTTACGGTGAAAATTGTGCCTTGTAGTCCGTTCATATTTAGGTAGACATGCCAAATTTCAGTGCGATACTGTCTTTAGTTTTGTTTTGACAGCTGATTGTTGTTGACGTGTTTGGCATCATGTTGAGTATGGATAAAAACGATTTTCGTTCTCTCATAAAACATTATTTTTAGAGAGGCAAAACGGCGAAGAAAAGAAAAATATTATGGCGCTAATGCTTCGTCAGATTACACCGTCATATTGGTTTCGAGAGTTTCGTGGTGGTCACAACTCCGCTACCGGATCGCAAATTTGATTGTATTGGCTTTCTGGGGACTGAATACACACCCAAAGCGAATTATTCCCACTTTTCTCAAATTCTATATAGATTTTTAACACTTCTCACCAGCGTGTTCTGGAAAATGGTCGGACGATGATTAATCTCACCAATACATTCGGGCCTACAATTCCACACCTTCTATAGAGACCAGGTTGAGCCTTGATAGCTAGCTGCTGGCGGGAACTGGTGACCTTGACAAATGTCCAAATAATACTCTTAACAAATTTATGTTGGTCCTGAAAAGGACCGTTTTGTAGTGATGGTTGAGTAATGCTGAGCTGGGTGTTCAACACGGATGAGGCTGTCGAGCTGTATGTCGGTCGTTTGGAGCGAGGCATAGATGACCGACCCGCAGCGACTCACGAAGAGCTACTGATTCCGATCCATAACATAGCGGTGCAGCTTCTTCCTCCTTTGATGGTTACTTATGTAGGCTCTGCGGCTCGTTGCTTGCAGGCAGCCTGCTGCTACTAATTTCGACGACCGAACACCACCACACAGTGGTGTGGTCGTTGGGAGCGTGTGGTTCTGAGTATGGCGATGAGTGTGCAAAATATAACGCAATTCCATCCTCCCTATTCGCACGCGCCCGAGGATCGGAGGGAATGCCACTTCGACTTGTTTCGTCTACTTACTACTCTCTGACGACTGTAATTGGTGGATTTGTTAGTTAATCCGACGCTTTTGGACAATGCTGGACATTTACCAGTTTTTCAATAGTTTCTTGTAGAAAATCAACAATAGGAAGCATTGTTATCGATGCGTAGCCATATGTCTGATCGATTGGTGATAAAATTATTGAAATTGGCCCAGGTGCAGCTGAGGTATTAACGTTCAAAATCTTTCTTAATTTGTTACATGTTCCATTTTCGGTTTTCACAAAGTGTACCCCCAAATAGAAATCAAAGACGTAGTCCTACGTCAAAAAAAAAATACATGAAATGGTGTTGGCTGACCGGAAAGTGAAGGTGCGTGAGCTAGCAGATACCGCAAAGATTAATACTGAACGCACACACTATATTTTGGGCGAGATTCTGCATATGGAAAAGTTATATAAAAAATATGGTTTCGAGAAAAACGCGTTTAAAGTTTTTGTAGCGTCCCTCAGCGCGCATGACAAAGGTTCACTCAAAGCGCCATAACTCGCTAAATATGTTTCGGATCGTAAAATCCTTTTGGCCACATATTCTACACACTTGTAGCTTTCATTTTATGCAAAAAAATCATTTTTTTTGAAAAAATCCAAGTAAACCTCCCCTTAAGCAGATTTCGTTGATAGCTGTTGTGGCTTTCAGGAACTTTATAATTCATCCATGTTTTGGCGAAATCGTGGTGAATTGCTTCGATTGTCTGTTCTGAATATCGTCCAAGTCCTTTGTTTGCATTATTGCAAAATCCAGTCACGTGGAATTTAATGATGTGAAACTTCGGAGTTGTTGGAAGTCTTAAAACTTCCCAACTTTCACAAAATTCGTCGATAGATTGACGATACCCATCAATAAGTTAAATGCCAAAACATTTTTCAATAACCGAGCCAAGATTTTGAAGGGCATATTCTTTTAGACCAGCATCGAGTAAAACTCCTTTTTTGGTTAGTAAAGTACGACAATGTCTTGCAGCAAAACCAAATTGCGCATGTCGAGTTGCATTTGCAGCCTAGCCCATGATTCTGCAATGCTTGGATAGTTTTTAGCTATGTTGTCGTATGCACTGTTCATTAGACCTAAAAACAAGTGCAGTGATGGTGGCGGACATACATCCAATACTTTCGTGCAGTCATTACCGGAAAATAAAGATTTGTTTACACAATTGAAGAAGTATCTAGCTTCCTTCTCCTTTCCACCTGATGCCATCCAACGATCTGCAAATTGCTTTATCGAACCAAGCGTTCGTGGTTCACCTGTGGCAGTAGTTAGATCTTTCTTATGCACCGTGCAATATGCACATGGATGAGTCGCACTATTGCCCATTACACGAGCTAGTATGTTGATTACTTTTAGATCAGCTGAAAAAATAATTATTTATCAGTATCATATAACAAATTTGGCAATGATGTTACATTAAATCTTATAAACGCTCACCTGTGACAAAACATTCAAGCGAAGTCAAATTTAAATGTCCCCAAAATTTAGATAGCACCCAAACATACTTTGGTGATGAAAAATCCAAAGTACATGAAAGTTGATTAATCCGCCACTTTGGACACGGCGTGCCCCTCCCCTCCGAAACACGACTCCGTCCTTTTTTGACAAACAATTTTTATTATCCTTGAATAATAAGATGTAAGAGTGGTTAAATATTTTTGTCCAGCTAGAATTAATAAATACCCCACTATGCGGCGTCGGTGGTGTAGTGGTAAGCGTGATTACCTCTCACCCCAGCAGGTCTGGGTTCAATCCCAGTCAGCGCCACCGGGATTTTCTGAGGCATAACATCTCTGATCACGCCTTCCTTCGGATGGGAAGTAAAGCCGTTGGTCCCCGGTTCATGAGTTGATGGATCGATAGGTAGGGTCCAGGTAGGGAGCTGCCTTCCTGGCACGTCGGTAGCATTGGTGCTCAGCACGGAAAACAAGATCGACGGAAAAAAAATGCATACAGCTTATTGACGATCCCTGACTGACTGACTGACATCATTTAAGTTCCTAAATCTTATTCATTCATAACAAAATATTACTGCGTAATCGTTCCACCAACACCAACATCATCATGACCATCATCATGAAACGATATACCACCATGCTCGCAAAGAACTTAATTCACATGCTTCTAGCAACCGCAGAGAATGAGAACGCCAATTTTTTGCTCAATAGCCATAACATTGAGCTGAATTGTGTTTACATCTAATTTTCTATTGCTGGACGGTCAGTCATGAGCCTGGGCTTAAGAGTTAAGCCTATGTAAGCGCATGTGGCTCACAGTACAATCAAGATTCCTCATGTTTCCAAGGCAAGCTGTCTTTCCCCCCACCGTTTATGACTGATCGCTGTCATAAAGTTGTTATAAAAAAAAAAAAACAATTAAGTGACCTGTGACCGGGCTAAAACTGTTCAGTTCATACCGCCTGGTATGAACTTAAGCGAGGAAGACCTTTTGATATCTCTTATCTTTTTTTAGAATTTTTTGGAACATTTTGGAACAAATGCAATCACTTCGGGTGTTCAGTATTTCATTAAGCAGCATTTCAGCTATAATTTCGAATTATTAGATTTTTCGACTGGTACGCATCGAGATTTCTTTTTTATGGCTTTCTCAGTGTAGGGTAATCCGAACAGTTAGTTTTGCATTTCACAAAAATTCAAAACGAACTGTTTGGATTACCATAGACTGCGAAAGCCATATAAAATAAATCGTTTATTTTCGAAAATTTTCTTCTCATAATATTGTTTTTTTCCGCTGTTAGCAGTCCTTTATGTTATGTTATGTCATGTTATATTCATATGATTTTAGATGTTTTAATGAAAAACTCAAAACACTTATTATATTTGTTTATATTTCAGTGCTGACAATACTGCCCTGCAAGCGACAAAAACATCATCTGCATCAGTCTGATGCTGACAACAGCGGAAAAATATAATTTTGGGCTGAAAATGTTCGAAAATAAAACTGAAATGTTGCATAACAACAAACTAAAAACCCAAAGAGATTGCATTTATTCTAATGTTCTCAAAAATAAGAATACAAAAATACCCTTTTTCCAGTGATCTCAACCGGCGCTTATAAGCGAAGCATGAAGTAAGGTTTCACTGCGTCCCAATGTCATCCCGCTTGATGCTGCTGAACAAGTAACCAGAGATTTCCACTCTCCCATTTGCATTTGATTCAATCGCTCCACATTACCATTCCACATACGATCGGATGGTGTAAAACATCGTCCAAACAAACTATAATCCCTATTCATCGAACCGGTAATCGCCCCCGGAAACCAATTGATCGCGTTCGATTCACTCAACATATTAATAACTCCAGCGCAACGATGCCCCTTCTTGTCTGCACACCAACTAGCAAATGATCCGTGCATAAACATCTTGTCCAACAGCAACAGCAGCAACATTATTCGCTCAAATAAACTAGTAAACAGGTTCCCCGGAACGGAGAAGTCTCAAAAGCGACTGCATGGTGATGCGGATCGGTAATAGGTTGTTGTAATCCTGTCCCGATCGATAACCGATCAGATCGGGCATAATGTGCTCTGCCTGGCTGGGGGAAGATCATCGACTCTTCATAAACGACCTGAAATAGATAAAAACAGAACGAAATATATGCACCAGCAGAAAGCTTAGCTCGTGATGACGATTTTTATCGATCGATCCATCGGTGTCTTCGGGGGACAAAGCTAAGCGTGTGGAACATTATGGAAATGGATCCAGTTTAGCTCAGTCGTCGTCGGCAGTTAACAGTTCAGTGCAGGATTGACAATTAAAAGTTGTCAGTTGGTTGTTGAAGGCGACAACAAATTGAAATCGCTTACCATACAATGTAATAATCCGCAGTGTGATGAGTTTGTAGGATGGCATTTGCTATAGACTTTGTGGGTTTATGGTATTTTGTGCTTGCCATGATACGATTCCTAGATCTTTATCAATACTGTGCAGTATGGAAGCCACTTCTTAGTAAATGAAGCAACGTAGCAAAAGCTACGTCATGTTTGCATATTTCCTTAAAGCAACACACTTCAAAAAAATATTCACGTTCGATTTACATGAGGTATCGTTTGACATCGATTTGTTATGTATTTTCCTCGGATATTCATTAACACGCTCTCACATATCACACCAATACAACCCGACGTGAAAATCTTTATATAAATTTTGTAAACAACAAGGTTAATGTCAAAATCCCATACAAAATCAAATCAACAAAGCCAACGTATGTATGCAGAAGTATGTGAAAAAAATTGCATACATAATAAACAAAACCCACCGGCTGAATTAATGTAGCAGATATCGGTGATTATTTCTTGATCACAATTTAATTTGATAGTATTTACTATAGTTCTAATATCATCCAGATCAATGTGTGTTGCTAGCATTATGGTGAAAGTGGATCGGTTTAGAATGACTCATTTCATCGATTTTTTTTTTACAAAATAACGCAGCGCTCAATCGATAAAAAATCTTTCATGCAAAAAAAAAATCTAAATTTGCTATCTCTAGCTATTTTTTCAAGATTGATTTATTGTTGAAATTTTCTGTAAACCATTTTCTAAGTTCAATTTTAGGACCAACATCACCTTTGCAATTGCTAAGTGAATATTTATCAAATCAAAAGGTTCCTCAATTTTTACATCTTGTTTCACAAGTATTTGAGGATATTTTGCGAAAATTTTAGTGTATTTGATGTAGGTATTCTGTTATATCTTGGTATTTTTAAAGATAATTAAATAATTTGAACTATATCTTCAAATATTGTAGAAATCATCCGCCTTGGCCATTGATCAATACAATCTTTTTTAAACCAATTTGGTCTTCAAATTTATCAAGTAGTATCAAAAGTATTTGAGTATATTTTGTAAAAATTTCAGCCTTTTTGATGAAGGCATTCTGATATATCCGGATATTTTTAAACATAATTAGATAAATTTTACTATTTAGGAATTCCCCCACCTTTGCCATTACTAAATAAAATAATGTTTAAGCCAAATTGATCCTGAGTGGCACCGGTTGTGTAGTGGTAAGCGTGATCATCTTTCACCACAGCAGGCCTGAGTTCAATCCCAGTTGACGCCACCGGGATGTTCTGAGGCATAACATCTCGGAAGGGAAGTAAAGCCGTTGGCCCCCGGCTCATGAGTTCATGGGTCAATAGGGAGAGTCCAGGTGTGGGAGCTGCCTCCCTGACGTCGGAAGCATTGGTGCTCAGCACAGAAAACAAGATCGATGGAAAACAAATCAAGGAAAAATATGATCATCGATTTTCACAAGTTGATTCACAAGTATTTCATGATATTCTGTGAAAATTTCAGCCTTTTGGATAATGGTATTCTGATACATTTTGGTATTTTCAAAGATTATTGGATAATTCCACGAACTTCGGCAGAACATCCCTGAACTTCGGCAGAACTTCTCTAAACTTAGGCAGGACTTCGCTGAACTTCAACAGGAGTTCACTGAACGTTGACAGGCCTTTCTTGAACTATGGCAGGACTTCCCTGAGGTTCCCTGAACTTCATCAGGACTTCCCTGAATTCCAAGAATTGAAATTAAAGGACTTCCCTGTATTTCAGCAGCCCTTCCCTGAACTTCGGCAGAACTTCCCTGAACTTCGGCAGGACTTCCCTGAACTTCAGAAGGACTTCCCTGAACTTCGGTAGAACTTCTCTGAACTTCGGCAGGAGTTCTCTGAACATTGGTAGGACTTTCCTATAGTTCGGAAAAACTTCCCTGAACATCGGCAGAACTTCCCTGAACTTTAACAGAACTTCTCTGAATTTCCGCAGAACTTACCTGAACTTTAGCAAGACTTCCCTGAACTTCAGCAAGGCTTTCCTGAACTTCATCAGGACTTTCCTGAACTTCGGCAGGGCTTCCCTGAACTTAATCAGGACTTCGCTGAAGTTCGGCAGGCCTTCCCTGAACTACGGCAAGACTTCCCTGAGCATTAGTAGGACTACCCTGAACTTGGAATCTTGGAATTGAAGATGTCATTTCAGTAGTAGAATTATTATAATTATACAATAAAATTGTGTTTACGAATATGTTCAAAACTTCAATACTTCTACAATTTTTCTAATTTGAAATGCTTGTTGGTATTGGTGCATTTCGAATTTGGGTGTGGTTTGAACGGGTGTGGATTCAGTATCAACGGAAAAGCATTACCTTTCACCTAAATCGAACCACGGTCGTGTTATTTTCACTTCAATTCCTTCGAGCATGTTTCGTGCAGCTGGATCCGGCAGAGGAAATACCAGATGTTTTTGGATTTCCAAAATGAATCAAAGCAGCTGGTAATGTTAAATGAACTTCAGGTAGGTGAAGCTAAAATATTAACTACCTGGATGCGGAATTAGCCTTTCCCATATTATGTACTGTATAAGGGGTACTCTATAAGAAGTTTTAAAACGAAAATTGTTGTAGTGTAAATATTTAAAATCCACTTGTCCGTTCATTTGTTAGTTAGGAGATGTTGTTTGAATTATTAGTCCAGCTGCTATATTATTTCTATATAAAGCTTTTATTTGAAATATTAAACTACCATTCACATATAGAAAACACAGAAGTAGTCCTACGTCCAAAACAAAAAAAAATAGTAGAAAACGGAAACTGTCGTCACCAGTTTCGTCTCAGACACAGGTACAGTCAGATTTCGCTTGTTGGGCTAACTATAAGTGGGCTACGTTTCAGTTGGGCTCCCAAGTCAAACGTCATTTCTAACAGTGCTGATTCCTTTTCGAAATTTCGACCGGCTTCATGCAAAAACCGGCAAACGAGTGCAGTAATGATACAGATTATTTCAATGCAATACAACGAGTTGCTTCCTTGATGGTTGTCAACGATATGGCTGAATGAGGGGTGAAACTAATTTCTGACTTATCAAGAAATTCACCCGAGATCTAGGCCAACAGCAATATTTGCTTCAGAGGATGGAACAGCATCGAAAAGAGTACCTTGAGAAATCGTAGAATATAATAAAATGAAATATAATCATTACAATCCAATGACATTTGTGTGAATATATCTGACATTGTATACTGCACCAAAAGAGTAGGGAAGGGGTACTCGCTTTCAAATATTGTTGAATAACCCATCAAAATAACTCGAGAGATGGGAAACTCCGAAGTTATTTTAGTCTTTATGTATACTTTCATTGATATAAGTGAGGGGCAGAAAGGATACAGTAAGCTTCCCCCGCCCCTTAGCTAACTACGCTTATTAAATGTGCTACTTTTGAATACATCTGAACATACCAACTTGACAAGATCAGAAACACCAAAGTTAGTGCAGTTTGAAGCTTTACTTCCTTTTATATGAGTGAATGGGGCGCGTATAGTTAGCCCTCCCCCCCCCCCTCATCTCTTAATACGCCTATGAGATTGAACAAAATTGTTTTTGAATAATTCATATGAACATACCAAATCGATAGGATAAGAAACTCCGAAGTTATTTCAGTTTGAAACTTTATTTCTATTGATATGAGTGACACTTTTTCAGGTACGTAGAAGAAGAGCTGAGCAATTCTCTACAGATTGACGAATTTTTATTTTTTTTTTAATATGTCGGCTCCGATTTTGATGAAAATTTGCACAGTTGTTCTTTTTTAGTAAAGATGCCAATTTGTGTTATCAGTTCTTCAAATTGAATCACGACTACTTTTCTAACAGGGCCTGTGTAAAAATAGTACTGATGAGTTAAAAAATTTATATTGCTGAAACACTTTGTTCGATTAATTTGGTGTCTTTAGCAAAGTTGTAGATATTATTTTGGCAATAATGTTAAAAATATACACTGTAAAAAAATTCGTTTGTTTCAATGAAAAAAAATATATTTCTTATTAAAAAAATTAATTTCTCAAAAAGTAATTTTCCTTTTAAGCCTCATTGAAGCTCATAATGTTTGCTACCAACTGGCAAAGTTTGGTGATGGTAAATTCAAAAACAAAAAAGTTATGATTTTTTGAAAATTTCACGATTTTTACATTTACATTAAAAACACATGTTTTTCAACCGTGTATATTTTTTCAAGAATTGCATTTTAATTTTGCACAACTTTCTCGAAGACACCAATGCAATCAAGCAAGCCGTTTTTGCAATATAGATATGTTTATTTCATTAGTGTTTTTCTACACAGGCCCTATTGAAAAGTTAGGATTCATTACATCTGATACCATGAAAAGGTATCGTTACTAACAAAACTAAAAAATTCATTTGATGAATATTGAGCTAGAACTAAATAAAAGTGAAATGATGCTCAAACTAGCGATTAATTTTCTTTTTTATTCATTGTCTTCAATTTTGCATACTTGTATCAGTGATCTTAACGGTAATAAGTCAAATACTCAACACTGTAGTAGTGAACACCAAAAACATATGTCTGTACCTAATGTAGAAATTATACCTATCGATCTGATACTTAAATGAGTTTGAATGGTGAAAACAAGCAGTTGATCACAAAGATTGCTTTTTACCGCATACATCTTAAAAAGTTATCATAGGAAATAAGTGTAACACCATTTGGTTAAAAGGTAAGCATAACCTTCAGTTGTATTTCAATGAAATCATTTTTAAAGATTATTATTTTTAATTTTTTTAATACAGGAAGCAACATGAGTGAACGAGCATGTTTTATCAGGTGCATTCGGCCGTTCGAGGAAGTCAAGTGCTCGAAAGAGCTGAGGAATATTTCGAATATTACTATCCAGAAATTAAAATCGATTGGATATTCTGAAGCATCAGGATTGAATACTGGTTTTCGCACTTGCACGTCCTGTCGTCTTCGTGTTGATAAACAAGCTCTTTTCATCTCAAACGAGGAACAGCATGTTGCCGGAAGCTCAAAGATGCCAACTACAGTGATAGTACCTGTCGTACCGAGCATTGGCAGTCATAAATTTTTTTGAAGATGATGATATAAGCCGGGCAATGCCTGGTCAAAAAGATTATGTGTCTGTGCAGAAAGAAGGAAAACGACAAGCCATTCAAAAAAGATTACTAATGATGACTTTGAGAGAAGCTTATAAACGATTCAATGAAATTCACTGCAATGTAAAAATTGGATTCTCTTCATTTGCAAAACTCCGCCCTAACCAATGTAAACTTTTAACCAGCTCTGGAACCCACAATGTTTGCGTGTGCACAACGCATGAAAACATCAATCTAATTTACACAGTTTGAAAAAACTTAACCATTTAAATGATGTAAAAACGTTCACTGACAGCCTACTTTGTGAAAACAAGACAACATATTGCTATCTACGGTGTTATGAAGATTGTCCAGACTCTTCCGCATTAGAAAACATTTTATTAAAACAATTAGAAGAAAAATGCATTGATCAGCTTTCATTTGAACAGTGGGTTACCACGGATAGATGTGATTTAAAAACTATTGTAAAGCCTGCAGACAAGTTTGTTTCATTTTTCTGCTTGAAATTGACAAGTTTGATACCACATGATTTCATAAAAACACAGCAATCTAATTTTTTGAAAACTACACGAAATAATTTGCAAGAAGGTGAATTTTTAGTTACTTGCGATTTTTCCGAAAACTACAGCTTTGTGTTACAGGATGAAGTTCAGTCTCATCACTGGAATGTCCAACAAGCTACCATTCATCCATTTGTTATACATTTTAGAGAAAATATGCAAGTTAAACATTTAAGTTTTATTATAATTTCTGAAGAGTTAAGGCATGACTCAGTGGCTGTTAACTTATTTATTTCTAAAATGATAAGTTTTTTACGCATTAACCAAAGTAAAAATATCAACAAGATTTATTTTATGTCCGATGGAGCCACGTCACAGCACAAAAACCGGAAAAATTTCGCTAGCCTTTGTAAATTTAAATCAAAGTATGGGATTGAAGCCGAATGGCATTTCTTTGCAACATCACATGGGAAAGGTCCTTGTGACGCTATTGGAGGTACAATAAAACGTATGGCTACTAGAGCAAGTTTGGCCAAAGAACGTGAACATCCAATAAAAAAATGCAAGAGAGCTTTATAATTGGGCAAATAATCGAAAAGAAGAAAAATTAACAAAATTATCATTTAGTTTTGCCACAACAGAGGAATACGAATGTATGGCTTCACACCTCAACGAGCAATATAATAATGCAAAAATAATTCAAGGAACTCAAAAGTTTCATTCTTTCATTCCTGTATCAGAAAATAAAATTATAGCCAAACGATGCTCAAACTGTAATGATAATGATGCCAAAATATTCGATGTATTTAAGAAGTGATGTAAATAAAAATAGAAAGTAAGTGTATTACAATGAAAATAAATTATGTATCATTTGTCCATAAGGTTTTCGAATAAAAGAAAAGTAAAAAGAGCAGATAAATGTATTTTGTGGATTTAAGTTGAGATTTTAAAATAAAAAAGTAGTCGGGATTCGCTATTACAAATTGTAATAGCGAACCCCGACTACTTTTCCGATAGGGCCTGTGTTGAAAAGCGCTTATAAAATAAACATTTTAATACATTGCAAAAACGGCTTGCTTGATTGCTATGGTTTCTTCGGAAAAGTTGTGCAAAACTAAAATGCAATTCTTTAAAAAAATATACACGGTTAAAAAAACGTGTTTTTAATGAAAATGTAAAAATCGTGAAATATTCAAAAAACCATAACTTTTTTGAGAAATTAACTTTTTTAATAATAAACATAATTTTTTTCATTGATACAAACGAAATTTTTTACAGTGTATATTTTTTACACAATTGCCAAAATAATATCTACAACTTTGCTCTAGACACCAAATCAATCGAACAAAGCGTTTCGGTAATATATATTTTTAAACTCATTAGTACTATTTTTACACAGGCCCTTCTCAAAAAGTAGTCGTAATTCAATATGAAAAACTGAGAGCACAAAATGGCGCCTATACTAAAAAGGAACAGCTGTGCAAAGTTTCAGCGTAATTGGAAATGATCGGTCAGGATCGATTTGCGAACCTTCGTGGAATGCCTCAGCTACCGAAGCAGTTCGATGAAACTCTACGAAGTTCACTGAAGTTCGGTGAGCTTCTACAAAGTTAACTGAACTTTAAAGAAAAATCTGCACTTCAAGAAAGTTTTCTGGACTTTTAAAAAATTCCCTGAAGTACCACGAAGTTTCTTGAAGAACTACAAAATTCCTTGCAACTTGGATAGCAGTTCGTACCCTGGTGTAGTGGCTGTAGGTGCATTGTCAGAAAGCACCAGCAAATCAACAGAGGAAGTGGTAGAGGTGCTGCATGAAGAGGTGGTGATAATGGACGTGCCCTCAGGAGGCCAATAAAGCATGAAAAAACGAACATCAGCATCCTCGGCAGAAAGGGTTTGTGGATCTGTCGAGATTCGATGCGTTGCAAACAAAAAAATAATAATATAGGAAATCGATTTAGATCTCCATTGTAATATTTGTTTAGTCCTTCGGCTCCGCAGAGCTTTCAAAGTAATTGAACCTACTAAATAAACATTTTGGACAACATGGTTTTCGATTCATATACCGTTGAGTGTGACAAATCCAGTTTTCTTATTTCTCATCATATTTTCAGGTTGACTACTACTTGGGACGAACACACCATGCTTTTTGTCTAAATATATTTGAACAGTTCCCAAATTTAAGTACATGTTTGAATTAACTAGTGATGTCGGCTACAGCTTGAAAGGCTGAAAATACTGATGGATGTGACTTCAAAGTCACACGAATCCATTTCAACAACGAAGTTTTTTTTAAGGGCCCTCCGAACTATTGGTTCTCTGCCAGCTGCAAAATACCTATCAATTTGATCCACCAAAATCAATCGGATCCAAATCAGGCTGATCAATATCCCAAAATTTGAACTAATTTGGTGGCGAACTGATTCTGCACTGGCTCTTTGAAGTTTATATGGGAATTACTTTAAGAAATGTGTATTTTGTGTCCTCATCGTTCTAGCCCTGCACCATAATGATTAACGGAAAAGTTGTCCATCAGAGCCCCCCCCCACTCCCACCCCTCTGACGTGAGAATTTCCCAGCTACAACTTTGTTCAATGTCAAGAAAATTTGTTATTAAATAATTTCCAAGTTGATAACTTGCTGGTAGGATTAATCGGCTGTTTGCAGGGCAACACTGCATCTTGCCCTTATGACATAATAGTCTCGATTTTTTGTCCTATTATTCCAATGTTGTCTGCTGAGTAGTAAATGAACCATGTCAGAAGAACATCATCTTCCTAATCAAATAATAACTAATTATCCTAACATTCAATTTTTCAATTCCCACATAGACTTCAAAGGGCCAAGTGCAGTATGAGTTCGCATCCTAATGAGAACAAATTTTGTGAGAATGATCAGGTGCTGATTTGAAATCGTTTGAACTTGGTGGAACTAAATCAATATTTTGAACCATGAAAATTCCATGCGCATGGATCGGTAACAAATAACCCCGCCGGTAATTGGTTCGTAATCGTTTAACTCATCTTCCGCTTGAAATACTTCTACAAAACCACAATCTCTCAACCCTCAAAAACTGAATACCAACTGATTGAAATCAATCAGTTGTACCAGCAACACGAGAATGTGACAGGACTACAACAGTTCTCTGCTGTTTTTTTTTATCCCCAACCAGCCACTTTTAGCATGCACGCAGGACGTAGGTACGTTGCCGATCTCCCTGGAGCTCGCCGAGCTTAGCTCATGAGACACAGCACATGTGACACGAATGAGGCACGTAGGAACAAATAAGAAACGCGAAATAATACGTCTTGAAATGTACCAGGATCACGCGGGATGGATGCACGTGTACATTAACTCTGATTCAGGGTCTATTTCATATGCATTCTTATACTCAGTCTTGTAAACGGTCACGTTCACCGACGCTTTATTCTCTATTATCATGCTCTTTTTGTCAAGCCATTCGTAACAAGCATGTTCGTTCGACAGGCTTGCCAAAAAATGTATTTTGACATCACGACACTTCTCTATCTTATTCATTTGATATTCATCATTTTTTGTAAACACCGACTGCGTTCACCGTAGCTGTCCACGTGTTCATTTATTTTGCAGTTTCATTATCTCTTTCTAATTCACTCTATAGCGTCTTCGTTCCAATGTGGGTTATCTACAGGTGAGGAGGAAGGAAACTAGTCGACTCTTTCATTCTCACGGTGTTCTTATGAAGCAGCAGATGTGACGTCACGTCTGTTGCTGCATAAGAAACCGCGAGGACGAAAAAGTCGATTATTTTCCGTCTTCCTCAACTCTTAGTACCACACATCGTCTTCGTTCAACGTTGTAAGAAAAGAACACGTCTACGTTTTCTATGGTTATCGTTGTTTTGCTATTCTACAGTCGTGAAAAAGTTCTTAGTGTTGTTGTCGACCAATTTTTACTGTTTCAAGTTAAGATTTTAAAACAGATCCTAAACTTTTCAATCGCAATGGACGTATCAGCATCATCGATCGAAAAAAAGAAATACAGAGAGATCCTAGCGGAAGGCTGCATTTCCACGGAAGACGGATTTGTATTGTGTGCCATCGATGCTGCCAACAGTTGCAAATACCGACAGAAAGCTGAAAAATTTGATGCCGGAAATTTTATCCGACATCTTCGTACAGAACACACCATTCTGGCCAAATCACGTGGACTACTTAAAGATGAGGCGGAAGTACCATCCAAGAGAAAGAAGGCATAAAAAAAAATGATTGCCATCGACAGGCAAACATTTGTCGAAGCAATATTGAAACTGGTGACCGTCCATCACGTTCCCCTGCACTGTGTCGAATGGGAAGGGTTTCAACTGCTCTTGAAACCCATTGGTGAAGCACTAAATATGTGCATGAATCGCCCTAACGTTCTCAGACATCTAACAGTTGCTGCCACAAAGATCCGATCCGCGATTAGAAGTCTGGTAAACGGAAAGCTTATATGTCTAAAAATCGACAGTGCTTCTCGACATGGACGACACATCCTGGGTGTCAACATCCAATTTTTTGACCCAGAGCAGCAGCAGGTAGTGATTCTGACCGTCGGTAAGTGACAGCATCTTATCAAGTTGAAACAGGGCGGATTGCATCTTTATAATTAGGGAGACACTATTCCAAGTACAGCTTTTTCGTAAAAAGTTTAATGCATGGAATGGGATATCCCGTGATTCGCCGTACATGTAAATCATAGATTTATACTCAAAATAATTTCATTTCTTCTTCAGGGATGATTGAACTTAATGAGAGGCACACTGCCAAATTTCTAAGGTCGAAAATCGAAGAAATACTCGCAGGATACGGCATTTCACTTGAGCAGATATTTTCTATCACATGCGACAACGGTGCAAATATGATTGCAGCTGTAAAGCAGTTGCAGTCATATTTGCAGGTTATGATCCTCTCCACTGAAGACGACGAAGATGACCCATCACAAGAGCTACCTGGACTAGACTGGACCGAAGCGATTGAAGAAGAATTTTTCAATCGTATAACGCTTGTGAGGTGTGCTGTGCACACAATGCAGCTAGCAGTCACCGATGTTATCAAGGCATGTGATGCTGACATCCGTCAATGTACTACAGTCACAAAAAATTGCCGCAAGATAGCTTATAAACCGGTGTTCGATCTGCACAACCAATCGCTCCCACCCCTTTATGCTAGGACCAGGTGGGGAGGAATCTTCACGATGTTGGAGCATTTCGAAAAGCATGAGGATTTCTTCAGAGACTTAGGATCGCAGTATCCTGAGCTGGGTTAGTGAAACACGTTAAAAACTGATAAAAAGTTGTACATAGATTTATCACTTACCATTTTAAATTTCAGATCTTACAGAACAGTGGACATTCATTAAGGAATATGTTGCAGCTTTCAGACCAGTTTTCTTGGCAACCAAGAACATGCAATCCAACCATACTTCCCTGAACGATTTTTACTTGACATGGATAAGAACCGTGATGGATGTCAGTAAAATTCAATCTAACCGATTTGTAGAACCATTGACGGCTTCACTGACCCAACGTCTCAAACAGTTGAAGGACAATATGATTTTCAAGTCCGCGCTTCTCATCGATCCACGATTTAATTACCTGAATTCTACACTGTTCACATCTGAAGAAAAAGAGGAAGTTCGAGTAAGTCCATTGCTTTTGTCACTCAATGAATGTTGAACCTCCATTTGTTCTGTATTTTCTTATCCTATTGTTCAGAAATTCATCATTGCAACATGGGAGCGAATCAAGCGAATGAAACCACACAGCGTAGACCAACCAACTCAGTCACCATCAACCTCTGCAACAGGATCAGATCAAGATCAGCACAGTGAGCTGGATGCCTTTTTGACACAGATGTTTGGAGGAATGCTTCCTGAGTCGGGCTCAAGAAGAATTCAAACATCAGACACGTTTCTGAGACAGCTAAAAGCACTTGATCTCGAGCCTCATCAACTCTACTCATTTGATGTATGGAAATATTGGGTTTCACGAAAATTCAGTCATCCCGAGCTATACGAAGTTGCAACTCTGCTGTTGACGGTACCTTCAAACCAGGTGTCCGTGGAACGCGCGTTCAGTGCTCTTGCACTGGTTCTTTCGGACAAGCGAACAAAAATCGCTGAAGCAAACCTTGAAAATATCCTATTGGTTAAGCTCAACAAGGAACTGTTTGAGAAAATAGTTCCTAACTTGTACAATTGGCTTGACGAAGAGCTTTAAGATTGATTCTGAGCATTTCGTCATATTTGAATACCTTTTCTTTTATTTCCATTGATATTTCCCACACAGTTCAATATAACAAGCTATTATCTTGCATTTGACACGAGAAACATGACAAGAGGATATTTTATTGCTCACTAACTGAGCCTTAGTTATTAATGCAAGGGAAAATAGACGAAAAGAACAAATCAATCTTGCTTAGGACATTATGGATTGTTCGGGTAGAAATGTGCTACCGTACACGCAGAGAAAAAAAATACAAATAAACTCAACCAATTTGCAGTCTACTGCTATTCCCCCGTTTACGCGGTGGGTGGTACTGCTCACTCACCGCTTTTTCTGATTAATGTCCGCCATAATCTAGTTGTATACAGAAAATCGGCTCAATTGATTTAAGGACCGCCGAGAAAGTGGGGGGTGGGCGGTACCACCCACCGCGTAAACGGGGGAATAGCAGTATTATATCTTGGCTAAAACAAATAGATATTTCAGGTTTTATCAACTATGCTTTTATTTAAAAACTGCCGGTTCAACCATATTCCGAACGAGTGCAGGTGAGGAGACACGAAAAAATCCAAACATTGGTACCTATGCATGTGTTAAAAACAATGAACACAAACGTTTCTGAACACTGCCGTGGAAATAACGGAACACCTTACAGTACAACCTCTATTTTGCCTTAGCAGCATTTTCCTTGCTGGCCTCACCAGCGACAAAGACCTTCTTCTTCTTCTCTTGTCCTTGAGTGCTGCTGGGGGAGATCCATCGGCAGATACAGTAGGAGCAGCAGCAGCATCACTAATATCCTTGGTGGTGTTTATGGGGGTGGGGTGGTGGTGACGACAGCGGCAGCAGCTTCCTTAGTCACATCCGACTTCTTGGTGTCCGTTAGCACCAGATCTATGTTCGCCTTCGAAGTAGGTCATTTCGCTCAATTTCGTTGTGTTTCACATACTACTTGGAACGGCTCGACCATTTTGTTGGTTATGCATTCCCATCTTGGCCTTGGCTTCCTCCTTAAATTTGCGCAAATTGAACGGCATTAGACCGTACTTTGGTAGTTCGGCTAGGAATGGCCTGAATGGTGTCGGTGTACAGCCAGAGACTCCTTTCGAAGCGGAACGCTATCGGAAAGTACAGCTTCCGATGTTCTACGTAAAAGGAAATATAATTACAATCTATCAAAACACTTGACATTATAACAAACACACTCACCACTACCGTACTTCCCGGTAAAGTGCGAAACGATTATTCCCAGGTAGACGTCATCGTCAATCGTAAAGCGGTGGTCAGCTGTGCCTCGAGCAACTTGCGTAGCCTTTGTTGGCAATCTTCACTTTCGTCGTCGGGCCTCGATACTCTACCGTTTAACACCGTCGTCTTTCAGCGAAAATGCCAGATTGATGTCGGGAAGGTGATTCTCTTCTTCATTTCCAGTTCATTTTTTAAATTCCAGCTGGTGATCTTCCTTCTGGCAGAGGGCCGTCGCGTACGCTCCTACTGTGGATGCCTGGATCAGGCTCTAAAGGGTGTTGTTGACGATCGCTCCAGCTGTTTTGTGCTGTTGTTTGACCGTACTGTCGGCGATATTTTTTTCCTCCCCCCGCGGCTGCTGCTCGTCGTTGTTGACCTTATTGTTGTCGTTTCACTCCCCAGAACCGATGTCAAAAAACATTACGCGTGCGAATCGGCAAGTGATTTTAAATCCACATTATTTTCCTAGAAGTAGAAACAAAACATAACTGCAATGCGTTGTGATGGACTAAATCAACAAAACATACCTGTTACCACTTTTCCAACGTGACAAATCGATTAAATTCTTGCGTCACTTTTCATAAGGTCGATTCGACATATTGATCGATTCTCTTCATCGACTTTCTCTTTCGTTAATAACTCGCTTCCAAAAACATTCTAAGCTATTCTCATCGTCCAACATGCTTGATAATACTTTCTTTTAAAATAATATGTAGCAAAATCAGCCCGAAATATGCCTGCAGCCGAGTTATTTACGAAAGAGAGAGTCGATGAAGAGAATCGATCAATGTAGATTGGACGTTATGAAAAGTGACGCGAGAATTCAGTTTTTTAATAACACTTTGGCTATGAAACTTCTATCAAACGACATTCAAAGTATTGTAAACAAATTCAAATGAACGCAACTCAATCGACAGTACTGACAGCGATAGGGAGAGAGAAAATGATGGTCTACTTCTCCAGTTTTCTTTCATTGCTCTTTTGTATACGTTCGAAGGAAAGAGACGAAACAAAAACATTCGATTCATTCTCGTGTTGGAAGCAAAAACTTTTTTTGCGCATGACAGCTGTAGACGGGTAAACGAAATCATGGTCGCGTTCATAGTATTGAATGAATCATAACTTTGACATAACGGCCCTTAGTGAACGCTATCGAAAATGTCGACTGTTTACAAGACTGCTTATACTACTCAATCATTATACTTCAAGCAAATGTACTGATAATCCTCATTCGAACTATGCAAACGCAACAAACTGTAAGACTTCTTAGCAAAAATGTTATTAACTGAAGTTCGAATGCTTTGGTTAGGCCGATCAACTCATGAACCGGTACCAACGCCTTTACTTCCCCATTATCAGAGATTGTATGTCTCAGAACATCCCGACGGCACCGACTGGGATTGAACCCAGGCCCTTAGGAGTGAGAGCAATCACGCTTACCACTACAGCACCGGTACTACTTGTTTTGTTATTTAGAATTAATTTAAAAAAAATAGTTTGTTAATTTATTAAGGGGAAGAGACATTTGCCACTGCGTCATAATTTACACATAAAAGAATGAATTAATTGCAAAATATAACAAGCAATCTAAATATATTTAAAATATGAAGAATATTTTTAACTAGTCCTACATTAAATGGATACCTTTAGTTGCATTTGAAACGATTCAGCAACGATATTACAGGTTTTGAAACAGTCGGTTATAATTATCATAGACCTGCAAAACTATATGATAACTCATTTAATAGTTGGATAAACCTCAAAACACTTAAATTCTATTGTGATCAAAAATGTAAATAATTTATCGTAATTTAAAAGTTATAGAAAATTTAAGTAATTTTGTTTGAGAATTTTGCAATAATTGTGGTGCCTTTAGCTTAATTGAAAATTAATGGATATTATGCTCCAATAATTACAATTTGCGACTGTTAGAAAAGAGTATGCCAAACCTCTTGCTGAGAACCGTAGGTATACAATCTTTTACATTCACTAAATTATGAGGGGTAGCTTTCTTTAACCTTAAGCGCAGCTCTACAAATATTGATAAATGAAAAAGAGTGTTCAAATACCATCAAATACATGATTAGTAGCCTTTTTCAGTGAACACCATCTTGCTGCCATTTGTAATAACTGTCAAACTTGCCGTTTCCGTTCCGCGTTTTGGCCTGTACAATGGTTTCAAAAAATTGTATTTTAGATCTTTTTTAAAACAAAGTTGCCAGACCTTAGCCTGGATCTGTTCCAAACATAAACTAAAGATGATGACATATGAGTAATTAAAATTGATTCAAGAAACGGCACGCCAAAACAGAAACTACTCATGATGCATGATACATTTCCAATGGAGAGCCTCCATCCAAGGCTCAAAGCCAATAAAATTCCAATTGACCAGATTTTAAACATTTATTGCACAGCTCCTATTTTCACAAATAACAATAATAATTTCATACAAAGAAACATTCACTCAGCATTCAGCAGCGCACACTTATCCTTGATCTCCTGAACGGTAAACATCTGAAAATCACTCAATCGTGTTGCCCTGATCTCACCAACAGCCACCAGAACGTCATCCCGTCCCTTCAATATCATGTTTCGGACCTCGACGAAATGCTCGATGATCTTCCGGCGTTCCGGCATGATTTGATTGGCCAGGACAATCGCCTTCTGGATGTGATCGTACGCCATATCGAACCTACCCGTCGTTTGCGAACGATGATAGAATCCGTACGCCAAGTAGCTCTGGATGATCGCAACGTGTGGCGTGTACTTGCCGTACAGCTTGGTGATGATGTCCAGCAGTTCCAGCAGAATGGGAATGGCATCGGAAATGGCATTCATTTTCAGCAGGCAGACTCCATAGGTATAAAGAGTATCAGCGTAACGGCGGTGCAGGTGTCCAAAGGTATATCGAGCCCGATGAATGGCTTGACTGGATATCAAACTACCATTATCGAAGTGCTTATTGTGAAAGCAGTACAGCGCTTCGAGTTGCAGAACTTCGATAACGGTTTCTGGTGCCGTAGAATCGTTGACGAGGTGCATGGCTTTCGAATTCCAACGATGACTTTCAACGACTCGATGGGCCTTGAAATGGTGATTTGCCACTTCCAGATAAATCTTGAGGAGGATTTGGTTGTCTGTATCGTCTTCGATCATCGTGAGCAAGCTCTGACATGTTTCATCAGCTTCTGCCGTGAGCAAAGCGCTTCCTTCCGAGCGAAGCATTTTCTGCGTACAATCAAGCACCAACATTTTGTGTAAACGGACATCTTTCACGTGTGAGATCAACCGCAATGTAATGTCGAACACTTCCATGCTTTGGTGAAACCATCCAGCTTCGTGCAGATAATTACCCAGCTTCAGCGCTTCCACGATACGACTCTCGAACCGCGGCGAATTCTCGTCTAAATCCTGACCGTTCACCATTTGGCAGTAGTTCGTCGCCAGATCCGGCAAAACCGGCTTTCCGATTAGACTCGCTTTTCGTAAGCAGTTTTCCAACACCAGCCGATCCATGGCTTCATGAGAGAACATCCGCATAAACAGAACAGGATCCGATAGCTCCTGGTGCAGGGACGGCCTCAACGAATGATAATGGGACATCTCTTCCATAATACTGCTCAGTGCCACGGCAGGGAGGTTATGCAGTTCGGCGATCCTCTCGCCAGGCTTTCCGATACGGTTCAATTCGCTGACGAAAGCTTTCACACTCCGCTGGTACAGAGTGGGAACCACTTTCGGAACATTGCTGATGCCACTGAAGCGAGCTTTGTTGATCACGTTGAAAATATCCGGGAGCATCATTTTCGTAGCACTTTAAAACTTTTTCTCAACTGGAATGATGTTGTTTTAATCAAACTGAGTGATGATTTCTGACTGAGGATCGTTATGCTACGGTGCTGTTATATTACGGAAAAAAGTCTTCGTCAGGTATAGATAGCTGATGTTCCTACCCATACCACTCCTTTAACCGATCTTCGACAGGTATCCATGCATGGTCTCATGGCATTATGGTAGACGCATCTTTATATTGCTAACCTTACCTAATCGAGAGTCTGCAAATGAAAACAATCGTAAAGAATACAATGCTCAGTTGCCTGTAGTTGATGCATCCGTGGAACGATTCAGCTAAGAGTAAATTGGATGGCAGGTAACCAAAAGTCGAAAGGTTGAATAACTTGTTTCCTCTTTACATATGGCAGTACATGTTTAAAAAAAAACCGTTGGCATAATTGTGACTGTGGCATAGAAGACAAGAGTTACGGAAGCGTATGCGCCATCTGCACGCAATGTGCAGGTTTGGTAGCATGATTGTTAATTTATCTTCATAATTTTCTTCAATATTCGCTTAGAATAATGCTCGGAAACCTCTTGCTATGCCATTTAGAAATGAGAAATGTATTCTTTCTTTGATTTCACCTCAGAATTTTGCTCAAAATGACCTTAAGAGGAAATTTCTTCAGATTCTCTCGGATTACTACTCATGGTATCTTTGGAAATATACTCAATATTTCTTGCCAAATCCTTCCAAAAACTCGTTGAAATTCCATCATAAATTCATTTTATAAGATATAAGAATCCTGAAATTATCTTCATGCTATTCAGCAATTATTTTTTTCAGCTATTTCTTGAATTATATTTTTCTTTGATTGATTGATTGATTGATCATCATTTAAGAGATTTTCAGGTATAGATTATTAAATATAGTTTCAGGATTGTTTACTGTAGGGGAATCTCAAAGAGAAGCAGTTTTTTTAACTCTTGATTCGTTCCCAATTCAAAATAAATTACTGTTGTTATTTAAACCTAGGTGCTCCAGTTACTACAGTAACTTACCAGCCTTAATTGTTATGATATATAGCTAAGTGTTTTTACATTGTTTCTGTCTTGGCAATTCAGTATTAACAGGTTTTTTTAAACCTGCATGTCAGTATAACAATTGATATTTTAAAACTAAAAACTAAAACTAAATCTTATCCAAGTATAAAGGGAATTAATCGTTGCAATTGAGGATTGTAACGAATTTTGCCTGAAATTATTAATTATTTTGTTGGACATTTGTTCTAAAGTCTCAACATTAGAAATTCTATGTACTTCGGTAGCACTGTACCAGGGAGGCAACTTCAAAATCATCTTCAGAACTTTGTTCTGAATCCTTTGAAGTGCTTATTTCCTGGTAGTGCAACAACTAGACCATATTGGCACAGCGTAAAGCATGGCCGGTCTAAAAACTTGTTTAAATATTAGAAGTTTATTCGTCAGGCAAAGTTTGGATTTTCTGTTTATAAGAGGATACAAACATTTGATATTTTTGTTACGTTTGGCTTGAATGTAATCTTTAAAAGTTAATTTTTGGTCAAGTATTAATCCAAGATATTTGACTTGGTTTGACCAGGAAATTGGAACTCCGTTCATAGTGACTATGTGACTACTACTAGGTTTCAAAAACGAAGCTCTAGGCTTATGTGGAAATATTATAAGTTGAGTTTTGGAAGCGTTGGGAGAAATCTTCCATTTTTGTTAATAAGAAGAGAAAATATCTAAACTTTCCTGCAGTCTGCTGCAAATAACACGAAGACTTTTTCCTTTAGCGGGAATGCCTGTGTCATCAGCGAACAAAGACTTGTGGCAACCCTGAGGCAAAACAGGGAGGTACGAAGTTAAAATGTTATACAATATAGGCCCAAGAATGCTACCCTGAGGAATTCCTGCTCTAACAGGTAGTCGATTAGATTTGGAATTTTGATAATATACCTGCAGAGTTCTGTCAGTTAAATAATTTTGAACTAATTTCATAATATAAAGTGGAAAATTAAACTTTTTCAATTAAGCCATCAAACCTTCATGCCAAACACTGTCGAATGCTTTTTCTATGTCTAGAAGAGCAACTCCAGTTGAGTGGCCTTCAGATTTGTTTGAACGAATTAAATTGGTAACTCTTAAGAGTTGATGAGTAGTTGAATGCCCATGGCGAAATCCAAACTGCCCATCTGCAAAAATTGAGTTCGTATTGATGTGAAGCATCATTCTATTTAAAATTATCTTGTCAAAAAGTTTACTTATTGAAGAAAGCAAACTTATTGGACGGTAGCTAGAAGCTTCAGCTGGATTTTTATCCGGCTTCAAAATTGGAACAACTTTTGCATTTTTCCATTTATCAGGAAAGTATGCCAAATGGAAACATCTGTTAAATAATTTTACCAAGAAAGACAAGGTACTCTCTGGAAGTTTTTTGATGAGGATATAGAAAATTCCATCATCACCTGGAGCTTTCATATGATAAAACTTTTTAGTTATAAACCTTACTTCGTCCAAATCAGTCCCCCAGGAATCATCAAAAATATTTTCCCGAGAAAAAATATTCAGAAAATCCCGAACAACCTGATTCTCAATAGGACTAGTAAGACCCAAACTGAAATTATGGGAACTCTCGAATTGCTTAGCAAGTTTCTGAGCGTTTTCCAAATTTGTGATCAAAATTTTACCACCTTCTTCAAGCGCTGGAATAGGCTTTTGAGGTTTTTTTCAAAAAATTATGTAAGTTTCCAAAAAAATTTGGAACTCGGGTCTAATTTAGAAACATTATTTTCAAAAGTTTTGTTCCTCAGGGCAGAGAATCGCTTTTTAATTTGTTTTTGCAAATCCCACCAGATAACTTTCATCGCAGGATCGCGTGTTCTTTGAAATTGTCTTCTACGGAAATTTTTAAGACAGATCAAGAGCTGAAGATCATCGTCTATTATAATTGAATCGAATTTAACCTCGCATTTTGGTACTGAGGCAGCTTTTGCTTCAACTATAGAAGTAGTCAGAGATTCAAGAGCATAATTAATTTCATCTTTGGTTTGCAAAGGAATGTTTGGATCGAAGTTATATTCCATAAATGTTCGATATTGCGATTAGAAATTATTTCTTGGAATATTTCAAAAGTTACTGGAAGGTGATCAGAACCGAAGTCAGCATGGGTAACCAATTGGCTACAAAGTTGACATGAATCAGTTAAGACCAAATCAATAGTTGAGGGATTTCGTGCTGAAGAAAAACATGTTGGGCTGTTTGGATATTGAATAGTGTAATAACCTGCAGAAAAATCATCAAACATAATATTACCATTGGAATTGCTTTGAGCATTATTCCATGAGCGGTGTTTTGCATTAAAACCACCAATAAAGAAGAATTTAGACCTATGACGCGTAAGTTTCTGGAGGTCACCCTTGAGAAAAATCTTTTGCTGGCCTACGCATTGGAATGGCAAATAGGCAGCTATGAACGTAAGTTGTCCAAATTTTGTTTCAACAGAAACACCCAAAGTTTCAAAAACTTTGGTTTCAAATGAAGAAAGAATTTTATGTTTGATTCGTCTATGAACAATGATGGCAACGCCACCACAGGGTCCATCAAGACGATCATTTCTATAAATTAAATAATTTGAGTCCTTTTTTACCTTATGGTCAGGTTTAAGGAACGTTTCAGTTATAACGGCAATATGCACGTTATGAACTCTCAAAAAGTTAAATAGCTCGACTTCATTATCTTTTAAAGATCGAGCACTCCAATTTAAAATATTTAAAACTTTAAAATCCATTACTGAATTTTAAAGTCATGACAATATTATTAGCAAATTTTACTCCAGTTTGAATAGCATCAAACATGGAGTTAGATTTAAGCATATCAAAAATCATGTCAATTTATGAATTCTTTAAAAATTCCATTTTAGGGGTAGCAATGCTTCCTAAGTCAAAATTGTCAAAATTTCCGTTAGAACGTTGGTTAGTATTTTGATTTCTACCCGTTGCAATAGCAGCATAGGTAGCTCCATTAACACGCTGAACATTGTTAGCAGCGAGGGGAGTAGGTACAGATGAACCATTTGAAGCAGGGGTGATATTTGTACCTACGGGTACGAATGTAGAATTTGTTCCTCGCTGACCGTTGTTAACAGCAGAGGAATTTGTACCTGGTCGGAAACGTGGAGCGTTTCCTACCTGACGGTTAGAACGAGATTGTAGGATCGCTTTGCGAGTCTTACATTCCCAAAAATTGGATTTGTGGTTTTCACCACAATTTGAACATTTAAATTTCTTAGGGTCTTCCTTCACAGGAAAGTCGTCCTTTGCGTGAGAGGAATCACCACAATTCATGCATTTAGCTGACATGTGGCAATTTTTAGTTCCGTGACCCCATCCCTGGCACTTACGGCACTGAGTGAGGTTTTGGAAATTTCCTCCAGTCTTCCTGAAGTGTTCCCACTTCACTCGGACATGGAGCATAAGGCTAGCTTTTTCTAAGGCCTTAAGGTTGTTTAGTTCACTAGACTTGAAGTGAACTAATTAAAAATCATTAGAAATCCCGTTGCGCGAATCGCCAGGTCGGGATTTCATTTTCATTTTGATTACTTGGAGTGGCACAACTCCAAGTAATTTTGCCAGTTCATCTTTGGTCTGATCCAGGGATTCACCACTGGGCAGTCCTTTCATGACAACCTTGAAAACACGTTCAGTTTTGGTGTCGTATGTAAAAAAATTGTGCTTCTTCTCAGTAAGATACTTGAGAAGACATTTAAATCCGTCCAAGGTTTCAGCCAATACACGGCATTCACCCCGACGTCCAATTTGTAGTGAAAACTTAACATTCACGAAATTCAAAAGTTCCATGCGAAGAGCATGGAAATCGGAAGTGGTTATCACAATAGGGAGAATCTTTTCCTTCTTGGCATTAAGCCGGGAAAGTTTACTAAATTTTTTCTTGGATGATGGATCATTCTCATCATCTGTGAGCAAATCAAATTGATTACTTACTTCATCAGAAGGGAGGTCAAGAGTTTGCGTTTAGGCGTCATGTCGGCAGTAAATTTTTATCCAAATCGACTTCCAAGCAGATTTCTATAAGAATCTGAAGAATCGAAGAGGAATTTTCCAAATCGATATCCAAGAAGGATTACCTCGGGTAGGGTCCAAACAAGGATCGAAGAGGAATAAGAGTTGAACAAGGTAGAAAATTTTTACAGGTTGAGCACTGAAAAGTGCTGTTTAAATTTGTTGTAGCTTTAGGTAGTAGTAACACTTCCTTCAGCAAAAAGCAAATAGATCCGCACGGCAAGAGAGCACGATGCGGATTTTAAAAAGAGTATTTTTTGGACATTTGTCAAGGTCATCGATCGGTTGTCAAGGATCGCTCACGCAAATGAACATCAACAACAGGTAGGATAAGACTTCCCCTACCCGGCGGTAATGTTGGTTTGCGTAGGCGTGCCTTTAATTCCTAAAAATCATCGAGAGAATTCATTTCCAGCTCTATCTAGTTATGTTTAAATCTAACATACCATGTTCTTGAAGGCAACATTGCAGGTGCAATTTCTAAAACTAAAGTCGGTTATTTTATCACCCCGTGGTGAGTGGTGGCGTTCTCCAGTACTCAACGAAAGGCTGCCTGCAAGCAGCGAGCTGCAGCCAACATGAGCATCCATAGAAGGAGTGAGATGCCACACCGCTATTGATTGGAATCAGTAGCTCTTCGTGAGTCGCTGTGGGCCATCTATGTCAAGCGAGTCGTACTAAAGATTATAAACAGAGAGAACCCCGCTTAAATTCCTATTCCTACACAAAACATGAGCTCCTGCTGCAGTTAACGTGTAGTCCTACGTCACCATTGCGTACAATCCCATAGGGCTGTCACTTATAGTTTTTTTAAATTCGTATATTTTCTGTGTCTGTGTCTTAGATGATTGCAAAGCTTTTCAGAAATCCGCGAGCTTTTATGACATATTAAGTAATGCTTTGATTTCCCTCTTTTCACATAATTTTCCTGAAGCTTGCATGTCACAGTAATTATTTCTAGATAGAGCTGGAATTAGGGCGTAACAGCCTTTGTAAACAATGACTTCTATCGATGATTTCTTAGAACTCAAGGCACACCCACGCAAACAAACATATCCATCGGGTAGAGGAAGACTTCCCCTACCCGATGGTATTCTTGATTTGCGTTGGCAAGCCTTAACTTTCTAAAAATCATCGATAGAAGTCATTGTTTACAAAAGCTGTTACGCCCTAATTCCAGCTCTATCTAGATTTGAATGCTTTCTATGCCAACCAGGGCAGGGCGTCACAATATCAGCTTCAATCGACCAAATCGATGCGACGAAGAGACTGCTGGCTTTCTTTTTCTGTTAAAGTCGAACAGCTTCGCAGCATTCTAGAACCTCAGTCGGCGTGCACAAACAAATGTTCAATCGCTTGTCTCTCTTTCTCCCGTCGCTCCATTGGTCTTCCTTTCAAGCTTCGGTGAAACGGACGAGCGAAAGAGCGCTCGACTTTGATAGTTTTCTCTTTCATGAAACACATCAACCGAGGTTTCATGACGTACATGACGGAAAATGAAATAACAAATTTAAAGCATTTCTAACGTGAAAACACTTGAAGATTGCACTTCATATTTTTAATTTATCTTCCATCCATATATTTATCGAAAAAAAAAATATAGAAATCGGGACATAACGCATTTTAAACAAATTGAAAGAGCGGTGATAGAGTGTTCGTGAAAGGGGATTGAAAGCCATAATGAGGTTTCGTTTAACTAGAAAATCGACGTTAGTTACATTGAAAGCGATGAGCAAAGTAACGACGAGAAGTTCCACAGCCAGCCTTTTCTTCTAAGCGTCCTGCTTTTTTATTTTCGTTTCTTGCTGATAGTCTAGCTATGCGTTATAGAAATGAAGCGTCGAACACGTATGTATGAGAGAAACAAAACACGAGTTCATTTTAGAGCTTCGAAAATGTAGAGCCCTGATGCCAACCAATGCATGAATCTGTATTATTATAAGCACAGTGATACTCTATGCCCAGGGAAGTTGAGAAAATTTCCAACCCGGGAATGGAACATACTGATTTCTTAAGGTGATATGATCCAGTGTCCAAAAATCATAGGCACTTTCACCATCGACAAACCGACATGAATGACCATAGCAAAAACAATAAAATTTCTGACCAAAGCATACTACTGATATCTGGCTCCGTGTCGCGGAAAATATTTAGCTAAGCTATGCACCCACATGCAAAAGTTATGAATTGTTTCGTGTCAGATGTCTTCTGGACATATTATTTTTAACTAGATCAAAAAATCCTATACACTTCACATTTAAATCGGCCGTTTACGATGTTCGGGCATAAGTCAGAATTAAGTGTCATGTAGGTTTTTCGGTGCTTTCACTGCCACTTCGAGTTTTCTAGGGAGTTAATCTCGGGCACTATTGTGATTTCAGGCACTAAATTGTCATCACAGTTTTGTTATTTTATCAACAGACTGTGTTGATGATTCAAGTAACTTATATAGGTAAAAATCAAATCAAAAAATAAAAACTAAGAATAAAATACATAAATAAAACACACAATCATTCACGGTTAACTGTGCCAGAAAAGAACGATGAGAAGTATCTTCGTAGCAGCTGTCGAGACATATGGAAATCGAAGATGCCCGAGACTCGATTGAACACTCGTTGCAGCCCACCTATTGCACCGTTCATGCCATAGTTTGTGCGCTGAAGTGGCAATCTCAGCAAAACGTTGTTACGTAGCGCACGGCGGTGGACGTTAATGTTGACTTGCCCCAAGATAGCACTGCAATCAATTCTACCTTGTAAAGTGTCCGCAATGAACAGGGCCCTAGAGGTGTCTCTTCTAGTTCGGAGAGGCTCCAGATCAATCAGCTGGCAACGACTTTCATAGCTGGGCAGATGAAATGGGTCTCTCCAAGGCAGCTTCCGCAGAGCGAATCGAAGAAAACGGCGTTGAACGGACTCAACTCTCTCAGCACTATTGTTGTAGTTTGGACTCCAGACCACAGAACAATATTCCAGAATAGATCGCACCAAGGAACAGTACAGTGACTTCCAACAGTAGATATCTGAGAAATTCTTTGCTATCCTGAAGATAAATCCTAGTGTCCTAGACGCCTTGTCGACAACGTATGAGATAACGGCGCCGGTGGTGTAGTGGTAAGCGTGATTACCTCTCACCCCAGCAGGCCTGGGTTCAATCCCAGTCGGCGCCGCCGGGATGTTCTGAGGCATAACATCTCTGATCACGCCTTCCTTCGGATGGGAAGTAAAGCCGTTGGTCCCCGGTTCATGAGTTGATGGGTCGATAGGTAGGGTCCAGATGTGGAAGCTGCCTTCCTGGCACGTCGGTAGCATTGGTGCTCAGCACGGAAAACAAGATCGACGGAAAAAACAAACCGAAGGAAAAAAAAAAACGTACGAGATGTGCTGCTTGTACGTAAGTTGAGAATCCAGAATAACACCCAGATCTTTCACATGGTTCACACGGTCGATTACAGTGCCGATAAGTTTGTATTCAAATGTCGCTGGTTCTTTCTTCCGAGTAAAAGTGATCACTGAACACTTAGTGGGGTTAACCACCATTCGGTTCAAATTACACCAGCTGGCAAAGGCTTCGAACTGACGTTGAAGGAAGTGACAGTCATCAATCGAGCGGATTCGTAGGTAGATTTTAAGATCGTCTGCATACGATAATCGTGGGCCTTCGATGACCAAGTTCACGTCATTGAAGTAGAGTAAGAAAATCAAAGGTCCCAGATGACTTCCTTGAGGTATTCCTGACGTAGCTAGATAGATATTGGACCGGTTATCACCAATGGCAACCATCAGTTGCCGATCAGTGAGATATGAACGAAACCATCGCAAGAGGTTGCCGCTGACCCCAAGTCTATGCAACTTGGCAATCGCGATGGCATGGTTTAGCTTATCGAAGGCAGCTGACAAGTCGGTGTATATGACGTCTGTTTGAGTCCTCTCTGCCATGCTTTCCGTAAGATACGATGTCAAACACAGCAGATTTGTGGAAGTAGAACGACCGGAAGTGAAGCCGTGTTGATCACCACTTAGATACTGCTTACAATGAGAGAGTAGAGGCTCCATGATAACTAACTCGAATAACTACGAAACTGCACTCAACGACGTAATTCCACGATAATTGTCCACATCCCGTTTGCTGCCCTTTTTGTGGATAGGAAACATATGTGCGAATTTCCAACAAGATGGAAATGTACCACTCGAGATGGACAATTGAAATAGGTGAAGCATGGGCATCAGCAAGCTGGCGATATGCTTTTTCAGGAATACGGATGGAACGCCATCGGGTCGTGGATTGAAGGACGACTTGAGTTGTGATGCGGCAGTGGAAATCATCTCGACGTTGACATCCATCGCACCCAGTGTTTGACCGTACAGTGGAATATTACTAGCTGCTAGGGTAACGTGTTCGTCAGTTTATCTCTCATTCGTGAAAACACTGGCGAACTTCTCAGAAAACAAGCTGAGGAGTGGAAACAAGTGCTCCATTCAACACCATTGAAGAAGGTAGGCCGGATTCCTTGCGCTGCTCATTTAAGGAATTCCAGAATGACTTCGGGTACGACTTGAGTTTCCTCTGAATCCCTCGTTGATATCGCGAATAGCATCCACGGCTAACGCGCTTGAACTCATAATTAAGCCTAACGTAGTGACGTTTCAGCGAAAGCGTACGATACTTAGTGAATTTTCTTAATGCGGCTCTCTTGGTCGACTACAACCTACGCAGTTCACTCGTCTGTATTGTATGTTTTCCGGTAGCAGATAATGGACTCCTGGAAAATGCGAAGTAGAACCAGAGCCCGAGGTTCTGGATCGTATCACCTTAAAACAATTTTTATGTTCTGCCTCTCGCTTTTCATTGGTCAGCCAAAAGATCCCTTCAGACCGATCGCGTTTGTGATAGTGGTCTTTGGTTTTTTGTTCATGATTCCGTTAAAAAAAATCTGGGACTTTGAACAGTTATCTGAAGTCTATGACTTGGAAAATTGGTAACTACACTGCAATGCTCATTTCTGTTTGTCAAACTTTGTAAACATATCAAACAGAAATGAATAAATAGTGTATTACTGAATTATAAGTGGGGATGGGTGGCATTCACTAGCCCGAGAATACCCTCCAGATGCTAGCCTCTTTACCAACCATACATCAGTACACACTTATCGAGTCAGTCATTTTTACCGAGTTTTTAAAATGCAAAACTCTTCGGAAAAATTTAAAAAATCTGTGAAAAATTCAAAGTTGAGAAAATGTGTTACCAAAATTTACAGACTAACTTCTGAGAACCTCGTGTAATGATGAAAAACGAAAAAAATTTCGATTTTATCCAATCTTTACGAATAACAGTCATTTGAATTTTAACCGAGTACTGAAAAGTAATCCTAAAGTCTAGTAAAAGAAATACTGGCTCCTCCTACTGTAAAAAAATCTAAGTGTGCGGACAGAAGCAGTGGAGCAGATACTCATTTAATGGGTACTTTTAAGTTATCGTAAATAGGTCGGCTTAATTATCTTGTAGAGATCGAGCATTCAAATTCAAAATATTTAATGATTTAAAATCCATTAATAATCTTCGAAGTCATGACGATATTGTTTGCAAATTTTACTCTTGTTTTAATAGCATCCAAACATGGAGCTAGTTTTTAGCATATCAGTAATTTATGTAAAAAATTCATTTTAGGAGCAGTAATGCTTTCTAAGTTAAAATCATAAAAATTTCTGTTAGAATCATGTTGGCTCCATTTACTCGCTGAATATTGTAAGGAGCGAGGGGAGAGGTATAGATGCAGAATTTGAAGCAGGGGTGATGTTTGTACCTACGGGTACTAATGAAGATTTTTTTCCTCGTTGACCGTTGTTAACAAAAGAGAAATTAGTACCTGCTTTGGAACGTGAAGTGTTTCGTAACTGTCACTTATAGCGAGATAGTAGGATAGTTTTACTAGTTTGACATTCCCTAAAATTGGATTTGTGGTTTTCACCTCAATTTGACCATTTAAATTTCTTAGGATCTTCCTTCACAGGACAGGCGTCCTTTGCGTGAGAGGAATTACTACAATTCATGCATTTAGCTGGAATGTAGCAATTTTTAGTTCTATGACCCCGTCCCTGGGTGGTGTTTTGGAAAATTCCTCAAGTCTTCCTGAAGTGTTCCCACTTCACTCGGACATGGAGCATAAGGATATTTTTTCCTAAGACCTTAAGCTTGTTTGGTTCACTAGACTTGAAGTGAACTAAATAAATATCATCAGAAATTCCGATCTGCGAATCGCAAGGACGAGATTTAATTTTCATTGTTAATAGTTTAATAGTTAATAGTTTTCATTTTATACGATGAAACTTAAACATCATGAAGTAATGAAATTGCGTTGTTAGCTGAATGCTTAAATAAAACAGCAAAAAAAGGTTATCTTCCATTTAATTCCACTTAATTAATTTTGGTATCCATGACAGATACGTATTTCGACTACAATGTGCAGTCTGCATCAGTGTCATTCCCACTAAAGAACTTATCAAAACCTAACCCCCAGAAGCACTCATCCCCTAGGTATAAAAGTCAAGATCACAGGTATATAAATGAAACTACAATGTGTTGAATCGGAACCTACCTAACTAATTGAAACCAAAGATTTAAGTAAGCTAAAGGAGAAAAATCTATGCAACATCTCTACTTAAATCTTTGGTTTTAATTAGTTAGGTAGGTTCCGATTCAACACATTGTAGTTTCATTTATATACCTGTGATCTTGACTTTTATACCTAGGGGATGAGTACTTAAGGGGGTTAGATTTTGATAAGTTCTTTAGTGGGAATGACACTGATGAAGACTGCACATTGTAGTCGAAATACGTATCTGTCATGGATACCAAAATTAATTAAGTGAAATTAAATGGAAGATAACCTTTTTTTGCTGTTTTAAACATCATGCTTTTCGATCTTTTATGCATTTTGGACTAAATCAGATAAATTTTACGATGTTAAAATGCATAGCCGAAATTAAAAAAGAGATCCATCACTCCTTGAGATAATAAACTTTTTTAAACCTAAACTGACTTCCTCAAACGTCATAGTGCTCCATCTAGCGACATGGAACCTGGTATTCATATCCTGCTGAGTGCACTTTTTGCCAATTACGTGCAACAATTGTTTTCCATGCACTTCTATTATTTACAAATTGTATTAGCTAATGAACACTGACACCGCAGCGACGATATGATCCATGGTCCGTCTCAAACCAATTTCCAGTCCACCGTGTTTTTGTTGCCCGGATTAGCTTCAGTGATTCTTCAAGTTTCCCAGGCAGATCGCTCGTACCTTATTCCGAGGAGGAGTGCACTGTCGTCATACAGGACCACCAAGTTGCCTCTTTTTTTTTGTGCGAACCACCTCTCCTAACGCGAACGCCATTTGACCTCGAATGCATAAAAGTAACGCAATGCAGTGCTCACCTCCCGCACCCCTGGCCTAGCTCTCTATTCATACAGATTATTTATATGGCTTATGCATTGCACTAGCTTTTTTCCGACAGAAGAGATATGCAGCTTATGCACCGGCCATCCGACCGACCAACCGACAGGTCATAAAGTGAAGATATTGGATTGAAGATGCTGCTCATCCTCAAAAAGATGCACCGATGCTCATGTATGCGAGTATGAGAAATGTATGGAACAAACGCGTGGTTATTTTTGCGCCGCTTTTGTGTTTGGACTTGTAGTTGGACCTTTCCGTAAACTGCTAGACAACACACAAAACGGGCGGCAATAAAGTCGAAGAAACTTAATTATCGTTCAAGAACCTCTCCCCTCCGCACCACTCGCTGATGGCCACCCCGTTTTGGACGAGGCGGGGGTGGGTGGTGGGTGGATACGGAGCTGAAATTTACCGGTGCTCTATTCGAATGGTTATCTAGATGCACCGTTGTTGCTGTTGTCTGTCGGTTGGTTCATCGGTTGGTTGGTTGGTTGGCTGGCTGGCTGGCGGGCGGCTCAACTGATGATGGTGCAGTGCAATCTGCCAAAGTAAACATTGCCGGGTTTGTTGGAGGATGATAGGCGAATATAAATGGTTGCATTGTTGTTTGGATATGTGGTTTCCAATAGACGCACGGAGGCAAGTGTCCGTTTGGGATGTGCATTCTACTACTAACGGTGATGTTAAGCTCGACAAGCTGAAATGAAATTGATCTCCCCACTTCGGAATTGCTAATCGAGCTTATGTCGAAGGTTTTATTGTAAATAAGATTGTGCTCATTTCGCTGGGAATTCCCATAAAATTTAATATTTTAATTTCTGATTATGTATCGCCATTAATCATATTCCGTTTAATGATTCCAGGCACACTAAATGTCCCCAAAACACATCGTTTATCGCAATGTGACATGATATTTCTTTTAATCGTTTAATACATTTCTTGTGGGGTAATAAAACAAAAGACTTGAACACGCATCAGCGACGAACCCTCGCCACAAAACTGCACCAAGTTCAATGACTTCCCCACCCCACTCACACCCCCACCCAGTATCAGTGCAATCGTTTCCTCTTTAAAAAAAAATATGACTTCACACTGTGATTGATCTCGTTCCCGGAATTCATTTGGCTTGAAACACTTTTGATTGCATGCTTAATGCAGTTTTTCTTCCTTTTCGATTCCGTGTGCCTCCGTCCGCATGCATCCATCGGAGTCGCCACAAATTACCTGCCACACGGTTCGCTGAGAATGTTCCAACTGATTTTACTTTATTTTTAATAAGTTAATAACTCAATTTTTCTCCCCTCGACCACCACCGCGAAGACTGCGGGGAAAGTTGTTGGGGGGAATACTCGCGAATCAATTATTTCTCGTTCCGTTTTTTCCGCTTGTTTGCATGCACACTCACTCCTTGCCCCGTACCCGGAACGCACCGCAGCTCATCCTTACGCTCAATTCCTTTTGGCAGTTGAAAACAAATATGACTTATTAAGAGAGTAAAATGAAACTTTCTCGAAAATTATTTAATCACAGTCCAAATTGAGCTGACTTTTCGCACTGCTGCAGCACACCCATCGAAAAAGGTAGAAATGTAACGAATTTCTTCGATTTCGTGTCGATGGGACTTGCCACCCTACCCGCCATCACATTGAGTGGACTTCTCACCTCTACCCTTTGGTCAATGCGTTGAAATGATCCTAAAGATAACCAAAAAAAAATCCTTGCAGGGCATGTTAAAACGGTCGGATTGACCACGCGAAACGTGGAGACCGTTGCTGACGTGAGTTGGCAGATTGAAGGCTGCTGAAATAACTATATTAACATGCCAGCCATGGTCGCCGCTTGCCGAAAAGGGAAGAAATTATCGGTATCACTTACCGTCAATGAAATCGGACAATCGAAGATAAGAACTGGGGTGTGCGTGGATTTTAGGATCTTTGGTGCTGGGCTGAGATAAGTCTTGTAATGTAGGTAATTATTTCATGGTTGTCTGTTTATTGCAGACAGGATTACTTTATTGTTAATGAATGATTTTCCCGCAGTTTAATTAATAACGATTAATAAGTTTAATAAATGTATAGCGAAGCGGAGTTGGAATACTCGTTTGCGGCAAGAAGCAACATTAACCTGATAAATGCGTAGGTAATCGACTTAGGAGCAACCTTCCACATGTGTGCAAATTTGGATTTGTTTGAGGATTTGGATGGAAGCGTGCAGCAGGAAGTCATTTTGGCGGAAAGCAATAAAGCGTCTGCAAAGGGAACCGGATCGTGTCATCTGACATTCGTTTCTCCCGAGGGTGAACACTCCAAAGTAGCCCTCACAGATGCATTGTACGTGCCGGATTTTGAGTTGAACCGCATCTCTGTGAAGAAGCTTACCCAAGTAACAATTTTGGTTTTATGAGGGTTCTGTAGACCATGATTTAGACTTGTAGAATGCTATAAAACCACGATAAAACCTGCGATTTTACTTGGGTACCATGAAAGGTGCTACTATACTCTTCGATGCCAATGGGTGCCGTATTTTGAAAGGTGAGAAGCTTGTCAGTGGTGCTACATCTACTGGTGGATTGTACTATTTGACTATTGCTCACAAAGCATTAGCGTCAAGAGAGAGCAAGCACACATCAAGTTGTCAACACACCTGGCAGCGCATCTTAGGACAACGTGATCATGATGCCGTTCGAGAGCTCGAGACCCAGGAATTGGCAACCGGAATCAATGTTGAAGATTGTGGCTGCCGTGCAGTGTGCGAATGTTGTCTGGAAGGAAAGCTGACACGTCTTCCGTTCCCGAAAAAGTCAAAACGCAAATCAAACCAGGCCCTGGATCTCATTCACTCGGACGTATGCGGTCCTATGCGAACACCAACGCCTGGGGGATGTCGATATTTCCTAACTATGATCGACGATTTCACCCGCTATTGTGTCGTGTATTTCCTGAAAAGCAAATCAGAGGTAAGTGATCGGATCAAGGAATACGTGAGATTCGTGAAAACGCTGTTTGGTAGAACGCCTAAAGCCATCCGTTCGGATCAAGATGGCGAGTTCCAAAACGACGTGTTATCGAAGTGGATTGAAGCCGGATCTAAGTAATTTGAAGATTTTTGGATCACCAGCGTACGTGTGGATTCCCCAACAGAAGAGATCTAAGCTAGAGGCGGAATCAAGAAAAGTGGTGTTCGTTGGATATTCTATGCAGCGCAAGGCGTATCGCTTCATGGATCCTGAGAACGACAAGCTGACTGTGAGCCGTGATGCAGTATTCCTAACGCCGGAGGAGGTTCGGGCAATTGGGTATGATTGAATATCCCTTTATACCTATTGAACTCGACGAAGACGGTGATTCCAGCGATGAGGATTTCTACAGCTACGAGTCAACTTATGATGATTTTTAAAATCAAACGACCGACGATGAAGACCAAACTCTGGAGGAGAGTGGGTCAACCGATGGACAAGAGGAGAATGGTGTTCACACTCCACGGCGATCCGACCGTGCAAATAAAGGTGTACCGCCGAGTCGTTATCCAGATGTAGTCACGTTGGTAACGGAACATCGAAATGAGCCAATTTCATACCAGGAATCCATGGATTGCCCCGAAAGCGAGCAGAGGAAACGAGCAATGGAGGAGGAGTTCGAGTCAATTCGAGAGAATGCCACTTGGGAAGTAGTCTGACTCCCTACAGACAGGAAGGTCATAGGAAGCAAGTGGATTTTTAAGAAGAAGTTCGATGATAACGGTAACGTAATACGCTACAAAGCTCGTCTAGTTGCACAAGGATACAACCAGAAGTATGGAATGGATCGTGACGAATTATTTGCACCGGTTGCAAAGCAAACGACTCCTCGTACCCTCCTGAGTATCGCTGCACGTCGGAACCTCATAGTACAGCACGTTGATGTCAAAACGGCATACCTTTACGGCGAATTATCCGAGACGATCTTTATGAACCAGCCTGCTGGATTTGCGTCTAGTGCCAAGAATGATGTCTGCCGTTTGCGAAAGAGCCTGTATGGTTTGAAACAAGCGGGAAGAGTGTGGAATGAGAAAACCAGCGAGGTGTTACAGAAGCTCGGATACGTACCTACCAGCCGAATCCGATCCTTGTCTCTTGAATCTTTGAAGGGTTTGTAAATTTCTGCAGCGACATTTCAAAATCACATGTCTTGGAGGTGTATCCAACTACCCTGGTATCCAGATTCAGAGAACGCAAAACGGTCAGTTCCTGTTGAATCAGAGCGCTTACATCCGGACAGTAGCGGCTAAGTTTGGATAAGACAAAGCGAAGCCGTCTCACATTCCAATGAACCCCGGATATCCGAATCTACAACAAATGGAGGAGGATCCGATGCCGCGGAACCGGAGATGAACTAGCCATAGACTAAAAATCTCCTTAATAAAGAATAAAAATAAATGCCGCGGAACGAGGAGTTCCACAGCTTAGTAGGTGCTTTGCTATATATTGTGGTGAATACGTGGTCTGACATTGCCATTAGCGCATCCATTCTGGGACGCAAGGTTAGCCGTTCCACCGAAGCTGACTGGACGGAAGACAAACGCACAATCTCTACACCACCGCTGACTTGAGATTGAAGCTAGGAGATGCAGGCCCACTAGAAGCATATGTAGACGCTGACTGGGCTGGTGATCGTGCGGACCGGAAAACCAACACTGGATTCGAAAAGCAACACGACTTGGCGGATCAATCTGATAGACGGCTAGGAAGCAGCAGTGCGTCACACTTTCTTCAACCGAAGCGGAATATGTCGCCTTATCAGAAGCTAGTCGTGAGTTACTCTGGTTTCTTAAGCTGAAGAAGGACGTTGGAGAGATCGTTGCCAAACCCATCGGTACAGGAGGACAATCAAAGCTGTATTTTGATTGCGGTCTGCAGCAGGAAATAGCCTAACGAAGCACATGACACAATGTAAAATTGCATCAGGAGTTGGTATGTACCGGTGTCATGGACGGAGCTGATGGTTGCTGACGTACTCACGAAGCCGTTGACAAGAGTCAAACTAGAGCAGTTGCGGAAGAAGATTGACCTTCAGTGCGTCGAGCTTGAGGAGGAGTGAAGGAGAAAGCTGATGCAACTCGACGGAAGGATCCAATCACAGTAGTCTAGATAATAATTTGATTTCAATAAACTCATTTTGCAATAGTCACTCGACAAGTACAGTTGTCTTTCTTTACTCTCCAAGAGTGCAAAAAAATATTCTGGTTTAAATTTTTATTTCAAGATGGTTCATGGAGGGTTAAAAGAAGAGGGTAAATTTAAGGTTGAAATAATTCACCTTCGTGGGGGTAGATCGAAAAAAAAAAGCTTTTCATTAAATATTTTTCGAGTCAAAGTATCATCAAGGTGGTGCATGGAGAGACTTATCAAAATGAATAACTCTGGTGGAAAAATTGAATAACGCTAAAAATTTGGAAGGGCACACTTAACTGAAAATTTCTGGTGGAATGTTCGCAACACTGTGGTGAATGTAGAAGCAAAAATTTATTCATTTTTCTGGAGCATAATTTGCATCGTTCTGATGAATGCAAGCTTCATTGAATATTTATGGTGGAAAGTTCGCACAATTCTGTTGCATGAAGAGGCAAAGCCTGAAAATTGCACCACTAAGGTGCATGATGAAACAAACTTCAATGACAATTTTTGGTGCACCGTGGTGGTGAATGGAGGAGCATGCTTTATTGAAAATTTCTGGTGCAAAATTTGCATCGCTCTGATAAAAGAAATGAACAGAAAATTTCTGGTGGAAAACTTGCACTGGTTTGGTAAATTAAGGCACAAGCTTTATTTAAAAAAAAACTAATTGAAAATTTCTGGTGGAAAATCTGCACAGTTCTGGTGAACGAATGGACAAGCTTTTCGGAAAAATTTTGGTCTTAAATTTGCATCCTTCTGCTGAATTGAGAAACAAAATTTAAACACAAATTTGCACCATTCTGATGATTGAAGGGAAGCTGCTTTACTGAAAATTTGTGAAGAAAAATCTGAAAACAGGGGCAAGCTTTATTTGGTGCCAAACATGTAACATTCTGATGATAGGAGAAGCAATCTATATTGAAAATGTCTGGTGAAAAATGAAAAAAAGGAAATGTACACCAATCAGAAGATTGGAGAAGCAATTTTAATTGAACATTAATGGTGGAAAATTTGCATCGTTTTGGTCAATTGAAATTTTCTGGTGTAAAATTTTCTGGGGAGCAAGTTTGTATTGAAAATTTCTGGTGTAAGATTTGCAACCATCTGCTGCATGGAGAGGCAAGCTGGGGGGGGGGGGAGGGCTAAAAATAACACAGTTCTGGTGAATGGAGAGTCAAGCTTTATTGAACATTTATGGTAGAAAAACTACAACATTTTGGTGAATGAAGAACCTCCAGGGCTTTGAATTCTGAAGGCAGCTCCAAAAGAATAGATTTTTGAGGATGATTCCATTAAAATTCTGCGAATAATTTCTAGTGAATCCTGCAGATAGTTCCAAGACAATTTCGAAAAGAATACCGAGCGAACCAAATTTTGAATGAAATTCCAATGAGATATTGAGGAAATATTCAAGGGAATTCCGAGGATAATTTCAAGCTCATTCTGGGAAAAATTTCTGTTAAATACAGAGGAAATTCTTCTGAAACTATAGAGGAATTTAAGTTCTAAGGTGTTCTGAGAAAAAAAAGTTCTTAAATATTCCGAGACGAAGGGTATTGAATTCTTAGGACAGTTCCAAAATATTTCTGGGGAGAATTCAAAGAAAATTCTGCGGATAATTTCTAGATCATCCTGCAGATAGTTCCAAGATAATTTCGAAAAAATACTGAGAAAATCAAATTTTGAGTGAAATTCCAATCCGAAATTTCAATTGAATTCCAGGAAAAATTTCATAAACTCTAAAGGAATTTGAGTTCCAAGGTATTCTGAGGAAAAAAAACATGAAGGTTTATAAACATAATTCCAGTGGGGGGAGGGGGCGACCCTGGCGTAGTGGTTAGCATCCATACCACTCAAACCAAAGTCAAGAGTTCAAATTTTACCCCCAGACAAGTCAAGAATGACCCGTTCAATGACTATAAAAAAATTCCAGTTGACTTCTGAGAAGAATTTCAAAAGAGCTCTTAGGAGAGCTGTAAAAAAAATCCGAGAAGAACTTCACGGATATTGAATTCTGAGGACAGTTCCCAATTATTTCTGGGGAGTATTCCAAGGAAATTCCACGAATAATTTCTAGTTCCGAAAAGAATACCGAGAAAATTTATTTAAGTAGAAATATAGAAATAAATGAAAATGGAGCTAGAAAACATTTAATAGACGTTTTATAAAGCAAGGGGAAGTTTACCGCTCAGAAAAAAAGTACATTTCAAATTTTCTAGAAACATTGGAAAAATACATCAAAAATCTAAAAAAATATTTTTTTTTTCTAATTTTTTAAAGAAAATTCATGTGCAAAAATGTTTTGTAAGTCATCATGGCATAAAGTTGGACTCAAAAAACAACAAAACATCGTCTTCTCGGTTTTGCTGAGGGTCCAATGTTTTTTTTAATGGTGAGTTTATAAAAATATTTTTACATGTAATTTTTGTCTAGAACCTAAGGAAGAAACTGATTTTCTTGGATTGTTTATATTATTTCCCAATATTTTGAGAATAATAAAAACGTGTCAATTTTTTTTTCGGGGCGGTAAACTTCCCCTTAAATCAATTTAAAAAGTCGAATCAAAGCGTCAATGTATTTGCAAATTACATCTATTCGGTTAATTATAAGATCAAACTTCTGGTGTTGAATCGGGAAGACATTCAACGTTTATAAAGATTTTAATATGTAAATATATCAGCTCAGAGCAAACAGCGGAATGATGGTGCATCCATCGATCTCCAAGAGCTTTTTTCAACACATAATGTGTAATTACGTTATTCAGCATTGTACACTATATTACAACATTTATTCTATACATATGCTTATTTGTGACCCTGAATTGTTTGTTAGGGATCGCTGTTAAATTTAAGGAAGCAATGATGATGTCTAATAAGCGCTGAATAATCAAAAAAAATATTGAATATGCTCTGTTACAACAAGCACTTGGATTGAAACACAAAATATCGATTCTTTTGGTTCGATTAATTGATTTTTTGAATCGATCTCAAACACGACAAAAATCGACTGGATCGATCCTTTTCAGTCAATTTGTGTTTCGATCCAAAATTTTTTTTTTTTTCAATTTTCCAATTTAATATTGATTTTTTTGTCTTCACCTTTTCACATCACTTGTCTTGAACATGGATTCTGCAAAAAACCAGTTTGACAGTTCAGTAGAAACATTTACTTCTTATGACATATTTTGGGTTCTTCAGTCCTATGCTATGTCAGAACTTAATTTCCTTGGGGGCATATCGGCAAAATTACAAAATTTCTTGCATCAGTCTGTTTTCCCACGGTCGGTCAATCCTTTTCAAGCAGGGGAGAAAATCCGTATTGTATATCTCTATGTATACCCCATTGCTCGAGACTATTTGCGAGACTCAATGCAAAATGCATGGCTCAATTAGCTTTCTTAGGATCCCTCTCGGATGAGTTTCGGGATATCTGAATTAAGTTATTTCCGTACTTACTTGCTTTTACACTCCAAAAATCTAATCGTTTTGTATCATATGTTAATCTTTCGTTTTTAAATCGTTCATTCAATACCAATAAAACGAAAATTATAACCTGTTCAATCACTCACATAATCAAATATCCTGAGAAAAAAAAACTTCCACATGCCAAATGGAATCAAAATAGTCATTTATTATATTCTCATCATGTATGTATGTTACAACATTTACTGCGTACGTACTACACAATTGATATCTAAATTATATCAATCTTCACACTAAATGACTATTATAAGTGAAATGTCATAACAAGGTAGCTTATGTTATTGAATATCTTTATAATATAGCTCAGACTGAACTTGGCGTTAATCTGCACCAACTTTTCTATGATCCGTTATACATGAAAAAAAGAAAAATTTGTACTATTTTGAAAAATGAATCGATTCCAAAAGATCAATTCAAAATGATTGATTAAATCGGTAAATCAATAATTTTCAAAAAAAAATGCAGTGCAAGTTACAACTCATGCAAGTTGAATAAAACCTTCTCAACATACCTTATACAACACCAAAATAGTTCAATGTTGTGGTTGAATAAATTCTCCAGATTTGTGTGAACAAAGCTTGAGCAGAAGTTATTATTAAAAATAGTACAAGTATTATTAAGCATGCGGTTGAATAAAATTGTCAAGAAGTCGTTTCTTCAATAGGCTATTGTTTGTTGGGTTTGACTCAGCCGAACGTAACATATGTGGTCTGCAGGAAATGAACAGAATTCGATGGCGTCTGTTATGCAGATGCCACACAAGCTACAGTGGTTTTGGGGCATAGGGAAAATGGATGTAATGTCGGCCTAAATGCCCCTAATTTGGGCCCATACATAAATTCAGCAATTGACTAGATTTTCAATAGTGACCAAAAATATCCGATAGTACCGTCCCAATGACGCGTTCATTTAGATAAAATTGATAAAAATCATTTTTTTTTGCGATTGGCCCAATCTAAGATCCATTTCCTCTACATATTCGGTCACGTTCGTGAGTTGATGTGAGTTTTTGTGAATTTTTAAATCACATATTCAAAATTATCAAATACCATTTATGCTACCATCTACCCTCACCAAGAAAAGATGGTGTTTAAAAAATATGCAGCTGTTAATTTTTTTAAAGTGAAACGTGAAATAACTTCCATAGATGCATGTATTATACCCATCAGTATAGAAAATTGCTGTTGCAATGTAGGTACTCTTCTCATCGCAAATCATAGTACATAGTACATAGAAGTCGTTTACGTGCTGTATTTTTCTCATATTATTGTTTTTCGTGCAGTTGAGGACGTAGATGCATGGTTACTTCGACGGTTCTATGCGTTTACTTTGCTCATTTCACTATGTTAGAAATTTAGATTAAATTAGAACATGTACATGTTCATCACTGACTGCATTGCCACTGGGAAATTACAATGGGTATTGAAGATCATTTACATTTCATGGTAGTGGCGAAAACTCCTGTACGGTCGATATACGGACTGCGTAGGACCGTTGATCAACCGATGGTGAAATCCTCCAGAACTTGAATTTATGAAACATTTTCACAAGTTCTCCAAAGTACATTTTATGGACCGTGAATCACTTATTTTATAGGTTATCTTCACAAAACTGGATGGGCTAACACGCTTAGTGCTAACCAAAAAATATTCAAGCGTGCAAGCCCAAGACAGTTCGAGATGTCTTGGTGACCCAAGATCTCGACTATTTGAATTTAATTTATGTGTTTTTAAAACGGATAGATCTGAGGATTTAGTAGTTAGTGTCATCTTGTGTTCTCCCAAGTTTTTAGCTGCCCATCGGTGTACCCCCATGTTTCTCTTTTTCATCAGAGTGCCGCTTAGTACGAGATCAAGAGCACATTGCTCTCCAAATCTTGTGTTCACAATCCCCACCCTGACATCCATTTGTTACAATTTGTTATCCCTAAACCTCGAGATAGCCGCGAGTAATCGGCCCCCGCTTTACTAACGTTAGTTTTAATTAATATTGTAATCTAAACAATGATTATCGGCTCCGCAAAGCTACAGCAAATGAGCCTGGAAAAATAAACGCATTTAAAAAATAAAAGCCCAAAACTGTCCGAGAACCTTTCTTTTATGATTTCTTATAAATGCATAGTTATTTGAGTAACAAAATAGTAATTAAGTATCGAATTTATGGACAGCTCAATAAACCTGTAAGGAGCAGTTTAGCAGTAAAAAAAAAGTTGTGAAGTGACTTGAAAAGCACTCCCGTATTCTAGTAAACCCTCATTTCATCGAACAAATCTCACTGCTACCGATATTCAGCTGAAATTTCTCATTTTATTCTTCTTCCTCAAAAATAAAATCAAAACATCATTCGCTTCAGTTGCACCAGAATTGGCATGAAGTAATTTTCGTCGGCTCCTCCGACTGGTACCGCGCCCGCAGCAGTCACCAGTATTTCCAGGAGAAAACCAGCAACCAGCTACATACCTACGTACCCGTCACAACTCGGTAATTCATATCCCTGCTTGGCCCGTGTCGACCTTCTCTGTCCGCTGCCGATTCGTTCCGTGTGTGTGTGTGTGTCCAGTCCAGACTGCTCTGCTTTAAATCAGTTGATGAATGAGGAGAAAAATGTGAAATCCGTTTCGCGATTGACTGAATGACTGACTGGCCGAAGACGACGACGTGCCACAGTTCGATTGCGTGTTTCGAGTTATTTCTGTCATCTTTTTTTTTTGTTTTTGGTTTCGCTGGTTTTTGCTGTATTCATTTTTTTTTTACAAATTTACACTCAATTTCAGGTCACATGTGAACATGCCGGTGCGACCGTTGAAGGATAAGGTAGTGTTTATTACCGGTGGAGAAATTGAGGTCTTTTTACGAGTGGTTAAATAGTAAGATGCAATTGGTTTTCCAGGGAAGCTAATCAATCAACCTCAATAACGATACCGGACGACGTGTCAACAGGGTTGATGATAATGATAATTGTCTTTTTCAGTACATTTAAAAGCTTATATTATGTCGTGAAAGCTAATGGTGCTGTTTGATAACATATTCCGATGTAAGTTTTGTTACAGTAAATTAGAACATAGAAGTATGTCCGCTCAATGAGTTTTAAGCTAGGATTACCTACAGTGTATCTCAAAATTGCTGTATTTAAATTTAAGAAAAATTACTCTAAAAGCTCAAGTTGAAAAATATACGTCTCCGAATTTTTGGCAGGTGACATTTCAGTTATAGATGCGCTTTTAAATTTTTTGCTTTTGCTGGTAAACAACATTGGTTGTGCCCGTTCAGTGAAATGTTTCAAACTTGCCCCCTGTACTATCGTAAAGTCGTAAACAAAGGAAAGAGCGTAACTCATTTTTAATTATGTTAAGAATTACATTTTGTTTGCTTTTCGATTTGCACGGATTTTTCAATAGACTATTTTCGGCAACCCAAATTGAAACACTATTTTCACTGGATTTTCTTACGAAAACACTTCGCTGAATGCATGCAAACGATTCTTTATGCGTTCAGCTTCAATTTGACTATATTTTTACTACTGAGAAAAAGCAATCTAGTAAGATTTTCTTGAAATGCAACACACGCACTACAAATTGTAGCTGATTTCGAGTTGCCGATAATAGAACAGCAGATTTACATGCAGTTCAAATGGAACGGTTGCCGAAGAAAAACTGGTTGCCGACAATACTCGCTCTCACTAGAGAAGATTGGAGCTTTGTAAAAGCATTTCAAAACAGTTTTTGGCAATTCTTTCGACTGAAATTGTTGGCAGCAAAAGATTGTAAACAAACCAATACTGCATATGTGTGCTTTCCTTAGAGAAAAAGGCTATAGGAAGAAGGTCGCTGCTTAGGTTGCCGAGAATACGTAAATTCCCCTAGTGAAAAATAAAAAAAAAGTGATTTTGGGTAATTTTAAACTAAATCTTTGCCTACCCGAGCAGAGAATGAAAACAAAATGAAAACTAAATTTGATATGTTGATAACGTGATAACATAGTTTGCCTACCGTGTGGTCGAGCTAACAGTTGGCATAACAAAAATGAGATCTAAATGGTATATGAAGGATATTAAAAAGATAACAAATCATGTTTTCTTGATAACAAATCTATGTATGCGTTTTGATATCAGTAATTTCGTTGATAGTAAACAAAATAAATAATCAATATGTTATTATATCGATGGTATTGGTTATTATTTTGATATCATCATATCAAATTTAGTAATCTGAATGTTTTGAAATCTATTGGTTGATATCAAGATTTAAAATCAAAAATTGTATTGATAACAAAATAAAAGCAAAGCTATATATCAATCAGTTCTATCGATACCTTTCTTATATCGGTAAGTTAATAACATTCGCAGGTAGATTAATATCAATAAATGTTGTAAAATATATGTGTAAAAATCACAATTCAAGCTGAACATTGCATTAGGTCCTAAATAACATTGACAGATTCTCTTCGTCGACTTTCTCTTTGTATCTCCACGGCCATGTAAAGACATTTCCAGATATTTTCAGCACTCAGATCGATAAAAGAAGCTTTTATCTAGCATCTAATACGACAAACACAACAAGAAACGGTTATGTGCTCACGTTATTAACGAAAGTGAAAGTTGACGAAGAGAATCGATCAATTACTTCAATACTTAGGACCTAATGCAATGTTCAGCTTGAATTGTCTTTATGATGTTCATAAAGAAAATAGCAAGCATGCTTATTGACTCGTAAGAAAAAAAAATAGATTTCAGTGATAATGGAAGCTTTTTTCATAAAATATCAAATATTGTTTTAAATTATATTTTCTTTAGAAATGAGAGGGTTAGAACGAAAGGGGTGTAAGTGACTTTGATCGGTTCTTTCATCGATTTTCTCTTTCGTTAATAATTCAGCTGCAAAAACATTCCTTGATTCGTGTGCCATTCTGAATGCTAGATAAGAACCTTCTTTATTAAACTATGTGGCAGAAAAAGCGCAAAATCTGTTTATAAAGGTGTGGCTGTCAAAAGAGAAAGTCGATTAATATAATCGATCAAAGTCATTTTTTTCCTTTGATTTGTTTTCCGTCGATCTTGTTTTCCGTGCTGAGCACCAATGCTACCGACGCCAGGGAGGCAGCTCCCACACTTGCACCCTATCGACCCATCAACTCACGAACCGTGGAGCAACGGATTTACTTCCCTTCCGAATGAAGGCGTGATCACAGATGTTATGCCTCAGAACATCCCGGTGGCGCCGACTGGGATTGAACCCAGGCCTGCTGGGGTGAGAGGCAATCACGCTTACCACTACACCACCGGCGCTGCTATCAAAGTCACTTACACCCCTTTCTTTCTAACCCCCTCAAATATCAAAATAATATCAAAATATGAATTCAACTGCAAATAAAAAAGTGTATCAAAATATGTTATCAATATGATTTCAAAAACAAAATTTGATATAATTTTGATATTTTTTTGATATCCGACTTTGCTCGGGTACTCTGTCTGTTTGCTGTAAAATCTCTCTTTGTTTTCATATAGATAGTTTCGCTCTAATCACAATAAGCGCCGGAAATGAGACTGTTCTTGCTGAGTGTCGGGTTGTCCAGGCATCCACTTCCCTAAAATTTAGTAAACCGAAACATGGCTTAGCTGAAATTTACAATATTTGGAAACCTGTTTACCTATCTGTAGCATTAATCTGGAAAACAGACATACTGGAAGGGCCTTCTAAAGTAAATAAAACGATCCAGATAGTTTAGATGATGAGTTAAGCCGGCGCCGGTGATGTAGTGGTAAGCGTGACTGCTTTCTAACACCCCAATGGGTCTGGGTTCAATCCCAGCCGAAGTTGGTGGGATTTTTCTGAGGCATAAAAATCTCTAATCACGTCTTCCTTCCGAAGGGCAGTAAAGCCGTTGGTCCCAGCCAATGTGTGTTGAATTGTGAATGGGTGCGATATTAGACTGACGCAAAATTTGAAATTTTCGCTCCGCAGTGTTCAAACGGTTTCAAATTGGGTCCTGATTAGCCTTTGAAAGTTTAAACTCATTTGACAAGAAACTAACTTGGCACAAACCATTTGGAGTTTGTATGGAAATTAATATGGGAAGATAAAACTTTTCGTTCATTGTCTTCTAGCCTTTTTACATATTGTATTGTTAAAAAATTCTATTGCTATTATTATGGGAATTTTTATCAGCTACAATTTGCAGGAAATCGTTTTTTAACCAAACGTCAAATTAAATAATTATTAAGGGGGAGGTAGCTCATCGATTCTTCCGATTCGCCTCCTAGCATCGTGCTATAAGGTACCAGGCGATAACCAGGGTAGTTGATCGATAGCTCGATGACGTCATTTCGTTGGCGTCTGCAATGGGAAATTCTCATAGCAGGCGTTGACGATGGGACGTTGTCGAGTTGTTGAATAGCAACTATCGTGGTAGCTCACCGATTACCTGTCGATCTGCCAAATTTGGAAAGACGTCTGCATTGAATTGTCTCATATAATAATATTCCGCCCACTATATCACAAGAAATTGCGAGTAGCTGAGTGGAATGGAGATAAGTTAAGCATTGGGTACAGGACCAAGTCTCCCCTGGGTGGTTCAAGAAGATGAGCGCAATAGAATCATCAAGTTGCCACATGGCACGGAATGAGACTATTGCATGGCTGGGTAGTCAAAGTCTTCCATTCGTTAGTCATTTCAGGTGGATTAGAACAGGTTTAGGTTTAGGGTGGGCGTTGGCCAGATTTGGATTTTTCAGATATAATCCTAAATAGGACCTAGATTATTTAATACACTAGTTACCTCAACTTCTGTCACAATGTTTCATTATGACTAATCAACACTCAATGGGTAAAATATCAAATTTGCGGTAAATTTGAAAAAAGGGAACTTGGAGTGTAGAGCGCACTGCCCACTGGACGATTCTGAAGCCTGACCAAGTGAGTGGGTTACGGGTTTATTTGATTGCACGTCATCTCCAAGTTATATATAGATACATTCATACCATTGGCATTTTGTATTTGAGATAAGACAGAGACAGGTTGTGGAGGGCCCGCTTAGGGGGAGCGTAACCCATGTTATGGCTTCCATTTATTAAATAGTTCAGATAGGCTGGAAATGATAGGTTCATGGTGAGAAAATGTACCATATGGTGCCTGTTCACTGATCAAAATTAGATTCAAATCGTCAGGCCCTGCCCTGGAATAAGGGAATTGACGATGATTTGTCAAGTTTCATTTTGCATTTGCATATAATTGTAAGTTTAGGTTTGCTTTTGTTATTGTAAGATAGATAGTTTGCCTCAATTGAAACATTGAGTTGTATAAACTTGACGAATCATACCTCTAAAATAGTAGTAGTTACAGTGCCGCATTATCTAACAACCATTGGCTGCAACTAATGTTGGAGGGGTCGGCAAGGCTGATTACGGATCAAAACTAACATAACTCTAACACCGAAATGATTCCGAAACTAACGCTCATTCATGCCACTTTGAGTCATAAACTAGTTTATTTATTTTCCTACTAATCTTTCTACACACTTAGTTTTTTCTACCGAGCTCGGCTGTGCGGGTCTCGGCGGGGAGGGTTTCGCTGAGATCTCGGCGGGAGTGACATTTGATTGAGGTCTCGGATAATGCCTTTTCTAATAATCTGCCTACGTTTCTTTTCTTTGTTATCTACTTTATCCCCTTTTTATTTTTCTGCTCTTCTTTCCTCTTCTCTTCTTTTGTTTTGTTTTTTTTACATATAACTAATACTAATACCTCCTTGTTTCCTCTCTAATTTGGCTACTATGTCCCACCATCACGATGAAAGATGAGATACCGTACATGGTACACGCTCATATACACTCCCAAAATAGTATGCCGCAAGTAAAGTATATCACAGAGGCAACTAAAGATCCAGAAACGAAAACCGATAACGCTGAAGATAATGAGCTGTGGTGATTTATATGACTAAATAGTATTATTTATTTATACTAACCTAAACACAACGTGGGGTGACCCAAATCCAAACGATCACTAACCAAAATAATAGACTTATCTTTTTTCAGCAGCACTACACCAGCCAGCAAAGTTCAACAATCCATCGTTGCTTATGCCTTTGTTGTCGTTTGGAACCAGTTCTGCGAGGTAGGCGACGATTGTGCGTATTTCTCGCGTAACTTTTGAAAAGAGCCTATTTATAGCCTGAACAATACGTAAAGAGCAAATTGAAAGTGGAACTTAATGAAGGCCTAAGTACTTTTTCGTAGTTTTTAGTTTTCGGATTTGAAAGATCGTCGGTTGCAGTGGCCTGCTTACTGAGCAGAAAAACGCGGTCCAAGGTCCTTACATATCAAAGAGATTTATGGTAAAATCGCTTGTGTATCGTGTATTTTGCGAAACTCGTTGTTGTCGTTGGTTCCGGGTTTGAATGGATACAAAAATTTGAGCAACGGTATTATGTGATATGAGGGGCTCGGTGGCCTTAGAGCAACCGTTTTTGCTTACTGAGCAGAACATCATGAGTCTAATCTCAGGCCCATCCACATTCAAGATTCGTCAATCGTTTTATTTGTTAATATGACTACATGGTAATAACAGCAACTCGGTGATTAAAAAGGTGCTCGTCTGCCTAGTGGCAAACGTTTTTGCTTACTGAGCAGAAGACCATGGGTTTAGTCCCAAGCTCCTTTGCGTTATATGATCGTTAGGACATCAATTCAGCTTATCGTTTACCAAACGAACCCTGCTGCAAACCCAACCCTCTTATCCAACATCCCAGTGATTCCTCGTGGAAGTGCAGAGGTGTTCTCGGCTTCCATCAAAGCGAGTGTCATGTCAACACAATCCTTCCCATTCCTTTCTTGGCCTGTGTTCGGGCGCGGCCGGCGCTGGTATTGCCTAATTTAAGATCACCAGTTTTTACACATTGAGGATGATTGCTAGTCCCAAGCATCGTCTATTGGTTCTCTGTGTAATTACAGCTGATCTGGCAATAACATAGTAGCAACCGTGGGCGGTCAATCAAGCTCAAGCTCAAACGTCAAATTAAATAATTATCAACTGAATTGTGGGCAACACTGTATTCTGCAGTGTGACATACTAGCCATGATTTTTGTCCTCTACTCTACGCGCCATAAACACCAATGTTGCCTGCTCAACTGTTCATTGGGCATAATCATAAGACATCACTGACGTGAATCATTAATAATTGTTATTCCTTACAGTTGATCGAAAAGCGGTCTTGAACAAAGTTGTAGCTGGAAAAAATTTCAACATGCTAAGCTATCATTTTCTTAAGTATAGTGAACTGGTGAATTTTGAGATCGATATGAACCGAAATTATGGTTTCTTTATATTAATTCCCATATAAACTTCAAATGGTTTGTGCCAAATCAGTTTCTCACTAAATGAGTTCAAATTTTGGGAGGCTAATCAGGGCTCAATTTGGAACCGTTTGAGCACTGTGCAGCGAAAATTTCAAATTTTGCATCAGTCTAGTGCGATATCCTACGCAGGTGGAGAAGCTGTCTTCCGTCGGTGATTGGCACTAGATTGCGGAACAGAGACTGACGTTAAATAAAGGAATAAAAAAGAGGAAGAAGACGATGATGATGAGTTAAAAGAAAAATTGACAGATGTTGGCGGTAAATGGTCTAAAACAACTCTAAATTGAGTAGGATTCAATTTTTCTGAGCTTTTGATGCTTCATTAGCGAGCTCTCGACTTAAAACAAACATCTAAGATTAAATATTATTCGTTTAAGACTAATGTTGCCTTTTTTATTACAAATTATATTATGATTTACCATAACCTCAATTTTGAATAAATTTTCATACAATTTTAAACAGGTAATTTTTCTCCATTCTGAGTACTTGACTCAACTGTGCATTGTTTTCGGTAACCTTGTTGCTCAATTCACAGTGTACCAGTCACCTTTCGGCGCTAATGTCAGGGAAAATCGTGTCTCGGGGATAATAAAAGAGTGGACCATATTTTTAATTTATAACACTTGGAAAGGGTCAACTCTTCGAAAAAAATCATTCTAGCATACACAAACTGCATCGTTTGATGGTGCACTTCAGGAACCATGCGGAAGAATGGGATCTGTTTCGGGAACGATTGAGCTTCCAGCAGTTCAATTTTAAATGCGAAATGTCGTAAAAGGGTATCGCACACTGTCTGAGGAACTGCTTGCAATCCATCGGGAGAAAATCGCCTGGAAGAACGCTGAAATATAAACCTCGTTCCAATGATCGCACATTGCAACCTAAGGCAAGACACGATATCTGGTTTCTTTTTTTTTATTCTTCTTCGCAGAATCTTCATTCGCTCCTGCAATCCCTGTTGAACATTATCCGTGCCTAATCAATACAAACAGTTCTTATATTAATTTTGTACACATTTCAAACAATAAAACATGATTAAACATTAAATCTCACATATTAGCGACTGGTTCCAAATCTAGACCCCAGTTCTCGTGCCACTTTTTAAAGGTTCTATCAAAATTGATCGATTCTTCATTGACTTTATGTTTGGATAGCCACGGTCAGATATTTACGGATATTTTCGGCACACAGTTCAATAGAAGAAGTACCAATTTAGGAAACGTGTTTGTAGTCGTGTTAATTACGAAAGAGAGAGTCGATGAAGCGAATCCATCAAAAGATTGGTCTTTATGAAAATTGATGCAAGATAAACAAACATCAAATTTTACCTTTTTTTGCTGGCAACGCCAATGTCGCTTTATTCATTTTTTTAATATTTTTGGTACAGATTGTGTGGCTGGAATCGCTGGAGGAAGATAAGCGCGGAATGATGGTCATGGATATTGGTTTTTCGGTGAATTTCGTGGAGAACGATTCAGGCCCGTATGCAGAATATATACATTTTGTATGTGTTGGCCGTGTTCTGGATTGTGCTCAGCCATGTCTTAATCAAGTGCAATTTGAATTCAAATGTATAAATCCACACCATTTAACAACGATCATGGTTGGATTTGGTGCGTTTTATCCAGTTGAAGAACGTTCTTTTTCTTTTGTTATCATTGTTCTGTTTTTGTCTTTATTAAAAACATTTTAACTTTATGATTCGAGTCTTGTAACTTGATTATTGTAATACAAAACATTGTTTCACTTTGTTGTTATTCTAAATTACATATATGTATTCACTTTTGGTATTCTTGATTTTTGTTATTTATATTCTACACTGCATGTTTTATAGATCGCGCTGCTTCGTATGCCTCCTACCAGCATTTGTTGATTACGATTTTTGTTAAGTTGAGTGCAATGATAAAGATTAGCAGCCTATGATGACCTGCAGCTTCGCTTCGTGCTGGGAGTGTAGCTTACTTGAGGAGATGAACAAGTCAATACAGAGCTGGAAAAAGAGCCTTACCGCCTTTGTAAACAATGCCTTCTCTAGATGATTTCTAGAAACACTAGGAAGACATCCCCTACTCAATGGTTACGTTGATTTTCATGGACGTGTCTTATATTCCCAGAAATCATCAGGAGAATTCATTATTTAAAAAAAGCTGTTAAGCCATTTTCCCAGCTCTGTATTGAAAGTCACTTAAAAACAGTTGATGATGGAAATAATGAAGCAATAACTGAAACGAATCGCTTGCAATACGTTAACCTCATTCCGAACTGGAATTTCTTTTAGTCAGTGACGAATGTCTTATTTAACTTGTCCACTTTCGGATGGCATTTTTTTTCGGTGACGACTATATTCCTGTCCTTGTTGACAAATTGCGTTGTTGATAAGCTGTACTAATTTCAATTTCACTTTCTAGGAACGTTGACATACTAAATCATCGTGCATCTGTGAATGAAACGAAAATATCCCAATCCAAAACGAAAAATAGGATGCGTTTCCTGGACACTTATTTCTCGCGTCGAATTAATTTGAAACCAAAAAAAAAGTCTCATACCAAGTAATATTCCTCCCCGTTCGAATACAGAAATTTATGCCCAATCTGATTGTGAAGATTTATTCAAGTGCAGTAGTGATCTTTCATTCAACCCCGAAACCGAAACGTGATGATTTAATAAAGAACATCCTTTTCTCGTGTCTCCCACCTGTACGTCTTTCTCCGGCCAGGTCGTCTTAAAACCCACACGCACAACACGTAGGAAGGTACCTACAACACCGCCCTGGGGTCCCTGCTTCGCGCTTAATTTAATAATTTTCCTCACCTTCGCCCGTAAATCTTCGATCTGCTCGTCCTGCCCCCTTCAGCTCGAATGCCCAACAGTCGGAGACTCAACTCAACACAGTAGTTCGATCTGATAACAATAAGACCAATGCGTCGCAGGCAGGTAAAGCTCCCGGGGCAAACCTACCTTACCTACCTGTTACAAACGAAACAACAACAACAACAACAACAAGAACACCCATTTGGATTGCGCGCATTCGACGACGACGACAACGACGAAGAACGGTCATCGTACAAAACCGTCGTCGGTGTCTTCAGGGAGGGTGAAGGAGTGTGGTGCATGGAAATATTGAAATTAATTCCAGAAGCCAAATGCATTGACAATCATAAATACATGCGTTTCTGACAACGGAGGAGAATATGAATTATGTATTAATATATATATTTTTTCGCTCTGCCGCGCGCTGTGCTGGCCGAGGTTCATTGTTCGCAACAGAGGGACTCGGAGAGCGGCTTCCGTAGGGTTCTGGAGCTTGAACATGACTTGTTTGAAGTTGTGTTTACAAGTGGGACTCTTCATATTGATGTCGACCATCAAAACCAAAGCTTAGGGCCCGTTAAAATAATATGTAACGCCATGTTTTGCGTAACGTAATATTTTACGGGTTGATTTATTCTTATTTCTTCTTAAGTTGGGAAACTTTTCTCAACACATACTGTTGTTTCTTCTTTTATAGCTTAGCTGGAACTTTACGTCTGCCCTCAGACTTGAAGGATGCTTTTAAAACCTCAATAAAACTACTAATGCTTCACGGAGTGACGTAGATTAACGGAAGCCTCGTTGATCCACATTTTTAACCTTGCTAAGGGTGCTGCCGTTAGTAATGGAACCAAAACGCCTCCTAAACGAACCTTCACATTATCAGGCGGAACCAGTCTACGGGATTTAGATTGAGGAACATCATGTCTTGGGTCTTAACCGCATTAATACACATTTTCCAGCAGATGAAGTACCCAGTAACAACATCCAGGTCATGCTATAGATTTTGGGAGATGCTGGCACTAATATCGAATGTACCAGAACAGATATTGTAAAGAGATACCTGATCTTGGAGATGGGTAATACTTGATGATCTTCACTAGGAAGACCTAGAAGTTGTATCACTGGAGTGTATACACCAAGCCATCATTGTTTATCGCCTTTTTGACGTCCATGGCTGATGTATTCGATCCTGCCTTATTCCATCTGATGATATCCGTGATAGTGGAGTGACCTTTGCGAAAGCCTGTTCTTAAAGGATGTTGGAATGTGCTAGGTACAACTGCCACTAGTCAAACGGGCAAAACCTTTCGAATAATTTGGAAAGATCAGAGAAGAGACTGGTCGGCCGATAACTCTTAGCTGAAGCGGGATCGATACCTGGCTTCAGAATGGATAGGACCTTAGCTAGCTTCCAGCACTGAGGAAAGTAGCCAAACTCTCGACACTTGGAAAGATGGATGTTAAAGAAGTTGTCAACGCCAGGAGCCCTCATGATCCTAGATTTTTTTTAGCTATAAAGGGTGTTCCACATCAAATTGCATCACGGAAAAAAAAACGCTGTAGAAGATTACCTAGTTGACCGATCCTTTTCAAATTTTCAGACAATAAAATATAACCCACATCTGGCTGCAACTTCTTCTGTACGGAAACCCACTTTTTCTTCATGTCTTCCTTAGACCTCCTTGGGATGCTTCCGTAGTGCCTGCTTCATAATAGCCCAGTATTTTTCGATGGGCCTTGGTTACGGTGCGTTGGGTGGTGGGGGGGGGGGTTCATGTCCTTAGGTACGAAAGTGACCCCGTTGGCTTCGTACCACTCCAGGACAACGAGGGCCCTCGTGTTGCTTCAACAGAGGAAGCAGACGCTTCTGTAGACACTCCTTGAGGTAGATCTCTCCGTTTACAGACCCGACTGTCACGAACGGCACACTCCGTTTGCCACATGAGAAGATCGCTTCCCAAATCATATATTTCTTGGCAAACTTTGGAAGTTTCTGCTTCCTTACTTCCTCCAGAACATCAAACTTGTACTGGGCGGTGAAGAACAGTAGCCCCGGAAACTGCCGGAAGTCCACCTTGACGTGAGTCTCATCATCCACGATGAGACAATGAGGCTTCGTCAGCATCTGGGTGTACAGTTTCAAGGCCCGTGACTTTCCCACCGTATTTTGCCGTTCGTCACGATTTGGAGCCTTCTGTTCTTTGTACGTATGCAGTCCCTCCCGGTCCTTGACTCTCTGAACGAAAAACTTGGACAGATTCAACTTTTTGGCCACATCCTTGACCGAAGCATTGGGATTCCGCTTAAACGCTTTCACGACACGCTTGTGGCCCTGATCACTAATAGAACATCCATTCTGACCGCATTTCTCCTACCGTTAGATGCTCAGAGTTTCGTAGTAACGTTTAATCACACGACTCACCGTTGACTGCACGATTCCGAGTTGTTTTCCGATGTCTCGATGAGAGAGTTAAGGATTTTCCAGGTACTTGCGCAAAATCAATTCGCGACGTTGCTTTTGGGGTGACACCATTTTTTCCAACTTTCGAAAAACTGACAGCGATGAAAATACAGTGTAAACAATACACTCTAAACTACTTCTACCCAAATTTTCAATAGAAAATACCCAATGGGTAATTTTTATACAGCTTTTTTTTCTGTGATGCAATTTGATGTGGGCCACCCTTTAGTAACTATATTGCTCTTGGATCATTCGGGACTTGAGATTTTGCCTGCTGAATTTGGCTTGCAAGATATGGATGTTAGCCAATACGCTTAGGCCGTCTCCAGATGATTTATAAAGGGGAGCAACAATGTGAGAACATTGTTAAAAATGAGACAGACACTAGACAGGTCAGACTCGATTATCCAGAGGCTTGAAAAAAAAATCACTCCGGATAATCGAATCACCGGGAAAATCGAGCCAGTATTTTTTTTGTTGTCGCTTATCAAGGACAGTTTAATAGATGATGGAAATTAATTTCACTGGGTTTATGTGCCCAAATTGAACGTTCTACAATTATTTTATTCCGTTTTCCTAATGATGGAAAACAACATTCGATCTGATTTTTGAAGACCAGTTTGTATCTCACGTTCTTGAACAATGTATGAAGCCTTTTTTTTTGGCAAGGAGGAAACCTTCAAAAGGCCATCGTGCCACCACCAGGCGACTGGGCGCACAGTCGCGGTGACACAGTGTGTGGGATTCTTACCGCACTAAAACCTCCTTGGACGCCTTGTCCTTTTCCCCCGGAATCACTTGTCGTATTTACCGTGTATTACGCACCTCACTTTACCTCAGCTAATTGGCGCTTCCAGTTCGCTGATCGTCTCTCCAATTTGTGAGCCATTTAGCTCCCAGCGTCGCGTTCTACTCGGTTAACCCCGGTGGTGGATTCAGCCTGTGGTGCCCTCCTCTCGACACATTTCTTCGACGACGTTCTCCGCGCTAAGGGCGAGCATATCCTCTCGCACAGCTTCAAATCTAGGACATTCGAAGACCACGTGCTCTGGTGATTCTTCCACATTCCCACAATCCGGACAGAAGGGTGACGTTGTGTGTCCAAAGCGATGCGGGTACTTCCTGAAGCAGCCATGACCAGACAGGAACTGTTTCAAGTAGAAGTTGACTTCTCCATGCTTCCTGTTCACCTAGGTCGAAAGAATCGGAAAGAATAGGTATTAACCGTTCTCTGCTGCATCCCACTCTTGCTGCCACTTAGCCATCGACTCCGTTCTCACCATTTTTCGTACTCCTCTGGTTTCTCTCGTCATATAGCACTCGTAGTCCTCCGCCAAGGTGATAACGCATACTGCCTCCATCGAAATGGTTCTGTACGCACTCACAACTCGCATGGCCATGAGCCGGAACGTAAAGCTCAATTTCCTTTGGTTCTGCTTCGTTTTCAGCGTTTCAATCCAGGCTGGACCTCCGTACCTTAGAATTGATGAGGACACACTAGTCAGAAAACGCCTCTTGCTGCTGCTTGGACCAGAATTGTTCGGCATGATTCTGGCTATTGCGTTGATGACCTTCGCCGCCTTCTCGCAAGCATATTCGATGTGGCTGTTGAAGTTTAGCCGGTCGTCGATCATCACTCCCAGATACTTCAGTACGCGCTTCGAAACAATGGTGTGCTCTCCAACAGTGATTTCTGCCCGCTGCACTGCTTTGCGGTTACTGACCATCACCTCTGTTTTGTGGTGGGCTATCTGCAGCTTCGCTTCTTGCATCCAGTTACAAATCGTATCTATCGCCTCGGCCGCCAGCATTTCCACTTCTTCCAGCGTCTCACCGGTTACCGTCAAGACGACATCGTCCGCACGAGACGATCTCGACTCCTTTGGGCAGCTTGAGCGTCAGCACGCCATTGTACATTCCATTCCACAGCGTGGGACCTAGAATGGAGCCTTGTGGAACTCCCGCCGTGATTCTAAGCGATTTATGCCCCGTGTCTGTCTCGTAGACCAGGACCCGGTTCTGGAAGTAACTACCCTGAATCCTGCAGAGGTCGTCTGAGACCCTCATTCTATGGAGCGTCTTGGCGATAGCCTCCCAGCTGGCGCTATTGAATGCATTCTTCACATCAATCTGTTCGGAAGCTTTCTCGGCTCTGTCAATCACTGTCCGAATTGCATCCACCGTCGATCTCCCTTTCCGGAATCCAAACTATCTCTCCGACAATCCGTGTTGACTCTCCGTGCATTTCGTCAGCCTGTTCAGGATGATCCTCTCCAAGAGCTTTCCGACAGTATCCAGCAAGCATATTGGCCTATACGATGCAGGATCCCCCATCGGTTTTCCGGGCTTTGGCAACAGCACAAGCTTTTGTACCATCCACCTATCAGGGAACTGACCCTCGTCCAGACATTTCTGCAGCACTATCCACTATTTCCACTGATGGTCACTATGGGTGTACTCTTCGCACACTCTCCAGTTAATATTTGCCACTAGTGACGTTCTGCAGAAAGTGACGTCGATAATGGATTCCCTACCATCTTTGCGGAACGTGCTGCTGGTTCCTAAGTTGGCCAGACTGACGTTCAACTTTGCCAAAGCTTCCAGCAGGCTATACACTCTTGCGTTGATACACCTGCTCCCCCAGTCCACTGCCCAAGCATTGAAATCTCCTGCGATGACGACTGGTTTCCGTCCAATGAGCTCTCCGGTGAGCCCATCTAGCATCTGGTGGAACTGCTCAATTGTCCATCTCGGGGGTGCGTAGCAACTACATACATAGATTCCACTGATTTTGGCGATCACAAAACCTTCGTATGAGCCCGCCACCACTTGTTGAATGGAATACCTGCCCATGACTTGTATGGCCGCCATTCCTGTTCTATCCGCCACCCAGTTACCATTATCGAGAGAGACTCGATATGGCTCTGCTATGATAGCAACGTCGCACTTTATTTTCGTTGTCGACTGCCACAACAGTTGCTGTGCTGTGTTGCAGTTACCTCCATTATTACTGGTCTACCATCGCCTTCTGGAGCTCTGGGCACCTGAAACTTCCCGTCACATGGCCATTTCCGTCCTCCTTTTTGCAGAGCATGAACCTCGGTTGCTTTGTACAGTATTTTTCAACGTGCCCCTTTTCTCCGCATTTCCTGCACAGATCAGATCTGTCAGGGTCTTTGCAGTTTCTCGCCTGGTGACCGAAGCCCATTCATTTGTAGCATCTCTACATTTTCTTAGACACCCGAGGAATAGCTTTCAACGAGCACACTGACCACCCAACCTTGATTCGGCCTGTCTTCAGCAGCTCGTTAGCTGCGTCCGAAGAAAGTCGTATCGATGCCGTCTGCGTACCACCATACGCCTTCCTCAACCGAATTGCCATTGGTACCTCTCCCAGGTTGCATTGCACCTTCAGAGCACTTTTCAACTCGTCTTCCGTTGTGATCTCGTCCAGATCCCTGCACTCAACCACTGACTCCTGGGATAAGGCTCTTACGTTCGCCGTCCCACCAAGAGATTTTTCGACGAGCTCCTTAAAAGCTGCGCTCTTAACCGTAGGATCCCTTTTCAGCTCAAATAGCATCTCGCCTTTCTGGGTTCGCCTGGTTTTCACCACGTTCTCGCCTAGTTGTTTCAACTCCGAATCCTCTCTCACTTTCCAGAGGAGTGCTGCGTAGAACGTTTTGTCTTTCGCCTCAACAACCAGAGCGTCACACTTGTTTCTCTCCCTCCGAGGCCTAGGCTTCTCCTTGTTCTTCCTGTCTTCCTTATTCTTCTCTTCCTTCTTCCTCGCTTCCTCTTTCTTCTTTCTAATTTCATCTTCCTTCTGTTTTTTCTTCCTCTCCTTCTCGTTCTCGACTTTACGCCACCCACCATTTTCTTCCATCTCTTTGATGCCATTCTCGTCATCCCTGCGTTTTTGGGCTCCTCCTCATCTCCTGGCGTGTCCCTATGTCTCTTTTCAGGACGTGGATTTGTGGGACCTTTCGGCGTCACAGTCTTATGCTCTTCTTGGCCTCCAGGAGAGCCTTTTCGACATTTTCGGCTCTTTTTCTTCACTCTTGGGATTCCCGATCTGCCACTGTTATGCCGGATTTGATTCCAGTCACAAGTTGCTTGATCTCTTTGTGTACGTTGTTTTCATCCTTAACGAACACATAGAGTTCATCGACCTAAATGTCTGAAGCCTGACTAGATCCATGAGTACTAGGGTGGGTCAGCTTAATAACCCCCTGGTCCCTACACCTGCGTAAAATATGATCGAATTTGAAATCGAACAAAACTGTAAAAAATTCAAAAATAGCTCAATTTGGACCAAACCAAAAGAACAGGTTGTGATCCGCCATACAAACCTAACTCACCCTAGTGTTCATGGATCCACTCAAAATTGTGGGTGGCTTCCATAGACATGTGCATGCCTCTTCATATGGAAGGGTGAGTCAACCAATAGAGGGGCGTCTCATATTCTATTGGCGGCATTGGTGAGTACAGTTTGTGACCGTCCGTCGAATTCGCTTGAAGAGAAGGTTTTTAAAATGCAGTAGCTTATGCGCCACTCTCGAGATCGAGAGACTACTGGTCATGTTGAATTGCCCGACTATGCTCTAAAGAGCAAATATTGAGTTCTCAGGGGAGTCTTCGAACGGTTGATTCTTACGCCGACAGCGCTTTCTAAAATTTAACAAAAAAGTCACGTTTCCAGTCGGTCATACGCCGCTAAAGGTGTGAACGTACTAGGAGAACTAAAAGCGAGGTGAACGTAAACGAAAGTGAATCGAAGTGAACGGAAAGCTTTTATCTAGGGAATGGTTCGTAGCATAAATCAAAACAAAAGGTAATTTCATTTGAATGAACTTTAATTCATTTTAATTCATCTTTTCTAATTCGGGTTAAACTCTGTGTGTGTGGCGTGTAAATGTTTTAGTGTAATGGCCATATTGATGACGTACCTGCGCAGGGTTTATGCTGGCGTTGACTTCTCGGCAGGTACGGGAACGGTCGAGGGGACCATCGAACCGCGGCGATGTTTTGCTGACAAGGTGGTGTAGGGTGGGTATTCACCAACCTCGGAGGGCTCGTATGCATTCAAAGAGGGCCGAACTACAGGTGCGGAGGTGGCGCGGCTGGACGAAAGCTTTCGATTTCGAGGTTAGCAGGCCGTCCAAAGCAACCCAGAAATCCCGCAAGAAGGCCAAAGTGCCCCGCCGAGTGACCCTCGCGAACTACCACTACTCGATCACTACGGGACGAAATGAAACCTTCCCACAAGACCCCCAAGCACTCGGACGTTACCTTAAGATGATGGGAAACCAGCACTCCGTTTAACTACCGATCACGGCGGGCCGAAACGAGCATACGAGCGATGGCGGTCAACACGTGAGTGTGTGGTGTCGTGACAGGAATCATGCCTGTATATAAAGCGCTCGTTGGACGAACGCTGCTTGTCCAACGCGAATCACTAATTTTAGTACCAATAATTTAAAAGAATTCAATGTCTAAAATTACCTTTGTTATTTTCAATAAACTGCACACAGAGCAGGAAAATTGTGCCTTCTTGGCTTTGTTTCTACGAAACTTTAACTAAATAAAATTACAAAAGAAACATAAAAGATTAACCTTCACTTCACCACTTTACTAAATTTTTAAGTCACACCTTAATTGAAACTAAAACGGAGATCACTGAGAAGAATTATTCAATTAGACATCTGCTCACTAGCCGCTATGAACGTTAAGTGAACGAGAAGACTCCTAAATGCTACTGAAGACCTCGTTTTTTAGAGGAAATGGCCAATGTCGACTGCTAATGACATTTGACATTTCTATCACATTCCAGAATGTTCATTTTTGCACTAATGCCATCTTTCATTTCGTTCGAAAAATAACATTATTCTATAACTTGGTAACCTAGTGTTGATATATATTTGAAGTTGCATTGGAAAAGAGGCATTGAAATTTAAATATTATACCATTTTATAGCAATTTATTAAATAAACGAACCATGCTATAAATTCAATATATTGCATTGGAGATGGATATACCTTTAATTGGAAACCTATCCTAAACAAATAAACCGCATTCATATGGAAAACTAATCGAAATAGATGAACAACGTTACAAGTTATGGGCGATAAAAATGAACAAGTACTGTACACCCAAATAAAAAAAAAAACAATCCGTCCGATATTTCCAAAGTTTACAGCATATCGCACCAACTTATCCTCAACAACAATACTAGACACAGCGCTGTCCCCTCGGACACAATACTCCAACCAATCAAAAATATTAATAACCATATTTTACAATAGTTTACGCATGTTATTCCATTGGAAACAAGCGACATTCTGTCGTGATCGACCGGCAGACAACTGAAATCGTCACAACTAAATGCCCTGACATGCCCGGGCGGAATGCTCCAAGAGCCGAAGCGACCACACTGGTGATATGTATGAACCCGGTGTAAATTGAATTAATCGTAGTAATAATAATAAAAGCCCATATCACTCGGAAGTCCCAGTCGTTCCATTGTCTGCGATGCTTGTCTACAAACCACGGTCCATGTTGCTCTTACAGGTAGCAAGTGGTCGACGACAACGACGACGAGCAGGTTGAATCTCACACAGGAGGGCTACCTTAATGGAATCTAAGGCTATTCCTTGTCGGTCCGATGAAATTACTTATTCAACTCGAGTCCCAGAGCTGATTTCCTCCCTAGAGGTTTTACTATGCCATTGTGTTGTTGTTCTTCTTTCTCCGGAGCCAGAGCGTTCGTTCAATGAAATTATTTAAATCAAGTCAAGGGGTCCGAGCTGAAGCACCAAGAAGGATCTGGATTATTTTAAGGGTCAACAATGACCCTTCCTTATAACGCCCATGAAGGGCTTCAGAGTGCGCGCGCATTAACCGTCCGAGTGCTACTCAAAAGTTATGTTTTATTTATATTATTCTGTTCTTTCTCCGTTCGTCATTTCTTCCTGTTTGCTCTCTTTCACTCCCCCGCGCGAGACTTGCAGCAGTTGTATTACGATATAATCACAGCCCTCAGGTACCGCATCGCGCGCGTTCGTTATCGATTATCAATTCCATCGCGATATATTTTTTGAGGAAAAATGACAAACGTGAAAACATTGCCAAGTATTATTTTCATTCCTGAGCTCATCCACACCCACAAATGTGTGGAGTTCTAATTCGGACAGTTATAATGCGTATCGTCGACAGGTGAGTAAGAGGTAGGAGCCAGGTCTTACATTCTGAGCGAACCAGCAATATATTCTGCACGCGTTTGATCGATTCACGTGCCGGTGGTGAATCAATGTTTTATGGTCTAGTTATAAATTTGAATCGAATGGATAGGTTTACGGGATGAGCAATTCAAGACAATGGGCAACGGCGGCGTTGTTGTACACAGCCATTGCATCCTTATTGTTTTGGCTTTACTAGCAGCCTAATGGACATTCCATCACCGCAGCACCACACGGCCACTTTGAGCACGCCTAGGGGTGATTCAGATATGGAAGTGAACCGTTTCTTTTCGATGCGTGATCTGGGACAATCAGAGCTCAGAAAATGATGTCAATTGGGTCGGCTTCATTGTTTTGAACGCCGCTACCGCGCGATATTGTTTTTGAACTACGTGAGTCAGGCCATGCAGTGAAAAGGGGGTGTTCAAGCGGGATTCAGAGCTGCGTGCTGTCAACAATGTCAATCCTACACAGTTCGAAAAAGTAGTGTAAATTTCTGTTACAAGTTTACAATTTGTAAATTTATGAAACATGTCATGAGCTGAGTTTACTTTGCAAGCCAGTCGAAAATTGCAAGAAAATTTTCTTTAGCGTAGAATTAGTTTTGCTAGTTTTCAGTTCATTCCCACTAAAATCTCTGAGCCCGGAGTGCTAGAGCCCCCATGACGCTACTAAAGTTTGTTTACGTTCCTGTTTCACCAACGAATGTTTTATTGTAATAGAAAACCCAGCTGAGTAATAAAAACTCTGCTCTCAATTAAAAATATGTTACGAAAAATTATGGTTGATTTCCATAAGATAACAATTATTTGAAAATGGTTAAGAAGAGTAACTACTTTTGAGGCTTCTGAATGTTTGGCTCCCGTTTGACAGTTCACGCTGGGTCCCAGTTGACAATCACATTGAGTGAGTCCACAATACCCAGGTCATGAGATATTCCATACATTGTATGCAACCGTCCTTATTTGTAAGCTACATTGCTCGCAAGGTGTTAGTTTATCTGAAAAGGAAGTTTACATGCATTCATTCACAGCAAAAAAAAATAATGTTCCTGTAAGTTGGAACTAACACCGTTCTCTGCAGCTACTGACTAAGCAGTTTTAAAGCTGTAATTTATTAAATTATATAATTAGAAACAAATTCAAGGCAAGTAAAATAATCGAATCTTACATTTTCGGCATTCTTCTTTTCTTAAGCTTCTACGGTTTACCCAAAGAGGACGAATCCAGAATAATCTACATGCAATCACAAATCAATTAAGGTCCATTTTAGGTTAGCAATTTATTGAAAATCGGGTTAGCATAAAGTCTCTTTTTAGAGGTAATATTCCTCGTGATCATTAATGTTACACTCTCTGCGTGGCACTAGAGAGATAAACTCATTTGAAACTGACGGATTATAATTCAATTCTATTCACTTAAACTCAACAAAGAAATTGTGCAAAAGTGCAAAAGAATTCACACCTGCTAACTATCGATGTATACGTATTGGTTACTACCTCTGTCATTGTGTTTACTTCGCCCGACAGTGGTGTTTTGCTCGTGAGGGTTTGGACAATTGGTTCACCAACAATTCGCCGCAACGAGAGGTGTCGGCGACAAATATCACATCAAATTGGATGCACTTCAATTGTTTCGAAAATAAGGTGTAATATTACTTGCCAAAAAGGACGAAATTATCACATCAGGATTTATCTGAGGCTACTATTGTAGAAAATCGTAATTGATAGATATTGGGCGGAACGCGTCGGAATGCTTAGAAAAATAGGGCGCATGCTTAATCCGGGCTGAGATACATTGTTGACTGCTTTCGGGAACGTGATTTCATTTTAATAACTTGTTTAACCAGGGCTTAAACAATCGTCACGTCGGTCATAGCTTGTTAGGATAGCCTGAACAATGCCTAAAGAGCAAACCGAAACATTGAAGTCGCGTGAAAGTGGAACTTAATGAAGGCCTAAGTGCTTTGTCGTAACTTTTAGATTTCGGATTAGAGAGATCATCGGTTGCAGGACAGTGTTGCCGATTTCTATTGGATAATCCAAAGCTATGTTGATCATTTTAACATTAATTTTTTAATAACAAATGATAAGACAATCTTATCCACATGTCGTAATAATACCTCTGACCAAGGCAAAATGATTTAAATGGTTTTTATAAAAGTTGACGATATCAATACTAATAAGGAAAGGAATTCCGCATTTCCTTTTCCCAAGTCCTTTTAATCTCCTTCACTTCCCTTCTTCTCTTTTCAGAAAGCGAGTAATGGCGCTATAACCATATGCCATATAGGGCTAGGCCAAGAGTTAGTGCTCAGGTCCCAACCGCTAGAAGAAAATGGAGCACCACTTAACCTTTTTAGACTAATGCTCCCAACGACAAATGATTTATAAATAACAATACAACGGAACGTACGGTACGAGATGTCCACGTTTCATCCATTTATTGGATTCTGAAGCATCGTGTTTGTCCGATGTTTCTGAATCCTCTTGCCCCTTAAATGCTGCACAGTAAGCCGTTTTGATATATTTTGCGCATCTATGATGTGCAACATATAGGGGAAATGGATGTGTTGTCAGCCTAAATGCCCTTAATTTGGGCCCACACATAAATTCAGCAATCGACTAAATTTGAAATAGCGACCAAAAATATCCATAAGTACCGTCCCAATGACGCGTCTACCTAAATAAAATTGATAAATAGCAGATTTTTAGCGATGGGCCCAATCTTAGATCCATAGGCCAACATTAGAGCCATTTCCCCTACCAAATAGAAAAAAAGGTGATGAAGGTATATCTATCATTTTTCACGATGCTTTCATGAACTGGCTGTGTTGGTGTTGGATTAGATAAGATTAGATTAGATTAGATAAATGTTTAAAAAAATCGGTATTTATTGGTATTTACAATTTAAAAAAATATATATATATTTGTGCCGTTCTTGTAGGAGAAAATTATAAAAATTACTTTCCAGGAGAAGCCAGAAATAATGTCCAAGAAAGATTGAATTAGCTTCTCCAGGATGCCGAAAAAACCTTCAGAGAAAGAATTGAGAAGCACTTCTTAAGGAAGTTTGCAAAAAGTTCTAAGAAGAGTCGGAAAATCATCCCGGATGCCATCCAAAACAAATATTGAGAAAGTTCAGGCAAAAATTTGAAAAAAAATTGAGAATTGGAAAAAGTAAAGTATTTTTGGAATAGCCCCTGGAATTGGCCGTGGAAGTCATAAGAAGCTAAGAAAAACCTTCCAATAGAAGTTGGAAACAACCTATGGAGAAATTTCCAGAAGAAGACGAAAGAAACTTCTGGGAGAATTTCCTAGATACATACGGTAGAAGCTTGATTTAACTTCCTGGAGAATACGGAGGAAACTTCCTGGATTGGAAGAAACTTTTGGAGAAAGTCGGAAGCCAGACGGCAGAAAGAAACTTCAAGGAGTAGTTGGGTTCTTTATCCAGCAATTTTCCTAATACACTGGAACCTCCATTTACGAACCAAAACGGGGGTTCGTAAATCGAATTAGTGCGTAAAAAAAGAACTCGTTATTTGGGATTTACTTCGTCAAAAGAGGTTTTTGAAAATATTGTCAAATACCCTACAATATGGGTATTTTTGGAATCGGAGGGACGTGTAGGGACCGGAAATCGATGTCTGTTGCCATTTTGAAATCCAAGATGGTGGTTTCCGGTTACAGAAAAACTTGGAAATTCTGCCAAATAGCCCACAATATGGGTATTTTTGGAATCGGAGTGACCTGTGAGAACCGAGAATCCATGCCTGACACCATTTCGAAATCCAAGATGGAGACATTCGGTTACAGAAACACTGGGAAATACTGTCAAATACCCCACAATATGGGTTTTTTGGAATCGGGGTGACTTATTAGGACTGAAAACCCATGTCTGACGCCATTTTGAAATTCAATATGGCGACTTCCGGTTCCATAAAAACATAAAAATAATGTTAAATAACCTACAATATGGGTATCTTAAGAATCGGGGTGACGTGGTGGTATTTGCCAATTTTTCTGTAACCGGAAGCCGCCATCTTAGATTTCGAAATGGCGTCAGACATCGATTTCCGGTCCCTAAACGTAACTCCGATTTAAAAAATACCCATATTGTGGGGTATTTGGCAGAATTTCCAAGTTTTTATGTAACCGGAAGCCATCATCTTGGATTTCAAAATGGCGTCAGATATGGATTTCCGGTCCCTACACGTCACCTTGATTTCAAAATACCCATATTGTAGGGGTACATGACAGAATTTCCAAGTTTTTATGTAACCGGAAGCCATCATCTTGGATTTCAAAATGGCGTCAGATATCGATTTTTGGTCCCTGCACATCACCCTGATTCCAAAAATACCCATGTTGTGGAGTATTTCACAGTCTATCCCAGTTTCCCAAAATCACAAAAAAAAAAAATCGTTTGGAATTTACTTAGTAAAAAAAAACTTCGTTATTTGGGATTTACTTCGTAAAAAGAGGGACGTAAATTGAATACCTCGTAAAAAAGACTTCGTAAATGAAGGTTTCAATGTATTCATAAAACATCCCTCAAGACCCCGAAATATCGCTGAAGTTTTTCTAACATTTCGGAAATGCACTTCGGAATATCCCATGTTTCCTAGAAACTCCTTGAAGGCTCCAGCAATGTTCCTGAAGTGAATGGGGCTGTTTTGAAGTTCTCTGATCATTCATGAAATACTGGGAAACTACCGGAAAATCTCTTTTCTTATTTGAAGGTCTCTAGACTTTCTTGAAGATCTAAGAACATCTTGAGTGCTCTTGAAATCAGCATTTTCTATTCTTAAAAGTTCTCGAAGCTTACAATGTTCTCACAATTTTCTAATGTTCCTTTACATACGTTTCCAAAACTATCATGACCCTCTCTCATGAACTTTGCTGAAGTTTTCGGAGAATCTCCGAGTTTTCCCGAACTCCTTTAAAAATTCAGAAACTCCCTTGACATTAATGTATCTGTTCTGATGTTCTCAGAGCATCCCTAGAGTTCTCGCAATAGTCCTGAAACAAATGGAACTGTCCTGAAAACCATTAAATTTCCCTGAAGTTTCTCGGGTTCACGAATTTTAACAAAAGTTACCTTTACAGATCTGTAAACTTACCCATTATTTCTTTAAAATGCCTGCAGTTGTCCTGAAGCTAGTAAAACCGCAATAAAACTTTGGAAGCTTCTGGAAGTGGAAAAATGAACATTTTGATGGACCTATTTGATCACTGAACAAAAGTATTTCATGATTCCCAAGAATTACCAAGATGAGCCATCAGCTGTTTCTCGATTCCTGGGTAGCCAAAAACGGTGAGGAAATGTAAACAATAGTCGAAAGAGTATTGTTACGTTTGGGACACTTTGTCCCTACAGATTCTTCTGGATTGTGATATCTTTTTGAAATCACAAACGTGCTCGTTGGTGGTTAGAACAATAATGATCTTTATTCAAAATTATATTCCTTAACACATTTTTTCCTACGGGAGACACCTGAAGTCATTGTGTGACAGTTTATGTAAACGATCACCAATCAGCGATCGATATTAACAAACGAGAGAATGAGAGAGTGAGAGAGAGAAAGAATTTGGAGAAGGCAAATTGGTTAAGTCGGTTGCGCTGAAAACGGCTTAGCAACTAGGAATATCGGTTGCCCGGAGTGCGCCTTGGCGACAAGCAATACGATATCCTTAGACGCCGAGTATGGGTTATTGAATTTGTTTTAGCGTTCATCGAACTGCTCCATGCACTTGCTGCGTAAGGAGTTCGATGTCCGAGTGAGGCATGGGAAAATGTTTGTTACTAATTGAAAACTGAAATGATTTTTGGAAATTGATGACATGTGAGTTGCGCATGTCACAATATCAAGCATAAGACATTGATAGATGAATATTTAATTTGAGCAGACTCAAAGAATTTGAGATATTCAAAAAGTCGCTCACTATAGTTTTCTCTGGCAGCTCTGCACGGACAGGCAATAATCATTTTGAATATTTAAAAAATCGGTATAAATCGATATAAAATCCCAAAAAAATCGGTATTCCGGCAACCCTTATCTGTATATCGGTATCAAGTTTGAAAATCGGAATAAATACCGATAAATCGGTACATATGGCAACGCTGGTTCTGAGGCATAACATCTTTGATCACGTGATCAGGGAAGCAAAGCCGTTGGTCCCCGGTTCATGAGTTGATGGGTCGATAGGTAGGGTCCAGGTGTGGGAGCTGTCTCCCTGGCGTCGGTGGCATTGGTACTCAGAACGGAAAGCAAGATCGACGGAAAACAAATCAAGGAAAAAAAGGATTATCCGAGGACTTCAGGGTAACTCCAAAATGTTCAGAGAAGCTTCATGAACGTTAGGAAAATGTGGGAGCATTTTAAATGAAGTGCCGTTTCAAGATGTGAGGCAAACTCAGGGAAGATCATTGCAGTTCCATTAATTTAAGAAAAATGTCAGGAGGTAGCCAGATTTCCTAGCAATTTAGAGAACTTCAGAGATGTTAAGAAAAGTTAAGATTTTCTTGGAAAACCTTTAAATTTGTCGAACCTCTTAACGGAATCCCTTTACGAAGAGCTATGAATGGGTTGGTTTATTTCCTTTAAATTCCGTTATAATTACTTATCTTTTGACAGATACGCGTATTTCGTCTACTACTTGCAGACTTCATCAGTACCAAGTATCAAGTGGTGTTGAGTACTTGGCACTGATGAAGCCTGCAAGTAGTAGACGAAATACGCGTATCTGTCAAAAGATAAGCAATTATAACGGAATTTAAAGGAATTAAACCAACCCACTAATTGCTCTTGGATTTTCAGGAAAGTTAAGGGATTCTTAGGATAGATATTTTAAAATCAGGGCGGTACCAAGAAGTTAAGAAGAAATGGAAGAATTTTAGAGATATTCCGAGTACTTTACGGGAGATCAAAAAACCACAGGGAAGTTCCATTAGCTTAAGGGAAATTTCAATATAAATTGAAGAAGTTTAGAGAACTTCTAGGAAATTTTTAAAGCTTCAGGATCTTTCTAGAATTTCAGAAAAATGTCAGGAACTTCAGAGAAGATTCATGCACATTGGGAATATTGAGGGAACTTTAGAGTCCAGAGAAGTACAGGAAAATACAAGGATTTAAAAAAAAAAGTACCGTGAAAATCAGAGTAGCTTTAAAAACGTTGAAGGAACTTCTAGGAAGTTCCATTAAATCCAGGAAGATTGAACTTTGAGAAGAGAATTTCAGGGAATTCCAGAGAAATTCTTGAATGTTTAGAGATTTTAAAGAAAGTTACGTGAACTTCAGAGTAGTTGCGAGAATTTTTGGAAAATCACGGCTGTTTTATGAACAGCTAGTAAATTTTTGGAACCAGTGCTGTCACCCCTGCCTTCTCAAATCCATGTGCTCTTATAAATTAGCCCATAATTGTGTATTATTTGAGAATGTACACATAAATCAATTATCTCTGATTAAAACTTGAGTACGGATAAAATGTGTTCGCAATCAGTTTGCCATCAAACTTGAACCTACTTTTTTTAAATTCGCTTTTAGGTTCAGACGTTTTGCTCTCTAAACCTGACCTTCATCATGAGATATAAATTTGTACCCCCCTTCGTATAGCGCAAAATGATTTACGATCTCAAACTTAAACCAGCCAAAGATCCCAATTTCTGGAACCAAACGTTTATTTTTTAAATTCATTTATTTGTCAAGGCTCAATTGCGTTAGCTTTGCGGAGCCGTAATTCAATACATATTAACAATATTTCTTATAGACTACCATAGCATTGGGCGATCTTGAGGCAAAAATCGATTCATATTTTTTTTCAATAATCGTTTCACCGATTTAATCAATCATTTTGAATCGATCTTTTGAATCGATTCATTTTTCAAAATGGCACAAAAATGTTTCAAATATAACGGATCATAGGAAAGTTGGTGCAAATTAAGCCAAGTTCAGCCTAGAGTTTACATAAGCTATCTTGTTATGAAATTTAACCTATAATAGTCATTAAGTGTGATGACGCAGTAAATGTTGTGATTGTAACATGCATCACTGCTGGTCATTGAAATAGGTGTAGGTAAAATAAATACGACATTTTAGATTATGCTCATTCAACTTAATTTTATTCGACTTTAAAGTTAAGCATTTGATAGTGTAATAAAAATTAAGTAATTGCACGAGAGTACTCAAAGTTAAAACATTAAATGACTCACTCATTATAATCAAATATAAAATATGCCTGATCAGTGAAATAAGTGTGTTGCATAAAACTATAGTATAGAAAGTTTGAAACTAATCGTATGAGTTTTATTAGACTAATGCCGCTTAGTAAGCGCTGTGCCCTCCATTGTTAAGTAGAACCTTGTTCAATCTTCTTGGCATTGACTCAACCAAGCACTGACAAGTTTTCTTTGGTATAGCATACCACTCTTTTTGAACTGTGGTCCATAGTTGATCTTTATTTGAAAATGATTGACCAGATAACTTTCTTTTAAGATCGTTCCATAAATTTTCGATGGGGTTGATGTCAGGAGATTGGATAGGCCATGAAATAAACGACACTTTGTTTGCACGATACCATTCCTTTACATACTTAGAAGTGTGTTTCGGATCGTTGTCTTGCTGAAAATGCCATATAAGAGTTCTCTTCTGCATAAGGGAGCATAACCTCCTCCGTGATATCTTTGTATTCAAATCTGGTCATGATCGAATTAATACGGAAAATGGGACCTACTCCATACCAAGAAAAAAAAAAACCCAAAACCATGATGCTATCACCTCCATGCTTTACGGTCTTTACCGTGTACCGCGGATCGAACTCTTCAACGGATGGTCTACGTGAGAATTTAGAAAATGACTATTTTGATTAAATTTGACATGTGGAAGTTTATGCTCAGGATTCTTGTTAAGGTAAGTGATTTAACAGATTATAATATTCGTTATATTGATTTTAAATAAACGATTTAAAAAACGGAAGATTAACATATGAAACAAAACGATTACATGGTCGAAGCGTAAAAGGAGTACGAAAAGTACTTAATTCAGATATCTCAAAACTCATCCGAGAGGGATCCCAAGAAAGCCAACTTTGAAGAGTAGCCTCTCTGACGGAACACTTGTTACCATTCTTGATGAATAGTTTCGAGCAATGGGGCTTACATGGGGATATACACTACGGATTTTCCCCCAGCATCGAAAAAGATCGACAGAACGTGGGAAAACAGGCTGATGCAAGATTTTTTTTAATTCTGCCTATTTGCCTCCATGATGACCCAGTTCTGACATAGCAGAGGACTGATGAACCTGAAATATGTCATAAGAAGTGAATGTTTGTACATGTTTAGATTAATAACTTTCTTTACCATTTCGTCAAAAATATCCCACAGGCCTCCGATTGGTTTTGGTGGGGGACAAATGTGTGCAATCATCGTATACTCTTTCGGTACTATATATCTGCCCAGACAACATTTAACTACCTCGAGCGTGAGCTGAAGACTCCAGGTACAGATCAACATTAAATTGCAAATGCAAATGCACTGAATTTTTTTTTGTTGGACCGAAACAAAAATCGAATAAAAAGGATCGATCCAGTCGAATTGTGTCGTGTTTTAGATCGATTCAAAAAATCGAATAATCAAATAAAAAGAATCGATGTTTTGTGTTACGATCTAGGATCGCCCATTTCTAGACTACACAACACTACAATCCGAATCAAATTATTAAACTTTCATGATATTTAAAGTTCCCTGAAAATTTTTTCTGGAGATTTAAGTGCTTTCTTGAAGTTATTGGAACTTCTCTAAAGATCTCTGAACTTCAATAAAACTCTCTTAACTTGTCTGCATTTCTTAGAACCTTTCAAACGTTCTCACAATTTTCGTTAGGTAAATTGAACAGCTATGAAGTAATTTGTCCATGATGTTTTCTTTACTTCTTTGAAGCTCATGGAACTTGCCCAAAAATTTGCCATTTATTCATGAAGTTTCCTACATTTTCAAGAAGGAATTATTCAATCATTCCATTAATTTTCCTGATGTTCATGGTCTGTCCTGAAGACTACAGAATTTTAATTTTTTTTTTGATCATTCCTGAAATTTATTTGGACAGTTATTTTGACATCCTTGAAAATCTTGGAAGTTATAGAAAATTTCTTGACACTTTTCTTAAATTCCTGCAATTAACTTGAAGTTAATTGAACTGCCCTGAGGATCTTTAATCTTCCACGATTCTTCTGAAGATACAAATTTTTAACTTCTGTGAAAATCTATGGAATTCCTGAGATTTCCGAAACATCATCTTAAAATTTCCCAAAATTCTGGACTTCCAGAAGTTATTGACATTGCCATTAAGGAGGAGGAGTCTCTGAGCATCCCCGAAGAGACCTAACTTCCCTGAGATTTTTTGAATACATTCAAAGTTTCCTCAATTTTCATCAAGTTATCTGAACTTCTTGATGCTCCTGAAATTTTCAGAACTTCTTAAAAGATTATGCGATTTTACTGAGGCTGAGCGAATAACCTTGATGTGCTCAAAGCTTTCCTGAAGTTCCCGAAATTTTATAGAAGTTCTTGGAACTCCCGTTATTAACCTGCCGTCTGTTCATGATACTTCCGCGAAAGACTCGATCCTTAATTCATTCTTCGAAATTTCTGCATAGATCCTAGAATTTTTGAGAACCTCTCTGAAGATCTTTAAATATTCTTAAAGATCTCATTACTCATCTGATTTTCTGATCTACCTTATTCGACTCTTATTCCTTGGAGTACGCCACTGCTGCGAAAATTGAAATGTGAGAAAAATGCCGAACAACGTAAGCATCGTGCTCTACAGTCGTCTGACAGCAAGCTTGGATTCCAACGTGCTAGTAAGGCGTATCGCAATTTGAATTCAGCTTTGTACAAGGCTCATTTTAGTGGTGTTAGCGGCGCCGGTGGTGTAGTGGTAAGCGTGATAACCTCTCACCCCAGCAGGCCTGGGTTCAATCCCAGTCGGCGCCACCGCGATGTTCTGAGGCATATCATCTCTGATCACGCCTTCCTTCGGAAGGGAAGTAAAGCCGTTGGTCCCCGGTTCATGAGTTGATGGGTCGATTGGTAGGGTTCAGGTGTGGGAGCTGCCTTCCTGGCGTCGATAGCATTGGTGCTCAGCACGGAAAACAAGATCGACGGAAAACAAATAAAGGAAAAAAAAGGCTCATGTCATGAGAGTGCAGACTAATCTTCGGAGAAATCCAAAAAGCTTTTGGAAGTTCGTCAATAGTAAGCGGAAAAGTTCATCTGTACCGAGAAACGTGATTTTTGACGACGTCGAAGCGAAATCTTCCACTGAAAGCTGCGAACTGTTTGCCAGATTTTTTGCTTCTGTGTTTGACCAAACTCCTGCCTCTGAAATCGAAGCTGAGTCTGCTGCTTTAGACATTCCCATGGACTTCATTAGTCTGTCGACATTCGTAGTTACTCCTGCAATGATCATATCTACTGCCAAAAAGTTGAAAAGTTCGCTTTCTGCTGGTCCCTACGGTATACCATCGATTTTGATTTGCCGCTGGGCTGTTGACTTAGCTGAGCCACTGTCTGCAATTTTCACCCGGTCGCTCGATGAAGGGGTTTTTCCTGAGGTAAGGAAGCAGTCATTTATGTTTCCCGTCTTGAAAAATGGTGACAAGAAAAACGTCAGGAACTACAGAGGAATAACGAGCTTATCAGCTGCGTCAAAGCTGTTTGAAATAATTGTCAGCGATATGATTCTACGCCAGTCGCACAGCTATATTTCTACCGTTCAACACGGTTTTATGCCTGGAAGATCGGTCACGACGAATCTACTAAGCTTCACCAACACTTGCATAACTGCTATGGAAAGCAAGGCTCAAGTTGATGTCATCTATACTGACCTGAAGGCGGCTTTCGACAAGATCGATCACAATGTGCTGTTGGCTAAACTGTCACGTCTCGGATCATGCTCTAAGCTAGTGTCTTGGCTGAAACTCCGCGTTAAATTTTTGTTTTTTTTTTTTTTTTTTCTTTATTAAAGAGACTTTCAGCCTTGGGCTTCCTCCGCGTTAAATTTGACTCCTGTGTTTCTTCGACCTTCTGCAATACATCCGGTGTTCCCCAAGGAAGCAACTTGGGACCATTATTGTTCACACTGTTTTTCAACGACGTTGCTTCGAAATTAGGCTTGAACTACGTGATCATCTACGCCGATGGCCTGAAAATATGTTTAGTTATTCGCTCAACTGAAGATTGCCACCGTTTGCAACATATTCTAGACCTATTTTCTGACTGGTGCCATCGGAACAAGTTAATTATTAGCATACCGAAGTGCTCTGTTATGACCTTTCATCGTTCAAAACAACCGATATTGTTCGATTACCGCATCAAGGGTACTTCACTTAAACGAGTTGAAGTGATTACTGATCTCGGAGTTGTGCTGGATCCAAAACTGACGTTCAATTCTCACTACACTTCGATAATTGCCAAGGCGAATCGACAGTTGGGCTTTATTTCGAAAATTGCAAAGGATTTTACGGATCCATATTGCTTGAAATCCTTGTATTGCGCGCTGGTACGGCCAATTCTCGAAACCGCTTCTGTTGTTTGGACTCCAAATGATGTTTCCTGGACCTTAAGGATTGAACGTGTCCAGCGATGATTCATCCGGCTAGCACTGCGTCATCTACGTTGGCGCGATCCGTTGAACCTCCCTGCCTATCCCGATCGATGTAGACTGTTGGGCATGGACACCCTTGAAAGAAGGCGAAGACTACAACAGGCGACATTCGTGGCGAAGTTGCTAAATGATGAAGTCGATTCTCCCCGGATACTTTCTATGTTGGACTTTCGTGCTGCTCAACATCCTCTTCGGCAGCGGTCACTACTACAGGACAGATTTCACCGTACTTTGTTTGGATATAATGAACCAATATCGTCGATGATTCGAGCTTTTTCGGTGGTGGAGGATCTCTTTGAGTTCGGCGAAACTTCTGGTCGTTTTAAAAATAGAATTACTAGTTTGTCAATTTTGTAGCTGTTTTGAAAATGTATTCTCATATTCATTAAGACCACATATCTTCGATGAATTACAAATAAATAAATAAATAAATAAATTAATTAATTAATAAATAAATAATTAAATAATTAAATAAATAGATAAATAAATAAATAAATAAATAAATAAATAAATTCCTTTGAGATCTTTGAACCCTACACGAGGTAATCCTAATTTGATATCGATTTGAAAAATTCCTCTTCGACCCTTCGGATTTTTATATTAATCAGCTTGGAAGTCAATTTTGAGAAACTTTTTTATGCTGCCATGGCACCTAAACGCAAAAGAAAAGGGCAATCTCTTGATCCCCCTTATGATGCAATTGATTTGAACAATCAATTTGATATGCTCACGGATGATGATAATGATCCATCATTCAGGTAAAATTCTAATAAACTTTCCCGGATTGATACAATGAAAGAAAAGGTCCCCCCTATTGTGGTAACCACTTTCGATTTCCATCATCTTAGCACGGAACTTTTGAATTTCGTAAAATTCAAGTTTTCACTTTAAATTGGTCGTTGGGGTGAACGCCGTGTATCGGCGTAAACCTTGGGTGGATTAAAACGTCTTCTCAAGTATCTCACTGAGAAGCAACACACATTTTTCACTTTCAACACCAAAACCGAACGTGGTGAATCTCTGGATCGGATCAAAGATGAATTGACAAAATTACTTGGAGTTGAGCCAGTCCATGTTATCAAATGAACATTGAATCCCGTCCTGGCGATTCGTGCAACGGGATTTATAAAGATTTTTATTTAGTTCACTTCAAGTCTAGTGAACTAAACAACCTTAAGGGGGTATTCCCAATCTTTTGCCTTTTTTCGGCCTGTTTTTCAATTAATTTTTTTTTCAAGGAAAATGAATAGTAATGCGCCTTACTCTTTGGGATTCTTGTTTATTGAACATTAAAGTTTACAAATAAATTTTTTTCGACATAAAAAAAGACATTATTGACGTCACAAAATGGCGGCAAACAGACCCCTGTTCGCCGCAAACGCCTGGACGGGCGAAGACTTTTCTCTGGAACGGCTTCATCTGAAACAGATTTCGTGATGAAATTAATAATCTGCATAAGATTCTCTGGAGCTTCTCCCGTTGGCAGCAAAAAATCTTGCAAATTAACAAAATGGCGGCCATATGAAAAAAAAAAGCGATTTTTAGCCCGCGTTTTGCAGTTTTAAGGTGCTTCAAACAATGTTAAATGTTAATATTTTTGGCAAAAGTAGGAGAAGCTCCAAAGAATTTAATAAGGAACAAAATGCGCAAAGATTCAAGTCAATATCTCTTATAGTTTCTGAGAAAAATCTTCGCCCGATAAAAAAATGTGGTTTCGAGAAAAACGCGTTTAAAGTTTTGACTTTAGTTAAAACCATTTTGGGGGTTCTTACCATTAGTCAGCTATGCCTGGACACCGAATTCGCTGATCGGAAAACGGCTTGGGGGGATGAAAGTATATATATAAAGTATATATATAAAGTACAAAAAAACGTGAAAAAAAAATTTGATTTTTTGAAAAAAAAAAAAGATCGGGAATACCCCCTTAAGGCCTAAGAAAAAGCTAGCCTTATGCTCCATGTCCGGTTGAAGTGGGAACACTTCAGGAAGACTGGAGGAAATTTCCAAAACCTCACCCAGTGCCGTAAGTTCCAGGGATGGGGTCACGGAACAAAACATTGCTACATGCCAGCTAAATGCATGAATTGCGATAAATTCTCTTACGCAAAGGACGCCTGTCCTGTGAAGGAAGATCCTAAGATATATAAATGTTCAAACTGTGTTAAAAATGACAAATACAATTTTTGGGAATGTATGACTCGCAATTTCGTTCTAAGCAACAGTTTGGAAACGCTCCATGCTCCCGACCCGGTACTAACATCTCTGCTGTAAACAACGGTCAGTGAGGAACAAATTCTTCATTCGTATCCGTACATATAGCTCACAAGATCCAGATTCTTCATTTTACATGCTGCTGCTAAAATTGTTCAACAAATCAATCAATCAATGGAGCTACCTATGGTGCTATTGCAGCTGGTAGAAATCGAAACCAAAATTCTAACCAAAATATATCTTATAGAAATTTGGATGATTTTGAATAAGGTAATATTGCTGCTTCTAAAGTGGAATTTTTACAGAAATCATTAATCGACATGATTATTGATATGCTGAAAACTAACTCCATGTTTGATGCTATTCAAACTGGATTTAAATCTCCTAATGACATAAATAGTCATGACTTTGAAATTCAGTACTTGCAGTGTAAAAAAGTAAAAAAGTAGTAATCGAAAATCGTATCTGTTATAGTTTAAAGTGATAGTGAAAGTAAATAGTGAAAGTTGAAGTGTCACAATAGTAGTTGAAGTAAAATGAAAAACAACGTAAAGGTATTCAATTATTCTAGCAGCACCTGTGGTGTAGTGGTAAGCGTGATTGCCAGTCACCCCAGCAGGCCTGGGTTCAATTCCAGTCGGTTCTCCCGGGATGTTCTGAGGGAAGTTAAGCCGTTGGTCCCAGGTCCAAGAGTTGATGGATTGATAGGTAGGGTCCAGGTGGGGGAGCTGCCTCCCTGGCGTTGGTAGCATTGGTGCTCAGCACGGAAAACAAGATCGACGGAAAACAAACCAAAGGAAAAAAATACAATTATTCTTCTAAAGCGCTCATCAATCAATTAATATCATATTTTGGTTGAAAACCTATAAAATTAATTTCCAAACAATCTTCAAAATGATTAGAAAGGTTGTGATAACGTGATGTTATTTTTATAAATGTGGTCGAGAAATTCTTCCAATATGTGGCAGAGCGAGGAGAGGTGTTTAAATTTGGACAAATTTTGCGTGACATAATTAATGAACTCTCCCCTGTCTGCCGGCGCATCCTTCTCCTTGTTTACCACGTTAGAAATTGCCACTTTCCCCACTTTAGCATGAACCGGAACATCTTTTGCCCATGCTCACCCTGTCAGCCTCATAAACCGTGAATCTCATCGTTCAACCGCAGCAACGGAGTGGCTTTTGATCTTTCATACCGCACCCAGCACCAGATCTAAATAACAAATTAAACTGGACTAAGCGATTTGTAAATGACAATTTAATGGCACTTTATGGCACTTTCGTATCGGGTTTGATGGCTGGACCACACCTACGCGATCAACGCGTTCCGTCAGCTAACACCTCATCTAAATCAGAGTGTGATCGTTGCCGCCAGCCAGTTTGAAGCGCTCGCTTGTTCCCACCTTGGACCATAATGTATTCAACTCGCACACCGCGACAGCAGCATACACCGAGCTGCCGACAGGAAATCGAACTGAATCAATTCTGGCACGTTCGAATAGGCAATTTCTTTTGTGCTACGACCTCGTGTGCTCCGGGAGAGATAAACCCAAAATCGTCAAGCCTTCGAAGAATTCCACCGAAAACAACAAATGGCTTAGAATTTCAAATCATCATCGTCCGCGAGCGGATTGGACGGGTTGAAGTCGTCGTTTGCATAACAAAGCTCTGTTCCAAGTTGTTTATTTGGCCACGCGACGAAATCAAATTCCATCGTGCTCAGTCAGTAGGTCCTATGCTCCTACTAGTAGTGCACACGGGTCATGCCGAGAGTGGATTGGATGGGAAGAAAGTAAGCCGGAGTTCGGGTGCGTTATTTATGCATAAGCAGATTCACATGGTGAAAGATGTGCACGATCGGTCAAGCAACGAACCTCAACCGAATTTAATGACAGGCTTCCTTTTTCGATGAACGACTCGTAACAAAGTGACAAGTAATTGCTGACCGCGGGTGATTATATTAATTAGCGTATTTTTGTAGTGGAGAATGCAAAGAAGAAAAACATTCACCGAAAATTTTTCCCTCTAAATTTAGCACTGATGCTTCGTCGTGGTCTTGTTTGAATGAATCACCCCTCTGGCAGTGGGCTGTACTTTGTAACGAACTGCACAGTCAGTGGGCCCTTGCTTAAATATTTACATAAATCCATCGTTCGGCAATTATGCCCGGATCGAAACTCATTGTAATTCATCACCAGGGCTCTCCGTCCAGCTGTGACGGCTGACCTGCGAGGCATCAACGCCGCATTCACCGTTTAATGACGATTAATCGATGACCATTAGTCAATTTTTCCACAACTCTCTCGCGGTCCGTGATCTGATCTCAGGTCAACTTTGGAAACGCGCTCCAAAAAACTCATCGTGATAATTAAACTTTTTCTCACACGTCCGCTGCTCCACGCTCCACCAAGCCACCAACTTGTGTGAAACGTATGATTTTTCGGCTGAGTTTTGATTTGAGATCATTTTTCATCCGTACCCCTTCGGAAACCCAACGACTATGATTGATCTTCGTTCGCATTACCTTCCCTTCGGACACTGGACCATACGCTCGCACGCGCACTCGTCCTTCACTGCGGTTAAACCAGAACCTAATTTCTAACAATTCCCCAAACAAACAGACCAAATCACCTCGGAGAAAAGGAAAACAACAACAACTTTCAAGACAGACACGCCGAAGCCCAAAACTCAAATTAATCCATAAATATCTTAATAACCACACGTTTCGGAAAGTAGTGGACATAACGGCACGGTCTACACTTGACACTCGCCAAAGCGTACGCCATACGGTTTGCCAAATCGCAACGGTTTCCTCCCATCATCCCGAAACCCAATCCATTAATCATCACCGCAGCTCTCAATCCACTCGGTCACCACAAGCCAACCAAAATCACATGTCCTGTCAAACGCTGCCGTCCGCTCCACCCGAATGCTTCACTTGCTCGGACGGTTTTCTGTTTTTCTCACACCCGTGGCAAACAGCGCCTCAATGGTCTCGATAATTCGGACGCCCTATGAACGAGCGCACCGCAATCGGATTGTAGATGCTAATAGGAGATTGATTAATCAATCAGGATGACCTCAGTGGGTCAACTCGCATTCGAAAGAGAAACAAAAATGCGTTCGTTTGTCTCCAGCTTCACAGACAAATGTAGGCATAACACAACGATGCAATCACCTATCAATTATGGTGATTATTGATGAGTGCCTTCAGTTGGGCTGAACCGGGAAATGGCACACATAATACACACACACACACACGCGCGCTTCACAAACGTACCTGACTTTATAAACGATGATAAGGAGCTGATCGATATGACCGGCAGGTTTCACTTTTACAGATGTTGATTGATTGGATGGGAATTGGAATGAGCGCTGAACTCAATTTGTGATTCCACAGAATAAGAGATCGCTGCTAATCTATGAAACAATATTTATGATGCACTGGTACATAGTTGGGATAATAAATAGGTGATGGAGCTGTGTTTCAGTTACCGGAATCGGAACCGGATCGAATGGGACCATGATTTTCACTACAGATGAAAATGCTCTGCGAATCGTTGGAACAAACCGCAAATACCTTCGTAACAGTCCAAAAGATTATAATTTTTCAGTTGTTGATTGATGTAATGAAACTATCATTTACTCACTCACCTGCTGTTTGGCATCGTCGAAGAAAACATTCGTCTGCTGGCCCATGGTATCGAACCGAACTGGATCCGGTGACAGTTTCAGGTAGTATAGCTGGAAGTCCGTAATTTAATCCATATATTATGTGGTGAGCTCCAATTTTTCAGATGCACATATAAATTTTGTTCGAATTCAGGAGTGTTACTGCGCATTATCAAAACAAAAATTCAACGATAACAAGTCAGAGGGGCCTAACTCGAAATGTAAACAATGATTTTGAAGGTCTATTTGTCTAGATCTAGAATGTCAACACCGTCACGCAAACTAACAACACCATCTGATCGAGCAGAGTTTGCATGGGCGAAGCCAGATGGGGCCTGGTGTGTGAGTGTGGGGGGGGGGGGGGCAACTTAAATCCATTTAACCCCCCTCCTCTCTCCGTTTACAATAAGTCATTTTTGACGTAGACTATGTCTTACGGGAAGGTACTGAGGTAAATCGAAAATCTAAAATTGCGACCGTCACGAAAAGGTGTAAGGTTTTGAACGCTTACAACTTTGTCATTTAAAGATGAAATTTAAATCCAAATAGAAAATCGATAGAAAATAACTCTAAAAATGTGCTATAATAAATGCTCTTGCAATTTTTCATAAACAACTGCTCAAAATGTTTAAATAAAAAGAAATAATTTATCACTTTTTACGTGGCCAATTCCGGTACTTCCTCCACTGCCGCTCAACCAACGTTTGTCAGCCGCATCTGCATCGGCCCCCTCTGGTTCTCATACAGCACACGCAACACCTGGCTTCCCCCCAGGTTTCAATGGTGACAAGATGGTGCATCCCTCCCTCCAAAGGAAAGTGAACCGTCGCTGTACACCTCTGCGGAAATGTGGAGTATTTTCACCGAGATGCACAACATGATGAAAAGGTGTAAAACCCGCGACGACCAGATTCAGGTCATAGGCTAGCTGCTGTACAATTATGGGGTCAAATGAGCCCCGCAACATGCGCTTTGCAAATTGGAATCCTTGCTCAATCCGAGCAAAAAAGACCGAGCTAGCCTCAATCCTGAATGAACACAACATTGACGTCGGTATCCTTACCGAGACCCATCTCAAACCAGAGGATAGTCTTGCCATACTTGATTTTCGATTGTTCAGACTCGATCGCATCAGCTCCAGAGGGGGAGGGGTAGCGATTGTCATTAGAAGCAACATATGCTGCTGCCTGCTGCCGAGTTTTCATCTTCAAGTCATCGAAGCCATCGGTGTGGAAGTTTCCACTTGTGTTGGCTCTATCACCATCATTGCGGAATATTGCCCCAAGCAAGTCAACATAAACGACGGGTCGGCATAAAAACTGCGACAGGATATCATGAAGTTAACTCAGCGGCAGAGCAAGTACATTATCGCCGGGGACCTCAACGCGAAACACCAAGCCTGGGGAAACAGCAGAAACAACATGAACGGCATTATATTAAACGACGACGTTGAAAAAGGTCACTACAACATCTTGAGCCCGGATTCTCCCACCCGGTTGAGTCGATCCGGAGCTCATTCAACCATCGATTTTTCTACATCTCCAATTTGGCCAAGATCTCTAAACCAGTCGTCGTTCAAGAACTCAGCTCCGACCACTATCCGGTGGTGGCTGTGGTGGGACCCACCGTTAACCGATTTCAAGCTTTCCGGCGCAACTATCATCGTGCCAACTGGGCTCAGTTCCAACACTGCGTCGACACCGCTGTAGACTACGATGTCCAACTGGAATCGTTCGAAGACGTTGACTGGTGTCTGCACTCCATCGATGAAGCAATATCCCGGTCCAGGGAGCTACATGTGCCAGTATCCAGACAGGTGAGTAATACTCTGAGCCTTGACAGACACACTAAAGGCCTCATTAGATTCCGCAACACGATTCGTAGGCAGTACCAGCGTACTGGTCTGCCTATCCTGAAGACCAATTGCAACCGTTTGAACAAAACCATCCAAGCCAGGATGGTGGATCTCAGAAATGCGGACTTTGCAAACAAAATTCACTCTCTCCCAGATGGTGCTAAGCCATTCTGGAAAATGGAAAAGATTTGAAAAATAAGCCGAGGCCCATTCCTCCCCTTTCCTCTCCCTAGTAGCACGCTTGTCACATATCTGTTGAAGAAACTTCTTTACGACTTATTTCAGTCATAAACAAGTTGCTGCAACTTTTCTTAACGGAAGTGTGCTACTCGGGCTCCTAACCAAAATTCGGATCCATCTTTGCTAATAACACCAGTTTAAAGGCCAATGCTCATGGGCAACACTTTGTGAATTCACATAACCTTGGCCACGCCATGGTGAGTCCCCACGAGCCTGCAGTATCAGAGGCAATGTCTAGAGTCGCTGCCACCCCCGTAGTTGTCCCTGACGAAAGTAGAATATCGGCTGATGAGGTAATAGCAGCGATTAAATCAACCAATAACAGGAAGGACGCTGGTGTCGATAGAGTGGTCAACCTCGAGTTGAAAAACTTGAGTGTTGACTTCTTCAAACACCTTGCAGTGGTCTTCAGAAAGTGTTTGATGCTTGGCTACTTCCCTGCATGCTGGAGGCTAGCCAAAGTCATTCCAATTCACAAGCCTGGCAAAGACCCTACCAGTGCCAAAAGCTATCGCCCCATCAGCCTCTTGTCCTCCATCTCGAAGCTATTCGAAAAACTGATACTCAACCATCTGCTGGTATTTTCAAATGATAATAACATCTTTCTCAAAGAGCAATTCGGGTTTAGGAAAGGCCACTCTACCATCCACGAACTCGCACGGGTTAGTAAAATCATCAAGCGGAACAAGTCCGTTTCCAATACATCTGCCATGGCATTGTTGGACGTTGAGAAAGCGTTCGACAATGTCTGGCACGATGGTCTAATGACAAGCTGCATAGATACAACTTCCCGATCTTCCTTGTAAAAATCTTCAAGTAGTTTGTCGGGCTGATTTCAGGTCTTCTTGAACAATTCTTCTTCTGATACGTTCAACGCTGATGCTGGGGTTCCCCAGGGTAGCCTCCTTAGTCCTACCCTCTTCAACATCTTCACGTCAGATGTTCCTCCCCTTCCGGGTGGTGGTATTTTGTCAATTTTTTTCGGATCACACTGCCATCATCTATAAGGGTCGAGTGATCCGTGCTCTGATGAGAAAACTCCAATCAGGCCTGGATGTTCTGTTCGACTATTTCAAAAGCTGGAAGATTTGTACCAATGCAGCTAAAACACAGACCATACTATTTCCGCACTCCAACTCACCTCGGCTTGTTCCGCCTGGTAACTCAAAAGTCCACCTTGATAACACTCCCATTGAATGGTCGAGTGAAGTCGTCTACCTTGGTCTCACTCTTGACAGCAAGTTGCTATTCCGATCCCATGTGGACAAAACATCCACCAAGTGCAACATCTTGATTAGGTCGCTCTACCCACTTATCAGCAGAAAGTCCACCCTTTCCCTTAAAAATAAGCTTGACGTCCACAAGCAAATCATCCTCTCCACCATTGAGTATGGAACGCCAATCTGGGAGAGTTGTGCTATGTGCCATCACCTCAAACTCCAAAGGATCCAGAACAAGATCCTTAGGATGATCCTAAACAGTCCTCCACGAAGCCAAAATTCTGAGGTCCACCGCCTGGCTGGCCTTCAGCCTCGCGAAGAGCGACGAACGGTCTCCTTGGAAAGGTTCAGAGACACATCTTCAGATCATACGTGATCTGGCACGTTAGTTAAGTTAGACTAGTAGTTACGTAGGTTATAAAAAATTTCAATTAAAACAAAATACACCTCCAAGGGGTATTCTGTTAACTAGATTAAATATGCAAATACTAAATAAGAATATCCAATGAACAAAGATGAAGAGCCAGACAGGCCAATCAATTGAAATGTAAAATCAATGTATGCATCATAATCAACAAAAATAATCGAAATTTTACTACTACTACTTCATTGAACTGTGGTTAAGCAAAGAGAAAATCTATAAAGATACTGAACGCTAGATTTAGTTTGGATTCAATAATTTGATAACCTACAAACTCGTCATTATTCTTGGGAATGTCTCCCCTTGATCACTGCATTGCCAACAACCGGACTTGCATAATCTACGTCGATATCGGAATTTGCTTACAAAGTAGCAGTCGCGATCGCTTAGGAACAATCCAAGGAGTAACGCTCACATGAACCACCGTACCAAACAAAGTGTAATGAGATTGCAACTTTTCTCGTCCAACAACAAAAGAGCACACAATACGTCAAGTGAACGCCGGTGAGCAGTGATAAGAACGCTCGTCAGGAAGATGTTAGAAAAATAGTAACCTTTTTGCTGTTCTTTGCCGGTCGTTCAGCAACCAACGGCAGCCTCCTAGAATCGATGATCATCATTAGCTGGGCACGTTGTTACGGGCTGATGCTGCTTGGACACAGTAGTGATCGTTGCAATTTATCAGCTGGGGATAGAACCGGTGCTGCGCTCATCAGGATCCGCGCAAGTTGCAGTTGTTGAACTTCTTTACGCGAGCAATCCGTCTGACGGGCGCGGAATTGTGTTTGACGTAAACAAAAAAGAAAATAGTAGAGATGAACAAGCGGAAAATCACAGAAACTTATTGCCTTGACTGGCCAAAGCCGCTCTACGGGAAGAGAGCAAGAAACAAATGATAAGCGATTAATTTTCGCTGCACTCTAATGTCAGATACAATTTGTTAATAAATGCTCCCTGGCTGACGACTCATGGGAAATAGTCGTCCGGGAGTCTAGATGAGGTCTGCCGTCCACCATCGTCGCAGATTGAGAGAGATGCCCCGAATGTAGGGGTTACGCGCACTGGCTGCGTTCACATGGGTTCACATATCAGTCGGGTTCCTACCAAGTGTGAAATGAGGTGCAATTGTGTGCCTCACGGGGAAAGAGGTGTTCCCAGAGAGTAACAAGTTGCTGTATATTTTCATTCCGTGCCTCTATGCCCGAGGGCGTCGAACGGATAGGTTTGCAACTGGAGGGCGTTGTGTTTCTTTGCTATGAAGCTGATTATGTGTGGTTGCAGTTAGCGTTCCAGCGGAGCGAGAGTTGCTCCAATGAGCCTACTCCATTCAATTGGAATTGATCGTTGATTAAACTGGAACAAAAGTAAGCACATTTTTGGCCCACATCTTGTTCAGCCTTACCACACTAACCCGGCGAATTTCTCGAAAAACAATGCCCACTGACCACTTTATCACACTTGGCCGGAATTTTTCCAATGCGGGTGGAAGCATCAGTGAACATAATCGAGCTCTAGCCCACGGCCGGGCAAGGAGTTTCCTCGGAGCGGTCGATTGTTTTCCCTAATCCAAATCTGTAATACTACACACATACACATACACATACACACGCACGCACGCTTAACAAGAAAGAGAATGGCATGCCACGTGCGAAATTCATCCGCATTCACCGCCGATTGTTGCTCCATTGCTCGTGATGATCGTCTGACGGCAGCTGGAAGATCAAGATCATGGGTAAACAGCAAGAGCAAATGCTCCAACATTGGCAGACTAGTAAACGAGGGGGCGTCATTGTTTTTCCGCAAATATTTAATCGTGCTAGGCTAGTTGGGGAAAATGAATTAAATTCCGCGGAAACAGTTCGCAGTGACGATTTGAAAACCGAAAAAGGGAAGTAGTCAATCTTTGAATGGTGGGTAAACAGATTGAGTTAAGTTTTCTGTTTCTTGATTGATTGGCGTATTCTTCTAATTTTGAGATATTTTTAATTGTTAGATGATATACTTATAGATAGTTTGCTATGCTTTATAGCCTGGGGATGGCTCGGCATATAAACCTTTCACGCCACAATTACGAGTTCAAATATCAACCCGGACAACTTTAACATTTTTTGGTTTTTCCAATATTCGTCCTTTAGAAAGTTTAACAAACCTACCGTAGATTTATCAGCTTATGGTTGTTGATTTGATAGTCGATTGTTGTGGCCAGTGTGAAATGTGATAATGTCATCATAATATTGCAACAAGCTACGTTCGCAACTCTATTCCAGCGGCGATCGGTCAGCCCCTCGCCAATTTCGCGTAGTTGCGCCTCAAATATGCGGCAATTGAATTTTTGCAGTCATCATAATTAAAACTCTTCTTACATCAAAACACATCAACCCGCTTCTTGTCAGGTTCAGGCCGTCGCACCACGACCGACACGACGCGGTCCATATCAGGTCAATCCATTGAACAGCACAAACCGCAAAAAGCCTTCCAAGGTATCTGACCATACAGTGTAGTGCACCGGCAGCAGTAGTACATAGCGTGCCTCCCGAGCAACGAGGAGCAAAAGGATTCGAGTAAGAAGGCAAAAACTGAGCTATGAGTGAACAGTTTAATTTAATTACTTGACCACAATTGCAGCGTGAAGCTTTTTGCCTTAGCTCCTGAAATGAATGCGGTGGCTGCCAACTGAAGCAGCACCGTCATCAGCAGATGTTAATAAGTGCAAAGTTTTGACAGATTATGATCAGCGTACTCAACGATGGCCTTTGTCCAGAGCGATCTCTCGAGAGCAGCTGGTGTAAAGTGCTCTTTGGATGAGGGTGAAAAGCATTCACTGCAGTGAGACAGTTGATTGAATCGATTTAGATTTGCTTCTGATAGGCTATTTGCAAGGGTGAGGTGATGATGGTGCAGTTCTGATCGACTTTAGGACCTTGTGTGGTCATAGAGCGGGTTTCATTAATGTAGTTGTCATAACCGTATCACACCCGTTTGCACTACTTTGTTTCCAATTTATGCTCCTCTTCTGAAACGATCGAATCAAATCAATTTCAGTCCCACCGACCATCAACCCAATCAACCTACCCGGCATGACATACAAACGTACGTTTCTCATTAAACCGAGCACCCGACTTTGATGATCGTACACGGCATGGGTCGATCCAATGCAGTCCATGATCGTCAGTTAGAAGCGCTGGTCGGCCGTGACGATCAGCAGAAACTTGAAACCATTAATTTTCACACATTTCGGACACTAATCTCATAATTACAGGCTATACGTTGAAATCGAATTATGTTAATGAGATACTTGGGCGCACATCATCTCACCGCGAACGATACACATCAGTTGGCCCTGCGCGAGGTACACGGCCACATCCAACGATGATGGTTGTTAGTTTTTCGGACCCTCGAAACAAAATATTTTGATAGACAGTTTTCTTCTATTTGTTTCATTCATCACTCTCGTTCTGCCCGTCGTACCCTATTTTAAAACCAACGACACGGGACTCCAATCTTCATCGATGAGAAGGGATCCCCACCCCCCACCAACATCATCCCACAAAGTCTCTCATATGAGAAAGAACACCTAATGATGAATGTGGAGAAATTGCGTGGTACCTGTCACAGACTACACACTCTGCCTTTCCTTCATATCTCGTAAATATTTTTGGAGTAGGAATTCAGAGCAACTCGATTGGACACGGGAACGATTTGTACGCTAAACAGATCAACACGAGTGCAATGAGGTCTCGTCCGCTTTGCGCTATTCCCATATTGAGCAGCGCGCTCTGAATTGGACACTGATTGGCTGGTTCGGCGGCGGGATGGACCAAACTGACAGTGATTAATAGTGGATGAGATCAAACGGTTTAACTTCGATTTACGGCCACAGTGCAAAGCGGAACTGTTTGGGGTGAGCGGAGTTACATATACCTGGAGTTTGAACGTGGGGCTTACAAAGTTGTTTGACTCAATCAGGGGTGTTTCGTTTGACTAACTAGTTTATGAATTTTATGATTGGCTAATGTATGATCGATATGAGTAGAACTGTTGTTTCCTAAGATGGCATTTGGATTGTCATATTGAACTACGACAAGAATGGCTACAAGTTACATATATGTCGGATATATGGTCACAATAAATTAATCTCCAATTACATGTGCATGTGCATGTCAAGGCTCTACTCCGCAGAGAATTTCTCACGCTTCACTGTCCCGTATTTCTCCAGCACCATTGCTAGATCGCGGTCAAGAACTTCCGGTGGTGAATCGTACACACGCACATATTGAACGTATTCTCCGCATGCCTTTCCATTTGCATAGCAGAAAATTAAATCTCCCGAGTTAAACTTCAATATATTGATAGTTCTTATTAAATCTATATGAAAGTGCTTTCTTCTCCGCAATTCGATAAGATGCTTCCATCTGGTGTTGTTTTGACTTTCATTTGTGAAGCTGAACTTGATGGTTTCTTAGTTTTAACGGCAGTTGTTTTAAAATTTTAGCTAACAACAGCAACGACAAAGCGGCCGAGCTGCAGACAATCAACAACAATTCAGGGAAGTCTGCAGACAATGTACAACAATTCAGGAAGTCTAGAGAACTTTATTGAAGGTCAAAGATCTTTAAGCTTCTAAAAAGCGCGCTTCACAAAAATCCACATTTTCAAGCATGTTTAAATCTTGAAGAGTAAATAGTTTTGTTTCAGCTTTTCAGTTATCATGAAAAGTACTGCTTTCTGTTTTATCATCGCCAACAAAACGTTCAGGGGGTTGAGGTCTTCATAATGGTTGAATTCAGTTTTCGATCGTAAGTTTTTTGTGATAAAAAAAAATTTGGTTCAACTTTATTTCTTCAAAAGAAGGCCAAGTTCAAAGACCAAAAAATCGATCATAGATCATCGTTGGAGTCAAGTTGTTGTATGGCAATCAGAAAATTGGAGTTTCGTCAGTTTATAGAAAAGTAAAACAGATGAAGAAATGGTATCAGCAATGTTATCAGCAAAAGTGTAAAGTTGATACATCTTAAATGAGCTTTTTACCCGAAGGTTGGCGTGCTTTCAGAAAAAAAGAAAAGGAGAGAATTAATAAACATACAGTGAACCTTTTTTTATCTCTCAGGGCCATACCGCAATCGCTGAAATCGGATTCCTCCTGATTGAAGATTTCAAGTAACTTTTTGTGAAATGCCTCCTTGTTCCTTCCATTGCTCGTATGTAAGATGCTACCGACGCCAGGGAGGCAGCTCCCACACCTGGACCCTACCTTTCGACCCATCAATTCATGAACCGGGGACCAACGGCTTTACTTCCCATCCGAAGGAAGGCGTGATCAGAGATGTTATGCCTCAGAACATCCTGGCGGCGCCGACTGGGATTGAACCCAGGCCTGCTGGGGTGAGAAGTAATCATGCTTACCACTACACCACTGGCACCGCTTTTCACCATTTGTTGTTGTGTGCCGTACAGCATAACAGGTGCTATATCAGTTTCATAGATGATTCGCCCAATTCTCCAGTCTGGTTGATACTTTTTAAGAAATTGAATAACGGCTTTAGAGATACGAACTGCATTTCGGCATCTCGTGCGCATAGTCATTGGCCTTTCTAATCTAGAGACTAAGTATACCCCCAAGTATCGCAGAGGTTCTGTCGTCTTGTACGTTGCCCCGTTGACGACGATTTCCGAAAAAGCCTCGCCGTTTGGCTCTCGTATAAGTGCCTTACAGCCTTTTCTAATTCAGGTTGAGTCCGACGCAGGATAGGTATTCTTGCAGCTTCGAAATTTTTTTCTCAACATCCTCTTTCAATTCCAGAATGATTATTAGATCGTCCTCAATTGACTCGAGCACAGATTCCATCAGCAAGTTAAAGATGAATGGTGATAAGGGACAACCTTGCTTGATGTCCCTTCTGCGGTGAAAAGGTCGCGACAGCTGCCCTTCCCACAACGCTTGCTGCTGTTCATCTTTAAGACATTCCATAATCCGATTTATGAGGAGGTCCGAAACACCCTTGCCTTGAAATGGAGAAGAAAAGCAGAGGAAACCAGAGGTTAAATCAGATTTAGCATACGTCATTCACATCAATAAAACATACCTCTTAAAATGGCAGATAGTGCATCAAGAGACACTTGTTCGAACGCCTTTTCAATGTCATGGGACATCAATAAAAGGGGTCTACCACCATTCCATCGTTCCTGCAAAATCCTCTGCAACACATGTAAGTGATCAGTTGTTGGCCGTTCCGGAAGAAATGCAGCTTGGTGACGTCCTATTGACTCAATTGATCCTTGAAGTTTCTGTAGAATCCAAGACGAATACACCTTGTATGCTGTGCAGCTTAGGCTAATACGCCTATACCCACCGATTAAGCGTTCCTAACCTTTGGTATTGGAACTACCAGAACTCTCTTCCACTCCTCGGGAAACTTGTTTTCGTTCCAAACTGTCACTAGTAGGCTGTGGAGCTCTTGAATCGTTCGCTCATCGTAGTATTTAAAAAATTCGGAATAGACCATCTATTCCAGGAGACTTCCCGTTCTTCATGCTGTTGATGATCTGTTTCACCTCACTCAAGGTAGGAGGGTTAGGAACGACGCTTGTAGAATCTTCAGGCAGATTTCCAGGAATCATTGAGGGACCAGAGCTATTAGGTATCCACTCATCCAAACGAATTTGAACCCTATTCTACCGAGGTTTGTTCTTCTTATTGAACCTCTTAAGGTACCTGAAAGTGCGATTGATCTTTTCTCCGGTTGGGTACTGGTTAAGGTCTCGAAAGAACTTCTCGATCTCTTTCTCTTGAAAGTTTCTCAAAGCTTTTCTATACTCTTCATTTGCCTCAGCGAACTTATAAGTCCATTTTGGATTAAAAGATCGATTTGCCCAGAACAAGAGTTTCGTAACCTTGGCGAAAGCCAATCGGTAGACTCTATCCGGTGAAATGGGTGACGGTTTTTGTCAATACAGCAGATGCTGATCTTTGTATCTTCTCTTTTAAAAAATGCCAAATATTTTCCAAGCTGTCCTGTGATGAAATGGGTACCTCTTGCAGACTCAATCTTTCATGAAATTTCTTCTGAACACCTGTATTCTTCAAAAGTGCTACATATAGTACCTCGATCATCAGGAGTGGTTGTATTAGTACGAGTCTCGATTATATCACACATTAATAGCTTATGATCAGTTGAAACTATACCTGGTCGAACCCAGCACATCTTTCTCAAATATAGTTTGGAATTGAGGTGAGTAAGTAAATGATCAACCTGACTTCTGGAAAATTCATTACCCCACGTCCACTTGAAGCTGTTGTTTGAGTTGTGCTCTGTTGATCGAACAGCCATGGAGTACAAACTCAAAAACATCCTCATCTGTTGACCATTTTCATTGAATTGTTCGTGACCTGCAAAACTCCCAATAAGGAGAGTTTCATCTGCAGTCAGGTTGACATTAGTCAAATGGCTGTTAAAATCTCTGGCGACGATCAAGTAACGAGTGTCAGATTATTGGCTTAACAATCTACCTATATCTGCTAAGAAACATTCAGCGTTTCGATTTGGACCATGAACTTTTATTACTAACAAGCACCGTTGAACAGATTCAATCTACATAGAATAAGATAGAGGAAATGTAGGTAATGTCGGTCTACATGTCTCTAATTTGGGCCCATCGCTTAAAGTCTAAAAATGTAAGCGAAATTTCTAATTTACAGATAAAAATGGAATTATCGCACAAAAACTGGTCAACTTTTCTGGGCTCTGAAAAACTACTAAGAAATGCCACACATGGAGACCTTTTCGGTGGATTCTTCTTGGTGTGGCTGCAAGGTTGCAAATACTCATTTCAGCTAAAATAATGTTTTTCGGAATAGTAAAACCAAAAGATGGTATGATGGAATGTTTTACTTGTAACTTACAAGAAGAGGTTACAAAGTATGCGTTTGAAACATAAAACCTGAGTCACAATCAGCGATTTTCTGATCGCTGAGTGAGTGAGTGAGTGAGTGTGTGAAAAATCGCTGATTGTGACTCTCTTAAAGTGAAATAAACAGGTTTAATATGTCAAACACATTCTTTGCAACCTCTTCTTGTATGCTAACAATTCAAAATATGATCTTGGCATCTAATTATTTCATAATTTAAAAAAAAAAAACATTGTTTTAGCTGAAATGAGAATTTGCAACCTTGCTTTATTCCATTGATAAAAAAAAACACAATTCGGATTAAACCCATGATAGTCCACTAATCAAGCAAAAACGATCCCTCCACGTTTATCGAGCTTCTTAAAAAAAAACAACATTCCAAGACTACATATGATTAAGCTTTCGCTTGGTATGTAATGAACAATAGAAGTACGCGATAGTTCATATAGTTTCATTTTTAATATACGAATGGTACTGCCTACTGCCTACGACGGCGACTACGACGGCGACTACGACGGCGACTACGACGGCGACTACGACGGCGACTACGACGGCGACTACGACGGCGACTACGACGGCGACTACGACGGCGACTACGACGGCGACTACGACGGCGACTACGACGGCGACTACGACAGCGACTATGACGGCGACTACGACGGCGACTACGACGGCGACTACGACGGCGACTACGACGGCGACTACGACGGTGACTACGACGGCGACTACGACGGCGACTACGACGGCGACTACGACGGCGACTACGACGGTGACTACGACGGCGACTACGACGGCGACTACGACGGCGACTACGACGGCGACTACGACGGCGACTACGACAGCGACTACGACGGCGACTACGACGGCGACTACGACGGCGACTACGACGGCGACTACGACGGCGACTACGACGGCGACTACGACGGCGACTACGACGGCGACTACGACGGCGACTACGACGGCGACTACGACGGCGACTACGACGGCGACTACGACGGCGACTACGACAGCGACTACGACGGCGAATACGACGGCAACTACGACGGCAACTACGACGGCGACTACGACGGCGACTACGACGGCGACTACGACGGCAACTACGACGGCAACTACGACGGCGACTACGACGGCGACTACGACGGCGACTACGACGGCGACTACGACGGCGACTACGACGGTGACTACGACGGCGACTACGACTGTTAACAAAGATATCTAATAGCAATTAACTATGTCGTAATACTTCCTTTAACGAAAATTTTTTTTCTTGCTTTGCCATGATCAGATGGAAGGAGGTTCGCGTCTAGTGCTTCCTCATGAACCGTTCGCGACCACCAGTTACCACTCCTCCAGTCTTGGGCGTATCGAGGCATCCTTAAGATTCCTCACAATCTCCGACACCGGCAAGAGACCAGCTCTCTCTTCTCTTCTCTTCTCTCTCTTCCTCGCATTTCAAGCTTATTGCGTATGGCATATTAGCTTATTGCGTGCTCTCAACTTAGTGTTCTTGATGCACTTCCACAGTTATTAATTGAGAGCTTTCGATGCCTGTACCATTTTTGCATTAGTATAATTGTGTGGCAAATACAATCATACTCTATGCCCAGGGAAGTCGAGAAATTTTCTAACCCGAAAAATTTCTAGATCGGACTGGGAATCGAACCCAATCAACTTCAGCATGGTCTTACTTTGTAGCTGCGCCTTTACCGACTGAACTAAGGAATAGACCAGCAGTCGACCACTTTTCTTTCCTTTATTTAACGTCGGTCTCTGTTCCGCAATCTAGTGCCAATCACCGACGGACATCGATTGTCATCCATTGACGGCAATCGAATGTGCAGGAAGGCAGCCCTTCCGAAGGAAGACGTGACCAGAGATTTTTATGCCTCAGAAAAATCCCACCGACCTCGGCTGGGATTGAACCCAGACCCATTGGGGTGAGAAAGCAGTCACGCTTACCACTACACCACCAGCGCCGGCTTCGTCGACCACTTTTGCAAGCGAAAAAATAGCTGGTTCACGGCAACGTCGGCCACCGAATCATCAGCAAAACTCGTGACGGACACATTATCAGCACTTTCCCGTTCTAATTCATTAACTGGACCGGGTTCAAACTCGTCCACGGTGACGAGACTCTCGATAGAACTACACGCCAAAAGTGTGGCTCCCGAAAGGCAATCTACTATAGCACAATTTAATTAACACTTAAAACTCAATTACAGCGCAAATAATAATCATGTTTTATGCAAAACATTCCAAATCCGCGGACGAAAACACGTAGCAAACAAATACATCAGATTTCAAGCGCGGCTTACGTAGTCTGCGAAGAGTCTGCTGGTCACCTTTTACTTGGTCGATCCAGGAGTAAATCCAATTGATGAGAGGGAGAGATTCGGTCTACAATACGGTCGTTGTTGAATTTTAAAACATCAACGACTGACGGGGTCCCGAGTAGCACAAATTCATAGAATTATATTGAGTTCAAGGGGTAATCAACTCTGCACATTGTGCCGAAGCACATCGAGGCACACTGATCGGTGCGTCATGGCACACGATGACAAGTACGACACAAAATATAATATAAAATGGCATCACTGTTCTATGTTGACATGCTGCCAATCGTTGCTAAGGTTTACTTCTTAGTTTACTTTGAAGTAAGGGGGAAAGGAATTTTTTGTTTCCAGTGAAATTGTCCTCAATCATAATAAGAGATTGTATAATTGACGAGACTCTCTTTTGTCCTTATGCCTTCTGGGGGATGAACTTCTACAGAAAGTCCACACGGCTTTTGAGAGATGTCCATATTTTTAGGGAAGTCCAAACAAACTAGTCATAGTCATCACGCCCCGCAGAAAAGGCCAGAATTAACTAGAATAAAGTATTAACTCGATGGCCATAGGATCCGGACCGTGAGTCAATTGTATGAGTAAGGAGCATTGCAGCGATAATGTACGGTGTCAACAACACCACGGTGCCGAACGATCCTACCATTCTTCAGATGTATCTGCAATCGCAGCTGTTTCTCCCGCAGAGTACCCTGGTACGATTGATGGTTCACGTATCAGTCAGCCGTACAGCTCATTCTATGGACTGAACTCGGATTCGATTGACTGTGGAGGTCTCTTTACGCTCTTTTTCAACTGTTCTATGGCAACAACAATATTTAGAAAGATGCTGCTAACAGAATTTTGAAGGTAACCACACTGAAGGTAACAGAGCCAATCTGAATCGCGGTCTTAATGAACGCAATCGGAACCGGCAGCACTTTCATTGAGATTAATATGCGATTCCGGCATGACCAAGATAAAAAATATGAAGGAACAACAGGAAGATACAAGGAGGAGGTAATCATCAAACGAATGCAACCAGTATCGAGATTCTGGACCAACATTTGGATAAACCATGGACCTCCATACAAGGGGGGGGGGGGGGGGCATTTAGACGAATTTAGTACCTAACCACGACTGGTGACACTGGGAAGCTACTGCAGGTCTATTACTGCTACTACTATCGCCGGTGGGCATTTTAGGTTGAGTCCTTCCTATTTTTCAGATTGTAGCATTGCCCGACATGATGATATTACAGACAAGATTCATCTTCCACTGCCGGTTGAGTACTTGCTTGTGGTAAACGTCTGCCAGAATGACACACGGTAGAGAACTGTCTTCTTCTGGATGGACAGTTTCTGCCCTTCTCCTTCTCGCGGAGCGGATGACACGCAACCAGCTCGTTGAATACTATCACGACTTTTTTCCGTCCTTGACTTGAAAATGTAAACACACAATCTCAAAAGTCATAAGTGCAGAGTTGCCAAACTCGTGGGTTACTTGGACTGATAGCTTGAATGCCACACTTCGGCACGTTCAGCAGGACGCTTGACATAGCTTTCGGCACAGATAAAGTACTCGGCCAAGGGGTTAGTCACTCAGCACAATTCACACAATTCAAAATCTGTGCAGTCAGGATCAGTTAACGCTAACTGCATGCAGCATGAAATAACTATCGGAGATTGGATAGCACTATATGGGCGCAAAGTTTGTCATGTAACTAACTTTCAATACCAGAGAGGCAAATAAAGCTGACGCACATAGGATATTTGCTAATACTTTTTTTATCTGCAGCAAAATCTAAAAATCTTCCACTTACCACTGTTCCTAGATAATACCCTACGAATGTGGAGCGAAGGGGAATCTTTCTCTTAAGTGGACCCTACACGATTGATTTTATTGACAACAATCGTATTGTCAATACATTCAAATTGACGTCAATACATCGGTTTTGACAATATTTCTGTATTCACATCATCAATATTATTGTCAATAATTCCCCTTCGCGTCAATATATTGATACGTGTGGGATTCGCTTTAGAAATTTTCCACTCAATATCCCAAGCTGGAGGATTAGTATTGAACAATAAAACCCACCACAAATCGGATATTGACCACTATATTACGCACATTAAAGCGCCTAGCATCAAGCTTTCACTGTCGGATGATACATTGTCGTATCTACTCACATATGATTAAATATAGAATACAATAAGCTATCACAATAAGGGAAGTTTTCTTCGTCTACTATTATGTATACTTCTTTTTCAATTGGATCGAAAGCACGTCCCAAATTATGTCACATTAACTTAAAATCCTTGCTAGCCGCTCGTTTTTCTACATTCGGATATGCCCACAATGCCCTGATTCACTCTAGAGGCTGTCAATATTTCACGTCGACACGTTATGACAGGTTTTAGACACCCTCTCCTGCTGCGAAGACAATCATCCATCTAAAAAATTTAAAATTTGTAAGGACCAGGACATTCGATAAACTCCACCACCCACTCCCCATGAGCTGTCAATGTGGCATATGGATAGCCCCTTTTATACTCAACGTTATCTCCAGCACGTTTTATCCTCTCCAACTCACTGGTATTTTTCGGATTGTGATCGATCGAAAGCACATCAAACTTATGGTTTATGCACACGATCGCCCGCGAATCCCTAGCACACTCAGTATAGCCTATCGTTCTTTATCATAACGGTGACCACCGTCGATCCGGCTATCCTTTCATTCAGCATAGCCTCGTCAATGTCCAGGAAACCACGTTGCAGAGCTACAATGTGTTGAATCGGAATCTACCTTACTAATAAAAACCAAAGATTTAAGTAAACTAAAGGAGAAAAATCTATACAACTCTCTAATAAGGAAAATCCCAAAGGCTTGGTAGCCATCATAATGAAGTAATGAAATTGGGTTGTTAGCGGAATGCTTAAATAAAATGGCTACCAAGCCTTTGGGATTTTCCTTATTAGAGAGTTGTATAGATTTTTCTCCTTTAGTTTACTTAAATCTTTGGTTTTTATTAATTAGGTAGGTTCCGATTCAACACATTGTAGTTTCATTTTTATACCTATGATCTTGATGTTTTTTTACCTAGGGATGAGTACTTCAGGGGGTTAGATTTTGATAAGTTCTTTAGTGGGAAGGACACTGATGAAGACTGCACATTGTAGTCGAAATACGTATCTGTCATGGATACCAAAATTAATTAAGTGGAATTAAATGGAAGATAACCTTTTTTTTGCTGTTTTACTCGGATATAATTAACACATATTTTCCCCTTTCGATATGGAGAGAAAATTTTCCAGCAGCGACATTCAACCGATCAGTTTGATCCGGTGCTGATGGGTCGGATCGAAGCCCGATTATTTTCGTTGTCTCCGCCGTTCCTTCACATAGGATTTATGTGCTATAGCGGATTGCAGAAATTCGTGAGAAAATCTAGATAAAAATATACGGATTAGCTTATCAGATGAGGATGAACAAATGCGTTACGTACCTTAGTACGTACGACTATTAACAAAAAAAAGACTGTTTCACTTCCTTAACGAGATTCAAGGCCGACGATCTCCACCGCGGGAGCGAATCTTGAAGCGAATTTGTAGTTAGTAAATAAACAGCTGTCAAAATCTTCCTTACAGAAGCACTGTTGCCAGATATACCAGATCAATTTGTATTTGACCACTCATACACTTCAAATACATAAAGGCACAAATAAGGGTGCCCCCCTTAGCTCAGTCAGTAAAGGCGCAGCTACAAAGCAAGACCATGCTGGAGGTGGCTGGATTCAATACCTGGTCCGGTCTAGGAATATTTCGGGTGGGAAATTTCTCGACTTCCCTGGGCATAGAAATATGATTGGACTTGCCACACAATTATACCAATGCAAAAATGGTACAGGCATCGAAAGCTCTCAATTAATAACATGTGGAAGTGCATCTAGAACACTAAGTTGAGAGCATGCAACAAGCTAATATGCGATATGCAATAAGCTTGAAATGCGAATAAGACGAAGAAGAAAAAGAAGAAGAAGACATAGCAGGGTACAAATATAATCGTTCGGCACAGTACCACCAGAATGCGGCACACTGTAAATAGCGTTAATACAATAGCAGCTGTGCCAAGTGCCTTGTACTCGGCACAGATTGGGATGAGCAGAGTTGAATACCCCTTGGTTGAGCTAACTTCTATACAACAAAAAGTAGTTATACAAAGGTTTTATAAACTGTTATTGAGTTGCTTGGGATAGGTAGCAACCATATATGTTTGTTAATAGTTATAAGTGTATCGAGGTCAAAAATTACCCTGCGGGGCCAACGTGCTGCGTTTAGTTAGAGTTAAGTTGATGTACAAAGATAAATTTGTTGTTTGTGATTTTGCATTTTCCGTACAAAAGTGGTTATTTTGTGTAATATAAAGAACTGAATTCGGTCTGGATATGGAATAATAAAACTACCCACGACTAAATATTGTTTCATGGGATTCCTGTTGTTCACATACTACGATTAAAGTTCAGCAATCAGTCGCCGCCCCATCATCAGCTGGCGAATCACATCTACCCATCGAGTTGGACACCGCAGATCAACAGTCAGGATTACATCGAAAATTTGGTGTTAGAATGCATGGATGCATCGCCGACTCATCTGGTTCAATCAAACCCGTGGAATCCATTTTCCTTTCCAGCAATATCAAATTGAATGTCTCCTAATAAATGTTACCAATAAATTATGGTTCCGATCAACATTCGACGCGTGTGGTCCGAGGTTCTCAAAGGAATGGTGACCAGAAATGGAAACTCTCTCACCTATAGAATAACGTTGGTCGTTCCGATGCGAAGACCTGTTTTATGGCACCGAAGAGAAGAGGATCCTATTCGGACAAGGAAATAAAAATCAAAACTTATGACACACACACAAGAGGTGAAAAAAGAAACATCCGAAAGCACAGGGCTTCTTCCTAATCTCAACCGGCTGGAAGATCATCGCGAGCTGAGTTCCAAATTTGATGAAATGTTTGCCCATGACGTGACATGGTGCAAGAAATGGAACACCACCACCACCATAAAATGCTTCAAGAGCAAGAAAAATGAGGCGAACATAAATTACCGAATGTTACGATTATGATGGCAATAAACCAAAAACAAAAACCGATGGAGAAACAATGTTTTCACATCATCGGCCGTACTTTTCTCGAGAGCTGGTGGTGGAGGATCGAAGCGGTTATAGTTCTGGGTTTCAAACGACCTGAAAATCGAATTCCAATTTCTTCAATGACAGAGATGAGTAATGGCTCCGTCCCACCAGTGCATGGCTCGGGTTGATGGGGGTTATCCGTTTCAAAAAATTTTGTAGCACTTTATGGCGCGAGCTCGTGGACAAGTGCTTTCGAGATGAATCATGATGGATGCTCTCTATGGGTGTCGTAAATCTCCCTCTGATGAAGCAGTGGGAGTGAAGTTTATTAGCGGCTGAAAGACGGTGGTCCATTAGAATGGTGGCGCCCGTGATCAAGTGACTCTTAAGAGTGATAACCTTTGGAGTTTTACATCATGGCAATGGGAAGACCACCACGACAGGGTGGATTTTGTCGTATTTATATTTTAGAAAAAGAGAAACTGTTTTAGTGTCAATTTTTAATGATTTCATCAACGACCTCATTCCTCAAATCTATAATAAATTTTCTTTGTCCTTCTTCCGAATTACTTCATTAATTTTCACACAATCTCTCGAACTTCTTGCTTCCTCTCTGTGTCCCAAAGGCAGAAAAATAGACATCAATGACAGACAAAAAGTTCCTAATTACTTCCTAATTCCCGCTACACCCATTTCATCCCGGACCGCCGTGATCGAATCCACGGCCTTTCCCTTTTCCGAAATAAAATTGGAGCATAAAATAAAACCAACGATAATCACCTCCTTCTAGTTTTGATCCCAGCAACAAATTGCCGAAGGCCCTCGCCTCCGCCTCCACCACCTCATCATATCTTCTTGGCAAAGGTAGAAATTCGCTCTAATTACGCAGAAGGAAACGTTCCGCCCGCAGTCCCCGGATGAAACCCAAGATGGACCTCACAGGACGATCCTCACTTTGTTCCTTGCGGCAAACTCTCACTTCTGCCATCATTCCCTGGGTCAGTTTTATAACGTTATATATGAAATTAATGATGCGGTTTGATTTTTATTATACGGCCCTTTATGCACACACACACACTTTCAAGCATCGCATCTTCCTGCACTGCACTTCCTCATCCTTCATCCGGTCCACACGGTGGCCGGGGCTGAGGCCGGAGGGTGCGAATCGTATTCCAAATTTTATGAAGCATCGAAAGTTCCCTTTATCACCCGTCGTCGTTCCGCCCGTAAAATGCTTTTATACACACCGTAAGGCCGTAAGTAGGCAATTTCTTGGCTGATTATATTCCGTCTGCGAGCTGGAGCAACACTTTTGACCGGCTACGAAAAATTGCGCTCTTCTGATCATCGTGTGAAGACAGCTGTAAGCTGATGGCAAGCTACTTGCATTTAGCACACCACCCTGTCGCGGGTTCATGGTGGAAAGCCCAGAAGCCTCGATAGGCTGCATACGGAGGCTTCTTCATGTTTGGCTTTGATGATCGAAGAGTTGAGCCGAGTTTTGGGGCCATGGAAGGGTTCCTTCGAGACCTGCCTGGGTGAGATCTGTGTTTTGATTCGGCCGAACAACGATGTTGGGCAGCGTTTAATGATAGTCATTTTCTTGTTTTATACGAACTCCGGCTACATTAAAAACGCATAAAATTTGCAATCACTACATAGTTTGCATAAAATTTGTTTCGTTTTTATCCGTGCGTGTCGGGTGGCTGGAGACTACCATCAATCTACCTAACGATCGATCAACAAAACAGTTTGTACATTGTCCTCTAATGCTGGAAAAAATGGAATTATGCGGTCATGTATAAATTGGAGCCATTAGTTGTAGTTCACGATTGCAAAAACTTGTACAATGAAATGTGTAGTGCTCAGAAAATGGTCAATTTTGTGCAGTTTCCCATCGTATCGATAGAAACAAGATCAACCAAATGGATACAACAAACTGAACACTATTCATTTTACCTATCTGCACATAACTATTGTCAAATGCCCGGAGAATAAAATTATGGTTGTCGCGTCTTACGCTGTCGGCTAATGGCGACCCTTTTGCTCGATGCCCCTCTGATACTGTAAAAACTATAAGAACCAAAAAAAAAAAAATAAGGTCGATTAATTTTGACCAAAATGCACTTAACCATTGTCATACTGTTGTGAAGGCTCTAAACTAAAGACTGTACTCGAAAAAATGTGACATACAAAAATGACCACCAAAAATTTATTTTAGGTCAGAAATTTTGTTATGTTTTTGCAAAGTTGGTTTATTCAACCTCCTCTCCTAGGCTATATGCCCACACCCATTAAATCTTGTGAAACACTTGCGCCATCTTTCTTACACATCTTTCTTTAAATCCTTGTCGTTTTTGAAGACCTTCCCTGTTTTCCGGAGCTTGCCCTTCATAATCGCCCAAATTTTTTTCTATTGGCTGAAGTTCTGGCGAGTTTGGCTGATTTGTCTCCTTCGGCACAAAAACAACATTGGCTTCGTACCACTCCATCACCGGTTTCGCGTAATGGCACGATACCAGATCCAGCCAAAACAGACTGTAATCTTTGTGGGAAGGACAGCAGGCGCTTCTGGAGGCATTCTTCTTTATATATTTGGCCGTTGATGGTGCCGGTCGTTATGTGCGGCTTGCTGAATTTGCCGCACCCACAGATCGCTTTCCACACTAAGTACTTCTTTGCAAATTTGTCGACATTATTCATCCGGAACTTCTCCGGAACATCCAGGCGGGACTTGCCGACGAAAAACTTCTGGTTGGGGATTTGCTTGGCGTCTACTTTAAGGTACGTTTCGTCGTCCATTACGATGCATTTCGGCTGCACCAACCACTCGCGGTACAACTTCCTGGCGCGGGATTCTGGCACCATATTCTGTTTATCGGTTTTGTTGGGCGCCTTCCTTAACTTGAAGACATGAAGTCCGGCCCGCTTCATTGTCTGCTGGATGAACCAGACGGAAGAATTGACCTTCTTGGCCACGTCCCGAATCGATAGGTTCGGATTGCGCTTGAAGTAATCCCTCACCTTTCTTGCGTTCACGAGGTCGGTCGTCTTCGCTTTTCTTCCGCTGCCAGCTCGCCGCTTTGGTTGTCTGGGTCTTTTTGAATAATTTTACCACATGAGACACGGTTGAAGTGTCGATTCCAAACTGATTCGCGATCCACGTTTGGAACTGGCCTGAATTTTCCAAGACCGCTCCCATAATTTTTTGTCGAAGCACTTCTTGCTTGGAAGGCATCTCTTTAACCTTTTGACAGATTGTTACGAGGATGTGCACATGTAACCAGTACTCTCTAAACTAGTTTAACTCAAAATTTCATAAATTTTTACCCATGCAATAAAAAGTTATACACAAAAGAAAGTGGAGCATTTTTTTCCAGTACAATCTTTAAGCTGACAACCGCTTGGTGTTAGCGGTGCCGGTGGTGTTGTAGTAAGCGTGATTGGGTTCAATTCCAGTCGGTGCCGCCGGAATTTTCTGAGGCATAAAATCTCTGATCACGCCTTCCTTCAGAAGGGAAGTAAAGCCGTTGGTCCCCGGTCCATGAGTTGATGGGTCGATAGGTAGGGCCCATGTGTGGGAGCTGCTTCCCTGGCGTCGGTAGTATTGGTACTGAACGGAAAACAAGATCGACGGAAAAAAACCCACCTCCCTCGTCATTTATTTTGCTATACCAAATACATGGCCGGTCACAACTTCTGAAAGCCCCTCTCCCTCTCCCACCTCATATGCTACGTCATTTATGTATGTTCCCTATGCACAGTTGCTGTACTCATATTATCCATATGTACTAGATTCACAGTCAACACCTTTTGAAATTTTCGTAGTGATCGTTTGGAATCCAAGTCTGGAATCTTCGTTCAGAACGTCTCAAAACCAGGCTGGGAACGTTTATAAACATTGTCAAAAACGTTTGGAATCATTTAGTCTGGTAATCATATTTGGTATCGTTTGGAATATCTGTACCCAACAAACAATTTAGAGTCACAAATAAACATATATATATTGAATAAATGCTGTAGAACAGTGTACAATGCTGAATAAAACGAGTTGTCGAATTATGTGCTGAAAAGCTCATTGAGATCGATAGATGCACATTTATTCCACTGTTGCTCTGATCTGATTAATTTACTTATTAAAAGCTGTATAAGCGTTGACTGTCTTCCCACTTCAACGCCAGAAGTTTGATCTAATAACAAACAGAATAAGTGTAATTTGCACATGCATTGACGCTTGAATCCGACTGTTTTCAGTTGATTTAATATCATACGTTATTAGACGTTCTAATAAATGCTCCATTATTAGATTTCATTGCATTGCTTTACAATATTGCTGAATAAAGGTGAATACAGTCAGCATAATAGCTTTTATACCATTATGCGTCCATGCTGTAATCACATACTTTGTAAATGCTTTATAAACGACGTATTAGATTCATTATTCGATAACACTAGTTCAGTCTAACAACAAGACGAAATCAGTAGAGTAGTGGTTACCCTTTCCGTTTTCCAAGTACAAGGTCGTGAGTTTATTCCCAAGTTTCTTCTTCTTCTTATTCGCATTTCAAGCTTATTGCTTACTGCATATTAGCTTATTGCGTGCTCTCAACTTAGTGTTCTAAATGCACTTTCACAGTTGTTAATTGAGAGCTTTCAATGCCAATATTAATGCATGAATTTGTATATTGTGTGGCAAGCACAATGATACTCTATGCCCAGGGAAGTCGAGAAAATTTCCAACCCGAAAGATTCCCTCGACCGGACCGGGAATCAAACCCGCCGCCTCCGGCTTGGTAATACCGTGCCTTTACTGACTAGGCTATGAGACCCCTATTCCCAAGCTTAACCCTTTTTTATTTGTGTTCTACGTCTAATTAATTCAAGAAGTAATCATCGATCACATGACTCACGACAATGAATGCATTGATCTAGTTTAAAAAAAAACCGAGCATCCTTTCCTTCGAATTGGAGATGTGAAGAGGTAACATTGGTCTCATTTAAAATAACGATGAATGAATTAATGATTCCCACAGGGCCTTGAAAGAGCTACAGTTGCGATCAGGAGTGCTGATAGGTATTTACTTTCAAGCAAGCTAGGATAGCTCAGATGACAAGGCAAGCGGCTGATCTTCGGAAGGTACATGGTTCGAATCCCATGCAACGACATGTATATGTATATGCCACGTCAGAAATAATAAAAACAATCACTAGTGAAATGCACCCTCTTATTTTCGGGTTAATTTACCAACAGTTGAATAATCGTTTAATAAATGTATAATAATGTCTAATTAAACGTTACTTCACTTGAGAATCAAGCGTATACAGAGTATCACTGTTTAAGGAAGCAGTGATGTCTAATAAACGCTGAATAATCAAAAATGTTATCATATGAACACTGTTACAACTCATATAAGTCAAATAGAAGCTTCTAGACATACCTTATACAACACCAAGTGATTCAATATATTGTGGTTGAAAAAATTCTCCAGATTAGTGTGAACAAAACCTGAACAGAATCTATTATTAAAAATAGTACAAGTACTGTAAAGCATGCAGTTGAATGAAATGGTCCAGAAGTCGTTTCGTCAATAGACGATTGTTTGTTGGGTAGGGCTTGTCTAGAATTTTATACATAAACGTCTGAAATCCAGGTCAGGAGAGTTTCGAATCTTCGTCGAAACAGTCTGGAGTCTGCGCTGAAAACCTTTGGAATCTTCTTCGGTAACTTTTGGAATCATCTTCGAGAACGTCTGGAATCTCCGTTGTGAATCCGTAGAATCTCTGCCGAAAACGTTTAGAATCCCCTACGGAATGTTTCGAATCATAGCTGGGATCGTCTTGAATCATTGTCGAAAGAGTTTGAAATCTCTGTAATCCATATGGAGAAGGTCTAAAATCTCCGTCAGGAAAATCTGTAACCCCAATTGAAAACGGTTGACTCTCAGTCGAGCGTTCCTTTTATTCCTTTTAAAGCGTGCTCAATTCCAAAGTGATCAAGTGTTAGTGCTTCATGCAGCCAGCAGCGCTCTTCGAAGGAAGCAGCCGTTGACAGCCGCATCGCATCGTTATGTTTTCACCACTACCTGCATCATCACCATCACCCACACATCAAGATCGTCGTCGTCACCTGTGGCACTTATAGTCGCTAGATTTATAGTCTGGCGGATAGAATTTCGATCAATTAAAAAGCGGAACCAAATAAATATATTATAGACCAACAATTGAAAAAGTACTTTCAGCTTTTAGGGCCCATGCATTAATTATGTCACGCTAAATCGAGCAAAAAATTACCCCCTCCCCCCTATCGAGACGTTTTTGCTATACCTTATGCATTGCTTGTCACAACATCTTAGACACCCCCCTCCCCCCTTAGAGCGTGACATAATATATGGATCAACCCTTATTAACAAAATTTTGATTATTCTTTCTTCGCCAATCGAACGCAAATTACCAGCATCATCATTTTATAAGAGTAACTTTCCCCAACCCAAAGATCATTGGCGTAGCTAATGGGGGTGCCAGAGGGGCCAGGCTCCCTCCAGAATTATCTAGGCCCCCTCCAGAATTATCTAGGCCTCCTCCAGAAGTATCTAGGCTCCCCTCCAGAAGTATCTAGGCCCCCAGATAAATTGTCTAGCCACGCCAATGCCAAAGACGGTGTGAGTTTGCGTAGGCGAGCCTTGAGTCACGAGAAAAGGGCTTCCGAAGTTTTGTTCGAAATAGCTGATGTGCTTTGTTCTGTTGTTGGTCGTGATTTGCACGATTGGTTCCGCTATTTGACAGCAACTTGGTTCCTGAGACTCTATCCGCCAGACTATGAATATAGCGACTATAGTGGCACTGTGTCCTACACAGCAGAAAAAATGTAATATCGATCAATGTAATTCAAGCTGATGTATGAAATAATGATGAAATAGCAAAAAGCAGATACAATATTACATCAATGGATGTAATTTTGTTCGCAAAATCGATGTACATCGTACAATGTTATATTACACAACCGATGGGTTGACCTGGTTGCAGCAGTTTGGATGTTATATTCAACAACTTTTTTTTTCTGTGTATTGGGTACCTGGGCATCTATTCACCGATTTAATCAATCATTTTGAATCGATTAATTTTTCAAAATGGCACATTTGATTTAACAGGCTATAATATTCGTTTTATTGGTATTAAATGAACAATTTTAAAAACGAAAGATTAACATTTGACACAAAACGATTAGATGGTTGGAGTGTAACAGCAGGTAAATACGGAAAGTACTTAATTCAGATATCCCAAAACTCATCAGCCTGATGAGGGATCCCAAGAAAGCTAATAGAGCCATGCGTTTTGCATTGAGCCGATATCGATTCTGTGTGGTTCCACCAGTTTTATAGAATAGCCTCTCTGACAGAACACTTGTTACCATTCTTGATAAACAGTTCAGAGCAATGGGATATACATGGGGATATTTTCTACGGATTTTCTTCCATGCTTAAAAAGGATCGACAGAACGTGGGAAAATATTATGCCGATATGCCCTCATGACGATCCATAGCAGAGGACTGATGAACGAAAGTAAATGTTTCTACTGAACTGTCAAACTAGTTGTTTGCAGAATCCGTGTTCAAGGCAAGTTATGTGCAAAAGTGATGACAAAAAAATCAATATTAAATTCCAAATGCAAATGCACTGAAATTTTGTTTTTGGATCGTAACAAAAATCGAATGAAAAGGATCGATCCAGTCGATTTTTGTCGTGTTTGAGATCGATTCAAAAAATCGATTAATCGGACCAAAATAATCGATTAATCGAATCAAAAGAATCGATCCTTTGTGTTTCGATCCAATATCGCCCATTACTAGTGCTATCGTGCCAAGATAAGTTGAAGATAGCAGTTTCGGTTCTTGTGTTTGCTTACCTTTCTTTTGTCGTCCCCTTCTTCCTGTGCGACTGGTTTTTTTTTTCGTTCCCCTTTTCTTTATGTTGAGGTAAGGGAGAACAGCCCATAATGCACCCCTGGGGTAAAATGCCCACTTATAGAAAAACAGCGATAACTTTTCCTCAGATGCATTTTCCGGGTAACGGTTTGTGATTGTTTTCAACTGGAGGTTTAACAAATAATTCTTGATCATAAAATCATGTATTGACCTACTGATTCCTTAAAAAAATTGCATTTTGTGCAAAACAGGACACAGTTGTTAAAATCATCGACTGTAAATTAAGCTTTTATCATCATGTATCACAAAAAAAAAATTAAAAAAATTACGTTTCGTATATTTTTTAGATATTTTACTTGATGAATCACAATTTAACATTCTATTGAGATTTTGAGACCTTATTTCTGATGTAACATAAAGAAATAATCATTTGAAATACCGCATCCCTTTGCATTATCTACTTGCAGGGGTTATGGTTTGTTTACCATGGGGTGCATTTTACCCCAATGTTGTGGTGCGTTTTGGTCATTGTTGTCGTGCGTCTTGTCCCAATGTTGTGGTGCATATTGCATCATGAATCAGGCGTTTTGCCCCGCTATCATTTTGGAAGCAATTTAAAAAATACCTTGAAAGTCATGGAAAATCATCCTTTTGTAGTTCTAAATCACTCGATCTTTGTAGAAAACATGGTAATGAACCAAACGCCATTACTTTCTTCTTGATTTTAGCTTCCATTCGCCAGCTATTGACGATTTTGCTTAAAGGGTGCATTTTGCACCATCCTACCCTAAATCTGTTGCGGTTTATGTGAGTACCCGAAATGGATATTAAAGATGATGGCGGGGGGATCTCACTCTCCGGCAAATAGGCAGCTATAAACATAAGTTGTCCAAATTTTGTTTCGACAGAAACTCTCAAAGTTTCAAAAACAATGGCTTCCCAAGTAACAATTTTGATTCTATAAGGGTTCTGTAGACCATGATTTTGGCTTGTAGCATGCTTTTAAACCTCGATAAAACTTGCGATGTTCATTGGGTTCAAACGAAGAAAGAATTTGATGTTTTATACGTCTTTAAACAGTTTAGGCAATGCCACCACCAATTTGCGTCCCTCTTAACCTTATGGTCAGGTTTAAGGAACGTTTTAGTTATAACGGCTATGTGCACGTTATGAACTCTAAAAAAAGTTAAATAGCTTGTTTTGATAATCTTTAAGATATCGAGCATTCCTATTCAAAATATTTAATGACTAAAAATCCATCACTGAATTTCAAAGTCATGACGAAATTATTCGCGAATTAAACTCTAATCTGAATAGCATCAAACAAAGAGTTATTTTTTAGCATGTTGATTTCTGTAAAAATTCAATTTAAGAGAAGTAATGATACCTAAGTTAAAATTTATCAAAATTTCCGTTAGAATTATGTTGGCTAGAATTTTGATTTCAATTTCTATCAGATGAAACTAGATGCAAAATTAGAAGTAGGGGGGTACCTACGGGTACGAATGTAGAATTTGTTCCTCACTGACCGCTTTTACCGGCACAGAAATTAGTACCTGGTCGGAAACGTGCACCGTTTCCTACCTGTGACAGGATCGCTTTGCAAGTTTTACATTCCCAAATATTTGATTTGTGGTTTTCACCACAATTTGAACAATCAAATTTTTTAGGATCTTCCTTCACAGGACATTCGTCCTTTGTGTTGAAGGAATCATCACAGTTCATGCATTTAGCTGGCATGTAGCAATTTTTTGTTCCTTGACCGCATCCCTGGCACTTACGGCACTGGGTGAGGTTTGGAAACTTTCTCCAGTCTTCCTGAAGTGTTCCCACTTAACTCGGACATGGAGCATAAGGCTAGCTTTTTGTAAGGACTTAAGGTTGTTTAGTTCACTAGACTTGAAGTGAACTAAATAAAAATCATTGGAAATTTCGTTGCGTGAATCGCCAGGGCAGGATTTTATTTTCATTTCGATTACTTGAACTAGCTCAACTCCAAGTAATTTTAATTCATCTTTGATCTAATCTACCACTAGGCAGACCTTTCAAGATAACCTTGAACAGACGTTCAGTTTTGGTGTCGTAAGTGAAAAATTGGTGTTGCTTCTCAGTAAGATACTGGAGAAGTCATTTGAATCCGTTCAAAGTTTTAGTCAACTCATGGCATACACCCGACGGCCAATTCGAAGTGAAACTTGAATTTTACGAAATTCAAAAGTTCCGTGCAAAGAGCATGGAAATCGTAAGTGGTTACCACAATAGGAGGGACTTTTTCCTTCTTGGCGTTAAACCGTTTATTATATTTTTTACTCTATGATAGATCACTCTTATCTAGATCGTGAGCATATCAAACTGATTGCTTACATTAATTTCATCAGAAAGGGGTTCAAGAGATTACCCTTTTCTTTTGCGTTTAGGTGCCATGGCGGTAGAATAGAGTTTCTTGAAATCGATTTCCAAGCAGAATACTATAAGGATCGAAAAAAAAATTTCCACATCGATGTCCAGGCAGATTCACCCCGGGTAGGGTCCAATCAAGGATCGAAGAGGAATGAGAGTCAAACAAGGTAGAAATTTTACAGGTATCATTTAGTGCTGAAAAGAACTGTTTGAATTTGTTGTAGCTTATGTTAACAGTGACACAGTTGGCAAGAGAGCACGATGTGGACTGATCAAATCGAATAGTAGTTTTAGTATTCCTTTAACTTATGCCTTAGTACAAAACTTCAGCTGCGCTTATAAGAATTTCCACCCATCAGAGGTGTTTTAATATTTTTTAATTAAAACTCAGGCTTTCAAAACAATGCCCAGTAGTATAAATAATTAATTGGTCGATTGTCTTACAATCAATACTTATTACTTTGTGTTTGACTTTGAATAGATTTATTAGAATTACCATGTGGATGTATCATGTTTGTATGGTGGATCAAAAGCCCCTGCTCTTCCGATGTGTATTTATATTGTTTATCCCCAACGATGATCTGGATTTGCTAGAGATTTTTTTTGGTAAAAACGTAAATGAATCATTAAACAATGACGGTGTTCCTTAATAAGTAAAAAAATCTCCTTAAAATAGATCGGGTTGCTCCTTAAATGATTGATCAAAATACGTTAAAAATCTTAAAATGCTCAGTAAATATTTTAAGCGGAAAAGCTGCTGTAGAAAAGTTAAAATGTACCATGAAATCAGCTGAAATGTTCAGTAAAAATGCACAAATGCACACAGTGATTTACTGAACATTTCAGCTGATTTCATGGTACTTATTAACCATTCAACAGCAGCTTTTCCGATGATATATGGTACAATTACACTTCAAAATGGTGCAAAGCGGTGCATACTAAGGAGCATTTTCAAATGCTTAATGTACAGTTTTCTCTATTTTAGGGAGCGTACTTTAAATATTTACTGAGCATTTTAAGATTTTTAACGTATTTTGATCAATCATTTAAGGAGCAACCCGATCTATTTTAAGATGATTTTTTCACTTATTAAGGATAATTTCATCTGTTTTATTGAGCAAATTAGGGCTGCCATTTTTTTTTCGAAAATGATTTTTTTTTTCAAAAATGTATAGCTTTTGAAGCAATTAGCTAAATTCAAAGATCAACATATCAAATGAAAGGTTAGAACGGCTTTGTAGGAAAAATATAATGGTATCAAAAACAAAAGTTTTGTATTTAAACACATTGATTGCATTCGTTTTATGGTTTTCATGGTTTGTAGAAAGATGTTATATGTTTTTCATTGAAAATTTAGGATTTTTTAAACAACATTTAAAACAATCTGTGCCGTGTTTTTTTTTTTGGTTTTTGAGTCAAATTTTTTAGAATTTATCAAGTTTGAGATTTTTGCTCAGTACTCCTATGCGACTAGACTACAATGCGTCTCCATTGATTTACAACGACTGTAACATGGTCACGACGCATGGTATTCTAGTCGCATAGGAGTATTGAGCGCAAAATCCCAAAACTTGGTAATTTCAAAACAAAATTACTTCAAAATAAAAAAATAAACATCGCTGATTTCTTGACATGTTGTGCATAAAAGCCCAAATTTAAAAGGAAAAATACAAAATCATAATGCGCTCTCTGTCTACAAACCATGAAAACCATAAAAACAAATACAATTAATGTTTTTCAATACACAATCCCAATTCTTGAAATTTATTATATTTTTGCTAAAACTTATTTTTATTTAACTTTTATTCTATATTTTGATCTTTGAAATCAAGGTTCAAAAGTTATGATTTTTGCAGCAAATCATGTTTGGACCGCTCTAATATGGACATGGTCACTAGACTGATGCAAAATTTGCTCCACAGTGTTCAAACGGTTTCAAATCGGGTTCTGATTAGCCTCCGAAAGTTTAAACTCATTTGATAAGAAACTGACTTGGCAAAAACCATTTGAAGTTTGTATTGAAATTAATATGGGAAAACCAAACTTTTTGTTCATTGTCTTCTAGCCGTTTTCCATATTGTATTGTTAACAAGTTCTATTGATATTCTCATGGGAATTTTTATCAGGTTCAACTTCGCAGAAAATCGTTTTTCAGCCAAACGTCACTTACTAATTTTTAAAAGATCTTATGCCCTAAACACCAATGCATTGTTGCAATGTTGCCTGCTGAACAGTTGATTGAGCATAATCATAAGACATCAGTAACTTGAATCTTTAATAAATTTTGTTCCTTACATTTGATCGGAAAGTAGTCTTCAACAAACTTGTAGCTGAGAAAATTTTCAACAAGCGCAGTTATCATTTTGTAAAGTAGAGTTAACTGGTGTTTTGAAATAGATATCAACCAAAATTATGGTTTTCCCATCGTTATTTCCATATAAACTGCAAATGGTTTTTTTTCCAAGTCAGGTGAATGAGTCACTAAATGAGTTCAACTTTTGGGAGGATAATCAGGACCAAATTTGGAACCGTTTGAGCACTGGTTTACATCAGTCTAATGTTCACTCTAATAAAAAAAAATTAAAAATGTGTCTAATATTTTGCGTTACGGAACAAAACTATCAATTTTTAACAAATAATGAGGACCACTATATCGTTTTGCTTTGGAATGGCTGTATTATTATATTTATTTAAACCTATTTTATCACGCATACCTACAATATAGGTGATAATATAGTTAACACCTTTATTCCTGTTTGACTTTCCATAAATGTCTTAAGAGCTGTAACTTTTCAGTATGTGCATCAATATTTCTGAAAATTTGTCAGCTGGTGGATAAAGTATTCAAAATTTATAATAACAGTTTTGAGCAGTTGAGTTTGTAGTTTCTCAATATACCCACCGCGAGAATTTTATGTTTTTCAATCCGATTCAATGTCAATATGTTTTTAAGATTCAGGTAATGATACGTATACACATATACAATATGTGTATTCAATATGGAAAGGTTGGGAGCTTATTAAATTTCAAAATTAGAAAAACAAGAAAAGGAAAATTGAGAAACGCTGCCTTCATATACTCACTACGAAGAAAGATACAGCAGTTTAAATTTATTTATAATTTACAAGAAAATTTTATAATTTTGCGATTAAGTTACACTGGTATTTTATTTCGCGGTCAACAGTTCAATCTTCTCTGTTAAAAAGTGGTCATATTATTGTGTTTGAGAACCAATTTTAAACCCGAAATTCTTCACCTTGCATTCTAAAATGATGATATTTGTTGACCATAAAATAATATAGATTTTGAAATGAGTTTTGGGATTTTTAACTTTTTTCGTTGTGGGTAGATTTTAATAAGTGTTCAACTGATTAAAATAACACTGTTTCAAATAGACAAAAAATACAGCACATTTTGTTCATTGTACGTCAAGAAATAATAATTCGAAAAACAGTCGTCAAATAAGAATTGCTATACTAGAACTGCTCAAACTTTGTACAAGCTCAGTTAATTATAAGACTGCACCGTTACTGCTGATTTTCTAAAGGCCAAAAGCCCCAATCTGCTGGGGTTGACCAACGGACGCGGTTATTCATGTCCGACTAGTGATCAACTGGCAAGCTGGCAGACTGGCCGGGCTGGTTCGTGGATGACCGGGTAGCTTGGACGGCAGCAGATTGATTCGGCCGTATAATCGGCCAGCGATAGTAGAAGCCGGTGACCAGACATTAGCCATAAATATGTTAGCCATACGGATGTTTGCCATACGTACAATTGACATAAAGACGATAGCCATAATAGACGATAGCCATAATAGACGATAGTCATAGTAGACGATGGCCATAATAGACTATAGTCATAACGGTAGCCGTAACATCTTTATCTTTATCTTTCTTTATTGAAGAGACTTTCAGCCATCGGATGGTTCATCTCTGGTAGCCGTAACAGACGCTAGCCATAATTGTGTTGTATTGGATTTTTTTTTTATCCAATTGCAATGCAGTACCCGTTATATGTATTTTGTCAACAAACCCGAAAATGTGATGCTGCCAAAACCGAACAGTTTTATTTTGGAATTTCTTTTAAGATTCCTATAGTTTTTGACAACAGAAAAGTAGAGAGGAGTCATCTTCATGACTAAGACTCTAACAATTTTAATTCTATTGAAAATTATGATTGCATGGAGCGAAAATACATAATCCCGTTTAATCAAACCCCCATACCAAGATCGAACGGCTTTGTGCTCTTGTTGCCAAAATTGAACCATGCCAAAGTCGAACAGGTATTGTACACACAAATAATTTGTCTTTATAGAAAAATGCAATCAAAATGCACAAATAATTTCTTGCTTTGATTTGACTCCTTCTTTTTGCTATAAGTTGTTCTTTAAAAAATAAATTCTTTAAAAATCATACAATACTCATTAATTTGTATTGATTTTAGTGTTCGGAAAATCATTCTAAAATCTCATTCATTGAGCCTCCTTGCGAGAGTAAGCTCGCGTGCGAATGCGGCAAACAAAATTCACGCTTGAGATTCTAATGCATATTCACTCACTCGCACTCACAACGCCGAAAAATCATTCTAGCTTTAAACTCATAAAATCCTCTCAAATGTCAATTGATAGCATGCTTATGCATGTTGTGTTAGTTTTCCAACCCATGATGCACAGCCAATAGTAATAACAATTAATAGCGGCAACATATACAGAAATGAATTTTTGAACCCGGAAACTCATCGGTGATTTTTGCGACGTTGAATATTGGAAGGCAAAACTCATAGGCGCATAAACTCATGCATGAGATTTGAGTTTTTGAGTTTTTCTGAACACTGATTGCTCTTGAAGTTGACTCCTTCTTTGTATTTTAAACTGTCCTTTGACAGATAACAGCATTTGAAAATTCCATCTGAAAATTCTCAAACGTAGCAACTTTCTTGGATTTGATTCCTTATTTACATGAGCATGAGCAGTTTTTAACATTTTTTTATAAAAAATTCAATTGAAATAATCACAAATTTTTTTTCTCTTGAAGTTGCCTCCTTCTTTACATCATGAGCTGTTCTTTGTCAGATAAAATAGTTTGAAAACATCAATTGAAATTCTTCATACAGCATAAGTTGTCCTTTGATTTTTTTTATGAACCATTCAATTGAAATATTCACGTACATCCGACAGCAAACATTTATTTGAAAAATGTGAATTAATTTGATTTTAAGAATTATGGCAAATGTCAATTATGGCTATCGTACATTATGACTAACGTCCGTATGGCAAACGTATTTATGGCTAATCGAGTGTCATCGTAGAAGCCAGCGGCGACTAATGGTGGGCTAACTGTAAAGCGGGGTATCGCTTAACCCTGGAGCGGCAGTACGCCGTCGATAGTCGTCGGACTGGATAACTGGCGGTCCGATACTCAGGACCCCGGGATAACCGGAGGACTGCGCTGATGACCAGGTGATTGTCAAGTGTCCTAGCTCTCCCAAAAATAGAGCGTTATCACCCCGCGTGTTATTTTCTGACCGTCAAGCTATCTCTTCCCTCTTCTCATCGACAGTGGCATTGCGTTCCACTCCATCCACCCACGATCGTAGGTAGCCTTCACTCGTATCTCATTGCTACTGATCCCTACATCAATATTTTAAACAACACAATGGTACCCGGCGGTAACACAATCAATCTCAAAACTTAATTTATAAACCAATTATTTGATCCCTCGGACGCTGTTAGATTGATGCACATTCGGAAAAGTTTCAGTTCTTAAAAGTTTTTAAGTTAAAAAAAAACATAGTTTTTACTTTATTTCTGCCAGTACTGTAACTTTTTGTACAAAAATCAAATAGATTTAGACAAAGTTGTTTTGTATAGCATTCTCAATCCAAGTCCGAGATTTGTTAAAATTTGTGCAATATTTAGATTTTTGGTAAGCACATGAATACGATCATTCCATTTCTTATAGATTTTCCCATTAACAGTTAAAAATTCACGCAAATCTAGATTTTCTTCGATTTGAGAGATTTGTTCAAATTTGATGTAAAGTTGACTCACCCTAATGACCATGCGCTTATAAGCTTCGCCTCTCTTAGCTCAGTCGGTAAAGGCGCAGCTACAACGCAAGACCATGCTGGAGGTGGCTGGGTTCGATTCCCGGTCCGCCAACGCAAACCAACAAAATTAACAGGTAGGAGAAATTATCCTCTATCAAATTGTGTTTTATGTTTGCAAATGTAGCTTTCGGTTCGCGAAAAAATTGCCTTACAAGGTTTGTTTACAAAATGGAGTAGAGGCCGTTTCAATTGTTGATCTTAAAGTTATAGACTTTGTACACAAATTACGTAACGCCTGAAGGGGGTCAAGCTTGCTTTATTAATTGTTATATAGGGGGACGAGAGGCAATGGTGAATGTAACATGACAGATTTCCCAAAGTAAAAAAAAAAAAAATCAAAAGCGAGTACATATACAGGGTGCGTGACGAATTTTTGTAGTATTTGTAGCATATTTGAGACAAAATACACCAGTTAGTTATTCTAGCAATGAATTTTGTGCGATTTATTTTCTTTCGCAACATATGGAAGTTGTCAGTAAATTTATTCAAAAAAATTGCCTTCCCTTTCGACGACTGTAGTTAGACGCTTCCGGAAACTGCAGTATGCACGTTTTAACATGTTTCGATCCATAGATGTCATCACTGCCTTGATTTTAGCTTTTAGCGACTTAAGTGTGGTGTGAGGGGTTCTAAATATTGGTAATCCGTTGGACGACGCCCTATACAAAATAATCCAACGGATTGATATCGGGACTGCTTGGGGGCTAAATTTCTTCCTCCCAAATTTACGAAATATTTTCCGTAAGCCATTTCTGTGCTTTATTAGCAGTATGAGCAGGTGCTCCGCTCCGTCTTATCACTTTCCCAAGCCTTTTTTAATATTATACACTGTTCTTTCAGACACATTTACCGACCGAATTATTTCTTTCATGCATACTCCGGCGCGCAACAAAGCGACAACGGCTGACAGATTGCTCTCTTGTTTCGACATCTTTACGTTTACTCAACATTGTTTGTTTAAATCTTACACCTAACAGTATATGCTATCCAGTGCTGCCAAATATATCTAAATCATGATGCACAAGCATGAGAAATTACTATTTGAAATTTACTGCAAAAATTCGTCATGCACCCTGTACTTGCAAACCGATTACAAAACGATTCCCCATCAACAAAAACCGTAAGCCCAGTTGGTTACCTCACGCTGTCGCGTTTGCAAAATTTACATGCCTAATAGTGGTCAAGTATCGTCCAAGTTTAATGGCTGTCCTGGCTCGGCACAAAACGGTGGCGGATCACGCTTCATTGCCAATCTAATAATGCAGTGAACTCATAAATTTAAAACAATTACTGTTTTGAATATTTTGTCCATTAAGGTTTATTTTCCCTTACGCTTTTCAAAACATGCCCGAAGCTTGAAAAAAAAATTTAAATATATCACTCCGGAACCGCCTGTCCTGTTTTGGAGGCGCGAAAAACATGCTGCTGGAATGTGTGAAAATCGCAGCACCTGCGGCATGTGCTGTCGAAAAAATTTCATTACCAGACGAAATCATGTCAACGGATATCAGCCATTTGAAGATCTATTTTGTTGAACCTTAAAATCAAATCGAGCAGGTTCGATCCCTAGCAGGTCAAGCACCGAATCCGCCAGTCACTTGCTTTTCGAAGCCCTCTCTCGATCGATGATGGTGCTTCAACTTGACTCTGACAACGCGCAGCGACGACGCGGACATTGATGGGGCGTTCACACCACCAACAACGATCGGCTTAGCCCGAAATTCAGACGCTCAATACAAACACACGGCGCGGGACAATCACCCGCGATCCAATTCGATGGGAAAGGGTGGCAGGAAACCCAAAACGAAGGGAAAGGTGAACAGACGCAAGGCGGAGGGTAAGAGCTGATTAAAAAGTACGAAATTTTCTCATAACTTCAACAGTTCAATTATTGATTTTGATACATAAATTATAGAAAATTAACGTCAAACGCATCAATCGCTCTCGGTTCAACAGCTCGCGCGCTGACTGACTTGAAGCGTTTTTTTTTTTTCTTCTGTTGTTGTATGTTGTACCCTTTCATGGCCTGAGTCTTTCACTCGATCCCTGGAATTGGATCCATTCGTCGGGGCTATGATGGAAGAGCGTGGCGAGGGAGGCGATCTCAGAAGAGCAGTCTTGCGGACACGGACTATGGCAGAATGCTGTGGCAAAGAAGGGTAAGAAGAAGGCTGACTGTCTTAAAGAGAAGTGGTTAAGTGGAGGAAAGAATTGAAGATAATAGTTGTCAAATATTTTTCTATTAAAATTTAACATCTCACTAAATGGGTCCACTGTGGTGGGAAGGTAGGTTGGTAGGTAGGAAGCCAGAATCAAGGAGGGGACAGGTCGGTGGGAAGGAAAGGCAAGATTGGCGCTATTGTCCGTGGCTTCAAATTTTGGACTAGGCCTCTTTCAGTGTTCAAACGATAACAATAACAATCATAAATAGCAGCAACAGTGACTGGCGGCGGCGCAGGACGACGTCATCATCGAGTGGCGATCGCCGGTTGATTGGAGGTTGAGGTTCGGATGGCAAGGTTGTAAGTTTGCGCGAAGATTTTGGTCGGTAGCAAGTAGCAATTGCAATGTGGACGAAGAGTTATAGTGAGCTAGTAAAATAAACGAAATCGAAAGGTGATAACTGGATAACTGGTCAAATGGAAATCGGTCAATTCAGTTTTACTAAGTATAACCATTTGTAGTCTCCCTTTTCTCAGTTGGTAAATTCACAGCTTCTTCTTCTTCTTATTCGCATTTCAAGCTTATTGCTTAGAAGCATGGAGAGAGCAGTGAAGAAAGCACAGGTCTGATAATCGCAACGTTCGTGGTTCGAGTCCAGTCGGCAATCTGTTTCCTCGTTTTTTCGACATAACTAATTTCACTCACTAATACACTCTACATTTTTCGGTCTCCAATTTTCTTGCATTGGACCGTAGCTAGGTATATCGCATCCTCGGTTCATGCGGTCTCCACTAACATCCTCCGATGATGAATCCCACATAATTGTAAGCGAATCTTACATCCCAACCGGCTATGTAGGCTATGAGGCAGCTACAACGACTAAATTGGACTGCATTCCCTCTATCATCATATGAATCACGCTGCATGCTCATCAATCTACAAACACTAAAGCAACGGCGGAATTTGGAATTTTCTTCATCAATAACATTATTTCTAATCGCATAGAATCTGCAGCAATACTCTCACAACTAAATTTGTATGCGCCCTTTAGACCTCATGCAGAACAAATTAAGCAAAAAGATTGTCCCATCAATCGAATGATGCGCTTATATAACATAAATTGGGACGAGATGCCTGGGTTCGATTCTTGGTCCGGTCTAGGAATTTTTCGAGTTGGAATATTTCTTGAATTCCCTGGGCATAAAAGAATGATTGTACTTGCCACACAGTTATACTAATGCAAAAATGGTACAGGCATTGAAAGCTCTCAATTATCGGTCCATAACTTTTAATGGCACATTAGAACAGTCAGAACAAGTAATTGCAGCTAAGTTCAATGATTATTTTGTAGACAGTGTTTCATTGATTAATCATCAATGGATTGATTCGATTGGCGATGAACCTGATGAAATAAAACAGCCAATTAATAGTAGTTGTGGATTTGAAGTTTTTCTCCCAATTACATTAGATGAACTTAGAGTTATTTGTTTTTCATTAGAAAAATCGGCTGGAGTTAGAGATGGGTGATCAGATCCAGATCCGTTCGAAAGATCCGGATCAGCGCGTAGAATGAATGATCCACGGTTCATTTTTTATGAGAACCGACTCAGCGGTTCAGTAGAGTTCACTACTCTTTTTATCTATGTTCTTGGGTCGGAAGGATTGAAAACGAGCTGTCAAAAATGATTCGGATCTCTCTCTCACTCGCTCTTACATGTTGCTTTGCTTCTATCCTAAGAGGAAGAGGTGACAATTGGCTTCTTCCTCTTTTATTTCTATCTCTATCTCTATCTTTATCTATCTCTATCTCTATCTTACACACATGAAATCGGCCAATCAGGAGCTGGTTCACGTTTGACAGAAAAGTGGTTCTTTTTCGCCCCCGTATTGTCACCTCTTCTCTTAGCTTCTATCCGTCTTCCCACATTTGACAACTCTCGTCAGGTAGCCCAGCGGAAACCCGCTGTTGTACCCAATGGTTTTTGATGATACGTTTGAAACGAAGAATATTTTTTAACAAACACTTTTTACAATTTTGATAAAAAATTAATTTAAATCGAATACTGGTGTATGTTTTCTAACAGTATTTTTTTTTTTGTTGAACGGATTTCAAATAATTTGGATTTTAGATGTGGAGGCAAATATAGCATTCTTCATATTATTTGAAACCTGATGATGCCGGTGTTACAACGAAATCCAAACGTTACGCCCGCTGAGGTTGCAGAAGTTCATTTGCTGTTTTGCTGATCACTGCTGTCAAAATTTTGTTGTTGTGTGTGTGGGCTTTAAGCAAAACAAAATCCTCCAGCTGGAAGACAAAATTACGTCTATTTTCGTAATATTTGAGTAACTAATTTGAATCATTGGTCATCAAATTAAATCTTTACAAATAATTATGTATTCAAGGAACTAGTTGCATAATTTCTGCTCAAGAAAAAGCTTCGAGTGAAATTTGGTATCATTTCACAAAGGAGGAGGGCAAAGGTAAATGCCGGCACTGTTCTGCTTTGATAGCAACAGTCGGTGGTTCGACCGGAAACCTAAAAAGGCATCTTAGAGGCAAACATCCGACGATTCAGTTTTCGAGAGCAGATAGTCCTGCACCACCAGCAAAATATGAAGAGATTTCAAATCCTGCTGCTGTAAGTACAGGCAAACCCAAGGATGATTTGGATCAATCTCCAGAATTAAGTTCGGCTCCAGTTTCCACTCGATCTACCTCTCAAACAACGATCGAAATTTGTTGACATCGTCAAGCCAGGCTTTTCGACACACAACTGTTGAAAATGATATGTAAGGAATACCACCCGTTTTCAATAGTCGAAGATGATGAGTTTCGTAAATTTGTGAAAATGTTGTGCCCATCATACACGTTGCCAAGCAGAAAGACGTTAACAAACAGCTTACTCTCAACCGTTTACGATGAACAATTGGCTAAAGTTATGAATGATCTGTCGGCTGCTGTTTGTCTAACTTGCGATGGATGGACCAACTCAAACAATGTCGGATTTTTCTGGTCAGAATTCACGGCTCCAATATAACTTGTAGGAGTGTTCCGAGTTCAGTGATAGACATACTGGAGAAAACATTTCTGTTTGGATCACGAATGTCGTGAAAAAGTTTTCAATTCAGAACAACATTATTGCTTTGGTTACTGATAATGCCGCTAATATGAAGACAGCTGCATCAAAATTGAATGTTTTCCTCACTCCCTCAATTTGATTGTTCAACGTAGCATTGCAAACTCCATCCAGCTGGTGGTAGATAAATGCAAGTCCATCGTACAGTATTTCAAAAAAAGCAGTTCTGCGCTGGCTAAGCTTCACGAGACGCAAGGAAAACTTGGCATGAAAGAGCTGAAACTAAAGCAAAACGTTGCCACTAGATGGAATTCCACTTACGATATGTTGCAACGGCTTCTTATTTACAAAGAAGCTGTTGTATCAACCTTGGCATTGCTGGAATCGAAGCTTCGTTTAGAAACACGTGAGTGGGATTTAATTGAAAGAGCTGTCAAGATTTTGGAGTTTTTTTACGCCGTTACGGAGGAAATTTCAGCTGAGAAAAATGTTTCACTGTCGAAAACTGCAGTCCTAGTCCGAATCATGAGCCAACAATCAAAACAAAATTTGGAAAAAGAGTCATCATCACCAGCGATAGTGCAGAAGTTGGGACAGGAACTTCTTAATGGATTAGGCAAGCCAACGAGTTGGTGGGCCTGGAAGTTTTATTGGACCCCAGATTCAAGAATCAAGGATTCAGCGAAGATTCGAACTATAATGAGGCGTATCAATCATTAATTGAGAAGATTGGACAAGCTAATCCTGGCAATTAAGATCAGCAGCACGTGCATATTGAAGGATACAACGAGAAACTATGTCGATCCATAGTTTGGGAGCACCAAGGATCCGTCTGCATCGGCAATCGCTGAAATCGACAAATATTTGGCAGAACCCTACCTTGCCAGAACCAAGGATCCCCTGGAGTGGTGAGAGGCAAGAAAATTGCTTTATCCAAGGCTGTATGGTGTAAGGCAAGAGCGGCTTTGTATCCCGGCGACGCGACGTCTGTTCATTGCGAATGAATTTTCTCAAAAGCTGGACAGATTTGTTCCGACAGAAGAAGCCGGCTTTCTCCGAAGAACATTTTCAAAATTTTGTTAATGAACCATAATTACTAACGGATGCGTTTGTAGATGCGAATTATTAGAGAAATAATAAATGAATAATTGATGACAATAAGTTGTAAATTGAATTTTCTGTGCTCAAGGTTAGAATCTCCGAATAAATTTAAAATGCACTAGGTGTAAGTGATCCGATGATCCGATCAACTGATCCGGATCACCTCTGTGAATGATCTGGTTCTGAACCGTTCACCTAATTGATCCGGTTTGCCCATCTCTAGCTGGAGTAGATAATGTTAATGCTAAAGTTATTCAAGATTGCTGTCATGTCATTGGCCACATCTTGCTGGACCTTATTAATGAATCATTTCAAACTGGACATGTGCCACAAATTTGGAAGGAATCCTTAGTGGTCCCTATTCAAAAAGTTGCTGGAACGATTAAAGCCGAAGAGTTTCGTTCCATCAACATTTTGCACACTTTAGAGAAAATTTCAGAACTTGTTGTTTAAGGCCAGCAGTATTTAAATAGTAATAGTTTGTTGATACCAGAACAATCAGGATATCGGGAAGGTCATTCTTGTGAAACCGGGTTGAATTTGGTATTGGCGAAGTATAACTTGGAGTGTAAAGATACGATTGCTTTTGTTTTTTCGGATCTAAAACGCGCTTTTGAAACAATTTCTAGGCCTTTATTGTTAAGATCAATCAAGCACTTTGGAATTACGAGTACTGCATATAAATGGTTTGAAAGCTATTTGTCTGACAGAACTCAACTGACTGTTTTTAATGATTCTGTTTCCAGTCCCGTGGGGAATAACCTTGGAGTGCCCCAGGGAAGTGTATTAGGGCCCCTGTTATTTATTATGTATATTAATGACTTTCGAGGTGTTATACGATTTTGCAACATTAATTTGTTTGCAGATGATACTGTGTTATTCATTGCAGCTAAGGATTTAGATGATGCCGTTTTACACTTGAATGAAGATTTGCGTTTTCTAAGTAGATGGTTGAAGTATAAGCAGTTGAAATTGAATACAAGTAAAACCAAATTTATGGTAATTTTGCGGAATAGCGTAAACGAGAACGTCTCTGTTGTAATTAATGATGAGACTATTGATCGTGCTCGGGAGATTAAATACAGTCAGGAATCCTTATTGCCGGATTCCTTATTGCCGGTATCCCTTATTGCCGGATCCTTATTGCCGGGCTATCCGCGAATAAGGATACCCACAGCTTATGGGATTTTCACTAATGGGGGCTGTAGTGGATTATCTCATTTGTTTCAATACATAAAGCTATACTGTCTTGGACAAAGTTGCTGTACTGGGTTAGACCAACAAGCCTGTGCCATTGGATTCAGGTTAAATTGGGAACTACGCCGCTAGAGGCGCTTCACTTTTATGTTACTTATGACGGGCGCTATAATATATGGATCATATTTCCAACATAGAATATTTCGTGATCCTGACCATATAGAAAGTTACTGTCTTCAGCAAAGTTGTTCAGGTGACCAAGTCCTTTCGGATGGTGGCCATATTAGTTCAGAACTCTCTCACTACGCAGCGCTAGTGTGCATGTGCAATTCCTATATAAACTGTATCTCGAGAGCCTGGCCATATAGAAAGTTGCTGTTTTCAGCAGAGTTGTGCAGGTGAGCAAGTCCTTTCGGATGGTGACCATATTAGTTCAGAACTCGCTCACTACGTAGCGCTAGTGTGCATGTGCAATTCCTATATAAACTGTATCTCGAGAGCCTGGCCATATAGAAGATTACTGTCTTCAGCAAAGTTGTTCAGATGACTAAGTCCTTTCGGATGATCGTCATATTATTTCAGAACTCTCACACTACGCGGCGCTAGTGTACACATGAACTTCCTTAATATGTTATTTCTCCAAAGCTTGTCCATATAAGATGTTGCTGTGCAATGTGAGAACAGGAACCGGAAAAGGGATGACGTGTAGAGGCCGGAAATCGATGTCAGATGCCATTTTGGAATCCAAGATGGCGGCCATCGGTTCAAGAAAAACTGTCAAATACCCTACAATATGGATATTTTTGGAAAGGGGACGACGTGTAAAGGCCGGAAATCGATGCCAGACGCCATTTTGTAATCCAAGATGGCGACCATAGGTTCAAGAAAAACTGTCAAATACCCTACAATATGGATATTTTTGGAAGAAGACGACGTGTAGAGGCTGGAAATAGATGCCAGACGACATTTTGGGATCCAAGATGGTGGCCATCGGGTCAAGAAAAACTGTCAAATACTCTACAATATGAGTATTTTCGGAGAGGGAACGACATGTAGAGGCCAGAAATCGATGCCAGACGCCATTTTGGAATCCAAGATGGCGACCATCGGGTCAAGAAAAACTGTCAAATACCCTACCATATGGGTATTTCCGGATAAGGAAAGACGTGTAGAGACCGAAAATCGATGTCAGACGCCATTTTGGAATCCAAGATGGCGACAATAGGTTCAAGAAAAACTGTCAAATACCCTACAATATGGATATTTTTGGAAGGAGACGACGTGTAGAGGGCGGAAATAGATGCCAGACGACATTTTGGGATCCAAGATGGTGGCCATGGGGTCAAGAAAAACTGTCAAATACTCTACAATATGAGTATTTCCGGAAAGGAAACGACGTGTAGAGGCCGGAAATCGATGCAAGATGCCATTTTGGAATCCAAGATGGCGGCCATCAGTTTAAGAAAAACTGTCAAATACACTACAATGTGGGAATTTCCGAAAATGGACGACGTGTAGAGGCCAGATATAGATTCCAGACGCTATTTTGGAATCCAATATGGCGGCAACATGTTTTCCATGGTCACCATAGCCGATCGAACTCCAGACGAAACTAGAACCGCACTACCGTTCATACTGATGACAACGCTCTGATGAGACAACGAAACCTTACCCCCAAGCTCCTCCCCTGATCCTATCCTTCGACAATGTATCCTATCCTTCGACAACGTACCGACAAATTACCTCGAGTAAGCCGTGAGTATTCGGCCCAACTCCTACTAGACATAGAATTAAGTGAATGTTGTTACAAACAAAGAACAATGAACTATCGGCTCCGTAAAGCTAACGTGATTGAGCCTTCCAAATAAACTAACTAGTTAAAAAAACATGTTTTCCATGTATAAGGCTTACCAAGAATATTGCGTATAATTTATTGTGTATAGCGTATCACTGAGCAAGATCGCAACATAACGTGGAAAATTCCTCAAAACAATAAAACGCTTTTAATTGTTTTGTTTTTTTTTCTATCGTAAACTACAGATTTATTCCTGGACCCCTCTACAGTGAATATGGTTGATATTTTCATCCACCACCTGGTGCGGCAGAAATCGAGTTAAAACTAAATCAACTCTCCGAGGTCGAAAGTTTCTGCACATTGGACAGCAATGTTGAACGAAGTGCAAAAATGCAAGATTTGATAAGGTAAGTCGAGACCCATCTCACGGTGTGGAAGAACGAGAGTGACTAGAATGCATAAAACATGACAGCGCTGGTTGGTTCTTTGTTATCGAAAGAGAAAATAAAATGTGGAATAAATCTGTAGCTTACGATAGAAAAAAAACAAAACATTCAAAGCATTTTATTGTTTTGAGGAATTTCCACGTTACGTTGCGATCTTGCTCAATGATACGCTATACACAATAAATTATACGCAATATACTTGGTAAGCCTTATTTATGGAAAACATGTTGCCGCCATATTGGATTCCAAAATAGCGACTGGAATGTATATCTGACCTTTTCCTACGTCGTCCCTTTTCGGAAATTCCTACATTGTAGGATGTTTGACAGTTTTTCTTAAAACCGATGGCCGCCATCTTGGTTTTTAAAATGACGTCTGGCATCGGTTTCCGGCCTCTACACGTCCGGAAATACCCATATTGTAAGGTATTTGACAGTTTTTATTGAACCAATGGCCGTCATCTTGAATTTCAAAATGGCACCTGGCATCGATTTTCGGCCTCTACACGTCGTTTTCTTTCCGGAATACTCATATTGTAGAGTATTTGACAATTTTTCTTGATCTTGGATTACAAAATGGCATCTGAAATCGATTTCCGGATGGCCGCCATCTTGGATTCCAAAATGACGTCTGGCAACGATTTCTGGCCTCTACACGTCATCCCCTTTCCAAAAATATCCATATTGTACGGTATTTGACAGTTTTTATTGAACCGATGGCCGCCATCTTGGATTCCAAAATGGCATCTGACATCGATTTCCAGCCTCTACACGTTATCCTTTTTCCGGTTCCTGATCTCACATTGCACAGCAACATCTTATATGGACAATCTTTGGAGTCATAACATATTAAGGAAGTTCATGTGTACACTAGCGCCGCGTAGTGTGAGGGTTCTGAAATAATATGACCATCATCCGAAAGGACTTAGTGACCTGAACAACTTTTCTCAAGACAGTAACCTTCTATATGACCAGGTTCTCGAGATACAGCTTATACAGAAAATTCACTTGCACACTAGCGCCGCGTAGTGAGCGTGTTCTGAACTAATATGAACATCATCCGAAAGGACTTGCTCACCTGCACAACTTTGCTCAAAACAGCAACTTTCTATATGGCCAGGCTCTCGAGATACAGTTTATATAAGAATTGCACATGCACACTAGCGCTGCGTAGTGAGAGAGTTCTGAACTAATATGGCCACCATCCAAAAGGACTTGATCACCTGCACAACTTTGCTCAAAACAGCAACTTTCTATATGGCCAGGCTCTCGAGATACAGTTTATATAGGAATTGCACATGCACACTAGCGCTGCGTAGTGAGAGAGTTCTGAACTAATATGGCCACCATCCAAAAGGACTTGATCACCTGCCCAACTTTGCTGGAAACAGCAACTTTCTATATGGCCAGGCTCTCGAGATACAGTTTATATAGGAATTGCACATGCACACTAGCGCTGCGTAGTGAGAGAGTTCTGAACTAATATGGCCACCATCCGAAAGGACTTGGTCATCTGAACAACTTTGCTGCAGACAGTAACTTTCTATATGGTCAGGATCACGAAATATTCTATGTTGGAAATATGATCCATATATTATAGCGCCCGTCATAAGTAACATAAAAGTGAAGCGCCTCTAGCGGCGTAGTTCCCAATTTAACCTGAATCCAATGGCACAGGCTTGTTGGTCTAACCCAGTACAGCAACTTTGTCCAAGACAGTATAGCTTTATGTATTGAAACAAATGAGATAATCCACTACAGCCCCCATTAGTGAAAATCCCATAAGCTGTGGGTATCCTTATTCGCGGTTCCTTATTCACGCCCCCGTTACCCCGGCAATAAGGATTCCTGACTGTATCTTAGCGTGATTATTGATGACACACTTAAGTTCAACTCTCACACTGACAATATCATCAAGAAAATTGCAAAGGAGTATGGAATTCTATGTCGACTGAAAAACGATTTAACTATTGCCAGTAAAATACAGCTATACAAATCAATCATCTCTCCTCTTCAAGACTTTTACCCTTGCATCTTATTTCAGGCCAATTCAACACAAATATCGAGATTACAGCGCTTGCAGAGTAAAGAAAAAGCGTTTCATTTTGAGATGTAATTACTTCCTCAACTTTGATGCTAGACGCCTTACAATGGTTGTCGGTGAAGCAAAGAATTGTATATTTGACTATGGTGTTCATTTTTAAAGTAGTTAATGGTTTGCTGCCTCGATATTTGTGTGATCGAATTAAAAGAGGAAGTGACTTTCATAGATACAATCCTAGATACTAGAAATGCGGCTGAAATAAGAACACCACATTTCTTGACTTGTGCTTCACAAAATTCATTATATTATAAAGGACTAAATGTTTTCAATTCGATGCCTAGACACATTAAACGTTCAACAACATTAGCAGAATTTAAGAGACATTGCATTTCACACGTTAAAACTGTCTTTTGAACGGTTATCCAGTTAATTTTTTTTATTATGAATTGACAAATTATGTATCTTGACGAAGTTATTTTTAACGGATTATTTTGTATGGATAGCTGTTATAACGACTTTTTAATAATTATTGTAGCACTACAAAAACTATTTTGTTCGCCACGATGGTGATGATGGATTTTTGATATATGATTTAATAGTAGTAGTAAAAAAAAATAGTAGTCTACAAAGGTTTGAGCCTCGCGCGCGTATTACGGATATAGAGGACTGAATTTAACATTTGATAAAAAAAATGCAATTTTGAAGCTTATTTGGAAGATACCTTGAGTTAGTAGTAAGTTTTCTGGCAAATGTTGGGGGTTCGTGAGCATTTCTGACATTGCTGAAAATTATGATAGCATCAGATTGCGGGGTTGCTAGTGTAATAGGATGCTTTGTTGATTGTTCATTAACTCTTGATTGCTTGTAATACTTATGAATATTTTAGGACAAAAAGGCGAACTAAGAGGTGGACGCCTGAGGTTTTCCACATTTATATCACTGTGAAGCAACTGTAAACTCTAGAGGGAATATATATCTGTAACTGAAACCAGTTCGATTTTGTTTGCCAACCTGGTTAAAATGTCATATTTAATTATCTTAAAGATAAATCGTCCAGCTCAAACCTTTGTAGGGGTAAGAGGTGGGACCATCATCATCATCAATTGTGAAAGTTGAAATTTTTAAAAATCTCGAAAATCCAGGGTTGTAGCCGAGATGGATCTAGGCACTTCAGAGCAAAATAAAAAAGGCCTTTTGTTCAGAATGCTAAAATAAGCGTTTTGCCCAAGTTTGGCGCAAATCGGTGACATCGATCAATAACTGTGACATCATCAATAACTGTGGAAGTGCATCTAGAACACTAATTTGAGATCACGCAAGTTAAAAAATAAGCTTAAAAAGTGAGAAAAAAGAAGAAATATAACCATTGGGTTTTTTATTAAACATGATCATTCGCTGTTTCACAAGTTGATAAACTAATTTATGATTTGACCATTGTTTATCTTGAAACAGATCAATGAAAAACTGTTTAGCCTTAATTTTGTCTAATGGAATGGAAAATGTTATCAGCGGGATGCAAACATAACCTCACCAAAACAATAACCGTTGCAATCGTGCTTAAAACGTAATCCTCCGGAAAAATCACCTTTAATAGGATTCATTATAGCGTAAAACAGTTTCCAAGCTTCTGGGTTCCTCTACAAACTCTCATCAGTATCTCAAACACGTTTAAAAAAAATGTGCACCAATAATAATCACTTCCTCTCGTGCATCTTCGAAGCCCTAATAACCATTCTTCAACGAAAAAAATTGCAGCAAACCACTTTATTCCCTTTCCTACATCTAGCTCAGGCAGCCGTTGGCCGACTCTAATAGAGACGTCAATTTATTAATTTACATCAACATCCATCGCCATCAAAGTGCAGCCGTTTTATTCCACACATTTCGTTTCAGATTGACTTTCCTTCGTCGAGCGGGACGGATTAAATCAGGTAGAAAACGGATGGGGTCCTGTCTATGTTTTTTGGCAATTAATTTCTCGACGAGGAAGACGGACGGAACAAACCTAAACCCATTAGAGACGGCGCTCTGTTACGGTAGTGTGAAAGATCGTGTTCTGGATTTGTCTTGGTGGGGTGCACCCTTTTTGGTCCGATGCCAGCAGATTGTGGAATATCATCGATTTTAAAAAGGGTGCATCCGAGGCACAAGATCGGCCTAGTCAGGACGTTTGCTTTTTTTACTGCGTGTTTGTGACTTCAAGTACGCAGCAACAAAGAAAGCAAGCAAGCAAAAATTGAAGTCAATTATCAGTCTGAAGATTGAAGATCAAGATGGTATAACCCGGTTTTAACCTCACTCTCTTTACATTTCGTTGAACGAGTGCAGTAAACAGCAAGCGGGCCAGTCTCAATTGCCCCGGACCGGTAATTGAGGAGTAGCGCAGGATAAATAACTGGGTTAGTGGAACTTCTCTTGGCGGTTGAAAAGGATGCCGTCGTCCATTCCGGAGGGGAAAAGAAGGAAGTGAATTATGGAAGATTAGAGGATGAAAGGAAAACAAACCACGGTCATAAGTGGCTGTGTCAGCCGGGAAGAATAGAGTTGGCTCCTTTGGTGGTTACCAGCAAGGGTAAAATGGTTTTTATCTCACTGTTCTTAATTTCAAAATAAAAAGCTTTTGATTTTCTTTAAAATTATCGAAACAACATATTTAGGGAATTGGGTGCACTATTCGTTAAACGCTCACTTGTTCCGTGTTGGGCTGGAAGACAGCAATCTCTGTGAATGTGGACAAAGTTACCAGGACGCAGATCACATTATTTGGTCATGTGCTGAGCACCGTGGAGTCAGATCCGAGTTGTACGATTCCCTTCGGGCTGGAGGTAGACAACATTAGTTCCAGTTCGGGATAATTTGGCTAGACGTGATCTGAAGTTTATGCTACTCATATATGTTTTCTTGAATAATATTTATCTTAGATTGTTAGTTTGATGAACCTTGTGTTTGGTACAGGCATGGAAAATCATTTACATTCATTTCATGCATTCATTTACATTTATTTGCCTCTAACTTTTTTCATCAACAGAATCCAGCAAAATGAAGTATGGAGTTTAGTAGGTTTTGTTATTAACTACAACTTTTGCCCATAACTCAAATCTGTATCTTTTCTGCATCACGGATTAGAGCGGGCAGAACTTGTTACTGTTTTTCAGTGAATGTAAAATACATTCACTGAAAAACAGTAGTGGATTCTGTTCGCTCTGGTTCATCATGCATAAGAGATACGGATTTGAGTTGTTGGCAAAAGTTGTAGTAAATAATAGAACCTACAAAAGCTTCACACATTACTTTTCGGAGTTCTGTTGATGAAAAAAGTTAGGGGCAAATGAATGTAAATGAATGCACGAAATGAATGCAAATGATTTTCCATGCTTGTTGGTTTGTTTGTTTTTTGTTTTGTTTTGTGTATTTGTTTCGGTAATAATTATATAATTACAAAGCTGATATAACGTTGATAGGATTAAGTACATATTTCAGAAAAAGTTGTTGTTGTTGTTGTTCTTTATTAGTGACATTTTACATCCTGCGGATGCATTCATGTCAGTTAAATTGGTTTTTGTGTAAACAGTGTGTGGGTATGTTCAGAGTGATGTGAGGGTGAGTGTTAGTGTTTACGATACAATTCAAAATACACTTAGCTTTCTTATCGTTTTCTCGTTTCCTGGTTCATAGTCTGCCTTCTCATCTCATGTTTTACACTTCTTCTCCATAAATTTCTTCTTTACTTCTTCTATATATATATATATATATATATTCACCATCTTCATTCTTCATGATCTTCCATATATCTTTTCCACATTATTTTTCGATTTCTCCGTTCCTTCCTTGCGCTTCATCTTTATCTTCATTCTTCTGCATCTTAATATTCATTCATGTCTTCTGTAGTACTTTCGTTTTCTGCTTCATCTTCATCCTTTTTCACTCCATCTTCTTCGATTTCCATTCAGCATCTTCTTCATGAACTCAATTTGCTTCCAACATTCATCGGTAACATTCTTTCGCTGCATCTTCTTCCATTCCCTGTCCGACATCTTCTTCCATTCAGACTTCATTTTTTTCTTCTGCACCGCTTGCTTTTTATTCATCCTCCGCTCTGTTTTCTTCCTATATCCTGCACTTTCCTTTCCATTTGTTGATTGGTTTCATGCAGAAACTTCAGCAACCGCTTCTCAGAATCATCGTCGTTGCGAAGCGCCGTAAAAAGGCTTGTGGAATCGATTCCGTATTTTGTCCTGGCCGCATCAAATTTCCTGCAGTGCAGAATAATGTGACGAACGTCAACAACGGTCCCACAGCATTCACATGCTGGCGGAGCTGTTTTCTTCAGCAGAAATTCATGCATAACCCTAGTATGACCAATGCGCAGACGAGTGAGTATGCGTTGATAGGCAGAGCTGTACTGATCGATCCACTTCTTCGTTTCCCTTTTGACCTCCTTCAGCTTCACATCTGTCAATTGTACCCAACGTGCTTCCCATAGCTGACGAAATACTTGGTTCATGTTCTTGATGGAATCAATCCTTGGTACGGCGACGTTGATTGGTGGACTGTTTCGTGCTTCACTGACTAGGCGGTCTGCTTCTTTGTTACCGCGAATTCCGGCATGACCAGGGATCCAACAAAGGTGAATCGGCCGTCCACGTAATAAGCGCTCGATTTCCTTGATCCACGGATGCTGCGATCTACCACTCTCTATGGTCGAAAGACAGCTGGCCGAATTAGACAGAATTATAACACAATAGGTTGATGTTCTGGCAGCGGTGACGGCCGACTTGATTGCAAAGGCCTCCGCCGAAAAAACGCTACATTGTGACGGAAGACCTATTGCTTGCTGAATGCTGCTACTAAATACACCTGCTCCAACTATGTTCTCGCATTTAGAACCATCCGTATAAATAGCCAAAGCACGGTTAAACCGGTTAGCCAGCAACTCTTGCACGATGGGACGCACTGTATTCGGGGGATCCCCAGCTTTCACCTTCCGTTTCACATCCCAAACAATATGCGGCTTGGGTTCATACCACTCTCGGTTGGCGAGACGTGTCCCGGGTGTCCGTACAGCGATGTTTGGAAGCTCTACATCAATCGTTGCCAGGCGATCGAACGCTCGTTCCACAACTGGAAGATCGATATTCCTGGAATCCTTCTCCATCAAACGAATTGCAGCATGAATTATGGCTTGCATCGAATGGCAAAGTGCCTGCTTCAGCCATAATCGCTGGAATTGGACTGGTGACGGAATCCTTCGCTCTACTGACGAGCCCGATACCGTAGATAAGTCGCGACGTGACGATTGCTGATCCGATACACAACAGAGAATTGCGTTGCCCTCGCGGAAGTTTAGCCCCGATCATCTTCAAGATCGAGAACAAGAGGAGCCAAGAACGAAGCCCGTCAACGGTACTCGGCTCTAGAGAAGGAAGTCAAGCGCTCTTGCAGACGGGACAAGCGAGCGTGGGTGAACTCCCTGGCCGACGAAGGGGAGAAAGCCGCAAACACTGGCGATATACGCCTCCTCTACGATAACTCACGACGCCTGAGTGGAGCAACGATAAACCCGAGGATGCCAGTGAAGGACACGACTGGACAATTGCTTACCGACCCCACTGACCAGCTGAAACGCTGGTTTGAGCACTTCGAACAACTTCTTCAAGTTTCGACGGCCAACCAGCCATCAACATCTTGGCATGATCCGCCTATTTAGGGTGCGGCGCATCACTCGCGTCAATTCCGAGGCCCCATCACTGCAGGAGATTGAAGCAGCTATCCGAAGCATGAAATCCAACAAGGCTCCAGGGGTCGATCGCATATCAGCAGAGATGCTCAAAGCTGACCCCATGCTATCAACTATTCTGCAATATCTGGGACACCGCGACTTTTCCGGTTGACTGGATGCAGAGCATCTTATAGAAGGTCCCAAAGAAGGGGGATCTGATTGTGTGCGACAATTGTTACTGTGTATTGTTCTCAAAGTTCTGTGCAAAGTTATCCTGAATCGGATACAGGAGAAGATCGACGCGACTCTCCGATGGCAGCAGGCAGGATTCCGTTCCGGAAGATCTTGTGTGGACCATATTGTTACGCTCCGCATCATCGTGGAGCAGGTCAATGAATTCCAAGAGTCCCTTTATTTGGTACTCATTAACTACGAAAATGTTTTCGACCGTCTCAATCACGAGAATCTGAGACGCAAGGGAGTCCCGGATAAAATCGTCAACCTCATCGAAGCGCAGTATGAGGCTTTCACGTGCAGAGTTCTGCATAACGGAGCCTTGTCCGACCTTATCTGGGTAGTCGCTGGTGTGAGACAAGGATGTATACTATCACCGCTACTGTTTCTCATCGTGATCGACGAGATCATGGTAGGTGCAATTGACCGTGTACCGAACCGTGGGCTGCTTTGGCAGCCTATCACCATGGAGCATCTCAACGACTTCGATTTGGCTGATGATGTTGCTCTACTAGCACAACGGCGCTCTGATATGCAGAGTAAGCTCAATGACCTAGCCGAACGCTCCTCTTGTGCAGGTCTCACCATCAACGTCAACAAGACCAAATCGTTGGATATCAACAAGGGGAAACCCTTCCAACTTTACGGTAGCGGGGCAAGCAGTGGGGAAGGTTGAAAGTTTCCAATATCTTGGCAGCCAAATAGCGTCGGACGGCAGGTCCAAGAGCGACATAGGTGCACGAATCAAGAAGGCTAGGGCTGCCTTTGCGAGTTTACGAAACGTATGGAGATCCAACCAGATAAGTCAACGCACCACAATCCGAATTTTCAACTCGAACGTGAAATCTGTGTTGTTATACGCCAGCGAGACGTGGTGTGTATCAGCGGAGAACACTCAAAAGCTGCAGGTATTCATCAACCGTGGCCTCACAACTGGATCTCGAATGCCGAGCTCCATCGTCGATGTCATCAGAAGCCGATAGCAACAGAAATTCGAGAGCGAAAGTGGAGGTGGCGGAAACGAAATCTGCAAGCAAGTGCTGGATTGGAATCCAGCAGGACATCGCAGTAGAGGCAGAGGAAATTAAGCAAGTCGATAGGAATCTGACCTGGGCCCAGGTCAAGGCAAAAGCGAGCAGCCGCCCAGGATAGAAGTTTTTCACGTTGGCCCTTTGCACCGCTGGTGGTGCACAGGACCCTTAAGTAAGTAAGTAAATCTTCAAGATCCGCAGTCTAGAGTCGCACCTGGTTTTAACTACCTTTCAATTGTGTTTGAAGGACAGCGACCGGTCAAGGTTGACGCCAACAACTTTCAGTTGATTCGTCCTCGGTACAGCTGTACGGTCGATGAATATATCGTTGCTGGTTTCCCGACGGGCGTTGGGACTGCCGTAGAAAATTCAAATCTCCTCTCCCCATTCATACAATTGTCATTCACTAACCTCGAGGGTAATCGGTTCAAATCCTTTTAATTTTGATTTAAGACAACGCAAATGATAACTTCACTCTGTAAAGTTTATTCGATTGAGTCTGTAGGAATAAAGTAATTAACAAAAAACAGATATTTTGGGAATATTTGACAACCATTTTTATTAAAAACTTGCACGAAATATTGATCAAATCATTTTAAACATTGTATCCGAAAGAATTGACTCGGCCTTCAGTTAAAATATTATTATTTTTTTATTTTGACGATGTCTTGGTTTATTTCTATTTGATTCCGTTATAATTGCTTATCTTTTGACAGATACGCGTATTTTGTCTACTACTTGTAGACTCACCAGTGCCAAGTACTCAACACCACTGGAAAATCCATTTTTTATCTACGATAGATATACTAATCAATAGGTTCTAAAAATCAACAGGTATCCACTAAAGAATCTCGAATATACGTTTCCTTGATCTCTATTAAGGCCTGTACTCGAAAAAAATGCACCAGACAAAAGTGTTCGCGTATTTTTAGACGGATTTTTTTGAAACTTTCAGGAAAGGAACTAATGCATATGGATTATGTTTCGGCATAATTACTTTATTCAATTTCCTTTCCATCGCTGAAAGCCCGCACATTTCCCTTAAGACCCCTCATTAAATTTTGTGCAATGGTGGAGCCGACCTTTTTGGTCACTTACATCCATTATTTCTTCAACTCCAGCTCGTTCTTAAACACCTTGGACGATTTTTGAACTTTGGCCTTCATTATGGCCTAAAATCTTTCCACCGGACGAATCTTTGGTGAATTTGGGGGGTTGGCGGTTTGTGGTACAAAAACAACGTTATTGTCTCTGTACCAGTCCAACGTCGATCGCGCGTAATGGCATTATGCCAGGTCCGGCCAAAATAATGTCTCGCCTCCGTGGCATCGCAGGAAGGGCAACAGACGCTTCTGGAGGCATTTGGAGCGGTAAATTTCGCTATTGATGGTACCCATTGTGATGTACGGTTTACTCAGTTTACCGCAGTGGCATATGGCCTGCCAGTGCAAATATTTTTTGGCGAATTTGTCTACTTTCTTCTTCCTTTTTTCTTTCGGAACATCAAACCGTGTCCCGGTATCTGCTTTGCGTCTGCCTTGATGTAGGCTTCGTCATCCATAACCACACACATCGGTTTCGTTAACCACAGCTTCCTTGCGCGGGATTTGACCGCCGTGTTTTGTTGATCACGCCAGTTCGGTGCCTTCCGGACCTTGAATACACGAAGCCCAGCTCGTTTCATGGTTTGCTGAACGAACCAGGCGGAACACTTTGCCTTCAGAGTCGCGTCGCGAATCGAAAGGTTCGGATTACGCTTGAAATAATCCAACACCTTGCGGGCCGTCACAGGGTCAGCTGTCTTCGATTTTCTTCCACTTCCAGCCCGCCGCTCGGTCGTCTGGGACTCCTTAAACGATTTTACCACCCGAGACACAGTTGTATGGGTGATTCCCAGTTGTCTTCCGATCCATCTCATGGTCGCAGTCGGATTTTCCATGACGGCGCGCAAAATTCTCCGGCGATTTTCTTCTTGTTTCGATGACATCTCAATAACCACTGAACCAATTGTTATGAAATTTTGCACATGTAAACAATACACTCCAAACTAGTTATACCCAGATTTTCATCAATTTTTACCCACGGATAAAAAAAGTTACACACGGATAAAAATGGTGCATTTTTTTCGAGTACAAGCCTTTTGCAATGTTGATGGATTATGTTTTAATATTTCTAAACTTTCTGCTAAAGGGTGATACGGTCAAAATTTGGTCAATATCAACTTGACGTATTTCTTTCAATTTTGCATTTAAAAAACCTGAACACCCCTCATTTTGAAGGTGTGTGTGTGTAGAATGTTGCTCCTATTTTGATTTTGGAATTCACTCTTCAGTTGCCGTCCAAGCAAGAAGAGCAGCGTATCAAAATTTTGCTCGCGCATCGCGAAAATCCGAGCTACTCGCACGCAAAGTTGGCAAAATCGCTAAAAGTTGCCAAATCAACCGTTACAAATGTAATTAAAGTGTTTGGGGAACGTTTGTCGACAGCCAGGAAGTCTGGATCGGGGGGAAATCGAAAACCGGAAGCCACTGAGATGACAAAGAGAGTTGCCGGTAGTTTCAAGCAAAACCCTAACCTCTCTCTCCGAGATGCCGCAAATAAGCTGGGTGTATCGTCTACAACCGTGCATCGAGCCGTGCAACGAGCCGGACTATCGACTTACAAGAAGGTAGTGACTCCAAATCGCGATGATAAACAAAATACGACGGCCAAAGCGCGATCCCGGAGGCTGTACACGACGATGCTGACGAAGTTTGACTGCGTGGTAATGGACGACGAAACCTACGTCAAAGCCGACTACAAGCAGCTTCCGGGACAGGAGTTTTATACGGCAAAAGGAAGGGGAAAGGTAGCAGATGTTTTCAAGCACATGAAACTGTCAAAGTTCGCAAAGAAATATCTGGTTTGGCAAGCCATCTGTACCTGTGGCTTGAAAAGCAGCATTTTCATAGCTTCCGGGACTGTCAACCAAGAAATTTACGTGAAATAGTGTTTGAATAAACGTCTGCTGCCTTTCCTGAAGAAACTCGGTTGTTCCGTACTGTTTTGGCCGGATTTGGCATCTTGCCATTACGGTAAAAAGGCCATGGAGTGGTACGCCGCCAACAACGTGCAGGTGGTTCCCAAGGACAAGAACCCTCCCAACACGCCAGAGCTCCGCCCAATTGAGAAATACTGGGCTATTGTCAAGCGGAACCTAAAGAAGACCAAAAAAACTGCTAAGGGCGAGCAGCAGTTCAAGGCAAACTGGCTTTCTGCGTAGAAGAAGGTGGACAAGGTGGCTGTACAAAATCTGATGGCAGGGGTCAAGCGTAAGGCTCGGATTTGGAAAAGCGGAAGCCTAACTGAATATTTTTCCTGAATTTTATACTAATTGAACTTGAAAAAGAAATTTAATTTGATTTTTTAAATAAACGATTTCACCGATTTACACGCGTTTTCCCTTGACCAAATTTTGACCGTATCACCCTTTACGTCTAGTTTCCAAGGCGAGACTACATTCGACAGGATATAAATGTTATCCTTTGTCAAATTGTGCCCCTTTGTAACAATATGTTCTGCAACCTTGGATTTAAATTTATAATGAAGTCCTTTATCTATCTCTTTGTTAGCCTTGCTTACCTCTGCGATGTGTTCCTTAAACCTTGTTTCCAAAGTCTTTTTCGTCTGACCAATGTAAATTTTAATTGCAATCTGGACAAGAGATTGTGTAGACTCTGGCTTTCCTCAAGACATTTATTGAATCTTTTGTTGATCCTAACAGTGATTTCAGCTGATTTGTCCTGCTGCTGAATACAAAATCTAGACCAAAACTTCCAAACTTCGAAATCAATGGTTTGGTAATGTTTTTGTCGAAATTGACCGCTACCCGTTTTAAACCCTCATTTACTGGTTTAAGAGTTGTCGAAGTATGCCTAAAATGATCCCTTGCTCTTTTATCGATTACTGCTTGAATTGTTCAAGAGTCTAGCGATTTCAAAAATGTGAGCTATTTCCACACAAGATTGAATATTTAATATTTTTATGCGATTGTTGATTTTCTAGAATGCATCAAATTATGGACTGCTGTTTTAAACGTGACCGGATAACTAAATCCTTGTTATGAACCAGTTATCATAACTTCACCACAGATGCTCCCAAATAAATTGTCCTCTTCGATCGTCAAACCCATTGTAAAAGCGTAATAGTATAATATCATAACAAATATCGCCATGCAAATGAAATCTAACGGATTTTTGTCTCTCCCAATGTTCTCTACCTCACCGGATTTCCAAACCACACCAGCGGTCCCGCACTCAAATACGAAGATCGATTTTAATTCAATTGTAAATTTACATAAATTTATGTTTGTTCCTTCAATGGACGAATAAAGTGCTGCCTCTCTTTCCCTCTTCTGTCCAGCAGACATCCACAACTATGACCATTGACCGCCGGCCGCGTGTGCGCGCACAGCTCATCGAGCTGTCGTAGTCATTCAAAGCTTTACGAACGCCTGCTCCGAAGGCGAAGGGTCCCACAAGACTCACCAACCTGGCAATTGCAGGTTTAACTACCAGGTACATAGAAGATAGAAGAAAGGAAGCCTAAACGCTGCTGCTCCGGTGTTGGCGATGCAAATTTTTCACTGCTAACCACCACCGCCCATTCCTCTGCCCCCGCACCTCGCACCCGAGTGTGTGTCGGCTGGGTTCGATCAATTGGTGGGTGACTTTTTACGGAAGTGGATTTAGTGTGAGAAAAATAAGAAATGTCTGCCCAGTTCACACAAAGCACTCACTGCCACTGACTGCCTGGTGCTGCTGCCGGAGTGGAGGAGAATCGATTTTGGCTTGGTGCGAAGGCAGGTTAATAGTCGACACTGCGCGCGATTAATTGATCAATTTGGATGATCACCATATTTGGGCGGTGACCGTTTAGGAATCGATATTGAGTTGGGAAGTGGTTCGATTGGAATGATGCTTTGGTGGGATAGGTGTTTTCATTTCCACGACTCATTGACATACGTCAACTAGGATCGTAATTTTGTCACATTTTAAGCATTACGATGTTTTTTTTCTGGCACGTTTGGATTTTTCTAAAAATATTGGAAAAAGATATAAAAAATCCAACAAAATAACAGACTAAAGTGGTGATTTTAATACGATAGATGAAGAGATGAAAGTATAGAATTGATAGTTCCGTTTAGAATACGGCAGTGTGAAAATTGCATATAGAGAGTAGAAAGCGAGCTAGGACAAATTTAGGAAGGTACAAATTGGATTTATCATCTCTCTTTACCAAACTCCCCCTTTGGAGAGGGATGGTGAGGGATGTCCCTATTTCAAACAAATCGTCGGTACATGAGCGGTCGGTGATCATCTCTTTTTGCCAGTGGTGGCGGGGGGATTATTTACGATTGATTCAAAAAGTTTTGGGATGCAATAATCAACAATCCATGATCCAATAATGTTCCATGATAATTACGGATGTCAGATATCCTACCTGGTTTTAAAATAGGCACCAAAATTAGACGATTTCCAAATTTCAGGGAAATTTCCATTTTTCAGCGACATATTCAAAAGGCACAGTAAATGAAGGGTAGGTTGTTCTGAAAGATTATTCAAGAATACAGGTTCTATTCCGTCAGGTTCTGGTCCTTTAAATGCGTCCAACTGTTTAAGTGCATTAAATGCTTCATGTTGACACAATAAATGGACAGATATGTTATTAGAAACTTTGGGAATGAATGCAAAGATGTCGCTGTCACGGTCTTGATATTGCAGGTCTCAGAATAATTTTCACCTACTTTTCCGTCAAAATGCATTTTGGAAGAAAAATTATCACTTTTCAATTTCGTTTACATATAATTGAAAAAGTTCTTAAGACATGATTTGACGTCATTTTCGACTTAACGATTATATTCTTCATGTGCAGAAGAAATGGCTGTGATGAGTTGGTTACATATGTTGGTATAGTGTTGTAAATTTGTGCTAGTGCTTTTCTTTTTGTGTAATTTGGGTGCTTTCTACTTTTTGTTCTTCAAATGATCTAGTTTTGTATTGAACAACACTGACAGTTTGTTGTTTCGTATTCGCCTTCTTCTTTTTTTGATGCGGTTTTTGAAATTAGCTTATGAATAATTGAATGAAATCTGTCAACTTCAGTGTCGACATTTCCTTCAATACCTAATATATTCGGTGACGGAACATTAGCTATAATAGGTAAGCCACACACTTAGAAAAATGAATGAAAATTTAGGTTGAAAAAAAAAATTGAGTCATAATAGACGCGAAATTCAGCTCAATCAAACGTACTTTATAACTTTTCAGTCTTGGAGCACTTAATTTTAACCTGACATGTTTGTTTAAGCCTCATCCTTTATGCCAAAGATGGATTCCGTCACGTTAAAGATTAGGTATTTCTAAGTGTACATACGGATGTTTGCCGTACGTACAATTGTCATAAAGATGATAGTCATAATATTGAACTGGATTTTTTTAGTCCAATTGCAATGGAGTACTAATGCATTTTGTCAACAAGCCCAAGTTTGCCAAAACCAAACGGTTTTATTTTTGATTTTGACGTAGGACTACGTCTTTGATTTCTATATGGGGGTACACTTTGTGAAAACCAAAAATGGAACATGTAACAAATTAGGAAAGATTTTGAACGTTAATAACTGAGCTACCCCTGGTTCAATTTCAATAATTTTATCACCAATCGATCAGAAATATGGCTACGGATCGATAACAATGCTTTCAAATGTTGATTTTCAACAAGAAACTATTGAAAAACTGGTAAATGTCCAGCATTGTCCAAAAGCGTCGAATTGACTAACAAATCCACCAATTACCTACATGCATATGCTGCTTCCCCAGCACAGTCGTCAGATAGTAGTAAGTAGACTTGGAACAAGTGGAAGTGGCATTCGCCTCCGATCCTCGGGCGCGTGCGAATAGGGAAAATGGAATTGCGTAATATTTTGTACACTCATCGCCATATTCAGAACCAAACGCAAATTCTTAGAGATAACCACCATCCGTCGTCTAGCTCACCGTGGCGGTGTCTGCCGTATCTCCGGTCTGATTTACGAGGTGTGCTGAAGGTGTTCCTGAAAAATGAGATCCGTGATGCTGTCACCTACGCTAAACACGCCTAGCGTAAGCGGCCGTGGATGTCATCTACGTTTTGAAGTGACAGAGACGCACTCTGTTTGGTTTCGGAGGTTAAATCATCACCAACTTTGGCAACAAAACGGCTCTTTTAAGGGCCACCAAGCAGTAAATAGTAGGAATAGAATTCATCTGCCTGTGTGTCCATTAGAGTGATGCAAAATTTGAAATTTTCGCTCCACAATACTTAAACGATTTCAAATCGGATGCTGACTAACCTCTCGAAATTTGAACCCATTTGGTGATAAACTGAGATCGCACAAACCATTTGAAGTTTGTACGGGAATTACTATGGTAAAACAAAGATTTTTGTTCATGTATAAATAATCAGTGATGGAAAAGTTCATCAAAGTTCCCTATGACTCGCGAACTTTTCCCTTGGTGAACTTCGTGAAATATCGCGAACTTTTCCAACACTGTATATAATAATTCACCATATCAGTCTGCTTCAAAAACTTTCAACTATGCTTGTAGGAAATTTTCCCAGCTACAACTTTGTTGAAGATCACTTTTTGATTAAATGCAAGGATCAAAAGTTATCAATGGTTCAATGCGCTGATGTCTTATGATAATGCTCAATCAACTGCTCAGCAGGCAACATTGGTGTTTCTAGGGCGTTGAGTAGGACATTAAAATCATGGCTACTATGTCACACTGCAAAATACAGTGTTGCCTACAGAGCAGCTGCTTGATCATGTCATAAGTTTACCAATCCCTTAAATAATTAATAACTTTTTCCTGTCTCGTTTTACATAGAAACGATCTTCAACAAAGTTGTAGCTGAAAAAATTTTCTATAAAAATGGCTATCAAACTGTTTCACAGCTTAATATGGAAAAAGACTAGAAGGCAATGAACAAAAAGTTGAGATTTCCCATAGTAATTTACATGCAAACTTCAAATGGCTTGTGCGAAGTCTGTTTTTAACCAAATGAGTTGTAACTTTGGGAGGCTAATCAGGATCCAATTTGAAACCATTCAAGCACTGTGGAGCGAAAAAGTCAAATTTTGCATCAGTCTAGTGTGCAATTATCGGTCCCGGTGAGAAGAAGTTAGACGAGTGTTGCGTGTCGCGAGATCGCGGTTCATTCAAAAAACTGCATACAGGCAATAATTGCGCTGTAGTGTGTTGGTGTTTTTCCTCAAGCGAGCTCAAGTCCAAAGTGTCACCGTTCGAGGGATTGTGGGGGAAGATAGATTTTCACACGACGCGGACTCCCCTGGATCCAGAGTGAAAGAGATAGAGAGAGAGAGTGTGAGAAATAGGAAGGAAGAAGAGCACAGCCCCCCATACCATCTACCAGAGTTGCGGCAACACACGCGAGCTGGGCACAGCTTTCATCGTGATGGGCGAAATACAGAAGCGCGTGATCGGTTGGTGGCCGAGCGACGAAAGAATGTTGCAGGTTGAGGATCAAGGGCCGATTCTTCAACTTTAACATAATCAATGTGCACAGCCCTCACTCCGGAAGCACTGATGATGACAAGGACGCATTTTACGCGCAGCTCGACCGCGAGTACGATCGCTGCCCAAGCCACGACGCCAAGATCATCATAGGAGACCTAAACGCTCAGGTAGGCCAGGAGGAGGAATTCAGACTGACTATTGGAAAGTTCAGCGCCCCCAGCTGACGAACGGGAACGGCCTACGACTCATCGATTTCGCCACCTCCAAGAACATGGCCATACGTAGCACCTTCTTCCAACACAGCCTCCCCTATCGTTACACCTGGAGATCACCACAGCAGACGGAATCGCAAATCGACCACGTTCTGATTGATGGACGGCACTTCTCCGACATTATCGACGTCAGGACCTATCGTGGCACTAACATCGACTCCGACCACTACCTGGTGATGGTCAAACTGCGCCCAAAACTCTCCGTCATCAACAATGTACGGTACCGACGCCCGCCATGGTACAACCTAGAGCGACTGAAGCAACCTGATGTCGCCTTAGCATACGCGCAGAATCTCGACGCAGCGTTGCCAGAGGAGGGCGAGCTCGATGTGCCCCCTCTAAAGGACTGCTGGATGACAGTAAAAGCAGCCATCACCGACGCAGCCGAGAGCACCATCGGGTACGTGCAAAGAAGTCGACGGAATGAATGGTTCGACGAGGAGTGCAGAGTGATTTTGGAGGAGAAGAACGCAGCGCGGGCGGTAATACTGCAGCATGGGACCCGACAGAACGTGGAACGGTATAAACAGAAACAGAAACAGCAGACCCGCATCTTTCGGGAGAAAAAACGCCGCCTGGAAGAAGCGGAGTACGAGGAAATGGAACTGCTGTGCCGTTCCCAAGAAATACGGAAGTTCTATCAGAAGCTCAACGCATACCGCAACGGCTTCGTGCCGTGAGAAGAAATGTGCAAGGATAAGGACGGGAGCCTCTTGACGGACGGTCGTGAGGTGATTGAAAGGTGGAAGCAGCACTTCGATGCGCACCTGAATGGCGAGAAGAACGTAGGCGCGGGAGACCAGCGCAATGGAGGAACGACTACGTCAGTGCAGCAGAGGACGGAACTGACCCAACTCCCACGCTGAGTAAGGCTGGTATCGCATCCGAACTCATCAAGATGGGCCCAGAAAAGTTGGCCACCTGCCTGCACCGGATGATAGTCAGGATCTGGGAAACAGAACAGCTACCGGAGGAGTGGAAGGAGGGGGTAATCTGCCCCATTCACAAGAAAGGCGACCATTTGGAATGTGAGAACTTCAGAGCGATCACCATTTTGAATGCCGCCTACAAAGTGCTATCCCAGATCATCTTCCGTCGTCTATCACCTAAAATGACCGAGTTCGTGGGAAGTTATCAAGCCGGCTTCATTGACGGCCGATCGACAACGGATCAGATATTCACCGTAAGGCAAATCCTCCAGAAATGCCGTGAATACCAGGTCCCAACGCATTATTTGTTCATCGACTTTAAGGCGGCATACGACAGAATCGACCGCACAGAGCTATGAAAAATCATGGACGAGAACGATTTTCCTGGGAAGCTGATCAGACTGATCAATGCAACGATGGACGGTGTGCAAAACTGCGTAAGGGTTTCGGGTGAACTATCCTGTTCATTCGAATCTCGCCGGGGACTGCGATAAGGTGACGGACTCTCATGCCTACTCTTCAACATCGCTCTAGAAGGTGTAATGCGACGAACCGGGCTCAACAGCCGGGGTACGATTTTCACGAAATCCGGTCAATTTGTGTGCTTTGCGGACGACATGGACATTATCGCAAGAACATTTGGAACGGTGGCAGAACTAAACCCGCCTGAAACACGAAGAAGCAAAGGTCGGACTGGTGGTGAGTGCGTCAAAAACAAAGTACATGCTAGTAGGCGGAACCTAACATGACAGGATTCGTCTAGGAAGTAATGTCACGATAGACGGGGATGCTTTCGAGGTAGTGGAGGAATTCGTTTACCTTGGATCCTTACTGACGGCTGACAACAATGTGAGTCGTGAAATACGAAGGCGCATCATCAGTGGAAGTCGTGCCTACTACGGGCTCCAGAAGAAACTACGGTCAAAAAAGATTCACCCCCGCACCAAATGTACCATGTACAGAACGCTAATAAGACCGGTGGTCCTCTATGGACACGAGACATGGACTATGCTCGAGGAGGACCTACAAGCACTCGGAGTTTTCGAGCGACGTGTGCTAAGGACGATCTTCGGCGGTGTGCAGGAGAACGGTGAGTGGCGGCGAAGAATGAACCACGAGCTCGCTGCACTCTACGGCGAACCCAGCATCCAGAAGGTGGCCAAAGCCGAAAGGATGCGGTAGGCAGGGAATGTTGCAAGAATGCCGGACAACAACCCTGCAAAATTGGTGTTCGCTACTGATCCGGTTGGCACAAGAAGGCATGGAGCGCAGAGAGCACGAGGGGCGGACCAGGTAGAGCGTGATCTAGCGAGCATTGGGCATGACCTAGGATGGAGAGCGGCCGGCAGCCGCAAACCGAGTATTGTGGCGTACTATTGTTGATTATGTCTTATCTTAAATGTGATGTTGTACAAATAAATGTATGTATGTAAGAGCACAGCCCATAGCAATCCATCGTGCATCAATCGAAAAAGTGGTCCCGTTTTCCCTTCGTCCTTGGTGTGTAGTGTCGCGGGCGCGAGTGTGAGTGGTGCTCTTTTTTGTTCTGGCGAAACTGCCACCGATCCAGCCATCCATCTTCCGGAGTAGGATTGCTCGAGCCAAGCACAACAGCTTATAAAATTTGACTCTTGAAATCGCAGAGCAGAGCAACGACTGCAGGCTGCCAACCGAAGAAGAAAGAGAACAAAAGGGTTCCAATTTTCCATCGACCTGTGCGAGCGGAAGTGACAAAGGACCGCGACAACAAGAGAAAGGATTTACTTTCTTTTTGTTTTTTTTTTCGTTTCGGCGCTGATGACGTACGCTGCGTTTGAGTTTCTGCAAGTTCCGTAGTTGAGCTACCCTACAAGTAAGTATATCACCAAAACAACTCAAGATCCAGAAATAAAAACTGATGGCGCTGCAGAATAATGAGGTAACTTCTACAGAGTACTGTAATTTGTACAATAATACTCATATTACTCATATTACTTTAAACAATCATCACGTCGGTCATAGCTTGTTATGATTGCCTGAACAATGCGTAAAGAGCAAATCGAAACATTGAACGTCGCGTGATAGTGGAATTTATTCAAGTCCTAAATACTTTTTCGTAGCCTTTTGTTTTCGGATGTGGAAGATCGTCGGTTGCAGTGGCTTGCTTGCTGAGCAGAAAAACGCGGTCCCAGGTCCTTTCATATTAAAAATGTATGGTAAGATCGCTTGTTTATCGTGTTTTTTGCTAAACCTTTCGTTGTCGTCGGTGCCGGGTTTGAAGAGTTATAACAACTTGAGTAACGGTATGATGTGATATGAGGGGCTCGGTGGCCTTAAAGCAACCGTTTTTGCTTACTGAGCAGAACATCCTGAGTCTAATCTCAAGCCCATCTACATCAAGATTCGTCAATCGTTTTATTTGTTAATATGACTACATGGTAATAACAGCAACTCGATGATTAAAAAGGAGCTCGTTTGCCTAGTAGCAAACGTTTTTGCTTACTGAGCAGAAGACCGTGGGTTCAATCCCAAACTCCTTCGCGTTATACGATCGTTAGGACATCAATTCAGCTTATCGTTTACCAAAACGAACCCTGCTGCAAACCCAACCCTCTTCCCAACATCCCTGTGATTCCTCGTGGAAGTGCAGAGGACTCCTCGGCTTCCATCAAAGCGAGTGTCACGTCAACACATTCCTACCCATTCCTTTCTTGACCTGCGTTCAGGCGCGGCTGGCGCTGGTATTTCCTAATTCGAGATCACCAGTTTTTACACGTTGAGTAGCAACCGTGGTGACCGCCCTCATGCTCATGCTCATGCTCATAATTATTAAAATCCATTTGTAAAGAGTTTTGTGCCGTGTTATAACTCCGTAGTGCGAAAAAGGCATTAGACTACTCCCGACTACTGTTACATAAAACGAAGAAAAGACTTATTTACTGACGGTTCTGTCTTTGAAATTAATTCAATATACCAATAATTGTTCACGTAGAAAACAGCCTATATATGCCATCTATATACGTCATGACGAAAGATGATTTACTTGGGAAATTGATTGGGAAAAGAAGAATTACATTATAACACAAAATAGCCTGAAACTGCTTTTGGCAACGTGTGACTTAAGGTAGTGATAAACGTTGCTAGATCTGTTCCACCGCCACAGGCAGTGTACGAGCAAGTCAAACGTGCAGTTTTTGCCTGTGAATTTGAGGACATACCTCAGATTCTATCATCCATCAATGCATGAGTTAGGTAAATCAGTGCGCATTTGATTAGTATTGTCGCAGTAATAGCTCTTCGCTCAATTTTAACTTCTGTTCAATTTTCACACAGCCGTTTTCTAGTGGAACTATCAATATATCCTCTTCAGAACTTTATCTAGCTAATAAATTGTCGCACTAAAGCTTCATGTTGATATTAGTAGCATTTCCTCCAACCACCGAAATTAAGTTATTTTAGAGCTAAATGTTAATTTAGAACAATTAGAACAAGACGGAGATCACATCAATAATCATGATTCCTTTGATTGAAAATGGGTACCCTTATAAAAAGTTACCATATTCGAATGATAACACAAATAATTGAAATATTCCACAAATGGTTTGGATGATTCCTCGAACACGTTGTTAAGCAAAATAACCTTAACAATTTTGTTAAGGTACTCTGCTGGCTCAAATCTTAAAAAGCTCATAAAAACAACCCACAGAAAATTGGGCTACCTGCCAAAAGCATTTCAATCAAGATCACATCATTTGACGCGTTCAAGCATACCAAGAAGCTTGCAGCAATCGGAATTGGTATCCATTCTACTCACATACGCAGCCCACAGAGCAGCCGCCGGTTTCAGTCTATTATTACTATTACTTCATGCACTTGAAACATCGCACAGTGCATATGCAAATCATTTAGATCCGCCAGCAGCGAGGCAATCGCAACGCCCTGACGGAGATTGCACATAGAACTCGGGAAGTAGAGCATCCTCTTCTCGAGCGTTACTCAACTACAGTCGGTAGTTGGCGTACCTAGTTGAGCACAATTCCATTTCATCCGTAGCCGGGCGGCGGATTCAGTGCAGTATGAAGATCGAATCGATGGCAGCACACGATTGCTTCACTTTACGCCCTCCAACATCGACATTGTTCTATTTCAGACTCGCCCCCCTACAGGAGGAGGACGAGCTGCTGTCAAGTTTAGAAGAGCTAGTACATCGATCAAATGCTAACAATGAGAGCGAAGGTGTTGCAGATCACTGCTGGATCAAGTGCGGTGTAGAACTGTTGCAATCGAGTGATTCACTGCGATAGATTGCTTTGAAAGAAGAATTCTATCGGAAGGGTTGTGAAACAATACCTTCGGTACCTACACCTCTGAATGAATGGGTTTGAACAAACGAAACAACAACCCATGTTTGTGGGGCGTTCCACAATGGGCTTGTTAGAAATTCCAAAGTCACAACAAAGTGACCCCTGTGGGAACTACTAATCGGATTATAATGATACGAGGGCCGCTATCGCATCCTGCTGGGAAGTCCGCATAGTCAATGAAGATCCTTCCGCGAAAACAGGGAAAAAGGAACATCGCTCCCGTCGGGTAGGACCAACAACTGTGCGGTCGGTAGTCCATGTGATTATTGTTATTGGTTTTTGTTTACCTGGCATTTGAAGAAAATAAAAAGACGATACGAATAGAATTCAGATCAAAATAACCAGCTCAGCGAAGGGTTCGAAAAACAAAGCCATGCGGCATTTTGAACCCATAAGTCATGCAAAATTTATTGCCTTCGGGGTTTTTTTTTCAGTCACTCTCCAACCAGTTGCCGTTTATTTATTTTTCATTCCTGTGTATACGACGTTTTGTCTCCTGCCCAAACTGTTGACGATTTTTATGGCCTATGAAGACGTTTCTCACACAATAAAGTAGAACTACAGGACAATAGCGAAGAAATGGGATAGAAAAGTGTCAAAACAGTTGGAAATTAATGATCTTTCGAGGATTGGAAGTCGGGATTCGGATTCGGGAGTGAGAAATGAATTGTTTTCTGGTGGTCGAGACACCGTTATAAATATTTTGATCACCTTCAAACATGTGGCTGCGTCGATAAATCATCGCCCGGTTCGCAGTGTATCGAGGAATGCCGTTGGAATTTGTGCTGTCGAGGAAAAGTTTCTTTTCTATGTTGGCTCAATGTACTATTTGTAAATTTGATGGTTTTTAGTAGGGTGGTGGATTTAATTAAACTCCAAAGGTTAGGTGAGCTAGCAGTTTTTGATCCACGTGTGAATTATAGCTAAAAGCAAAGATATTTTTGGCACAGAGTAACTTTATTTCAGCAGTGCAATCTCTTGAGTTAAAAACAACATAGTAATTCATAATTCCTCAGTCCAGTAGCTTTAAATTATTTTCCAAATATTATTTATTTAAGTGAGTCACTTTTTGAGCCGTACACTTTCGATATCAATTCATACAATTTTTTTGCAAAAATGGTTGCGAGTGGACCAATATTAACACCGACCGTGCTGAGCTCTTTCACGCACCTTACTCGGTATTCAGTACGGAAAACAAGATTTGACGCATTTGTTCATTTAGGTGGTAAGTATATCCTATGGAATGTTGTTTTTTAATTAATGCAGATATTGTTTCGCTTGCACTAAGGATCCTACATACCAGCACGGCATTTATAAACACTTAAGATATCCATCAGAATATTTACTGAATGTTACAGAAGTTTACTTTTCTATAACTGCAGAGCGTTGTATCTACATCTTCACTTAAATAGGAAATAATTTATACCTATAGGTAGAAAAAAGGAGATGTTTTGTTACTACATTTAAACTTAAATAGGAAATGATATATACTTATATGTAGGTAGAAAACAAGAAGATGTCATGACATTCAAACCAGTTTCTCGTGCGTTAAGAAAACCATCTTATTTACGATACATACAATTTGATCTGTCACAGTATTGAGACCCTTATTGTGATTATGATGGTCAACAGTGATAAGTTTGGCTCTTCTCGACTTACCTTACCAATCAGGCTAAGGCCTTGTTGGCCTCTGCTGTCCGAAGAAGTCGTCTCCACTCTAGTCGATCCATGGCCACAGTTCGCCAGCCTCGTAGTCTGCGAAGGGTCCGCAGGTCGCCTGCTACTTGGTCGATCACGCATCTTTTTTTTGTTCCTGTTGGCTAGCTTTCAAGAACAATTTTCACTGGGTCGTCGTGCGGCATTCTTACGACGTGCCCAGCCCTCTCTAGTCACCCAATTTTTGCAATGTAGACGGTGGACGGGTCTCCCAGCAGCTGGTGCAATTCGTGGTTCATTCGCCTCCTGCACGTTCCGTCATCCATCTGCACACCACCGCAAATGGTACGCAACACCTTCCGTTCGAAAACACCACCTCCACGGGCATAGTCCAGGTCTCGTGTTCGTAGAGGACCACCGGTCTAATCAGCGTCTTGTAGACAGTCAACTTCGTGCGGCGGCGAATTTTATTCGACCGGAGCGTCCTCCGAAGTCCAAAGTAGGCACGATTCCCTGCCATAATGCGTCTTTAAATTTCTCTGCTGGTATCATTTTTATGATATGGAAACCGGAAACAGTGACATCTTATTTTTTGGTTTACATGTACAAAGGTTGATAATAAAAGAAAATAACACAAATATGTATGCATTTATGTGAGAGGTGTGAGAAATGCATGTATTCGTGTTAGCGTATTGTGGCTGGGTGTAAGAGAAGTATAAGATGTATGTGCTCAAAACTGTGTGCGTGTGTGGGAGAAGAAAGCAAATGAGGAAAAAACAGTAGGGTAGGATGGTGCAAAACGCACCGTTTAAGCAAAATCGTCAATTGCTGGCGTATGGAAGCTAAAATCAAGAAGAAAGTAATGGTGTTTGGTTCATTACCATGTTTTCTACGAAGATCAAGTGATTTCGAACTATAGAACGATGCATTTTCATGATTTTCAAGGTATTTTATAAATTGGTTCCAATATGATAGCGGGGCAAAACGCCTGATTCATGGTGATCTGACGCCTGATGATTATTCGTTTATGTTACATCAGAAATCAGGTCGCAAGAGTGTTAAGCTGTGATGCATTAAGTAAAACATCTAAAAAATATACGAAAAGTGAATTAGTTCAATTTTTTGCGATATATGCTGTTAAAAGCTTAATTTGAAGTCGACGGTTTTAACAACTGTATCATATTTTGCACAAAATGCTATTTTCTAAGGGAATCAGTAGGTCAAAATATGATTTTATGATCAAGAATCAACTGTGAAACCTCTAGTTGAAAACAAACACAATCCGTTACCCGGAAAATGCATCTGAGGAAAAGTTATCGCTGTTTTTCTATAAGTGGGCATTTTACCCCAGGGGTGCATTATGGGCTGTTCTCCCTTATAGAAAAACGTTTCAAACGTATGCGATGTAAACAAATAGGGGTTTATGCGTGTTGTTGATTTTCGCTTTTATGATAGTTGTGTAATACAGAGTAAGTGGAATGTATGTATAACAAGAAAATGGATTGAAGCATTGAATGAAAACTTCGTGTGATAACTTTGAGGACTGATATGTGCTTTCGACATATTGTTGATGCTTCGTGAAACAATATTCTTCGTGATTGGAAATTCTATCCTGAGATTGGCAGGAATATAAAACGGTTCTGAACCTAGAATCATACTTCGTGTAATAGAATGAATCCTTTGGTGTGGCAGAAGAGCACTTTGAGTGGCAAGAACTGTTGTAAGGTGGATACAAGTGGTGAATTGGATGGATTGTAAACGGAAAGTACACGCCGTCATTGAAGGACAAACCGATCAGGACTCGGGAAAAGAAGTTTTCCACGTTTGTGATGATCATGAGGAGGAAGCTTCAGAAATTTTGAATTTCTACATTTGCGGTGTGCGTATCTGGATGTTCGTAGATTCAGGGTCACCAGCAAATATTTTACAAGAATCTACCTACCGTGAACTTAAGGAGCGTGGTGCAGATATTCTTAACGAGAGGAACGCTGCCGAAATGAACCGGAAATACGAAGCGTTTACGTCTGAGGATAACATTTGTTTTTCAACAACATTTGAGGCTGAGATCAAGACTCCAAATGATGAAAATGGTGCGTGGGCACATTTTCTTGTTGCACCCAAAGGACAAACTTACCTTCCAAACAAAGCAACAGCTTTTGCTCTTGGAGTACTAAAAACCGGTTACAACGCAGTAAAATCAACGAGGCTATCAATAAGTCAGTTGAAGAATTTCTGAAAATTCCTGATGTGTTGCTTAAGATTCAAATCGACCCAACTGTTGAACCAGTAGCTCAAGCTGCAAAGAAATTGCCAATAGCGATGGAAGCTGATGTTAAACAGGTAAGAGGTTATGGTCTTATTTATTATTGCTCAGGATACTATTTTGTCATAAAATATATAAAATGTGTGTAGGTCATTCAGGAGATGCTTGAATAAAATAACATAATTGAACGTGCTAGTGGTCAGTTGTCCTGGGTATCGCCTCTGGTTCCAGTTCGGAAAAGTGATGGGAAAATTAGGCTATAAGTGGATATGCGAGAAGCTAATCGAGCCGTGAGAAGGGAAATCTATCCAATGCCTAATATTGACGCTGCAATTGCAACTATCGAAGATTGATTTAGAGTCGGCTTATTACCACTTTGAGTTAGAACCAGAAAGTCGGAAGATTACAGCATTTGCCTCCAGGAGTGGAGTATGGCCTTGTAGTTTTCATGGATGACTTTCTTATTCATTGAAAAACGGATGAAGAAAACGATAAAATACTAGCAGAGGTTTTTGAAACGACTGAAAGAGTTAAATTTAAGAATCAACGAAAAAAAAATACTTGTTAGGAGTAACCGAAGTAACATTCCTGGGACACATTATTTCCATCAAAGGCATAAGCCCAACCCAAGATAAAATTCAAGCCATATTAGACCTGCATCCACCCGAAAATGTGACGGAGCTGAAGTCGCTAATGGGAATGATAAATTTTGTGGGAAAATTTATTTCAAATCTGGCAACGCTGACGCGCCAGCACTGGCGCATGTTGGAAAAGTTCGCGATATTTCATGAAGTTCACCAAGGGAAAAGTTCGCGAGTCATAGTGAGTTCTTGCGAACTTTTCCATCACTGCTTTTGATTAAGAATGTTCCGTTTATTTGGAATCAATCAAACAATAACGAATTGGACAACATTAAGTCTATATTAGGCAGGGTAGAATCTATAGGATCATATGACCCTAATGATGAAACTTTGTTGGTCACTGACGCTAGTCCTGTAGGAGTCGGTAGCATTCTTATTCAAGTGAAAGACGGAATCTCTCGAGCAATTTATTGTGCCTCTAAAAGTTTGGCCGTTTATGAGAAAAAATATTGCCAGACCGAGAAGGAATACTATGCAATAGTATGGGCCATGGAGAAATTTTATATGTAGGGGAAATGGTTCTAATGTTGGCCTATGGATCTAAGATTGGGCCCGTCGCTAAAAATCTACTATTTATCAATTGTATCTAGATGAACGCGTCATTGGGACGGTACTAATGGATATTTTTGGTTGGTATTGAAAATTTAGTCGATTGCTGAATTTATGTATGGGCCCAAATTAGGGATAGTTAGGCCGATATTACATACATTTCCCCTATCTGTACGGAAAACGCTTCACTTTAATCACAGATTGTAAACCATTACAATACCTATTCAACCAGGTCCGATCAAGACCATCAGCAAGGGTTGAGAGATGGATTTTAAGGCTACATGCGTTCGATTTTGATGTACAATATGAACCAGGAGACAAAAATCTGCCCGATTCATTTTCCCGACTTTCAATTGATGGTGTCAGGAACAGTAGCCTTTTGAAGAAGCTAGAAAGCCATATAACTCATTCGAACGATCAAGCAATCAAGGAAAGGGAGTTTAATGGAGATGAGGGAAATTTGGAGGAAGAACAGGTTAAACTGAGTAACCGCAGGGTTCAAACACCAAAAAAGTTCAATGATTTTGTTTTGTAGAGATTACAATAGGGAGGTCGCAAGGAGCTACGTTAATGTCTAATAAACTCGATAGTAAATATTGGTGAAAACAAATATGAAATAATATTTATATTAAAAAATTTAATAAAAACAAGAGAGAAGTATCGGGTATGTCATACAATGAACTATGCATATAGTGGTGAGATCATTGGATAACACACGAGTATTGGTATAGGTAAGTACCCCAAGCAGGATTGCTCTGGGATCGATGAGTAGTATAGTATGTGCAATCACGGTGTTCGGCCGATTGGTCAGGATAATATTCGGGAGTGATAATCGGTGCATCGTAGACAGTACAGTATTGCCCCACGAACTCTCTTGCAAATGGTGACAGGTGGCGGCATAGAATTTGGGAGAGTACCTTGTAGGCGGCGCTCAGCAGTGTGATCGCACGGTAGTTGCAGCAATCCAACTTGTCGTCCTTTTTGTAGATTGGGATACGACACCTTCCATCCACTCCTCCGGTAATATCTACTCCTCCCAAATCTTGGAAATTTCCCAGTTCAGCGCTCTAGCCAGTGCTTCACCACCTTATTTTAATAGCTCACTTGGTAGTTGATCTACACTAGTTGCTTTGTTGTTCTTCAGCCGACCGATATCCTCCTCAACTTCTTGAAGATCAGGGGCCGGTAGTCTGCCGTCTTCTGCGCGTGCTCCGTGTACTGCTTCCACCTCACACTAGTTCGTGAGAAGATTACCGTCCAAGTCCTTGCACATATCGGCTTGCGGCACGTAGCCTTTGCGCGAACTATTTAGCTTCTCGGAGAGCTTCCGTGTGTCGTTTAAGCGGTACAGATTTTCCATCGCCTCGCGATCTCGGTCTTCCTGCTGACGACGCTTCTTCCTTCGGAAAACCGAGTTTTGTCTGTTCCACGCTTGCTGTATCGCTCCACATTCAATCTCGTGCGGTGTTGCAGCATTCTCGCCCGCGCTGCATTCTTCTCCTCTACTAACAGTGTGCATTTGCCGTCGAACCAGTCATTTCTTCGGTCTGGGATTGCACCGCCTAGTGCCGCTGCAGCAGTACTACCTATGGCGGAACAGCCATCTTGAAGAGAAGCTGCGCCAAGCTGCTGCGCGTAGTCCTGGGCAACTCCGGAGTCCCGCAGTTGCTCAATGTTGGGTCGCGGCGTTCGACTTCGACGTGTGTTATGCACCGTCGAGAGTTTTGAGCGCATGCATACTGCAACTAGGTAGTGGTCCGAATCTATGTTCGCACTGCGGTACGTGCGGACCTTGATAATGTCGGAGAAGAATTTCTCGTCGATTAGAACGTGATCGATTTGGTTTTCTGTGTGTTGGTCAGGTGATCTCTAGGTGGCTTTGTGGATATCCTTGCGAGGGAAAAAGGTACTTCGAACTACCATACTCCGAGAGGCTGCAAAGTTCACGCATCGTTGGCCGTTGTCGTTCGATACGGCATGCAGGCTGTTTGGCCCGATTGCCAGTCTATACATTGCCTCCCGTCCTACCTGAGCGTTCATGTCGCCGATGACGATTTTGACGTCCCGTTGCGAACAGCCGTCGTACACCTGCTCCAGCTGCGCATAGAACGCTTCTTTCTCGTCGTCGGGTCTCCCTTCGTGTGGGCAGTGCACGTTGATGATACTGTAGTTGAAGAAACGGCCCTTAATCCTCAACTTGCACATCCTCACGTTGATCGGCTGCCAACCAATCACGCGTTGGCGCATCTTACCCAGCACTACAAAGCCGGTTCCCAGCTCGTTGGTGGTGCCACAGCTCTGGTAGAAAGTAGCCGCTCTATGCCCGCTTTTCCATACCTTTTGTCTCATCCAGCAAAGTTCCTGCAGTGCTACGACTTCGAAGTTGCGTGGTTGAAGTTCGTCATAGATTAACTTAACGCAGCCCGGGAAGCCAAGCGATTTGCAGTTCCATGTTCCAAGTATTTGCATGAACATTTTTCGAACCTTTACAGAGGAACATCAGAAAATCCTAACCCAGACAGATAATTAATTAATTAATTTATCTTTATTAGGGAGGCTTTCAGCCTTGGGCTGGTTCACCTCCAAGACCCAGACAGATATGAGAACCCATTGAACTCAATTACCAAAACATTATCAGCAGAAGACAGCATAGATCTTCTCCAGGACATTTCCGAAGAAGAACTCTGGGAATCTTTGAAGATGTGTAACAAGAAGAAATCACCAGGCCCAGATGGTTTGACCTATGAATTTTACATTGGTCATTTTGATTTGTTAAAATCTGACTTAGTAAAGTTGTTCAACTTATATCTGAGTGGACAGTGTATTCCACCCAAGGAATTCACAGATGGAATAATTACCTTGGTTCCGAAAAAAGGTGACCTGACAAATTTGGACAATCACCGGCCAATCAGTTTATTGAACACTGATTATAAACTTTTCACCAAGATTGTTTATAACAGAAAAACATATTGCCAAATTAATAGGATCTGGACAAAGTGCATGTGTTTCTGGTCGATCATGCATAGGCAATTTGAAAGATGTACGTAGGATTATGACAAAAGCTTGCGTGCGAGTAGCTCGGATTTTCGCGATGCGCGAGCAAAATTTTGATACGCTGCTCTTCTTGCTTGGACGGCATTTTGACAACTGAAGAGTGAATTCCAAAATCAAAATAGGAGCAAAATTCTACACACACACACCTTCAAAATGAGGGGTGTTCAGGTTTTTTAAATGCAAAATTGAAAGAAATACGTCAAGTTGATATTGACCAAATTTTGACCGTATCACCCTTTAGATCACAAATTCCTTTGGAAAGTGCTGGAAAAATTCAGGTTTCCAGGTCAGCTGATTCAATGCATCCAGCATTTATACAGGAAAGCAGCTTCTAAAGTTTTGTACAATGGATTTTTAACGAGGGAAATACAAATTAACTCATCTGTCAGACAAGGATGCCCGCTGAGCATGTTACTATTTATTTTGTATATGGAACCACTGATTAGGATTATTGATCAAAGCGTGCTCGGGGTCCTTGTGTATGACAAATTCCTGAGAGTAATTGCGTTTGCGGACGATTTGAATGTATTTCTTCGAAACTCAGAAGAGCTTGATAAAGTTCTACATATCATTGCATCTTTCTCAATGTTTTCGGGAATTAGTATAAATTTACAAAAATCACGATTCATGCGGCTAAATAACTGCAATGGTGGACCTTTCCAAGTAGCAGAAACTGAAAGTTTGAGATTGCTTGGAGTTACCTTCAAAAGTACTTGGAACGATACAGTTGATATCAACTACGAAAAATTAATTAATGAAATGAAGCACAGAATATGGTTAGTTTCCTTCCGTAATATGTGTTTTTTTGAGAAGGTGTGGTATGTGAATACATTTATCCTGTCCAAGCTATGGTATCTGGCTCAGCTTTATCCTGCAAAAACTCAGCATTTTGCAAAAATGAAAACGATCATTGGGATTTTTTTATGAAAAAATTACATTTTTCGAGTGGACAGAAAACAGCTATATCTCGATCCCGACAGTGGTGGAGTTGGTTTAATTGACCCTACGGAAAAGTGCAAAGCGCTTTTTATATGGAATATTGTGCATAAAAACGACATAGATGACGAATGTATTGGAGAAAAGTATTTGCCGAACTTTAAATACTTGCCTAAACTAACATGGAATGGAAAGGAGTGGATTCAAAAAGCAACTTTACCGCTTATTTATCCATCAGCAAGGATTTGTCCCACATGTGCAAACCAATTTTTCTGAAGTAAGTTGGATTTCTCATTGGAAAATTTTGAATCATTCTTATTTGTTGGCAGAAGATGGATCTGTACTGTTTCTTTTATTCAATGACCTGGTTGCAAATAGGCAAAAAATGGAGCTGTATAATATAAAAGGTGCACAGAGCAATATTTGTGAACGATGTGGCAACCAAACACTTGATGACAATGATCATAGGATACACCGGTGTGAATCTTCAAATGAAGTCAGCGAATGGGTTACCAAAATAGTAAAAAATAAATACAGTATACAATTTGTAAAATTAGAAAATTTCATAACTTGGAAAATAGACTTTGATAACCCCCTCCAGAAAGCAGCATCTTGGTTGGTAATCCACTGTATTTCTTTCTGTATACAGAAACACCCGAACGCTAGTTTATTTGTTTTTCAAAGAGGAATTCGGGAATTCAGATGGAATCATAAAGAATTGGTTAGGAAAAACTTTGGGACTTTCCTGAATATTTGTTAAAAAATAAAGTTACTAATATTAGATTTAAATAGGTTAAATTTCCCTGCCCTGTCTAAAAGTGTGTTCGTGTACAACTGAATGAATGATAAAAGGAGTGTGTGGGTTTGCGTGTATAAAAATGAGTGCGATAACAACCTCGAATACGCCGTGGGTAACCGGTTTCCCAAATTTAACACTAGTTTTTTAAGTTAGGTTAAGAGAAGCTAGAAAACAAAGAAAAGAAAAGAAGAAACAAGAAGAAAAAAGAAATTGTAAAACATTGATTGTAGGTTATAATAAAAAAGCTCATTTCGTTGAAAAAAAAAAAAAAAAAAAGAAAACAAAAAAAAAAAGTTTTCAATTGTAGTCCTTATTTCGTCGCGTAGGTCTGTGTCGATTGTTCCGATCCGTAGTTCTTTCTTCGGTATTTGCAACTTTATTTTTTTCAGGGCGGCTTGTTGGGCCTGCTCCAACCCCCTGTCTCGCCGGGGGACCATCGTGCACAGCTCTGCTTAGAGTCCCACGCTGGCACTAGGACGGTGATCAGCCGCTCCTAACATGGTGAACAGACGCTCGGTTTTGGTGAAGCATTTTCTCTATCACCGTACTATGGTTACCACGCCAGTGTTCGCGTCGCACCTCTTCACTTTGCTATTGCCGGACTGGCAACATTGCCCAGGCTACGCCACCCAGCTGTGTCCATGTTTCAGCTGGTAGTCTTTTGTTATCATATGACTCGGGGAGGCGTGAAGTAAGAACTTGTGAGGACCAGGGCTAGGTATTCTGCTCCTTCCAGGTTGTCACCATTTTGTAGCCCTTTGGCTCTTCTCGAGAGGTCTATTATTTGATGTTCTGTTTATACTCATGAGTGCGTGTGTGTGTGTGTGTGGACGGTTGTGTACCTATTATAAATCGCTACAATCAGCATTAGTTTACCAAAACGATACCTGCTGCAAACCTTTACCCACATGCAACATCCCAGTGATTTATCGTGGAAGTGGCTTCTTGGTTTCCTTCATAGCGAGTATCACGTCAACCCATTCCTTCTCATTCCCTATTTGACTTGCATTTGGACACGGCCGGCGCTGGCATTGCTAAATATTAGATCTCCAGTTTTTACACATTGAGAATGAATGTTAGTTTCAAACATCATCTGTTGGTTCTCTGTGTAATTGCAGCTGATCTGGCAATAACAGAGCAGCAATCGTGGGCGGTTAATCATGCTCATGCTCTCATGCTCAATCTTGTTTTCCGTACTGAGTACCAATGCTACCGATGGACTCTTTATCAGTTTTAATTTCATATTTTTATTCAAATTACTTTTCTACGATTGTCATTTATGATTTTTCAGTCCAAATAAAAACATCAGTATTTTTTGTCCGGATAACCTCACAAATATATCCAATACATTTATATGGTTAGCTAGAATGTCGTTTACATGTATTTAAAAGTAGAAGGGTCTGTGCCTAGGGGCACGAACGGGAGCTTGACGTAGGACCGCTAGGGCATGGAACATATGTGAAAAAATTTAGTTCTTTTAATTGATCGATCATCTATTATCTTAACTATTTCCGTTTTTGATTGGTAGGCGTACCAAATGTGTAGCATTTTTTTTTCAAAGAGAGTTGATGAAGAGAATCGATCAAAATCACTTCCACCCCTGCTTCCAAGTTTGGTTACAAGATTACAACTACATACATACATTTATTTGTACAACACATTTAAGATAAGACGTAATCAACAATAGTACGCCACAATACTCGGTTTGCGGCTGCCGCTCTCCATCCTCGGTCATGTCCAATACTCGCTAGATCACGCTCTACCTGGTCCACCCATCGTGCTCTCTGCGCTGCACGCCTTCTTGTGCCAACCGGATCAACTTTGCAGGGTTGTTGTCCGGCATTCTTGCTACATGCCCTGCCCACCGCATCCTTCCGGCTTTGGCCACCTTCTGGATGCTGGGTTCGCCGTAGAGTGCAGCGAGCTCGTGGCTCCTGCACACCACCGAAGATCGTCCTTAGCACACGTCACTCGAAAACTCCGAGTGCTTGCAGGTCCTCCTCGTGCATAGTACATGTCTCGTGTCCATAGAGGACCACCGGTCTTATTAGCGTTCTGTACATGGTACATTTGGTGCGGGGGTGAATCTTTTTTGACCGTAGTTTCTTCTGGAGCCCGTAGTAGAAACGACTTCCACTGATGATGCGCCTTCGTATTTCACGACTCACATTGTTGTCAGCCGTCATTAAGGATCTAAGGTAAACGAATTCCTCCACTACCTCAAAAGTATCCCCGTCTATCGTGACATTACTTCCTAGACGAATCCTGTCATGTTCGGTACCGCCTACTAGCATGTACTTTGTTTTTGACGCACTCACCACCAGTCCGACCTTTGCTGCTTCGCTGCCACCGTTCCAAATGTTCTTGCGATAATGTCCATGTCGTCCGCAAAGCACACAAGTTGACCGGATTTCGTGAAAATCGTACCCCGGCTGTTGAGCCCGGCTCGTCGCATTACACCTTCTAGAGCGATGTTGAAGAGTAGGCATGAGAGTCCGTCACCTTGTCGCAGTCCCCGGCGAGATTCGAATGAACTGGATAGTTCACCCGAAACCCTTATGCAGTTTTGCACACCGTCCATCGTTGCTTTGATCAGCCTGATCAGCTTCCCAGGAAAACCGTTCTCGTCCATGATTTTCCATAGCTCTGTGCGGTCGATACTGTCGTATGCCGCCTTAAAGTCGATGAACAAATTATGCGTTGGGACCTGGTACTCACGGCATTTCTGGAGGATTTGCCGTATGGTGAAGATCTAGTCCGTTGTCGATCGGCCGTCGATGAAGCCGGCTTGAAAACTTCCCACGAACTCGGTCATTTTAGGTGATAGACGACGGAAGATGATCTGGGATAGCACTTTGTAGGCGGCATTCAAAATGGTTATCGCTTTAAAGTTCTCACATTCCAAATGGTCACGCCTTTCTTGTGAATGGGGCTGATTCCACTCCTCCGGTAGCTGTTCTGTTTCCCAGATCCTGACTATCAACCGGTGCAGGCAGGTGGCCAACTTCTCTGGGCCCATCTTGATAAGTTCGGCTGGGATACCATCCTTACCAGCTGCTTTGTTGTTTTTGTGCTGCTGAATGGCATCCTTAACTTCCCTCAGCGTGGGAGTTGGGTCATTTCCGTCCTCTGCTGCACTAACGTAGTCGTTTCCTCCATTGCGCTGGTCTCCCGTGCCTACGTTCTCCTCGTCATCCAGGTGCGCATCGAAGTGCTGCTTCCACCTTTCAATCACCTCACGTCCGTCCGTCAAGAGGCTCCCGTCCTTATCCTTGCACATTTCGACTCGTGGCACGAAGCCGTTACGGGATGCGTTGAGCTTCTGGTAGAACGTCCGTGTTTCTTGGGAACGGCACAGCAGTTCCATTTCCTCGCACTCCGCTTCTTCCAGGCGGCGTTTTTTCTCCCGAAAGATGCGGGTCTGCTGTTCCACGTTCTGTCGGGTTCCATGCTGCAGCATTACAAGATTACAACTCTGGAGAGCATTTTGTGTGGTCGTTGGGGGCATGTGGTTCTGAATATTGGCCAACAGGCAGATAAATTATACTCTAACTTTTTACTGTAATAAGCTTGTTGGCTCAGAAAAGGGCCGTTTTGTTGCCAAAGTTGGTGATGATTTATCCTCCGAAACTGTACAGAGTTCGTCTGTCACTTCAAAGCGTAGACGACATCGATGGCCGCTTACGCTTGGCATGTTCAGTAAAGGTGACAGCATCACGGATCACATTTTCCAAGAACACCTTCAGCACACCTCGTCTTTTCTCGTAGGTTAGACTGGAGACATGTTTGACGCCGCCACGGCGAGCCAGACGACTGCTTCTGTTCCCTGATCACCACGGTGTCCGAAGCGAAAATGAGTAGAGGCTAGACAGCATTGTTGTTTTATATCTTTTCAGGTTAAAGCAGAATGATGTGCAACCAAGTGGTACTTGATTACGTTTATTACATGAAAACAGTGAACAAATTATCACTTTTTATTTCTGCTTTGTATAATGCTTGACATTACCATTTTTTCAATAGTTTCTTGTTGAAAATCATCAGTTGAAAGCATTGCGTCGACATGTTTCTGATCGATTGGTGATAACATTATTTAAATTGATCCAGGGGCAGCTGAGTTATTAATGTTCAAAATCTTTCATAATTTTGTTTCATGTTCCATTTTTGGTTGTCACAAAGTGTACCCCAATATAAAAATCAAAGACGTAGTCCTACGTCAAAAATATTACTGTCCTGTTTTAAATATGTCAGTAAAACATTACAGATAAGTAAGTCAAAACCTCATTTGCAACTTCTGTCATCAAAATATTATGCTAAATGCCACTGATTTGCAACACCTTTTGCAATAAACGTAAGTGTAAAGAGACTCCACCTGCTACGATTTTTTAGGTACAATAAAGTTTTATGTGCGATGAGTTGTCCAAAATTTAGAACTTCATTTAACCACACAAAGGTTATTGTTACTCGCTGAGAAACAAATGATGTTGCTTGCGAACAGATCTTGGTACTTCTATAAAACAAGCTCAAAAGTGCATTCGAAACAATGTACAAGTTAATTCCTCAAAATCATTTAAATCCTTCACAATATGACTAACAAAGACTTCCACATACAAAAAAAAATCCCAAAGCTTCCAAACCACTCGCAAAATTACGAACAGGCAGGCGCTTACAACGCGAGCTGCAACACCGGTAGCCATGGGATGTTGTTCGGCCACAGGAAGAAAAATATCTCAAATTTGTTCTCGCATCAGCCAATCCAAATCGCAGACCCCGAGGGAATTAGTGTCAGCCGGAGGCCGTTTGAATGATGACCCGGCATATATTATCGGGTGGTTTAATGGTTCAAGAGTTCGAGTTCGAGTTCGGTCAACCAACCGCCGTCGGTCGCGTTCTCAGAACTCTTTCTCCCGACAACAACATCAAGAACAACGACATCCGCACGAACTCGACAAGAATGGCACGCAAGAAAAAAACAACCGGAAAGGAAAAGTGAAAATAAAAACACCACATCGCGCGAAACCACTTCGCATTGCATCGTCGTGGTTTATAGTGTAATAATAAATGCTTTTAATATAATTTATGAGGTATTTAAGGAATAATATCGAGTCTGCGTATCGTATCGCCACATTAAATCTGCATGATGCAGCCCATTATTTCACAGTTTTCGTGTTCTGGCGTGGTCCTTTCGGGAACGGTTCGTTCCTGCAATTGTCTTCTTCGGTTCGGATGAACTCACTCTTCGTATTAACCTTGACGAAAGCACGATTGCCGGTGATGCGTGAAAAGTGCGAAAATTACTACCTGAGCGATGGAAAGTGAACCAATTTCGGGTAGGTACCGACGTAAGTCACTTCCTGATTGATGGGACAAAGGGCTTCGTCCGTAGTAGGTATATATTCCACGGGAGGTTCATCAACCTCGGCGCAGATCAAGCCCAAGGACATGAGCGCGCCCTGTTTGTAATTTCGGTATCGATTTAAATTGAAATTCGTTCGCCGACCAATTACGTAGATTGCATACGTAAAGCGGATTGTCCAACATTATTTACCAGAGCTAGAGCGTGGTAAGCGTAATTTGGCAAATTTTAATGAATCATCTCTCCTTTGCATGACGTACACATACGAGTAGGATTTTTTTTTCAGTTTCCTTGATCGTTTTGGAGTGATGCGTGAGGGGGGTGGGAGGAGGAGGTTGGCAGTTATGGAATCATTACAGTCCGCAGCAGCTGATGATGGTGATGAGGACGATGGAACGCTCTCCGGAGTCGTGATCGGGAGCGCAACCATCTGTATTTGTGCCATCGCGTCCTGGCCGAGCGGCACAGCAATGGAGAATCGATAAATTTATTGTTTTTTAAGTATACCCGTAACCTATCATCTTCACACCACATAACAATCAAAATATTTTGATGCACGTGAAGCGAAAGTTTGCAAGGACGACAGACGTTGAGAAAAACCGGGGACCCTGCTCGAGTTAAAGTGGCTATTAGTGAAATCGTGGTGGAAAAATAAGTTTAATGGATAATGATATGTATGGAGAAACCGGGTAAGTGATTACACTCGGAATACGAACTGACGCCGTTGAAAGTGGGTCTCAATCAACTCTGATTCCACATGCAAGCACACACCCAAGCGTTCAACAACTGCTGCTGTCAACCCACGGAATCACCCCTCGAGTGCAATAAATTCTCAACTTTAGGTTTGCTGAAATTTTATGACTAATTTAGTCTATTTTTAGTCTCCGCAGAGCGTTCGAATGGGATCAGCTATTTTGAAACCATTACAACTCCCACGGAGCTTTTGGCTGTTCATTTCCTACCTTAGTAAGTACATTAGCTTTTGCCCACAAAGGGGATCTACCCCTTTGCGATGTGCAACCTCGCTTTGCGATCGCAATTAGGTAAACGATTCCGAATCAAAGATCGCTCTCCGTCTTCTCATCAACAGAAGGAGTAGCAGCAGCAGCAGCAGCAGCAGTAACAACAACAGCCGGGTGCAACCATGTCTTGCGAATCTACGAATGTACCATGCCAAGTTTCGTACGTGTGTTTGCCACCTTTTGAATGCGGGCTAATAAAAATCGGGAATGATCAGGCACATCACGATTTGCGCGGGTTGGCGTACAGTTCGCTTTATTATGGTTTAATTAGATGATTTAGGAGCAGAATTTATGTTCCGGCGAGTTGATTTTGATTCAGTTCCAGTTTTCAGCTTTGTGGTACAATTGGTTTCTGCCATTCAACTGCCTAAGTGACATTTGAGATCTGGATCTGAAAAAAAAGCAGTCAGAACTGGAGCTGGTAAGGGACTGGCCATTTACCAGATGGACAGTTGAGGCTTGGGTGAGAAGTGGTAAGTGTCCACGGTCCATACAATTCTAACAGAAAAGCAGGGGTTTGGAAGGGCTAAAATCTCATAAAAACTAAACTTTGAGAAATTACATAAGGTCGCGACCTACCCATATTGAATAAAGATGCCGTAATAATAAAAACCCCAACATGGCTATTTCAATTTTTCAACAGCAGAATGTTTTAATGAAACGCCAAATCAGTCCAAATACAACCTTAAATGAGCACAAATGATCTGAACAAACTGAAAGAGTGATAACATGAGTAGTATGAAAACCAGCGCTGTTGTCGTAAAATTTGAGCTTTGTAGCATTTTTTTTTTTCGTTTCGTGTCACATATACAAGTTTTGATCATTTGATCGTAGTGTGCTGTTCTCGAAGAAAGACATGGAACATTTTCAGCCGTCAATTTTTGCTCCGTTTTTTCTCCAATTTTGTGAAGTTGTAATTAGATTTCGCTTATGCTCCCGCTCCACAAATTTGTGGCATCGCAAGTGATAGTTTTTAAGTTCAGTTTATTTATGCGTTGTATGATTTTATGAGCGGTTGCTTCGTGTTTGCGTCAAGGAGCAATTGACTATATTAAACCTGAGGATTGATCCCCGTAAGGCGGGTCTATGATCGGAACTACTACACCAAACGTGACAGAGCTGCTTGCTAAGGATTCACTTGGACTGATTTGGTGAGATTGTTCCTTTTTTTACTTTTATCTATTTAAACTTAATGTCTATGAATCCGTAGCATTTGGAATCATTTGATTCGGATGAGACTTAACTTTCATCCTATGGATTTTAGACATCCAATTTTTTATACATTATACAATATACATTTTATATCGGTACTACGTGTATGCGGGGCGTGTTGTAAGTTCATGCATTGTTTCTTCTCATTGTAGACAGCGAATAACGAATAGCGAGCAAGGGCGCTATAACCTAGGCGAATACAGCATTCCCTCCGTTTAGGTTACGTTCGCACACCGCTCTCTGTTGTCCTTCGACTGAGGTCGGCTGGATCGATTGAGGGATGGTAGTGGGTGGGCGGTGCCGTCCACGCTTGTACGGAGGGAGGACTGTACGCTCGAACACAAGGGGTAAATACCTGTGTTCCATCCCAGGAGATCGGACAACCAAGGAGTGTACATTAACTTTCTTAGCTCTGTCACTCCCAACGATTTATATAGCCTATTTTCAAATCCTGCATACGGAGCGGTTGGTACGGTATGTCCCCGCTCTTTGATTACCTGTGGATTAAATGTTAACCACTGTCTATACTTATTAAGTAGACATGGTAAACATTCACTTCCACAAAAATTAACTAAACGCTACACAGTAGGCCTGGCCGCTTTATTGTTTGTTTCACATCCTTGATGTGCAACAGGCATTAATAATGACAAGAAAAATGATAGATGTATCATTTTCCAGGATTCTTTCAAGTACTGGCTGTGTATGTGTAGACTAGACATATACAAGTTTTGATCATTTATTTTCATAAATTTTACCATTACCAAAAGTATAATGAGTGACATATCCCGAGCAGGAGAAAATACCTTATAGATACCAAATGCAGGTATGAAAACAGCATTCAATATTTCAGCAATAATTAATTTAGTTATTATAATAACTGACGGATAACAGATGCTTTTTTTCATGCCAGAATACCATAACTTGCTATTTGAAAGGTCTTCTAATACCAATACAATAACTCGTTGAGGTGTTATTTTTTAAAAACTGAACGATCACATTTTGTTATTTTGATATTTATTAGATATTTTACAAAACATTTCGAAAACTTCCCGAGCAAAAGAAAATAACTGATAAATAAAAATCTGTACTTTTGTCCAAAATTCAAAAAATCAAAATTTTTGTACATCTCAAAAATGGCTCTACGCTCTCACTGCGTCCTAGCAAGAAGAACGGTCGACTTGTTTCGCGCTCCGTTAATTTGGAAGTTTTCTCGCTATTATCTGACGTAAATAATCAGTTTTTTCTCGCTTAGTGATTCCTGGCATAATTCCCGATAAATTTATCAAAAAGTGAGTTTTTTTCTGAGAAGAAAGTGTGTTTTCGGCATCATCGGAAGGAAAATTGTTTTTGCGATTGCCAATTCGCCAACCATTTTGCGCACCATCGGTGCGTGGTCACGCATACCTGTGCACACGGATCATCGTCATCGAGTGTCAGCATCTGCCTCCACATTCAAACCGCTCATCCATCTCGTGTGTTCAGCTGAGTGCCGAGCTTCATACAAGCACACACCAACGAAGACCGCCCGCACACGCGGATCGAAGATCATCAAAGCTGCGCGTCGCTCCGCTGCTGCTGTGTAAACGCTCGGTGATAGTAGTATAGGATTATCAGATAAGTTTTTGTTCTTGTTTCTTTCTTTCTCCCATCTGTTAAATTTTAAGTTTGTGTTTCTGTGTTTGTAATTTTTTTTCTCGTGTATTGTGTCCGAGTAATTTTGATTATCGTTGCAGTGGTAGAGCGTTTTTCGCTCCCACTAGTACGGCAAAATGGACATTTTGTCGGAAGACGAAATGGACGTTTTGTCGGAAGATGACACCACTTTGCCACGCGATAGCAAGAAGGGTCGAAAACGTCTGTCATCCCAGAAATCAGATGATGCCATCCCTGCTTCGTCATCTCAGTCTGGTAATGGACAGGGACAGATAAGCCCCCGATCGCGAGCCTACCCAGAAGACTCGACTGGTCCATGGGTTGTTTACTTTCAGCCCAAAAAGAAACCTTTGAATGTAATGCAAATTACTAATGATCTGACGAAGCGGTTCTCGGCCGTGACCGAAATCTCGAAGGTGAGGTACAATAAACTTCGCGTTGTCGTATCTAACCTGAAACAAGCTAACGAGATTGCTGCCTCCCAGCTCTTTACACTCGAGTATAGAGTGTACATCGAAGGTGTGGTCACCGAAGCGAGTCTGACCCCCGAGATCTTGGCGAAGCAAGCGGTTGGCCGTTTCAAGAACCCCTTGCTTCCCACGGTTGAGATACTGGAAGTCCAGAAGCTGAACTCAGTATCTTTCAGCGAGGGTAAAAAGAGCTTTACCCCCACAGACTCGTTTCGAGTGACCTTTTCTGGTTCAGCCCTTCCTCACTACATCGAGTTGGGAAAACTTCGGCTACCTGTGCGTTTGTTTGTTCCTCGGGTCATGAACTGCCAAAACTGCAAACAGTTGGGACATACGGCCTCTCACTGTGGCAGCAAGGCACGCTGTTCCAAATGCGGAGAGAAGCACGAGGATGGCGCCTGCACAGTCACTGCACCAAAATGCGTGTACTGTAAGGGAACTCCTCATGGTCTCTCATCGTGCCCGGCGTACAAACAACGCGGGGAGAAACTAGAACGCTCTCTTAAGGAGCGTTCCAGGCAGTCTTTTGCAGCAATGCTAAAAACAGCCACACCATCAACCAACGACAAAAATCCCTTTGCTGTTTTGTCTGATGACGAGTCTGACTCTGACTTGGCTGAGGAGGGAGTTTCTTTCAGTTTTCCGGAAGGTTCTGCACGGAAACGAAAACGCATCCGTTCGCGGAAAGTTGCAGATAAGGAACCCCAAATCAGCTTGCCCAAATCAAGGAGTGATGGAAAAAAGGAAGTTTCAACTCCTCCTGGTTTCCGCAGAACTGACTATAACCAGAACTTTCCATCTCTCCCGGGGACATCAAAAAACCTTGATGGCCCATTTTTAAGAACAGAAGCCCATTCTTCATCCGGGTTGTTCTCATTTGATAAAATTGTGGACGATATTCTCAAGTACCTCAATATTTCTGATCCTCTCAAAAGCATTGTTCTGGCAATGCTTCCTTCTGTGAAGACCCTCTTGAAGCAATTGACATTGAAGTGGCCCCTCATTGCAGCAATCATTTCCTTCGATGGATAATTTTCCAAACGAGGTCGGGGATTTGATCACTGTTCTACAGTGGAATTGTCGAAGTCTCATTCCTAAATTAGATTCTTTTAAGTTTTTAATTCACAATAATGATTGTGATGCATTTGCTGTTTGTGAAACTTGGGTCTCTTCAGATATCGATCTTCCTTTTTATGATTTTAACATTATTCGACTGGATCGTGAGGATTCGCGTGGAGGAGGGGTACTTTTGGGGATCAAAAAGTGCCATTCCTTCTATAGAGTGAATCTTCCACAATTTCCAGGCATTGAAGTTGTTGCATGTCAGGCTATTATTAAAGGTAAGAGCCTTTGTATTGCTTATGTTTATATTCCTCCTAGAGCCGTTGTTAATCGCAAACAACTTTCAGATATCTGTTCGGTACTTCCTGCTCCACGGTTGATTATGGGAGATTTGAATTCCCACGGTACAGGCTGGAGGGAACTGTATGATGACAACCGTTCTACTTTGATATATGACCTCTGCGACAGCTTTAATATGACAATTCTTAACAATGGAGAAGTAACACGTTTGGCTGGCCCATCCTCGAATGGAAGTAGATTAGACCTCACACTTTGCTCTAACTCATTATCGTTGGATTGCACGTGGAATGTGATCCAAGATCCCCACGGTAGTGATCACTTGCCGATCAAAGTTTCAGTTGCCAGTGGGTTCAATCCGTCGGAACCCGTTAACGTCGCGTACGATCTTACCCGTAATATCGATTGGACAAAGTTCAAGAATGTGATAAAAGATGCCCTAACGTCGGTAGAAGGGCTTCCACCGTTGGAGGAATATAACTTCCTCTCCAATCTGATCTTGAACAGCGCGCTTCAAGCTCAAACTCGGCCGGTTCCAGGAACGTCTTTCCGTAGGAAACCTCCTTCCCCTTGGTGGGACCAGCAATGCACTGAGGTTTATCGTAAAAAGTCCGACGCGTTTAAGCTTTTCCGGAAATGTGGAACACCCGTACATTTCGAAGCGTACTCGGCTCTTGAAAGCGAACTCAAGAGCCTCATCAAAGCCAAGAAACGCGGATACTGGCGGCAATTCGTGGACGGATTATCGCGCGAAACGTCGATGAATACGCTTTGGAATGCGGCGCGAAGAATGCGTAACCGGTCTTCGAACAACGAGAGCGAGGAGTACTCCGATAGTTGGATTCTCAAGTTCGCGCGAAAAGTATGTCCTGATTCTGTTCCGGCACAGATGATTCCTCGCGAAACGACGAATTCGGTAGACGAGATCAGCCAGCCTTTTTCAATGCTGGAGCTCTCACTCGCGCTCCTTTCGTGTGGCAATTCGGCTCCGGGGGCTGAAGGATTAAATTCAACTTGTTGAAGAACCTCCCAGACGTCGCTAAGAGGCGCATGTTGAACTTGTTTGGTCAGTTCCTGGAGCTTAATATTGTTCCGGATGATTGGAGGCGGGTGAGAGTTATAGCCATTAAAAAGCCTGGAAAACCCGCGTCAGATCACAATTCGTATCGTCCCATTGCGATGTTATCGTGTATTCGAAAATTGTTGGAGAAAATGATCCTTTTTCGCCTGGACAAATGGGTTGAGTTGAACCACCTACTCTCAGATACTCAATTTGGTTTCCGTAGGGGCAAGGGAACGAACGACTGTCTCGCGTTGCTTTCCACTGAAATTCAGTTGGCTTTTGCTAATAAAGAGCAAATGGCTTCTGTCTTCTTGGATATTAAGGGGGCTTTTGATTCAGTATCGGTTGAAGTCCTTTCAGACAAACTCCACGCTTGTGGCCTTTCTCCATTAATTAATAACTTTTTGTACAATTTGCTGTCAGAGAAACATATGAGCTTTTCTCATGGAAACTCTACAGCTTCACGATTTAGCTACATGGGTCTCCCCCAGGGCTCATGTTTAAGCCCCCTTCTGTATAATTCTACGTCAGAGAAATTGACAATTGTCTAAGGGACAACTGCACGTTGAGACAACTTGCAGATGACGGAGTAGTGTCTATGACAGGACCCAGAGAGGCCGACCTGCAAGGACCCTTACAGGATACCTTAGACAATTTGTCTACTTGGGCTATCCAGCTAGGTATCGAATTCTCCACGGAGAAAACTGAGTTGGTCGTTTTTTCTAGGAAGCATAGCCCAGCACAACCAAAGCTTCAACTTTTGGGTAAACCGATCACTCATTCCATGTCCTTCAAATATCTTGGGGTCTGGTTCGATTCAAAATGCACCTGGAGATCCCACATTGAGTATCTGAAGCGGAAATGCCAACAAAGGATCAATTTTCTCCGAACAATTACCGGAACGTGGTGGGGAGCCCATCCGCAAGATCTTCCAACGTTGTACCGGACAACGATTTTATCGGTTTTAGAGTACGGTAGTTTTTGCTTCCAGTCGGCGGCTAAAACGCACATCATCAAACTGGAACGGATCCAGTATCGCTGTCTTCGTATCGCGTTAGGATGCATGCACTCGACTCATACGATGAGTCTCGAAGTGTTAGCGGGCATGCTGCCACTCTCTGATCGATTTTCGGAATTATCGCTCAGGCTCCTCACCCGTTGTGAAATTATGAACCCACTGGTGATTGCAAACTTTGAGAAGCTTCTTGAGCTAAACCCTCAAACTCGTTTTATGTCATTGTACTACGTGTACATAACACAGGATGTCAGCCCTTCGCAGCATAATCCCTATCGTGTTTGCTTTTCCGACTTCGACAGTTCTGTTCATTTTGATTTATCAATGACGCAAGAGATTCGCGGAATCCCAGAGCATCATCGTTCCATGATTGCTCCGTCAATTTTCGCTGCAAAGTTTGGCCAAATTGATTCCGCAAGATCGTTCTTCACAGATGGATCACTAATAGAGGCGTCCGCTGGTTTTGGTATTTATAACGAATTTCATAGCGCCTCTCGAATGCTTCAAGCTCCTTGTTCCGTATATGTTGCGGAACTGGCGGCAATACATTATACGCTAGCAACGATCGCCTCACTTGCACCAGATCATTATTTTATTTTTACGGATAGTCTCAGTTCTGTCGAGGCTATTCGCTCCATGAGGCCGGTAAAGCACTCCTCGTATTTTCTCATGAAAATACGAGAGATTCTAAGTGCTTTATCTTTAAGATCTTTTGTCATCACCTTTGCATGGGTCCCATCTCATTGCTCGATTCCGGGCAATGAGAAGGCGGACTCGCTTGCAAAGGTGGGCGCTATGGAAGGCGATATTTACGATCGACAAATCGCCTACGACGAATTTTTCTTCATTTATCGTCAACAGTCCCTCGCCAGCTGGCAAAATAAATGGAGTGAAGGGAGTTTGGGACGATGGTTATATTCAATCATCCCTAAGGTGTCGAAGTATCCTTGGTTCAAGGGGTTGGATGTGGGTCGAGACTTCATTCGTATGATGTCTCGCCTCATGTCCAATCACTACTCGTTAAACGCTCACTTGTTCCGTGTTGAGCTGGGGGACAGTAATCTTTGTGAATGTGGACAAGGTTACCAGGACGCAGATCACATTATTTGGTCATGTGCTGAGCACCGTGGAGTCAGATCCGAGTTGTACGATTCCCTTCGGGCTCGAGGTAGACAACCTAATGTTCCAGTTCGGGATATTTTGGCTAGACGCGATCTGGAGTTTATGCAACTCATATATGTTTTCTTGAAGAATATTAACCATAGATTGTAAGTTTGATTAACCTTGTGTTTAGTTTGTGTTTTGTATGTGTGTGTATTTTTTTTGTAGATTTGTTTCTGTAATAATTGTATAATTACAGAGTTGGTATAACGTCGATAGGATTAAGTATATGTTTTAGAAATAGTGAAATTTTTTAATCATAAATCATATTCCAAATCTCCTTTTCCCTCTCCCGATCCAAACAATTGTCATCCACTAACCTCGAGAGGACCGCGAGTAATCGGTTCCAATCCTTTAATTTTAGATTTAAGACATTTATAATGTATAAAGAAAATGATAACTTGGCTCTGTAAAGTTTATTCGATTGAGCCTGTACAAATAAAGTAATTACCAAAAAAAAAAAAAAAAACTTCTTAAGGTGATTCCCTGTAGAGTACATTTTCGTGTAAAAATTTCACATGTAAAAATAATAAGGTTTCTGTGAATGTACGTAGCTGAAATTACTACTCTGTTGTTTGCTGTGGAGGAGCAAGGAATGCCTGAAATTTTCAGATGTATACACCTCGTAGATCTTGAAATGTGTTCTCTTGAAATTGCGAGGTGTAATAGAAAAACGGACTCTACGAGGAAACACCTTAAAGGTATATTTTGTTTACATACCTACGATGTACTGCACTTTCTGTGGATTCAACTTTGAGGGAAGATCGTCTACAACTGTCGACGTTGACGATGTTGCTGGTTCTGATGAGGATGATGAAGCTGGTGCTACTGAGGATGATGCTGCTTTCGACGACGATGCTACTGACGACGCTGAAGTTTCTTCCACACTTGCGTCAGTGCGTTTCTTCTTTCCACTCGGATTGTTTGATCTGCGGCCCGTAACTGTGGCGTGACCAACTCCATCAGGCCACAGCATCATCACAAGCTCCTTGGCAAATAAATAATCACTTTTGATAGCAGCTTGTGATGTTCACAGCAGCCCCGCAGAAGATGGATAACCATCAACTGTTGTAAAAACCAACAAACGATTGTTGTCCTGAACCATTTTATGTTGGAGCTTGAAATTAAGGGATGACAGCTGCGTATTCTCAGCTTTAAGCTTCGCATTATCCTCCTTTAACTGCGAATTTTGTTCTTGCAGTTTTTCGATCTGAGCGTTACATTCTTTGTGGAGATTTGAATCATCGTTGATGTTAGCAGCAGTTTGACTTGCTTGAGAATGAGCAATGTCTGCATGACGAACCGTATCGATATTCACCTGCAGTGGATCAACTGATTCAACGTCAGTGGTAACTTGTGTTGCAGTCTCCTCAAAAATGTTCGTCTTCATGTCACCGAGTTCAGGACGCTCAAATACTGCCTCAAATACCGAAGTGCTCTAGTCCATAGGCTAAAAATAATAGGTTATGTGTAAATCTTTGTGGATTTGAACAAAACACTTGAAAAACCTACCTCATCTGAAACTTTCATCGGTTTTTCCTTGCCTTTGGAAGTACCAGGCAGCGGTTCGATTGTTTGCTGTAAATATTTTTAAGTTACTTTTCATTGTTATGGAAAGCGCGTGTTGGGATTCGTTTAAAAATCGTCTTTACCTCGATTATCTTCCGCTGTTTTTTGGTCGAAGGACCAGGCTGTGCATCGATTGTTTGCTGAAATAAGATTGAAAAAATAGATTAATATTAAGCTCTCCATTTATGACTAATTTAATGCAAACGATGCATTATGGCAGAACAGATCATTTGAGGTTACGAGAGGATGTAATGATTGTCTCAAAAACTTTCCTTTGAGATATTTTGTTATAAATACTTACATTTTCCAGGACACACATGTTTGCAGCATTGGCTGCTTTTTGCACTTGTTTTTTGTTGGCAGTTTTCCTAGTTTATGCCATTTTTTTTTTTTGAAGATTTTCAACACCGCGTAACAGATACAAGGATGAGATCAAACGCGTAAATAAGTGAAAGCGAAGATAGTGGTTCATCAGCACAGTTGAGGTTGTCACATTGAAATGAATGCACTGAAGAAAATTTTCACGATAAGAAAAAAGTACTCGCGAGCGGGTTAACTTTACCTTATTTGATAGATGAGGGTGGTTTGTTTACCAAACAGTGAAGGTGAAGAGAGGGTGCGGGGTGAGAATGAGGTGGTACGTCCTTGCCCCACGCCCTCTTTTCACCTTCACTTTTTGGTAAACAAACAACCCTTATCTGTCAAATTAAGTGAGGTTCACTCACTCGTGCACTTCCTAATATACGAGTACCATACATGGACCATACCAAACATAGTGCAACCATTACACATAAAGTTGGGGTGGTAACCAGAATGGGTTGTTAAGAACTTCTTATGGTTGTTGCAAAAAATGAAGAAAAAAAATATAATGAAAGAGATAACTTAAGGATAATTAAGGTTGATAAATCAATCCATCAGTGCATAAATATGATTATTAAACATTTCAAAATGTAAAGTAATCATTCAAGTTCATGATATTTAAAAAAATCAGCAGAATTTTTATCATCATATGAATAAAAATAAAACACATTGTAAGTAAATGCTAATAATTTCTTATGTCAACTTATACAATATAAAACGATTGATTTGCAACAAGCTTTTTACGAACTCCAAAATACTGAAATATCACGTAGCTTATTGAGTTATTCGTTTGGTGATTTACAAAACAGCTCAATAACTGAGTAATAGCAAAATAAGGTTTAATAACTCATGTAGGTATTCGTAGGTTATTTGATGCATTTAAGTCGTAACTAATCAATACCAAAATATGGTATCATACCTGATTATGGTATTCACATGTTATAGGTTTGTTATGGTTTCGTGCTCGGGTTAATATTATTAAAACAAGTTTTTGTACCAAAAGCATACCAACATAAGGTTTCATACCACATTAAGATATCCATATGTTATCGGTTAGTTATCGATTTCTGCTCCGGATATCTTAAAAGTTCACAATACTTCATAATGGTCAACTGGCACAAGGTGCTATGGCCTGGTGTTTGCTACATGAAGAAACCTAAATATCCGGAAATCATAAAATACAATACAAACACTTGGAATTTTCAGGGAATCTCATCATTGCACAGATAATTTTCAAATTCTCTTAATACTTCTTCTTCATCCTCGCAATTCAAACTTTCTGCTTATCGCATATTAGCTTATTGCGTGCTTTCAACTTTGTGTTCTGGATGTACTTCCACAGTTATTAATTCAGAGCTTTCGATGCCTGTACCATTTTTGCATTAATATAATTGTGACTGGCAAGTACAATCATAAAGGGTGTCACTTGCATCACTTTAAAAAATCTGTTACATATTGCGCTTTGGGTGAATTTAAATTAAATTTTTGGTAGGATGGTCTCAGCGTGTATTTTTTACACTGTGTGAGTTTCTTTGTGAAATTTCTAGTAGTTTTGAAAATCGGAAAGATGTTGGTAATCCAACAATCTAATGTTCGTGTCATAAAACGTTTCGGAGGACGTTTAACTGTCGATCGGAAGCAATTGAGTACAAGAAAAATTGTTCCGTGCTGCGTTGAAGATCACAAGCGAGTGATTGCTGCTTTCAAACGCAAACCCAATTATTCCGCTCGCGAAAAACCTGCACCTTACAAAAAATTCGTGCTGCAAGCCGAGAAATTCATGATTTGGTTGGCGATTTGTTCGTCAGAAACCGGAACAAGCCTTTCGTAACACCTACAACCGTAAATTGCCAAGTCTGCATGAATGAGTGCCTTAAGAAACGACTGCTTCCGTTTCTCAAATCACAAAACGTTCCTACAATTGTTTGGCCAGATCTAGCCTGTTGTAACTCTGGAGGGGTGCAAAACGGATGAGGTAAATTTCTTTTTGTTTTATAATTTATTTTATAAGGCTCAATCGAATTAACTTCACAGAGCCGGGGATTCTTGTTCACTATAAAATACATCTTAAAACTATAGTCAAAAGGTACAGCACAATAAACACTTTATCTTCCGCTATCCAATAAACCTGCTCCATCAGAACGGAAGCCGCTTCCAGTGATTTCATTGTATGGCAGTATCGCCAACGGGGGGCAAAGCGCTTCCATTGCAGCAATGGACGCAAAACGTGGTCAGCACTCACACACTCATCACGAAGCGGTTGCTTTACAAAGTCGACGACGCATACTGAAACTGACTGAAAGAACTGCTGATGAAGAACAATGAAGAGGACCACACAATGGCTGCTGTCGAGTAAACAGACGATCGCGTGACACACATCGAGAGTGGCCTGCTACTGTCGACAGCCGAATGAACACTGACCGGGTAAATTTAATGCCGAAGGATCTCAATATCCCAAACACATTGGAGCTGCGGCCAATCGAAAGATGCTGGACTATAATGAAGCACATGCTCCGTAAGCATCCTTAAATTGTCACAACGGAGCAGAAAATGTTAAAATCATGGTTGAAATCAGAAAAAAATGTCGATTACACAACCCTATGGGTGGAATTATGAAGAAATTTCGGGCATTTCGATTTGGTGAAGAAATAGAGTGAAATAAAGATACGTAAGCCAAGCTTATGTATAGTATTACATTCCCTAAAAAATTCATGAGACGCTTATTTTTGGTGAGTACTTCTAGGTGATGCAATTTAACTGTGGACACACTTTGCCCCTTAGATTTGATTCCCGGTCCGGTCTAGGAATTTTTCGGGTTGGAAAATTTATCGACTTCCCTGGGGGCATAGAGTATGATTGTACTTGCCACAGTTAAACTAATGCAAAAATGGTACAGGCATCGAAAGCTATCAATTAATAACTGTGGAAGTGCATTTAGAACACTAAGTTGAGAGCACACAATAAGTTAATATGCGATATGCAATAAGCTTGAAATGCGAGGAGGAAGAAGAAGAAGCAGGAAGTGAAGGTCTTTCTTGTCTGCTATTTAACATCGCGTTAGAAAGTGTGATCAGAAGAGCTGAGATAGGGACGTGTGGCACGATCTTCAGGAAGTCCGTTCAGCTTCTTGGACTTGCCATCAACGCATCAAAGACAAAATACCTGAAAAAAAGAGGTTCTTGGGAAGACAATGTTAGCCTCCCAGCCCGAGTTCAGATTGACGGTGACAAAATTGAGGTGGTCGATGAGTTCGTGCGTTTGGGCCACCGAAAATGATACCAGCAGATACATTTAAAGACGCATTATGGCAGGGAATCGTGCCTACTTTGGACTCCGGAGGACGCTCCAGTCGAATAAAATTTGCCGCCCCCCGAAGTTGGCTATCTACAAGACGCTGTTTAGACCGGTGGTCCTCTACGGCCACGAGACCTGGACTATGCTTGTGTAGGACCAACGCGTCCTTAGTGTTTTCGAACGGAAGGTGTTGCGTACCATCTACGGTGGAGTGCAGATGGATGACGGAACGTGGAGGAGGCGAATGAACCACGAATTGCACCAGCTGCTGCGAGAACCATCCATCGTCCACATTGAAAAAAATGAGCAACTACGGTAGGCTGGGCATGTCGTAAGAATACCGGATGACGACCCAGTTAAAAATGGTTCTCGAAAGCGACCCAACATGAACAAGAAGAAGAGGCGCGCATTGGGCAAGGCGGATCGACTAAGTAGAAGGCGACCTGCGGACCCTTTGTAGACTATGAGGCTGGCGACGTGTTGCCATGGATCGAGTAGAGTGGAGGCGACTTCTTTGGACAGCAGAGGGCAACAAGGTGATTTATAAGGTAAGTTATGGAATTTGCTTATATTTCGTGATCCTAATTCCAAGGGAGCTGAAAAATAAATCTTTGAGAAAAACATCAAGCGCAATCTGCTTTTAATATAGTTCTGAGGGATTACAGATTTCATGTGAAACCTGAGACCGTTTGGAGTAGAATTGGATTCAAAGTGTATTTAAATGAAAGCTCATTGATAATTCTTAGCAGAACTCCTGGGAACCCTAAATGACAATTTCAAGAAATTTAGGAGAAAAATTAATCCAGAGCATAATTCCTTGAACATTTAAGGAGAACACTTATAGGGTGGAAAATGGAGGGTTACAATTAAACCTGAGAATAACTCCAGGAGAAGTTCAAAGGAATTCCAGTAGAGAATGCCAATCATATTATGAGAAGAAATCGGTGGAATTTGTGAGGATAGCTGCAAATGAATTCTTAGAACATTTTCAAGGGAAGGAATGAATTTCAAAAGGGAGTCAGAAAAGAATTCAATGACAATTCTGAATATTATTCCAAAGGGTTTTTTACTGAGAAAAATGTTAGATAATTTAATTTGGAAGCTAGTTTCAACGTTCCCGCAGAGTAATCCAAAAATATTCTGGTGGTATTTTTAGAGGATTTAGAGAAGCGTTTGAAGCTAATTCTAATGAGAATTTAAGTAAATTATTAAATTTCTAGAAATGTTCCATGGGGACTTCGGGAAAAAGTGAAAGGCTAAAGAAGGAATCCTCCAATCCTCCAAGTGAATTTTCCGGAAAAATCTGCTGAGCAACTCTCAGATCTTCAGAACCCAAAATTTCCTTATGGGAAGTCCAAAAACTTTTGGAGAAATTAAAAAAAAAAATGAATATAAGTAATGTCAGCATTAGGCTGGCTAAAACATAAAACTACAAAATAATTTCAAGACAGTTTAACGAACTAACCGAATTTATTTTTTATTTTTCTTAAGCTCTTCAATTTTCCGAACGGTAATGGATCTTCTATGAACTGTAGATTCATTTAGTGAATTGTTCAGAAAACAGATACTTTTGTTTAACCTCGCAGTGATTGCGAAAATTATCAAAATTATAACTGTCTTTTTTAATTTGATCTACACAGAGCTAAAAACAGTGAAACTGATTCTTCGAAAACTTATGGCTAACGTCACATAGCCACTTTGCTTCAAAATCAAATTTTGTGCATGTATTAAGTGTTTTAGGGAGTCATTAAGGATGAAGAACTCGAACATGGTTAGAAGTGAAAATTGAACATGGTGACGCAAACGCAACTTTCTCATCTCACGGTAGTCAGTTCTAAACTGTTCTTAAAAATGTCTTAGCTTCCGTGAAGTCCACTGAACGTATGTGAAGAACTCAAAAAAATTCTGAACATTTCTGAAGTTCTTTGAATTTGTGGGAATTTTTTTTTCCGTCGATTTTGTTTTCCGTGCTGATCACCAATGCTACCGACGCCAGGGAGACAGCTCCCACACTAGGACCCTACACCTATCGACCCATCAACTCATGAACCGGGACCAACGGATTTACTTCCCTTCCGAAGGAAGGCGTGATCAGAGATGTTTTCACTGAAATTTCTGAAAATTGTATAAGTTACCTCAATTTTTCTGCAATACTCTGCAACGACAATATCGTTCACTATGTTCAGGAATCGGGTGCTGTTGCGAGACTGCACTTTCATTTCCAAAGAGACGTTGAAAGAGCATTTTAAATCGTGCTGCACATTTCATTTTTCTTGTGTTGGAGAGCTGCCGCTCCAACGGTGTTAAGTCTCTTTCTCTCTCTCTTTTTGTTTCTCCGACAGTGTACTTACTCTTTAACTGTAGCGTTGTAGGATAGATAGCATCAGTGCTGTTAATTTTCAGATCATTCGATTGAAGATGAACCAATACAACTATTCAATCTATCATGTGAAAAAAAATCGCTCATGCCTATCATTTGAAGAGCTCTTTCTCATTCGAAGCTCATTGTCACTGTCAATTGAGTCACTCACTATCATTTGATATAGAAGAAACCCAGCAAAATGGTCCCGAACAGACATGTCGACCCGATGTCAGATCAATGTAAGGCAAATTTAAGGTAGATGTCAGCCCAATATCGGGTAGATGTCGGGTCAGTTTTGGGTGTATGTTGGGTCAATCTCGGGTCAATATAGGGTTAGCCAGGTTGGTGTCGGGTTGGCTTAGATTTTTCGCCGGAATGTTGACCAGAGCTAACCCCCCTTGTGAAGAAAATTACACATTGATCTTAAAAAAATCTCTTAAGGAAAAGCATCAAAATTTGCATTTTCCTACGCTTTTGAATTCCGTACAGTCACTGCACCATATATTATATTAGTGTCACCCAGCCTTAAATATGCAGTAATTCTTGTAAATCTCTAAGCCACGTCTCTCCCGATTGAAAAGTGCTACTCCCGTCACAACACCGTGCACTACTCGATTGTGCTATATACGCAAGTAGTATCCGAGCTGTCCAACTACTCTCTCCTAAATATGAAATCTCTCTCTCCTGAATCTCTGTCTCCTTCCAAACATAAGAGACGCGCTCCCTTATTTTAGAGTGTCTATGTTGCACTTGCCTTCTGGAGCGTGGCTTGAGCACTTTAGACTTCTTCTTATTATTATAGCGTGCTCTCAACTAGATGCACTTTCACAGTTATTGATTGCGAGCTTTCTATGCCTGTGCCAATGTTGCATATAGTATTGTGTGGCAAGTAAAGGCTGACTTAAAGTAAATTGGTACGCACTAAAAGACATGTAATTCGTGATTCAATAAGTTTAAAAAGTTCATTAATGGTTGCTTTACTGTACTTTTATTAAAACTTCAAAATTACAGCATTAGATGCACACTTAGGAATACCTAATTTTACACGTGACGGAATCCAACTTTGACATAAAGGATGAGACGTAAACAAACATGTCATGTAAAATTAAGTGCTCCAAGCATGAACAGTTCGTTATTCGACAAAAAGTTCGTTTGATTGAGCTGACTTTTGCGTCTATTACGACTCAATTTTATGTCAAAATTGACGCTCGTATATGTTAGTCTCAGAGCAGCTAAATTTACATGTTTTTTTTTAAGTTCGTGGTTACATTTCTCCAGTGCGAGCGAAATCTTAAACCTTCCTCTTGATGGAACCCATCAGCACCCGCACAGTGGAAACGGACACGGAATCAGCGTATTTCTTCCATTTTGCCCGCTGCTTTGAAATTGCCCAGTATTTTTCGATTGGTCAAAATTCCGGGCAATTCGGAGGATTCATTAGCTTGGGGACAAAATTGATTTTGTTGACAACATACCACTCCAGAAGCACCCTGGATTAGTGGCAGCTGACCAAATCGGGCCAAAAGATGACTTTGCCCGTATGCTTGCGGATGATCGGTAATACACGCTTTTTCAGGCCTTCTTCGACCTAAACTTGGGATGTCATCGTCGAGGATGTGACGAATGGTTCCGTTTTCAGGCCCCAACTGCAAATCGCTTGCCAAATCATGGCCTTCTTGGTGAACTCGTCGGCAAACACGAACTTGAATCTTCCCGGCATATCCCCACAGCCAGTCGCGATGTAAAATTTTTGACCGGGAAGCTGCTTAAAATCGAGTTTGACGTATGTTTCGTCATCGTTGAAAGTGCAGCCCTTGTGTTTCGCTAAAACACGGTCGTACAAGAGCCTTGCACGCTTTATGGCCACGGAATTCTGCTTCATGTGCCGGTTTGGATGTTTACTGGCTTTGTACGACTTTTACCCTTCCCTGGAAAGAATGTTCCGCACCGTTTGAAAGTTGGCGTTGTACCTGCTGGCTATATCTCGGATCGAGAGACCGGGGTGTAGTGATCAACACAGACCTACAATAACAAACCAAGTTAATTTTGAAAATTTCGAAGGTCCGAGTCTGCTGTCAAAAATACATAGAATATGGATGTGAGCCGACATTAATAAGAAACATTACAACGTCACAATGGAGATTTGGGTACATACACGGTTGATATGATCTATGTAAGTTTCTCGAAAACTTGGTATGAATATTCGCTACAGTACTCGCATGTATATTTATGTACCGATAGAAGATAAATACTATTACAATGTTGAGATTTGATTGTATCACATAATAGAATAGAATAAAATAGCAATAAAAATTAATCTTTCATTCAAGTTAGTTCGATAATAATAATAATAATATAAATAATATTAATAAAACAAATATGACATTCCTGTAAAATGCAATCAGTGTATATTTTATCTGAGTGTAGCTCCATGGTTTCGAACGCAAACTTTGTTGAACGCAAACGAGCGAAAAAAAGAAACGCAAAGTAGGGGAAATGTAGGTAATGTCGGCCTACATGTCCCTAATTTTTGCCCATCACTAAAAGTCTGCTATTTATCAATTTTATCTAGATGAACACGTTATTGGGACATTACTAATGGATATTTTTGGTTGCTATTGAAAATTTAGTTGATTGCTGAATTTATGTATGGGCCCAAATTAGGGACACTTAGGCCGACATTACCTGCATTTCCCCTACTACCCGAAAGTGAAGGGGATCTTGAATGAGTGTTTGGAGGAGAAAAACTATAGGGAGCTCAGGCGTCATTCTGTGAACTAGTCTTGTGGAAGCAAGTCGTGTTTTTAATGTTGAAAAAAATCGAGGATACGACACAGGGTTGGCTATAACGCACCTCAACACCTTGCTACGTAGCTGACGATCCCTGGTTCCAGCTTTTTCGTAGGTCCGCTGATTCATTTTCACACTCAGGGTTTCCTTGTAGGTTTTAAGCTGATGTTCCTCGATAAACTGTTGTTTTCGACATCTTCAGCACTTTAGTCAGCTTGGAACCGGACCATTTCGTATTTTCCAGGTGTTTGTGCACAATATTTTTTCTTCTTGCACGTTCCATTTTACGTTAATTCTGAACGCGATCGACTACTTTTATCAAACTTGCACCAGTTGTTCTTTATAGAAGTGTACATAAACCGCAGTCAAAGATTTTTGATTCCCAACACTAGAGGCGTACCAATTTACTTTAAGTCAGTCTTTACAATCATTTTCTATGCCCAGAGATGTTGAGAAATTTTCCAACCCTAAAAATTCCCAGAGCGAACCGAGAATCGAACCAAGCCACCTCTTGTTTTGAATCTGCGTATTTACCGACTGAGCAAAGCGAGGCTCTTGAGGCACTTGAGACTTGGCTGTCATTAGAAGTTCATTGAAGTTCTTGAGATTTTCCCGAAGTTCATGGATCTGCCCTTAAATTATCGACACTAATTCATATCTTTTCCATGAGTCTGGGCTTTCCTGATGTTATTTAAACTGTCCAAAAGAAGTTAATTTTTGTAAAATTTATAGACGCTGATGAAACTTTGCCTCAAATCCATAATTTTTCATGAACTTGTCTGGATATCCCTGAATTTGTCTATGCTTCTCTGAGGTTTCCTGAATAGTCATAATTCACTGACGCTTACGAAGTTTTCGGATCATTCATTGAATTTTAGGAATATTCTTTAATTCTTAATAAATTTTTGCAAGTCTCTGTAAATTTCCTTCATTTGATGGGATTGCTCTGAAGCTATCCAATCGTCCTTGATATACTCGGGACTTCGCTGAGTATCATGAAACCATCGAAAAGCTTCTAAATTTCTTTGACGATCTCTGGAATTTCTTGAAGATTTCGCATTTTTTATTAATTAAAACTCCGAATACGATGCCTTCGAAAAACGTGTAACGGAAAGTTTGCAATGACATAGCTGTGCCATTTTTTGACAAATTTTAAAACTTTTGGTACCTCTAGAAATCCTAGGTTCTGTAACTTCTATAAAAAGTTTGTAGATTCTGAGAAAAAGACTGAAAATAAGATTGCCTACTTTTTTTTAAAGGGAGTCGTTACCTCAAGGTGTGCTTATGAGTTTTGCAAGTGGTTTAATCTAGATTAATGAGCACAAATGTTTATAATTAGCCAAAATGTCATGGTTTCGATCTATGAATCTTGGAGACATCGAAATGGTCTTCCGGAAGATCCGGAACTTCCGTAAAATGTGTTAGTCCACAAAACTGATCCTAGAGCTCCGTGGTTATTTTGAAAACATTGGGAACTGTGATACAAGAAAGAGATTGGGGTCGTAACATAAACATGAACCTGGATGGCCATCAGATCGTCTTCCGGAAGATACGGTAAATCTGTAAAAGTGGTCCATCCATGAAACTGATCCTAGAGCTCCGCAGTTTTTTTTTCTAAAACACGTGGAACTGTGATATGAGAAAGAAGTTGGGTTCGTGATCGAAACATAGACCTGGATGGCCATCGGAACGTCCTCCGGAAGATCATGAGCACCGGTTTTTTTTCGAAAACACTTGGAACTTTGAAATACGAAAGAATTAGGGGTCATGACATGAGACCGAATGACTATAGGACCATCCTCCGGAAGGTCTGGAACATCCGTAAAGTGAACATTCCATAAAATTTATCCTAGAGCTCAGCAGTTTTTTTAATACACTTGGAAGTTTGATATAAGAAAATTGGGGTCGTGACATAAACATGGACCGGGATGGCCATGAGATCAACCTCCGGAATATCCGAAATAAAAGTGGTCCTTCCATGAAACTGATCCTAGAGCTCCGCAGTTTTTTTTTCTAAAACACGTGGAACTGTGATATAAGAAAAAATTGAGTTCGTGATATAAAAATGGCCTCGGATGGCCCTCGGGCCGGCCTCCTGAAGATCCGGAACATCCGTAAAAGTGGTTTATTCATGCACTGATATTAGAGCACCGAGGAGCTTTAGGATCAGTTTCATAGATTGACTACTTTTAAAGATGTTCTGGATCTTCCGAAGGTCGGTTCAATGAGCATCCGGGTTCATGTTTATGTCACGACCCCAAGTTCTTTCTTATAGGGGAATTTACGTATTCTCGTCAATCTAAGCAGCGCCCGAACTTCTATTAGCGATTTCTCAGCGTCACACACATACATGACAGGTTTGTTTGTTGACATTTATCTGCTGCTTGCTGTTCTACCAATTCCAATCGACAGAATTGATCAAAACGGGTTGAACATGTTTTTACAACGCTCCAAACTTCTCAGGTGAGAGTGACTATTGTCGGAAGTCTTTTTTTCTTCGGCACCTTTTCCATTTGAACTGCGTGTTAACCAGCTGTTCTATTATCGGCAACTCGAAATCAGCCGTATTTTGTAGTATGTATATTTCATTTAAAGAAAAATATGGTATAACAGGAATTCACAGTCGTAAAAATGTAATGAGATTGAAGCTGAAAAGGTAAGGAATCGGCTTAATACATTCAGCGAAGAGTTTTGATGGGGAAATACAGTAAAATAAACGTTTCAATTTCGGTTGCCGAAAACAGTCAATGGGTGCCGAAGCCATAATTTACCCTATCACAGGTCTAAAAGTTTTCATAAAAACCAGGGAGCTCTAGGATCAGTTTCGTTGGTTGTCCACTTTTGCGGATTTTCTGGATCTTCCGGAGGACGGTTCCATGGCCATCAGGGTCCATGTTTATATCACGAACTCAAATTCATTATATAATCACAGTCCCTAGTGTTTTCCAAAACTGCGGAGCTCTAGGATCAGTTTCATGAATTGACCACTTTTACGGATGCTCCAGATCTTTCGGAGGGTGGTCTCATGGCCATCCAGGTTCATTTTTATGTCACGACCCTAAATACTGTATTATATCACAGTTCCTAATGTTAAAAAAAAACATGGAGCTCTAGGATCAGTTTCGTGGATTGACCACTTTTACGGATGTTCCGGATGATCCGAAAGACGGTCTCCTGGTCTTCCAGGTCCATTTTTACGTCACGTCTTATATCACAGTTCTTAATGTTTTCAAAGAAAACACGGAACTGTAGGATCAGCTTCGTGGATTGACTACATTCACGGATGTTCCGGATCTTCCGGAGGACGGTCTCATAGCCATGCAGGGACATGCTTATGTCAAGACCCTAAATTATTTCCTATATCACAGTGCCTAATGCTTCCAAAAAAAAAAAGCACGGAACTCTAGGACCAGTTTCGTGGATTGACCACTTTTACAGATGATCCGGATCTTGCGGAGGACCATTCCTGATGCTAATAAAACTTCTCTAAAGTTTTCGAAATTCTCTTGGAGATTTGCTGAATATTCCTGATTTTCCTCGAATATCTGGAAGCTTCTGTAACCTTTCAGCAATTTCCTTGAAATTATTTGAACTACCCTTTGGTTCTGAAGTGCACAGTTCTTCAATATATTAGTTCTACTCTGAAATGAATAGAACTGTCCTAAACACTTGTAAATTTTTGTGAAGTTTTCTGGATCATGAGATATTTATGAAGTTTTATCCGGCTTAAAATCTACTCAATAAATCAAGAAGAAAAAAAGAAGAAAACGAATCTCGTTATGCAAAAAAACTGCAAGACCATGCATATTTATTCACAACCCGTTGCAAAAATGATGACTCCACAATCTGTAGTTACTTTTAAAAATCAAAGAAGCACATTTTTCTGTTATGCAGCCCAGTATCAAAATCAAACCCAATTGCAATGAGTCTAGTCATTGTTGCTTTGAAGCATTCCAGAATAAAAACTGGAAGTCGGTGATTCCCAGCCTCAACTGATCATCTCTACAAATCGCTCAGATACCATCACCAACTGGCCATTCTGAGCTCCAATTCCTCGAACCACACGTCGAGCTGTCTAGTTCATTCTAGAACTCCTCTCTTTTAAAAGGTGCTTTTCTAAGAACTAGCAAACTTAACCTCGTCAAGGCACACGCGTTCTCGCTGCTGGAAGCGAGCGAGCCGTATGCCTACAAGTGGATCCCTCCGAGTTGATTAAATTACCTCCTTCCCTTGCTCCCCCCCCCCCCCCCTACTGCTCCTCTTTCATGACCAACAAACGCGCTTACGCTGCTGTTGCCGGCATGTCGATGTGCTACACCGAATTTAACGAGATATTTTGATAGTTGCTTATTGTTTCGTTTGAATGATCTCATTGTCAGGGTGTTAGTCTGCTTTTTCTTCCTTGTTCCAGTCGAGAGAGGAAAAAAAGACCTTTTCTTCTCGTACGTCTTCAACAACAGCAAAAGTTCGGCTCGGTCGCGTTATTGTTCCGCGGCGCTGCGAGAAATCGTTTCGGATCCGTCAAGCCCCGCGTCGTCGTCGTCGTCGTCGTCGTCGCAACACCTGCAGGAAAAGGGCGGACTGTGAGGGAGGCGAGGGGAGCCGAAATTCAACGAGCCGACCTTTGCACACGCGTGATGATAAAGCAGTAAACGCTTTTGACAAGTTACAAATTTGTAGTAATAAAGATCGAGACAGATGAGGGGGAATCAGATTTGATGGATAATTATGGAAGACAGATAATTTGGTGTGGAATAGAGAGGGGAACAACGCCAAATGGGCTGGCGTGTGAAGTGGAGTTTTTGTAACACCTTAGCTGTCAGCGTGGATTCGGTTACTGAACCGGGGTGAAGATTGAAAAATTGAGCTCTGAAATTACTTGAACCAACAGTGGAAAGGATAATTTGGTTCCTTGTTCAAACGAGGGAAGCGTGAGTTACTGGAAAGCTCGACCGTTATTGAACGATGATAGTTCGGGGCTAAAGTCAACTGCTTCAGAAACCTTGACTCCAAGTGAGATAATGGAATCTGAATTCAAAGCAGCCCTTTTTTATTCTCGATCCAATTCCAACACCTGCAGCACTCAAACGGAGACCCTAATAAATATAAAACCGAACAAACCAACAGACTAACAGGCAACATCGAGTGCTCTGCAAACAAACATTAGAAGATTCCGATCTCGTTCAGAGGCACCCATAAAAGATCGGGTGCTTCACCTAATTTATTGACACTATTCGTTCGTCTCCATGGCAGCCTCAGGACCTCACACAGCTGTCCTCTTCTCATCTCAAGATGAAACGTCTCAAAATTGGTCAAACAACTGACGACACGTCCCTTGCTCCGTTTACGATTGAGATCGTCCCTTCGTCGGAGGTAGAACTAGGGCAAGGATTTCTGTTTGTTTGCCCTTCTTCATTGAAATTAATGACTGTGTGGTTGGAAGTATCAATATTTTATCTTGGAGATCGTTGTTACGACTTCCCAGAACTAGGAATCAATGTGATTGCCACGAATAAGATAAGATTCCCTCTGTACAGTCTGCGTCTGCATCGATAGCGTTTGTTATTCGATATTATTTTCAATTAAAATTTTCCCATACTCTAGATGCCCTCCGAAGCAGGACAAATCTAATCAATCACTGCTAATTCCCTTTAATGAAACCGCTTCAGTTCAGTGAGCGAAATCGATCAATCAAAGAATTAGCATCCATTGACAATTTAACAGCTGAGGAAAAAAATTGCTTCTCGAAAGGGCAAATCCCTCTGCGAATTGCAAAACCTAGATCTTAAAAAGGAGCATCGGTGCAACATATGGAGAATTTTCTCAATTCTTGTAACCCAAATGCAATCAAAACATCGTCAAATGGCTTCCTGAAAATCGTTGAACCGATCCGAACGAAAACAGGAATGCCACACCACCAACCAGAAAATCAATTTCACAACTGCTGCTGCTGCTTCATGCCTTTGGGTAACACTTTCCGCTCGATGATGGTGTTGCTTCAAACGAAAAACCCAGCAGGAGGTCAGCATTGTTTAGTTAAACGGGAGATAAGCACCCGATTCTGTTCGTTTCAGTTTTTATGAATGCCATTTGTCCTCCTGTGTGTGTGTGTGTGTGTTTGATTTTTTTGCCTGCATTCTAGCAGAGTTTACTCCGAGCATCCCTCGCCCTTCGCCGGTGGTGACGATGGCGATGGCGATGGTTTGAAATGGAACGGAATTCTCACTTCGAGTGGCGGAAAAACGTGAGCTGGGCGATATTGTCTCGGAATGGAATCTCCGGGCAGTGGGTACCATTTGGATCGGGTGTGTTTTGCTGGTCGCGAAATGTGTGGAATATTTTAGGCCGTGTTTCAATGTTTCGAAGAATTCAAAACAAATCATCCTTCGAATCAAGTTTAAAACGATTCGTTGAACATAGCATGGGTAACTGATTATCTAAAGGGGGTCAACTTTAGGCATATAGCTGTCACATGTCGGGTACACCAAACAAGTGAATGCAAACTATTGACATCTAAAGTTGATATGGATTAGCATTACATAAGAGGTAACATATTAAGAAATACAGTCACACCAATATTATGGGTCACAAACAATTATGGGCCCATTCCATTTGATTAACACGCAGAACTGACTGACCCATAATAGTGACTAGCTGTCCCATACACGGTAAAAAGAAACAAAGTGTTAATGTAAAGTGATTTGCTGTTGAATTTGCACTACTTAGCAAACATTAAAATTCGATGGGCAAATCCCTTGGAAGCGATCATATCGAAGCACGATGAAATCAGCAGCAAATCACTTCATTTTAGATTGTATTGCACATCGTTGTTGATGTGCTGTGCTTTGAACTCAAAATGTCAACTAACAATCTAGCACTTTATGTTTAACTAATGTATCCTTGGATTTCATGTTTGCTGAAAATGGGTTTAAATAAATGTATTGCCTTGTTCATACTGCAGGCCTTGTTATATGTTATTCAGAAAATGACCATAGAACATCATATAACTACCCAGATCACGTGTTTCCAAGACGTTGAGCAATAAATATGATAAGTTTGACAATGTTTTGTTATAGAACTTATCTGAATAAAACATTACCGCTTTAATGATCTGACTTCATTTGTTATTTACTTGCCATCTTCACTAGGGTTACCATATCAAAAACTTGAAAATGAAGGACATTCCATTTGAGGTTTGGAGCTAAAGAAGGTAAATGTTTGATTTTCTTAACATTGAATGTGAACGATGAGTTTTTATCAAACGATTTAATAATATGTGCGCTATCACAAAATTCATGATTTACAAAGATTGATATTGTTCATGACTTTATTCAATTAATCTTCTCGTTATACTTCTGAGATATGCAACGAACTAGCCTTCATAATTCATTGTTGATACTTGGAAATGATCCTAAGTCTGGAACGCGCAAAAATTGGTCAACTACAAATGTTGTGTATTTCTGTTAAAAATGCATAAAAAAACCTGAAATGCTGCATTTGGAAGTTGAGTGTAAATACAATGGTTGCTATGATGAGTTTTCACCGTTTGCTCTCCAGTTTTCAAAATGACGTCCAAGCAAGAGGAGCAGCGTGTCAAAATTTTGCTCGAGCAGCAAGAGAATCCGACGTTATCACACGACAAGTTGGAAAAATTGCTGGATGTGGCCAAATCGACCGTGATAAACATTTTAAAAGTGTTCGGGTTGCGTCTGTCGACCGCCAGGAAGCCTGGAAGCGGCGGAAATCGTAATCCGGTGAAGGTGGCGAACCGAGATTACAAACAAAACACGTCGGCAAAGCAGCGGTCCCGAAAGCTGTATACGAATCTGCTCACAAAGTTCGACTGTGTCGTCATGGACGACGAAACTTATGTGAAGGCGGATTTCAAACAGCTTCCGGGACAGGAGTTTTATACCGCATCAGGAAAAGGGAAGGTGGCTGAAATTTTCAAAACCATCAAACTATCGAAGTTTCCCGAAAAAATATCTCGTCTGGCAGGCCATATGCACGTGTGGTCTAAAAAGCGGCATTTCCATTACTACGGGAACCATCAATCAAGAGATCTACGTCCAGGAGTGCCTGGAAAGGTGGCTGCTACCATTCCTAAAGCAACAGAACTGTGCTGTTCTGGCCGGACTTGGCGAGCTGCCACTATGGGAAAAAGACAATCGAGTGGTACGATGCGAACAACGTGGTGGTGGTACCCAAAGACCACAAACCTCCCAACAGCCCAGAACTCCGCCCTATCGGTATTGGGCCTTGGTCAAACGGAATCTCAAAACAAAACTAACAAATCCATGGAAAACCAGCAGTAGTTTAAATCTAACTGGCGTTCGGCAGTGCTCTTACATTAATATTTATTGTCGACAATAAAAATGATTGTTATAATGTTGTACCCTTCCGAAAACGGCAAAACTGCTACCCAGATGTACAATGCATGTACATAGTAAAATGTTGTTACAATGATTTTTATCGAATTTTTCATTTATTTTATTGTTAACATGATTCGATCATGAACAATAATGAAAAACCTAGGGGCAAGACACCTTTTGAACATGAGCTAGAACGGAGTTGATTTTGAGTTACTCCGAGTAACTCGAGTTGCTCAAAATTCAATAATAGCAGACTCTGTAATCATGTTTTTAACCTTTTGTGTTGTTCTCTTTCCCGAGTTGTCAAACAGCAATATCATCTAACTGCGTTTCATACCGAAACAGAGTCACAGGTTATATTCAATATTATATTATTATTGCAACTGCACATTGTAATTTATACATTAAATAAATTGGAATAAGAAATTTCCTGTTGTTGATAGTTGCAATATGTAAGCATTCGCTGGGATTTAATGAAAACAAGAAACTGGCATTCTGTTAATAATGTTATTACTAAATTATTCAAAGAAATGGTACGATCAAGGATTCCATTCTTCAGGAATAGGTAACTCATCCTCTCCTTGGTGCAATACTTGTATCAACTCAATTCATGACACACATATAGAATGAAAATCTTAGATCTTAGCGAAATGGTAACACGGAGTCACAGGTGTTCGGTTCTGCGATGCTTATCCGACGCCAGTAATCGCTAAGGGGTTCCCCTTTATCAGTTCGACAAAGCGCAGCTTTGTTGTCAACTACTGACGTAGTCAGGAGGAAGCACGTGAGCATCGGAAACAGTTCCATATAGCCACGAAACTGCCATACCAGCCCACCACCAACGGTACACTACGCAGTCGTATCACCATCTGCCTGATACGATAGGCACAGTATCATCCACCATCATTGGAATCGAGTCTGGAATCGACTCCGAAACATCATCACAAGCTTTCGTTAGATTGCAGTCGATGTTTATTCACTGTGTTTTCACTTGTTGACACAAGACTGTTTTGATCATTTTTGAGTAATTATGAGTAATTCAAATTTGTTCTATGCAAAAATATTAACTCGGAGTACAACTGACTTGCCCCTAGTGAACAACTCTATTACAATAAAAATTGTTGTTACACTAAATATTGGTGTGTTTTCATTGTGGGTTACTTCACGAACAATAAAAATAAATCTGATTGAAGCATGCAGACTATGAGAAGGTTAGCAACACTGCCAATGCAATGTAATCAAGATAGGCGCTGCTCGTATGGCTCTGGCATTGACAGTTCGTTTGGCTCAAAACCAGCCAGTCCGCGTCCGATCATCTCTTATCCTAGACCCTCTCTAAAGCTGGGGTTGGTTCGATTCAGCGTTCAACTCACTTGAACTGCGAAATGAACGTCCAGAAATCTGACCGATATCGGACTTGTTCTATTCGTTGCCAAGTCAATTGAACGCCTACGGCCAGATCGGTTTGAGTTGAATTCAACTCACCTGTCTCATCTAAATCCCGCTTAATGCAGACCTTTTCCGTGCAGTCAATAATCATACAATACTCTGAAGGAACTCTCAGGTGGAAGCATATTTCATGGGCGATTCTCTCCAGTCGAATGCATTAACTTAACAACGACGCTCAACCACCAAGGAGACGTTACCTAGGCAGATCGAGTGCAGGGGAGTTGGCCTGCATTTCTCACAAGTTCCGGATCGAACCTCAATCCATAACCAGTAAAAAAAGGACTCACCCGTAAAAGACATACCACTATGGTGATGTTTAATTTTTCGATTTCTTGTAAAAATCGATAAAGTAGATCTGTCAAGCCAACACATAAACTCTAAGGTACACTGTTATTAGGGATAACATCTCTGATCACGCCTTCCTGCGGAATGGAAGTAAAGCCGTTGGTCCCCGGTTCATGAGTTGATGAGTCGATAGGTAGGGTCCAGGTGTGGGAGCTGCCTTCCTGGCGTCGGTAGCTTTGGTGCTCAGCACGGAAAACAAGATCGACGGAAAACAAACCAAAGAAAAAAAAATTTCGGGCAAAAGAGTGGTGTAGAAAAAAATATGGAAAATGGGGGACATGTTCTCCTTTAGGATCCCATATGTTAACCCTAATCTTCACGAGTAATGTTTGGCATGTGCGTTTCTGACATTTGCTTCCAAAAGCAAACCTCATCAAATTCAATGGATGAAAACAGTGGTGCAAATTCAAATGATAATCATTTTGATTTAATTGATTTTACATATTTTTCAACGACAAATCACATTGTTTCAAAATGCAAATCACTTAAAAATCAATGATAAATCACTTTGATTCGTAGTGCCGTATGACAGACTGAGTAAAGTGCAAGATCATTTGGATTAGATGTGACAATTTTTTACCGTGTAATACTAGGGTGGCAGTAATAAAAAAAAAACATGTCAAACACCATTTTAAAAATCAAATCCTGAAATTTCCATACCAAACAGAGATCTAAACTGTAGTATTTTTTAAATATTTGATACCGTAATTGCTTAATTTGGTATTCGAACGATATGGTAGAACAATGTTCTTGTAAAAAATAATGTGGTGGACACTAGACTGATGCAAAATTTTAAATTTTCGCTCCTCAGTGCTCAAACGGTTTCAAATCAGGTCCTGATAAGCCTCCCAAAATTTAAACTCATTTGGTAAGAAACTGACTTGGCACAAACTCTTCGAAGTTTATATAGAAATAACTATGGGACAACCAAACTTTTTGTTCATTGTCTTCTACCCATTTTCTTTATTGCTTTTTGGAAAATTTCAATAACTATTCTTACTGGATATTTTCTAAGCTACAACTTTGCGAAATATCGTTTTTCAGCCAAATGTCAAATTAAATTGTTATTAATTGTTTAAGAGATTGATAATCTTATAGCATGATCAAGCAGCTGTTCTGTGGGCAACACTGTATTGTGCAGTGTGACATAGTAGCCATGATATTTGTGCTTTATTCTTCGCACCAGAAACACCAATCTTGCCTGCTGAACAGTTGAATGTGCATAATCATAAGACATCAGTGATTTGAATCATTAATATTTTTTTCCTTACATTTGATTGAAAAGTGGTTCTCAACAAAGTTGTAGTTGAGAAAATTTGCTACAATCACTGCTACCATTTTCAAAAGCATGGTGATGTGGTGAATTGTTAGATATATATGAACAAAAACATAAGTTTTCCAATAGTAATTCCCATATAAACTTGAAATGGTTTGTGCCAAGTCAGTTTCTAACTAAAGTAGTTCAAATTTTGGGAGGCTAAGCAGGACCCAATTTCGAACCGTTTAAGCACTGTGGAGCGTTTAAGCAAATTTTGCATCAGTCTAGTGGACACTCATTGGCATAAAAAAGGGCAACCGGGGGGGCTGGACTTCCAGACCTAGAGCTGGCACATTCCAGAGAATTTAAGAAATTGCTATATATACAAATAAAAAAATCAACTGAAAAATTGAATTTAATAATTAATTGCCTATTCACGGGTCATAATTGGCCTTCAACTTTGATTCTCTTTTTCATTCAAAGTGTTTTATGTTACTTCATACGCGATAATTGCGATTTTCAGAGTTGGTTGGAAATGCTATCTAACATAAAGCTTTAGTGTGATAATCTATTAGCTAGAGAATGATCTTGAAGAGGGTAGGTGGATAGTTCCGTTAGAGTACGGCAGTATGAAAATTGAATAGAAGTTGAAAATGAGCGGAAGGCCATTAATGCGACAGTACAAAGTCAAACGCACACCTTTTGCCTAACCCGTACGATGTACGCGGAGATTTGAAGTATGTCTTCAAATGTACAGGCAAAAAGTGTGCGCCCGCCGTTGCTCATTACTGTTTGCGGCTGTGGACTAGTTCTAGGGACATTTCATCACTACATAAAGCCTCACGTTGCCGAGAGCATTTCCATGTTAGATAGCATTTCCAACCAATATTAAAATTCCCAAACTTCACGTATGAAGTAACATAAAATCACGGGTTAGGCAGAAGGTGTGCGTTTGACTTTGTTTTATCGCATTAATGGCCCTTCGCTCATTTTCAACTTCTATTCTATTTTCATACTACCGTACTCTAACGAAACTATCCACCTACTCTCTCCTAAGATCATTCTCTAGCTAATAAATTATAACACTAAAATAGCATTTCCAACCAACCCTTGATTATCTTTTTTTCTACAGGCAAACGTATCATATGAAGGCTGAATCTCTGTATCTCTTCATTCGTTATGAAGCTATGTCTTTATATCGAAGATTTTAAATTCTGTGTGAAGAAGTGTTTCTGATCTGCAGAATAATACTGAATAAATCTTTTCATTTTTCAAGACATTTTTAAACATCCAGAGAACTTTTTGGAATCACATTGAAAATCCATGGATATAAACCAAGTTCTATAGCGGCGCCGGTGCTGTAGTGGTAAACGTGATTTCCTCTCACCTCAGAGGGCCCGGATTCAATCCCAGTTGCCGCCACGGATATTTTCTGAGACATAAAATCTCTTATCACGCCTTCCTTCGGAAGGGAAGTAAAACCGTTGGTCCCCGGTCCATGAGTTGATGGGTCGATATGTAGGGTTCAGGTGCAGAAGCTGCCTCCCTGGCGTCGGCAGCATTGGAACAGAAATCAAAGAAAAAAAACATCCTTGGATTGATAAATTATCGCGACAACATGAGCAGCATATTTGGTTGCATTTGCCCTCAAACGTTTTGGTCATTGGTTTATCACCTGCAAGTGTTGGGCGTGATTATGTGGTGTGTCTGGCAACGAGGTGGACGTGTCCAATTTAAATTCACTCCTTGCAATAAAAAAAAATTGATGGCCTTGACATGGGCTGTTTGGTTTAGTAACATTTAAAGCTTAGTATACATATCGAAGCTTAGTGAAATTTGAAGCAAGTGAAAAATCATGAAATTTCGCGGCAAAAATGGTTGTGGAACATTTTCCAATTCCCTCTTTTCGCAGTTAAAGTGACACGAAATCGATCATTTTACGGTTGCGGTTCTTTTCACGAGTAGCTACATGCATGCGAATACACAAAACTTAACTTCACTGGATCGTATCTGTTTACATTTCAAAGCGAAGTGAATTTTTTGTCATTACAATTTTCACGCTTCTCAAAAAATAAGTGTTCTATATGAGATTTTTGCTACGCTTTGATCTCTATACATGCCTTAAATGTACAAGTCTGATAATACGAGAAATGAGCTGCAGGTCTTTTGGGATGATAACACACTTGACACATTTGAGCGCTGAGCAAATCTGTAGAACTGTAATCATATCCGTCCACAAGATTTGTTGGCGAGTCCGCTCTTGCTCCGATGTCATCTCGATATCCACTTGACAGATTGTGATGAAATTCTGCCAGCGTAATCATTAAACTCTTAGTTAGTTTCAATTCAAAATTTCATAAATTTTTAACCACACGCTATAAATTTACAAACTAATCAATGTGTCTCACTTTTTTCGAGTGTATTCTTTATGTGTAAAGGTAATTGCAATGAGGAACTTACCTACTCGAGAATTCCCACCGGAATTGCTGAGCTTATAGTAGCTGATCAATACGTGTACGGAAAAATCGGCGCTCTTGGATAAATGCGTATCGGTTGTTGCTCCACAATCGTGAGAAGAACTAGTAAACCGAAAACAAAAAACTACTGAGATTTTCTGAAAGTTTTGCTGGTTCTGTTTACCGGAATAAGTGGAAAATTCGTCCAGCTTCTTGTGGCACCTGGATGTTCTCATGCAGCAGTCAGCGTGGAATTCATTTTCTCCAGACTGTGTCAATTTAACATGACCAACGAGTGCAGCCGCTGAAGATTTCGTTGCCAGCTCCATCTGGAATGGTTTCAGTGAGACGGCAGTTGCAGCCCGGGGCGGGGATCCGAATTTAGGTGGGTCAGCGCAGTCCGCTTGACGGGCTTTTATGAAACTGTTTTCACTATTGGTACACCGAGACTCTAATGACCGCATAACAATTAAAAAAATAATCTGCAATCGCTACCTAAAATCTATAAACAACATGTAAACAATCACAAAGCCGAGGACCTATGCTAAGGCCTGAATTATAATAAAAATCATTTTCTTTTCTGCAGCGCTTGTTTTTATACGTGACTAGCTGAGTGTGCCCGGTCTTGCTCAGGATTCAATATTAGCTTGAGTTTATGCGCCGATTTAAAAAAAGCATGCTATATTGTACGTAGCCCCCCCCCCCCTATTATCTAAGGGGCTACCCCTATGATTATCTCCTTATACCCCCACACTCACCCCCACATGCCTAATTTGGTTCCATTTGCTTGATTAGTTCTCGAGTTATGCAGAAATTTCTGTTTCATTTGTATGGGAGCCCTCCCTTACTGAAGGGGGAGGGGTCTCGAACCATCATAAAAACCTTCCACGGCCCCAAAAACCCCTGTATACAAATTTTCACGCCAATCGGTTCAGTAGTTTCCGAGTCTATAAGGGTCAGACAGACAGACAGACAGACAGACAGACAGAAATTCATTTTTATATATATAGATAATTATCAGATAAATATTCAAGATATGAAAAAAACTCTTCTAAAAATTTAAAACCGGGATGCAGTAATCAATAATATAAAACCCGATATTTAAAACAATTAAGGAATGCATCCACCCTTTGCAAAAATCAAAGCTGAATAGACAGTTCTTCTTCTTCTTATTCTTCTTCTTCTTCTTCTTCGCATTTCAAGATTATTGCATATCGCATATTAGCTTATTGCGTGCTCTAGTGTTCTAGATGCACTTCCACAGTTATTAATTGAGCTCTTCCGATGCCTGTATCATTTTTGCATTAGTATAATTGTGTGGCAAGTCAAATCATAACTCTATGCCCAGGGAAGTCGAGAAATTTTCCAACTCGAAAAATTCCTAGACCGGACCGGGAATTGAACCCAGCCACCCCAGCATGGTCTTGCTTTGTAGCTGCGCCTCTACCGACTGAGCTAAGGGAGCCCCCTGAATAGACAGTTCTCTTAATGAATAACCGTGTCAAGTGTAGTTCACTTTGTCACTCACCTAGAAATGAACCACTTGTCAACTATCGGAATCGAGTGAGAGAAGTCATGTGACAGTGCGGTGATAATTGTCACCTCACCTCAGACGCCGCACATAATTAACCTCAAATCAATATATATAACCAATAAGCTGGATTACCGAGGTGACGCAATCGGTTATGTTGTGTGAGTTAACCCCTGTAGTGTCGTCACTAATTTCGTTTTCGTTGACAACAATATTTCACGATCTGCTACACCTCTCTCTGTACCTCATTGATTTTTAGTTTCTCGCGCTCAAGGATTGCCTATATTACTTACAAAAGTTTTCTCAATTTTCTCACTTGGAAAGGTTATCGTAAGCAATCTTTCGTTTAAACTTTTAATTGGAAATAAACCTTCGCCGAAACATTTCGCCAATTCAGGTAGCAATGGATGACATCGCAAGAGACACAAATTAACACTCCACAAAATGAAGCATCTTCGTTTGGCATCGGCCTCGTGCTAATAATTTAACACGAAATACCACCGTTTTGTTGAGCAAATATTTGGATGTTGATAAATGGCTGACCCACGGGAGGGCTGCCACGTTCCTTTCCATAATTGCCAACAACATGCTGCGCTATATGAGCGATACGCGAACGAAGGGGCTTCAATCTTCGATCAGACAATTAGCCATCAAGTCATGTCTTCCTCTCGAGATGACAGATGACATGGCACGGACGGACGGGGCTGCTCTCTTCGATTGCTGACGCAACGACCTTAATTTTGCCTGTCGAAGACTTAATTTGGCTTTACAACCACTCGAACGCTACGTTGTTGTTGGAGCCCAGCGACCGGTGTATGGGCAGTGGCGCAAGCCGCACCCAGCTCCTTATCGATTCCGTGCTCGTCCAGGGCACACTCGACTCGATGGCGACGGCAGCGTTAGGGAGCACAGGCAATGATATTTTTGTGCCAAAAATTATAATAATAGACTGACGCCATTGCTCGACGACGAATCTATAACAAACGCGCCCGGAGCACCTTAATCGATTGCGAAGGTGCCCTGTAGGACTTTAACCTTCTATCGCGTGCTGCTGGCAAATTGAAAAATCAAATTTCTAATCAACATAACTACCGCATAGCTAGAAGAGACTATATCAAATGCGTACAATACTCGGGCTACTTTGCATACAATGCGTACTCAAGACCACTCGGAGCTTCCTCTAGCTTGAAGGCAAAGCATAGGACATAAATTATATAATTTTTTTATTGGTTATTAAATGGTTGCTTTACATTCGACGCTGTTCTCCTTAACCGGTGCACGCGGTGGAATTTTCAATGCGAACGAATGGATTCGTTGATCTTTCGAAGCCAATGACTACGATTTTTTAACAGACTGAAATGCGATATTCTTTGAACTAGTTGAACTGTAATAATCAAACTAAATAATTTGTTTTCGATTGACACTAACTGTCCGATCCAAGCTGTAAACAAGAACCGCATATGTCGCAGCGTAATTAGAACATTCAACTCCATCCCGTAAAATCCGCCCACCTACTCGGAAACAGCTTGCACTGCTCACCACCAGCTGAGTTGAGTGCATTTAATTACTCTACTTGGGTTCGTCAGCACGAACATCAGAATCCTATACCATGTGAGCTAAAAATACTCAGACGAGGAAAAAACCAACGTTCCCGAATAATGAGGTCATTTCTGACGACTAACAAAACGAGCACGGAGATGAGTTATGTCCGTGTCAGCTCACCGTGCGTCGTCGGATGGAAGGAAGTCCAAGCTGATTGTCATTTTTCTCTGGTTTGCTTTGTGGGTCACCCTTTAACCTTGCACCCAAATAAATACAGAATGATGAGGTCTCGGAAGCGAACCAGTTCTTCAACCGTTTTCGGAAAACAATGTGTACGCAACGGAATCGTTAAAGAACGTGCATCTTGAGATCCGAAATGATTAAGATCACCTTCTCGAAAAAGGCACTACCGATGAGAGCCAGTGTAGATGTGCGGGCAATAAAAGCGAATAGTTTCTGACTGGTCCCACGGGAAAGGGTTGCTGTACGGGAGAAGGGGTAGAAGCCGAATTCGGATTGCGTTGTTCTCAGCAGACGTTGCTGAGCTTGAAGAACGAAAAACATGCTCCGGATCTGATGTGGCTGGAATGTAGATCACGATGAACTTTAGCGCTAATGAATGTTCTAATGATGTTTTAAGAGCAAGGTCGGAATGGTTGTTTTGGGAACAGGTGGAGTGTGTGAAAATCGAAGTTGGTGAAACGTGAGAAGTTGTCGAGATTTAGTTTAATGACTCTTTGGGAGCCTTACCGAATACGCTCCAGATATACGTTTAATTATGCAGTTGAACTTAACTAGCAGTGGTGCCGGTAGTATAGTGGTAAGCGTGATTACCTCTCACCCCAGCAGGCCAAGGTTCAATCCCAGTTGGTGCCGTCGGGATGTACTGAGGCATAACATCTCTGATCACGCCTTCCTTCGGACGGGAAGTTAAGCCGTTGGTCCCCGGTTCATGAGTTGGTAGGTTTCAGGTGTGGGAGCTGCCTCCCTGGCATCGGTAGCATTGGTGCTCAGCACGGAAAAAAGATCGACGGAAAACAAATCAAAGAAAAAAAACTTAACTAGGGGAGAAACGCTCCTATAGTTGCGGTACGTTAGAAGCGTTAGGTTCCTATAGTTGTGCATGGAGACTCAATACACAACTATGGAAACCTAACGCTTCTAACGTACCGCAACTAAACGAGCGTTTATCCTAGTACGATTGAAAACCCAACTGTAGCTGGTTTTGACTAAAATCGAAGACAACATATAGCTTGATAGCTGGCAACTCTCCCATTTTCTCGTATGACCGCTATTGGGAGATTTCCGTAAAAGCTCAACGCAGATGTCACCACTGCATGATGATGATAATGTTGACAGACTGCATATACAATTCGTGAAAATTAGCATTTAATCATACTTTTCATCAAGCCTGCGTAAAATCCTTCCAAAATAACATTCGAATTGAAGAAGAAAACGTTTTTACGATCACACTGATGTGCATCTTTGACTTTCCCAGATGAACTTTCATAAAATATATTCATTTCATTTCACGGCTCCATCAATGTTGCATCGTAAATATGATGTAAACAAAAGTAAATTGTTCAATTACTCAAAATAAAGATGATTTGTTTTCTTGTTATCACTTCGAAAACCATCTAGCTCCATTTTATAGTATGATGCGTGTCGAGTAAATTAAGTTCAGTTGCGTTTTCCGTCGAAAATTGTGAGTATCAATATGTTTGCCTAAAAAAGGCCAAAATGAACATTTATTGAATATTGGCGTCAAACAACCAATTCTTCATTATCACCAGCTTGATACAATCTTTCCTAAGTAAATTCACTTAATTCCCACTTTCATCTTAATCTTAGTATGCAGATCGAAGCGAAACGAAATTTGAAGCACGTGAAAAATCATGAAATTTCGCTAGCGAAAAAGGTTGTGAAAAAATGTGTGTGGAACATTTTCCTGTTTCCTTTTTTCGCAGTTTAAAGTTCATGTGAAACGAAATCGATCAGTTTACACCTCCGGTTTAGTGAAAATCTGACAGATACGCTCTCCCGAAACGTCAACTTTTCGCTTAGCTGCTGCTCTTTTCGCGAGCGCTGTATGTGCGAAAAAAAAATAAACGTAAGCGAAAAAGATGCGATCCACAACATTAGATTTCGCTGGATCGTATCTGTTTACAGTTCAAAGCGAAATGAAAAATTTGCCAATTGCGTTTTTCACGCTGGTGAAAAATTTAGTATTTTGTATGAGATTTTCGCTTCGCTTCGATCTCTATACAGGCCTTTAGTGGAAATCTCACATATTAACAATTTTCCGAAAAATGCAGCTGCGCAGGAGGTAACCTCTCCCTGTGGGTGCAAACTTGTTATGCATAATTTTCCATGAAAATATCTCCGATCCATACCGAAATAATAAAAATTAGTTTGCAAACACGTTTTCTTACACGATTCAAGCAAAAGTTTCCATGGGAAATTACTAGTTTTTGTTTATGGACTGATACTTGGAAAATTTTGAAATTATCCTCCTTCTAGTAGTTCTCACTTTGAAATGTAGGTGGCGAAAGCTTGGTAAAGTTTCACTGCAAGACGCCAATGACGCAGGTACAATCGCGTCATCTGCCGCCTGAAGGTAAATGCTTTCAATGAATTTGATAGCAAAGATTACATCCTCAGAAGAAAGGTTTGTGTATTTGCTATTTTTTTATGCGTTGCTTCCTCCTTCCACTTGGCACTACTGTATCTGTCGCTTATAGCGAATTCGTTTATTATTCAGTTCCAACCTGGATCGGGTATCAAGATTGGGTCTGCTTATTTTCTGACAAACGTCAGTTTGCTCGTTTGTTTTTAAAACCTAGCTCAGGTTGAGGTTCACACTGATAAAAAGTTCGGTTTCGCACTGGGTTGGAACTGGTGTTAACCCCGATAATAAACGAATTCGCTATTAGATTCTGGCAAAGTTGATGTATTCGCTAAATGCACTGTCGGATTATCATTTGCAGCGCCCTAGAGCAAAGATCTCCAATTCCTAATTTAACTACAGTCAACTCTTTTTATCTCGATTTTCCATAGTTGACCACTTTTTTCTATATGTCGATAGTAATGTCGGTCTCTTCCAACGGTCTTGAGGGGTAATATTTGTCTTAATGTCGATCCCTCCATATCTCGATGGTCCCTTCAATATCGAGATACGAAGAGTTGACTGTATTTGCTTATTCAATGAAATGTGATACATGAGACGATCATATTGTTGAAATTATCAATTTATCGTGGTAGAGAACATTCAATAACAGTGCAATTGACCATTTCCAATGCTGTCACATCACTTCTCGTTTTCCTCTCGACCGTCAAACGTTCCGAATATGATTTGAGCACACCGTGAACAGTGGATTTAGGTAAATCCATTTTTTTTTTGCAAGTTCCCTTGTCAATATTTATAATATATCAGTCAGGATTTACATTACGTCCGTACAAAATCCGCTCGCACACGTGTTTTTCATTTGTCGCCATCTTGAACACTAAACATGGGATGTAAACACCAATCATAGTCTTTTTCATCAATGACTACCAGCTATGCCTCAGCGAAATTTTTCAATCCTACGTTCAATTTTTCAAAAGTTACAGTGATTTGTGTCCGGATTCATGTGGATACAGACCTTAGGTGACCGCTTACAACCCTTCCTTCTCAATCCTTTTCTCTGGTTGTCCAACTTAGTCATATTTTAATTGAAATTCTAGGTAGAAATCAAGTAAATTCACAACTGTAGAGTTTAGGATTGAATACCGTTGCGTATTTACCGTTTGAACGAGATTAATAAATGAACTATTTTAAGAATTTTAGTTAGAAAAATACTTCTTCACCCGCCTGATTCTTTGTCTGCTTGATTCAAATTGATGACGTCTTTTCTGGTTACATTTATGCTGCCGATGCCGTCGCACGTAGACTGGCGGTCTACTTGACAGTTCATTGGATTGGTTGCCAGTTTGCCGGGTTCATGAGCGAGTGCCCCTATGGCTACAGTGATAAATTCTAAACCTTTTTCGTGATAAATCCAAGAGTGATATAATTGGAATGTGAAATGAGCAAATCATGAAAAAAAGGAATTACACCTTTTTGGAAATCTTTTCTTATATTCTACGAAACATATGCGCCATTTCTGTGGTCTTATTGTACCAAGGTATACCCTTAATACTAGCGGTGCCGGTGGTATAGTGGTAAGCGTGATTACCTCTCACCCCAGCAGGCCAGGGTTCAATCCCAGTTGGTGCCGTCGGGATGTACTGAGGCATAACATCTCTGATCACGCCTTCCTCCGGAAGGGAAGTTAAGCCGTTGGTCCCCGGTTCATGAGTTGATGGGTCGATAGGTAGGGTTCAGGTGTGGGAGCTGCCTCCCTGGCATCGGTAGCATTGGTGCTCAGCACGGAAAACAAGATCGACGGAAAACAAATCAAGGGAAAATCCTAAATATAAATCTTAAAAATGAATGGGAAAGATTTTGATTAACGGTTATGTGTTATTAAGAATTGTATTGAAAAAAAAGTTGTCTAACAAAGTTTTCCTTCCAATTCCGTAAAAAAATATGTTAAAGTTTTAAAATGTTTTTCGATTATGAATGCCATATCCTTCTTAAAAACTTAACAAAGAAAAGCAAACCAAAAACATTATTTAAGGGACCTGTTATCATGTTAGATTTAGTTCCCCTTATGAGGTTTCGGACAGTGCATTTTCATTTTTTTGAATGCATCGTTACAGCATATTTTTGACTATTTCAAGGTTTTAGGCAACTTAATATAATATTTATTAATTAATTAATTTATTTATTTATTTATTTAATATTTCTCATCTGACTTTGTGTTATCTTAATGAAATTTGATAATTTGATGGGGAAAAGCCGAAATGGCGTAAAAACCCCACATCTTTTCACAATACACAATACAAAATACAAAATAAGGAACATAACATTTAACAAACATGATGTCAGCAGCAGTCAGAAGCATAAAATGTGTAATTGGCATAGTCCATCGTTGTAAGCAATCCTCGTCGTCATGAAACAAAAAATATAAAGGCAGCACATTTCTTAAGCTGTGGGAGCATTGGAATGTTGCTCACCTGTTGCAAAATTAAATGTTACCCATCATTGCACGTCGAGTTATTCCAATTTTCAGCAGATTTCATCCCTCGTGCAGACTTCGTTGAATTCGGTTACGAAGCCGCAGAAATGTTAAAATCGAAGTATTCGTAGAAGCTGTTAAAACTAGCAGACATGAATCTTATTGGATCATGTAGGCCATAATTTGTTGCGCGCTCCCCAAGATGTAAGAAATTCCTTGTCCGCAATGGTCGTTCAGGAGCATAAATTTCTAATTCTACTAGCATACTTGGAGAGTCGATACCGCCCAAAAATACCTTAGCAACGAACACTGCCTGAGCGATAGTGCGTCTACGTTCTAATGTATCAAGGCCCAAAAGTTGGCAGCGATGTTCGTATGGTGGGAGATTGACAGGATCGTTCCATGGGAGGTGGCGTAATGCATAACGTACGATTTTTTTTATGAATGGATTCGATTCACCAAGGCACCAGATGACATCTCCAAATTCCAATATTGAACGCAGGAGAGAACAGTACAGTGCTTTCAGGCATGTTGGATCACGGAATTCATCAGCAATCTTGAAGATAAACCCGAGTTGTCTATTAGCTTTAGCGATGATCTCAGAATAATGCAGCTTGAATGTAATTCCAGGATCAAGCGTAATTCCCAGATCGCGGATACTGCTCACACGTTGCAAAGGTTCATTGTTGATTGTATAGTTGAACTTGATTGGCTTCTGTTTGCGATGAAAAGAGATGATGCTGCATTTTTGAATACTCAGTGTGACGAAGTTCCTGGAAAACCAATCCTCAAAGTCTTCGATCATATGCTGTACACTGGAACCTCCATTTACGAACCAAAACGGGGGTTCGTAAATTGAATTAGTGCGTAAAAAAAAACCTCGTTATTTGGGATTTACTTCGTAAAAAGAAAACTCGTTATTTGGGATTTACTTCGTAAAAAGAGGTTTTTGAAAATATTGTCAAATACCCCACAATATGGGTATTTTTGGAATCAGGGTGACGTGTATGAACCGGAAATCGATGTCTGACGCCATTTTGAAATCCAAGATGGCGGCTTCCGGTTACAGAAAAACTTCAAAATTCTGTCATATATCACACAATATGGGTATTTTTGGAATCGGAGTGACGTGTAGGGACCGGAAATCGATGTCTGACGCCATTTTAAAATCCAAGATGGTGGCTTCCGGTTACAGGAAAACATGAAAATTCTGTCAAATACCCCACAATATGGGTATTTTTGGAATCGGAGTGACGTGTAGGGACCGGAAATCGATGTCTGACGCCATTTTGAAATCCAAGATGGCGGCTTCCGGTTACAGGAAAACATGGAAATTCTGTCAAATACTCCACAAAACGGGTATTTTCGGAATCGGAGGGATGTGTAGGGACCAGAAATCGATGTCTGACGCCATTTTTAAATCCAATATGGCGGCTTCCGAAAACAGAAAAAATTGGAAATTCTGTCAAATACCCCACAATATGCGTATTTTTGGAATCGGAGTGACGTGGAAGGACCGGAAATCGATGTGTAGCACCATTTTTATATCCAAGATGGTGGCTTCCGGTAACAGAAAAACTTCAAAATTCTGTCAAATACCCCACAATATGGGTATTTTTGGAATCGGGGTGACGTGTAGGGACCATAAATCGATGTCCGACGCCATTTTGAAACCCAACAGGCTTCCGGTTACAGGAAAACAGAAAAATACACAACAATATGGATATATTTGGAATCGGGGTGACCTGTGAGAACCGAGAATCCATGTCTGACGCCATTTCAAAATCCAAGATGGTGACATCCGGTTACAGAAACACTGGGAAATACTGTCAAATACTCAACATTATGGGTTGTTTGGAATCGGGGTGACCTATTAGGACTGAAAACCCATGTCTGACGCCATTTTGAAATTCAATATCGCAACCTCCGGTTACATAAAAACATAATAGTAATATTACATAACCTACAATATGGGTATCTTAAGAATCGGGGTGACGTGGTGGTATTTGCCAATTTTTCTGTAACCGGAAGCCACCATCTTGGATTTCGAAATGACTTCAGACATCGATTTCCGGTTCTTAGACGTCACTTCATTTCCAAAAATATCCATATTGTGGGGTGTATGACAGAATTTCCAAGCTTTTCTGTTACCGGAAGCCACCATATTGGATTTCAAAATGGCGTCAGACATCGATTTCCGGTCCCTAAACGTCACTCCGATTTCAAAAATACTCATATTGTTTGGTTTTGGCAGAATTTCCATGTTTTATGTAACCGGAAGTTGCCATCTAGGATTTCAAAATGGCGTCAGACATTGATTTCCGGTCCCTACACATCACTCCGATTCCAAAAATACCCATATTGTGGGGGTATTTGGCAGAATTTCCTAGTTTTTCTGTAACCGGAAGTCGCCATCTTGGATTTCAAAATGGCATCAGATATCGATTTTCGGTCCCTAAACGTCACTCCGATTTCAAAAATACCCATATTGTGGGGTATTTGGCAGAATTTTCATATTTTTATGTAACCGGAAATTGCATCTAGGATTTCAAAATGTCGTCAGACATTAATTTCCGGTCCCTACACATCACTCCGATTCCAAAAATACCCATCTTGTGGGGGTATTTGGCAGAATTTCCCAGTTTTTCTGTAACCGGAACTCAACATCTTGGATTTCAAAATGGCGTCAGACATTGATTTCCGGTCCCTACACGTCACTGCGATTCCAAAAATACCCATATTGTGGGGTATTTGACAGAATTTCGAAGTTATTATGCTACCGGAAGCCGCCATCTTGGATTTCAAAATGGCGTCAGACATCGATTTCCGGTCCCTACACGTCACTCCGATCCAACAATACTCACATTGTGAGGTATTTCACAGTATATCCCAGTTTCCCAAAATCACAAAAAAAACTCGTTATTTGGAATTTACTTCGTAAAAAGAAAACTCGTTATTTGGGATTTACTTCGTAAAAAAAAACCTCGTTATTTGGGATTTACTTCGTAAAAAGAGGGACGTAAATTGAATACTGCGTAAAAAAGACTTCGTAAACGGAGGTTTCAGTGTAACTGTAAACAGTCAGCAAGGCTTCGAACTACAACATAAATCTTATCATCTGCATAGAAAGAGAGACAGCCAGCCGAAATATTCAATCCAACCTCGTTAATGAAGATTGAAAATAGCAACGGTCCTAAGTTGCTGCCTTGAGGGACACCGGATGTATTGGTGAAAGAGTTTGATTGTGCTGCTCCGATTTTCACGCAGAGCTCTCGATTTGTCAAGTAAGACTTGAACCAACGAATGAAGCCCTGTGATACACCAAGCTTATCCAGTTTAGTTAGCAGGATAGCTTGATCAACTCGATCAAAAGCAGCCTTCAAATCCGTATAGACGACATCATGTTCTGCTTCCATATTTCGAAGGCAGGAGGATACGAATGGTGCTAGATTTGTAGAGCCAGATCTCGTAGAGTAGAACCCATGCTGGTCCGGAGAAATATAGCTACAGCAGCTTGCAAATAGGGTGTCATTAATGATTATTTCAAACACTTTAGAGCAGGCACAGAGTGAAGTGATTCAGCGATAGTTTTCAATTTTGCGTTTTTCTCCTTTCTTGAATAGTGGTAACATAAAGGAGGATTTCCAACTCCTAGGGAATTCACCTTGCTGCAGTGAAAGGTTGAACAACTTCGTTAATGGCCTAGTAAAAGCAGGAGGAACATTTCTTCAGGATACATGCGGGGATCCCATCAGGACCAGCAGCAATCGAATGTTTCATCTTGTTAATGGCAGTCTCCACTAGCTCCTAGGATATCTCAAAGATGTCGAAACGAGACACATCATTTGGCGTGTCTCTGGTTGCCTCGTTCACTTGATTCGCTGAGGCAGTTGTGTCGTTGAAGGCGTTTCTGAAGTATTCTGCCAGAAGATGTCATTTCTCGAATGAAGTGCGATTTCCGTAGGAAGGCCAACTTCGTTTCTCTTCAAGTTGACAAATGACCAAAACAATTTAGGGTTGGTGCGAAGGTTGTGCTGCATTCGCCTGGTATACCGTTTGTAGAGAAACCGATTATACTTCCGATAGTTGTTGCTAGCTCGAGAGAACCATCGTTTTGTGAGAGCGGTGCGTGTTTGACAGTATTTTTGAAGGGCTGCTGATCGCAGTCGCTTGAGGTGACGGGGTCGAGCGTTTAACCAAGCGGGTTGTAAAGGAGGTTTTCGTAATGGTACACAAGTAGTGATTAAGCGGTTGACTATCCCAATGAAATTTTCGACAGCCTCGTCGACGCTGGGTGATTGCTCAAGCATTTGCCAATCGACTTGTTCAAGCGCATGAGTCAGTGCAAGAAAGTCTGCTTTGCGGAAATCAAGACCTAGCACATCTTCGGTGGGTTCAAAGATGATGGGAGCATGAAGGCTGATGGATGTTTCCAACGCGGGGTGATCGGCATCAAGACTTACTTCAGATACCGAGCATTCCGGGAGAGCGAGCTCGTTCGCCAGTACAAGGTCAAGCAGTCGAGCATTCCTATTTAAAACGGTGTTGTTTTGCGCTAAGCCATGCAGGTTGAAACCATCAAGTAGAGTGCCACGTGATGCAGATATACTTGAACGAAGAATATCAACAGTTGGCAGCTGATTGTTCGTGTCTGTATTCCAAATCAAGCCAGATTGGTTGTAATCACCGAGTAGCAGAGCCAAGTCATTGTTGTCCAATCGAGATAACACTGCGCCAATTGAGTTGACGTGGTTTTCAATGCAGTTTAGGTCAGATTTTCGGTCCGGTGGTAAGTAAATAACGCCCACGCTAACTGTTCTGCTCGAAGTTTTGATCTTAACCCACAGTTGCTCAAGCGAAGCAGTGATCGATGCAGGGTCGAGACAGAAATTTAAGCGCTTTGCAACAGCTATGAGTACACCACCTCCACGAGATTTAGTGCTGTTTAGACGGCTACGATCATTGCGAAATACTGTGAATAAGCTGGCAAAAAGTTGCGATGAATTGATTCGACCGTCAAGCCACGTTTCGGTAAGCACCACTGCATCATAGTTGCACTCGAGAGCAGTCAGGAAAAATTCATCAATCTTCGTACGTAACCCACGAACGTTTTGATAGTAGATCAGCAGTTCACCAGGTGATCCAGATTGAAGCGCAGAAGTACGTTGTTCGGCTAGTGACGATGATTGACTACCAATGGATGAATTGCCTGATTGCACAAGCTGGAAGCCTCCCTCACCAGATCCTATCACAGGATCGGGACGTCTGTTGAACGCAGGCTGGACGGTCACGACTGTGAAGGAAGGCTTGGACGCTTCCAAAATACTTTGCGTTGTGTGTCCCGGAAGGCGTGGTGTCGGTGACTGTGTTGCATTGGATGTGATGGTACTGTGATAATGAAGGTTATCAGTGCGGATAGTGTTCAAAACGTGATTGTACTAGCCTGCGCAGGCAGTTTGGAAGACCCCATCTCCAAAATCATACACAGGGCCGGGACGGCTGAAGGTCGCTGGCAGGTTAGGCTCGACTGTGATGACAGGATTAGGGGCTTCCATTCTGCTAAGATCAATGCGTCCAGGTTCCGAAAGCTGAGCAGCGAAAACATTGGCAGGCGTTTTAGGCAAAACATCTTGAACAACAGGTATTGCAACGTCATTACAGGAGTGTTGAAGACTTCGTTCGTAACATCCAGGATTGGTATCAGGAACTTGATTGGGAATACGAGGTGTGGTGCTGAAACTCGTAAAGAAATCAGGCAGAGAATTGTTGCGATCATTCGGTAACTTGCATGAATTGAGAGCTTGGAAGACCCCGCCACCATTCTCAACCACAGGGCCAGAACGACTACGATGACAGGAACCAGCAAGAACGACTGGGTTGAGAGGCTTTGGGGCTTCCATAAGGCGACAGGCAGTGCGTTCTGGTTCGGCGGATCCACGGGTAAGATTCAGCAGCTTATCTCGACATTCTGATGGGCTCGATTTCAACCACTCGGAGCAGGTTCCTCCGAACCGCCAGTTGGCTGATTGATGCTGATCACTCGTCTTTCGTTTTTTCATAATTTTCAAACTCCCGAAAGTAAACATTTTCAGGCCACGAATTGCTTGAAAGCGCAACATCCTTCAGAGCTTTGCTCACGCCTACTTCGAATGTTACGAAACTCAAACTCGCGAGATCTCTACCTTTTGGTACCAATTTAACCACTCTTGGATTCACGTTGTCGTCCAGATTCAGGGAATCTCTAGTGAGTGATGCGATATCCGCTTCTGAGGTGCTCGGTTGGAAAGCAGACAGATAAATCCAAACGGTGTCGTCAGATTCGCCGAGCTGGACAGCTTTAACCAACTCGCTAGCTGATTTGGTACCCCGAATACTAGGAAGTTTGCTAGTGGCATTAGCATCGTCTTCACGCTTCCTTTTAGGGGTATTGAGTGTCAGGTTCGTCTGTTTGTTGTCTCTCCATCCTGGCTTAGTCATTGGAATGAGTGATTTCGCCTCGACTTTCGCAGAGAGTGCACTTACTGCATCACTTAATTTAATGATGTCATCCTTCAATGACTGAATTGGTGAACCATCGGATCCACAGGCAGCTGAATTTGGCTTGGAAATATTCCGAAAATGGTCGTTGGAGAACAGATCAGCACCGCTATTGCACATCCAGAACACGTTGCGTGCATGTTCGCCTAGCGTTTTCATTAGTGGTTGGTCCACTGGCGCACAAAAAACGTGGAACGAGCATCCGCAATAACCACGGCAGGTAATGCGATCAGAATTGCCAACAACTTTTTGGCAGCGAGTGCATGCCATCCTGAATCAGTAAAGATAAATGCAAGCGCCAAAATGTAGACTCAAAACAGGACGTGGTTTTATGTTTCGTGTTCGACTTTTTTATGCTCAAAACAGTGGTTCAACTAGTAGATCCGAGATGGCGCTGATGTAGAAAAAAAAATTTGCGTAGCGGTATGGTAGAGTCAATAACAATACAACAATGGCAGAGAAAAGCACTTCACTAAATCACTGATTACAATCCAAATATCACACACAACACAAATCTTTGGCAATAATAACATGACAAATACTCAAAACTGCACAAACAAATTATTCCGATGAATTTAATATTTGCTCAACACGGTGAAAAATGTAAACAAATAAAGACGGTAGTTAAACACAATCCCTACGATTGATAGGGTTGCCAGGTTTAGATATTGAAGATGCTCTTTAAAATTGCCATTTAGTATTAGCAATTGGAATTCAATAGATTGAAGTTGAAAACAAGTTGACTTTGGTCGCTCTCGGCGAAAATTAACATTTCTCATTTTTTTCCATTTTTTAGCAAGAATGATGCACAGAATTTATGTCAGATTAGGCCAAAACTATTGAAAATTGTTGTGTTTTCTTCACATGATTTTCCATTGATGCTATAGCTACAAAGATCATGAAACAACCTTAATTAATATTGGACGATGCTTACAAAAATTGCGAAAAACCTGTTTGGTCACATTGTCCAACATTTTAAAGACGACCAAAATCGAAGATCATAAAAGTTCCTAAAAAAAATAGTATTTAACTTGTTTTTAACAAACTATGGGTAATATCTTGTTCCCCTTCTGATGAAATTAATTTGAGCAATCAATTTGATTTGCTCACGGATGCTGAGAATGATCCATCATCCAGGTAAAATTCTAGTTAACTTTCCCGAATTAATGTCTTTAACGAAAAGATTCCCCCATTGTGGTAACCACTTCTGATTTCCTTGCTGTTCGCACGCTACTTTTGAACTTCGTGGTATTCAAATTTTCACTATAAATTAGCCGTCGGGGTAAATGCCATGTATTGGTTGAAACCTTTGACGGATTCAAACGTCTTCTCAAGTATCTTACTGAGAAGCAGCACAATTTTTTACTTACGGCACCAAAACTGTGTGTGTGTGTGTTCAAGGTTGTCATGAAATGATTACCCAGTGGTGAATCCCTGGATCAGATCAAGGATGAACTACCAAAATTACTTGGAGTTGTGCCAGTCCAAGCAATCAAAATGAAAATGAAATCCCGTCCCGCAGTTGGATTTCTGAGAATTTTTATTTATTTCACTTCTAGTCTAGTGGACTATACAACCTGAAGGCCTTAGAAAAAGTTAGCCTTATGCTCCATATCCGAGTTAAGTGGGAACAGTTCAGGAAAACTGGAGGAAATTCCCAAAACCTCACCCAGTGCTGTAAGTGCCAGGGGGCCAGGGGGTCACGGAACTAAAAAATGCTAAATGCATGAACTGCGGAGATTTCTCTCAAGCAATGGAAGATCATGTAAGATCAAGTGAAGGAAGATCCTAAAAAATGTAAATAATCAAATTGTGGTGAAAACCACAAGTCCAATTTTTGGGAATGTAAGACTCGAAAAACGATCCTTCAATCTCGTTCTATGATCCTTCAATCTCGTTCCACGTTCCCGAGGCATTATTATTTTTGCTGTTAACAACGGTCAGCGAGGAACAAATTCTATATTTGTAGCCGTAGATACAAACAGTTACCCTGCTTCAAATTCTTCATCTATTCCTGCTGCTAACAATGCTGAACAAAATTCTAGACAACAAAATTATCAAGGAAATTTGGATGAATTTGACACAGGTAGCATTTCTGCAGAAATCATTTGGTGACATGATTTCTGATATGCTTAAAATATACTTCATGTTTGATGATATTAAAAGTGGAGTTAAATTTGCGAATAATATCGTCATGACTTTGAAATTCAATAATGGATTTTAAATCATTAAATATTTTGAATTGGAATGCTCGATCTCGATTCATGATAATGAAGACGAGCTATTTAACTTTTTGAGAGTTCATAACGTGCATATTGACGTTATAACTGAAACGTTTCTTAAACCTGACCATAAGGTTAAGAGGGACGCAAATTATTTCATTCATAGAAATGATCGCCTTGATGGAGCCTGTGGTGGCGTTGCCATCATTGTTCATAGACGAATCAAACATAAAATTATTTCTTCATTTGAAACCAAAGTTTTTGAAACTGTGGGAGTTTCTGTTCAAACAAAATTTGGGCAACTTACGTTTATAGCTGCCTATTTGCCATTCCAATGCGTAGGCCAGCAAAAGAATTTTATAAAGGGTGTCGTTCAGAAACTTACCCGTCATAGGTCTAAATGATTCATAATTGATGTTTTTAATTCAAAACACCGCTCATGGACTAATGCACAAAGTAATTCCAATGGTAATATTCTGTTTGATGATTGTTCTGCAGGTTTTTACGCTATTCAATATCCAAACAGCCCAAAATGCCTTTCTTCAGCATGCTATTGATTGCCAACTATTGATTTTGTCTTAACTGATTCATGCCAACTTTGTAACCAATTGGTTATCCATGCCACCTTCCAGTAACTTTTGAAATATCCCAAGAAATAATTTCTAATCCCAACAGCTTGACTTTCAATTACCATAGAGCTGATTGGGAGCAATATCGATCATTTATGGAACCGAAATATTCCTTTTTAAACCAAAGATGATATTATTTATGCTCTTGAATCTCTGACTACTTCTATAGTTGAAGCAAGAGCTGCCTCAGTACCAAAATGCGAGGTTAAATTCAATTCAATTATAATAGACGACGATCTTCAGCTCTTGATCCATCTTAAAAATGTCCGTAGGAGACAATATCAAAGAACACGCGATCCTGCCATGAAAGTTATCTAGCGGGATTTGCAAAAACAAATTTAAAAGCGATTATCTGCCCTGAGAAACAAAACTTTTGAAAATTATGTTTCGAAATTAGACCCGATTTCTAAATCCTTTTGGACACTTACAAACATTTTGAATAAAAACTTCTAAAGCCTTTGCCAGCAGAAGGTGGTGGAATTTTGATCACAAATTCGTAAAAAGCTCAGAAACTTGCTAAGCAATTCGAGAATTCCCATAATTTGTCCAACAAAATAATTAATAATTTCAGGCAAAAATCGTTGCAATCTTCAATGTTTGGATTGCCGAGAATACGAAAATTCCCCTACTTCGAAAATTTGTAAAACATTCCAAATAACTCTATACGATATCTAAGGTAATACCCTAAAAAATGGAACCAATGTTTCCAATTCGGAAAATGTGTAGAGAGTAAATTTACATCATGTCTACTATCAAATATACCCCGTTTTACGGTACTAAGAAAATTCTCTGAAGACCGTTTCAGCGCAAATGAAAAAAAAAGTGTATTTTGATACTCTTGGCTCCAGTACAGTACAAAGGAGAGATCGGGACCTAACCCCAGTGGCCAGCCGGAAAAAAAACACTATTGGGAACTACACGACATGTCAAGTCAATTTAATAGATATATTGCATAAATCATCTCTGTTGTATGCAAGCTTGCAAAAATATTGTTGATTATGCCAACTATTACTCAAAATTAAACGAGACACAATTTACACCATGTTTGAAATTCGAAATTTTTTTTCTGTGTATCAGCTCTCAAAACATGAACAATGAGAATGATCAGTTACAACCCGAACTACATTCATTAGGTTCACTGGTTCAGTGTACAATTTCGCAAGATTCGTCAATCATGGAGTAGCAACTACGATTCATTCAAGCTAAATCATTCAGTCTTTCAAGCAATGGGATGAACTACTCTCTTAAAAAAATAATTAAAAGCTGCTTTTACGGGCAAATAGTTTTTGTGCAAAACTAGTGGATGAATTCTAAAAATGATGACGGTGAAACTTGAAAAACTGCCTTCAAAATTCTAAATATTCTTAATTATAGAAATGGGTAAGAATGGCTAAACTTATACCCGTTTTGATAAATTTGAACTTACTTTTTATTAATTTGCTTTTTTTAACACTATTTCTTACCTGATACTATGACAAAAAATACAATCATTACCGCACATAGATTAGACAAGCTAAACTCAGCCGAATATGATCCCACTCGCTAACGGCATACGATTCTGTAGGCCATCATCGTTGCCTTTAAGCGTCTATAAACCCAATGGCACAAAACGTAATTCAAGCCACTACCAATCCAACCGGTCCAAGAAGGGCGCGCGCGCAATTCTATTGTTCTATTCTAATTCTAATTCTTAAATCACATCTCTCGGCTAGTACAGATTTTCCATCAACATTTTCCATTCTTGTACCTATTTTCCCCGCCTTCACTGCAGAGCTGAGAGCAATGGAGCAGCGAGCGGCGATTCGCAGCTGGAGTGACGACGGTTAGATGGCTTGATGATAGGCACGAATAACAATCCATTTATCGTCTAGAACCCGCAAAGTTCTCGATAACAATCAAACACAGTCACAGCGCCTTTTTATCACCCCCGAATCGAGACACGGACGGGGGGAAAACCGTTTGCAGCACTTAGAACCATAATAGTTTTCCTATTATTCTTGTTTCTCAACATTGTCTCCGGGGGCGACCGGCTTATAGCGTGCAGTAGTGCTACACCACAGCACTTGGCACTGGTGACGATCGCCGGAAAGTTCATGAAAAGTCAAGTGAAATAATTCTCCCAAACAAAATAACAATTGAGATGTCCTCGTTCCAGTTTTCGAGCGCCGAGGCAACGGGTTCGTTTCTTACGAGCTCGTCGAAGTCTCTCCAGTTCCCGCTTGCGATTCCGATCGCAGCCACACACAAATTTGATTGAAACGGCTCGAAAAATTGGAACAAACCGCTCACGGAGACACGTTTTGTTACAGTTTGTGCTTTTGACATTGAAAGTGTTTTGTCATTGTTCGGCGGATGTTGTTGTTGTTAACGTTTTCATATATGTCTGTATTATGAGAGTACAGACGGTTACGATTGTCATCGCGTGGTTGTCACACGGGTGGTAATTTCTCGCTTCAGTGAAATTGTACCACGAGAAGCGCCATTAGATTGCTCATGGCAGCGGAACGGGACGTTTAGGTTATGGAAGATGCGGCGAGCTGCGTTGCAAACGCAGACGTAGTTATGAGCTTGTTTTGAAAGTGTTTGAGAATCGGATTGGTCTTTCTACAGTGGTATGAATCTTCTTAGATAATTTTCTTTTCCTATGATGCAAGTTACATGGAAATTCGAAAGACGATTGGTTGATCGGAACAAATTTTAAAAATTATGGCAGCTTGCAAATTCCATGCATTCATTAAACATTCAGGTATGCTAAGCTTCAGAAATTATCACCCATCCATTCCGAAATGCAAATCAACGATTGCATCACAACATCGGAAGCTTGCGACGACTGGTATTTCGATTTATGGATTCGCATTCCAACTACTTCTCGACATATGATATAATAATATACAATGTATACATATCTGAAATCGTTTTTTTTTTTCTATTGCAACTGCCTGCCTGAAATGCCTCGCCCAAAATCCAGAAATGCATAAAAAAGCACTAAATCCAAAAGTAAAGCTCCATCCATCAAACGAACCCGTGCCATTAAAACGCATCCAAGCCGAATGGAACTATACTTCTGCATTGAACATCACAATTTCCCCGTCGTCGTCGTCTTCGTCCGTGTGCTGATGACGTGACTCATCATCCGCCAAAACGCCACTATAAATAAATCCAACCTGTCAGTCGGTCGGTGATCGATTTCCGCTCGCGCAGTGGCAACCACAGAGGGAAAGAAAAGTTCAATGACTAGCAGAGCTCAAGTTGACGCGGTTTCGTTACAAATTCAAACCACCACCATTCATAATAATGCTTCCTGGGAGGGGGGGGGGGATCGCCCAACCCCTCACAGTTTTTAAATCGATTTGCATTTCTACTTTCAGCGAAACTCACTCAGCTCAGCCACTTCAATTCCTTCAATTACTAACGCAATCGGCGTACGGCGGACGATGAGCTGAACACTTCCATGCTTAGAACGCGCTGCTTACGGTGCTGACTCGGTTATGTGTGTGCACTAGCTCCTTTCTTTCGGATTGATGACTCGAGTGGGAAAGCACTCTGCAGAAAGCAAAAAAAAAACTATGAAAAGAACCGAAAGGAAGGAAATAGTTAAATCAACATTTGCATGCATAAACATTCTGGGCACCGACTGTGGAGCTGCCGGGAGTCAAAAGCCGCCCCGCTCGCGGTGATTTGTTGATCGGGAAACGAACTTGACGAACAAAACGGGAAGGAACGAATTCAAAGCTGGTCTTGGTGCCTTTTTAGGAAACTATTGCGACCGTTTGACCATGTTCAGGTGCGTCGATCGGCTGCGATAGCCAGGAGGATGTAGGAACTGGTGTATAGCGTGTTGAAAATTGTATCTAGAATATCAATTGAGCTTGCACAAGGCAGTTCAGTTGGAGTTGGCTCGTTATTTTGATTCTCCAGACCGAGTTTGGGGAATAACATTTGGCATTTGGTTCTACAGTTGGCAAGAAGATCAGACGCAAATGAAATCCTGCGAACGAAGGCATACTTAAATTTCGAAGCAATTTTGGAAAATTCCAGCAGTGGACTGTTTCGAAAATTTATAAACTCAGAAGTTGATCTGAAGACTTGTCCATTAGGGTGGGTCAACTCTATAGCTCCCTATTCCCAACTGCTGTTTCAATGCGGTCTCCTTATCTGTTGTGTGTGAAAATGTAGCATATCCGGCAAAAAACAGTTTAGAAATGTCACGAGATTATTCTCGATTTGCTTACCAAAAATCCAAATAATGCTCAAATTTCACCAAATCTCGAGAATGTTAAGCAAAACAACTTTATCGAAGACTGCAAATCAATTTCAGATAATTTTTTCCATAATTATTTTTTTAAATTCTCCCACAAATCCAGATCATAACCAAGTAACCAAGTGAAGGAATATTATTTCTCCATACATTTCAACCAATATCCCCATATAAGTTTTAAATCAAAAGCGTCAGTTCGTGTTACATCCAAATGAGCTAAAATTTTCAGATAGTGGTTCTCTCACCGAGGGGTTGAAACTATTGACGTTTTTTTACAACACACGCTTCGTTATCGTGCGTGACAGTCTGTTTGTATTCGTACTCTCATGCTCTACCGTCGTCTCTCTTACACAAAACGCAAACAGTAGAACAACATTCGAGCAAAAAGAAAATTATCAAATAACTATCATATGACATGTGTGATTTCGTTCTAATTCCTCTATTTGGTGTAAATTAAACCATTTCTGATCAGAAATGTTATAACTAGGACATCGTTGCTTGCTATTTTCAGAATTCACACAATCACAACATCAGCAGCTCTTATTATGAAGAAAACTAAAATACATAACTATATTCGAGCTGGCGCCGGTGGTGTAGTGGTAAGCGTGACTGCTTTCTCACACCCCAATGGGTCTGGGTTCAATCCCAGCCGAGGTCGGTGGGATTTTTCTGAGGCATAAAAATCTCTGGTCACGTCTTCCTTCGGAAGGGAAGTAAAGCCGTTGGTCCCGGCCCATGTGTATTGAGTGCGATATCCTACGCAGGTGTGGAAGCTGCCTTCCTGCATATTCGATTGCCGTCAATGGATGGCAATCGATGTCCGTCGGTGATTGGCACTAGATTGCGGAACAGAGACCGATGTTAAATAAAGGAAAGAAGATAACTATATTCGTGAGGGTCTTCGGCAACAATGACGTATGACAGACCTGGATACCGACCTACCCGTAGTAGGGGTACAACTGGAAGGAGACTGTAGGATCACGGTAGTTTCGGCATATCTACCGTGCGGCAGAATCCCAAACATCAATGGACAAATCTCGGAAATAGTATGTAGCCTCCTGAACCTCGGCTCTTAGTAGGGGACCTTAACGCCCATTACCTCAACTGGGGCGATACACGCCCTGATCCAAGAGGCACAGCGCTGGCAGACACCTTTGACCAAAAGGACATGGTCGTCCTTAATGACGGTTCTTCTACCTTTTTCAACGGCAGGCAGTCCTCGGCCATTGACGTGGCTGCTATCAGCCGCTCCCTTGCAAGCAAGGCTACCTGGACCGTAATCCCGGACCTTCACGGCAGTGACCACCGTTCAATACTTATCCAGCTCTGCGCGGGGTCGACACCTGTAACGACGTGGCGTCCAAGATGGCGATACGACTAGGGTACGACTGGGTGGCCTATGAAATTTACGTCAATTCTCTATTAGAGCAAAAGAATCCTACTGATTTTCCAGAATTCACGAGCATAATCCTAGATGCAGCACGACTTGCCATTCCCCGGACTAGCCCAACTACCGGGCGAAAAGCTCTTCGCTGGTGGTCTGAAGAGACAAAAGCGGCACTGAAAGCTAGACGAAAGGCACTTCGGCGTGTCAAGCGCCTCCCAGCCAACCACGCGCAAAAGGAATTAGCCCTACAAACATATAGAGAACGGCACAACCAATGCAGGCAGACCATCCGGGATGCCAAACGAAATAGTTGGACCGACTCCCTGGAGAGCATAAATGCTTCCCAGTCGTCCGCGGACCTGTGGGGAAAAGTTAATTCCCTTAGCGGGAAAAGGCGCACCACACCGCTCTCAATTGGGCTCTTTAAGGGTATTGAGGTAAATACATATTCGTAATCTGCATTAAAAATGGAACCCAAACCCAAAATTTCATCAATTTGTGTACACTGGAACTATTTTAAATAAGTTCGATTACATTTGCAAAAATCACCTTATTAGTGCCCCTCGGTGTCACTTTGTATGGGAGCGAGCTGTCAGTTTGTTAGTTTAGTGTCAAACAGGGAAGTTGTTATTTTGCTTTAAATGTTAATTTAAAAATCGTGATGAAAGTGTGTGGGCTCGAAAAAATAATATCGCTGTGCTCAGAAAACGAAGCTCTATCGGATGATGTATAAAAAACAATAAATTTTTCAAAATTAAAGAACCCAATTGAGACTGGCGGAACAAACATCACCGACCCTGATGCCGTAGCTGAGGAGCTCGGCACCTATGTTGCCAAGCTTTCCGCTATCAACCAATATGAGCCCTCCGCAAAACAAGACCACCTACTGCCGATATCGTCAATTTCCAAATTCCACAAGACAGCCTCAACTTTCCAATTAACCAAGACTTTTCCTTCGAGGAGCTGCAGTTTGCATTGCGATACAGCACCGGCAACTCGGCCGGCCAAGGCGAAATAGGTTATCCCCATCTAAAAAATCTTCCTATCGACGGAAAGGACAGATTATTGAACATTTACAACGAGGTGTGGCATACTGGTAACTTTCCGGCCGCTTGGCGAGAAAGTTTGGTGATCCCGATCCCAAAGGCCAACGCACAACAGGGTTGGGATAGGCATTGGGGTGTGAAGTTGTTCGCCTCCTCGTGGTGCACCCTGGAAACGATGGACCACCAGTGCTGCTGTACTGATCCAGTCGGCTAATCGAACAACAAACGAGGGGAAGCGCCGGACGGCGCCTTGCGATCGATGTCAGTAAGATCGCAAGTATGTATACTGACACACTGGCATTATGTAGGATACAGAGTGGAAACTTTCCATAAACCACGCTACGGGCTGGCGGCCAAGGTATTTCATCCTCTCAGTAGAGTCGGGTGGAACCGACCGAAACGACGTTTGAGCTAATGCCTTGTTCATCTCCGTCCCATAAAACCCTGGCAGGCCTTAGAAAACGTTCCTCCCGTGCCACCCAGTTGGGAGACTGCGGTGGGAATAGATTCGGTTGAGTTATTCCCGTCTTACGCGATCCGGCTCTAAACATAACGCCCCATGAAGGCCTATGTCAACCCTTGTCATGGACCTCACTGCTCGCATAGGCACCCATGGGGATCAATCAGCGACTATTCCATTTGCACGGTAGGATAGCGGTCTAAAGGGAACCCAATAGTCGGGATGATTTCATCAAAAAATCATCAAAAAACCTCAAAACCCCAAACCCCCAGTGAATCCATTCGCGAAGGGTGGTCTATCCAGATCTCCCCAACACTGTGAGCCGAACAAACGGCCGAAATCTCCGCCCGACGCAGATACAACGGCCGAGATCGGTGGACAGCCGGAGGAGCAGCCGAAGGACTGGCCCGGGCTAATCAGAACCATGAATAGCTTTGGGCCCCTCCCTAGGTTTCTTGCAATCGCGGGACAGCTCGACGCCATCATAGAGTTCACGAGCACGAAGAGCAACATCGCGAAGGACCTAAAGCAAGCCTTGCGACAGCTCCGCGCAACCGTGAACGAGGCCCAGGACAATCACGAGCGGCTTTGGAAGCGACTAGAGGTCGCAGAGAGGGCGGAACAGAAGGAGCCGAAGTCTACCCAGACGGACGCCTTCAACTTCGCGGGCAACAACACGATGTCCAGCGAGGCTCTCCACTTTGCCGTTACGCAGGGACAGAAGCGCGATCGGCCCTCACCCTCGCCAGTAAAAGGCGCGGCACGCCCTAAGAGACGAAAAGTCTCTGCACAGGTGGAGTGCGTGGCGGTGGCCCATCATTCTCCGGATCTTCCACTTCTTCTGCCCTTGACTGAGCCCTTTGGAATGGCCCCGGTGTTGATCCGCCGGGATGTGCCCAGCCCATCCAAATTTGGGAATTCAGACTCATCCTCCAAAAGCGCGAAGCGGTTCTGTAGTATCGGGAACGCCTTTTCCGCTTCTGCATACGGCACTCGGTCTGTCAGCATCTTCTCCAGAATCCTACTTCTTCGTCCGCGTTCAGGACAGTTCCTATCATTTGCTGGGTGGTCTTGTTGGCAATTTGTGCAGCGAAGAGGGCTGTCGCATTCTTCGTCCAGCTCATGTGCTTTCCCACACTTCCTGCATTGTGCTCGTCCTGTGCATCTGGTTCTCGTGTGCCAGAATTTCCAACAAAGATTACACTGCTTTACAGAGAAGATATAAAGTTCTGCACGAAAGTTGACTCCATACAGCTTGATCGAGTCAGGTGCCTCCCTCCCGTGCACAAACACCTTAATGTTCCTCGTGTCCACTAGCTTGCCTTCTGTCCTTTTTCCTGATCCGCTCGACCTTCTTCTTAACTGGAACACTGGCGATGATAGACGCACTTATCTCCTCCTCCGTGAATTCTCGCGGCACATTGAAGATGAAGATCAACGTTTGTTTGTGGCCCTGCGGAATGAATATCTTCAGGTTCTTCGACTCCAGATTGATTCCTTCCAGTTGAGTGAAGTCCGCTACACTGCATCAGTGGACGTACCGCAAAAGAGGGCTGGAATAGCCAATAGAAATTCAGTTGAGAAAAGTAGCGGCTCCAAGGGCGGGAAGCAGGGCGGTAAACAGGGCGCCCCCCCCCCCCCGAAACCCCCGGACAAAACTGCCCCCAAGCCCAAGTAACACAAATTCATAGAATTGTGTTGAGTAAACTGCTATACAACCAAAACCAGTCATACAAAGGTTATATAAACTGTTATAGGACATGTGTGTTGCTTGGGAGAGCAGTGCTGCCCGGAACAGGAACAAGATGAAGGGCGAAGCTCTCATCTTCAAGACGGAAGCGTCGAAATACGCGGAAGTCTTGAAGAAAATGAGAACGGACGAGCGTCTTGCGGAGATGGGCACCAACGTGAGGAGCATCAGGCGCACTCGTACAGGCGAGATGCTCCTGGTGCTCAAGCGTGGTGCTAAAGACCAGGGACCAACCTACCAGAAACTGGCAAATGAGGTCGTTGGTACTGTGGTGCAGATGAAGTCGCTAGGCTCGACTATCACCATCCAGGTCAAGGACCTGGACGAAGTGACGGAGGTGACCGAGATAGTCACGGCGCTCCGGGAACAGTGTCAAGTTGAGGTACCGCAAACAGCGATTACCTTGAGGAAGGGACTGTTTTCCACCCAAGTGGCTACTGTCAGGCTCTCTGCAGCTGAGGCCAGAAAGGCGGTAGCCGCAGGGAGGGTGCGAGTGGGCTGGTCGGTTTGCCCCGTTAGTATTCCCCGACCGGTTGCGGCTTGCTTTACGTGCTTCGGTCAGGGCCATGTGGCCCGTGACTGTAAGAACACCGACATGAGCAAGCTTTGCAGATGGTGCGGCTCGGAGGGTCATAAGGCGCGAGGTTGCCAAAAGCCGCCGATGTGCACTATATGCACGGAGAAGGGGAATACCCCTACCAACCACATAGCAGGTGGCCCACGCGTGTGTTGTCGTACGACACAGAAGATGGCGAAAAATGCGTTAGAGTCACCGCAGGAGTGCCACAAGGCTCCATCCTGGGCCCGGTGTTATGGAACGTCATGTACGATGGACTGTTGAGGATAAAATTCCCGGTAGGCGTGAAAATTGTAGGTTTTGCCGACGATGTCACGCTGGTAGTCTGCGGGGAATCCCTCGAGGAGGTAGAGCTGACAGCGGCTCACTGCGTCAGGCTTGTGGAGGAATGGATGAGAACCAGGAAACTGGAGCTCGCCCATCACAAGACGGAAGTGGTCGTAGTCAACAATCGCATGTCAGTACAGCATGCGACGTTGACAGTCGGCGGAAGCACAATTAGGTGTGTGCGCTCTCTGAAACTCTTGGGGGTTATGCTCGATGATAAGCTCAGCTTCGGCTGCCACGTCGAGTACGCCTGCAAGAGAGCGTCTATGGCTGTGGGGGCATTATCCCGTATGATGTCAAACAGCTCGGCAGTGAATGCCAGTAAGCGCAGGCTCCTCGCTGGGGTCGTAGTATCTATCCTCAGATACGGCGGCCCTGCGTGGGCTGCGGTACTGGATATTGACTGCCACAGGCAGAATTAGAGAGCACACACAGGCTAATGTGCCTGAGGGTGGCCAGTGCATACCGCACTATCTCGAGAGAGGCCGTCTGTGTCATAGCAGGGATGATGCCAATCAGCCTTATCATTAAGGAGGTGTGCTATGATGCGAGAACCGTTCGAGGGGTGCGCAACAACGCGCGAGTTGTGTCGACCGCGAGATGGCAATCGGAGTGGGAAAACTCCACAAAGGGGAGGTAAGGTTTAGTGGGTCGGGAGTGAAATCCTCGCATCCCCACACCTTGAGTTCCTTCTCAGGTGTCTGTGAGCAGATTCCCCCCCGTATAAAAAAAGGCATTGTGGGAAAGATCTCGCCAACGAGCTTGAGCCTACCGGCACAATCCTCGGTTTTTTCTGCAGAGGCAGCGGCGATTTTCGAAGCAGCAATCACACCATCCAACCGACCAGTCCTAATCCTCACAGATTCACACATCGTAATTTCTGCTCTCCGGTCCGACATGCCCACTCATCCGTGGATTCAGGGGATCATCAGACATGCCCCCCCAACACAGTATTCGCCTGGGTTCCGGGGCATTGTGGCATCACTGACAACTCCGAGGCTGATAGACTGGCTGGAGCGGGACCATCTGGTGCCAGGTACACCGATGAAGTTCCCCTTCCGGACATCAAGCGATGGGTCGAAACTTCCATGCAGGCTAGGTGGCAAAAATAATGGTTGGCAAACCAAGGACCGCTTCTAAGGAAAATCAAGGAGAGCACGCGTCCATGGAAGGATCTTGGGAACCTGAAGGAGCAACGAGTTATCTCCAGGCTTCGCACAGGTCACACGCGGCTCTCACACGATTTCGGCCCAGCCACCGTCGAGCACATCCTCTGCGTGTGTCTAAAGTACGAGCTCGTGCGACAACACTACGGCCTTTTGAGGAATATCGGCGACATACTGGGCGACGAACCTTCGATCCTGGCTTCCCTGATGTCCTTCCTGAAGGACGCTTATTTGTTTTTCAATGTTTGACTCCTTCCTTTCGGCCGTCGGGGCATCTCTACCGGACGGGGACACGGTGGAGCTCTGCCTTGTTCGGATTACTCAATAAGTCAACTCAATGTCAATGGTCTAGTTTGTTCTTCTGTGTTTCCCAAATTTTAAATGTCGTCCAACCAAAATTCTGTAAATTCCAACTGTGTTTTTCCCAAGATAGGCCTTATACCTCTGATAATTTTTTCTGCAAAGTGAAGAACTAGCCAATGGCTAAAATTCACTAAAATAAAGAAAAAAATAATAATTTTAGTTTGATACTTAAATTTAATTTCTTGTTTTGCAAGTGTCGGAAGGAAAGGCAGTCGATTATCACAGAAAATGTGTCGACTACGCTGACCGCTTGCAAGACTGCTCTCACCTAATGGCACAAATCTAGGGGTTGGCACGCTGAAAAAAAAAATGATGAAAATTTTTAACCATATAAATGTGGGCCAGTCTACTCTAGACTGACCAAACAATTCCTTAAAACTACAAGGGAATACTATGGGGTTATACGCAATGGTGACGTAGGACAACGTGGTCTTAATATATAATAAATCTTATTTGTAATAAAACAGCATTCCACTTACTTAATTTTGGTATCCATGACAGATACGTATTTCAAATACAATGTTCAGTCAGTGTCATCCCCACTAAAGACTTATAAAAAGCCTAAACCCCTTATCGGAACCTATCTAACAAATAATAACCAAAGATTTAAGTAAAGTAAAGGAGAAAAATCAATTCAAATCTCTAATAGAAAATTTTAGCTGCATCAGGAGCTTGTGTTTTGTGTTGGAATATAAATTTGAGAGGGTTTCTCTCTGTTTATACTCTTTAGTATGACGCACTTGACATAGATGGCCAACAGCAACCCACGAAAAGCTACTGATTCCGATCAATAGCGGTGCGGCTTCTTCCAACTTCTATGGATGCTCATGAGGGCTGCAGCTTGCTGCTTGCAGGCAGCCTTTCGTTGTGTACTGGAGAACACCACCATCTACCACGCGGTGACTGAATTAGGATTGGGCTATCTTTTTTGATATTTTCGATCTTCAAAACATAAGGTGTTAAATTTTCAAATGCATTTACATTGAAAAAACGATTTAATCTCACCCCAGACTGCGTGGTAAATGTAACGAACATAACGTCAACATCAGCATCGCTCCCTATGTTATATGCTAGATCTCAATGACGTCACTATTTGCGTTTCCGATATTAACGAATACAGCAACTCCTGTGCTCATTGTTTCTTGCCGTAATATTTTTTAGCTAGTTCGTTTATTTACTAGGCTCAGTCGTGTGTGACACTTTGTGGAGCCAAAAATCAGTAATGTTTGAATTTACATTTTAAACAGCAGTAGTTTTAGGTTAGTATTGGGCGGGCTCAAGGTTAATGGGTAGCAATTTCGATTTGAAGGAGCTAGGTAGGAAACTGGTTTCTGAAGCCTCCTTCAGATACTATTCTCGGACGGTTGATCGAAACCTGGCTGGGCAGGGGCAGGTCGCACAGAAACAGGAGAATATTAAGACTGGGACATAATGGATGGAAGTTGTTTGGAAAGGAGAGGATGGTCACATCAGACTCTAACATCATGTAGGGAAGATCACGGGTTCCCAATACATCTCTTATTTCACGGAAAGATTGTCTACCTCGGGCCACTATGGTATCCAAAAGTCGTGCTCTAGAGGCGTCATTACCCGGGCAATACCTAACTGCGTTATCGATGTCATCATAACCGGTTCTGCACCTACATATATTGCTGTCAGCGAGGTTTATTCTATAGAGATGTGCGTCTAGCGAGTAATGGTTGGACATAAGTCTTGACATCACGCGAATGAAGCCCCGACTTACATCCAGACCATTGAACCACGCTCTCGAAGAAACATTTGGAATAATGGAATGTAACCACCGCCCAAGAGAATTACTTGTCCAATCGTTTTGCCAACTTAAAAGAGAACTCTGACGTACTAATGGGAAAAAATCATCATGTGAAATTCTTCTGTCATAAATCTCGCCTTTTTGTGCACCCACCTTTGCGAAAGAGTCTGCCTTCTCATTGCCTGAGATTGAGCAATGTGAGGGGACCCATACAAAGGTAGTCATATATGATCGTTCGACCAGCAAACTCATGTGCTCCCTTACCTTTGAAAGGAAATAAGATGAGGAAAAGAGATGAGACCTTGTTTCATCAACCGAATAGCCTCAATCGAGCTGAGACTATCCGAAAAGATCAAGTAATGGTCTATGGGAATGTCAGAAATCATCCCCAATGCGAATTTGATTGCTGCTTGCTCAGCAACATAAACGGAACAAGGTTCCTGAAATTTCCGAAAGGCGGTTGAGTTTTCATTGAAGACGCCGAAGCCAGTGGATCCATCAATGCGTGATCCATCAGTGAAAAATCTTCTATTGCAATTGACTTGTTGATACTTTTCTACAAAAATACGGGAATTGAGATAGGTCGAAGTTGATCTGGAACTCCTTGAATAACCTGTTTCATGATCGATCTTTCTTTGAAGATTGCCCAATCCTAGATTGAATCAACACCATTTGATGAGACCGGGTGGAATTCAACTTTTACATCTTGTTAGGGATATCGCTTTTCGTAGACAATCATAGCAACAGTTGCACATTCTTGAAATTTTCATAAGTTACGTTTTGAACAATGATAAAGTCTTAAATTTAACAGATGCGTAGACATATTTCTGATCGATTGGTGATAAAGTTATTGAAATTGATCCAGAAGCAGCTGAGTTAATAACGTTCAAAATCTTTCATAATTTTGTTACATGTTTCATTTTCGGTTTCCACAAAGTGTACCCCCATATAAAAATCTCAGACGTAGTCCTACGTCAAAAATAACGCATTTGGAGTAGAAACTACACCTGAAAACTCGTTACTTGTTGGACGCAAGTAAGATTTGAAGATTGCAAGTATCTCATAAATGATGGTTTTGTATAGAGTGTGGTTTCTAAACAATTCCTTTGACTAACGAACCATCTTTGCTGCCACAAATGCTCCTACAAACTATTGCAACACGTACGATGATTTAAAATGTTAACGATTTCAACCTCTTTCGGACCATGCTAATTAGTCGCTTCTCATGAGAAATGGCACCCCAATTGTCATAAATATGTAAAAACAAATTTTAAGCAATTTCGTGCCGTGTGCCGTCATCCAAAAAAAACCGTTTGTCTGCAGAAACAGACTAAGAAGAATTTCACCCGGCCATCCACCACCACCACCGACGCTACATAATTGCTCGTTGAATTAACATCTAGGTGACATTTCTGAATTCATTATTCCGCACCGCCGGTGACCACTCCCTTTGACGAATGCCATCCTCCCGAATGTTAGTCTGCTTTCCATTTGCTGGGAATTTGTTTAGTATGTAAACATGCAATCAAAGTACCATTTACAAGTTTGTATATGCTTCCAAATCCAACCAAATCTTCCCATGGATCACGAAGGCCGATAGACACAGAGCCAGGTGCAGTAGAAAGATACGGTGAGTGCAAAAGATGCACGTTTTTGAGTGTTTTATGCTCTGAGTAAAACTTAATCCGTGTTTCTACTTACTTGATAAACACATAAGCAATGCTGCTGTCATTCACGATCAACGCTTCTGGGAGCAGCTATCAGACAAGGTTAGGGCCTCTCATTCCGGAGCGCTGTCCAATGCTCACCAAAGTTACAGGAGGAATGTGTCAGTTCGGAAACAGATCGTTTTACATCGATAATTGCACCTATTTACACACACTCTTCGCATAGCTGCCTGCCCTGCAAAGTCCAGAAGTCAGATGGCAACATGGACCAATCGAAATACCAGGACGACACTGCGAGACGGAGATACAATTAAGAACAAACGACACTTTGCCACTGGTCTGGTCTGGTCCGGTCTGGCACACAGCAGAATTAGCCTTCTGTCTGTGACTTCTGTCCTCCGTACACTATTAGTTGCCAGTTCAGTTGCTGAGGCAAGTTCAAATTTCAAACTGAAGCTACTTGGCTTCCTCCTTTTCTCACGATTTTTCGTTCAACATTTAATAAGATTTTAATTAGACTTGATTTCGATTCGATGCTCAATAATTTCCAGATTGTTGAGATCCGGAGATAAACGGAATGGGAAATTTTAGACTGTATTTTTCGTTTTCATTCGTAGTTTTAGTTTTGCTGCGCTGTGGTGCGTGGACACTTTGCTGCCGAATGGAACAGTACCGGGCTGGCTGTCGTTGGTCGTGCCCCTGCGCTACCGGGCAACTGCATACGGCGTTTCTGGCTGAGAAGTTTCCAATAAAATGTGTTACGAGCAACTAATTGATACCAATGGAAAAAAAAAATCGAAACATGCAAGAAGTGGCTGTGAGCTCAGACAGCAACAACAAATTTCCAAAACACACTAAATTTGGCGCACCGTGCCCAAAGATGAATCAGCGGTATTAATGACAATTTCACCTTCCGTCTTCGCACAACTCTCAGCTCCCCCGGATTTTACTCATTTGAACCAAATGATCTTACCTGTTGCTGTAATTTGAGAGCATGCCAAGAGCAGCGCAGTACACAGCCAAAACAACATTTATTGTGGCATGTTTCCGGAGCTCCTACCATGTGAGTGTGTCCCATGTCGTTTCTGTAGTGCATCGTGCCAAAAGTGGACTAATCTACAGCTTATCGCGAATCTCTCTGCCGCCCTCTCTGACTCCTCTGCCTGTGGGGACGAGGTCGAAGGCTACCCACCAATAAGCCTGATTCAAACCCGTGGGATACCGCCACTCCCGGCCCCTTGCCAAGTCGGAGAACAGACCCGGCGCCAACTTGTCGATTCCGAACAATTCCACTCCAGTTTGTCCCACGGCTAGGAAACAAACAGTAGCACATTGCATGAAGGAGCGAGCGAGAGAGAAAGTGCGCACACAATTGCCGATAATTCACGACGATACATTGCAAAACGAAAACAGAACTTTCGATGGCCTAGTATTCCGCGCAGAAGGGCATCAGCAGGAGCAAACACTCGACGACTTCGATGACGACGGCGGGAGGACATGCACACGGTCGATGCGGATGCTGCGACCACCCAGAAGTCGTGCCTTTGTCGCGCTTGTTGTTTAGAAGCCAGGCGCACACTGCCACTGCACTTACACAAGTTGACATTCAGCAAATAGCCCTTGAAATTCTAATAACAATAAAACTTTTGCCCATATCATCCCGTGTTGTGTGCGGTCAGCGATAGCAGTGCCGGTCGCGACTGTCTGCCAATGAACTGCAATGGGGGGAGGGAGCAAGGAAGACAGAGTTGAAGATGATTCACGCAGTGACCACGGTTTATGGGAGAATAGCCTCTTGTAAATGCAAATTTTGCTCTTATTGTGCACCATCAGCCATACTGCATGTGAACGCTGCTGGGCTGCACTTGACGGAATACTGACCATGTCAGTCTAGAGAAGGATGATTTTAGCGAGCTTTGGCCTTAGTATATTCCTGGTCTAGTGATTTTCCGGAATGGACAAATTCAACTATTTATATGATAATAATTATGAAAGTTAGGTATGATGGGGTTTATAATTAAAATGGGTATAAATATAATTTGAAAATTATTCTTATATAAGAAAGAAGTGGCTAGATACTGTCAAAACTCATAACTCATAATATGACACATAATATCACATGAAATTGCAAGATAACAGGCCACTTTCAGAACCAAATTGGCCATAGTGAGACCTGTTCTGGATGCCTTTGGGATTGCTCACTCAGAATATTTTTCACTTAATTAATTGACCCTCTAATCAAAAAATAAAAAGCAAAACTTGCTACTTTAATTACTAAAGGCCATTAACGTTGGACATTATTGCAACATCATACATGTTATTGTTACAGCATGTTTGCAATGGGTTGCAGAATCATGAAAATTGAGACATTTTCTAAACATTGTTGGCTGTAAAAAATCTTCAAATTTTTGAAAATATCAAGCCAGTATTTTTTACCCTTCTTACAAAGAAGGGTATAGATATCAATTGAAAAAACGACTATCGATCCGAGGCCCGGAGGGCCGAGTGTCATATACCATTTTACTCAGCTCGACGAGATCGGAACATGGCTGTGTGTGTGTGTGTGTGTGTGTGTGTGTGTGTGTGTGTACGTGTGTATGTGTGTATGTGTGTGTGTATGTAACGAAATGAATGCGCTCACGTTTCTCAGCAACCGCTCAACCGATTTGGACAAACTCGGCGTCAAATGATAGGTCTTCGGGTCCCATTGAACGCTATTGAACGGTTTTGGAATCGGTGAACCGGTTCCGGAGATATGGCCGGAATAAGATCCGGTGAATATGGGCCTTCACGCTGGATTTAACGGAAAACGTATCAAAACCATCATGCGACACATCAAATTACTACAGAGTTCAAAAATAAGATCAATGCAAGTCGTGTTAAGTGTTCCAGACCACATTGGACCATTGAACACACTTGGACATGTTCCGGGTACCCCGGGGAAGTTGCTTGAATATGAATTGAATTAAAACCCATTAAATCACATTAAAATACGATGATAAGGTGATTGGTAGCCTCACCAAATAGACTACACCCGGATATATTCCGGGTACCCTCAGGCAGTGGCGTAGCGTCACTGGATGACACGGGGGTGGGGGGCTTGGTCACTGATAATGACAATAAAATAAATAAACTTGAATAAGTAAGAAGGGTCTGATCACATCATAAATTCGGGTTTTTATTTGGAGTTTTTGTTTAGATTTTGGTTATAATATATTTTTTTTTTGAATCTTGGAGGAATTTCCCTAATTTTGGATTTTAGAGAAATCGAAAACTGTTCAGGATTGAAAACAATAAATTGAGCTTTGGAAAATAAGCAAGTCTTTTGAATCTAGACAACCACCAGGACTTTGAAGTATATTCTTGTTATTTTTGAGGATAATTAGATTTTTAAAAAGAGTTTTAAAGTACCTGTGAATATTGAGTTGCCTTGGCAGTCCACAATACTTTAGAATTCTGAATTGCCCTAGATTTCAGAATATTAAGGTAATTCTGAAAATAGTTTACAGTGAAGTGTAAGTATGCGGTCTGTGCAACCTTTGATTGAAGTGAAGACGGTATAAATTGTCTTTTGCATACTATGATGACAATTGCATGGCGATTTTGTGAAGAGAGGAAATAGTTAGAATTCGAAAGAGAAATCATAGAAAATTCTTAAGATGAAACTTAAGGAGAATGCTGATATGAATCGTGAGAATAATTTCAATGGAATTATGTCCAATGTTTCTCTGGAGATTAGGTTTCATCAAGTTTCAAGAAATCTGGCCATTTCTGGGAGACTGTCAAGGCTATTATGGCAAAGTACTAGAGTACTTGGAGAATACTGAAGAGGATTAGTCTGAGAAGAATGTGATGGTCATTCTGAAGAGCGTACCAAGGAAATTATAATGAATATTCTATGGGAATTTCATAGAGAAAAAATTAGACAAAATTATGACGATTCTTGGAAATTATTACCATTTTGAGGGAATTGTGGAATCAGAGAGCGATTTATAAGAGATTACAAGAGAAAATGCTAAGCACTCTTAAAATATTACTGTTAAAAGATTAGTTTAGGGGAATCCAGAATAGAAGTATAATGAAATTCAAGGATGATTAAAATTGAACTCTGTAAATGAAGTGAATTCAGACCTACAAAAAAATGCATGATCTGCGACCCAGGGAAAATACAAATTCCAGAATTTAGAATCATTTCAAGATCCTGAGACTTCAAAAATGACGCTTTCAGACTTTCATTTTAGTTATATAATAAAATTATTCTTTGGCATAAAATTATTTGTAATGGTCATATTGAGTTACCTGTAGTTTAGGTAAACTGTGTATGAGCACCACGATGTTAGGCTTTGATTCTCACTTCAGCCAGGAGAATTTTAGTTTAAAATAAAATTGCCTACTAGTCTACCGAGTGTTGTGAGTTGTATGATCTCACGAATAAAATTGGTAGTCTGATCAATCGCAGAGTAATATTACAATTATTTAAAACTAATAAAAAAAATTACGACATATTCTGGTACTGCATCAACTATTAAGGTCTAAATCGACTATAAGTTTAAAAAAATCATCACATCAAAGTTGCTTGACTCTTTGCTGCTTCAGAATTCTGAAAATACTTTCTGCAGTATTTTAGCAACAATTTAAAACAATTGTGAAATGTTGCGTAATGGATATTTAAACTTTTTGGGAACACTGTGTCAATAATTTTCTTAACGTTTGGATGATTTTAGCAATGCTAACAAGTGGGCTTTATATATTTTTTAAACATTCTGGTAGACTTTGAATACATTCCAGATTCATCCTGACCGATTTTTACGGGGGATTGGCACATCACTTTGATTTCAGTAGCATTATGTTAAAAACAGGATTTTTTTGGAGCATTCCAGATTTATCCAGATTTTATATTTAGACTGGTCCAAATTTTTCAGAAAATGACCTGGCAACGCTGGACACACTAGAAACAATTCGTATTCTAATTGGGATTCCCTGCAAATTTTCACCTCCTGCTGATTTTTTTTTTGTAATTCACTCTACAGAATTGTTGGTGTTCTCATGAAATCTCGCACTTCAGTTTATTCTATGTGTAAAATACTCTTGTTATATTGATTACAATTCCTTTGGTAATTTCTTCAGATTTAACTATAAGCATTTTTCAGAAACCTTTGAAATTCATCTCCGACCTGCTATTGAAGTTTGCTAACAATTTTCTTGAAACCATCCTCGGAACACTCTAGAAAATTTCCTCAGAACTTTGTTAAAATTCTTCTTAGAATGTTGAAAGGGTTTTTCTTAAAATTACCTATGGTTTATTAAGAACCAATTGAAAGTATCTCTCACGCTAAAAATTTCTTTAGAATTCTAGCCAACATTGTCAAACTTTGGAGTGCCCGACCGTTGAAAAACAAGCTAATTATAAGACCTTTGATAATATGTAATACGTCAGATTCTTGGGAAGTTTAAGAGTAATTGGAGTTTCATGGAAGCGAAAAAATTCAAAGTTGCAAATGGGATTTGAAGAACAAAATATTTTAAAATTTTAAAATCTGAATCATAATTCTCAGTCTTTCAAGAAAAATCAAGAATCATGAAGATTTTTGTAGTCTGTAATTAGGCCGGTACAAATATCAAGTTTTTCTTTTGTCATCCTTTCAAATGTTTGGAATATCACAAAGAGGGAAATAAAAACAACTTTCAGTGTATATTTATTTTTTGAGTACCGCTATTTCATTTGGGTATGGATACTCGCTTTGCTAGATTTTATTATGCTGTAGAACATCACCTTGTTCTTTAACAGAATTTTTACATAAATTTGTACTAGACCGGTACGGCTTGCCAGGTCCATGAAATCAGATAAGCCGGTTTCAGTTGTTGAAAACGGATTTTATCGAACTCATTCCTAATCTTGTTTAGCAACTCACTAGGTAAGCCACCTTCAATCTGATTGATCCCCCTTGTTCGCTGTACACATCTTCATCTTGTTCTAATCGGGTCGCTACCAAGAACCATTTTCATTGGGTTGTTATCCAACATTGTTACGATGTGCCCAGTCCACCGTAGTCGCCCGATTGTCGCATTTGATCTAAATTATTTACAACGCTGCAATGCTACTTAATGATTCATTTTTTTTCTACAATAATTCAACAATGTCCAAGCAAAATCCAATCGTTTCAAAATTGGTTTAAAAAGTTAGACCAAATCAGAAACGATTCAGAAAATTCCTAATTGAGGAGACATTTGTTAAAGCAGATTCAAAACTGTGTCGAATAAGTCATCAACATTTTTTTAACTGAGTCTAAACTTTTCTGTTATATTATTCAATCCTTCTTAAAGATTTCAAAGCTTTCCTGAAGTGATCCAACATATCCCGAACCTAAGCTTTAAAAAATTGGTTTCGCATTGTCTAGAGTAAGGCCACATTAAGTGATTCAATCTCTTTCCAAAATGAATTTCCTGCATTGATTCAACTTTTTCCGAAATGAATTCAATTTCACCAAATGGGTTTGACATTTTCTTAAGTGAGCTCCAAATTTGGGTAAACCGCTTTGGCATTTGGCAAGGAGACAATCTTGTTTAAGTCATCTAGCTTTCTTTAAAATTTAGAACGTTTTTCGAAGTGAACCGACACTTTTTTGAGCTTAAATTTTCCAAACGGAGTTCAACTTTTTCTGAAGTGGTTCAATACCCTTAAAAAATTAGGCTGAGATTTTAAAGAATGGGCTTTCGTGTGTTCATATCTGATGGCAGATTTTATTAAGCAAGCACAATTGTTGAGAAAACTGGGATAACATCTACAAAATTCGTATTTTTATAGAAATTTGGGTTTTTTGATCAGCCAAGTTGGATTTTGGATCCGTTCTTTGAAAAACAGGCTTGGATTTTATAGACTGGACCTTTGTGAGTTCATGAGTAAGATGGTGGATTTTTTCGAAACCTGGTTTAGACTTCGGTTCTATCGTTTGAAATTTGTGCTTGGAGGATTTTATAGAATGGAACTTGCTGAATCCGTACGTGAGGGTTGAATTTCTCAATTTTTGAGAAAACCGAGTTTAAAAGCATAAAAGTACGTATTTTCATAGAAACTTTGATTTTCTGTTCTGCCAAGTTGAATTTCGGCTCCGATATTTGAAAAATAGGTTTGGATTTTAAAGAATGGACCTTGCTGAATCTATACGTCAGGTTTAATTTTTTGAATTTTTGTGAAAACCGATAAATTCACAAAAATACGAATATGATGGATGTTCCGGTTTCCTGCTCAGCCAAGTTGGATATTGACCATGTCCTTTAAAAAAAAGGCTTAGGCAGGACCTTGCTGAATACATACGTGATGGTACATTTTTGAAGCATGCACATTTTTTTTTTTTCATAAAACTGGGTTTAAGAGGAAGTTTACCGCTCCGAAAAAAATAATTACCTTCCATTTTTTCTAAAAACATTGGAAAAAGATATAAACAATCTATAATAATCACTTTTTATATTTTCCAATGAAAATTCATGTACAAAAAAATGTTTTTTAAGTCATCATGGCATAAAATTGGACTCAAAAAACCACAAAACATCCAATTTTCGATTTTTCTGAGAGTCCAATAAGTTTTTATGATGAGATAGCAAAAATATTTTTACATGTAATTTTTGTCAAGAATCTAAGAAAGAAACTGATTTTCTTGGATTATTGATATTTTTCCCAATGTTTTTAGATAAATAAAAACGTGTCGAAAATATTTTTTTTTTATTTTCGGGGTGGTATACTTCCTCTTCAAATCTCAAAAGTACGTATTTTTAAAGAAATTTGTGGTTCCTGTTTAGCCAAGTTGAGTTTCGGCTCCTTTCTTTGAAAAGAGTCGTGGATTTTATAGAATTGCTAAATCCATACGTATTTTCATAGAAATTTGGTTTTTCGGTTCTGGCAAATTGCATTTCGGCTCATATCTTTGAAAAATAAGCTGGTATTTTATTGAATAGACCTTGCGTGAAGGTTGAAGTAGGTTTGTAATTCGAAAAACATATTTTTAGAAATTTGGGTTTCCTTTTCTGCTAAGCTGGATTTTGATACCGTCCTTTGAAAGTTATGGTCCTTGCTGAATTCATTCGTGATGATTATTTTTTTAAGCACACACAAAGCCATGTATAAATTGACAAAAGTACGTATTTTTGTTAAAATTTGGTTTTTATGTTCAGCCAAGATGGGTTTGGCTCCTTCCTCTGATTGTTAGGTTTGGATTTTGTTAAATTGACCTTCCTGTTAGTTAGATTTTTGATGCACGCGTAATTGTTGAGAAAACTGAGTTTAAATTCACAAAGTAGGTATTTTCTTATCAATTTGGGTTTCCTGTTATATTTGAATAAGGAGGAACTATCAAAATTAGAACGTTTTTTTTTAAAGAACTATTACGTTTGTGGTATTCCGCTCGATTGTTTATCCGGAATTTATCAAAACCCAAAAATCACACGAAAAAAATCCAATTCTGCGCGAAAGTCTTGTTGATAACCCGAGTGTTGCACACAATAAAGTTATCATTAATAACCAACTAGCATATTTATACTAAACAAATCTTACATTCTACCTGAATAAAATGGTGTAATTAAAGTAGAATTTCATGAATAAGTGACCATGTTATAAGTGTTCAAAACTCTATTTCGTAAAAAAATTGTTTTAATTTGCACCCCACCAAAGTCCAAAAAGACGCAATGAATGTTGTGGGATGTCCGGTCTAGGAATTTTTCGGGTTGGAAAATTTCTCGACTTCCCTGGGCATAGAAGTATGATTGTACTTGCCACACAATTATACCGATGCAAAAATGGTACAGGCATGGAAAGCTCTCAATTAATAACTGTGGAAGTGCATCTAGAACACTAAGTTGAGGGCACGCAATAAAATGCGATAAGCATTAAGCTTGAAATGCGAAGAATATGCAGAAGAAGTATGTCTTGAGCAGCTAGGAATGCTACGATGTCCACGCTGCAGCGAACAAGTCCGAGGTCAAACCGTCCAGCGTGCAACGTTGAATGATTGTGTGGCTTTGGCTTGTGTCGTTAGGGATCAACTTTCTGATTGCTGTGTTAGGGGAGAGTACCTTGCAGTCGAGGAAAATGTATGGGAAATTTGAATATTTCGATATTCCTTCATTGTTAACTAGGGGAATTTACGTATTCTCGGCAACCTAAGCAGCGACCTTCTTTCTATAGCCTTTTTCTCTATGGAACGCACACATATGCAGTATTGGTTTATTTACAATCTTTTGCTGCCAGCTGCTCTAACAATTTCAGTCGAAAGAATTGTCAAAAACTGTTTTGAAACGCTTTTACAAAGCTTCAATCTTCTCTAGTGAGAGCGAGTATTGTCGGCAACCAGTTTTTCTTCGGCAACCGTTCCATTTGAGCTGCATGTAAATCTGCTGTTCTATTATCGGCAACTCGAAATCAGCTACAATTTGTAGTGCGTGTGTTTCATTTCAAGAAAACCCTGCTAGATTGCTTTTTCTCAGTGGTAAAAATATAGTCAAATTGAAGCTGAAAGCATAAAGAATCGTTTGCATGCATTCAACGAAGTGTTTTCGTAAGAAAATCCAGTGAAAATAGTGTTTCAATTTGGGTTGCCGAAAATAGTCTGTCATGCCGAAGCCGTCATTTCCCCTATTTAAATATTTAACAATTATAATGTGTGATATACCACACAAATTTTATAACACTGGTGATTTGGTCGACATAAAAATCATCAAAATTTATGGATTATTGGTCAAGTTATTTGCATTTAAAGTCTGACAAATTTTCGTTGCATTTCCCTGAATTGGTACCATTTCCGAAAGACGTAGTCCTATCTAAAAAAAAAAGTAGAAGGGTCTGTGCCTAGGGGCACGAACGGAAGCTTGGCGTAGGACCGCTAGTGGAAGGAACAGATATGTTGATCATTTAGAGCTTAACTCTTTCCGTTTTTGAATTGGTGGCCACCAAAGGGCCGATCGTTTTTCAAATGATGGCCACACCAGTGCAAGTCGATGCCGACCGGATGAGAGCGGCCTAGTCATGCTACCTATTGCGGGAAGTCTTTCCTCCGGTCGATGTGGGTGTTTTCGTCGTCGTCACGTCGTCTTCGTATTGGTGCGATGCGTGCTGTTCCACTCATACGTCATGTCCGATGCTTATCCGTCCATTGCTCGAAGGCAAATGACGAAGAAAACGATTTGGCAAGCGTTTTTATTTTCGCTGCTTTTCTCTTCCCTTCCTTTCATTGGTTAAATGGTAAGCGATCAACCGAGCATTGAGCTCACTCATGTGAGCATGCGCAATGTGTCGTTTGTTCGAGTTGCGCTCTATCGTTGCGTCCGTGTTTGGGATTTCGTTAGATGTCTGAAATTTGATTTTTTTAATGTGACACCCAGTATAGAAATTAGAGACATAGTCCTACGTCAAAACTTATCATACGCGTCCTTATGAGCATTGTTTCCTGTTTCGTGATTTTTTCTCCAGAACATTGAAAGTTGCGATCGTCTCTATAAACGTTTTACTTGTTACTAAAAACTTCTTCACTTCTTGCACTATCATCCCATCTTGTTTCAGCAGCCATTATTACAGAGCAAGTAGAACTTACTCAGATTTTTTTTTTAATTTTAACTGTTGCTAACATAACATAACAATATAAACAACGAAATTGCTAACAAGCTTGTATACAATATTGCTGATTTATACGATATATCGTGAAAATGTATGCCAAATCTAGCGTTGATAATGTGTGCGCTACACGTTTCGAAAAAGTCAAGTAAATTTACGTGCCCTTGGACCGATACATGCAAGCAGCCCAAATGACATAAGAATCAGTTGAAAGAAACGAGAAAATCAATTCAATCAAGCGTACTTTTCGTCGAGTTCTGTATGCTTCGGTTTAGGAACACTTAATTTTACATGACATGTTTGTTTACGTTCCATAATTTACGTCAAAGATGAATTACGTCTCGTGTAAAAATAGTTATTTCTAAGTGTGTATATAGCATAGAGATTTACATTAATTTTTCTTACGGTGTAATATATTATTGTTAATTTCATTATTCAACGCATTAACAACCCTGGTGGTAAGTACATTTATACCACAGACAACCATACAAAGCTTTTAGAAGAAAATTCGTCAAGCGTATTTTGCATGCACACTAACACCATCTATCATGCACAACTCCAAGCATTATTGTTTTGCAACCGGAGCATCCCTTGTTCATGTAATTTTTTCACTAGTTGCTTTTTCCTCGTTATGTCTACGCATCAGCTGTATTGAATAAAATCAAAACAGATGGAAGTCAAATTTGTCGGTTGTACGAAATTTTCCGTAGATCTATAGAATTGATTGAATTTTGCAGAAATACGGATTCGTAGAAGATTCACAGAAGCTCAGTCTTTTTAGGGAGTTGATTTGACTATTTATATTGCTTTAATGTGACAATAGCAAACAAATTTTATCAATCAATGTTATTCATGATGTATTGAGCACCATTTACTGAAAGTAGATACCATTTTACACTCATTAAAATGATTTGTTCTCAAATTCTGTGTACATCGTTCAGCATAATATTACATAACAAGCGGAATGACCAATCAACTGTTTTAGTGTAATATTCAACAACTTTTTGCTCTGTATTTTTTTTTTTTTTCTTTGGTTTTTTTTTTTCCGTCGATCTTGTTTTCCGTGCTGAGCACCAATGCTACCGACGTGCCAGGAAGGCAGCTCCCACACCTATCGACCCATCAACTCATGAACCGGGGACCAACGGCTTTACTTCCCATCCGAAGGAAGGCGTGATCAGAGGTGCTATGCCTCAGAACATCCCGGCGGCGCCGACTGGGATTGAACCCAGGCCTGCTGGGGTGAGAGGTAATCACGCTTACCACTACACCACCGGCGCCGTTCTTTGTTCTGTATTCGTCAGATTAGTATGTGGTTTAGTAATGACCCGATTCTGCACGATTCTCCACGCATCAGACGTTTATCATTAAATAATTTCACAAAATCGTAATTCCAAAACATTCTCATGCATGGGTGTTTAAGGTATACTTTGGTGCAATAAGACTACTGAAAAAGCGCATGGGTTTCGTAGAAAAAAGAGAGGGCTGACAAATCGAGTCATTACTGTATGTCTCCAGTGGGATGCCTTGGTCCCCCTATCATTATCAACAGCTGACATCTACATCATTGACCTGAAAAAGAACTGGCATCACTGATAAGTTCGGAATGTAGTGGCTTGACCGCCACCATGACAAATGCAAGCACATTCCCAACTAAAACCTTATTTGCGAAGAATGTTATTGTGAGTGTTATGTCTGTTTGTCTGCGATTATACTCTATGACCAGGGCAGTTGAGAAAAACCGAAAATTGAACCAGAGCTAAGGAAGGCGCGCTTTTCAACATTGTAGGCATTCATAATCAACTTTTAAGGTAATCTTTCTACATGAGAAAGAAAAACTGAGACAATGTAAATCATGTACAGACAAAATTGTGTCAGCATTTAAGCTCTATTTAACAAAACAAAGGTAGTTGTGACGAAGTAAGTGTCCAGCATTTGAAATCATCCCATATTCTTCTTTGCAAAACTGCATGACCCTACGCAGCAAGCTTGCCATTCGGATGATCATCGGAGTGATGGATCACATCCAGATCAGTGCCCCTGCTGCTGCTGAATGCGTGGAAAAAGTCAAACGCCCTGTTCGATCGAAATGAAACTCTCCACAACATCTGAGAGGGATAAACACGGTGAGGCGTTCGAACAACCAAATCGGGTGTATTTCCCATACGGCCCAGTCAGTCCACCCTGGTAAGGAAGGCGTCCATAACAAGATCAACGATAGAAATCTCCTCTTTTTTAACACGTTTTGTTGTAGGATTCCCCCTGTATTTGTACAACGTTTTTTTTTTTCATCTTTCCATTCTCATCTCTATTCATTCCCCCGTCTTGTTCTCCATCCATTTCGATCCAAATTAAATGACAGGCGGTGAAAACTAAATATGAGTGATTTCAGTTTAATAGGAATCCCAAACAAAGTCAGGATTGGTTCAGGAAGGCGCGCTCGCTCATTCATTTTTCGCCTGTCGATTCCCCGCAGTCTGCTCGGGTCGAATGTTAGGAATTTCGCTTGGTTGGCCCTGTTCGTATATTGTTGCGCCATTCCCTGGACCGACGAGAGCAGGAGGTGGAGGTAACGTCAGGCCCGTTCGGAATCTATTTATCAACCCGATGATCGATCGCTTTTCGCTGGCTGAGCCCTCCGGAGGAGGTTGGGAATGGTTGGAATAGAATCGTGATTGTTTGTCAACCTGGATCAAATTTGATTCGCTGAATGGATTTTTTAAACGGTTCCAGTTGCTGCTGGCTTTGTGCATGTCTGGTTGTGAGTTAGATGCCTGAATCGGGTGTAAGGTTGTGGAGTGATTTTCATTTTCTGTGCGGAAGGAAATGTGCGCTTAACAAGATTAGGCGCTAATAGAATGTTCTGATGTTACCGAAGGAGAGGGTACTACATAGGAGTCGGCTTTATCAATAACAGAATATGGGACAAATTCGATTCATGTGCTTCCTGTAAGTAAGAATATGATCGATTGCTTAATTATAGCTGTTTGATTTCACACGGATTTTTATGTTGCAAAGATTGATGTTGACATATGCCGTAATTTTGATGAAACGCTCACTATTTTACAACGATTCGCATGTTGCCTGGACCAACGTCCTGATAATTACAGTGGATTTGCCATATTTCCAGCCGGCTAAATTATTCCAAATTTTAGACCATTTTCTATCTTTGAAGTGACTTGTATGGATCAAAATATCTGTCTGGGTCTGTGTGTTGCTTGCTGCTTTTTGTCCCTACATTGAGGCACTCATTATAACATAAATTGATCTTTCTCTAGCTTTCTCATTGGATTTTTTGTCCCGGATGATATCTTTTTCGTTCGTGTCAGAATTATTGGAAGGCACTCAGAACGTGTGCCACTATTATTATTATTTTAATAATTATTTTATGATTTTTATTTGGGTCATTTGTAACTAGTTCGGGATGAGATTTGAACTAGTTAATTTGACGTGAGAGGGTTTAATGTTAACCACTACGTCAGGGCCGTCCCCGTGTTCAACTATGACAAATCCCAAGTAGCATTGCAAGTTTTATCGTGGTTTTATAGCATTCTACAAGTCAAAATAATGGTCTTCAGAACCCTCATAAAACCCAAATTGTTACATGGGTTGTGTTTTGGACACCCAATATGGCTACTTATGACCATCTTATTGAATTCTCATGCAATTGTATGTGTGCTAGAGACTACATTTTCTTTTCTCAAACGATTTTCCCCTGGTTTATGGATAAGATGGCCTTGAAGAGTCGGTACAACAAATCTAGCTATAGCTTAAGGTCAGAAAGTAATTGTCATCGTCAAAGTTGAACATGCGGCAAATTTCTTCCGGATGGTGAGTTGATTAGTTAATAATTCTTTCGCTTTGCTGCGTTAGTATACATGTGAATTGTAAAAGATACTGAATCAAATGCAGCTTTATTATTTGATACTAGATACCTCCATTATACCCAATATAGGTTTAGAAGTCATGAATATAGTTCGATGTGGTCTTATTACTTCAATTTGTACATTATTTAGTGTGAAACCTCAAGCCACATATTGTTTTTATTTTTTATTTTTTTTTCTCTTATAACGTAACATATTTTTAGCAGATTTTCTCTACATATGATATTTACAACCATATCAACTAATCATCTTCATTAGCATCATCTGTTGCACAACTGCTGCACAGCGTTGTAACCGTAGCGTGTTGTTTACATGTAAATCCTTTGCATCTAGCACACGTGAGAGTTGTAGAGGTGTTTCGGGTACGTCCGCAGGTTTTACAAGTTCCCTTCCTTTTTTTCGCAAATGACTTCTCTTCTGTGCTTCCATGATCGTTTGTTGGCACAACTGCATGCAAGAAGAATTTCACGTCTTTTGGGAGACTTTAGATAGCCGCCCTCGAGATTAATTGCGCGTTCATAAGACCGACAGCCAAATTATGAAGAAACACTCTTCTGAATTTCGGCGAGTCCTCTCTCCTTATTGACTTATCAATGATTTGTGCATTTGTACCTTCCTTCAACCTACCTTCCTGTACAACCTTCTTATCTAAATTTTATTACCAGAAATATTCAAAATTGAAGATAACAATAGGCCACCTGTTTGTTACTCCTGCAACCGAAAATGTTGTACAAAGTTGGTCAACTGTGTCGACGCCATCTTTAGTACGAGTCTAGTCAATAATCATATGTGCTCAACTCAGCATCGACGCTTCCAAAATCTGGAGTTTTTTTTTTCCTTGATTTGTTTTCCGTTGATCTTGTTTTCCGTGCTGAGCACCAATGCTACTGACGCCAGAGAGGTAGCTCAGTCACCTGGACCCTACCTATCGACCCATCAACTCATGAACCGGGGACCTTACTTACAGAGATGCTATGCCTCAGAAAATCCCGGCGGCACCGACTGGGATCGAACCCAGGCCTGCTGGGGTGAGAGGTAATTATGCTTACCACTACACCACCGGCGCCGCTGAAAAAATCGTGTGTTGTCGACAGCAAAAAAAACACCTTTGCTCATTTTTGTAGCATATGACAATCCAAGTAGCAATTTTGGTTTTATGAGGGTTCTGTAGACCACGATTTAGACTTGTAGAATGCTTTAAAACCTCGATAAAACTTGCAATGTTACTTGAGAAAAGTATCATATCTTGACGAAATGCGAAGTCTGCGTGTCCAACCGGTTTATTTATTAGTCGTCAATCAGTGTAGACCGTTTTACAGTTTTACTTAAACGCTAATTAATAAATATAGAAGAATAATTTATTCTTATTGGGTTGAAAACTAGGGGTATTTTTTTAAATTTTTTCTGAGAGTTCCAAGCATTAAAATCTTCACCAGTTAAAAAAATCAAGAATATATTTGCCTAATCCCACTTAGGCTGATTTAAATTTTATTTTAATTTTATGATATTTGATATGATAGAATTGCCCGCCAAGTTTTAAGAAATTTCTGAACTACTATTCATCAGCCAAAAAGATCTTTATCTCCTTAATAGATTTGCCAAATACAGTAAATTTCTAGCTGTTCAGGATTTCGAGATATTATATATGCAAAGATTTCACGTATATCCTAGCGCTGCGTAGTGAGAAAATTCTGTACTGCTGACCAACGAAAAAGTTTTGATCTCCTGGACAACTTTGCCGATGACAGCTTAGCAGGTCTCGAGATATATATCTAATGCGAGAATTGCACGTGTATACAAGCGCAATGATATGAAAAAAAAATTGAATTTCTGTCCACCAGCCAAAAGGCCTTGGCCCCCTGAACAACTTTGCCGAAGACAGTGACATTCTATTTGGTCAGGATCTCGTGATTTATTAGTTTATTTAGTTTATTTATTAGTTCACATCAACAGGAGTGTAGCCCCAATGATGTTTAAGTGAATAACATTAAAATACATAGTCCAGCTTACTTAAATACACAATACAATAAAATACATGGTCATTCAACGGTTTACTGCGTCAGAGAAAATACGGGAAAAGCGCCGGCGTGCATCTCACCTGTCAGGTTGAAATCGAACACTGAAGAAACTCGATTGAACACACGTTGAAGGCCGTCTATACCTAAGCAACAATACTAGTTGTATCGAGGTTTTGAAGCATGCTACAAGTCTAAATTAAAAACCAACTTTGCTACTTGGGTAGCACCGTTCATGCTATAGTTAGTGCGATGATGAGGCAATCTTAACATAGCGTTATTTCGCAGCGCTCGGGGTTGGACGTTCACGTTGATCTTCTCCAGGATTGTAAAACAATCAATTCTACCCTGTCAACTATCCGCGATGAGCAGGGCCTGCAAAGTGTCTCTCCAAGTACGTAGAAGCTCCAGATTAATCAGTTGACATCGACTTTCATAACTGGGTAGACGAAAAGGGTTTCTCCAAGGCAGCTTCCTCAGAGCAAATCGAAGAAATCGACGCTGAACGGAATCAACTCTTTCAGCACCATTGTTATAGCTTGGGTTCCATACTGCAGAGCAATATTCCAGGGTGGACCACACCAGGGAACAGTATAGCGATTTGAGACAATATATATCGGAAAAATTCTTTGCAATCCGGAAAAGGAATCCCAAAGATCTTGACGCCTTGTCGACAATGAACGAGATGTGTTGCTTATACGTTAACTGGGAATCCAGAATAACTCCCAGGTCTTTTACGCGGTTGACACGGCTGATAGTTGTTTCCTGAAGTACATAATTGAACATGAACGGTTCCTTCTTGCGAGAGAAGGTGATAACTGAACATTTCGCGGGGTTGACCTCCATTCGGTTCAAGTTGCACCAGCTATAAAACGCTTCGAGCTGGCATTTAAGGAAGTAACAGTCATGGATAGAACGGATCCGGATATAGATTTTAAGATCAGCTGCATACGATAGACGAGGGCCTTCGAGGGCCAGATTCACGTCGTTAAAATACAACAGGAAAAACAACGGGCCTTCCTTGAAGTATCTCTGACTGACATTCACCAACGGTTACCATCAGCTGGCGATCACTGAGATAAGAGCGAAACCATCGCAGGAGGTTGCCATTTACCCTGAGTCTATCTAGCTTAGCAATCGCAATCGCATGGTTCAGTTTATCGAATGCAGCCGACAAGTCGGTGTAAATTACGTCTGTTTGAGCCCGTTCTGTCATGCTTTCCGTGACATACGTTGTCAGACGAAGTAGATTAGTGGTAGTAGAACGACCGGTAACGAAGCCGTGTTGATCACTACTTAGATACTGCCTACAATGAGAGAGCAGGGGCTCCACGATGACTAACTCGAATAACTTCGAAACTGAGCTCAACGATGTGATTCCATTGTAATTATCCACGTCCCTTTTTGTGAACAGGAAACATATGTGCAAATTTCCAACAAGATGGAAATATACCACTCGAGATGGACATGCGGAATAGATGCTGCAACGGTGTCAGCAAGCTGGCGATATGCTTCTTCGGAAATACTGATGGGACACCATCGGGTCCTGGGTTGAAGGACGACTTAAGTTGTTGTGCGGCAGTGGAAATCATCTCGACGTCGATGTCAATTGCACCCAACGCTTGACCGGAGAGTGGTACATTACTAGCTGCTAGGGTAACGTGGTGTTCGGTCAATATCTCATCAGAGAATACGCTGGAAAACTTGTCTGAAAACAAGCGACAGGTCTCCTGAGAGGTGGAAGCAACTTCTCCGTTGCACATCATTGACGATGGTAGGCCAGACTCTTTGCGCTGCTCGTCTACGTAATTCCAGAAGTACTTCGGGTGTGACTTGAGTTTACTCTGAATCCCACGTTGATATCGCGAATAGCATCGATGGCTAACTCACTATAACTCATGTAATGATTTTTCAGCGATAGCGTACGATACTTGGTGAATTTCCTTAGTGCCGCTTGCTTGGTCGATTTCAACTTTTGCAATTGGCTCGTCTGCCAAGGAAGGTGTGACCCTTTTCGGTGAACTCTCTTTTTTTTCCTTGATTTTCCGTGCTGAGCACCAATGGTACCGACGCCAGGAAGGCAGCTCCCACACCTGGACCCTACCTATCGACCCATCAACCGGGGACCAACGGCTTTACTTCCCTTCCAAAGGAAGGCGTGATCAGAGATGTTATGCCTCAGAACATCCCGGCGGTGCCGACTGAGATTGAACCCAGGCCTGCTGGGGTGAGAGGTAATCACGCTTACCACTACACCACCAGCGCCGCTGGTGAACTCTCTTTGGAACGTGTCTGTCAATGACATACGCCAAGACACGTGAAAAAGTTTGCGCAGCGGTTTCAACGTTATCAGGGTCCAGGACGCTTCTCCAGTCTATTGTAGACAGCACGTCGATGATACTACTATGATGATATTTTATATGTGAAAAGTAAATTAGGAAATTCTCAACTATTGTACACCAAGCAATAGGCTTTGACCTCCTGACCTACTTTGTCGAAGACAGTAACTTTCTATCTGGTCAGGATCTCGAAACAATCCACATGCGCGAACTTCACGTGTATACTAGCTCTGCGTAGTGAGAAAATTTTGAACAACTGTCCACTAACGAAAAAGTTATAGCCCCTTGAACAACTTTGTCGACGACAGTAACTTTCTATCTGATCAGAATCTCGAGATATTTTACATGCAAGAATTTTGCGTGTATACTAACGCCACGTAGTGTGAAAATTCTAAACTATTGTGCACCAAGCAATAGGCATTGACCTCATGAACAACTTTTTCGAAGACAGTAATTTTCTACCTGTTCAGGATCTCGAGCTGTGGTATATGCGAGAATTGTACACGATTACGTATATACTAGCGCCACGTAGTGAGAATTTTCTGAACTACTCCACCAATGAAAAGATCTTGACGTCCTGCAAAACTTTGCCGAAGACATTATCTTTTAATCTGGTAAGGGTCTAGAGATATTTATATATGCAAGAATTTTACATGTATACTAGCGCTGCAAAGTGAGAACACTCTGAACTACTGTCCACCAACGAAAAGGCCTTGACCTTTTGATCAGCTTTGCCGAAAACAGTAACTTTCTATCTAGTCATGATCTCGAGATGTTTTTTTTTTTTTATTAATTGCTTTATTTGTACAGGCTCAATCGAATAAACTTTACAGAGCCGAGTTATCATTTTTGTTATACATTATTGATTTCTTATATTTAAAGTTAAAGAAGCTGGACCGGATACTCGCGGTTGTCTCGAGGTTAGTGGGGATTTACATTTTTTTTTATGGGAAAAGGGAGAGGGAGGTTTGAAATGTGGTTTACGATACAAATATTTAATTAATCCTAAAACATGAACTAATTTCTATTCATCTTGAAAACAAACATAAAAAAAACCCACACGTACAAAATACAAACTAAACACAAGGTTAATAAAACTTACAATCTAATGTTAATATAATGTTAAAGTAAACATATATGAGTTTCATAAACTCCAGATCGCGTCTAGCCAAAATATCCCGAACTGGAACATTAGGTTGTCTACCTCGAGCCCGAAGGGAATCGTACAACTCGGATCTGACTCCACGTTGCTCAGCACATGACCAAATAATGTGATCTGCGTCCTGGTAACCTTGTCCACATTCACAGAGATTACTGTCCCCCAGCTCAACACGGAACAAGTGAGCGTTTAACGAGTAGTGATTGGACATGAGGCGAGACATCATACGAATGAAGTCTCGACCCACATCCAACCCCTTGAACCAAGGACACTTCGACACCTTAGGGATGATCGAATATAGCCATCGTCCCAAACTCCCTTCACTCCACTTATTCTGCCAGCTGACGAGTGACTGTTGACGATAAATGAAGAAAAATTCATCGTAGGCGATTTGTCGATCGTAAATATCGCCTTCCATAGCGCCCACCTTAGCAAGTGAGTCAGCCATCTCATTGCCCGGAATCGAGCAATGGGATGGGACCCATGCAAAGGTGATGACAAAAGATCTTAAAGATAAAGCACTTAGAAACTCTCGTATTTTCATGAGAAAATACGAGGAGTGCTTTACCGGCCTCATAGAGCGAATAGCCTCGACAGAACTGAGACTATCCGTAAAAATAAAATAATGATCTCGTGCAAGTGAGGCGATCGTTTCTAGCTTATAATGTATTGCCGCCAGCTCAGCAACATATACGGAACAAGGGGCTTGAAGCATTCGAGAGGCGCTATGAAATTCGTTAAAAATACCAAAACCAGCGGACGACTCTATTAGTGATCCATCTGTGAAGAACGATCTTGCGGAATCAACTTGGCCAAACTTTGCAGCGTAAATTGACGGAACAATCATGGAACGATGATGTTCTGGGATCCCATGAATCTCCCGCGTCATAGATAAATCAAAACTAACTGAATTGCCGAAGTCGGAGAAGCATACACGATGAGGATTATGCTGTGAAGGGCTGACATCCTGTGTTATGTACACGTAGTACAATGACATAAAACGAGTTTGAGGGTTCAGCTCAAGAAGCTTTTCAAAGTTTTCGATTACCAGTGGGTTCATAACTTCGCAACGGGTGAGGAGCCTGAGGGACAATTCCGAGAACCGATCCGATCCGGAATCCAAATTGAGTATCTGAGAGTAGGTGGTTCGTCTCAACCCATTTGTCCAAGCGAAAAAGGATCATTTTCTCCAACAATTTTCGAATGCACGATAACATCGCGATGGGACGATACGAGTTATGATCTGAAGCGGGTTTTCCAGGCTTTTTAATGGCTATAACTCTCACTTGCCTCCAATCATCCGGAACAATATTGAGCTCCAGGAACTGACAAAACAAGTTCAACATGCGCCTCTTAGCGACGTCTGGGAGGTTCTTCAACAAGTTGAACTTGATTCTATCAGCCCCCGGAGCCGAATTGCCACACGAAAGGAGCGCGAGTGAGAGTTCCAGCATTGAAAAAGGCTGGCTGATCTCGTCTACAGAATTCGTCGTTTCGCGAGGAATCATCTGTGCCGGCACGGAATCAGGACATACTTTTCGCGCGAACTTGAGAATCCAACGATCTGAGTACTCCTCGCTCTCGTTGTTCGAAGACCGGTTACGCATCCTTCGCGCCGCGTTCCAAAGCGTATTCATCGACGTTTCGCGCGATAATCCGTCCACGAATTGCCGCCAGTATCCGCGTTTCTTGGCTTTGATGAGGCTCTTGAGTTCGCGTTCAAGAGCCGAGTACGCTTCGAAATGTACGGGTGTTCCACGTTTCCGGAAAAGCTTAAACGCGTCGGACTTTTTACGATAAACCTCAGTGCATTGGTGGTCCCACCAAGGGGAAGGAGGTTTCCTACGAAAAGACGTTCCAGGAACTGGCCGAGTTTGAGCTCGAAGCGCGCTGTCCAAGATCAGATTGGAGAGGAAGTTATATTTCTCCAACGGTGGAAGCCCTTCTACCGACGACACGGCTTCCTCTATCGCGGTCTTGAACGTTGTCCAATCGATATTACGGGTGAGGTCGTACGCGACGTTAACGGATTCCGACGGATTGAACCCACTGGCAATCGAAATTTTGATCGGCAAGTGATCACTACCGTGGGGATCCTGGATCACATTCCACGTGCAATCCAACGATAATGAGTTAGAGCAAAGTGTGAGGTCTAATTTACTTCCATTCGAAGATGGTCCAGCCAAACGTGTTACTTCTCCATTGTTAAGAATTGTCATATTGAAGTTATCACAGAGGTCATATATAAAAGTAGAACGGTTGTCATCATACAGTTCCCCCCAGCCTGTACCGTGGGAATTAAAATCTCCCATAATCAACCGTGGAGCAGGAAGTACTGAACATATATCTGAAAGTTGTTTTCGATTAACAACGGCTCTAGGAGGAATATAAACAGAAGCAATACAAAGGCTCTTACCTTTAATAATAGCCTGACATGCGACAACTTCAATACCTGTAAATTGTGGAAGATTCACTCTATAGAAAGAATGGCACTTTTTGATCCCCAAAAGTACCCCTCCTCCACGCGAATCCTCACGATCCAGTCGAATAATGTTAAAATCATAAAAAGGAAGATCTATATCTGAAGAGAGCCAAGTTTCACAAAGAGCAAATGCATCACAATCATTATTGTGAACTAAAAACTTAAAAGAGTCTAATTTAGGAATAAGACTTCGACAATTCCACTGTAGAATAGTGATCAAATCCCCGACCTCGTTTGGAAAATTATCCATCGAAGGAAATGATTGCTGCAATGAGGGGCCACTTCAATGTCAATTGCTTCAAGAGGGTCTTCACAGTAGGAAGCATTGCCAGAACAACGCTTTTGAGAGGATCAGAAATATTCAGGTACTTGAGAATATCGTCCACAATTTTATCAAATGAGAACAACCCAGATGAAGAAGGGGCTTCTGTTCTTAAAAATGGGACATCAGGGGTTTTGGATGTCCCCGGGAGAGGTGGAAAATCCTGGGAATAGTCAGTTCTTCTGAATCCAGGAGGAGTAGAAACTTCCTTTTTTCCACCACTCCTTGATTTGGGCAAGCTGATTTGGGGTTCTTCATTCTCAACTTTCCGCGAACGGATGCGTTTTCGTTTCCGTGCTGAAAAACGGAAAGAAGTTCCCTCCTCAGCCAAGTCAGAGTCAGTCTCGTCATCTGACAAAAGAGAAAAGGGATTTTTGTCGTTGGTCGATGGCGTGGCCGTCTTAAGCATTTCTGCAAAAGACTGCCGGGAACGTTCCTTAAGTGAGCGTTGTAATTTCTCCCCGCGTTGTTTGTACACCGGGCATGACGAGATACCATGAGGAGTTCCCTTACAGTACACGCATTTTGGTGCGGTAGCTGCACAGGTGTCATCCCCATGCTTCTCTCCGCATTTGGAACAGCGTGCCTTGCTGCCACAGTGGGAGGCCGTATGTCCCAACTGCTTACAGTTTTGGCAGTTCATGACCCGGGGAACGAACAAGCGCACAGGTAGTCGAAGTTTTCCCAGCTCGATGTAGTGAGGAAGGGCTGAACCAGAAAAGGTCACACGGAACGAGTCTGTGGGGGTAAAACTCTTTTTACCCTCGCTGACAGATACTGAGCCCAGTTTTTGGACATCCAGTATCTTCACCGGAGGAAGCAAACGGTTCTTGAAACGGCCAACCGCCTGCTTCTCCAAGATCTCGGGGGTCAGACTCGCTTCGGTGACCACACCTTCGATCTCCACATCACGAGCTGGGATGTAAACTCTGTACTCGAGCGTGAAGAGCTGGGAGGCAGCAATCTCGTTAGCCTGCTTCAGGTTAGAGACGGAGACACGAAGTTTATTGTGCCTAACCTTCGTGATTTCAGTCACGGCCGAGTATCGCTTCGTCAGATCATTAGTAATTTGCATTACATTCAAAGGCTTGTTTCTGGGCTGAAAGTAGACAACCCATGGGCCAGTCGAGTCATCTGGATAGGCTCGCGATCGGGGGTTTATCTGAGCCTGTCCTTTGCCAGACTGAGACGATGAACCAGGGAGAGATGACGTACGTTTTCGACCCTTCTTGCCATCGCGTGGCAAAGTGGTGTCATCTTCCGACAAAACGTCCATTTCGTCTTGCGACAAAATGTCCATTTTGCCGTACTAGTGGGAGCGAAAAACGCTCTACCACTGAAACGATAATCACTCGGACACAATACACAAAAAAAAAACTACAAACACAGAACACAAACTTAAAATTTAACTATGGGCGAAAGAGAGAAACAAGAACAAAAACTTATCTGATAATCCTATACTACTACCACCGAGCGTTTAAACGGCAGCAGCGGAGCGACGCGCAGCGTGGATGATCTTCGATCAGCGTGTGCGGGCGGTCTTCGTTGGTGTGTGCTTATGTGAGGGTCGGCACTCAGCTGAACACACGATGATAGATGAGCGGTGTAAATGCGGAGGCAGATGCTGACACTCGATGACGATGATCCGTGTGCAGGTATGCGTTACCACGCACCGATGGTGCGCAAAATGGTTGGCGAATTGGCAATCGTAAAAAACAATTTTCCTTCCGATGATGCCGAAAACACACTTTCTTCTCAGAAAAAAACTCACTTTTAGTTAATTATTTAGCTGGGAACTCTAAGCGAGAAAAAACTGACAATTTAAATCAAGCGAATAGCGAGAAAACTTCCAAAAAAGCGGAGCGCGAACTAAGTCGACCGTACTTCTTGCTAGGACGGCTTCGTCATGATCTCGAGATGTGTTATATGAGAATTTGACGTGTATACTAGCACCGCGTATTGAGAAAAATTTGAACTATTGTGCACCAAGAAATAGGCTTTGATCTCATGAACAACTTTGTCGACGACGATAACTTTCTATCTGGTCATGATCTCGAGATATATCACATGCGATAATTTCACATGTATTCTAGCGCTACGTAGTGAGAAAATTCTGAACTACTCTCCGCCAGCACATTTTTTCTATTATCCGCATTTTTTGGGGGTCAACTGTGATAAAACTTTAGCTTGTTTAGTTAAAAACAAGTTTTCTAAGGAATACCCGTTGGTTTCATATCGATTAGTAACTCGGCTGCAAAATGGCAATGGAAAACTCACACTGTTGTACAAAGTACAACGCGTGAGTACCCGTGTTACAAAAGTTGGTGCGAGTAACGGAGGGTTAACGTCACCAGTAGCAGCGGGTGGTGCCGATCCAGTCTCACCAGAGAACTGAGCGCCTCGCATAAGAAAGGAGCTATGCCCTGGGCGGTTACAAAACAAAGGTCAAAACTGCGGTTGTTCTGGTTAATAATGTTCTACTAAGCCCATTTTCAGTGGTTTCATTGTACTAAAGTTTACCTTAAACATCCATCTTGAAGATGAATGAAATGGATTGGAATTATGGTTATGTGAAATTATTGGAAAATAGAAAGCTGATGCTCTGATGGGCTGTCAAAATCGGAACATTACTGTATTTTAATTTTTTAAGCAATAATTTAAACATTTTCATACGGATATTAGATTGGGTCATCATGATAATTTTTCCAGAACAATTTTTTTTGGTTCCATTTGGGGTCCCAAACAACTGAACACAATTTGGGAATGATTGCTTTTAACCCGGCTTTCTGCATTGCGTTTGAAATTTGTATGGAAATTAGTATGGGAAACCAACTTTTTTGAATTTTCATTCCTAGGGACCGCAATGTAGCTTGAACCATGCCACTAATCACGTTAAAGTATAGTTCATGAAGTGTCTAACAGCTTTGCCAAAGGGTGTATGGTGCTAAAAAAGTTATAGCTGTTCAAAGATTGTTGTTTCGAATTAAATGCCAAAAATCACTTTTCCTGTCAACACTGCCGGTGTAACAAAGGAAGTCATATTCCAAACTGAAATAATTTCAGCAACATCTCAGAAAACAAGATCGACGGAAAACAAATCCAAGGAAAAAAAACGCTCAATCTCAAAAATATAGATGTTGGGGTAGGGGAGGGGGGGGGGGGGTTCTAATTTTACCCTTGCCCTCTCAATCATATCAATGAAAGTAAAGTTCTAAACTGAAATAATTTCGGTGTTTCTCTTTGTGTCGAGTTGGAATGTTCAGATGTGTTATTCAAAAATGCTCAATCTAATATTCGTAGGAGGAGGGCTATAGTATCGCCTCCCCTTCACTTATATCAAATAAAGTCTAGCTGCAGACTGAAATAACGTCGGATTTGCCCATCTTCTCGAGTTATAATGTTCGGATGGGCTATTGAAAAACATTTGCGGTAGTTGCGTCGTTGCGTACACAGCAAAAAAATAATTTTGATATAACGTCAAAGTGGATGCACTACAATCATGTCGAAAATATGGTGTAATATTACTTGCTAAAAAGGACAACATTATCATTAATACAATGCATGAACTGACATTACGCTGCTTTTACTGCATTTGTTTATTTATGTGGTCATCGTAGAAAATCGGGTCCTACCGTGCGCGATCATATGGTGCCGTGACCAGGATAGCGCGAACCGTTTTACAAGTGACGTGAAATATTTGTTGCGCTCAACACCAGTGCAATGGAAAATCCCACTACACTACCGGCAACGATGGTGTGGCTTTTCAAGTAGCCATCTAGCAGAGCATCCCGCTCGGATCCAGCTCATCCTCTGGTACTGCTGCAAACGGCTCAGTATTTGGCTGGAAGCGGATGGTCATTCATCGGACAAGTGCTTACGTTGTATATCCACCAGACTGCGTGTTTGCAACAAACAACAGTGCACTGTTTCTTCTTCAGTTACCAATAAGAAACGCGTCACTTGTATTTTCATCACATCTTCTAAAGAATACGTACATTGCCGATAGCAACCAGCATATTATAGAAGCCATCGAATTAAATTAAAACAGTTGGTTTTGGCGGACCGGTATGTTCGTGAAAGCAACGATTACCGCCTTTACCCTAATTATAACACAGTTATTGAACCTGTCCATAGATGTCACCCCTTGTCCATCTCTAAATGTCATTTTTAGCATGTATCTACTGTAATGTGCTGTACATGTATGTAAAAACAAAAAATAAATATATAATTTAATGCCTCCGCCATGGCAGGACGGCAAATAAATCGGTCTGTTTGAAATAATTATCACACAACGTAGAAAATCGGGTCCTACCGTGCGCGATCAAACAGTCTTTTCCAACCCTTGTTCAGCCTGCTAGTGTTATTTAGAAAAAAAAATTGTATGCCACATCATATCTTATATATTTTTATGGGACTGCAACAAGGTGATGACTAACTAATTGGATTTACATGTATATATTGTTATTATAAGTCTAAAAATTACCTTTGAGTTTCGGGATTCGAACCGACAGTCGCTGGTTCACAGGCATCAATCATACCTACTGAACCACTTGAGCATATGTGTGGCAAAAGGTATGATCATTACCTTGAAACACGTCACATTTAAGTTGAATAACAGCAACCGGAAGAGTATTGTACAGCAGTGCAGAATTGTAAACAACAACTGGTGACAGTAAAACATTCCTCTTATTTTCAAACATAGCTGACGCAATGTGGACATAAGTGCGATTTATTTCGACCGTCATGTGGAACCTGTTTTAGTGCCATAATTGAGTTATATTTTTGTATTTCCTTCTGAAAATTCAGTGCACAGAAGTACAAATGTTAATGCTTCCGACGTCGTCGCAGCCCACTTCTACCTGAAGCTATTCCTAAAAAGCTCCTCTACCTTGCCTCTACTGCTGCCGCTGCTTGGGATTAGAAAGGTAGGCAGTGAATTAAGAAGAACTAAAATGCCGGAAATGCAAAGAGTGACACTGACTACATTTAACCAATTAGGCTAACTAAATATTTGTAGTGCATTGCTGATTTGTGGAGTAGTGTTAAGCTAAAATAAGGCTTGTTCGATCTTTAAATCAGCTAACTTATTGAGGTTGAATTATGAGGATACAATTAGCTTCACGCACTACTAATCAACTAAATATTCAGCCTGCTGTTAATCAGCTTTGTACACCTTCAATCAGCCAATAATCAGCTTCTGTTCTTGCTGTTCAGCTTGAATTGTTACTTGAGGTCCTTCTTTTTAATCCTTTGTTTTTTTTCCAGTAACATATTCATAAAATTGTTTTCAAAAAGCGTTGTTTCCAGAGTTTATTTGTTAAATTATGTCACAACCTCATCTTATCTAGCAAATGCCATTCGATGGTGGGACTAGGAATATACTACCCAAGTAACAATTTTGGTTTTATGAGGGTTCTGTAGACCATGATTTAGACTTCTAGAATGCAATAAAACCGCGATAAAACTTGCAATGTTACTTGGGTACAGCTGTCAACCCCCCTACATTTAGGCTGTGGTCCATTTGGTGAATGGAACTTGTATATGACAGATGGAAAATGTTCAAATCAACCTGCTATTGTAACAGACTTATTTCTGGCAGATCAGGAATCAATTTTCACAAACACCTCGAAAATCACGCGATCAACAACTTAGAGATTTTGGAACATTATAATTTATTTTCGAAGTGTGAGCCTAAGTGCTGAATTTTTACTTAAATTTGACATTTCGAAAATAAATTTTAATGTTCGAAAATCACTCTGTTGTTGTAAGGGTGTAGTGAATAATATACTGCATGTAGTGCTCTTTCTAGAACGAACAAAGCGAGAAGATTAGAAAGTTAGCTCTTGTCTCTCACAGAGGAGAATGACAAGTAGGGTAAATGTTGGCTTCGGCACCCATTGACTGTTTTCGGCAACCTAAATTTAAACGTTAATTTCACTATGTTTTCCCATCAACGCACTTCCCTGAATGTGTCCAAACGATTGTTTAGCCTTTCAGCTTCAATCTGATTATATTTGAACGATCGAGCAATCCAGTAATGCTACATTTTTCTTCAAATAAAGCATACGCACTACAAAATGGGGTTGATTTCGAGTTGCCGATAATAGAACAGCTGGTTAACACGCAGTTCTAATGGGAAGGTTGCCGAAGAAAAAGAGGCTGCCGACAATAGTCACACTCACCTGAGAAGTTTGGAGCGTTGTAAAAACGCTTTCAAAGCGTTTTGAAAAATTCTGTCGATTGGAATGGATAGAGAAGCAAGCAGCAGATGAATGTAAACAAACAGACACATCATATATGTGCGTGACGCTGAGAAAATGCTAGTAGAAGTGCAGACGCTGCTTAGATTGACGAGAATACGTAAATTCCCCTACGTTGCACAGTAAAGATTTATTTTTCAAAATGGAGAAAAAGAGGCTCAATTTGAAGTTTTTGCGATCTGATTTAGATGTACCATATATTGGACCAATGAAACCGATTTTACACCAAAATGTGATTCCGTCTGTGAAGGAAGTTCTCCAAGTTGCTTTTTACTTGCAACTTGTGGATAATCTACCAAAAGGTCAGTGTATTTCAAGAGTTAATAAGATAAGAAATTCCGACGTTATATCAGTTTGCATCTTTACTTCGATTGATATGAGTGAAGGGAGCGGGGGAGGGGGTCCTCAGCCCCCCTCTCCAACTTCGCATATGAGATAGATCGATTAATTTTGAATAATTCATTAATTCATCTGAACATACAAAGTCGATGAGATGAGATCCTCCGAAATTATTATCTCACCGGCAGTGTTAGCAGGAAAAGTGATTTTTGGCATATAATTCAAACCATAAATATTTGAACGGCTGCAATTTTAGATACATTCTGGCACCGCAATTCCTTCAGAAAAGTTGTTTGGTACTTCCTGGACTATAATTGAACATGATTAGTTGCATGGTTCATGCAAAATTGTGGTCCCCAGGGATGCAAATGTAAAAAAACTAGGTTTTCCCACACTAATTCCCATACAAATTTTAAACGCAATGCGGAAAGCCGGGTTAAAACAAATCGTCCTCAAATTTTGCACAGTTGTTTGGGACCCAAATGGAACCAAAAAAAGGTTGTTCTCGCTTGATGAGGCCAAGTATGCTTTTTCCATATAACGGTGACCCACCCTATTGGATATGCAAGTTGGTCTTCACTGAGTCACTTTCAAAATTACTTTTGACGTAGGTCAGATGTCGTCTCATTTAAATAATACATAAGAAACTGTAAGAAACATGTCTAATGGAAAATGATTCAAGCGCATGATTTTTTTTCTAAATCCTACAATCCGAATAAACTTCAACTTGTTCACTCCCCATTTTAGAATTAGTTTAACTCTTTATACAAAATTAACCTCAACCCTTAGCAATTTCCACATCTACCACAGCTTCGCTGCAGCAAACCCTAAATCATTGGACCATCCAGCCAGCCAGACGATGATAGCCTCCACAACAATCGATTGCATTGTCCATCCGGAAAGATAATTTATCGACCACATAGTTAGCCAATATCGAGTTCCGCCGGAGTTCAGGTCGAAGGTGGCATCACTCGTGTAGGTACAGCCCCCATCCGATCAACCGTCGCCGTCGCTCGTCATGCCAGCAATCCGAAAAACGCGAGGCATTAAAAGATCACCTTCTAACTCACAATCTCGGGTAATGTAATTATCGTTCAGGTGTCAAAAATGAATATTTTATTTCAATGCTAATCAGTTGTGTTGTTGTTTTTTGAAATATTTCTTCACCCGCTGCAAATGGTACCTCAGTCGTTGATTTTTTTTTTTATGGTGACCGTTGGATAAATCCGAGTCGAATGGAGCTCGGTGGTTGGGACACACGCACGCACACGGCATATTCACAAATCATCTTCCAACCGAGGGAACGGGTTGGAATTGACAAAGATCACTCATTAGGTGAAATCTGTCCGCCGTGATTGGTTTTATTTTTCAACATTTCCAGGGCTGGGCTGAAGGAGTCAACCGAGCGAAGAAATATTTGTAACACAATATGTGGTGGATATTATGGCGATGAGATCATCGCTTTTTAGCACTTTGGGTGAAGATCTTTTTTTTTTCGTTTGGTCTGGGGCATTTTGGGAAAATTTATCAAGGTAACTGATATCTGTTTGGGGACGGGTTTGGGATTCGGTATGTTTTAGAGTTTATCATTTTGATACATTCATAACAAATTACATTTACAAATACAGTTTATGTTAACATTGGATGCTCGACTGCCGATGACGCAAACGTGTCAATATCGATAAAACTAGAGAATGGTAAACAACACAAATTAGCCTTTTCGATTTTACCCACGGAGATCTGAAATCCTAATTATTTCCACGAAATTGCGTCTACGAATCTAGATCGTCCAATTTGTTTAGGTTCCATTCACGATTTTTTTTTCACAGAAAATCAGATCGAATCCGTCTCCGGATAGGTACCGACCGCCTCCCGTCCAATAAGCAGCGATTCAAAGCTTCCAAAGTTTACGATTTCAAAAGAATCACTCAAATCCCGCTCGGGCAGGAAAACAAAAAGCCAAACTATCGATTAATGAGATCGTCTCCTCCGATGCCTTTCGGACAACTTTTAACGACTTTGATTATTTTTAAAGCTATTTTTATTCGTTTTCGTTTATTTCATCTGCTGATAAAGTACGTCTGCTCCTGCTACACTGGATGGTGAGGATGGCGAGTGTTCTGGGTCGGATCGAACCTATTAGAGTTGGGAAAATAAAATGAGAAAAACTCCGTACGTGGGGCAATACGAGCGTTAAATCGATTTTGCCTTTTTTCCAGTCTGATACCGGCAGAGAAGGAGAAGGTTGATGGTGGCTGGTGCAATAGACGTACTCCTCCAAATACCCCCACCGCATGTGGATGAGGATCTATGGTGGCATGCGGGGGCAAAACAAAAAGATATTAAATGACGAGTTGGTGGGATGATAAGCATCGTGGGAATGAAACTCTTCGCCGCCTGCCCGCCCGATCGATCGATCGATCGATCGATGATGTATTTGAAGCCTGGCGCACACCTCACCGCACTGGTACTGGCGCATGGGCCGGAGATGGAGAAATTAATAGGTAATGGCTTATTATTGCGCTTTGATTTTATGATTTTTGTTTCTCTTTGTGGCTTTTGGGGTGGATATGTGTGATTTTGGAAAAACGTTTAGCGGGAAAATGGAATTTAATGAATGGAACCCATCCACTGAGGGTTACTTAGAGATGGGAGATATTTCAGCGTAGTTTCTGCGAACAGAGATAGTTGCTGGTCGTGTGATTCATTGACCTGGTGCTAGGCTTCCGAGGGCCAGTCGTAAAAATCGATGAATGATTGGTTTTTGAATGAAGTTAATAGTTGGTTAGTGAGTTTGTTTTTAATTGGAATTTATTAGTAACCAAAGGATTTGTAAGACAGGAATGCGTCAGCAGATGTAAAGTGACGGTAATAAACAACAACAACAACAAGAGGATTTGTAGTTGAAAAATTACAGTTCAAATCTTGACAAAAGCACCCCAGTATGTAATTGTAAACATGTTCGTTTCATAAATTTGAACAGTAGATAAAACTGTATTATAAAATTATAAAAGAGCTATTGACAGACACGTAGAGCTAAGGTGAGCTAAAGCCCGTAACGTGGGTAGATCACCTGTTCGTGGTACGTTACGAGATGTAAGATCTACCACCGAATCCTAGTGCTGACTACTTCAAACTAGGGAGCATGATTTTTCAGTAATCAAAGGAACACATCTTAGCCATTGTTACTTTTTATACCGTGTTGATAGTGACAATACTCGGCGTTGTCTTCCGAGAATGATGAGTTGGTTAGTCTTCATCTATGTGATTTATAATCTTCTATTCGTTGTACCCTAGTTTGAAGTGGTTAATACTAGGGTTCTGATGCGTGGTCATTATCGGTGTCATTTTTTTTTCCAATGAATCCAATTTTGACTGACAAAGGGGCGCGCCTTTGGAGGGTGTTCCAACACTCCGAAGGATATAACTAGCGAGACAACTGTAAAAAAAAAACGATACATCATGATTTCTCAATAGTGATGGAGTAATATGACATAGGCTAAACTAAGGATATACTACAATAGATCAAATTACTGGTCTCAGTGGTGTTAGGTCCCAAACAGAGGAGAAAAAAGGTGGGCTAAAGTCAGGGCTCGTAGCTAGCAGACACATGGTATCAAGTTTATATGATGTATTTGTTGGGAAATATCGGATATTGAACAACTATTAAAGGCGAGATTTATCGAGCAACGTTTTTATTTCAATGTGGTTCAATTACACGCTTTTAGAAGAATGACGGAAAATAAACTTCTGGTTGCATCATACGTTTTTCAAAAGAACATAGTTTGTTTGCTCTCTACGTTGCCGTTGTGCGAGGGACGCACTGATGTAGACGGCATGTGGTGTACTTTCCAACAGTATTACATTGAAAACATATTTCTGGCAACCTCTCTTACATTTCCTAAAAATCTCTCTAATTAAGTAAAAAAAAAATCTTGCCGTATTATTTATTGCTTTACTTGTTTAGTTACCAACATATTCAACTCAGTAATGCAAAGCGGTTTGAGTTCTAACAAAGGCTCTTCTGTTCAGTAAGCAAAAACGGTCTATCTAAGGCCATCGTGCCCTTACATCACAACAAACTATGACCGACAATCGTTTTTAAAGCTCAGGTACAAGAAACTGTTCAAAATAAATGACGTCCACGAAAAAAGTTAACAATTTTTTGTAGACCGGATTAAGCATAAACCATATTTTTAAACATAATACTTCATTCGTACCCTTCCGCCCGAGTTCTATCAGTAACGATTTGCTACAATAGTTACTTGATATAGATCCTAATATCTTCTCCCTGCTGGATTATGTTTTTGCACTCGGATCGAGCATATTTTACCCACAATGTATGGTGTAGAATATGCAACCATAGAAATCGTTAGTGACTATCCCAAACCCAATTGAATAAGCCACGTGCTAAGCTTGCATGTTTGATATCGCGATCGAGGTACCTATTTTTTCAAAGAACATGAAATATCCACATGATTAAACGTTTAGCCATTCCCACATATCCAACCGAACGATAGATCACGCGTGGTTGAGGACATGCCTCTTAGTAACAAAAGGAAACCAATAATGATAATACATTTAAAAAAATTGATTTTGTGTAATAAGTCTAATTACACGGATATATGGCACCAAGGTAAACTTTTTTTTTCCTTAATTTGATTTTCGTCGATCTTGTTTTCCGTGCTGAGCACCTATGCTACCGACGCCAGGGAGGCAGCTCCCACACCTGGACCCTACCTATCGACCCATCAACTCATGAACCGGGGACCAACAGCTTTACTTCCCTACACCACTGGAGAATCCATATTTTATCTACGACTAGTAGTAGTAAAATTATGTTTATTTCTGTTGATTATGATAGTACATTGATTTAACATTTTAATTGATCAGCCTACCTGGCTCTTCATCTTTGTTTAATTTGCTATTCTAATTTAATAATTGCGTTTAACAATTAATTTACAGAATACTTCTTTGGGGGTGTGTTTTGTTTGAATTGAAAAAAATGATAACCTACCTAACTACGAGTATAACCTAGCCTAACGTGCTAGTTCACGTATTATCTGATGATTTGATCTCAGACAGAAGAGATGAACTAGCCTATGGCTAAAAATCTCTCTAATAAAGAAAAAAAATGATCTCAGACAGGTGTCTCTGAACCTTTCCAGGATGAATACTCTCCGTTATTTTAATGTCTGAATTCCAGCCAGGAGGTGGATATCAGAATTTCTAGTCCGCGGGGACTGTTTTGGACCATCCTAAGGATCTTGTTCTGGATCCTTTGGAGTTTAAGGTGATGTCATTTGGTGCAACTCCCCAGATAGGCATCCCGTATTCTATTACGGGAAGGATGATTTGTATGTAGACAGCAAGCTAATCTTTCAGCGATAGAGTTAACCTCCTGTTTATGGGTGGATACAGTGATCTGATCAAAATGTTACACTTGGTTTTGGTTTTGTCAACGTGCTTCCTGTAAATCGGCTTGCTGTCTAGTGTTAAACCAAGGTAGACTACCTCTTTCGACCATTTTACCACTGTGCCGTTCAGGCAGATCTTATTATTCTCCGACGGAATAAGTCTGGGATATTTAGAGTGTAGAAAGATGATGACTGGGTCTTTGCCGCGTTGATACGGATCTTCCAGCTGTTGAAATATTCAGACAAGACGTGTAGGCCTCTCTGATGTTTGGCAGTCAGAGCTCCGATGACCCTACCCTTGTAGACGATGGATGTGTCATCTGCGAACAGAGACAACGATCCACCATCAAGGAGAGCTGGCATATCGAGGTGAACAGGTTAAATAGGATGGGGCCAAGAATGCTTCCTTGTGGAACCCCGGCACCGATGTTGAAAGCACGCGATGTGATGCCATACAGAGAGACTCGGAAGGTCCTGTTCGATAGATAGTTGTTAATTATCTTCACTAGAATATTGGAATTATTTGGAATACCGTAGTACTGTAATTTGAACACCAGGCCATCATGCCAGAAAATTTTTGGACGCTTTTTCAACGTCCAAAAACGCCATGGCAAATGTTTTCGAAACCGACTTGTTCCGTCTGAGAATGTTTGATACTCGAGTCAGCTGGTGGACGGTCGAACGACCTTTCCGAAAACCAAACTGTTTCTCAAGTAACAAGTTGTTTTGTTCGGCAGATGTTAGGAGCCGGTGGTAGACTGCTCTTTCGGACCCTGAGAGAAGGCTGATCCCAAGTAACAATTTTGGTTTTATAAGGGTTCTGTAGAGCATGATTTAGACTTGTAGAACGCTATAAAACCTCTATATAGCTTGCAATGTTACTTGGGATTGGTCGTTAACTTGAAGGAGAGGACGGATCCTTCCCAGGTTTCCGGATGGGTATGACTTTAGCTGACTTCCAACACGAGGGGAAGTAGCCAAGTCTGAGGCACTGATTAAAAATCAGTGCCAGATGGTTGTAGAATCTGGAGCTCAAGTGTTTGAGTTCCAGATTCAGGATGTTGTCGAAACCTGGGGCCTTCATGTTTTTAGATGATTTGATAAAGGCCAACAGTTCGTCAGCCGTAATCTCAGATTCCTCTGGAAAAAATGTTAGGAATCTGATGAAGATTGGTTGCATTTTCAGCAACCTCAGATTCATGAGGGCTGACGATGTTTTGTTCGACATTATGGCAACTGGCGAAGTGTTGACCTATCGCGGCAGCCTTCTCTTTAGGAGTTATCAGATGAACCACTGGGTCGCCGGGACGATCCAGTGGGGTCAGTGGTGGAATGGGTCTTGGTTAATTTTTAAGAATTTTGGTTAGTTTTCAAACGGGCCTTGCACAATCTGGAAGAGAGCCGATTCTGTTAGCAAAGTCTTGGTTTCTGAGGTTTACCATCCTGGCTTGGATGGTTTTTGTAAGACGATTGCTATGGGTCTTTAAGACACGTAAACCAGAACGTTGGTATTGCCTTCGGATGGAGTTACGGAGTCTGATGAGATCTTTGGTAATTCTATCAAGGTTCAGAGTACTGCTCACCTGTCTGGATACTGGCACGTGTTGTTCCCTGGCCCGGGATATCGCCTCCTCGATGGAACGCAGAAACCGGTCAACGTCTTCGGGCGTCTCCAGAAGGACACTGTAGTCGACAGTGGAGTCGACACAGTGTTGGAACTGCTCCCAGCTTACGCTGCGGTTAACCACGAACCATCGTTGATTTCTGCGTCTGCGGCAGGGACGGTCCATCCTGACGCCAGTTTAGCCTAGGGGCTGTGGGGAGATCCTGCGGCTGTGGAGCAGCGGTCGTCTCTTGGCCTGAGTTTGCAGGAACTCTGGCAGTTTGAACTTGAGCGGTGGCGGGCGCCGCAGCAACCAATCGTTGATTGAGTGGCAGCGGTGGCAGCACTGTAGTCGGTCGTCGAGGTAACGGTGGGAAGTTTTGGTCATTAATTTCCGGCACTTTCTTGTGGTCAGGCTGGTTTCTCGTCGATGCATTCTTCCGGATCTCGATGTGCTCGGTGCGCTTCGGGCAGGCCTTGCTTGTAGCTTTGTGATCAGCACCGCAGTTGGCTCAAATGAAATCGGCTTCATCGAGTCTGTCGCAGGCGTCGGTTTTGTGTTGTTTTCCACACTTGATGCAGCGGCTGACCATATGGCAATTCTTCGTTCCATGCCCGAACCGCAGGCAGTTCGAGCAGTGGGTGACTCCACGGCTGACCGGCTTGTACCGCTCCCACTTCACCACAATGTTGAACAGGGCGCGGATGCCCTGGAGGTCCATCAAAGTTGTTGAGTTCTTCTCAAGGTGGACCAGGTATAGCTGGTCGCGGTACTTGACGGCCTTGTTGTGGCGGGCCATCTTGTGAATTCGGACCGGCTTTAGTCCTTTAGCCACCAGCTCTTCCAAGAAGACGCCTGTGTCCATGTCGTATAGTCCTCGCAGGACCACCTTGAACGGCTTAACAGACTCGATGTCGTGGGAGAAGTACTCCACCTGTGCTAGGTCCAGCATGGCCTGAACCGCGTTGTAATGGTTCAACGCTGGAACCATCCATTTTTATCCTTCCGTGAACAGCTGGATGGTGCACCGGACGCCCTGTGATGTAGAAGTTTATTTTTTCCCGCAGTCCGGGAGGGAAGCCTTTCACGTAGAAGGGCGGCATTCTGTCGTTTTTCGGCGGTCCTATTGTTACCGTCACCGGTTCTGCACCGTACTTCAGAACGGAGAACCGATTGTTGTCGAGCAGCTTCTTCCCGGCTGTCGCACTGTCACTGTTGTCTTCAGGCCTAGACCGTTTCCCGGGATTGCCGGCACTCGCGCCACCGCGTGATTTTTTACCCATGGCTGGATCAGCGAGAGCGTCACTATTCAACGCGAGAAAAAAAAATATGGAAGAACGCAATCGAACGAACGAAGAGAGCGAGAGAAGAAACGTCCACTGTACTGTTCAACAGTCTGGCAGCGAATGATGAGCTGAGGCAGTTTAGTTAGTTTAGTTTAAATGATCTTTATTTTAGTTTAACTTGGACGATTACCATATAAATTTTTACTAAGTGATTTAATTGCTTTCTTCATCTTTAGGTATGGGCAAAATTCAAAATTTGTTTTACAGAATTAGTCCTAGGCTTAGTACACGGTCGACCACCTTGGTGGGATTGGTTTGTTTTGTTTTTAGAATTTGAAGAGAAACTACTTAATACTACTATTTACAGCTTAAAACTAACCTACTCTACTATATACACTTAACCTACTATGTACAAATTGCTTATTAAAGCATGTTCAGAAAGATTGCATTTTTGAATAAATTTAGTTGTCATATCATCAATTTTGGAATCTACTTTGGGAATTTCTGCCTTTTGATGGAGGTCTGCTATTCTTGTGTCGAATGGACGATCTAGGATCATCCTCAACACTCTATTCTGTGCAACCTGGATTTTGTTCCTGTGGGTCTGAGCGCACGATTCCCACACCGGGGCGGCATAGAAGATCGCGGGGGCTATGATCTGTTTGTAAACAGCCAGTTTGTTTTGCCTTGAGAGGCGGGATCTGCGGCAAATGAGTGGATACAAACACCTAACCAAGGCGGAGCACTTAACTAGGGTTTTCTCTATGTGCGAGCGGAACAGGAGCTTCTCATCGAACAACATCCCGAGATAAGTAACATCAGTGGACCACTCGACCCTTGTACCATCCATTATTACGGTAGAGGAGGGAGACGGTTTAAGTTTTAATGATTGTCTGTGAAGGAACATGATCGCTTGGGTTTTCGAGGCGTTGATTTTGATTTTCCACGTGGTGGCATAATCAGTAAAGGTGTCAAGGCATCGTTGGAGCTTGTTCGTTATTTCACGAGGCATCCTACCCTTGACGGCTATCGCGGTGTCATCTGCAAACAGAAAGAACACGCAACCGTCTCCTAGAGGAGGGATGTCCGACGTGTAGATGCTGTAAAGCAGTGGTCCCAGCAGACTCCCTTGCGGAACACCTGCTGGGATCGGAAATTGTCCCGAAAGGGAACTATTCAACGACACCCTGAACGACCTTTGCTGGAGATAGTTACGGGTGATTTTCACAAGGTATGGTGGAAAGTTGGAGTTACAAAGCTTGTATATAAGTCCGTCGTGCCAGACATTGTCAAACGCCTTTTCGACGTCTAACAAGGCCATGGCTGTGGACTTGGATACAGCTTTGTTACTCCGGATGTTATTCATCACCCGCACTAGCTGATGATTGGTGGAATACCCCTTACGGAACCCGAACTGTTCCGGAAGAAGAATGTCATGTTCCTCCACAAACTTGTTTAGTCGGCTGAGGATCAATTTTTCGAACAGCTTGCTCAGCGCTGAGAGCAGGCTAATCGGTCTGTAGCTTGACGGTAGTGAAGGGTCTTTCCCAGGTTTGCGGATCGGGATGATTTTTGCCACCTTGCAGATGCTTGGAAAGTAGTGCAGCTCCAAGCATCTGTTGAGGATGGCAGCCAGCAGCGAGTGCACCCTCGCGCTGAGATTTTTCAACTCTAGGTTGAATATTCCGTCAAACCCGGGAGCCTTCATGTTCGTACTGTGTTTCAGCGCTGAGCAAATTTGTTCCTCTGTAATCCGTTCTTCTGGAGGGACGGCACAAGGGGAGGCATCTAACGTCTGGACGCACTGCACAACCTGGTTCTCGAGTGGACTTGGGATTGTAGAGCCAAGCAAATGCGACTGGGCAATGTGCTCCCCAATTGCATTGGCCTTCTCTTCGTTGGTGATAAGCCGTTCGTCATTGACTCTAAGTGGTGGAATGGGCTTGGGGTGAGACTTCAGCACCTTGGCAACATTCCAGAATGGTCTGGAACGGTCGTCCAGGTTCTGAACGAGCCGCCCGAAACTCTCGTTCCGGATTGAGACCATTCTGGAAGCGATCTGCCGATTCAGATCGACCATTTCGTATTTACGCTGCAGATCCCCAGTCCGCTGAAACTGGCGTCTACGAACATTTCTGAGCCGAATCAAGAGTTTGGTGTGGGAATCAATTGCTTGAAACTTACCCCTCACAGGAACTCGTCGAACGCACTCTTCGTCAGCCACGGATATGGCTTGATGGAGACCCTCCAGGGCCCGGTCGATGTCATCCACTGTGTCGAGCGGTGGGTTGTCGTCGATGTGGCGGTCGACCACGCGTCGAAACTGGACCCAGTTGACTCGATGGTAGTCCTTCCGCTGGCACGGTGCAGGGGCCACGTTGTAGCCCAGCTCGGTCAGCACCGGTTGGTGGTCCGAACTCAGGTCGTTGACGGCAACCGGCTTGGCTAATCTGGTGTTTGCCAAGAACAGGTCCAGCGTCGATGGGTTGCCCGTCGGTGATGTGAAGGTTGGTTCGTCCGGAAACCAGACGGAATAGAGACCATGCTGGGAATGGTCGAATAGCAGGCGGCCGTTCTGGTTCTGCTGGTAGTTCCGCCAGGCCTCGTGCCGGGCGTTCAGGTCCCCTCCGATTACGAAGCGGGCATTGGTGCGGGTTATGATGGCAAGGTCGTTCTTGAACTGCTGTGCTGTACCATTGCTAACGGTACATTGCCGGGGGCAGTAGACAACGATGAACCGGACGTTTCCGGTCGATGTTTCCACCTCAACGCCGACGGCCTCGATGATGGAAGTGCGGTAGTGGGGTAGGGTGCAGTACTTGATGCCTTTCTTGATGATGACCGCGACACCGCCCCCCCTGGAGCTGGTGCGATCAAGCCGGACAATGCTGTGGTCGGGCAGCCAGAAGCTGTCACCGGTCTTGAGGTGGGTCTCGGTGAGAAGGCCCACGTCGATGTCGTGCTTGCGGAGGAAGTCTGCAAGCTCAATGTTTTTCGCCCCTACGGAGCGAGCGTTCCAGTTGGCGATCTATATGGGTTCACGGTCCATAATTAGCGACGAAGGAGATGATAGCTTGGAGCTGTTGTGTTCTTGTTGCGCAGGTGCGCTTGATGATGATGGCCTGGGCCAACAGTGTGACGATCTCATCCGTTGACAGCGGAGAATCGTCTGTAGCTTCACCGGTTGTACCGGCCAATTCCGGAGCAGGGGGATCCGTCGATGGCCCGGAGGCTTGACCGGGTACTGCAGCGGCAGCCAACTGGGCAGCAGCCAACTGTTGGTTGAGCGGGAGCGGCGGCAACACTGGAATTGGCCGTGATTGGACCGGTGATAACGGAGGAAAGTTCTGCGCGTTGTTTTCTGGAACCTTCTTGCGACCGGGCTGGCTGTTGGACGAGGCCTTCTTCCGGATCTCGGCGTATTCGGCCCGCTTCGGACAGGCCTTATTCGTGGCCTTGTGGGCGGCACCGCAGTTGGCGCATGTGGGAGTGGCTTCCTCGATGCTGTCGCAGTTGTCGATCTTGTGGTTTTTGCCGCATTTGATGCAGCGGCTGGCCATGCGGCAATTCCTGGTGCCGTGCCCGAACAATAGGCAGTTCGAGCACTGAGTGACGCCACGGTGGGTGGGTTTATACCGCTCCCACTTCACTACGATGTGGAATAGTGTGCGTGTCGTCTGGAGATCCTTCACGGTTGTGGAGTTCTTCTCCAGATGGACCAGGTAGAGCTGGTCACGATACTTGATGGCCTCGCTGCGGGTCATCTTGTGGACTTCGACCGGCTTGAGGCCGTTCGCCTTAATCTCGTCCATTAAGGTGGTGGTGTCCATGTCGTGTAGCCCGCGCAGCACCACTTTCAGCGGCTTGGTGGCCTCGATGTCGTGGGAGAAGTACTCCAGCTTCATTCTGTCCAAGAGGGCCTGAACTGCGTTGAAGTGTTTTTCGGCCGGGACCATCAGTTTGTAGCCTTCCGTGCACCGTTGAATGGTGCAGCGAAGGCCCTGCTTAATGTAGAAATCCAGCTGCTCCCATAGCCCGGGAGGGAAGCCCTTCACATAGAAGGGTGGCAACTTAACTTTTTTCGGCACCGTCTCAGGGTCCGACTGCGGCTGCGCTCCGTTCTGCAGGGCGGAGAACGGATTGTTGCTCAGCAGCTTTTTTGCTGCTGATACGGTGGCGCTGCTGTCTTCAGGTCTGGGTCGTTTAGTTCCGGGAGGCCCCGGCTGCGGGTTCGCAACGCCTGTCGGGATGGGCAATGGGGTTTTCTTCTGCTTCTTCTGGGCTGGCTCGGTGGTCGCGCCGTCTCCTGGGAGAGTCTGTTTTCCCGGTAAACCGGCACTCGCGTTACCGCGCGATTTCTTACCCATGGCTGGGTCAGCGAGAGCGTCACTACACAACGCGGAGCTAATTCGACTTGCGAACGAACGAACGAAACTAGAGAGAATTCATGAGCTGAGGCACATTAGCAGCGCTGTTTTATAACTTTTCAGATTCAAGCAGCACGATGTGCAACCAAATGGTATTCGATTATCACGACTGAGTTTGGGAAGAACGTTTATTTCATGAAAACAGTGATAAAATTATCACTTTTTATTGGTCCATTTTTCAAACAGTTTTTTTATGAAAAATTGCAACAGCTAACTAAAAGTATTTTCTATCGATTGGTGTATTTGGATTTTAAATTAATCTATAAATGATAAAGTTATAAGCGTTCAAAATCTTACACCTTTTCGTGGCGGTCGCAATTTTAGATTTTCGATTTAACCCCAGTACCTTCCCGTAAGACGTAGTCTACGTCAAAAATCAACCATCATGTATGAACACACGAAGGTCCATTTTTTAAAATCTCAGCCAACATTTTCTAAGAATGTGAATCTCACAAGAACGAGGAAAAGGTCTAGATCACAGAATTTTCTTTATTAGAGATTTGAATAGATTTTTCTCCTTTAGTTTTCTTAAATCTTCGGTTATTATTATTATGGTAGGTTCCGATTCTACACGTTGTAGTTTAATTTTTATACCTGTGATCTAGACATTTTTACCAAGGGGATGAGAATTTAAGGAGGATAGGTGAGTAAAATGTTCGTCAATTTTCCTCATTTTCCAGCAGATTTTAGAGGTTTTTCACAGGAAAACATTAGGCAAATTTACTCATCGCTCCTGAGTTCCGATTATGAGTAAACTTAACTCAAATTTGAGTCGTTCTCATTTGCCGTTCATTGGCAATAAGACCACCCGCACCAGCGTTGCTAAAGCTATTTTAGCAACCTCTAACGCAGAAACCACAGCGGGGGTTGCTACTCAAGTGCGGGAAATAACAATCTGACTCTCGGTGAACAGCGGGTTATCAAATTTTTTAACGCGATAGCGACCGACCCAAGAGTTAGGAAATGTAATTTTTTGTTTTTCATTAGAAAATTATTAAAAATCACTTGCAATGATGATTATATATGAATGAGTTTGAATCTGGGGAGCAGAGACAGCGAAGCGGTTTAGCTAGTCAATTTGTAAAAAAGAATCTAGAACTCCGCGATTTTTTGAAACAACTTGTGATGCTGTTTGGATGAATTTGGATTTGAGACCCAAATGTGCACTCTGGTGGCTATACGGGACAGTCCTCCTGAACATCAGTAAAGCTGGTCTTAGCGTCCCTCGGTGGTACTTTGTTTGGGAGCGAGCTGTCAAATTGTTAGTTTTGTGAGTGAAGTAGTTATTTAGCTTTAAACCTTGATTTAATAATCAAAGTAAATGAGTTTTTTTTTTATCTAGTTCGTTTATTTGTAAGGCTCAGTCGCGTTAGCTTTACAGAGCCAATAATTCGCTGTTCTCTTTTTGTAGCAAAATTCTCTTAATTCTATGTCTAGTAGGAGTTGGGCCGAATACTCGCGTCTTACTTGAGGCTAGATAGGTACATTGTCGAAGGATAGGATCAGGGGAGGAGCTTGGGGTAATTTTTCATTATCTCATCAGAGCGTTGTCGCCAGTATGAACGGTAGAGTGGTTCTAGATTCGGCTGGAGTTCGACCGGCTATGGTGGGTGACCAGTGGGTGACGATGAGACTCATCAAGACAAGGGACAAGACAAACAACTAAACTAATAAAGAGATACAAAAGACAATCAAATTAGGTAAATGAGATTGAAACAATATCAAATCAAAGGAAATTCATTTATGTAACATCACCACAAAGGATTACTAAAAATTCGCGGAGCTTTGACATATTTTGTTTTCAGGGTTATTCTGCGTGGCGAATGAGGTGAGGTGACTCGAGTCACTCGAGTCACCCGATTCCATCTGGCGAGTGAGGTGAGAAAAGTCACTTGGAATGAACCCGATGAACTCTCACCTTATTCTCACAGTTGTATTTCGGTGACAAAAGTCGTACTGAAGGGACGATTTTAAGTGACAAGAGTCGTAACCTCCGCTGCTGTCGACTGGATGGAAAACCTTGGAGTTATATAAGCGATGGTTGCGGTTTTCGGTAAATAAATTCTTCTAAATTTGTTTCAATCAAATTTTTGATTGTTTCCAGCCAATATGGGTATTTTTAGAATTGTAGGGACCGGAAATCGATGTCTGACGCCATTTTGAATTCAATATGGCGGCTTCCGGTGGGAGAAAAACTGAGAATTACTGCCAAATTACACATAGTCGAGTATTTTTGGAATATTGGTGACGTGTAGGGTTCAGAAATCGATGTCTGAGGCTATTTTGAAATTTAAGATGGTGGCTTCCGGTTGGAGAAAGACTAGAAAATTCTGTCAAATACTCCACAATATGCGAGGGGGCGACTCTATCTACGATGTGGGAAAAATTGTATTTTGCTGCGCGCACCCTGAGTAGATAGAAAAAGATTGATGACGATTCTGAAAATTTCTTGTAAAAAGATGATGCGCGATGCAAATAAATGCGAGCATTGAAAGAAATTTTTTTGAAGATTGATTCACTAGTGTGAGATATGTTGAGCATCTAGAATTGCGATTTAGATGTGTCGCCTCCTCGACAATATGGGTATTTTTGGAATCGCGATGACGTGTAGAGTTTGGAAATCCATATCTGACGCCTTTTTAAAATCCAAATGGTGGTTTCCAGTTAGAGAAAAATATAAAAATACTGTAAAATATCCCTCAATATGGGTATTTTTGGAACGTGTTGATATATAGAGACCGGAAATTCATGTCTGACGCTTTGTTGAAATCCAAGATGGTGGCTTCCGGTAGAAGAAAAACTTGGAAACACTGTCAAATACACCACAATATGCGTATTTTTGGAATCGGGGTGACATGTAGGGTCCGGAACCATGTCTGATGCTATTTTTAAATTCAATATGTGGCTTCCGGTTACAAAAAACCAGAAAATACAGGCAGATTTTTCGTCCGTCAACATTGTTCTGATGGCTTGAATTTACAGGCTTCGGTCTAGCTTCAAATGTTCGTATTCGTGTCGCCGATATCAGGTACCAGAATTCAGAGCTGAAATATTTCAAGCACACATGTATGGAATTGTCTGCTATGGTAAAGGGCCATTTATGCATAATTTTGTGGCTTGTATGGTGTGGCGGAATTTTTCATACATTGTCGGTTTGTATCAACAGTGTTTTGATGAAAGCATGGTGAACGTAATAGAGTTCTGGAGTCGAAATTTATTTGAAAATGAATGATACAACAAAGTGTAATGGGACGCGTGATCGAGAGTATTAACATAGCTTCAAAAACGAGATTAGACATGCCCGTTGCAAATTTATGTACATAAACGTTCATTAGTTTTCATACAGCCAACGTCATAACACAGACAAACAGACAAACATCTGCTATATCTTTCATCGAACACGTATTTAACGGTCAACTTATGTTTTTCGAAGTTAATAGTAACGGTGCTTGAGGCGCTCATAATCATTTCCCTTGCGTTTCACGTATACACACTACCGCCATCTGTTTTGTGCACTGCCCGTGATAGTTTACTGCAACATGCATTTAAAATTTTGCGAAATCACTGCATTTGATGTTCAAGCTTCTTTTTTTTTCAATGATTCGTTGCTAATGAGTTGCCGAGAAAAGTTCTTCGAAACTACGGGAGGAAGCCCAAGAACCTCCCAGGAGAAATTGGAAGAATATGGCGGTCGAAGGTGTAAGGAAGTCAAAAGAAACCGCAATTTTCATTATTTTTGTTGTAAAAGTTCAAGTTCAAATGAAATTTATAACTGGAACCACGTTTTCCGCTCGGATGTCACCCCTCTAAGAGTGACACCCGGGGTGGACAAAATTTAAATATGTTGGGATCTCGCCCCAACAAGCATACAATTTTTATTTCAATCAATAAACGGCAAGAATTAATTCAGTCATGTGTAAAATAAAACTACTGAATAGTGCAGGTTAAAGCAAACTAGTCCTATTCAGTCATCAAGCATATGAAGAACAGTGAACACAAAAATGTTTGTGCATGTATACTGCAGTATATTTACAAAATCTCAAGATTCATGCGTTCATGCTTTTTAATAACGTTATGTCACTAAACCGACAGGCAATTTACACATTTCCATGGACCGTCTTGGGCAAAGGACTTGTAAACATAAGAAAAATCTCATCAAGACATGCAGGTTTAAAAAACCTGTTTAAAATACTGAATTGCTAAGGCAGGAACAATGTGAAAACACTAAGATATATATCATAACAATTAAGGCTGGTAAGTTACTTTAGTAACTGGGGCAACTAGGTTAAAATGAAATGTAATTTATTTTGAATTTCATTTTCATTTTCATTTTATGATGTACAAGGGGGTCAGGGGCCATGTCACCGGTGTGAATATTCACACCATCCATAATACACCAGGGAAGGGGAGAGGAGTGAGCAACACAGCATCTTTACCCATGGGGGTTAAAAAAGTTCTGCGAGGTACACTTATGGTGAACCAGCGGCTCAGGGATTGTAGAAAGAAAAAGGGTTGGGTAGGTTTAAAATGCAGAAATAGATGCCGTCACGATTGAATGCGCATGTTTAAACAACGTTGATCCAGGTACCTATCATATAAATTTGCATATAATCTAGTTATGATTATTGTCAATAATACTTACATTTCGATAAAGATGGTGCTGCCTACTTTACCTGTTATGTGATACTTATCATCACAGAGTCCAACCTTGAATCGCAGACCAGGTCCACTAACAAAACACTCGTTCCGAGAAGGGTTTATGGTCTTCTTCTTCTTCTTCTTCTTCTTCTTCTTCTTCTTCTTCTTCTTCTTCTTCTTCTTCTTCTTCTTCTTCTTCTTCTTCTTCAGGTTCGCTCACCACCCGGAATGAAGGCTCGGTGCGGTTAGTAATATCAAACAGTGTTACATGCAAACGAAAAAACGAAAAAGAGATACAACCAGGATTAGTTTTTTAAAGTAATAGTTTCATCTGAATACCCGACTAACCATATCTCAGTGACATTGTACCACTCTGAACCCACACCTAAAGCTATTTTGTGATTATATGGTTACTTTGGTATTCACATGAAATGTTGTGCAAGTACCAGAGGTTCAACAACGCCCAACTATGGACAGCTCAATGTTAATACCATTTAATCTTTGAATCAGCTTACAGCAACATGATAATCTACTAAGAAACATCTAAGAATGTATAGAGATAAAGTTCAAAAATACAGTTTTAACTGATGGTACTTTATAAACTTCAAACTGTCCAATATTGGACCCTGCCAACACACGGCGCCTGCACGGCAATGTGGGTCGTCAGAATGGTTCATCGGTTGCGAAGTGAAGTACTGAAGCGATACATTTCTCAATGTTTCAACGTTATCCTAACGTAAACTTAATATTATCACCTACACGGTGTTTCGCAAAAACCCATTAATGGGTATAAAAACACCCATTTCCGCTAAAAGTGCCCCTCTTCATTTAATGGGTAAACTATGGTTTACTCATTAATGGGTAAAAGGGGGATCTGTCAATAAATGGGTGTTTTTTACCCATCTTCTTAAATTGTGTTTTTCGTAAAATGGGTAAAAAAATACCCATTGCTTCAAATGGAGGATGCTGGTGCTGGGTTATTTGTCCTCGTTGATATAAAAAACTTTCAAATATTTACATTGAAAATAAATGCAGTTGTAGCGAAAAAAAAATATTACACGAGATATTACAATACCATATTGGATAAAACTCAATAGACTTATCCGTAAGCCTCTCCAATGTTTCGGAATCTAACCTTTTCCGGAGATCGTCCATTTTTGCTAAAAAAAAAGCGGACAGAAACTGTTTGCATTCCTTAATGGTCGGTAACGGAATGAGACGATAAAATTTCGAAGTGTTTTTTCACCCATTAGTGGGTAAAAAATATACCCATTATGCAATATGAACTGATTCATAAAATGGGTATTTTTTCACCCATTTTATGATTTCCAAATTCCCCCATTTTTTGACAGCTGCATACATGTTTTGAAAATGGGTATTTTTTTTACCCATAAATGGGTTTTCAAGAAACACCGTGTATATGCCTGTCCACGCCCGAAACCCATCCACCACACAAAATCATATAAAAATTTGTTCTGTATGGCAAACACGTCCAAACATAAACGAGAATATGGGTGTATATCTTCACTGTAACAACTACGGGTAATCATCGAAAATACTTGCATTTTACTCAGGCACTTTTGAGCAAACTGCAATCACTCTCTCATACTCGAAATGTGCCACGACCAAATTGGCACAACGACGCCCTATACGCTCTCTGACCAAAGCGCAGGGTAAAATGTAATTTATTTTGAATTTGGAACAATACAGAGTTAAAAAAGATCTCGTTGCATACTACTGAAATGAGTGTCGGAATTGAAAAATTACCTTAGTCTTCCTTCCTCTTCTTCGATTCGATGCTCCAAGCCTAGAACAGTTTGATAGTACTCATCATTTAGTTTACAGATTTGAAATTACTTGACTGAAGTTGGAATTCTGTAATGAAAAAAATATATTAATACCTGTCCTTAGAAATTACTCACACACAGTGATGTCAAAAAATCGCTTCTAGCGATCAATGAATACGCACACACCTGCTACAAGATTTTTTGGCATCATCATAAGCTAACGATGATCTCTGTCTCTAAACACTAATACGCAGAGAGCATTTCGAAAAGTGAGTTACCAAGATCTCCAGAGAGCAAGACGATAACAACATCATTGCTGTGTGCACTCACGATACATTGCTTATACTACGCAAGGCTTGTTGTGAGTGCACGCTACAAACTAAAGATCTCAATGCGTACAGCTGAGTACAAGAAGTTGTTCGGATTATGTACAACTGATGAACAACCGTGATCAGATCATGATCATTGCCATAATGATCGTGATTTTGTTTTTGCTTTTTTTCAGTCTGTGAATTAGAAAAGATGCATGTATTTGCGTTGGCGGCATTGGTCCTTTCGGTGGAGTGAAAAAGAAAGGAACAGTTCACCGTGTTGACAGAACTATCCGATGAACTACTGAGCCAAATGTGCGCTATTTACAGGTGAGGTGCAAGGAAGCTAGTCGACTCTTTCATTCTCATCGCGTTCTAATACAGCAACAGACGTGACGTAGCGCATTCGAAACCGAGAGATTGAAAGAGTCGACTTGTTTGCATCCTCCTCACCTATAGAAACCGCACATCGCCCCGTTTCAGCCTTCGTGTTAAAAGTTAGGGTAGGATGGTTCAAACGCACCCCTGGGGTAAAATGGCCCTGCGCTGTTTTTCATAGCTTTCCGATTGTCAATTCATGAATTTAACAATCAGCATTGCTAGTTCAGTGCTTGAACTAACATTCTGGCACATGATATTTCCAGAATTAGTAATGGGAAAGCAACGGAAACCCGCACGGCTCCATTTTACCCCGGGGGTGCACAATAGAATGTTCTCCCCTACCGATGGTCAGCACCTATCTGCTGATGCTTGCTTATAGCGAATTTGTTCATTTTACCGTTCCACCTGGATTGGGTATCAAGTTAGGGTCAGCTTTTTTTCTAGCAAACGTCAGTTTGATCGTTTATTGTTATAACCTGACACTGGTCGACTTTGGCGTTGAAAAAAAGTTCGGGTTTGCACTGGGTTAGAACTGGTACCAACCTGGGAATAAACAAATTCGCTATTGCTCTGTAATCCCAAACTGCCAAAGCATGCTACTCACAGAGAGACACTCACTCTCGTCTCGTGAAATAAGCACATGTTGCGATTTGTGGATATAATGAGCGAAAAGGGTAACTCACTTCTCTGAGCTTGACTCAGTATAACAATGTATTTGTTATTTGTGAGTTGCCTACGCAACAACGTATTTTCAAGGTGCAAGAGGACTAATCGTTGGTCGCATTTTGTACAGATCACGATCTGTACAGTTTACGACAAACTGGAAATCGGATCATGCTCGCACATTATTTTTTCAACATACTTCACGAAAAATTTTCAATTTCTCTCCTGAAAGACGTGATTTTTCAACATATAATGCCATCTTCTGGCGGACAAGATCCATGATTTTCTGATATTCTAGCGATAGGAAGGTCATCGATATCGCCAACGTAGTCTCAATTATATCCGTCTCGCCGTACCATTTGTAGGCGAAAAGAGTGCCATCCGTGCCGATTCTAAAGAAATTCCGGCAGTCGTAGGTTATAATACCTTTTCAGGGCCCAGAATTCATTCAAATCACGGAAATCTCCTTTGGTACGGTTCACTCGAAAAGATGGAAACTGATGTGCATGGAATCGGATCCTCATACATCGCACATCCAAATTTCGTCATTTGGCGTATTGAAAATTCACTTCTTTCTTGATTAGACCCATCAACTCGCTATGAAGGGGCTTATTGCCAATCCTGTACTCCATCATTGGTTCTATATGCACCATCCGGGAGATCAGCCAGCTCATCGTCTCGCAAAACCAGATCCTTATGAATGCATCAATTCATACCGCAAGCGGTTGTGTCGCCGATATCCGGTAGAATTCAGAGCTGAAATATTTGAAGCACACATGAATGGAATGGTCTGCTTTTTTTTTTTTTTTTTTTTTAAATGATCTTTATTTTAGTTTAACTTGGACGATTACCATATAAATTTTTACTAAGTGATTTAATTGCTTTCTTCATCTTTAGGTATGGGCAAAATTTAAAATTTGTTTTACAGGATTAGTCCTAGACTTAGTACACGGTCGACCACCTTGGTGGGATTGGTTTGTTTTGTTTTTAGAATTTGAAGAGAAACTACTTAATACTACTATTTACAGCTTAAAACTAACCTACTCTACTATATACACTTAACCTACTATGTACAAATTGCTTATTAAAGCATGTTCAGAAAGATTGCATTTTTGAATAAATTTAGTTGTCATATCATCAATTTTGGAATCTACTTTGGGAATTTCTGCCTCTTGATGGAGGTCTGCTATTCTTGTGTCGAATGGACGATCTAGGATCATCCTCAACACTCTATTCTGTGCAACCTGGATTTTGTTCCTGTGGGTCTGAGCGCACGATTCCCACACCGGGGCGGCATAGAAGATCGCGGGGGCTATGATCTGTTTGTAAACAGCCAGTTTGTTTTGCCTTGAGAGGCGGGATCTGCGGAAAATGAGCGGATACAAACACCTAACCAAGGCGGAGCACTTAACTAGGGTTTTCTCTATGTGCGAGCGGAACAGGAGCTTCTCATCGAACAACATCCCGAGATAAGTAACATCAGTGGACCACTCGACCCTTGTACCATCCATTATTACGGTACAGGATGGAATGGTCTGCTATGATAAAGGGCCATTTATGCATAATGTTGCGGTTTGTATGGTGTAGCGGGATTTTTCATACATTGTCGGTTTGTATTAACAGTGTTTTGACGAAAGCATGGTGAACGTAATAGAGTTCTGGATTCTGGATTAATTTGAAAATGAATGATACAACAAAATGTAACGAGACGCGTGGTAGAGAGTATTAACATAGCTTCAAAAATGTGACCCGTTGTAGATTTATGAACTTAAATTTTCATTAGTTTTCATACAGCCAACGTCATAACACAGAAAAACAGGCCAATTTAAGTTTTTCGAAGTTAATAGTATCGCTGCTTGAGGCGCTAATAATCATTTCCCTTGCGTTTGACTTATACACACTACCGCCATCTGTTTTGTACTCTGCCCGTGATAGTTTACTGCAACATGCATTTAAACTTTTGCGAAATCTCTGGATTTGATGTTCAAGCTTCTTTTTTCAATGATTCGTTGCTAATGAGTTGCCGAGAAAAGTTCTTCGAAACTACGGGAGGAAACACAAGAACCTCCCAGGAGAAGTGAGGAGAATATGGCGGTTGAAGGTGTAAAACACGTCCAGCAACATTTAAGTATTAGGAAGTCATAAGAAACTTCGCAATTTTCATTATTTTTGTTGTAAAAGTTAAAGTTCACATGAAATTTATAATTGAAATCACCTGACTCTCTCATACATTCAGACCGCAAGCAGCCTACCCGTTCCACATTTTTTAGTTCATACTGCGTCGTGAAAAAAAAATGACATTTCAATCAAGAAGAAAAAATACATGCCTACTTTGACCAAAAAATCCGATTTTCACGAATTTCCCCTACTGCGCATCATCTTTCAGTCACTACCATAGCAACACCAGCGCAACAAAATTTCATATGCCTAGAGCCTATATAAGTACGGCTGCTGCTAACAATCGTCAAGAGGCTTCTGAGGTGGTTATCAAGCGGACGTGTTTTGAATTGCTCTTCATCCCATTTATTTGTGCTAGTCAACATGTTTGCTAAAAATGTGAAAAATGGCCGTGATGCCGGGAATAACCGGTCCGGTCGGAATGTAGGTACATCGAAGTCTTTGCCGGCTTTCATGCGTCCCGACCCGGATGGCGAGCTTGCGGCTACGTATAACCGCATCAAGGCGGCATATACAAAGCCCAAGCTGTCAAAAGGGCGGGACCGCTGGGAAATGCTGAAAAGACTACCTGTGACCAACGAATATGAAAACGTTAGGTCACCGGTCGCAGACTACATCCGCCGGCCATTTGTAGCATCGTCTAGCAAACTGCTGATTGGTGAGGGTTTTGGGACGGAAGTTGCAAAAATCCGCAAAGATACTACCCCAGATGCCTCAACCCCGGGTTTTGTTAAGGAAGTTTTAGGTAAAGATAATGAGGTATTAGAATTGGCGAATTATAATGAATTAGGAGATAGGGAACCACTAAATTTATGTCAGGGTTTTAAGTGTAGTTTTACAGACATAGATTCGATATTGACTGCAGGGCTAGCCGAGGTACAGTGCTGTAAGACGACGTTAGCAGTCTTCGAAACATATGCCAAAACACAATTTGACATTTTGGAACGTCTGACTTATACAGCGAGTACTGCCAACTCATCTACACAGACAAAAACTCCCAAATTGCAACGTTCCCAGATGAATCTGGTTTACGCTGGATTATGGGAGAGCTGTACCTCGAGACAACATCGAAGTGTACAAACCGAGGATGAAAATTTGACGTTTTCAATGCAGCCTACTTCGATGCTGCTTACAAATTCTAGTGGCCAAAAACCAACTTGGGTAAAAACGTTGTTGGGCTGGAAACCTGTTGGCTTAGTTTTCATGGTTTCGGCCGTTTTCCTCGGTTTAATGGAAATTCAAAATCTTTTCTAACAGTTTGGCCTTGTTTTTGTGTGATTAGATCGAGCTTACTAGTGGCCCAACGAATTTCATCCAAATCTTTTAGCTTCTCCGAGGTCTTCTGAAGAGTATAGGTGTTGTAGCCGGGTACGTACGAATACTTTGAGCTACCACCTTTTCTCTGAAGATTCCTCGGAACCCATCAACACTTAATAGGGACCATTTGGCGAACGAAATTCATTTAGGGACCATGCTTGGATGGGTATACCAATTCTACCCTATTGAAAGTGCCTTCCAAGTAATTTCGGTTCATTGTTCGATCTGATTCTTCCTGGATAATATTATGAACAAGGATTGCCGCTATATCTAGTTAAGGTTTCATACCATTCTAACTATATACATTAGTTTCAAATATATCCATGTAATTTGAATGTTTATTTTAAGTTACAAAAACAAACTTCGCTTGAGCTTATTGACAAAACCGTCAACCTAATCACGGTAGTTTAACGCTACCGTCCTGGTGCACGTAACTTATACGTGTAAAAAAGGATGGACGAAGGTCTGAGGTCATACCTTTCAAACAAATAACTATACCCAGATTGGAGATGTGCGTATCACCTTTGGCTGTTGCGCTGTAATAGTAGATAAAGACGTACCTTCGCTAATGAAGATCCCGATTACATAAGTGGTGCTCTGGTTTGGCAGTCAACATTGTTCTGGTGGCTTGAATTCACAGGCTTCGGTCCAGCTTCAAATAGTCGTATTCGTGTCGCCGATATCAGGTACCAGAATTCAGAGCTGAAATATTTGAAGCACACATGAATGAAATGGTCTGCTATGGTAAAGGGCCATTTATGCATAATTTTGTGGCTTGTATGGTGTAGCGGGATTTTTCATACATTGTCGGTTTGTATTAAAAGTGTTTTGACGAAAGCATGGTGAACGTAATAGAGTTCTGGATTCTGGATTAATTTGAAAATTAATGATACAACAAAATGTAATGGGAAGCGTGATCGAGAGTATTAACTAAGCTTCAAAAATGTAACCCGTTGTAGATTTATGAACTTAAATTTTCATTAGTTTTCATACAGCCAACGTCATAACACAGAAAAACAGGCCAATTTAAGTGTTTCGAAGTTAATAGTATCGCTGCTTGAGGCGCTCATAATCAATTCCCTTGCGTTTGACGTATACACACTACCGCCATCTGTTTTGTGCACTGCCCGTGATAGTTTACTGCAACATGCATTTAAAATTTTGCGAAATCACTGCATTTGATGTTCAAGCTTCTTTTTTTTTCAATGATTCGTTGCTAATGAGTTGCCGAGAAAAGTTCTTCGAAACTACGGGAGGAAGCCCAAGAACCTCCCAGGAGAAATTGGAAGAATATGGCGGTCGAAGGTGTAAAACAATTCCAGCAACATTTAAGTATTAGGAAGCCAAAACAAACTTGGCAATTTTCATTATTTTTGTTGTAAAAGTTAAAGTTCACATGAAATTTATAATTGGGACCACATTTTCCTCTCGGATGTCACCCTAAGAGTGACACCCAATGTGGACCCCCTCTCGCCTCAACAAGCACGCCATTGGTTCAGCATACAATTTTTATTTCAATCCCTCAGCCCTTTACGGCAAAAATGAATTCAGTCATGTGTAAAATTAGTTATTTCTTATTTTGTGAAGCATTGCAATTAGAATCTGTAGGAGTGAGATGAGTACAGCGAATCATCCCCGAAGAGATATAAGTGTGTAGAGTTAAATTCAATATTTTTGACAACACTGTTTTCTATTTCCGTTTCAATCATTAAAGTGAACTCGATACGAATCGAACGTGTTTTTCTGTTTTCTCCGAGTATCCGCAAGTTATTCTCGAGTGGTTCCTTTTTCTTCTGCTTTGGTCGCGTTCTGCGTGTCTCTGCTGTCCTGTTGGTCCATCAGGTTATGGGCCCAGGTACCGGAGGAAGAGTTAGAGTGTGTTTTGTCGAGAAAATTCGTGTTCCGGGAGGCATCGCCGGTGCCCTTCTGAAGAAAAGTTTTGGTTCGGAGAAAACAAGATGGCCGACTCATTGAAAGTGATGTTCCCCAAGCTCAGCAGCGGAAACTATGTGTCATGGAAGTTCCGCATGAAATCGTTGTTGGAACGCGAAGAGCTATGGGAGGTTGTTGAACAACCGAAGCCTTTAGAGGCAAGTGAAGAGTATCCACAGTGGAAGAAATGTGACATCAAAGCTCGCGCGACAATTGCTCTATTTATCGATGACAGCCAGCTTCGTTTCGTGAAGAAAGCTGAGACCTCGCGGGATATGTGGCAAAATCTGAAAAGCTATCACGAGAAGGCCACTATCGGCACTCAAGCAATGCTGTTGCAGCAGTTGTGTGCAATTAATTTGCGTGAAGGTGGTGACGTTGAAAAACACCTTGAAGAGGTCGAAAATTTGGTCGAGCGGCTTGATAGTGCAGGTGTCGAGTTGAATGAGCAGCTGAGAGTTATTATGATGCTGCGCAGTTTGCCCTCGTCCTTCAGCAGTTTTGTCACTTCGCTGAATCCAATAAGAAGTCGGCTCCGGAACAGCAAGCCAAGCAAGTGCAAGTGGACAGAGCTGAAAAATCAAAGCCGGTTGCGGCGGATGATACCGTTTGTGGTGCCGTGTGTTTTGTGGCTGGAGGCTCTATTCCGGGTGCTTGGATGATCGATAGTGGATGCACCTGCCACATGACAAACGGCCGGCAGTTTTTCGCGGAGTTCAAAAGTGGCGTAGTAGTTGAGGTGACTTTGGCAAACGGGTCGAAAACCAAATCCTCTGGATGCGGAAGTGGTGTTGTCATGGGCGTAAATGGCACTGGTCAGCGTATTGCAATCACGCTGGAAAATGTGTTGTATGTTCCCGCATTGGAAGGAGGTTTGATTTCTGTGCGAAAGTTAGCAGCAAAGGGTTTCTCAGTGTTGTTCAACGAGAAAAGCTGTGAGATCAAAAATGTTCATGGCAATGTTATTGCTGTCGGTGAACTAATCGGGTGTCAGTATAAGCTCAAGCTGGCAGAGCAGTGTTTGGTGGCTGTTAGCGGAAACCACACGAAACGGTGCCAGCACACATGGCATCGCCGTTTTGGCCATCGGGATATGCACGTGGTACAAGAGATGCAGTCGAAAATGCTGGTTAGCGAATTGGAAGTGAAGGATTGCGGCGAGCGCATCGTGTGTGAATGCTGTTATAAAGGTAAATTAGCACGTAAGCCATTTCCCTCTCTAACAGAACGGAAGTCGAAACAGGCCATGGATCTCATACACAGTGATCTGTGTGGTCCAATGGAGAACGCGACTCCGAGCGGTAATAGGTATTTCATTACCCTGATAGATGATTATACCCGTTTTTGTGCAGTGTTTCTCCTCAAAACGAAGAATGAGGCAGAGCAAAGGATCAGAGAATATATTCGGTGGACCGAATCGAATGAAAATGACTTTTACGGATTTGACGATAACCCTGTTGAGGACAATGGAGACAATGAAGTGTTAAACAGAGCGTGCCGCCAAAATCGTGGTGTATTGCCGAAGAGATACGAAGACTTTGTGGTAGGGCAAGTGACTCTTGATGAAGATCCTTGTGACTTTCAGGAGGCAATAGTGATCCCTGAGTGGAAGTGTGCTATGATCGAAGAGATGAAGGCTCATGCCGAGAACAAAACCTGGGAGCTTGTGCGACTACCTGCCGGGAAGAAACTTATTGGTGCAAAATGGGTTTATAAACTGAAACGTGACGATACGGGTAAAGTAGTCAAGCATAAAGCTCGCATAGTGGCGCAAGGGTACACTCAATCACCTGGAGTGGATTATGCGGAGGTGTTCGCCCCAGTGACGCGGCAAACGACGTTGCGCGTACTGTTGGCAGTCGCCGGACAGCAGCGGTTGGAGCTAAAACAATACGATGTGAAAACTGCTTACCTTAACGGTACAATTGAGGAGGAGTTGTACATGAGCCAACCTCCAGGCTTCGTAGAAAAGGAGAAGGAAGGCTTTGTGTGCAGACTCCTGAAGAGCATTTACGGATTACGTCAATCTGCGAGGTGCTGGCATAAGGTGCTACATGCTGCACTCCTTGAGCTGAAGTTCGAACCATGCGAGACGGATGCGTGTCTGTATATACGCCGTGAAGAGTGTGTAGTATATTTGCTGGTATATATAGACGACTTGATTATCGGATGCACCAATGAGGAGGAGATCGACAGAGTATTCGAGAGCCTGCGCCAAAGATTTGGCATGACGGCGCTTGGTACAGTTCGGCACTTCCTAGGGTACGAAAAAGAGAAAGAAGATGGATGTTACACGCTCAGACTGACACCGTACATCGAAAGCTTGATCCGGAAGTTCAACATGGAGAATGCACGACCTGTGAAGACCCCCATGGATACGGGATATACTTTGGAGAATCCTGACAGCAAGCAATTAGATGACCCGTCGTTGTTTCGAAGCTTGGTTGGAGGGCTATTGTATCTGGCCGTCAATGCCAGACCTGACTTGTCACTGTGTGTCGGGCTTCTAGGTAGAAAAGTTAGTCAGCCGAACAACATGGATTGGTCAGCGGCAAAGCGCGTTCTGCAGTATCTAAACACAACAAAGGGATGGAAGCTCCGGTATGGTTCAAAGGAAAACTGGACACTGGTTGGATATACTGATTCAGACTGGGCTGGTGATCGGCAGACCAGACGGTCGACTACTGGTTTCGTTTTCTTTTACGGTAGCGGTCCGGTCAGCTGGGTGAGCAAGGGTTGCTTTGTCATCTCTTGAGGCGGAATACAACGCGCTCACCTTGGCCTGCCAGGAAGTGGTATGGTTGAGGCGACTTCTGAACGAGCTTGGACATCCGCAAAACGAACCGACGACAATTTTCGAGGATAACCAAGGATGTCTTAGTTTCGCCAAGGCGGAGAGGTCTAGTGGTCGAGTAAAGCATATCGACACCAAACGACATTTTGTACGGGAATTGTGTGAGCAGAATATCGTGAAGCTTGTGTACTGCCCCACCAACGAAATGGTCGCCGATGCTTTAACGAAGCCTGCTGGACCTACTATGTTGCAGAAGTTTGTTAACTGCATCGGTTTGCAGCCGTAAGTCGATTCAGCATTCATCTAGGAGGAGTGTAGGAGTGAGATGAGTACAGCGAATCATCCCCCGAAGAGATATAAGTGTGTAGAGTTAAATTCAATATTTTTGACAACACTGTTTTCTATTTCCGTTTCAATCATTAAAGTGAACTCGATACGAATCGAACGTGTTTTTCTGTTTTCTCCGAGTATCCGCAAGTTTTTCTCGAGTGGTTCCTTTTTCTTCTGCTTCGGTCGCGTTCTGCGTGTCTCTGCTGTCCTGTTGGTCCATCAGAATCAACAAACAAATTGCAAACTACTGAATAGTGCAGGTTAAAGGAAACTAGTCTTATTCAGTCATCAAGCATATGAAGTACAGTGAACACAAACAGTATATTTACAAAATCTCAAGGTTCATGCGTTCTTGCTTTTTAATAACGTTATGTCACTTAAACTGACGGGCAATTTACACATTTCGATGAACCGTCTTGGTCAAATGATTTGGAAACATTAGGAAAATCTCATTGCATATTACTGAATTGAAAAATTACCTCAGTCTTGCTTCCTCTTCTTCAATTCGATGCTCCAAGTCTAGAACAGTCTGATTTAGTTTACTTATCCGAAATTACTTGATTGAAGTCGGGATTCTGCAATGAAAAATTATATTAATACCTGTCCTTAGGAGTTACTCACACATTATTTTTTCAACATACTTCACGAAAAATTTTCAATGTGTCTCTCCAGAAAGACGTGTTTTTTCGACATCTAAAGCCATCGATCCATGTTGATCTCCAGTTATGACTTCCTGTCGGCAGTTATTCTTTCGTCCAAAATTAAATCTTCCATTGCGAATTGCTGCGACTCAGGCAAAGCGGTGTCGATGATTTCATTTTTCTTATTGTTCAGCAGGTTTGTTTGATTTTCTGATGTTCAAGCGATAGGGCGATAGTTTTCAAAGAATTCATTCAAATCACGGAAATCTCCTTTGGTCGGATCCTCATATATCGCACATCCAGATTTCGTCATTTCGTGTATTGAAAATGTAGATTTGGTTTCTATTTTTTCGGTTTTGGGTATGAGAAAAGGTAGAAGCACTGAAGTCATGGTCAATTTAGAACTGGATATTCGCTGTGATTTAACCTTTGCGCCCTTGTTGGAAATATTGAAAAATAGTGTTTACTTTCAATAACTGGTTACCCTGGAGATGCTGGACAACATTATGAAAGTGGGGATTTATGAATTATTCAAAACCTACTCTTCAACTCATAAAGGCGTAGTTAGGTGTCAATTCAGAGAAGATGCATTTTTTTGTGCGTCATTAGGCTCGTTGGCACTGCAGGAATACGCATTCGATTTTTTTTTAAATTATTATAAGAATTGTAAATAAGGATATAGTTTTTCTCAATCTTCTGTTGGATTTTTTTTTTCATAACTAAAGAATGTATAGCAAAAGTTAGTCAGCATTAGTAATCCTATTTACAGAGATAAGTGGAAATATTATCAGACGATTTGGGAACGTGATTTGTTTTGTTTACAAAAGCTGCAAACACTTACCGTGGAGCAAACTGTGTGAGCTTTCTGCGTGACTTTATCATTGTCTACGCTACGAGTTTGTAAAACATTTTTTTAATGCGGAATGACACTGGACTTATAGAATTTGACCAAATAATTTCCTTTCTCTATCAGTTATCATTGCACGTGCATGTTGATCTGCACGACTCAAAGTACCTACCTTAAATAGAAGGTAACTTATATCAGAGTTTTCGCACACATTCTCAGTGGTCTGGGCACCAACACATGTATGTTAGTTATGAAATTTTCATCATGTTGCATGGAATTATTTAAGTTTTTATTAATGTCCAGAGCTTTGAGCTATATTCCTGGTCCACTTAGTCGTTCGTCCCGTTACGACGATGAGTATGTCGTCATTATAAACGATTACGTGTACGTTCTTGGGCTATCGGCTGAATACCCCGTTCATTGCCACCAGGAATAGCGTTACTGCTATGACGGACCCCTGAGGCACTCCAGTTTCTTCGGGGAACGGATCCGAGCGAGTGTTCCAGACCTTCCAGGCCCCAGTCGATGAGCTGCCTGATAACACCAGGTGTCCATGTCCTGTTGAACGCCTTTAAATATCAAGGGAGACTAACTTCGCATGGTGACCGTTGTCCTGGGCTTCCTTAAGTACATTCCCGGAATGTGCCGTCACTCCGATTTCAAAAATACCCATATTGAGGGGTATTGGACAGAATTTCCAAGTTTTTCTCTAACGGAAAGCCACCATATTGAATTCAAAATATCGTCAGTCATGGATTTCCGGTCTCTACACATCACCACGATTGCAAAAATACCCATATTGAGGGGTATTTCATAGTATTTTTCAATTTTTAATATTTTTCTTGAATTAAAAAAAGGCATTAGTTTCCGGTCCCTACATGTCACCAAGATTCCTTAAATACTCATAAGGTGGTGTATTTGACATAATATCCCAGTTTTTATTCAAACGGAAGCCGCCTTCTTGGAGTACTATGACGAGCACCTCAACGGTGAAGCAGCAGAAAACGAAGGTGGCACGGCAACAGACCTTGGAACACGCGCAGAAGACGACAGGCTACCGGCCCCTGATCTTCAAGAAGTTGAGGAGGAGATCGGTCGACTGAAGAACAACAAAGCAACTGTTGTAGATCAACTACCAAGTGAGCTATTGAAATACGGTGGTGAAGCACTGGCTAGAGCGCTGCACTGGGTAATTGCCAAGATTCGGGATGAGGAGATATTACCGGAGGAGTGGATGGAAGGTGTCGTATGTCCAATCTACAAAAAGGGTGACAAGTTGGATTGCTGCAACTACCGCGCGATCACACTGCTGAGCGCCGCCTACAAGGTACTCTCCCAAATTCTATGCCGCCGTCTGTATCCATATGCAAGAGAGTTCGTGGGGCAATACCAGGCGGGATTCATGGGTGCCCGTGCTACCACGGACCAAATTTTCGTGATTCGGCAGGTTCTGTAGAAATGCCGCCAATACAACGTGCCCACACATCATTTGTTCATCGATTTCAAATCCGCATACGACACAATCGATCGAGATCAGCTATGGCAGATTATGCACGAGTACGGATTTCCGGATAAACTGACGCGATTGATCAAGGCGACGCTGGATCGAGTGATGTGCGTTGTTCGAGTATCGGGGACACTCTCGAGTCCCTTTGAATCTCGAAGGGGGTTACGGTGATAGACTTTCGTATCTGCTGTTCAACATCGCGTTAGAAGGTGTGATCAGAAGAGCTGGGATAGACACGAGTGGCACGATATTCAGGAAGTCCATCCAGCTCCTTGGTTTCGCCGATGACATTGACATTATGGCACGGAACTTTGAGATGATGGCGGAAACGTACATCAGACTGAAGGCTGTAGCTAGACGGATTGGACTTGCCATCAACGCATCAAAGACAAAATACATGAAAGCAAGAGGTTCTAGGGAAGACAATGTTAGCCTCCCACCCCGAGTTCAGATTGACGGTGACGAAATCGAGGTGGTCGATGAGTTCGTGTATTTGGGCTCACTGGTGACCGCTGAAAATGATACCAGCAGTGAAATTCAAAGATGCATTATGGCAGGGAATCGTGCCAACTTTGGACTCCGGAGGACGCTCCGGTCGAATAAAATTCGCCGCCGCTTGAAGTTGACTGTCTACAAGACGCTGATTTGACCGGTGGTCCTCTACGGCCACGAGACCTGGACTATGCTCGTGGAGGACCAACGCGCCCTTGGTGTTTTCGAACGGAAGGTGTTGCGTACCATCTACGGTGGAGTGCAGATGGATGACGGAACGTGGAGGAGGCGAATGAACCACGAATTGCACCAGCTGCTGGGAGAATCATCCATCGTCCACATTGCAAAAATTGGGCGACTACGGTGGGCTGGGCACGTCGTAAGAATGCCGCACGACGACCCAGTGAAAATGGTTCTAGAAAGCGACCCAACAGTAACAAGAAGAAGAGGCGCGCAGCGGGCAAGGTGGATCGACCAAGTAGAAGGTGACCTGCGGACCCTTCGCTGACTACGAGGCTGGCGAACTGTGGCCATGGATCGAGTAGAGTGGAGACGACTTCTTCGGACAGCAGAGGACAATAAGGCCTTAGCCTGATTGGTAAGGTAAGTAAGCCTTCTTGGATATCAAAATAGCGCCAGGCATGGATTTTTGGTCACTACACGTCACCCCGATTCCAAAAATACCCATGGTAAGAGGTATTTTACAGAATGTCCATGTTTTCCTCTAACCAGAAGCCGCCATCTTGACTTTCAAAACGGCCTTAGACATCCATGTTCGGTTTCTACACGTCACCAAGATTCCAAAAATACCCATATTGTGGCTAATTTTTCAGTATTTCGCAGTTTTTCTCCAACTGGAAGCGGCCATATTGAATTCAAAAAGGTGTCAGACATGGGTTTCAACTCTCTACACGTTACCATGATTCCAAAAATTCCCATTTTGAGAGGAATTTGACAGAATTCCCAAGTTTTTCTCTAATCGGAAGCCAACATCTTGAATTTTAAAACGGCCTCAGACATTGATGTCACCTTGATTCCAAAATACCCATATAGTGGGTAATTTAGCAGTAAATCCCAGTTTTTATCTAACCAGCCGCCATATTGAATTTCAAAAAAGCTTTAGACATCGATTTCCGGTCCCTACACGTCACCAATATTCCAAAAATACCCATATTGAGGGAAATTCGACAGAATTCCTGAAGTTTTTCTCCAACCGGAAGCCGCCATCTTGAATTTCAAAAAGACGTCAGACATGGTTTTTCGGTCCCTACACGACACCAAGATTCCCAAAATACCCAATATTGTAGGTAATTTGGCAGTATTCCCAAGTTTTTCTCTAACCAGAAGCCGCCATCTTGAATTTCAAAATGGCCTCAGACATCGATGTCCGGTTCCTAAACGTCACCCCGATTTCAAAAATACCCTTATTGTGGGTAATTTGGCAGTATTTCCAAGTTTTATTCTTACCGGGAGTTGTCATATTGAATTTCAAAACGGCTCAGACATCAATGTCCGGTCCCTCCAAAAATACCAATATTGTGGGATGTTTGACAGAATTTCCAAGTTTATTTTTCCAACCAGAAGCCACCATCTTGAATGTCAAAATGCCGTCAGACATCGATATCCGGTACAACACGTCACCAAGATTCCGAAAATAACAAAATTGTGGATAATTTGGCAGTATTTTCCAGTTTATCACTAACCGGAAGCCGCCATATTGAGCTTCAGAAGGCCCTCAGACATGGTTTTCCGGTCCTTACACGTCACCCGGATTCCAAAAATACCCATATTGTGGGGTATGTGACAAAATTTTCCAAAATATTTTTATGAAGTAAATCCCAACATAGCATTTGATAACGGCACAAAAGCATTTGTAAACAAACATTCTAGTATTGTTAAATCTCTCTTAAGTATTTTTAAGTATTTTCAAATATTTTTATCTTGACGTTATTTTGATCATAGTAAGTCTTGGCTATAACATCGGTTTCTAGTGCAATTGTTTTTCATGTCGATGTCAAACATTACGCGTGAATGTTTCAAAATGTCTACCGAAGAGTTACTGATTCATACTGATTGGATAAAATAGGTATTTTGAGGATTTGAATATAATTTAATTGACTACTGCTACTACTCATTTTATATTAAATATTTTATTTGCAGACATCATTCAACGGAGCTTTGGTGAATTTCCTGTAAAGATGAAAAAGCTGCTGGACGTGCTATCATTTTCAGGTAGCCTAACCATAGCGCTCTTGAAGTCTGAATCTATATCACAATTGGAAGAAGACATGAGGACGATGAAAGAGACAATTCGGAAGCGGCACGATTTCAATTATGCAGACCTGTATGGGGACTTCAGTGAAACCCCGAGAACTTCCACCTGTTTACCCAATTGTTTGAGTAATCGGCCCTCAGTCCACTAACATTAGGTTTAAGAAAAATCTGTTAATCTAAAATTGAACTTCGGTTGTTTTGAAGCTTATGCAAATGAGCTTTGACAAATAAAATACACAAATATATATATTAAATAAACCATGACTTTGGTTTACATTTGGCTCACTGTCATCTTTCACATGTTTGCCTAATACTGAATTTGATCAATGGATTCAAATTAGTCACTTATCTATTTCTATCTATCCCAAGTAACATTGAAAATTATATGGAGGTATTAAAGCATGCTACAAGTCTAAATCATGGTCTAGATAACCCCTATAAAACCGAAATTGTTACTTGGGACTTATGTATTACCTATCTACCCTTATTTTGATCGAAACAACTTTTCAATAAAAATAATAAGGACAAATCTATTTCGATCCAAATAGGGAATAGGAGTGAATATCATAATGAAACTTGTTCAGAAAAGTGTGTTTGCTCAAATACTATCTCAAATATAGCTACTTAAATAAGAGAGACGGGTATTTTAGGTTGAGACTCGGTGCAGCTGGAAAGCAGATTTTTTTTTAAATTTTCTCTTATGTCAGAAAAAAGACACATTCTCAAAAACGGAAACTCATAATTGACCTTTCCTCGGAAGTTGTAAATCTCTTCTTTTGTATGATTTATTCACTAAATACTTTAACGCTCGCAATGCACAAAATCCAACCTGACACATAAAATCCCTGACATTGAGTAAACAAACATCAGTAGTTTGTCTAGCAACCAGGGAAGCAATCTAGTACTAGGTATTTCTTAAGTATTTTTAAGTATTTATAGGTATCTAAGATATCAGCAAGAAATTTATAAGTACATCGTTAGAAATACAAAGTTTAGAGTGGGATGCCCCTAGAGCTGTGCCATCGATTCGAGAACCAATTTCAGAAAAACGGTCAAGCCGGACAGAGCGTGCTATCAGGAAAGCTAGATCCGAGCTGGCCTCGGAACTGATACAAAAACATGAGGCCGAGATTATGGAAGTTGAGTCCCAACGTAACTTCAAGTATGTTCCGAGCGCTAGCTTAACCTTTAATGCAATTCAACAGCGCATACAGTCCCTCATCAATCACAACAATGAGCAACATGCCCAGAATGGTATGGAGGTAGAGATGGAAGCGTACGATCTACCGTCAACAGTGGAAGCTGGTGCCGTAATCTGTACGACTCAGCATGTCGAAGTTCTCCCAGAACATAAGTGTATGATCCAGCACCAGCAGCTAGCAACCCAAGGTGATGTTTCTAATGAGCCAAACCGTTTGCAATACTCATCTGTACAGGAGATGGACAGTCCAGTTTCCCTAATTGCTGACAATGCCTTTTCGACACAGCAAGGGAACAACGAAACTTCCAACGGACCACATTCTCCGCATTGTTTGCCAATTATCAACAATTCAGTGACCTTCAACGAAACCGATCAATCCATTAGCCTCAATGTTTCGGAGTGTATGTCGGTGCTAAACAGGAGCTACACTATTAGTCGACTACACACTACACACTACAGACGAAAAAGTTGTGTTGAGATGGAAAAAATCGGTGAGTTGAGCGACATCATCAGTACTCAGCGAAATACCATAAGGAAACTTGAAGCTCAGGTAATATAGTTGGATGTGAAACTACAACAATGCAATGATTTAATATGTACATGGATTTTAGTTACGGGGAAAAGAAAAACAAATTGACACACTTGAGAAGATGCTGGAAAATAAGTCGAGGATGCAGAATGACCAGATAAAAAAATCTGCGAAGACAATAGACAATCTTCGAAAAGCATGTCTCGAACTGAGTTCTGCACCAGAAACGTATGTGTTAAACAGGATTCGTCAAGCATTGCTCCAGATCTTTTCGGAGAACCAGAAAGATATAATTATGGGAAAGAAGAAAAGAGCGTTGTGGACAACAAAGGAAATTGCAACGGCTTTCTCGCTAAAGTAAGTTGATAATTTACGATTTTTCAGTTTTATATTTTAGTATACCACAAAGTCTAGTATATTAAGTTAAATATAATATCTTGTTTTTGATTCAGGTATTATAGTCAACCAGCTTATGAAATTGTCAGATCTGAGCTAAAAATTCCTTTGCCTAGTCTCAGATGTCTCCGAGAATGGGCATCAAAGATAAATATGCGAAAAGGAGTTCTCGAAGATGCTTTCATCGTTTTGGAAATGGCAGGTAAATACATGACTTCTCGCGAAAAAGTTGTGGTTCTGGCCTATGACGAAATGTCCGTAAACGGAACAATCGAGTACGATAAGCGAAACGATGATATTATCGGCCCGCATAAAGAAATGCAGGTTATATCAGCTAGAGGCCTGTTCAGCTCATGGAAGCAACGAGTGTTTGTTGATTTCGATACAAAGATTAGTAGAGATCTTCTTGACAAAATCATCACGCGCTTCCACAGTATTGGCTTTGACGTCGTTGCAAATGTACACGATTGCGGTGGTGGAAATATGGGTCTTTGGAAAGAGGTTGGAATCGACTCAAATGAAGGTGTTACCTCGATGAAACACCCTATAACACTTGAAGATGTTTTATTTTTTCCTGATGTACCTCATCTCCTCAAATTAATCAGGAACTGGTTGCTGGATAATGGATTCTACTACAAAGGTATTACTACACTATTTAAGCTGCAAATAATTGTACATTTAGAGTGACTTTATTATTAATTGAATTTATTTTTATTTTTTAGGAACGCTCATTACTAAAAAATTTTTATGTCTGTTGATAAATAAAGCATCTAGTCTAGTCTAGTCTACACATACACAGCCAGTACTTGAAAGAATCCTGGAAAATGATACATCTATCATTTTTCTTGTCATTATTAATGCCTGCTGCACATCAAGGATGTGAAACAAACAATAAAGCGGCCAGGCCTACTGTGTAGTGTTTAGTTAATTTTTGTGGAAGTGAATGTTTACCATGTCTACTTAATAAGTATAGACAGTGGTTAACATTTAATCCACAGGTAATCAAAGAGCGGGGACATACCGTACCAACCGCTCCGTATGCAGGATTTGAAAATAGGCTATATAAATCGTTGGGAGTGACAGAGCTAAGAAAGTTAATGTACACTCCTTGGTTGTCCGATCTCCTGGGATGGAACACAGGTATTTACCCCTTGTGTTCGAGCGTACAGTCCTCCCTCCGTACAAGCGTGGACGGCACCGCCCACCCACTGCCATCCCTCAATCGATCCAGCCGACCTCAGTCGAAGGACAACAGAGAGCGGTGTGCGGACGTAACCTATACGGAGGGAATGCTGTATTCGCCTAGGTTATAGCGCCCTTGCTCGCTACCATTTTCTTCTAGCGGTTGGGACCTGAGCACTAACTCTTGTCCTAGCCCTATATGGCATATGGTGGTTATAGCGCCATTACTCGCTTTCTGAAAAGAGAAGAAGGGAAGGGAAGGAGAGGAAAAGGACTTGGGAAAAGGAAATGCGGAATTCCTTTCCTCATTAGTATTTGTATCGTCAACTTTTATGAAAATTATATAAATCATTTTTCCTTGGTCAGAGGTATTATTACGACATTTTAATAAGATTGTCTTATCATTTGTTATTAAAAATTTAATGTTATAATGATCAACATAGCTTTGGATTATCCAATATAAATCGGTAACACTGTCCTGCAACCGATGATTTTTCTAATCCGAAAACTAAAAGTTACGAAAAAGCACTTAGGCCTTCCACTTTCACGCGACGTTCAATGTTTCGCGGTTTGCTCTTTACGCATTGTTCAGGCTATCATAACAAGCTATGACCGGCGTGACGATTGCTTAAGCCCTGGTTAAACAAGTAAGTTATTAAAATGAAATCACATTCCCGAAAGCAGTCAACAATGTATCTTAAACCGGATCAAGCGTGCGCCCTATTTTTCTTAACATTCCGACGCCTTCCGCCCAATATCTATCAATTACGTTTTTCTACAATAGTAGCCTGGGATAAATCCTAATTCGACCGACACGTGTTTGTTGAAAAATTATATTCTGCCTAATGTCAGTAGTCAGTAGTCATTAGGACACCTGTTACTATATTACCACATATGTATCCTTCTTTCATGAATTTGTTTTACGAACATGATCTAACACAACCTTTTTCTATGACAAAACTATATTCTGATAAAATTGGATCATTGCCTAGACCAACTATTGAAACTAAAGAACAAAACAATTGGCCACGTGTCTGGAATAATATCAACTTAAAGAACCTGCACTCAAATGAAAAATCTATTCTTTATTTACTTTAAAGGGTGATACGGTCAAAATTTGGTCAAGGGAAAACGCGTGTAAATCGGTGAAATCGTTTATTTAAAAAATCAAATTAAATTTCTTTTTCAAGTTCAATTAGGAAAAATATTCAGTTAGGCTTCCGCTTTTCCAAATCCGAATTGCCGGGCCTTACGCTTGACCCCTGCCATCAGATTTTGTACAGCCACCTTGTCCACCTTCTTCGCCGCAGAAAGCCAGTTTGCCTTGAACTGCTGCTCGCCCTTAGCAGTTTTTTTGGTCTTCTTTAGGTTCCGCTTGACAATAGCCCAGTATTTCTCAATTGGGCGGAGCTCTGGCGTGTTGGGAGGGTTCTTGTCCTTGGGAACCACCTGCACGTTGTTGGCGGCGTACCACTCCATGGCCTTTTTACCGTAATGGCAAGATGCCAAATCCGGCCAAAACAGTACGGAACAACCGTGTTTCTTCAGGAAAGGCAGCAGACGTTTATTCAAACACTCTTTCACGTAAATTACTTGGTTGACAGTCCCGGAAGCTATGAAAATGCTGCTTTTCAAGCCACAGGTACAGATGGCTTGCCAAACCAGATATTTCTTTGCGAACTTTGACAGTTTCATGTGCTTGAAAACATCTGCTACCTTTCCCCTTCCTTTTGCCGTATAAAACTCCTGTCCCGGAAGCTGCTTGTAGTCAGCTTTGACGTAGGTTTCGTCGTCCATTACCACGCAGTCAAACTTCGTCAGCATCGTCGTGTACAGCCTCCGGGATCGCGCTTTGGCCGTCGTATTTTGTTTATCATCGCGATTTGGAGTCACTACCTTCTTGTAAGTCGATAGTCCGGCTCGTTTTTTGGCTCGATGCACGGTTGTAGACGATACACCCAGCTTATTTGCGGCATCTCGGAGAGAGAGGTTAGGGTTTCGCTTGAAACTACCGGCAACTCTCTTTGTCGTCTCAGCAGCTTCCGGTTTTCGATTTCCCCCCGATCCAGACTTCCTGGCTGTCGCAAACGTTCCCCAAACACTTTAATTACATTTGTAACGGTTGATTTGGCAACTTTTAGCGATTTTGACAACTTTGCGTGCGAGTAGCTCGGATTTTCGCGATGCGCGAGCAAAATTTTGATACGCTGCTCTTCTTGCTTGGACGGCATTTTGACAACTGAAGAGTGAATTCCAAAATCAAAATAGGAGCAACATTCTACACACACACACCTTCAAAATGAGGGGTGTTCAGGTTTTTTAAATGCAAAATTGAAAGAAATACGTCAAGTTGATATTGACCAAGTTTTGACCGTATCACCCTTTATAATAGGAAAATTGATCACAGAGCTCATTTGTATCGCATAGGTATTGCTGACAACCCTAATTGCTTATCATGCGGATTCCTCGAAGATCTTGAGCATATATTTTGTAAACGTTTTTCGGTCAATCAGTCATGGAACTATTTTATTAGACATTTACTAAACAGATTTGATCCTCGTTTAATGCGCTTCTTAACCTTTTCCAGTTTGATAACTCCAACCTTAAAAGAGTTTGGCAGGGATGACAAAATTATGATTCTAAGAAAATTTGTTCAGTTTAGTCAATATATTTTGGAAACAGAACGACATATGATCTCCTTGCCTAGCTTCAAATTCTTCTTAGAAATAAATGCCTGTAATTAGTTTAGAATAGCTTAGCTTGTAAGACATGTTTATATGTTAGGATTAGAATAAAGATTTTATAAAAAAAAAAACAGACTAATTTTGACACATTTGACTGATGCAATTTTTCATTCGTTCATTTATTGTATGTACTGTATGTATCTACAATCACACTCCTGTCTGGCAGTGGTCTGGCAGTGGTATTATGTATAAAATCTACCTGTAACCATTTTTTTATGACTGCAAAAAGTTTGAACTCTAGAGTTCGAAGGTGATAGCTCTACCGTATACCCATTAGCCCATTTCAAGATCGCATGCTTCCGAAGATTTTGCTTACAATAAGCCCCGCTCCGGTACAGTATCGATGCTGATAATGTACTGATACTTTCTATAAAACAGTAGTGCAAAATTTGATTGACGCGTATTTAATGATTTAAAAAAATATTTACGATAGAATTACCACAAAAATTAAGGAACGAGCTCACCAAATTAGTATCCAGAAAAGAACGGCACGGCTTAACAGGGTTTAACCAATGGGAATCTTTTCTTTCCATGCTGATTTTACGGTCTAAATCACTAACACTGGCGCAACACGGTTACTGAATACGTAAAAACTGAACTGGACTATACATTTGGAAATAATTAAAACGAAAATTCTTCCGGATGGCGTAGCGCCACCAGCCAAAACGCTGACAGAAGATTATCGTAAAAAATCCCGACAATAGAAAACAAACACGTTTAATCGCGGCCAAGGAACACTTCGATCCGTCTGTTGATAAATAAAGCATCTACACTAAACAAACCATTCAATGCAGAACACTGTGAATCTAATAACATCGAGTTAAACGCTATGTTCAAGTTGAGCTTGAAGCATGTGACTGCTACTGGTTCAGAGCGTCAGAATGTTAGACTAGCAGCACAGTTGCTTAGTCACACGACTGCTACAAACTTACGTAGACATTTCGGTGATTACACTGAGACCATGTTATTAGCAGACATTATTGATGTGATTGATAAGTGGTTCGATGTGATGAACTCACATAAAATGCATCAATCGGTCAGTTTCAAAAAATGCTACGGTCTAAGCTTAAAAGAACAGGACAAAGCTCTAGATGATATGGCAGCACTGATGAAGGAAATGCGAACGCTGAATAAGCATTGTTTGCCAACAGCAACTCATCTACAAGTAATAACTAATAATGAAAGTATCAGTTGAAATATTAATTATAATGTGTTTCTTTTCAAGGTGTTTCAGAAAGCTCTGTATTGGTGTCGATAGCATCGGTGAAACAACTTTTAACTAAAATGAGAGAGCTACACGAAGTGGAGTTTCTTATGACTTACAAACTCAATCAGGACTTTTTGGAGAACCTTTTTGCTATGATTCGTTTGAACGGTGGAAGTCACAATCATCCCTCACCACTGCAAGCTCTGGATAGACTCCGCTTGATCATTCTAGGAAAATATCTATCCCAGCAGCTCAAGCGGCACCAAAATGCAGTGAACGACGTTACTGGGGAGGAGTTTATTATGAGTAGACTATTACGCAATACGTTGAGTAAGCTTGATGAAGATAAATCAATCGCGAAAAATTGGGAAGATGAATCAAGCGAAGACGAAAGTTTCCAGCTATTCAAGAAAGACCTACATTAGCAGAGGACGATGGTGCGCAGTATGTATGGGGTTACATGGATAATTAATAATGTATTTTGTTGTTTTAATCTGTACATATGAATATTAACAATGAAAACTGTTTATTGAAAACCAATGATGATTCTAAAATCCATCGGGAATATGTTCACAAGCTAATGTACATACTATATTTCCACATTGTTTTTCAAAATATTTCATAAATGTTGATACCGTATTTTGGCTCATATAAGATTCTGCCTGTTCCACTGATTCCACCTTGTGCTAGCAAAAACACTTAAAAGCTGTATCTTACCAGTGATCATCTTATTTTCATACAAATTGATCAGACGGAACATAAAGTAACCACCAAGCAAACAAACTTGAAATATGCTTTACTTCATATTCCACAGAGCAGTTTTTCGATTGCTATGACGTCATCATCTTTCTCACTCCAAATGTTTACATTTTTCTCGATACCAACACATACATGAGGGCATGAATTCCACACCTTGTATAGACCAGGTTGTTTGCAACTCACCTAAGAATGAACCTCTCACGTCACCCGAGTCGACTGTCGGAATAGAGTGAGAAGAGTCATGTGACTGCGAGGTGACAATTGTCGTCTCACCTCATTCGCCACGCAGAATAACCCTGATTAAAAATACTTAATATTCCAGAGGCTTGCAAAGCGCGCATGCTAGTTCTAGATACAAACTAATTCATGCAGCATCACAACGAGTGCATTAAAAAAAAACAGTGGAGCTTTAGAATATTTTTAACGAATTGACCACTTTTAAGTATATTCCAGCGTCGCCTGTGGTGTAGTGGTAAGCGTGAATACCTTTCACAGGCATGGATTCAATCCCAGTCGGCGCCGCCGGGATTTTCTGACGTATAACATCTCTGACCAAGCCTTTCTTCTGAAAGGAAATGTGCAAGGTTCGTTACTCCATGAAAAGTTCGTTTGAATGAGCTGAATTTTGCGTCTGTTATGAGTCAATTTTATATCAAAATTGACGCTCGTATATGTCAGTATAAGAGCACCTTTATTTTCATGAATTTTGGTATGCCTCTCAATGCACTTCATAACCTTAAACAATGCGGAAGAAATGATTATCCTTCATCCATGCCATGTTCTTCCACTGTCAATCTGATCCATTAATAACACTTCTGTAAATTAATCGTTCCAAAACGGTTTGAAACGTAAACTCTCCTTCCGACTCGAAAAGATATGCACGTCACCATCTCTCAAAGCACCACGAGCCTATCTTGTCTGGTTCTGAAAGAGATTAGCCCTCTCTCCTCGCTTGTCCACGTATTACAACCGCCAGCACCAATTAGTCATCTAATGATATATAATCCTTTTCTAAATAGTGTCGTACGTTTTTCTCGCGCCTTACTTGCCGTACGAGTAGGAGGAAAAATGTATCCACATCCAGATGTCTAGCGAACGATTCTTGCTTCCCGTACCAACATAAAGTTCCACCACGTCTTCGGCAGGCATCGAAGCTCTCCCAGGGCGAAACGAGCTCACATCCCTTTCCCACCAGCCTGCAAGCCCCTGCCTCGTCCTAACCCCCGGCAGAAAACAAACAAACAAGATCCCCGATCGCCAGACAGACAACAAGCCAATCCGATGAGACAAGCCGTAACGACGTCTTCAAATATCGCTTTATAAATGATGATCATAGTCTAAGATGACTTTTATAAATAAGAATATTATTCTAATTCATAAAAATTACATTTCATTAATTTTATTAACATTATCATTATTCCAGCTCGAGTCAATTTTATGGAAATACGCGAAGTGCTGCATCCCAACCCAGAATGTGTCTCGTCACAAGCCGTCGTCGTCGTGGTCGTCGTCGTCGTCGTGAGTCGTCGTGGAAACGCCATCTCACGCTCGTTTTCGAATGCGCGGGAAAAAACGAATAAAATGTCAACTGAAAATCGGTGTATGAAAATCGAAACCACAGCGACCGACCGGGCCACGGCAGCGGCGGTCGCGTCGTCGAACACGTATCGTATTATGGATGGGAATAATGCTTATTCTGATTGCCAGCCAAGGCGGAGGTGGTACATGGGGTGGTAGGCCCGTAGACCACACAGCTAGTGGAAACGTTTTGTCGTTTTTCAAATTTCAACCTGATTCTGTGCTTTTTCCCCGTCTCGGTGCAGAAGGAATGATTGATTTTCCCGGGTGCACATATGTGCTGCATGTTGGATCACGTTTGAATTGTAATGTATTGAAATCGAATGCAGTTGTCATTGGATACGGGAAGTGGGAGCATTCATATGAATTGTGTCCCGGCAGTCAATTACATATTTGGATCATAATTTGGATCATAAAGCGAAGGTTTATTGGAGGGAAACTTTAACTTCTCACAGAGGAAGCATAATCATATCATATTGAAAAGTCATCAAAACCACGTTACGAAAACCAAGTAAAGTCTCACTCCCCACACCAGGGGCCGGGCTGAGGGACAATCTGTAATCAATGTCCCCCGCTGGGTTTGCAGCAATGCAGCACAGTTTTCGCTGAAGAAGCTTTCAACCGCACGTTCACCGCATGGCGAGTCCACGATTTATGAATTTCCTAATCGATGGCCGGTCGAAGATTAGCCGACAACTGGCAGGGTGTACGACCGACCAGCAAAATTCCATATGGAATCACTTTCGGTGCAAGCAAAAAAAAAATGATTAGAAACTTGTACAACGCTGTACCTATACACCTAACGGGCATTCTCAAATGTATTTGAACATAGTGGATAGGCTGTATTCCCGGAATTGTATCGGCAAGAAAAGTAAAAACACCGAGCAGTGGTCTTATCGCGCTCGCAGTTTTTTTTTCGACTTTTGTCACCAAACATGCACCCCGTGTGGTGCAAATATGTACAACCCATCTTGCTAACTGGCCGCAGTCACAGACCATACCGAAACCCAACCAACCGACCAACCGATCAACCAACCAACGGGGGTTGGTAGCAGCTTTGAATTATGGCTTTGCAAATTATTCCTGATAGGAACGCTGTTATTTACTCTTTTGTGTTGCCTTACAAATTACCACTTACCACGAGATATGGGGATGCGGAACAGGCAGTGGAACTCTCGGAAGCGTGAACATCATGTGCCCATTCTGGTTGGTTGGTATGAAAAATATTCGAATTTCGTTTGCCGCGGAAATCCTTCACTCAAACTGTGCACTGCTTTCAGCGAAATATGGTAGGCAAAGCAGAGAGATAGGTATTGTACGGGAAGGAATCTCCCTCGATGCAATCGAATGTTTATTTACACAAGGTCTTATCTTGGGTCTTTCCCATCTTTGACCGAGAGCAAAAGCCGAGGGCAAGGGAGTCAAATGTTGCTTGCTTGTTTATTTGAATCTGAAACACGAAATCTAGCAGACTCATTAAGATTTCTAGCGTTCATATCCTACGAGAAGGATCGAGAGAACGAGTGTTTCCCGGATTAGGAGTGTGTTCATCTAATCTGAATAATTTCTCACTTTGTCACCTGCGAGTGCTACGAGATTGTTGTTATTATTCATGTGTTGTAAGAGAGGAAAAAGAAACGAAACAGAGCGGAAATTCCTGTAGCACTGGATGGGCTTAGGGAAGAAAGTGTAAATCGTAAGTCAACACTCGGTCGTTACAAAGCTGAACACGTACGCTGATCCCGGATGATGAGGTAGGAAAAGGAGTTTCTGGATAAGGCGAATACGGCTGGATGTTGGAAATGGATGATAATTTTATGTAAAGCTGTTGTTTCAGCAGAATTCATTACACATCCAATTGTCATGGATGAACATTTACTGAACAAAACTAGATAGAATATTTGACATCATGTCAAGGAAAAACTCCACTCCAGTTGTCGTGAGGGTTGTGGGAAAAAAAGCGTGACCTCGCAGAGCCTTAAAGTATTAAGCGTAGAGTAATGTGGTGCAACAAAAATGAGTGGGAAAAGGATCGTTTTAAAGTTGGAAGCTTTGCACAAAAAAGATCAATGTTTCAATATTTTTAAATAAAATTAAAATAAAATTAAAGATTCTAAAAAAATGGCGATGTTTTCAAAAAGTTACAGGGAAAAGTTTGTTTTTGAGATTAGACTATTTGTACAACACTCATTTGAAGTACTACACTAAACCAAGAAATCTCATAAAATTTATTAAAAAACATCACATAGCTTCACACTGATGACATTCCCATTTATCTTATGTGTATCCATTGAAGTCATATGAAAAAAAATATATTAAACTCATTACGACACACCAATAATATTCATTTGTCAATACGATACTTTCTATGTGAACGAAGGTTATGTGTATTGTCAGATAAATGTTATGTGATTTGCACTTGTGAAAAAATCATAGATATTCTTGGTATACTATAGTGTTTTGAAGATGACAAATTTGTGTGATGAACTGCTGGCAGATTTAGGTTTCCCGGAGAAAATCACTGGAGCTTTTGCAGCGTATGTTTGTTGAAACCATTTGTGTATAGGCTGATATAAAAGTAAATCTCTTTATTATTTCAGGGTGTGGAATTCAGCTGTACGAACTAATAACGTATACGATTGTCAATTTCGAATCCATTTGGAGCAGAGCAACGTTGCATGGAATTGTGAAACCATTTTCCAGTACATTGATGCCTGAAGGAAACGCAATGTAAGCGTGTGCTGTTTAATAATAAAATCGTCTGCAATCTGACTATAATTTCGTTCTTCCGAATTTTTTACAGAAGTCAACTATTCTTCAAGCTCTAGCACCCGATTTGTTCGTCGATAAAGTAGTTGTAACAAATACTGCTGGCGAGTGTTATGGAGTCACCTGCTTGAAAGATAGCAAGCGCTCAGTTATCGTCGAAAACTATTGTGATCTAGAACCAACGGCCAATCCAGATCAACAATCCCAGGCTGAAGATGGGACGGATTTTATACCTGGCGATGAAGTCTGTGGAGACATAACTGAAACGAGTAACACACGGAATGATGATGATCCAATATTGGAGACTAGTGACAACACTGAACCTCAGAAGCGTAAGGAGCATTCCAAGGAAGAAAGAAATACGAGTGGAACTACGAACAACAAGATCATCACGCTTACACCAAACCTTCTCCTGTCTCTTCGGGATAGCAGCGAAGAAGGAAAGGATATTATTGAGAAGGTACAAATTTGTGAATTATTCGAGAGTAATCAGCTCCAGCTTGCCGGAACCATCGTGGATCAGGAAAGCTATTCGCTGGATGTAACAAGTCTCTTCAAGTTCGAGCGGAAGGTAGTAATAATGAAAAATAATCGTCCTTTTTGATCTTAATTATGTATTTTCCCATAGGAAAACTATTTCATCTGCCGAAGCGGCCAACGGCGCAACCTTGGAAGCAAAATCCCTAACAAAATTTCCAACAAAAAAAAAACGTAAAACTGATGTAAAAGAAAAGGAGCACTGCTAGCAGGCCAAAGTGGCAGCAGAAATCGGTACATCTTCTGATCTGGCTTCTATCGAAGCAGCTGAATGGTTGGGCTTAAACCAGGAACCTTGGTCTGTTGTACTTGAAAAGTGGACATCCAGTTTCCCGATCAGAAGAAAATATCTGCAAAACACAGAGTCACTGCCTATGTTTTCCAGATGCTTGCACTACAAGATTTGTCATGGATTTCAACTAGTGAGTAATGATTTTCCTATGCTAACTTTGTTGATCATTATTTGATTTTTAAGTTGTTGAGCATAGGTTCCTTGGATGGATTGCGGAAGCTTGGCAACGGCTGCAATAACTTTATTCATTGCCAAGTCAGCCACAGATCCTTCAGCTGTAAAACTATTGAAATATTTAACGAGTAGTAGTCGTTCTGAAAGTTCAGGCGATTTACACATCGTATGTTGATCGGAAGCTACCGATTTCCCCAAAACTAGTTGCCGTGGGAACAGGACTGGAAACCTTAACCGGACGTTTTTATGTATACTACCCTGACTTTTGCTTCGAGTTAACATCATCTGCAAGATCAATCGACGTACTTATTAAAACTACACATTTGTTTGGTTTACCCTACTTGAAGATATCAAAACTTATTTGGCACTTCATCAGCTGCTCTATCTACGATATTCAGCATCGTGAGTCCTACGCAAGTATTAATCGCCTACACAATTTCCTGATTCAAACTGAAGGTTTCACAACAGTGAACCATGATTAACTGTATGTTTAAACACTGCAACGTCACTCCCGAGACCACTGTTGTATATCTCGAATATTTAAAAAATCATCATAGGGTACCAGTTAACTATCACTACACATCCCAAGTAACAAATCTAGAGCTGCTTGGCTATATTCGAAATTTATAAAGGTTTAATTGCAGCTTGTAGCTATCTACAAAACCCCTATAAAGCTAATTTAAAAACCAACTGATGCTTATGCTATTTTCACTTATGAAAGGTTTTATGATTGCTTTGAAGTATAAAAAAAAAGTAATATGAATTGCCCTTATAAACCAAAAAATAAATCCTTTTGTTGCTTTATAAGTAAGCGCAATAAAACTAATTGGCCATGAAACAGTTATTTTAAAACAATTATAAGCAGTCAGTTGCAACTTGTCAGAAATGTAAATAGGTGGTTTATTTTTACAACATAGAAAAGAATCAAAACTTTCCGGTACTTCCAAGCGTCGCGCAAAGAAAATCAATAAAATTATTAGCATGAGCATGAAAACATTTCGTGTATACGTAGTGTGCGTAAGAAAAACATCTACAATCTCCATGATTCTTCCGTTCTCGCTCGCATATACATGGGGTGACGCGGTCGAATCTTGGTCGAAATACATGGAATGGTGACAGTCCTAGGGCAAAAAGGTTGAAATCACGCATAACTTTTCATAAAGGTTAATGTACCATTCAAAATTTTTCTAAATGTTTGTAAAATTCATCGGTTGCACCCGTAGAATAGGAATATACATTTGCCCTCAAATAAAAAAATGAATTCAAGCTGAACATTGCATTAGGTCCTAAGTAATATTGACAGATTCTCTTCGTCAACTTTCTCTTTGCATTCCCACGGTCATGTAAAGACATTCCCAGGTATTTTCAGCACATAAATCGATAAAAGAAGCTTTTATCTAGCATCCAATACGACAAACACATCAAGAAACGGTTCTGGAGATATTAATGTTTAAAAATAGTGTTTTTTTTTCTCGTTTTATCAACAATATCTTTGAAATTTGAAGCTTAATCCAGTATGATTCTTCACAAAAGCTATTTATTTAATGTATTTGCATAAGAGAAAAATATAACATTATAAAACTGCAAGCAAAAAAACCGAAACAGAAAAAAAAACCATATTTTCGACATTTTTTTCTTTAACTCCATATTACTTGGAACCAGTAGACTGTGGAAATTTTACGTCTTTGAAAGAGCTGTTCATTTTGTCAAGATAAACAACTTTGCCGGAGACATCAAGTTTCCAAAACGTCAGAGAAAGAAGTTAGATTGTGACACCATCTTTGCGAAAGAGTTTTGAACTATTTGTTTATGTCAATAGATGGTCCTTATTATGACGAGAAATTTTGCCCAAGACACCAAGTCGCGGAAATGCTTCGTTCCGGAGTTATTAATTTTGCTCCGCTAGGTTGCATTCCTGGCCCAGTGTGCATGGGATGAAAGCACAACAGAAAAGCATAATGCATGATTTTATTACGAGAACTATTTTCTTTTTACAAGAGCAATTCAAGCTGAACTTTGCATTAGGTCCTAAGTAACATTGATCGATTCTCTTCGTCGACTTTCTCTTTCGTTAATAACTTATTCACAGAACCGTTTCTTGATGTGTTTGTCGTATTGGATGCTAGATAAAAGCTTCTTTTATCGATTTATGTGCTGAAAATACCTGGGAATGTCTTTACATGACCGTGGGGATGCAAAGAGAAAGTTGACGAAGTGAATCTGTCAATATTACTTAGGACCTAATGCAATGTTCAGCTTGAATTCATTTTTTTATTTGAGGGCAAATGTATATTCCTATTCTACGGGTGCAACCAATGAATTTTACAAACATTTAGAAAAGTTTTGAATGGTACATTAACCTTTATGAAAAGTTATGCGTGATTTCAACCTTTTTGCCCTAGGACTGTCACCATTCCATGTATTTCGACCAAGATTCGACCGTGTCACCCCATGTATATACGAGCGAGAACGGAAGAATCATGGAGATTGCTGACGTTTTTCTTACGCACACTACGTCGCGTATACGAAATGTTTTCATGCTCATGCTAACAATTTTGTTGATTTTCTTTGGGCTCCGCTTGGAAGTACCGGAAAGTTTTGATTCTTTTCTATGTTGTAAAAATAAACCACCTATTTACATTTCTGACAAGTTGCAACTGAATGCTTATAATTGTTTTAAAATAACTGTTTCATGGCCAGCTAGTTTTATTGCGCTTACTCATAAAGCAACGAAAGGATTTATTTTTTGATTTTATAAGGGCAATTCATATTACTTTTTTGTATACTTCAAAGCAATCATAAAACCTTTCATAAGTGAAAATAGCATAAGCATCAGTTGGTTTTTAAATTAGCTTTATAGGGGTTTTGTAGATAGCTATAAGAATGTTTCATGACTTGCATTGTATATGACCGTGATAAAGCTGTAGGTAATGGTTGCAGCTGCAATAAAACCTTTATAAATTTTGAATATAGCCAAGCAGCTCTAGATTTGTTACTTGGGTGGTGATCTCCAGGTGTAACGATAAGGGAGGCTGTGTTGAAAAAAGGTGCTACGTATGACCATATTCTTGGAGGCGGCAAAATCGATGAGTCGTAGGCCGTTCCCGTTTGTCAGCTGGTGGGCGCTGAACTTTCCAATCGTCGGTCTGAATTCCTTCTCCTGGCCTACCTGAGCGATTAGGTCTCCTATGATGATCTTGGCGTCGTGGCTTGGGCAACGATCGAACTCGCGGTCGAGCTGCGCGTAAAATGCGTCCTTGTCATCACAAGTGTTTCCGGAGTGAGGGCTGTGCACGTTGATTATGCTAAAGTTGAAGAATCGACCCTTGATCCTCAACCTGCACATTCTTTCGTCAATCGGCCACCAACCGATCACGCGCTTCTGCATTTTGCCCATCATGATAAAGCTGTGCCCAGCTCGCGTGTGTTGCCGCAACTCTGGTAGATGGTATGATTACCTCTAAACGTTCGCACCATGGATACTGTCCAACACACCTCCTGCAGCGCTACGATGCCGAATCGGTCCTTCAGTAGATTGGCGAGTATTCGGGTGCTCTCGATGAGTTTCCTATCGCAAGTCCTATTTCGTCGCTGAGGTCGTTGCCGTTGGTCTCGGTTCGTATTCCTCTGTTGCTGATTTTCCGTTGCAATGCTTTTTTTATGGCTTGCTGGCAGAGCCTGACACCAATCCCCTAACTTTCCGGAGGACCAGGGTGCACAGTTGTGCTTAGAGTCCTTCACTGGCACTCGGACGTAGATCAGCCACCCCTAACATGGGGAACAGACGCTGTTGTGAGCCGCTCCTCCTGGAGAACAGACGCTCAGGCTTGCCGAAAAAACCCCCCCCCCCCCTTCCCTGTCAGCCTATGACCAAAGTTTCCACCGGGGTTGGTTACTCGATCTTCTCTAAGGTTGCTCACAGTTCCCGGCGGGTACCACGGGGAAGAGTTGCTGGGAAGCGGCTAGTGATCTGAATGGGATCTGTATTGTGCATTACCCAGCATTTACCCAGCATTTATCCTTATTTGAAGATTGCCAATTTGGAATCCAAGATTTTGAACCTTTGAACAATTCGAAGATCATCGATGTTGAAAATGTTGTAAGAATTAAGACTTTAATTTTTCATAGTAAATTCCTCCTTCTTTCAAACATGAGTAGTTCTTCCAAGTTTTAAAATTTTCATCTGATAATATTTATAGCTTTAGAGCAGAATTTTCCTTCGTTTGGGGCTTTGACATCCTTTTATGCATCAACATAATGTAGCTTTTACAACGGCGCCGGTGGTGTAGTGGTAAGCGTGATTACCTCTCACCCCAGCAGGCCTGGGTTCAATCCCAGTCGACGCCGCCGGGATGTTCTGAAACATAACATCTCTGATCACGCCTTCCTTCGGATGGGAAGTAAAGCCGTTGGTCCCCGGTTCATGAGTTGATGGGTCGATAGGTAGGGTCCAGGTGTGGGAGCTGCCTTCCTGGCACGTCGGTAGCATTTGTCCTCAGCACGGAAAACAAGATCGACGGAAAAAACAAACCAAAGGAAAAAAAAAATAATGTAGTTTTTTTTTATTTGATGCTGATTCTTTTTTTACGTTTAGGCCTTATTTCTGACGAATCCCAACTTCACTCAGAAAAAATAAAGATCACACATATCAGCTCCAACAATTGACAACATATGAAAATGTATCCTCCCGTATGCTGCAAACATGTAGCTACATGTTTTTCCTTGATTTGTTTTCCGTCGATCTTGTTTTCCGTGCTGAGCACCAATGCTACCGACGCCAGGGAAGCAACTCCCACACCTGGACCCTACCTATCGACCCATCAACTCATGAACCGGGGACCAACGGCTTTACTTTCCTTCCGAAGGAAGGCGTGACTAGAGATGTTATGCTTTGTTAGAATGTTTTGTTAGAATAACTTTAGGGTGATTCCTTGCAAGTTCCGCAAATGGCCGCCACGTAGGTTTACATGTAGTTCCACTTCGAATTTTTAATTATCTTAAACCTTAAAACGAAATAATTGACATTCCCGAAACATTTTCGATTCGAAAAAAGGGGCCTTTGTAGTCATTCAAAAAATATATATAAGTTAACGGTTACACCGCTTGGAAGTGATTTTTAAAAATAAAAACCTTACTACTTGGAAGCTAAACTAAGACTCCTCTATTTCAGAACTGAAATGGTTGTTATAAATCTACAATTTCGAAAGCAACCTTGATTCCTTCAAGCTTTCCCACGATGCGTATTTAGTTGACTCTGCTGATAATGATTGTTTATTTAAACATTGCCGTATGCCGAGGGTTGCGATAGTTTGAGATTCGCTGATTGTTGTGATTCGTTCACGGAAACAAATACGATTATATTTTCATGAATAAAAAATCATGAAATGAAAAAACTTGCCATCCCATGAAATCGTAACAATGATTCATGATTTCGTCATGGAAATTCATGGTTTCATAATGCAGTGGAATCAAGACCGCTACAAGCGTTACACGTACTTGGCAAACCGTGTTCATAAAACACACTACATTGGTATCTCTTATACGCCTTTTGTCTTCCATCATATACGAGTACTGATAGTCAAGTGGTCAAAGAATGGGTTTAATGATCTCAAGGTTCTTGGTTCGAATCCAGTCTGATGCTTTACATTTTTTGTTTAAAAGTTAAACCCATGAATTTAGATCATGATTTCAACTCGGATGATTCATGATTTTGGGAATGTTTGCTGCGTTACGCAAAAGTTGCTCATGATATCATGAATATTATTCATGGTGTATTTTCATAACATGAAAATACGCTTTGTTCATTAAATCATGAGTCATTTTTCTCATTTTGGAGATCGGATTTTTTCCCGTGTTCGCGCGTTTCAAGTTCAATTTTGGCACTATCAACAGGGGTTCGATGAAGGTTCACAATTATTTTCGACGAAGATGTTGAAGTTTTATATGCTGGAGATGTGGGATTAACTGATTGTTTATTATTTTGTAGATATCGTATGCTTTCCAACTTCAATGTTGGTAATGTATGCTGGGCCAAGACTTTTGGCGCTGATTCACATTTTCCTAGAAGGCGGATGTTGATATTTTGAGTGTTGGGAATGTGAATTTGTTGGTTGATGGTGATTTATAGGCGGATGCTGACGATGGGTCATCTTTTGTATAGGATGTTGTTGTTAACTTAAATATTTTATTGGAGGTATCTTATCGTTCAAAATATGGGTCAATTTGAGCGTTTATTTCTATTGGTCACTTTTGATAAATATCGAGGAAAGAAAATTGTTCCAGACATCACGATGAAAAATTTAAGTAATAGTATCAACATGATGGGAAAAATCTTTCTTTAAAATGCTTAAGGTTTCGGGAATGCCAATTTATTTGTTTTAAAGCCATTCTAACACCCAACCGGAAATCTTAAGATTTTGTTACAAATTTCATGAATTTGCAATGTTTCGCAACATGAATAGATTCTGTTTTTCGTACTGAGTACCAATGCTACCGACGCCAGGAAGGCAACTCCCACACCTGGACCCTACAAATCGACCCATCAACTCATGGCTGGGAACCAACGGCTTTACTTCCCATTTTGATTGAACCCAGGCCTTTCGGGGTGAGAGGCAATCACACTTACCATTACACCACCAGCGCCGCTTGATTGGATAGTTCAAAAGGTTTGATTTGGCAAAAAACTGCTCATGTTTTAAACAAGGTGCTAACTCTAATGAAGGGAAATAACTTTCAAATTTTGCAGTTTGGTTACCTAAGCTTGATAAACTTTCATTACTCAGAATATTGCCTTTCCAACCTTTTATTTTTTAAACTTTATAATCCACTTTGTCCCTTTTGGCCTTTGGACATTTTAGACGTTTTTTTTGTATTAATTTATTTGTACAGGCTCAATCGAATAAGCTTGACAGAGCCAAGTTATCATTTGCGTTATACATAATTAATGTCTTAAATCTAGAGTTAAAGGAATTGAACCGATTAATCGCGGTCGTCTCGAGGTTAGTAGAGATTTACAGTTTTATGGATGGGGAGAGGGAGAAGGAGGTTTGAGTTATAATTTACGATATAAATATTTCATTATTCCTAAAACATGAACTTATTCCTATTCAATTTGGTATCCGCAGTGTAATTAAACAATCATTACAGAAACAAATATTTAAAAAACCCACACGAACAAAACAAAAACTAAACACAAGGTTAGTCAAACTTACAACCTAAGGTTTATATTCTTAAAGAAAACATATAAAAGTTTCATAAACTCCAGATCACGTCTATCCAAAATATACCGAACTGGAGCAATAGGTTGTCTACTTTTTAGCCGTTTTGCAAATTAAAATCTATCAATAATTCGACCATTTGTCAATTACAATTTAATTCCACCTTTTATTCATTTCGACTTTTTGTACATTTTGAAATTTTGTGCATTTAACCTTTTGTCCATTCGACCTTTGTCTTTTTCGGCCTTTTGTCCCATACAATTCATGCGACCTTTTGTATATTCGACCTTTCTTATATGGACTATTTGTCCTACAACCATGTCTATAACCATTTTTGAGTAGGTAACGTTTTAGACAATGATTTCTTATTAATTTGGCAACACATGCACCTTTCCCACATTATTTTAGTAAACATTCGCTCGTCCATGATGCTAAGGAGAAGGTGTTAAGTGAGCTGCCCTTCATGATCTAGAGGCAAAAGATCTCCTTAAAAAATGGTGCTATATTATCTCCTCACCATCACATAACTTTCTTAACATCTTTTCCCAGCAGCACTGCTGCAGGCACTCGTCATTCCTTCACCGGTACAGGTATCGTATAACCAAACCTAATAATTATCACATTTTAATTGATAATCACGCGGGAATAATAATCTCCACGATAATTTATCGCTCGAAGCAACCTGTAAGCCCAATAGATCAGATAACAATCGACGTGTGATTCTCGACTTAATGACAACCACGGTCCCGAGGAGCCCGATCCGACACCCCGACGATGCGACGAAACACAGGTGAAATGGATCTGAACCGAGATCGCCATAAAGTGTAATGTTGATATGGTTTAAAACGATTGCAGAAGATAGGAGCCTCGGTTAGCTCCTAGATCGGCTATCGCAAGGTGCCCATCGGATAGAACCGAAGCCACAACAAACGCAAAATTATTGAAATCGATTTTCAGCAATATTGGTACGAATGCTGCTGGAGCCGGAGCTTTGCAGCATACCAACATTCTCCCCTTGGACATTATTCAAATAATAACCGGTACGATTCGATGATCGGACGCAATCCAATTATATCCGATGATTAATACGATTTTTCGACAACGATATTTATCATAATGGCAAATAGGCAAGAGTGACCGGTTCCTTAATAGGCATCATATGGATGCACACGCAAATACACATGTAATGGGCGTCCGAACAACAAGCAGCAAAAGAGCCGTTCTTTCCAGCCTCTTCATGCCCGCTGCAGCCCGCGTATGGATGTGTGGATGCTCTGCTATTTTGCATCTTAAAGCTGATCATTGACGACTTGCAACTGATTCAGGCACTCACGGCGCGCAAGAATCCCAATCGATGGAATATGTTTTGATACTTTGTCATCGGGGCTTATTGATTCGATCTCTCGCTGGCAGCAGATCTGCAATTACACGAGTGCAAATGTTGCATCCAAGCGGGTGATCCAGCATGGGGCACTGGGTGTACACTATGGCATCAGCCTCCAGGTCAAAAATCCCATCAACCTTCGAGTGGAAGATGCAATGTTTTAGGAGTTTGATTGAATTGATGTTCGTCTTGGAAGGGACTTCAGCAAATTAGTAATCTTGCCTAGGCCTGCATCCATGGGTCCAAAATGTCAAGTCGTGATTATTAATTCTGAGTCAACTGTCAACAAGAATGCACCGCCGTTCTCACGTGAGTTCCAAATTCTCATCCATATGCAGCCTGATTTATCAATTTCAACCGATCTTGTATGATTATGTAAATCCAATAAAACACATTTCTTCGTTGAACAAAAAAGTAATGTGTGTTTCGAAAAGCAATCGATTTACTTCCATTTTTTGTAGGTGTCATGCTGCCGCTCGTCATTGATTCAATGCACACCGACCAATCGACCACTGCCGTAACCGAGAAGGAGATCAAATCTACCTCCATGGGAGTGGAAAGGACGGCAGACAGTGCAACACCTCTATCCATCACACTTACCCAAGACGCAATGAAGCCACAGAGCATTGCTTCATATAGCTTCATATCACACTGACTGTTTCTCTCACCCGTGGTCTGCGATTGAAATTAAATCAAGCGTTGAAACGATAATAATTAAAGATACATAATGAATTGATTTTAATTTAAATTCCTTTCGGAGTTGTTCTTTCATCCTTTAACGCGACGACAGCCGACGGGTGATCGGAATAATAAACGAAATGACTTTATGGAATCGGTGCGGTTCCATTGTGCAATGTGCTTTTATTTCTTGACCTCAATCGACGAAGCCGCGGCCCTTGGGACTGACCGATAACCGATGTATGTGTGTGGGGACACATTTATCGAGTTCAATGGCCATTGTTTCGAGGAACCACCTCAAAGCAATTGCGGTGTACATTCCCATGTATGATTGGCCAAATGTCAAATCATCTCGCACAACTATGGCATAGGATAGATGTACCAGTCATGGCTATACGTTTTAAGGATGGTATGTTCCGATTATGACATATAGGAATTTCATAGGCCATAATTATATAACATACTATAACACTTCTAGTTTTCAATTTAGTTCGAATGTAGCGTTTTCAAGATATGATTTTTTGAAAAAAAAAATAAACCCATACTTTGCATACATACAGATTAGTCTTGAAAAAATGTCAATTTTTTAACGGAAAATAACCTTGGTTAGCAACCAACAAATGTGCGTTGTTTCATTCCAATCTGTAAGGGTTGCGATAAAAGCGGCTAATATTGCCGTTTTGAGCTTAAAATGCTCTCCTATGTCAATTTTCCTCCCAGTTCTCCTACATGCTTGAAACGGAATTTATTTTAGTTTTATTTTTTGTCGAAAACTGTTAAATTTACCACAAGTGTTGGTGACAATGGGCCAAACAATTCACATTTTAGTTAGGAACACATTAAAAGCATGTGAATATATTCAACATTGATAGATGGGTCGTTCCAGCTCAAGTGGGTACAGAATTTAAAAAGGTGTGCTCGATGTCACCGATTTGAGTCAAACTTGACCAAAACGCTTATTTTTGAATTCTGAACAAATGACTTTTTTGATTTTGCTCTAAAGTGCCTAGATCTACAACCCTGGATTTTCGAGATTTTTAAAAATGTCATCTTTCAGAAGAGATTACTCCACAACCAAATAAGCTATTCGTGATATAAGAACGTCAATTTGTAAAAACCTTGTAAATTTTTATAGATGTATTCACATTTTGTTTTTGTTATAGTAACTACAGTAAACAGGCTGATTACCGGCAGGTATCCAAATTGTCAAAAAATTACCTTTTTTCACCATGGGCGGGATTTGTTATTTCTAAATATTTTGGGCTCAAATGTTCACCATACTTTGAAAAACTTTTCTGCTTGGTGTGTTTCCAAGGGCAAATAATTTGGACAAATATGAGATATGACCAGATGAGTGAGTAGTAGTTTTGAGCTTTACTGGTGGAAACACAATGTGATTTAATATTTTTTCAATTCGCTCACGACGATGGCACAATAATATTTTTATGTTATTTTACACATGTTCTGGGCAGGATTCCCATAAGGTAGCGACTGCTTTGATGTATAATGTTGTGAAGGTCGAATCCACATTAAAAGAAAAAACCTTCAAATTGACGTTCTAAGATCACGAACTTGGTTGTGGAGTGTACTTGGTTGTGGAGTAATCTCTTCTGAAAGATGAAATTTTAAAAAATCTCGAAAATCCAGGTTTGTAGCCTAGAAGGATCTAGGCACTTTAGAGTAACATAAAATAAGGCATTTTTTCAGAATGCCAACCACAAGTGGTGTACCCACTTGAGCTGGAATGAACCATATTTGCAACTGTCTTGGAAAAAGTTGGTTGAAATTTATATCTCATTTTACTAAAATTTAATAAAATATAGTTCATTTTTCTCGCACCAAAAGATGTAAATGGGAATGTTGAAAATCGATTTCAACGGGAGTTTCCAGAATTATTATTCTCCGGACGGAAATGAAAATACTCAGATTATCAGTTGATAATATGACCTGTCACTCCACTGTCACTTCAATGCCAAACCCACTGCAGGGATGGGTTGTACCAGGTAAGCACCAACGGTAGGTGTGCTCAGGCCAGTGTGGTCAATAGTAAGGTAGCTATTAGGAGTACACTTGATTATGATTACAATCTACTTTGTATGTATGGCTAAAGATTGCCTCTCAAGTAACAATTCATCAACGATTTGACATTCACTCTGATTTATGATGGTTTTATGACGGCCATGAACAGCAGCATTTCAAAGTGTGAACATTCCTGCCTAGTTTTTTTGCTATTTTAAAACCCTTTTATAGTCTGAACTTGAGCATGAGCATGATTGACCGCCCACGGTTGCTCCTCTGTTATTGCCAGATTAGCTGTAATTAACCAATATACGATGCTTGGGACTAGCAATCACCCTCAATGTGTAAAAACTGGGGATCTAAAACTAGGCAATACCAGCGCCGGCCGCACCCGAATACAGGTCAAGAAAGGAGTGGGTAGGAATGTGTTGACGTGACACTCGCTTTGACCCCATGATCTTCTGTTCAATAAGCAAAAAAGCTTGTCACTAAGCAAACAAGCTACTTTTTAATCATTGAGTTGCTGTTATTACCATATTAACAAATAAAGCGATTGAAGAATCTTGAATGTGGATAGGCCTGAGATTACACTCATGATGTTCTGCTCAGTAAGCAAAAACGATCGCTCTAAGGCCACCAAGCCCCTCATATCGTATCATATCATTTACTCGAGTTGTTGCAACCATTCAAACCCGGCACCGACGACGACAAGTTTCGCAAAATACACGATAACCAAGCGATTTGACCATAAATTTCTTTAATATGAAAGAACCTGGGCTTAGTAAGCAAGCAACCGATGATCTTTCAACTCCGAAAACTAAAAGCTACGGAAAAGCATTTGGGCCTTCATTGAGTTCCACTTTCACGTGCTCTATCGTGCTTCTTTCGATCTCGAAATTTTCCCCTATCTGATAGTGGCACTTGCACGTGCAGGCGAGCCACCAGTCACTCCAAACCGACCATCAAACGAACTGCCCACAAAAGTAGACACGTCCCTCGAAATGCAACCGAGAAATGTGTAATAACAATTTTCAACTGGAAGGTACTCACCAAATCAATATATCCCGGAGCGCATTCCCGGTGCTTATTTTTATCTAGTCATTTTTAAACAATTCCTCCTCCAGCGATTCCAACCACACAACAACTAAATATCACTTATCTTTTTTAAGTCACTCTGTGCACAAAAGCAATGCACATCGCAAAAACCTAATAATAGATACGCGCGGTCTAGTCACACCGGCAACAAAGGGAAGCGAGAGCACACCAGCAACAGGGGGAAAACATCAGTACAAACCATTCTAAATCAAATTATCGTGCCCGGGACACAAAACTATTCAAATGCGAGCACTGAACAAATCAACGCCAGCTTACAAAGACAGCCCGAACTAAAAACTAAAATAAAATAAAGCATAACCGTTTTCGAAATATTCTTAAAGTGGACTCATGTTTTAAAAATCTTTTAAAGTCTGGCGAGAAAGTCAAAAACGGTCTTGTTTTAAACATAAATTTAAAGCAGCTCCAACCCTCAATTAAACTGGCCTATACATCAATCTTAAACTTCATTAGCGATTGTTTATTAATGTCTTTATAAGATACTCTTTAAATGGGTTCTGTTATTATAAAAGCATCCATAAAACCATTAGGTTTTAAATTAGAGCAAAAAGCATATATTGTTGCTTTTTATGCTTTTTAAAGTATCAAAGAATCCCAAATTACTCTGTTTACAAATTGACCTTAAAATATGGATCCTCATAGCAAACTAAAGCCAACTTAATGACAAATGATCTCGAAGGATAGACAAAGTAGTATGATAAATTCAACCGACCGAAGGGATGTTGATTTCAACTAAATTTACTTCTTTAGAAGAACCAACCATAAATGACTAAGCATCTGGCGGAGGAGAGTGAAGTGAGCGTGGCCTTCGAAATCGTAAGCGTAGAGTCGAAACACTTTAAAAACAGACCAGCCATTTCCAGATCTTACGAATAGATGACGATTGGAATAACCTGCATCAGTACCAACGGCAATCTGTCAGTTAGCGGAGGTAATCTGGTTTCTGAACCATAGCAGCGATTTTTTTTTTTCGGTGAAAAATGTCCTTCCGCAACTATTCAGATGAAGGGTATCTTTTTCGGAAACGATTGAGCTGTTCCAAATGCGGAACGTTGTAAAACAGTTTCACACATTTTCTGAGTAACTGCTTCCAATCCACCGGGAGAAAATCGCCAGGAAGAACGTTGGTTCGCACAGCTGAACTTTCGAAAGATAAACAAAATTTCTCGTTTAACTTTTTGCAGGTAAATTTGCATCCATAATTGCTGCCATAAATCTGAACGGGTTAGGATCAAGCAAAATGGCTTAAGATAAATACAATTCAGTCTGCAAATTGTCTTCATAAAAACGCTTTTAAAACCTTACTTTTTCACAAATTGCCCATGCATATCAAGCTCTGCCATATTACAATTAGGGGAAATGGCTCTAATGTTGGCCTACGGATCTCAGATTGGGCCCATCGCTAAAAATCTGCTATTTATCCATTTTATCTAGATGAACGCGTCATTTGGACGGTACTTATGCATATTTTTGGTTGCTGGTCGATTGCTGAATGTATGTATGGGCCCAAATTTGGGGAATTTAGGCCGACATTTCCCTTATTGCCAGCGCCGGTGGTGTAGTGGTAAGCGTGACTGCTTTCTAACACCCCAAAGGGTCTGGGTTCAATTCCAGCTGAGGTCGGTGGGATTTTTCTGAGGCATACAAATCTCTGGTCACGTCTTCCTTCAGAAGGGAAGTAAAGCCGTTGGTCCCGGCCCATGTGTGTTGAATGGGTGCGATATCCTACGCAGGTGTGGAAGCTGCCTTCCTGCACATTCGATTGCCGTCAATGGATGGCAATCGATTTCCGTCGGTGATTGGCACTAGATTTCGGAACAGAGACCGACGTTAAATAAAGGAAAAAAAATCCCTTATTTACTATGTTTTTTAAAATTTTTGATTTTCAGTATGCAGTTACTTGAGTACAACTTTATTTTGGTCAATTTAGAAATGAGCAAATAAATAAGAGCTTCAAAAATACACCCTTCAGAATCTTCTCCAGGCTCGGCCAACTAGACAGATTCTAGTCTCAATGAGGAGCTGGTTGATGCATCAATGGCAATGCAGCCTTGACCAGCTTTGTGGTATTTCATAAAATTTAAAAAAAAGTTACTTGGGCTGTATCCCTCGTCTATCCAGATAACTTTTGTTTGTCTGTGGATATTTTTAAAACCGTGTTTATGAAGCTCACCTTTACAGTACTATTTAAATAAAACAACTTTCCAGTGTTTTTTTTTATGTAGTTCTTTTATTTTTAAGGCTGAATCGCGTTAGGTTTACGGAGCGAAAAATTCATTGTTCATTGTTTGTTTGTAACAAAATTAACTTATTTCTACGTCTAGTAGGAATTGGGCCGAATACTCACGACTTACCCGAGGTTAGAGGGGTACATTGTCAAAGGATAGGATAAGGGGAGGAGCTTGGTGGTAGGGTAGGACGGGAGGCAATCTATAGACCAGCAATCGGGCCAAATAGCCTGCATGCCTTATTGAACGATAACGGCCAACAATGCGTGAACTTTGCAGTCTCTCGGGGTATAGTAGTCCCAAGTACATTTTCCCCCGCAAGGATATCCACAAAACCACCTGGAGATAACCTGACCAAAGACAGAAAACCAAATCGATCACATTCTAATCGACGGAAAATTCTTCTCCGACATTATCACGACATCGCACGTACCGCAGTGCGAACATAGATTCGGACTACTACCCACGGAAGAGCAGCTTGGGGCAGGTACTCTTGAAGATGGCTGAAGTGACATGCTGCAACACCGCACGAGATTGAATGAGAAGCAAAACAGACAAGCGCGGAACAGACAAAACTCGGTTTTCCGAAGGAAGAAGCGTCAGCAGGAAGACCGAGATCGCCAGGCGATGGAAAATCTGTACCGCGTAAACGATATATGCAAGGACTTGGCCGGTTACCTTCTCACGAACGAGTGTGAGATGATTGAGAGGTGGAAGCAGTACTATGGCGAGCACCTCAACGGTGATGCAGCAGAAAACGAAGGTGGCAGACCTTGGAGCACACACAGAATACGACAAGCTACCAGCCCCTGATCTTCAAGAAGTTGAGGAGGAGATCGTTCGGCTGAAGAACAACAAAGCAACTGATGTAGATCAACTACCAAGTGAACTAATAAAATACGGTGGTGAAGTGCTGGCTAGAGCACTGCACTGGGTAATTGCCAAGATTTGGGAGTAGGAGATATTACCGGAGGAGTGGATGGAAGGTATCGCAACTACGGCGCGATCACACTGCTCAGCACCGCCTACAAGGTACTCTCCCAAATTCTATGCCGCCACCTGTCATCATTTACAAGAAAGTTCGTGGGGCAATACCAGGAAGAATTCATGGGTGCCCGCGCTACCGCAGACCAAATTTTCGTGAATCAGCAGGTTACAGACCTGGACTATGCTTGTGTGCTATGGTGTTTTCAAACGGAAGGTGTTGTGTACCATCTACGGTGGAGTGCAGATGGATGACGGAACGTGGAGGAGGCGAATGAACCACGAATTGCATCAGCTGCTGGGTGAACCATCCATCGTCCACATTTAAAAAATTATGCGACTACGGTGGGGTGGGCACGTCGTAAGAATGCCGCACGACGACCCAATGAAAATGGATCTCGAAAGCGACCCAACAGGAACAAGAAGAAGAGGCGCGCAGCGGGCAAGGTGAATCGACCAAGTAGAAGGCGACCTGCGGACCCTTCGCAAAATACGAGGCTGACGAAGTGAGGCCATGGATCGAGCAGAGTGAATACGACTTCTTCGGATAGCAAAGGACAACAACAAGGTAAGGTATTGGGGGTGGGGTTTCGTTGTATCATCAGAGCGTTGTCGCCAGTATGAACGGTAGTGCGGTTATATTCGTCTATAGTTCGAACGGCTGTGGTGACCAGTAGGTGACGATGAGTCGCATCGAGACGGGGGACAAGACAAACAAAAGCTAATAAAGAGAAACAAAAGACAAAGGAATTAAATTCTAATAGGGGAAAAGTTGGCTTCGGCAATACCTTAACCTATTATCGTCAGGGGGTAAACAAAGTCCTAGAGCACTCAAATTTGACCAATAGTTGCTCTGAAACACAATGCATCCACATGCCAAAATTGAGCTCTCAAGGACGTTGTTTACCCCCTGACGATAATAGGTTAAGGTGTTGCCGAAGCCAACTTTTCCCCTACTAGACATTTACAGAAACACATAAATCGACTGCATATAGCAGAGATAGCGGGTACGCAACACGTCTCTGATAGGAACATAGGGGCCTCGAGGGTATTCAAAAGTCGCTCTCTGGCGGTATCATTATCCGTACATTGCCAAACTGCGTGATCGATGTCATCGTTACCGTCTCCACACCGACAGATGTTTCTGTCCACGAGACTTATTCTGATGCGCATCTACCGAGTAGTGGTTGAACATAAGTCTACTCATTACGCGAATGAAGTCACGACTTAAGCTCAAGCCACGCTCTCGAAGAAACATTAGGAATAATTGAATGTAACCGCCGTCCAAGATTTCCAGTGTCTCAATCGGTTTGCCAACTCGAAAGGGTACTCTGACGCACTAAATGGTAAAATTCATCGTGTAAAATTTGCCTGTCATAAAATTCGCCTTCCGCGCAGCCCACCTTTGCGAGTGAGTCCGCCTTCCCATTGCCTGTGATTGAGCAATGTGAGGAGACCCATACAAAAGTAATCATAGAGGAAATGGATGTAATATCGGCCTTAAGGCTCCTAATTTAGGCCTATACATAAATTCAGCAATCGACTTATACGTATACTGAAGCTATGCAAAGATCTTTTTTCTTCACATTATTTGGCAAGCGACGATTTCGACGCCTGATAGAGAAGGAAGGGAAATTGTGTAGAAATGGTAGCACTTTTTGATCCCTAAAAGAACTCCTGCATAAAAATCGTCTCTATTCAGGCTTATAATGTTAAAATCGTGAAGGTTGAGTTCTTTATCGGAAGAAAGCCATGTTTCACAGAGAGCAAATATATCACAATCAGAATTGTGAAGTAAAAATTTGAACGAGTCTAGTATAGACACTAGAATACGGCAGTAAATATCACTGTAGGACAGTGATCATATCTTGGACCTGATTCGATGAATTATCCGTCGAAAGATATTATTGATGCAAGGAGAGGTAATGAAACAGTTAATTGTTAAAAATATGATGTTTAAAGCAAGGCAGAAACTAAGCTTCTAAGAGGGTCTTGTAAGTAACCAATGACACCTCATCTTACGGTACCTTAAATTATAATTATCTGCATTACACGTAAACCAGCAACTTTTGCTGAATGAAATTCAACTGTTTGTGCTTCTTTTAATCGTTATTTAAGTAAATAAAGTGGACTTAATTGGAAATATTTGTCTGAATATTATTTCTACTATTCGGTGAACCGAATTTTTGGCCAGTGTGAACTTTGATAGATATTCGGGCCAAATATGCAGTGCAGTGCTACAAAAATTATCCTTTGGACTGAACCCTTCGCTTTGTTTTCATCAATTGGTCCCAACCCTAGTAATCACCAGGTCAGCGCACCAGTCGAATTGCTTTTGTAATTTTCCAAATATTTGATCCAATTAACGTAGAACTTTTATCACATCAAAACATACCATAAGTCCTCCGGCCCATTATCCATCGAACCAAAATGATCCAGTGTGCCTTCCCTCGACAACCAGCTTGATAAATTGTGCTTTGAAAAAACAAACCCCAAGTGTTTATTTACACTTGAAAGCTCACAACGAGCAACAGCTGCTTGAGTTCCATCACCATCATCATCATCATCATCGGCTGCTACTCTCCTCCATCAAGAAACATCAAATCCACGTCCAACGTCGGAACCTACAACGTTCAGTCGTCTCCAACAAGCACCAGACAGCATCCGAAGGGGTACTTGATATCCGGCCACTTGTATATCGCCTCCCGTGCACTCCCGTAGGAGCAACGTAATGGAAGCACTTATCCTGACTTCCAGTACAGACGCACACACACACACACACACACACACACACACACGCGCGCGCACATAGGTTGGCTGTGGTTGGCTATAGCCACTTACCCAGACAACCCCGGGGATCCAGAGTACGCTGTTATGATTAGCGATCAAGAGTCTCTAGATCTGCTTTTTTAATTGCTTCAACAAATAGAACGCTCTGGAGCATCAAGATCGCACTGATCATCACTCACACCCAGCGCGTCGTCATCGGATGCTCGGTCGGTCGTTCATCATAGGCAAGCCATATGGTTTGTTTTCGCATCGGTGGCTTGAGCAAACAATGACCCATTCTTGACTGGTTGAACTCCGTGTAAAGAAATTAGAATAATTTTGAATTCTTAACGAGCAGTGATTTATTTGTGAGCTTTAAAGGGTAGCATTCTACTCCTGTTTTTTTGGTTAGGATGATATCAAAATAAATACACAAGCTAGCACGGGAAATGCTCTGGAACTGCGAGAGGTCACTTGAGTTGATGAGGTCCGGTGGTCAGCGTAGGGGTTAGTTAGTTGAGCTTGTTGAGGAAAGGAGCGATCGAATTGATGTCTTCACAGTCCGGGACCATCTTGCCCTTGAATTGGATGCAGGCTTCGGCACACAGATGGCCATCGAAGAACTCACCGAACATCTTCTTGCACTGGGCGCAGTTGTTGATACAGACACCGATCAGGTCGTAACCGCCAAGGATGTCTTAAATGGAGGCCATATTGTTAATTTGTTGTACATGTTTGATTTGCTTTGTTTGATAATAGCTTACCTATTTGGGGATTAGCATCGGTGTTATTGATAAGAACGAGAGCCATGAAAGCAACAATGCAAATAACGGATGAAATTACTTTCAACGATGACATTGTGATGATGGGAAGAGAAATTTGTTCTGACTCGAATGCTGCACTTGATTAGTGATGTCGCAGATGAGTGTGAAGAAAATAGTTCACATGAAAGGACTTTTATACCAGTATCGGCAGGAAGCTTGATAGACACATATTTTCCTGGCGGAAATCAGTTTAATTTAATCGATGGAAATCTCTGCTGGGCGGGCAATCTTCTGCGCTACTTTACAATATTTTTTTCAGTCAGAGCAGAGAATGATTCCTAAGGTGGGGCAAAAAATCCGTTTTGAGGTTTTCAAGAGCCAGACTTTTCCTAAAAAAATCACAAAAATTGGTTATGTTTTCGAATAATTATAGGCAAAAGTGTGTTTCGGGATTATAAAATATAGCAGTTGCACCAACTGTGGGGGCGCACAGCAAAAAAAAATGCAATATTCAAGGGGTAATTTTATTTAGAAGAATGATTGCGTTTTTCTTGTAGATGATTTTATGAGTATCAGACATTTCATCAAGAAGCTGGAATTACCTGTAGTGGGGCAAAAGTTCGAGTCATTGGGGCAAGCGAGTCGTGTCCCAAGCCCATGTTATCATTCATAAATGTCTAAAACGCATTTATTTACTTTCAACAATCATAAATGGAGCAGAATTTGTTAAAAACCTCGAAAAAATGTCGAACTTACTGAATTTACTGCGGAAAAACCATGTTTTTTTAGCGCATTACGATGTTCACCAAGTTCTGACATTTGGACACAAAGATGTTCTTCACGCCATTATGGGGTATTTAAAGATTTCTAGGGACAAAACTTCCCTAAAACTACCATTAACTGCTAAACTTTATCCTGAACCGGTCGGAACACTTTTTCAAAAACATCGTTCTATTTAGCTACGAATGGACTGACAACTCATCAAAGCTCTGTAAGAGAAAGTTGTAAACCTTTTTTTTCCTTGAGATGTTTTCCGTTGACCTTGTTTTCCGTACTGAGTACTAATGCTACCGACGCCAGAGAGGCAGCTCCCACACCTGCCTCAGTAGATCCCGGGGATTGAACCCAGGACCTTTGTAGAGAGAGGCAAAAGTTGTAATCCTTGAATGAAGAATCCTGTGTATGGAATTAATTTGATTCCGAATGCATTAAGTTTGGATAAATTGTAATTTTTCCAACTAACTTGAACTATCTACTTCGTCAAGTTAAAACTTATCATTTATCATTGCATGGTTGGACGTGATATCTAGGGCTTACAACCACTGAGGTCACATGTTGGAATAGCGACCAATGAAGTTATGTTAAGTTATGTAATGCAAAGCCCAAATCCAACAATCACAATAAGCGGATAAGGGCTTAAAATGTGTTAGAACATCAAAACGAATTGTTTCTTTTGCGATATGTGAACTCAAATCTAGTCTATAGCTGATTTGTTAGCTTACTCCCTCACTAGTCCCAAAGAATTTACGATGCATATCTTAGTTTTCTATTTACAATCGCTTTCATGGTTTTTTGATAATTGTAACTAAAACAATTAAGAATGTTGATGGAATTAAAGAATTATTTTTAACGATATTTTCAATTTTTTTTTGCCATTGAGACACATGAAAACTTTAGTGGGAATGACACTGATGAAGACTGCACTTTGTAGTTGAAATACGTATCTGTCATGGATACCAACATTATTTAAGTGGAATTAAATGGAAGATAAACCATTTTTGCTCCTTTATTTAAACATTCCACTAACAACCCACTTTCATTAACAAATGTAATACACTGAAACCTCCTTTTACGAAGTTTTTTTTTACGCAGTATTCAATTTACGTCCCTCTTTTTACGAAGTAAATCCCAAATAACGAGGTTTCGTTTAACGAAGTAAATCCCAAATAACGAGGTTTTTTACGAAGTAAATCTCAAATAACGAGTTTTCTTGTTACGAAGTAATTACGAAGCAAATTCCAAATAACGAGTTTTTTTACGATTATGGGAATCTGGGAAAAACTATAAAATATCCCACAATATGGGTATGTTTGGAATCGGAGTGAGATGTAGGAACCGGAAATTTATGTCTGACGTCAATTCGAAATCCAAGATGGTGGCTTCCGGTTACAGAAAAATTAGCAAATACCACCACGTCACCCCGATTCTTAAGATACCCGTATTGTAGGTTATTTAACATTATTTTTATGTAACCGGAAGTCACCATATTGAATTTCAAAATGGCGTCATACATGGGTTTTCAGTCCTAATAATAGACCTGTGCGCCGCCGCGCCACGCCACCGCCGCCGAAGATTTTCATACGCCGCCGCCGCCGATGAAAATAAGTCGGCACGCCACCGAAGTAAAATCTTCCACGCCGCTGAATAAATTTATGTCACGCCGATGAAAAATTCGTAGCACCTTTTAGGTAAAATGCATCTTGAACGCGTTGAAATTAGCGTGTAGTGCAGCGATTATCATTTAGTTTTTTGACGTTTGTTCGCACTTTCTCGATCTAGCACACAATAATGAATCATTCAGGTCGGATTTACATAAAGAATAAGTAAATAAAGGGTGTCCAAGAATGTCTAAGCACGACTTTCGAACACCCCTGTTTGTTTCAGATGCCGTTTAAACAGCTGATTAACAACCACAGTTTCGTGTATCGTAAGTTGCAGTTCTTTACATTTCCGTGACAATGCGAAGCATTTCTCTGAAAAAGCGCAAACAGATCGTGCACAAATGGTGAACTATACCCATTTTCTTTTAAATATCATTATTAAGGAGACTTTCAGCCCGATCTCCAACTTTCCAGAACAAGCAAAAACCTGGAGGTATACCGAACCCTACTGACCAAAATCTGAACCGGAAAATCGTGCAAGCTTTCACTCGCAAGAAAAGGGCTTCGTTTCGAGACGTGGCTAGAAAAGTGGGATCCTTGAAAAGTAACGTCCAGCGGGCCAAGGCAAGAATGGGTATAAAGACGTTTAAGAAGCACCCCAGTATAGTCAACAAAGACGTAGTTCTACGTCAAAAACAATCTGGCCACCCTGCTTCCGAGCGTTTGGTTTGACGGATGCGGCTTGTTTTTACCTTCGCTTTGGCTTCTTCTGCTTCTTAAACGTCTTTATACCCATTCTTGCCTTGGCCCGCTGTGTGGTGAAGGAGTGTTAGGTTTTGAACGATTGTAACTTTGTCATTTATAGATGAAATTAAAATCCAAATACGCCAATCGATAGGAAATTACATTACGAACCTTCTGAAATAAATATTTTTCCAATTTTTCTGTAATTAAACTTTTTTAAATGTCCAAATGATAATTTTATCACTGTTTTCATGAAATAAGCCTTTTTCTCAAACCCAGTCATCATAAACGAATACCGCTTGGTTGCACATCATTCTGCTTGAACTTGAAAAGATATAAATCAGCGCTTCTCTCCTGCCTCTGCTCATTACCGCTTCGGACGACGTGGCACTAGGTCCTGCTGCAAGCAGGACTAAGTCAGCGCCTTAAGGTGGATCACGGCGTGTCCACCACAATGAAGAATGATAATGACAAAATATGCATGTTACACCCCCTTCCCCTTAACAACAACCTCTCTCACTCCCCTCTTAGCAATAACCCGAAAAAGACATGGACTTTGGCGATCATTATAAATTTTAAGCCAACCACAATTATGTATAAACAGTTAATTTTTTACATGGAGAGCTAACATTTTCAGAAAACAATTGCTTAACAGAAGACATACAATCGATGGATTACCAACAACTGACTGTAAACATATATGGTACATCTATGTATGCAATTATATTAACATCCAAAGTCCATCCTTTTTTACATATTTTGCACAAAAGAAACTGCATAAAAAATGGCGGGAAATCCTATCAGGTTCGGTTGCACACCGTTCTGCTTGAACCTGAAAAGATATAAAACAGCGCTGCTATCGTACTTTTACTCATTGTCGCTTCGGACGGCGTGGCACTTGGCCCTGCAGCAAGCAGGACCAAGTCAGCGGCTAAAGGTGGATCACGGCGTGTCCACCCCAATGAGTGATGATACTTGGAAAATTATGCATGTTAAACCATACCAACAACTTATCCACCCCTAACAACAACCCGAAAAATACACGATCACTTTTTTCCGGGAAATAAATTTTAAGCAAAACCACAATTATTAGTAAAACAAAAGTTTTTCCGTTAATTTCTTCCCGCACCAAAACTTTCAAATTTAAGAAAAAATTACTTGAAAGGCATAAGCGATGATTTATGTTGGTGAATTACACACAGCTGACTGTTAAACATATCTGGTACCTCTATATATCCGGAGTGATTTGAGATTTGGGCGTAATTGCTTTTGTAAACAAACACGTCAATTACTGATTTCTCTTGAATAGAAGCTCAATCTCACAAACAAACTATACCAAATGATAGAGGAATCATTCCTCTACCTCATAATGTTATTACTTTTCCCAAATCTCAAATCACAATCACATGTCTAGTAGGAGTTGGGCCGAATACTCGTGGATTACTCGAGGTTAGAGAGGTACATTGTCGAAGGAAAGAATCAGTGGAGGAGCTTGGGGGCAAGGTTTCGTTGTCTCATCAGAGCGTTGTCGCCAGTATGAGTGGTAGTGCGGTTCTAGTTTCGTCTGGAGTTCGACCGCTCAAGTAACAATTTTGGTTTTATGAGGGTTCTGCAGACCATGATTTAGACTTGTAGCATGCTTTAAAACCTCAATAAAACTTGCAATGTTACTTGGGCGGCTATGGTGACCAGTGGGCGGCGATGAGACTCATCGAGACGGGGGGACAAGACAAACAAAAACTATTAAAGAGAGACAAAAGACAAAGGAATTAAATTCTTATACTAGACATTTGAAGAAACTCATAAACCGACTGCATATAGCAAATATCGCGAGTTCCCAACACGTCTCTGATAGGAACATAGGGTTGTCTTCCTTGGGCCTCGAGGGTATTCAAAAGTCGCTCTCTGGCGGCGTCATTATCCGTACATTGAGAAAGTGCGTGATCGATGTCATCGTTTCCACACCGACAGATGTTGCTGTCCACGAGGTTTATTCTATTGAGATGAGCATCTAGCGAGAAGACGAAGTAATGGTCTGCGGGCATGTTGGAAATCATCCCCAATGCGAAGTTGATTGCTGCCAGCTCAGCAACAAAAACGGAACAAGGTTCCTGGAGTTTGCGGAAGGTGCAAGAGTTTTCATTGAAGACACCGAAGCCAGTGGATCCACTGAGACGAGACCCGTCTGTTAAATATCTGTTCACGCAATAGACGTGTTGGTACTTTTCAGTAAAAATACGCGGGATAATAATAGATCGAAGTTGATCTGGAATCCCATGAGTTGCTTGTTTCATGGTCAGATCATATTCAATTGAGGAACTGCGATTGGTGAAGTGAGCACGGTTTGGAGTGTAACAAGGAAGACACATATCTGACGATATGTAGTGGTGGTAGATTCTCATAAATCGAGATTGTGTGTTCAATTTCTTCAAAATTTGCAATTATAAGTGTGTTCGTCACTCAGCATTTGATTAGTATTCAGAGAGAGAGAGCTCCCAGAAACGGTTTTGGAGGGGTGTTATTCCTGCCAGAACCTCGAGACTCATGTTATGCGTTGAGTGCATACAGCCGAGAGCAATACGCAGACAACGATATTGAATTCGTTCCAATTTTATTAGGTGACATTTTCTTGCCGAGAGAAAGCAGAAAGAGTCGTACTCTAGAACAGAGAGAAAAGTTGTTTTATAAAGCGTTATGGGGTCTCCCGGATGAGCACCCCACCATGTGCCGCAAATTGAACGGAGAAAGTTGATCCTCTGCTGACATTTTTGCTTCAAATATGTAATATGGGTATTCCAAGTGCACTTTGAATTTGATTCCCAAGGTACTTGAAAGACAATGATTGAGTAATGTTTCTGCCCAAAAGATTAAGCTGCATTTGGGCTGGGTAGTAAACACTACCAGTTCAGTTTTCTGCGGCGAGAATTCGATCCCTAGATTCCTAGCCCAAGAAGACAAGTTATCTAAGGAATTTTGCAATGGTCCTTGCAAGTCCACGGCATGTGGACCTCTTAAGGAAACCACACCGTCATCTGCAAGTTGTCTTAGCGTGCATTGTTCTGCCAAACAGTTGTCGATATCTTTTACATAAAAGTTATAAAGAAAAGGGCTGAGACGTGAGCCTTGGGGCAGGGCCATGTAGCTAATTCTGGAAGTTGTTAGTTGTCCAAGGGAAAAGTTCATTTGCTTTTCTGACAACAAATTGTACAAGAAATCATTTAAAATTCCAGAAAGTCCACATCTGTGCAGATTGTCTGACAGGAAACTGAATCAAAAGCCCCCTTAATGTCCCAGAATGTTGAAGCCAATTGCTCCTTGTGCGCAAAGGCCAGTTGAATATCTGTGGAAAGCAGCACTAGACAATCGTTTGTTCCTTTGCTCTTGCGGAACCCAAACTGTGTATGTGATAGCAAGTTATTTGTTTCGACCCACTGATCGAGTCTCCGAAGGATCATTTTCTCCAACAATTTCCTAATGCACGAAAGCATGGCAATCGGACGGTATGAGTTATGGTCAGACGCTGGTTTGCCAGGTTTTCGAATGACTATTACTTTGACCTGTCTCCATTCAGGCGGTATAATGTTGTTTTCTAGTAAGGAATTGAATAAGTCTAGCAAGCGTCTTTTAGCGATATCTGGGAGATTTTTCAGAAGATTTAATTTAATCATATCGCTTCCTGGTGAGGAGTTGCTCGATGAAAGAAGAGCCATAGAGAATTCGAGCATTGTGAATGGTCTATCTAGAGAGCCGCCGCTCGGAGACGCTTCTCGAAGAATATGTCCGGACAGACCTTGTTAGTGAATTCGAATATCCATCGATTGGAATATTCTTCACTCTCGCTAGAAGATGCGCGGTTACGCATGTTGCGAGCCACCCTCAACAAGGTGTTCATTGAGGTTTCTCGTGAGAGTCCCTCGACGAAATTGCGCCAATAACCGCGTTTTTTGCTTTGATTAATTGTTTCAGCTTTGTCTCAAGCTTTGAATATTCCTCGAAGTATGTGGAGGTTTTGTGTCTACGAAAAGCTTTAAAAGCATCAGATTTTTGGCTGGTGGCTGGTCTCCTTTTGAAGGGCGCACTGAACTTTTCTTTTTTGTGCTTCCAGTGAGATTTTGTAAATCAAATCGGCGAGGAGTCGATATTCTTCGAATGGTGGAAGCGGATCTATTGATTCGGCACCGATTGTCACCGCCATTGCATATTTCTGCCAATCTATGTTCCTTGTAAGATCAAATGGAACTCGAGATTGTTCGGCAGAGTGAGGGGCACACTTAATTGAAATGATGATTGGCAAATGATCGCTATTGATAACCTTCCACAGACAATCCAATGATTACGATCTTGAACACAAAGATAGGTCGAGTCGGCTTTCTCGAGCCGGGGGTTTTGCTACACGTGTCGCTTCACCAGTGTTCAAAATAGTCAAGTTGAAATCGTCACATAAATCGTAAAAAAAATAGCCGCTTTGTTGTCATCATATAGATTGCCCCACCCAGTACCATGGGAGTTTATGTCACCCAGAATTAATACTGGGATGGAAGAATTGAAACTAGATTCCAGAGTTGACTACGGCTAATGGAGGTTCTTGGTAGAACATAAACTGAAGCTATGCAAAGGTCTTTGTTCTTCACATTTATTTGGCAAGCGACGATTTCGACGCCTGATAGAGCAGGAAGGGAAATTTTGTAGAAAGGGTAGCACTTTTTGATACCTAAAAGTACTCCTCCATAAGAATCGTCTCTATCCAGGCGTATAATGTTAAAATCGTGAAAGTTGAGTTCTTTATCGGAAGAAAGCCATATTTCACAGAGAGCAAATATATCACAATCTGAATTGTGAAGTAAACATTTGAACGAGTCTAGTTTAGGCACTAGACTATACGTATACGGCAGTTCCACTGTAGCACAGTGGTCATATCTTCAACGTCGTTCGACGAATTATCCATCGAAAGATATGATTGATGCAAGGAGGGGCAATGAAACAGTCAATTGCTTAAGATATGATTCTAATGTTGGAAGCAAGGCAGAAACTAAGCTTCTAAGAGGGTCTTGAATGTTGAACATATTTAATATGAATTCCACAATGTCCGAAAAAGCTAGCAAACCTCGTTCGGACTTAGATTTCTTTTGAGAAGTTTGAGGCGGAAAATTCTTGCTGCATCCAGGGATTGGATCAGCAGAAGCCTGCGGTTTCGTTTTTTCATCCCCATTACTCTGAGAATTTGGCAATCTTCTGGAGGTGATTTTAGTTTTCTTACGGCGCAATTTCGGGGAAGGAAATTTTCTTTTTGAGGATCCGTCCATTTTTGAAGGTGCGTGTACCACCGTAGAATCACCCTCATCGGATAAGTCAGAGTCCGATTCTTCAAAATCGAAAATTGGTTTTCATCCTGGACGGCTGATGCAGCCTTTACCATTTGTGCATATGACTGCTTGGAGCGTCCAGAGATTGAACGCTGCACTTTATCGGAGTGCTGTTTGTACATTGGGCACTCCTACAAGGGGTGAGGATTCTCGCCACAATATGCGCATTTTACTGATTCTTTGTGGCAAGAATCCTCTTTGTGGTTTTCACTACATTTGCCACAACGAGTTTTGTTGCCGCAATGACAGGCCGAGTGTCCCAGCCTTTTTCAGTTGGTACAATTGTATACCCTCTGTACAAACAATCGCACCGGAAAAAAAGCAACATCAATTTTAACATAGTTTGGGAGCACTGACTGAACCTGCGAAAGTCACCCGAAACGAGTCTGAAAGTCGATAAACTTTTTTATCGTCTAGCAAGGATACTGAGTGCAGTTGCTTTACATCCAGTATCTGCACTAGCGCGGTAGCGAATGTCGAGTTTTTAAAAATACCCGAGACAAGTGTCAAGTCCTCGACATTCAGACTCGCGTCGGAGATCACGCCTTCTATCTCCACATCTCGAGAAGGGATGTAGATGTTATACTCAACACTAAAAAGCTCGTGGTCAGCAATTTTATTTGCCACATCATAATTCAGTGCTTCTACACCCAGTTTGTTGAATCTTTCCTTATGTACCAAGATTCCCGGATACTTACGCAGCAAATCTCTCCTAATGTCGAGAGTTTTCAAAGGTTTATTTTTGGGCCGAAAAAAGACAATCCTTGGTCCTTTCGAAGACGCCATAAGCGTTGTGCAAAAGCGATGCGCAACCACTTAAAATGGAGAAAAAAATCCAGGAAAAAAAAACAATAAAAAAATAGTGAAATATTGTTGCCCGGTGTACAATCAAATCAACAATATACAAAAATAATAAAAATAAAAAAAACTCATAACTACTTGATCAAGGTTGTCTTACTGTACACGATTCTCCCTTATCGGTCGAATACGAAACGAGCACACGGTGACGTGTCAGACTCGAAGCAGAATTTTGCTATACAATAGCAAAGCAATCGAAAAAAAACGTTTAAATTATCCTTAAGTCAATAATCGCAACAGCTGATACAGGCGGTAGATGCTCCTTTGCTGCTGTTTGTGTGTGGCTGCAGATGGTGAGATCGATAATAATGACGATGATGGTGATGATGACCTTTCACCAGTTTAGAGGTGAACACACGAAATAAACGGGCTCGCCGAATTCTGGTGCTTCCGATACACGTGCGCTTATCACCTAGACACTCCACTGTGATAGCAAGCATGATTGACCGCCCACGGTTGCTGCTCTGTTATTACCACCAGATCAGCTGCAATAACACAGATAACCAACAGATGATGTTTGGGACTAACATTCATCCTCAATGATGTGGAGATCTAATATTTAGCAATACCAGCGCCGGCCGTATCCGAATGCAGGTCAACTAGGGAATGGGAAGGAATGTGTTGACGTGGTACTCGCTGTGAAGAAAACCGATAAATCCTCTGCGCTTCCACGAGAAATCACTGGGATGTTGGATGTGGGGAAAGGTTGCACACGCACACGCAGGGATCGTTTTTTTTGTAGAGCGATTTTAATACACAAACACACACACACACACACACACACACGCGCGCGCACTCCTCCAATTTCTATTTTTAGATCAGGGACCCACACTGTGGTAAGTGATGCGATCGGTGTTAAAGAAGAATTTGTTTTCATTAAAATCTAGTGGATATAGAATAAGTCAAAGTGAAAAATTGCAAGCAAGGGGACGGGCCTGGGATTGAACTCCCGACCTTCTGTTCAGTAAGCAGAAACGGTAATCACTGAGCTACCGACCCTCGTCCTTGGGCACTGCACTGTGATACGAAAAAAACCCCACGGGTGGAAAAAAAAATCACAATCAATACTGAATGTCTTGTGACGAGACCGGGACCGTGTTAACCGGCTCAGCGCTCGATACGGAATGAACTTCGATAGTTTGATGGTTTTGGAAATTTCAGCCACCTTCCCTTTTCCTGATGCGGTATAAAACTCCTGTCCCGGAAGCTGCTTGAAATCCGCCTTCACATGAACCATGACGACACAGTCAAACTTTGTGAGCAGATTCGTATATAGCTTTCGGGACCGCTGCTTGCCGACGTGTTTTGTTTGTAATCTCAGTTCGCCACCTTCACCTACCTAAACGTCAACAACCCGGCTCGTTTCTTGGCCCGCTGCACAGTAGTATGGGAGACATTGAGCTTGTCAGCGACGCACCGGATGGAGAGGTTAGGATTCCGCTTATATTTCACCGCCACCTTCTCCGTCGTTGCTGCTACGTCCGGATTATGATTGCCGCCGTTTCCAGGCTTCCTGCGGTCGACATACGCTCTCCGAACACTTTTGAAACGTTTGATACGGTCGATTTGGCCACATCCAGCCTTTTTGCCAACTTGGCGTGTGAGAACGTCGGATTCTCTTGCTGCGCGAGCAACATTTTGACACGCTGCTCCTCTTGCTTTAACGTCATTTTGAAAACAGGAGAGCAAACGGTGAAAACTCATCATAGCAACCATTGTATATACATTCAACTTTCAAATGCAGTACATGTATCAGTTTTTTATGCATTTTTAACAGAAATACACCAATTTGAAGTTGACCAATTTTTGTGCGTTCCAAACTTTAATACGAAGTCCTCAAATTCCAAAAGGTTTATGGTGGTTGAACGGCCTTTAAAAAGCCGTGTTGGGCACTGTTTATTCTTTGTTTTATTAGGCCAAACACGTTTTTATGTATAATTGATTCGAAGAGTTTTGGAATTCACGATCAAACCCACGATAATTTCGAAAATCGGATTTTTAACCAGACTTATAAACGGGTATTAAGTAGGATTTTTTTCCATTCCTTCGGGAATATACCGGATTCAAGTAACATATTAAACAGCCAGAATGGGGGTTGTGTGTGCAGTTGCTAAGTTTTTCATAAAAATAGGAGGGATTCCATCTGGTCCTGAACCTAAACATCATAATAAACTGCCATCGTTGGGTCCCAAGAGCATAAAGCGCAGTTAATAACTAATAGCTGAATTGTTTAAACCATGAGTTTCAGAAAGGGTGTGTGCATGATCTAGTTTGGAAGGCATTGTTTACTGCTTTCAGAGACGTCGCTTCATTTGAATAACGTTTTGTTAAGTCGGTTGTGGTAATGTACGGGACACGGTGGCTATAGAGTCAAGCCTCATTACATTACTGAGTTGATCTTTCATCCAGGTCACTATTGTAGAAAATTGTTAATAACAGAGTTTGGAGGAACGATTCAGAAAAGTAATAAGTATATTTTGGTCATATTGGTACGCCTGATCCGGTTCGGAAGACATTGATAACTACTTTGGAGGATTTAATTTCATTGTAATAGCTTCTTGTAACCGATAATGTACGATCGTCAGTCGTAGCTTGTTGTGATGTAAGGGATACGGTGGCCTGAGAGCGACCGCTTTTGCTTACTGAGCAGAAGATCGTGACTTAGAACGTCATTTGCTTAACAGGCTTTAAAAGATCGCATCACTTCCCAATGAGAATCCAGATCTAACTTACTCTTCCAACTAACAAAAACGTCCTTCGCGTGAGAACCATGGAGATGCAGAGGTATACTCGGTCTCCAGTAGCAACGGTTATTGAAATAACACTCCTTTCCCTCCCGATGACCGCTATTGACCTCAAAAATAAGGATTTTCCGGATTGTATACACTTAGAATGGATTGCTAGTCCCAAGTCCCATTCATATGGTTCTTTGTGCAAATTTCGCTAAATCTGGTCAATCACGGAGTAGCAACTTCTTAAATGTATGGTCGTCAATGTTCATGCTCAGAAAATCTCGGCGGCGCCGACTGGGATTGAACCCTTTGGGGTGAGAGGCAATCACGCTTACCACTACACCACCGCTGAAATAATATAATACAAGTTGATTGGAGTTTAATAGCTTGATGCATTAAATAAGTAGTAAATTTTCGGTTGAATGTTGGGGGCTCGTGAGCATTCCTGAGATTGCGGGGTTGCTAGTGTAACAGGATGCTTGGTTGATTATTTAGGATCTCTTGATCGGTGGGAATGCTTGTGAATAGCTGAAAAAAAGGGTAAACAAGGAGGTTAACGCCTTAGCTTTTTCGCATTTATATCGCTGCGAAGCAACTGATAATTGTTGAGGGGATTTACAACTGTAACTGTATCCAGTTCATTTTGTTGGCAAATCTAGTTAAGATGTCATACTTAATTATCTTAAAGATAAATCGTCCAGCTCAAACCTTTGTAGGGGTAAGAGGTGGGGCCATCATCATCATCATCATCATCTTCATATGAATTTGACCTGGATCCAGATCAAAACCAAAACAAGCAGGCATCCAGGACAGAAGTCTTTCACATTGGCCCTTTGCACCACTGAATGTGCCTAGGATACTTAAGTAACTAAGTAAGTAATACACACTAAAATTCTCTAAACACCTATAATTTAACTTTTTTTTTTCTTAGTTCGTATCATAAACTTTTTCAAACCCACTCTTCAACTCTTACCAAGACAATCAGAAAGCGACGTCCTTCGGTTCCATTCCAGCATATCTTTCAGCTTTCTATCATTTTTATGGCAAAACCAGACCGGGTCCGGTCATCTAGTTCCCATCCCATTATGCACTGCCGCTGCAGCATCAACAACAACGGTGAATTTGATTTGAGTCTGCACACTCGTTTCACGCCAACCATAGCCTATGCATGTGGGAGAGGTCAAAAGTTGAGCCTATCGTGCGCGCGCGCGTCTCTGTGGAATGTTTTCGAAATGAATTTTCAATTCGATTTAGTTTTTCCTTTTGCCTTCTTATTCCTATTAAGAGGAAAAATATGCTCATCTTCCCTTACCCGTTTTCTGGTCCTCGCTTCGCAGTTATTGCCAAAGCCAGCATAGACGTTTTTACTGTGTAACACACACGCGATTATAATAACCGTATATAATGTGGTTCTTTACTCGCAAATATACCATGGCTTTTAGGAGGAAACTCTGCTCGGTAGGGTGGTTGGCTTAGGACTAAACCGGCTGTTCAACGATTCTCATTTGGAGCCACCCTATCCACTCTGGTCAAACATGGGCGTCAAAGACTGCGATAGTACGTGTGCGTTTCCAACTCGCTACACCTGGCCAGTAAGCCACCCACCCATCCGTTCCGTTTTCTGATATTATTTGCAACTATGCTCACTCAACGATGACGACGGACGGTGGACGCTGAGGACGAGGACGATGGGAATAGCCTTTGATCTGGGCACGGAGAAAGATATAAATAATATCGTAAAAGCCTTCTCTCGCCTGCCTTGCATTGAACCCGTTCACTCCGAATTGAACCGAGATGGACGGACAGTGTGTCGGAACCGAGAAATCGTAACAAATCCGGGGTATGTGTGTGTGTGTGTGTGTGTGTGTGTGTGTGTGTGTGAGTGCATGTGGAAACTTATGGGAAATTGATCTCCGAGGGCGCGCTCCAATGGCTTATGCGAGGAGAACCTGCACCCATCAGCAGCAGCAGCAGCAGCGAGTGCATTGCATATATGCCTATGCACAATTTACAGGCACGTTGCACAAGAAGATGATGGGCATGGGCATGGGAAGTCGTACGTCGTACATATATGAAAGGAATCAATGTTAAAAGGTTGTTCTACATTTATAATTTAAATGTAACGTTTACAACAAATTGCTCGGTAACGAAAAGTGAGAACATGGAAAGGGAGGGAAAACACATGCTCCCCGGACATCCCATCCAGCCGTAGCAGGTAGTAGGTGTACGGAATGAAGTGCACTACACCGAGATTGTGTGCTGCAGATTGGATGTGGTCATTCATGAATCGTGAAGACAGCGCACGTCGGGCTCGGGTTGGTCTGTTTTGAGGAATATTCGAGCAGATTGGACGCGGGAATGGCGTGGGAATTCGAACCGGAAAATATTGCACTATTAAAAATGAACGAGCTTGCTCAAGTTCAACGTGTTTCTTTTCGGAATGAATGATAAGGAAGTATCTTACCAGCGTGGATTCTAGTTGAACTGCTGTACAAATGAGAAGGATAATTTAATTATCTTCACTACATCGTCGATAGACAGTAACCCCAGAAGCTAATCAACCAAATCAGATCACATAAAATCGAAAAAGTCTATAAAGCTGCTAGCTTCCTGCCATTTGCTGCAGTACGTTTGGACATCCCTTCCGAACTAGAAGCTTACAAAAATCCTTGAAATGAGTCGTGTAAAATTTCTTCTCAGTGCAATTGTGTTAATTGTAGTGGTCATGGACTACCCAGTGCAAGCCGCTCCACAATTTGGTACACCACCGTCCAGTTAGTAATAATTCCCGAAAAATACAACCAACCTCTTTCCCACCAGATATAATGGGCGGTTATGACTTCCTGGGAGTTTGCATCAACAACTGTGCCCAGTGCAAGAAGCTGTACGGTGCATACTTTGACGGGCAGCTTTGTGCCGATGCGTGCATAAAATTTCGTGGCAAAATAATTCCAGATTGTGACGACATTGGATCCATAACGCCGTTCCTGAACAAACTTGAAACTCAATGAAAAGGCTCTACCGCGGTGACCAGTGACCGTGTTACAGGATATGGCTAGAAAATATAGTTTGGACCTGCTGCGATTGTAATTGCATTCCGTGATATCAAATTTTATGGCAAAACATTCCGAAAGCCAAGCCAATCCTCAATCGCTAACTTTGTAACCAATAATTTTCTCCCACAACTGGGTAGAAAAAGATACTATCCAAGCTCAGCTGGCAATTCAAATGCAGTAACGACAGCGATTTGCAGTCATCATATAGTGCAGTGAGAAGATTGTACACCGCTTGTTGAATAGCAAAGCTAGTGGTTTACAACTCATCGACTAGTGCTATTTTGTAGTGAGATTTAATTTTCAAATCATTAAATTTGATTGGTTTTATTGGATGGAGCTAATTGGCATCTGCTGGGTAACATTGATGAGTATGTCTTTTATCTATGTTCCTATTTTTAACTTTATGTGCTCTAATTTGGTTGCGCCACCGTGTCAACTACCAAAATATTTTACCTTTGCTTCCAAGGGAAGGTTGGGCAATTGAAACGGCTTCAAATCATTACGCTCCACCAGATCCATCAGATAGACGGAGACAGAGAATGCTGTTATAATGGATTTAACAGGTCGGGCCCTCCCTCAGCTCAGTTGATAAAGGAGCAGCTACAAAGCAAGACCATGCATGCTGGAGGTGGCTGGGTTCGATTCCCGGTCCGGTCTAGGAATTTTTCGGGTAGGAAAATTTCTCGACTTGCCTCGGCATAGAGAGTATGATTGTACTTGCCACACAATTATACTTTTTTCTTTTCCACGATTTGTTTTCCGTCTAATTTAATTTATTTATTTAATTGATTCCATCAACAGGCTTCAATAAGCCCCAATGATGTTAAGTAATACAAAAAACAACATGATTGTCTGTGCTTAAAACTTAAACATTACACTGCTATTCACGGTTACCTGTGCCCGAAAATATCAAGGTAACCTGTGCCCGAAACTACGGCGAAGCGTCTGACGTGGTACGTGAAAATCGAACACTGAGGCAACTCTGTTGAAAACTCGCTGCAGTCCGTTTATTGCTCCATTCATTCCGTAGTTCGTGCGACGAAAGGGAAGTCTCAGCATAAGACTGTTTCTTAGTGCACGTGGTCGTACATTCAAATCGATTTTTTCGAGGATAGTAGGACAATCGATTCTCCCTTGCAATGTATCGGCAACAAGTAAAGCCCTTGCAGCGTCTCTTCGGGTCGAAAGAGTTTCCAAACCAATCAGCTGACATCGGCTTTCATAGCTAGGCAAACGGAAAGGATCTCTCCAAGGCAATCGCCGATGGGCGAAGCGTAAGAATCGGTGCTGGACTGATTCGACTCTTTCAACACCATTGTTGTAGCTTGGATTCCAAACTGCTGAGCAATATTCAAGGACTGATCGGACCAGTGAGGAGTACAATGACTTCAGGCAATAAATATCAGTAAAGTTTTTGGTTATTCTAAAGATAAAGCCTAGTGTTCTGGAAGCCTTATCAACGACATACGAAATATGCTGCTTATATGTGAGTTGCGAATCCAAAATGACTCCCAAATCCTTCACGTGGCTCACTCGTTCAATTGCTGAACCCAATAGGTTGTAGTTGAAGATGATTGGTTCTTTTATCCGAGAAAAGGAGATTACTGAGCATTTCACCGGGTTAACTTCCATTCGGTTCAAGGTGCACCAGTCAGCAAAAGCATGAAGCTGGCGTTGAAGAAAGTGACAGTCGGCAATGGAACGAATCCGAAGGTAGATTTTTAGATCGTCAGCATACGATAGTCGAGGTCCGTCAAGCACATAATTCACATCGTTGAAGTAGAGCAGGAAGATCAAAGGTCCAAGGTGGCTACCCTGGGGTATCCCCGATGTAGCAGGATAAGTATCAGATCGGTAATCGCCTATGGCAACCATCAGTTGGTGACCGGTTACATACGATCGAAACCATTGTAATAGGTTACCATTGATCCCAAGTCTGTCTAGTTTAGCAATAGCAATAGCATGGTTTAGCTTATCGAACGCAGCTGACAGATCGGTATAAATCACATCCGTTTGAGCTCGGTCAACCATGCTATCAGTTACATAAGATGTGAGGCATAGCAGATTGGTGGTGGTGGAACGACCTGACATGAAGCCATGCTGATCATCACTCAAAACATGCTTGCAGTGAGAAAGTAGCGGTTCCATTATGACTAGTTCAAAAAGCTTCGATACGGTGCTCAGTGAGGTAATTCCACGATAGTTGTTGACATCTCGTTTGTTTCCTTTTTTGTGAACAGGAAACATGTGAGCAAACTTCCAGCAAGAAGGAAAAATACCACAGCGAAGCGATAATTGGAACACGTGACAGAGCGGAGTCAATAGACTATCGATATTCTTCTTGAGAAAAACGGACGGGATTCCATCGGGTCCAGGGTTGCAAGAAGATTTCAGCTTGGAAGCAGCTCTTAAAATAGTCATATCGTTGATGTCGATGCCATTTAATGTATCGCCGTGCATTGGAACGTTGCTTGCTGCGAGGTTAACATATTCGTCAGATAGGCTCTCGTCAGTGAAAACATCGGCAAATTTGAGAGAGAAGAGTCGGCAAATCTCCTGATTTGTGGATCCCACTTCGCCATTGAACACCATGGACGATGGAAGACCGGATTCCTTTCGCTGCTCGTTTACATAGTTCCAAAAGGATTTCGGATGTGATCTCATCCTGCGCTGAATTCCCTGCTGATATCGCGAATAGCTTTGGCGACTGATCCGTTTGAATTGATGGTTTAGTCGAACATAATAGCATTTTAATTGGAACGTACGGTACTTGGTGTATTTGCGTAGTGCAGCTCTTTTAGTAGATTTCAGTCTACGGAGCTACGGAGCCATGGATGATGAGCTGTTTTCTGGTGACTTATCTTCGGGACATGTCTGTCGATAGTATACGCCAAAATGTGTGAAAACGTTCTTGCGGCTACCTCAATATCGTGATGATCGAGGATGTTTTCCCAGTCCAAGCTGGAGAGCAAGTCTGAGATGCTGCGGTAATCTGCTTTTCGAAAATCGTAGGAAACAGCAACGGGCGTTTCGTCGAAATCGTGAAGTAACTTGCTCTCCACAGTCACAATCAAAGGAAGGTGATGTGGAGTTGGTTTCACTAGTGGAGCGGGTGCACAGGAGATGAATGGAGCGACATCCTGAGAACTGACGAAACAAAGGTCCAAGCTGCGGTTGTTCTCGTTGACTACATGATTGATTTGCGATAACGTAGACGTACTGTAGCTATCAAGAAGCATAGTGGCTCCACAATGGAACACTGATCGTTCTGGATCCGGATATAGAAAACCGCTATGGGATGGTTGCCACGAAATACCAGGTAAATTGTAGTCTCCCAAGACAATAACCTCGTCAATAGCAGTTGCGCTTTCCAAGACAGCTTGAATTGAGCGACAATGGGCGTCGATGAAATCTATATCTCGAGCTCGGTTTGGAGGTATGTAGACCACACATACAAACAACGTGCGATCCGCTAGGTCCACAGCTGCCCAGACCTGCTCTACGCTGCTCCACAGATCATTTTCAATTGCTCTGGCTTTCAATTCAGAACCGACAGCCAAGAGGACACCACCTCCCGTTGATTTTCGGCTGTTGCGGGGGTTACGATCACAACGGAAAACCTCGTATTCAGATCCAAACACTTGATTGGAGATCGTGCGGGAGTCGAGCCAAGTCTCTGTGAGAGCAATAATATTATAGCATCGGTCAGATACGGATATACGATAGTCTTCAACGTTCGAGTTCATCCCGCCTACGTTCTGATAGTAAATAGTGACGTCCTGGTTAGTACTAGCAACACGTTGAGAATCTGTGTACACCTCGCCTGAGAGGGAACTTTTGGGCATCCTAATTTCACTTCTGATAACAGCATTAGGGCAGATTCGATGATCAAAGGCAGTAGAAGGGGGGCTGCATCGGAGAATCCAGTGGTGCAACCCGCACTTCGAGTGTTAGAGAGTACCGATACAGTGCTGAAATTCGGAATGGCTTCAGGCGGTGAATGTTCAGAGTTATCATTGTACTTGCCTGGCATAGCAGGCTGGAAGAACCCCTACTAACAACGGGACCAGGACGACTGTGAAGAACGCTGGCTGGTACTGGCAGGACCGTGTTAGAGGGACTAGGGGCTTCCAAAATACTATTTTCAGTGCGTCCTGGTTCCAAAGGTTGATGTATGAAAGGGTGTGCAATTTCCTGTGTACGGGAAACTTTTTTACGCGATGAAATACTAGGTCGAATCGAGTACTTGCCGTCGATGTTGTTTTCCGTGCTGAGCACCAATGCTACCAACGCCTGGGAGGCAGCTCCCACATCTGGACCCTACCAATCGACCCATCAACTCATGAGCCGGAGACCAACGACTTTACTACCCTTCCGAAGGAAGGCGTGATCAGAGATGTTATGCCTCAGAACATCCCGACGGCGCCGACTGGGATTGAACCCAGGCCTGCTGGGGTGAGACGCAATCACGCTTAGCACTACACCACCGGCGTCGCTGTACTTTTTTGATTTAATTCAACGCAACGTTTCCAAAGTTATATGATTCTCGCGCGGATACAAATGATTAAAATACGATCCGGTTGTTGATATAGCGAGAATACAATTTTCCTATGCAGTAGGTAGAATTAGCATTGGGCGACCTTGAGGCAAGAATCGATCTTAGTGAATCGATTCATTTAAAAAAAAATAATCGATTCACCGATTTAATCAATCATTTTGAATCGATCTTTTGAATCGATTCATTTTTCAAAATGGCCCAAAAATGTTTCAAATATAACGGATTATAGGAAAGTTGGTGCAAATTAACGCCTAGTTCAGTCTAAAGTTGATATTACGTTACATAAGCTATCTTGTTAAGACATTTCACTTATAATAGTCATTTAGTGTGATGATTGATATAATTTAGAAATAAATTGTGTAGTTCGTACGCAGTAAAAGTTGTAAGTGTAACATACATGCATCATGAGAATATAGTAAATAACTATTTTGATTTCATTTGACATATAGAAGTTTTTGCTCAGGGTACCTGATTAGGTGAGTGATTTAACAGGTTATAATATTCGTTTATTGGTATTAAAAGAACAATTCTAAAAACGAACGATTAACATATGAATCAAAACGAATAGATGGTCGGAGTGTAAAAGCAGGTAAGTACAGAAAGTACTTAATTCAGATGTCCCAAAACTCATTCGAAAAGGACCCCAAGAAAGCTAATTGAGCTATGCGTTTTGCATTGAGCCGATATTGATTTTGTGTGATTTCACCATTTTAAAGGAATAGCTTCTCTGACGGAGCATTTGTTACCATTCTTGATAAATAGTCTCGAGCACTGGGTTATACATAGGGATATTCACTACAGATTTTCTCTTATGCTTGAAAAGGATCGACAGAACGTGGGAAAACAGGCTGATACAGGCCCCATGGCAATCCAGTACTGACATAGCAGAGGACTGATGAACCTGAAATATGTCTTAAGAAGTGAATGTTTGTACATAGGGGAAATAACTCTAATGTTGGCCTATGGATCTAATATTGAACCCATCGCTAAAAACTGGTATTTACCAATTTTATCTTGATTAACGCGTTATTGGGACGATACTAATGGATATTTTTGGTCACTATAAAAAATTTAGTCGATTGCTGAATTTATGTATGGGCCCAAATTAGGGGCATTTAAGCCGAAATTACATCCATTTCCCCTATGTAGATTAACAACTTTCTTTACCATTTCGCCTCCAGTTGGTTTTGGTGAGGAGACAGATGTGTGCATATTATTGTATACTTTCTCCAGGGTGTCGACTCAACGAAGAAAACAAATTTCCCTAATATTCCCTGATTTTCCAGTAGTTTTAAAAAAAAAGCTATAACTTTCTTCAGAATATATAAGTGCTTTATGGAAATTTTTCCATGAAATACCACACGGACCTCTAACCCATGAAGAGTGGCCAGTACAATTTCAAATTAAATACAGCGTTTTATACATTTTATAGCATGCAAAATAGACAGAAATCTCGTGTTGTCAGACACGGGAAGGATCCGCATTCTACTCTTGGGGCATAAATTAATCCAAATCTCCTTCATTTTCATGGTGACCAGCAAATCTCGATTAGCAATTGTCCCGTTTTTCTCCCGGAACTTTTAAAATTATCGCGGTGTAGGTATTTTAATTAAGCACAAAACTGAATACGATTAAGCCAGAGGTTAAACGGTGAATTCTAAGATAGCAGCACCTTTGCTGGATCTTGAATTTGGATCTGCGACGAAATCTTATTGTTTTCGAAGAGAGGAGAAGGTATATTTTTCCAGATTTGGCAACATTCAATTCATGGGATTTTCCCGTCGACTTCAAATTCAAATTTTTTCCGGTTTTCCCAGTTCACTGGTCACTCTAAATTTCACATATGAAACACTAGTTTTTAATCCCATTATATTGGTTTTGCTTTGAGCACATTTTGAGACCCAGCTCCATATGAAAATTATTCCGGATAATATGCTTAGCCAAAAGCTTATTCGCGGGCGGATTTCTCCGGTGGAAAATAGTTAAAACAACGCTTTCATCTCCAAAATTCTGTAAGGTAATCCCATCTAAATTGCAATAGCAGCAACATTACCATACTAAAACGAGCTAACCAGTTTTACAATGAAGACCTAGAATACTTAATACAGCCACTCTATGCTGTCAAAGCAATGCTTGTCTACGTATCTTTGAATCATTGTTCAATCATAAAAATGCTACTCCAAGCAATAACAAAAAACTCCCAAGCAAGACCAATTCCTAAATTCTCATTTAGTTAGTTCTCTGAGCTAATCAAGCTGTTAAGGACTAAGTAAAGAACAAGAACTAAAAGTATTCAGAAAAAAATAATTATCTTCCCATAAAGCTGGGTTTCGACAAGGCAAGTCAATTGATCGACTCAGTTGAATTGAAAAAAGTTGAAGCAGGCTCAATTTTTCAAGCCAATTGAATTCAACTGAGATGATCAATGACTTGCTTTGTCTAAGCTCAGCTTAATTCTTAACCATTCTTGCATTTACTCAATAGCGCTCCAATGCGCTCAAGGGATTGATTTTTGTTGGACACAGCTGGATCGAGCAGACGCAGAATCTACTTGAAGGTTAAATTTTGTCAGGCGCAAATAGGTATAACATCTTTTAAGAGGCGCACATTCCCATAAGCAGCTTAGTTTTGTTACAACTAACGACGTCTGAACGGAACGGAACTGAATTTTTATAATTTTTAAGTTCAACTCAGGTATGTGGGAGCTGAATTTATAATAGGCTCAAAATCATTGAAATACCCTTTTATTTGAGTAACATTTGCTCCACTTTCAAAACTGGAACATCAAGCATTGGACAACCACAACTTCGCAACTCTATTTAAAATTTGAAATTGAAAACCATCCTCAAACTACAACGAGTAATTACGTTGTTTGAAACTAGCGAAGTCAGCCAAATTTATTAATATGTTTATGCTATAAAGAAATATTTCCCTGACTTTGAATGAAATTCCCTAACAATCCCTGATTTTCCAGGTCCAAAAAGGAATTCCCTGATTTTCCATGTTTTCCAGGTAGTCGACACCCTGCTTTCGGTATTATAGATCTGCTCATACACAATTTTAACTGCCCAAGCGTGAGCTGAAGACATCAGGTACAGTGTCTTTAAACGGGGAAATGTATCCACGTCAAAAAGGTCTATAATCATCTCTGGAGCCCCAAACTTTCTCTTGCCAACTGAACAGTCACACAGGTTGTTTCGCCAGAATCCATGTTCAAGTGAATTGCAAATGCAAGTGCACTGAAATTGTCTTTTTGGATCAAAACAAAAATCGAATGAAAAGGATCGATCTAGTCGATTTTTGTCGTGTTTGGGATCGATTCAAAAAATCGATATATCGAACCAAAATAATCGATCTTTTGTGTTTCGATCCAAGATCGCCCATTGCTAGGTAGAATACATAGACTTCATTAGGCTCCGCGGAATAGGGTTGGTAAAGAAGTGAACGTCACCGACAAACTGCAAGATTTCATCTCGCAGCTGCCTGTCCCTTATGTGATAGTGGGCGATCTGAATGCGCATCACCCCTCTTGGGGATCACATAAGACTGACGTTCGTGGTGAGAGGTTGTATCAGCTACTGAACACGTTGGGTTGTTCAGTGCTGAACGAAATCAGACCAACTCGGTTCGATCCCACCACCGGGGTCGAGTCCGTGATTGATCTGGCCATAGCCTCTTGGGATGTAGCCAGCCAGTTTATCTGGCGGGTTGACGATGACTTACACGGAAGTGATCATTTCCCTATTTGATTGTCACAGGCCGTAGACCTCCCGTCTACTGTGACAAGACTTAGATGGAATGGTGATGACACGATACTGAGACCAGACTACTGGACCCAAATCTTGAGTAAGGCCGCTCATCGTCACATCCAGCCTTAGGGTAGGGGAGGTATGAAAACTGTTCCTTCGTGGGGGACAGAAGTTCATACGGTGATTAGGACTAGACGTAAATGTCTAAGGGCGCTGCGTAGGTTGCAGTTTGATGATCCTTCTAGGGACGACAGATTGAGGGAGTTTCAACTCGCTCGATCCAAATTAAGGAGTGTAATCAAAGCTTCAAAACGGGATACATGGTCTGCTTTCACTGCGGATGTATACAAAACCGGTCGGTGGTAAGAATAGACATGTTGAAAGGATTATTAAGTTGAATGGTGATTACACGAAAGACCCAGGACTGATCACTGAGGTCTTTGCTGATCAATTTGCCAAGGTGTCGGCAAACAGCAATCACAGTGATGAATTCCTGCGTGTAAAGTCATTGGCTTTACATTGCCGGTGTTGTGGCGGTGGCAACATCCCCCTCCCCGTGAGGATGAGTGGGACCCTCAACCTCACTACGTTCAGCTACGTCCAGCACAGCCAATTTGGAGACCGGTCGCCGGAACAATCCACCAGGTGTTTGAACCATCGCCCGCCTAACTCTGCCACCTCGGCCTGTTGTCACCTCCAGAACACGTCCACGTACCCATCCGTTCCTTCTGGTTTCATCAATCACGATCACCAAATCTCCACATTCAACCGGTTTTGTCTCACCAAACCACTTGGTACGTCTCGTTAGTGTTGGCAGATACTCCATAATCCACCGCTTCCAGAAATAGTCGATGCGCTGCTGAATCAAGTCCCAAGACACTCGGATAGTTTCTGCTGTTTCCACAATTTTCATCGCCGGTTGTTTTACCCCAGTTGAACTGCCCATGATGAAGTGGTTTGGGGTCAGCGCTTCTTGCTCCGCAGAATCTAGTGGTAGATATGTGAGCGGTCGCGAATTGACGATCGCTTCGGCTTCAATAACTAACGTTTGTAGTCCATGGTCATCGAGCTTGGGATCCTGGGGTAGATTAGTCATCGTGTTCTTGATGGAGCGTACCATACGCTCCTACGATCCTCCCATATGTGACGCGGAAGGTGAAATGAACAACCACTTCGTTTCCACGTTGGTAAATGTTGTCGCTGCGTCCTGTTCGATACGCTGGATTTGATCCCGCAACACCCGATCTGCTCCGGAAAAGTTCCGTCCATTGTCGGAGTATATTTCGAGTGGGGCTCCCCTTCGGCAGACAAAACGGCGTAAGCAGGCTATGCATGACTTTGTTGATAGATCAAACGCCACTTCCACGTGCACTGCACGTATTGTTAGGCACGTAATCAGGCAGATCCATCGTTTCACTGACGATCGACCTACCTTCACCAGAATAGGCCCGAAGTAGTCGACGCCAATATAGGTGAACGGGCGAACACTCGGTGACAGACGTGCAGACGGGAGGAGACCCATCCTAGGCACGGTTGGTCTTGCTTTATACACCTTGCACCATTGATATCGCTCGGCTACCTTTCGAGCAACAATTCGTAACTGAGCAAAAATTCGTAACTGAGCAACGTAGAACCGTTGACGTATTTCGTTGACCACTGTTTCAGAATTGCCGTGTAGAATCTTTCGATGGTAGCTATCTACGATGGAATTGGTGACTCGGTGATTTCTGGGTAATATAACGGGAAACTTCACGTCTACAGGAACCCCTTTCGCTGCAGATCTCCAACCATCGACTCGTAGAACTCCTTGTTCATCGATCATTGGTGACAGTCTCCACAGGGGGCTTGACTTCTCCAACTTTATTCGTTCATCCGCAGGCGAAGTTTTGCTCTTCGTTAGTATTACTACCTCATCACAATAAGTCTCCGATTGTGCGAGTTTCCAAAGTAGAACTTCCGCAGCCTGCAGCTCCTTTTGCGCCAAGCCTACACAGCGGTTGCTCGCGTCGGATTTCTTTCGCTTTAAAAAGTTTACAAAACGGATCACGTAAGCGGTTGTCCTTAGAAGTCGGTTCCTCTTTGAGAAGATTTGTACTGCTTGGTGTAGGTAGCATGCTCGAAGATCTTCGTCGGTACTATCGAAAAGCTTTTTCTGTTTAGGCCATTTTTTTTTCGGGCAGTAGTAGAAAAGGTGGACCACTGAACCAGCGGCCAGATTCTTCGAGGCGAGGTCCCTCGCCCCATTTAGTGGCATCATCAGCAACGTTTAGTTTACTCGGAACGTACCTCCAATCCTTGACATTAGTAGCTGATAGAATTTCTCCAACGCGACAGGCTACGAACGGTCGGTATCTTCGATGTTCAAAGCGGATCAATGCCAACGTTACTTCGGAGTCTTAACAGTAGACGCAACGGTTGAACTGAACGGTGTGACTTTCCCTCACGAAAGAGAGTAGATGAATACCTATGACCGCCGCCATCAGCTTCAATCGAGGAATGGAGACGTACTTCTATGGAGCAACCTTCGTTTTCGCTGACACCAAAGCACATTCCACCGTCTCATCCGAGTTGACTACCCGGAAATACACTACTGCAGAATACGCTGCTCCGCTCGCATCGACGCATACGTGGGCTTCCAATGAATTGTATAGATCAGCACTTGCATTTCCGAAGTAGCACCTTGGTAGTCGAACTTCGTTGACGTGTTCCAGCAAATCTATCCACCTCTGCCAAGTTTCGTGGATTTTGTCGTTGATGTGCTCGTCCCATTGGATTCCGCTCCGCCAAATATCTGGCATCATAATTTTCCCGTGTACTAGGACGCATGCCAGCAATCCTAGTGGGTCAAAAAGGCTAATGACACACTTTAATACTTGCCGCTTTGTTGGACTCACACCCGTCTTGATCAGTGCCACGATTTCTTCCCTGAACGTCGTTTAAAGGCACAGTACATCCGCTTCCGTATACCACAACATGTCCAGAACGCGCTCTGAATCAGCCTTCAACGACAAATCTTTCATTTTTTCCTTCGTTGGTTCTCTCAAATCTTCCAGTACAGTTTGGTCATTTGACAACCAATTTCGTATTTCGAAGCCTCCCTTCGAGTGAATCCATTTTACTTCACCAGCTACCAACTTTGCTTCCTCGACCGTCTCGAAACTGTCGAGATAATCGTCGACGTAGTGGCATTTGTGAATTACCTCCGATGCTCTCGGATACTGCTCGGAAAACTCTTGCGCGTTCCGGTTCTTGACGAACTGTGCAGATGAAGGAGAACTGGTGGCTCCAAATGTCAAGACGCTTATCACGAAAACTATGGGATTATCCTCTGGACTGTCGCGGAACAGGAAGATTTGTGAAGGTTGATCGCGTTCGATTACATTTGCCTGGTAGAACATCTCTTTGATGTCTCCACTGACTGCTACCGGATATTGACGGAAACGAAAGTGGACGGATGGAAGTGGTACAAGAAGATCCGACCCAGGGAGTAAAAAGGAATTCAACGACATTCCATCGACTTTTGCCGCTGCATCCCAAATTAATCTAATTTTACCTGGTTTTTTCGGGTTGCAGACGGCGCCTACCGGAAGGTACCAAATCCGTCTAAGATCAGCCTTGGTCAATTCATCTTCCGTTGCTCTATGGGCATACCCTTTCTCCTGGCACTCCGTCACTTGGCGATGAATGCTCTCCTTAAGGAGCGGATCTCGCTGCATTCGCTTCTCCAAACACTCTAGTCGTCGCATGGCCATTGAGTAGTTATCGGGTAACTCTACGTAGTCGGTTCTCCACAGTAGTCCCGTCTCGAAGCGATCCCCTACTCTTGACGTAGTCTGCTCCATAATCTTGCGCGCTTTTCTCTTCTTCAAAATCTAGTACGTCCCGATGATTCACTCCACAATCCTCGGCGTTGAAGTAATCCTTCATCATAAGGTCCAACCTTCCTTCCGCTTCGCATTCGCACACGTGATAGCTATGCTCATCCGATTTTTTGACTGAATCCAAGGTTCCATATACGCACCACCCCAAGCGAGTTTTGGCAGCTACGATGCCACTACGTCCTTCCTTGATTTTTTGAGGAACGGCTAGTTGTAGGTTTCGGAGGCCTACCAGAAGCTTGGGAGTGACACTTTCGTAATTTCGTACCGGTAATCCTTTGAGGTGAGGATGATTCTTTTGGAGATCCGCGTAGCGTAGGGTTTGTGATGGCAGATTCAAATCTCCTAATGTGCGTGCGTTCACCAGCTGGAACCGTTTCGTCCGATCCATTTCGGAAACATCAAGCGTTACGATCTGCGATTCCTCCTCGGTTCTCGTCATGTTACCGGTCCACTTGAGGCACAGTGGAGCTGTTGGCCCTTTCACACCGAGTTCATCGACCAGACTACGTTCGATAAGCGTTGCAGAAGACCCTTCATCCAGGAATGCGAACACGGTGACGGACTTTGACTCCCCGTACAGTGTAACGGGAATGATTCGAAAGAGTATGGACTGTCCGCAGTGATGATGAACATGATTCTCAGCCGATGCGAGCGCAGGCTTCCTCGCTATTGCTTCAGGTTTCCCATGCAGCAATTGGTGGTGGCGAAATTGACAGCCATCGATCCCGCACCGGTTCGAAAATCTGCACGTGCGACGTCCATGTGGATTAAGACAGCTTCTGCACACCTTCAACGATTAAATATTTTTCCATCGATCGTCCACCGATAGCTGCTGGAACTTCGTACAGTCTTTCAGGCGATGTTCTCTTTTTCCACAGAATAAGCAAAGTTTTTCGTTCTCACCCTTCTCTTTTATCGGCAAGACAGCGACTTGGCCCTCGGTGTGAGCGTGGATGAACCCTTTGTCCTTTCCTCGAGATTTGTCGTTCTTGGTGTATTGACCACCCATATAGACGACCACCTTGCTTACCGATTCAACCACCATTGCCATGAAGTTGCTGAAAGTTCTCAAACTCGCTTCTGGTTGGAACATTAGATGTTGCGCCCACTGAAGCTTTATGTTGGCCGGCAACTTTTCAACCAGTTCTTGAAGAAGGGCCGGGTTCGAAAGATGAGCTTGATGACCATTATGGGAGGGTTGCCTCTAATTCCGTCGTTGTTCGAGCACGTGGGTGGATAGCGTGGCTGCTCATCGTGGATCAAGCGGGCCTGGCTGGATTAAGCGTGGGGGCGGCTGGTCTTCATCCATCATTTCACTCGCTGGGATCGAAGGCGGAGATGGATGATGCGGCACACTCGTGCTGTGACTAGGAGGGTCGGGATTCACATGCGGGTTGCGCGGTTCTTCTGGAATCTTTTCCTCTGCAAGGCTTTCCTTCCTAGAGGTGGACCGGAACAGGAATTCCGGGCTTTTTCTTCTGGTTCTTCGTAATGGAAGGTTGACCATGTTTAGTGGCTTTGTTGTCCCCATCTATCGGAACTGTTTTAGGGATTGCTCCTTTGGAAGCATCGGGACGTGGACAAGAATCTTCAGGGACAGGTTGATCCTCTTTTCCACTTCCATGAGGAGCAGCGCTTCAACCGTAACTGGCCGTTTCTGTTGTTTTTGAACTAGTATCCAATTCTTCAGAAACTGTTGTAGCGAACTATCATCTGGCAGCGTTCCTGCGTTAGTAGCTTCTTCAAGTAGACCTTGATCTTCAGCTCCATCATTCCTGGACGGAATACCGCTGCCGTTTGGTAGAGTTGGATGAAGCTTCGTGGTATCGAAAGATTTTACGGTGGATTTCTGCTTCGCGGAGGTATGCTTGTCAACCCAATCTTGAACTTGCTTTTCGCGTTCTCGAGCTTCGATCTCGATCACACGGCTATTTACACTGCGGTTGTCAGCTTCTTCCGCAAGCGACTCCTCCAGATCGTATTTCTCCTGTGAGTGCTTCTTTTTCAGCGCCAGCTGCTGTTCAGCGAGGCGTTTGCGTTGCAAATCTGCCCTCCGACTCGACGTAGTCGATCGTATCGAAGCTGGTACAGGTGATGGTAAACATCGCGGGCAAATCCAATCTTTGTTGGCTACAGTTCCATCGACTCCAGCGCACGAAAAATGCCACCATTTGTCACACTTGTCGCAGGCCACGAAGTCATCGGACCCATCAGACGTCTCACAAGCAACACAAATATAGACTTCTGTTGTTTCATCGTCCACAGAGGACGCATCTGATCGATCGGATCTATCAGATACCATCGTAGATGTTTAATCTTGAAGTTTTGTTATTACTGAACAAAACCTCGCACCGTTCTTGATAGCAGGTATATTTTATGCTTCAAGCTGTAAAACAAATTAATAAACACCGTGTACTATTTCTTTATAAATTCTTACTCACATTAAACAGTGCACTATTACACTGATAGTAACTCCTCTGAATTCCTCGTCCGTCTTGGTCTAATTATCTGCTACGATAGTTATGGGAACATAATTAATCTCTAGCATTAAACAATTAAGTGTTTCTAACCTACCAGAAGTAATTCACAATCATTGAGTCACTATTTCCAAACAACTTTGCTGAATCTTGCAATATTTTTAGCTGTAGTTTTAGAGTAGGGTAATAAGCATTAATTTAGTTAATTTTATAAGCACAACTTACTATCACCTATGAATTTCAATTTAATTTATAAGGTACCACATAAATAGATAAGATAACACATTATCGGAATAGGTAAACATTCCAAAATCAATTATTCTATTGTATTCTATTCTATTGATTTCAACCTGTATAGAGATCGGTATTGCACTCATCCGTCCACTCGATGTGCCCCTAGTGTTGTTTGAGCGAACTTTCGTTTCGCCCAATCGTTTACAGCGAAAGCTCCGCGGGCCGGGTTGCCGGTGTTGTAGCGGTGGCAACAATGGCGTTTGAATGGCGTTTCAATGTGTTAAGACTAATTAAGAGCCCATAAGCCAAGTTTAGCATCAAGAAGGAGTGTTAGGTTTTTTTTTAAATATCTCAACAATTTGTTTCTCTTTATCAAATCTTACGTACGGAAAGGTAAATAAATTTAAAAGTCATCTACAGAAAAAAAACATTCCATTCTGTAAAAAAATACCACTTCGAATAGAGGCAAAGGGTGGCTAAGCCCTATCATCATACCCATAATTTTGACCTTATTTAGTCTCGTAGGCCTTGAGGCCTCGGAGAAAAAAAAGTCTGATGCGCCATTGCTTGTATTAGTGCAGAAAGGGCTTCATACTGTGGAGGTTTTGATTTGGTAACTTACTGGTAGTTTTGGGAACTTTTGTCACGAATGTTTAGAAAAATTTCTTGAAACTTTTCAAGGTTTTCTTAAAATTTTGAGAATGTTAAGTATGATATGAGATAAATAAGGAAACCAAAATTATGGTGCTTGGAAAATGTTGACGGACCTTTTGGAAACGGATCATAATTTCAAGAAGTAAGGATAAAGGGACTTTGTAGATGTGCAAGGAACATTAGAGCGATTTTCCGCCCCTCTGGTTTTAGTTGTGCACAGCAAAAAATTAATTTTAATATTACATTCAAGAGGATGCACTTCAATAATGTTAAAAATCTCATGTAATGTTTATGGTCACAAAAATAAACAAATGCATTTAAAGCAGTGAAATGTCAGTTCATGCACTGTATTAATGGTAATTTTGTCCTTTTTGGCAAGTAATATTACACCATATTTTTGACACGACTGAAGTGCATCCACTTTGATGTGATATCAAAATTATTATGCTGTGTGTGGCAAATTCCACCTTTGCCACATGTAGAGTACGTTGCTGCTCATCATGCAGCAGCGATAAAGTGCAAATATTTTGTAACGTACCATATCAACTGGATAAGACACTATTTGAAACAACGTCATCAACGTCAGAGGCGGACGCATCGTTATTTGTTGCAGATCTATATATTAAGGACGCAGGTCAATATTGAGTGCGACTACTTAGCTCAAATTTTACGAACTCAGCACTGGATGTAGAGTTTTTGATGAAAAATATAAAACATGACAAGAAAGTGCTTTATTGTTCCGCACATTCTTTCCGAAGAAGGCTTTCTTGAAAATCACGAAAAACAGAAAATTCTACCCCGAGGGATGCTTTGATTGGCACAAAAATTAGGATTCATAAAATTAGACCAAAATAAACATCTCCTCAAAATTTGGTCATCGTGCCTGGGACACTTGGCACGGAATGACCCAAGTAAAACACAATTAGAATCGTTTAAAAAAGACTTCAGTTGAAACTACCTCCATATGGTGGAACCTTAATTGGATGGAATTCTGATGATACTCTAGGTCCAAAGGAGGAACTAGTCCAAACTGTGAATCAGTATGGTTCACTCTCCTGCAGAAAAACAATAATCCCTGTGAGTGCAGTTCGGACTTCGTCATCCGAGTGACACCCACACGCGCAATCAATGGGAAGGTGTAATTAATTCTGTTCCCTGTCAGTTACGACATCCTCTTCGCAGTTGGAGTGTGTAGTGCATTTCCTCATTCAGTTGTTTCGAATCTCGAAACACACATCGTGCAATTGAACAGCTCACACCTGAACGGATCCGTGGATCCCTGCTTCTCCGCTTATAGGATCCAGCTCTGTTCAAACCCAGGTTAACAGGTTAAAGCGATACAACAAGTCATTACAACAGCACTTTGGTGAGTGAGTTTCAAGAATGGAGACGTGTGGGTTCGGGGAACGGGGCCGAAGGAGATAACGAACCTAAACAGTGGAATTGAATTAAAAATGTGTACTGCACGTTGTTCGACTGCTGTATTAAGCTTCTAAGCAAGAATTTCTCGTTTCATATTTTTTTATTTGTGGGAACGTACATCGTTTTCCTCCATATATCATACACCGACGATCGTAGACAGGTAACCAGCTATGCGTGCCTTCCTGTTTGGAATGATTGCTTATTAATAAAGTCAGCGCACCTGCTCATATGTCATAATGCTTCTTTCGTCTCTAAGATCAGTTGTGATTAGCGCAAAGGTAAATCAGTTAGAAAAGCACTACACTCCTTGAAATTTGTTTGACCCTACTGCGGATGACTCCTATTGGAGCTGATGTCGTCAACAAGTCTAGGATCGCCCAAAATACTGTAAATTAATTCCACGCTTCCAGTGCTCAATTTGTCTGGCATTCAAAAGAGCTTCAAAGTAAATCTTCAATTTGAATACCCAGTTAGCAATTCAAACTCTAATTTCCACACCAAACCGTCAAGTACCCTGAAAATTTTCGTCTATTTGGAGAAAAATTTGAATAACTACTATAACACTGACATCGCATCGCATATTCTGTACTCGAGTCAAACTCTGATTCATCCTCGTACATGTGACCTCTTTGAGTAGCATATACCATGTGTGGAATGGACCACCAAGTAGACCACTAATTTGCTGCTTCATTCAGTCCAAAATAGAACCAACAATGGGTACGAAATTGACGTCTTCACACATCTCTCCCTCACACAATGAGGTTGGGGCCTACTCCGAATTTCGAGTTTCTCTCTCCCCTTGTTGATTCATTCATAAATTATTCATTCGATTTTTTTTTCGACAGTAGAAATTTGTCGCAGCTTCCACAAACACGGACCCTCTGGTTTTCGGTGAAGGTTGAACGATTTCCGTAATCTGCCCAAAAAGAGCGCTGCACGCTGTTGACTGTTACAATTCGAGCTCGGACTCTGAATTCCGAGGAATTTTGGGCAAGCTTCTGTTTGCCTGAGCCCAATATTGATGTTGCCAGTTTGTCTGCGGCTGTTGCTGCTTCTGGTGAAACAACACCCACCCGTTATCGACGTCTGAAGATCGCGTCTGAAGAGAGCTACCACAGATCTGTCGGTCTCTAATTTGTTATTCAAAAGTAGTACAAATAAGTCGGATTACTGTTCGGGTGAGATTTATTTATGGTAATGAATAATGCAGAGCTTTTGGTTGGCTTGTGGATGGTATATTAGTGTGGTACAGCTTTTGCAAAGGGATGAATTGTAGCTGGTCGAAAGCTAGGCATTCTGATCTAGTTGAATTATCACAAGAATGATTGAAAGGATTTCAACCTTTGTACAGAATTGTCTGATATCTGTTCATCTGTCAACGGAACAATAATGTAAGATCCCACGAAATTCACACCGATATTCCAAATCGGATTATTTCTTAACCAAACATCATTCGTTTGAACAAAAATTTGTACAACAAATCCGTAATAACCAAAACATTTATTTTAAACGCCGATACGCCATCCGGGGCCGCTGATGATGATGGTGTTGATGCTTTCTGGTGTGAGCAAACATTGTTTTTTCCCCAATCGTACCAGAAGCATCACCGAAGATCTTCGAGCATCTTCTCATTAGGCGATGGCTTCTGTTTGCTTTCGGATCAACCCATCCGAGGTCGCAGCTTCCACGTTTTTGGATGGTTCCAAAAAAAAAGTCCACGCTCGCGGTGGTCATTATTTTCATTAGCACTCGCTCGCGCCCGGGGTATCACTTCTGGATGAAGCTTTTTGCTGCTGCTGTGCGATGAGGATGGTGCCATCGCGAGGCAATACAGGTGGCAAATATTTGGACTAAAGCTTGAATCTGCAGTCACCGGTCGTGTGTTCCTTGTTGGAATGGTGCGGAGCAGCGATGTTTAAGTCGGCAGTTGCTGGACCAAAATGTTGATAATATTACCCATATAAATAATCACAATTCAATCCATCATCGAAACACCGTACGGCGAATGTTGTTGAACCAGCAAATCATCGCCTCTCGCAGTTTGTTATTCACCGTATCACATTCCGAACTCAAATAGTGACACCCGCAACAGGTTGACCAGGGATGGTGATCGCACTTGCCTAATATTGATATTTGCGCCGATGATCGTAAAGTGCTAGAATAATAACGCGCTTCACACTTAGCACACATACACACACACATCCACACCCCATATAGCATCTTCACGTCAGAGTAGTAGTCCAATGGGAACAGCTTTTAAAGGCACTGTTTGCCAAAACTTGTCCCCCAGACAGGCGCGATATTTGCAGTTTAATTGAAATGCGATCAAGTATTTCGATTTGAATTAGCTTTTTTGTCTTCGACTGCTTACACCATATTTGGGAGTTACTCGGTCGACGGAAATGGTTTTTTCGACACTTCCATATCTCTACGGTGAGATGGGTAGACCTCTGTGCCGTCGTCAACTTTACATACTGCCAACATTGAACATCCGTGTGTACTATTTAAAAAAAAAACACCTTATTAATCCACCTACCGGTGACAACTGCCTTTCACGTATACAACCAGCTAACCGTCAATTGTGTCACTCACGAGATGTTGTGATATTCTGCGAACTACAGTGAAGTATTGATAACGGATGTCGGAACAAAATTGCAAACAAGGTGGCCACCCTCCAGTTCAATTCCTAGCCTTGATATATGAGCATGTGAAAACCATGGTAAAGATTATCTACAATGTTTGCAAACAATATCTATCCAAATTGAATCAACCTAGAGTGCAACAATTGCTTGCATTTATTCCGCCAACAGTGTTCTACCGCTTCGATTAGAGCCACTGGAAAAGGTTGTTCAATTTTTGAAAGATGGCAGTATTTAAATTACCATCGGTCAACTGCAGCTGGATATCGGGACATTAAAAATGTATTTACCGATTCAAAGCAATCCGTTTGTTGGGAAGTGGTACTTGGGGGTAAGTGATTTTCACTAGAATGTGAAATTTTGTGTTGAGTTCAATCTAACGCATCTCCTCTTTCTCCTCGAATGTTCACGTTTGGTAATCCAAAAACGCCAAAGAGACCCCGTGACGACGAATCATCGGCATCCGATCAGCCAAACAAAGTTTTACGTGGCACAGGCCAATCAACTCTCAACGTGACATCAGCCCCAATGAGTAGATCCAACGACAGGTTCTGGCTGTATCTAACAAAAATATCACCAGATGTATCGGAGGCAGACATCGAGAAACTTGCCAAAAATTGTTTGAATACGGATGAAGTGGTTGCCAAATCCCTGAAACCCAGAGGACGGTCTTTTTCAGCACTGTTCTTCGTTTCATTCAAGGTTGGAGTCAATCTCGAAATGAACACAAAAGCGATGGATCCTTCGTCTTGGTCACAAGGTATCGAATTTCGGGAGTTTGTTGAAGATGAAAGGAGGGCGCAGAATTTTTGGAAACCGGTACTGCACATAGATTCTGGTCCAATGAGCAACACCTAGAGTCAGCTGAACCAAGCACCTCGCCTAACCTAGCGTCTTGTCACCCTGCCAACATTCGAACAGATTGGACCGTATATTATCACAACGTCCGAGGCTGAGGACAAAAACTAACGCTCTACTCCATTCGCTGCTTTCTAGTGATTTCGACATGGTGGTATTCACTGAAACCTGGCTTCATACGGACATTACGAATGCTGAACTCACAAGCAACTACACAATCTACCGCTGTGACCGGAATTCTCGCACCAGCGCACTGCGACGTGGCGGTGGCGTCTTAATTGCCGTGAAATCCGAGCTGAAGTGTAAGGCTGTGCATCTTGTGGGCGTTGCTGTTCAAGTCGATTTACAACATCAATCGATCTTCCTGTGCTGCATCTATATTCGACCAAACAGTCAGTCCGACATTTACACCAAACACGCTGAGTCCGTACAACAGCTCTTTGGTATGGCGAATCCTCACGATACAACCATAGTTGTGGGCGATTACAATCTGCCAAATCTAGTTTGGGACTTCGATGAAGACGTCAGAGGATTTCTGCCTCTCAATGCTTCATCAAAACAGGAACTCGCTGTAGTGCAGTCCATACTGTCAGCTGGATTGAAGCAAATCAACGATCTGGTGAACACGAATGGTAAGCTTCTTGACCTGGTTCTCGTCAGTGACTCCGATTGCATCGAGCTGTTTGAACCACCCTCTGCAATTATGAAAGTTGATTGTCACCACAAGCCGTTGGTTCTAAAAGTTGACTCCCGTTCGAGAGAACAACCGCTCCCGTACCCAGCAGCCCGGAGTGAGTATAATTTTGTACAATGTGATTTCGATGTTGTTAACATGATGATTGCCACCTTGGATTGGGTACAAATACTTGACCAACCCACCACTGATGCCCGTCTCCGTATTCTACGACAACATCTATAAAGTAATGCAAGATACTGTTCCGGTGAAGACACGAAAATCTTGTTTGCCTACAACCTTGGTGAAATCCGCAATTGCGTAATCTGCGTAACCGTCTGCGTAAAGCTCGAAAACGTTACTTTCGTTCCCGGACCGCAGCAAAAAAGTATACGGTGCAGCTAGTAGAAGCAGAGTATAATAGTTTGCAGGAAGCTCGCTTTCGTGAGTACGTCGACAACCTCCAGGGGGGTTTCAAGGAAAATCCATCGTCGTTCTGATTTTTTATCAACTCTCGGAAAAGATCAGCTGGTATTACCGTGGACGTCACCTACGGTAGTAGAAGCTCCACCACCGACACCGCTTCTGATGACCTTTTCACTGACTTTTTCCGAAGTGTTTTTGAACCCGATCAAACTCCTCCACCGCAGCAATACATTGATCAGCTACCAAGATACGACATTCACCTGCAGCAGCTCATCTTCAGTCAAGACGCTATTCTCAAAGCCCTTTGCTCAGTCGATCCATCGAAAGGTCCAGGCCCGGACCGTATTCCACCGTCTTTCGTCAAGAACTGTGCAGCATCGTTGGCCACTCCCGTTATGTCTATTTTCATCGATCGCTTAAGGATGGCGTTTTTCCGGATGCCTGGAAGCTTGCCTCAATTAAACCAATCTTCAAGTCCGGTAACATGCACAAAGTGGATGCTTGGCCAAAGTTCTCGAAAGTCTTCTGCACGAGAAGTTGTGTCCAGCTGTTCAACCCATAATCTCAGAGTTTCAGCATGGATTCATGAAAAAGCGCTCGACAGTCTCTAACTTGATGACTTACACGAACACTCTTATAGGTAGCATCGAGAAGCGTCAGCAAGTGGACTCCGTTTACATCGACTTCTCTAAGGCTTTTGACAAAGTCCCTCACGACTTAGCCATTATGAAGCTAAACCACCTTGGTCTTCCACTGTGGATCGTTTGTTGGTTGAAATCATACTTATCATCCAGGAAGGCTTTCGTTAAGGTACGTGATTCCAGATCCGAGGTATTCCAAATACCATCGGGGGTTCCACAAGGGAGTCACCTTCATTTTCGTTCTGTTTATTAACGACGTGTGTGATATGATAAGTTCCTGTAAGTTGCTATATGCGGATGATCTTAAACTGTACCGTGTGATCAAATCGATCGTGGATTGTTGCGCACTACAAGCTGATATAGAGCCAAATGCAAAGTGATTATCCTTACCCGCTCTCATTCTCCGATCATTTTTGATTACTCTATGAATGAATCGCCGCTGGAAAGGGTTAATGCCATTAAGGATCTTGGGCTCATCTTGGACAGCAAACTACGGTTTAACGAGCACATATCCATGACAGTTGCAAAGACCAACTCCATGCAAGGATTTTTGCGCCGCAATACTGCACAATTCGACGACGTGTACGCCCTGAAAGCGCTGTACTGCTCTATGGTCCGCAGTGTTCTTGAATATGGAGTACAAATTTGGGCTCCATATCATGCTGCTCATGTACTGCGCATCGAGAGAATCCAGAAACAGTTTATAAAGTTTGTGTTACGACGTCTGCCATGGACAAATCCAGATAGCTTACCTCCGTACGAGCATAGATGTGCGCTTATTGGACTGCAAACACTAACAAATCACCGAGTCTTTCTCCAGAGGATGCTCACATTTGACATAATTACTAATCATATTGACTGCAGTTAATTGCTCGGGAACATCCATTTCCACACTCCAGCTCGCCGTCTCCGCAACTATTACTTTCTGTGGACTCCCGGACATCGTACTGCTTACGGTTATAACAATCCTCTCGATAGATGTTGCAGACTGTTTAATGATGTGTGTGATGTTTTTGATTTTAATATAAGTAGACCACTTTTTAAGAATAGGATTAAGTCACTTTAAACAGTCTGTATGGCTAAAATGTCAAAGATGGTGGTTAAATAAAATAAAAATGAAAATAAAAATAATTTGAGCGGAATTTAAGCAAAAGATTGATTTTATTATTATTATAATTATTATTATTATAATAGTTCATCTGACTTGGTAGTCTAAAAGAAACACTTAAATCTGACCGACAGCAAACGATGACAAAACCTGGAGGCATTGATGTCAAAGTCAAATAGGTCACATACTTAGTTGAATTGATGAATCATGGTGACAAAGGAACTGTTTGCAGCATAGTTGATTGCATGTAACTCTTCATGTAGCAAGGCTATCCAAACCCAGTAAACGACAGCAATCAGCATACGGTGGTAAATTCAGCGGGTCACTCCAAGGAAGATAGCGCAGTGTGTATCTGACGAATTTGCGTTGAACAGCTTCGAATCATCCACTACATACTGCTTGGTAGGGATTCCAGACAACACACGCGAATTCCAGTAGTGAGCGTATCAATGAACAGTAAAGGGCTTTAAAACACAGAGGATCACGAAATTCATTACAGATCTTGAACATGAATCCAAGCTGACGATTTGCTTTGTCGATCGGAGAAGTGGCGAGTGTATGTGAGCTTTTCATCCAACATGACACCGAGGTCTTAAGCGTGATCGACACGTTGAACTGCAGTCCCAGCAACGTTATAATCAAACAAAACGGCAGTCCTAGTTCTACGGAAACTAATTACGCAGCACTTTGAGACGCACAGACACACATATAATTACGTTCGCACCAATCATTAAAGATTTCAAGAAGGTTTTTTAGTTCTAAACAGTCAGCATAGCCTCGAACGAACGAGGTAAATCTTCAAGTCATCCGCAAAAAAACAATTTACCTCCACGTAGTAAAATAAACGTTACATCGTTCACAAATAAAGAGAAGAGCAATGGTCCCAAAGTGCTACTCTGTGGAACTCCTGATCTGTTCGAGAAACAGTACAATGTAACTTTACGTTGCACGAGATACGATCTAAGCCAGCTGCAAAAGGAAACAGAACATCGAATTTTTTCAAGCTTTGCTAGCAGAACGTCGTGCACAACTCTATCAAACGCAGCTTTAAGATCAGTGTAGATGGCATCCACTTGAAGTTTATTGCATACATTTTCCATCCAGAACGACGTAAAGCTGACGAGATTCGTTTCCACGGAGTGGCCAGGAAAGAAATCATGTTGACATGGTCTTATGTAATGATTGCAGGAAGCAAACAATCTCTCATTAATCAGCGACTCAAATTACTTAGATTCAACCCCAAGCGAGGTAATCCCACGGTAGTTTTCCACATTGCTTTTGTCTCCTATCTTGTACATAGTAGAGCGTTTCCATAGTGCGGGAAAATTTCTGAGCATGAGTATGAGCATGATTGACCGCCCACGGTTGCTACTCTGTTATTGCCAGACCAGCTGTAATTACACAGAGAACCAATAGACGATGCTTGGGACTAGCAATCATCCTCAATGTGCAAAAACTGGTGATCTCAAACTAGGCAATACCAGCGCCGGCCGCACCCGAACACAGGTCAAGAAAGGAAGGGGTAGGAATGTGTTGACGTGACACTCGCTTTGATGGAAGCCGAGAACACCTTTGCACTTCCACGAGGAATCACTGGGATATTGGATAATAGGGTTGGGTTTGAAGCAGGGTTCGTTTTGGTAAACGATAAGCTGAATTGATGTCCTAACAATCATATAACGCGAAAGAGCTTAGGATTGAACCACGGCCTTCTACTCAGTAAGCAAACCGTTTGCCACTAGGCAGACGAGCTCCTTTTTTATCATCGAGTTGCTGTTATTACCATGTAGTCATGTTAACAAATAAAACGATTGACGAATCTTGATGTGGATGGGCTTGAGATTAGACTCAAGATGTTCTGCTCAGAGAGCAAAAACGGTTGCTCTAAGGCCACCGAGCCCCTCATATCACATTATAGCGTTACTCAAGTTTTAATGACTATTCAGACCCGGCACCGATGACAACGAAAAGTTTTACAAAATACACGGTAAACAAGCGATCTAACCATACATTTTTAATATGAAAGGATCTGGGACCGCGTTTTTCTGCTTAGTAAGCAAGCCACTGCAACCGACGATCTTTGAAATCCTTAAACTAAAAGCTACAAAAGAGGCCTTTATTAAGATCCATTTTCACGCGACATTAATTGTTTCGATTTTCTCTTTACGCATGGTGCACGTAATCATAACAAGCTATCATCCACGTGACGATTGTTTAAGACCTAGTTGAACAAGCATTCAAATCAAATTACGTTCTCGAATTTTACTTGGCATGTAATGAACAACAGAAATACGCGATAATTCATATTTTCAGCGGTTGGTGGTTAATTTTAAATAAACTAACGGTACTGCCTACGACTACGACGGTGATTACGATAGCGACTACGACGGCGCCTACGACAACGACAACAGCTAATTTGTAACTTACTATTTGTCTAGGATGAACAACTTTGCCTAGCACCTCCACTGGTTCTTCAGGTCCGCTATCTGTCACTGTTTGCAAAATATCTAATAGCAATTACCTTCCAATAACAATACTTCCTGTATTGCCATGGTCATCTGGGAGGAGGGTCACATCTAGTGCTTTCCCTAGGAACCGTTCACGGCTACCAGCTACTGCCCGTCCAGTCTTGGGCGTATCCAGCGAGGCATCCTTCAGATTACTTACAATATCCGACACTCAATGCAAATTGCAGGCACACTTACGCTAGTTACAAAAAAAAAACACACACACACACCCGTACAAAGAAACGGATCAAATAAACGTCACTCTCGCGAAAGCACACCCGTTGTCGTCGAACGGGAAAAAAAAGGAATCGGTTGGCAATTTTGTGATACGGATTTCCAAAATCAACCGGGAATGCACGAATTTCACCACACCCAACTACGAAACACGTTTAGAAGCACTTTTGGTACACTTTCGTTCGAAAACACTTAATTTTTTTTCAAAATAGTTGCCAGTGAACCAACATCATCACCACGTAAATAAACTAAAATTAAAATTATCGCTCGCGATGTCACAAATTTCTGGACCGGGAGAAAAAAAAATCAAACAACGCAGATAGCGTTAAATCTTCTGTTGCTTGCAAACATGATGAATCATGTTTTCTTTCTCGATTCTAAAACTTCTCGGAAAGCGAGAAAACCACCACTCACACACGTATAACCGTCCGGGAGGCAGAGTGCCAGCGCTAACCCGGAAAATGCAGCCGAAAATTATGAAAGCTAATGCACGCACCAAACAGAGAAGAAACTTAAGACACAACCGTATCCAAAGGCGTTCGAAACAACTCCGACTCCTTTCCATAGTGCGGGAAAATTTCTGCTGACGAAGTGACAGGTTCAAGAGCAAGGAAAACGAAGCAGCTAAGATATCGGAGCATTTTTTTTATTTTTTTCATTTTTGTTAATCGAGCTTGGATGTTTCTCTAACAATTCCATCGTTGAAAACATCATTGTTAATAATTGAATAATTGAGTCATTCCAAAGTAATTCCTTGGAATTGAGTACTCAGTAATTGAGAGGATTAACGGAGCGATAACAAACTGAACCACCTGGGCCGAACGCTTGACTGAGAGTTAACTGTTTTCGATTGAGATTACAGATTTTCCTGACGGAGTTTTTAGACCTTCTCGATGTGGATTATAGAGATTTCAAACTCTTTCGACAATGATTCTAGCCAATGCCAGCTAGGATTCGAAACATTCCGAAGGAGATTCTAAACGTTTTTGACAGAGACTCTATGAATATTCCAGACGTTCCCGATGTAGGTTCCAGGCGTACTAGAAGATCATTTCAGACAATCACGATGAAGATTTCAGATGTTCCCGGAGATGATTTCAGAAGTTTTCGCCAAAGATTCCAAACGTTTTCGAGGAATTTTAGACACTCCCGACATGGATTCCAGGGTGTACAAACTTTTTCGATAATAATTCTAAAAGCTCCCAACTTGGTTTCGTTCAGAAAGAAGATCTCCGACTTTACCGGCGGAGATTTCAATCATTTTCGTCGGAGATTCTTGGATTCCAGACGTTCCTGATTTAGGTTCCAGATGTTCCCGAAGGAGATTCCAAACGTTGGCGACAGGGATTTCAGATTTTCGAGAGCGTGATTTTCGACATTCCTAATATGGATGCCATACGTTTCTAAAGGAGATTATAAACGTTTGTTTATTAATTTATTTGATAAGGCTCAACCGAATTAACTTTACAGAGCCGAGGATTCTTGGTCACTATACAATACATCTTAAAACTATAGTCAAAAGGTACAACACAATAAACACTTTATCTTCCGCTATCCAAAAAGCCTCCTCCATCAGAACTGGAGCCGCTTCCAGTGGTTTCATTGTATGGCAAATTGTTGTACGCCAACGAGGGTCAGAGCGTGTCCATTGCAGCAATGGACGCAAAACGTGGTCAGCACTCACACACTCTTCACGAAACGGTTGCTTTCCAAAGTCGACGACGCATCGACCGAAAGAACTGCTGATGAAGAACAATGAGGAGGACCACACAATGGTTGCTGCCGAGAAAACAGACGATCGCGCAGCACACATCGAGAGAGGCCTGCTTTTGTCGACAGCCGAGTGAACACTGATTATAAACGTTATTGACAATGATTCTAGACGTTTCCAACTTGGTTTTGAGATGATCTGAACGGAGATTTCAAAAGTATTTGATGGAGAATCCAGATTTTCCCGACGGTGGTTCTAGACGTTCTCGACGGAGATTCAAGTCGTTCCCAACTTGCAGTAGAGGTGTTCCCAAGATGGAGGTTGTAGTGAAGATGATTCAATACATTAGGAGATTCCAGAAGTTCCCGAAGAAAATTCCAAACGTTTTCAGCGCAGACTCCAGACTTTTCCGGCGGAGATTCGAGACATTCTTATACTTATTTTCGAAGAGCGAAGAAATTCGCTCTAACTCGTTGTTTTAATGCTCAAAATCATTAATCGCTTATTTTGTTTTAAACTTTATTAGAGAGATTTTCAGCTCATTGCCTAGTTCATCTCATACTTTCTTAATTGGATAATATGCAAGAAATACCCGTACCTGACTATTACACGATTGTTGTTACTCGTATGCGTCACGAACCCGAAAATTTATCTATTTGCATACCCGTACCCAACCGAACCTCTTGAGGTACGGGTTAGGTCTCGGGTAAAAATATCCGTACTTGACCATCTCTTCTAAATAGGCTTTTTACTATTATCCGGGATGATTTTAATTACTGAAAAAAAAACATCTTAGGAAATAGAACCATTACTATTCCAAAATGTGTTGATGGTAATTTCGGTAACAAATTCAAATGGAGCTATCTGCAACAAGTCACACATACAGTAATACAATATTGTGGCTTCAATTCATCTTTGAAATGTGGCATTTTGACATCCACCATAGTGATACGCCGATGCACGTTGCCGCCGCCGCCACCGATCAAAGTCAACGGCGTCACGCCGTCACGCTGCCGCCACCGAGGCAAAAACGGTTCCCACACCACCGCCGCCGATGAAAGGGCCAGCACACAGGTCTAGTTAAAACGTTAGTCATAAACTAGTACCCAACTTGGATTCTAATCATTATTAAATTATAAGGCCCTCTACTAGGAGATGATAAGATATTGCCCATTCCATGGTCCATTAAAAAAACTAGTAAGGTAAGTATGCCAGTTTTTTCCCTAGTGGTTCTCTTTGTACGTTTATTAAAATTTAAACAGCTGGAGCACCAGTGTCAAAATTGACACGCTACCCGAGCAAAGTCCAACATCAAAATGATAGCAAATTGAAACCAAGTTTTGATATCAACATCAAACTGAAATCATAATTTGATTACAGTTTACGATACCGAATTTTGTTTTCATTTTGTTTTACATATGCTCTTCGAAAATATGTTGTTGCGGGTTTGTTTTCATTGCCTTAGCATAACATCAAATTGAATACTTGTTTTGTTATCAACCGGAAAAATTGATAACAAATTTAATTTTCAGTTTGCTTTCACTGATAGGATAAATAGGTTTCAATGTGATGTCACAGGAAGATTTGTTTGCTCTCAATTTTGATAGTTTTAACCGTTAAAACGGTCAAAACGACATCAACTTGATCAATCATTGTCAGCGATCTCACAACATCAAATTAAGATTTCAATTTGATCTCAGACTTTGCTCGGGTAACCGTAACTTAAAATTGATAGCAAAAATCTTCAATTAACGACAAAAAATACGACACCATCAATTTACTATCACCATCAATTTACTATCACATTCCACTGCGTCCTAGCAAGAAGTACGATCGACTTAGTTCGCGCTCCGCTATTTTGGAAGTTTTCTCGCTATTCGCTTGATTTAAATTGTCAGTTTTTTCTCGCTTAGAGTTCTCGCTTAGAGTTCCCAGCTAAATAATTAACTAAAAGTGAGTTTTTTCTGAGAAGAAAGTGTGTTTTCGGCATCATCGGAAGGAAAATTGTTTTTACGATTGCCAATTCGCCAACCATTTTGCGCACCATCGGTGCGTGGTAACGCATACCTGCACACGGATCATCGTCATCGAGTGTCAGCATCTGCCTCCGCATTTACACCGCTCATCTATCATCGTGTGTTCAGCTGAGTGCCGACCCTCACATAAGCACACACCAACGAAGACCGCCCGCACACGCTGATCGAAGATCATCCACGCTGCGCGTCGCTCCGCTGCTGCCGTTTAAACGCTCGGTGGTAGTAGTATAGGATTATCAGATAAGTTTTTGTTCTTGTTTCTCTCTTTCGCCCACAGTTAAATTTTAAGTTTGTGTTCTGTGTTTGTAGTTTTTTTTTGTGTATTGTGTCCGAGTGATTATCGTTTCAGTGGTAGAGCGTTTTTCGCTCCCACTAGTACGGCAAAATGGACATTTTGTCGCAAGACGAAATGGACGTTTTGTCGGAAGATGACACCACTTTGCCACCCGATGGCAAGAAGGGTCGAAAACGTACGTCATCTCTCCCTGGTTCATCGTCTCAGTCTGGCAAAGGACAGGCTCAGATAAACCCCCGATCGCGAGCCTATCCAGATGACTCGACTGGCCCATGGGTTGTCTACTTTCAGCCCAGAAACAAACCTTTGAATGTAATGCAAATTACTAATGATCTGACGAAGCGATACTCGGCCGTGACTGAAATCACGAAGGTTAGGCACAATAAACTTCGTGTCTCCGTCTCTAACCTGAAGCAGGCTAACGAGATTGCTGCCTCCCAGCTATTCACGCTCGAGTACAGAGTTTACATCCCAGCTCGTGATGTGGAGATCGAAGGTGTGGTCACCGAAGCGAGTCTGACCCCCGAGATCTTGGAGAAGCAGGCGGTTGGCCGTTTCAAGAACCGTTTGCTTCCTCCGGTGAAGATACTGGATGTCCAAAAACTGGGCTCAGTATCTGTCAGCGAGGGTAAAAAGAGTTTTACCCCCACATACTCGTTCCGTGTGACCTTTTCTGGTTCAGCCCTTCCTCACTACATCGAGCTGGGAAAACTTCGACTACCTGTGCGTTTGTTCGTTCCCCGGGTCATGAACTGCCAAAACTGTAAGCAGTTGGGACATACGGCCTCCCACTGTGGCAGCAAGGCACGCTGTTCCAAATGCGGAGAGAAGCATGGGGATGACACCTGCGCAGCTACCGCACCAAAATGCGTGTACTGTAAGGGAACTCCTCATGGTATCTCGTCATGCCCGGTGTACAAACAACGCGGGGAGAAATTACAACGCTCACTTAAGGAACGTTCCCGGCAGTCTTTTGCAGAAATGCTTAAGACGGCCACGCCATCGACCAACGACAAAAATCCCTTTTCTCTTTTGTCAGATGACGAGACTGACTCTGACTTGGCTGAGGAGGGAACTTCTGTCTGTTTTTCAGCACGGAAACGAAAACGCATCCGTTCGCGGAAAGTTGAGAATGAAGAACCCCAAATCAGCTTGCCCAAATCAAGGAGTGGTGGAAAAAAGGAAGTTTCTACTCCTCCTGGATTCAGAAGAACTGACTATACCCAGGATTTTCCACCTCTCCCGGGGACATCCAAAACCCCTGATGTCCCATTTTTAAGAACAGAAGCCCCTTCTTCATCTGGGTTGTTCTCATTTGATAAAATTGTGGACGATATTCTCAAGTACCTGAATATTTCTGATCCTCTCAAAAGCATTGTTCTGGCAATGCTTCCTACTGTGAAGACCCTCTTGAAGCAATTGACATTGAAGTGGCCCCTCATTGCAGCAGTCATTTCCTTCGATGGATAATTTTCCAAACGAGGTCGGGGATTTGATCACTATTCTACAGTGGAATTGTCGAAGTCTTATTCCTAAATTAGACTCTTTTAAGTTTTTAGTTCACAATAATGATTGTGATGCATTTGCTCTTTGTGAAACTTGGCTCTCTTAAGATATCGATCTTCCTTTTTATGATTTTAACATTATTCGACTGGATCGTGAGGATTCGCGTGGAGGAGGGGTACTTTTGGGGATCAAAAAGTGCCATTCTTTCTATAGAGTGAATCTTCCACAATTTACAGGTATTGAAGTTGTCGCATGTCAGGCTATTATTAAAGGTAAGAGCCTTTGTATTGCTTCTGTTTATATTCCTCCTAGAGCCGTTGTTAATCGCAAACAACTTTCAGATATCTGTTCGGTACTTCCTGCTCCACGGTTGATTATGGGAGATTTGAATTCCCACGGTACAGGCTGGGGGGAACTGTATGATGACAACCGTTCTACTTTTATATATGACCTCTGTGATAACTTCAATATGACAATTCTTAACAATGGAGAAGTAACACGTTTGGCTGGACCATCTTCGAATGGAAGTAAATTAGACCTCACACTTTGCTCTAACTCATTATCGTTGGATTGCACGTGGAATGTGATCCAGGATCCCCACGGTAGTGATCACTTGCCGATCAAAATTTCGATTGCCAGTGGGTTCAATCCGTCGGAATCCGTTAACGTCGCGTACGACCTCACCCGTAATATCGATTGGACAACGTTCAAGACCGCGATAGAGGAAGCCGTGTCGTCGGTAGAAGGGCTTCCACCGTTGGAGGAATATAACTTCCTCTCCAATCTGATCTTGGACAGCGCGCTTCGAGCTCAAACTCGGCCGGTTCCAGGAACGTCTTTGCGTAGGAAACCTCCTTCCCCTTGGTGGGACCACCAATGCACTGAGGTTTATCGTAAAAAGTCCGACGCGTTTAAGCTTTTCCGGAAACGTGGAACACCCGTGTATTTCGAAGCGTACTCGGCTCTTGAACGCGAACTCAAGAGCCTCATCAAAGCCAAGAAACGCGGATACTGGCGGCAATTCGTGGACGGATTATCGCGCGAAACGTCGATGAATACGCTTTGGAACGCGGCGCGAAGGATGCGTAACCGGTCTTCGAACAACGAGAGCGAGGAGTACTCAGATCGTTGGATTCTCAAGTTCGCGCGAAAAGTATGTCCTGATTCCGTGCCGGCACAGATGATTCCTCGCGAAACGACGAATTCTGTAGACGAGATCAGCCAGCCTTTTTCAATGCTGGAACTCTCACTCGCGCTCCTTTCGTGTGGCAATTCGGCTCCGGGGGCTGATAGAACCTCCCAGACGTCGCTAAGAGGCGCATGTTGAACTTGTTTTGTCAGTTCCTGGAGCTCAATATTGTTCCGGATGATTGGAGGCAAGTGAGAGTTATAGCCATTAAAAAGCCTGGAAAACTCGCTTCAGATCATAACTCGTATCGTCCCATCGCGATGTTATCGTGCATTCGAAAATTGTTGGAGAAAATGATCCTTTTTCGCTTGGACAAATGGGTTGAGACGAACCACCTACTCTCAGATACTCAATTTGGATTCCGTAGGGGCAAGGGAACGAACGACTGTCTCGCGTTGCTTTCCACAGAAATTCAGTTGGCTTTTGCTAAAAAAGAGCAAATGGCTTCTGTATTCTTGGATATCAAGGGGGCTTTTGATTCAGTATCCGTTGAAGTCCTTTCAGACAAACTCCACGCTTGTGGCCTTTCTCCATTAATAAATAACTTTTTGTACAATTTGCTGTCAGAGAAACATATGAGCTTTTCTCATGGAAACTCTACAGCTTCTCGATTTAGTTACATGGGTCTCCCCCAGGGCTCATGTTTAAGCCCCCTTTTGTATAATTTCTACGTCAGAGAAATTGACAATTGTCTAAGTGACAACTGCACGTTGAGACAACTTGCAGATGACGGCGTAGTGTCTATGACAGGGCCCAAAGGGGTCGACCTGCAAGGACCCTTACAGGATACCTTAGACAATTTGTCTACTTGGGCTATTCAGCTAGGTATCGAATTCTCCACGGAGAAAACTGAGTTGGTCGTTTTTTCTAGGAAGCATAGCCCAGCACAACCAAAGCTTCAACTTTTGGGTAAACCGATCACTCATTCTATGTCCTTCAAATATCTTGGGGTCTGGTTCGATTCAAAATGCACCTGGAGATCCCACATTGAGTATCTGAGACGAAAATGCCAACAAAGGATCAATTTTCTCCGAACAATTACCGGAACGTGGTGGGGAGCCCATCCGCAAGATCTTCTAACGTTGTACCGGACAACGATTTTATCGGTTTTAGAATACGGTAGTTTTTGTTTCCAGTCGGCGGCTAAAACTCACATCATCAAACTGGAACGTATCCAGTATCGTTGTCTTCGTATCGCGTTAGGATGCATGCACTCGACTCATACGATGAGTCTAGAAGTGTTGGCGGGCATGTTGCCACTATCGGATCGGTTCTCGGAATTGTCCCTCAGGCTCCTCACCCGTTGCGAAGTTATGAACCCACTGGTAATCGAAAACTTTGAAAAGCTTCTTGAGCTGAACCCTCAAACTCGTTTTATGTCATTGTACTATGTGTACATAACACAGGATGTCAGCCCTTCACAGCATAATCCTCATCGTGTATGCTTCTCCGACTTCGGCAATTCAGTTAGTTTTGATTTATCTATGACGCGGGAGATTCGTGGGATCCCAGAACATCATCGTTCCATGATTGTTCCGTCAATTTACGCTGCAAAGTTTGGCCAAGTTGATTCCGCAAGATCGTTCTTCACAGATGGATCACTAATAGAGTCGTCCGCTGGTTTTGGTATTTTTAACGAATTTCATAGCGCCTCTCGAATGCTTCAAGCTCCTTGTTCCGTATATGTTGCTGAGCTGGCGGCAATACATTATACGCTAGAAACGATCGCCTCACTTGCACCAGATCATTATTTTATTTTTACGGATAGTCTCAGTTCTGTCGAGGCTATTCGCTCTATGAGGCCGGTAAAGCACTCCTCGTATTTTCTCATGAAAATACGAGAGCTTTTAAGTGCTTTATCTTTAAGATCTTTTGTCATCACCTTTGCATGGGTCCCATCTCATTGCTCGATTCCGGGCAATGAGATGGCTGACTCACTTGCTAAGGTGGGCGCTGTGGAAGGCGATATCTACGATCGACAAATCGCCTACGATGAATTTTTCTTCATTTATCGTCAACAGTCACTCGTCAGCTGGCAGAATAAGTGGAGTGAAGGGAGTTTGGGACGATGGCTATATTCGATCATCCCTAAGGTGTCGAAGAGTTCTTGGTTCAAGGGGTTGGATGTGGGTCGAGACTTCATTCGTATGATGTCTCGCCTCATGTCCAATCACTATTCGTTAAACGCTCACTTGTTCCGTGTTGGGCTGAAGGACAGCAATCTCTGTGAATGTGGACAAGGTTACCAGGACGCAGATCACATTATTTGGTCTTGTGCTGAGCATCGCGGAGTCAGATCTGAACTGTACGATTCCCTTCGGGCTCGAGGTAGACAACCTAATGTTCCAGTTCGGGATATTTTGGCTAGACGCGATCTGGAGTTTATGAAACTCATATATGTTTACTTTAAGAATATTAACATTAGATTGTAAGTTTTATTAACCTTGTGTTTAGTTTGTATTTTGTACGTGTGGGTTTTTTTTTTATGTTTGTTTTCAAGATGAATAGAAATTAGTTCATGTTTTAGGATTAATTAAATATTTGTATCGTAAACCACATTTCAAACCTCCCTCTCCCTTTTCCCATCCAAAAAAAATTGTAAATCCCCACTAACCTCGAGACAACCGCGAGTATCCGGTCCAGCTCCTTTAACTTTAAATATAAGAAATCAATAATGTATAACAAAAATGATAACTCGGCTCTGTAAAGTTTATTCGATTGAGCCTGTACAAATAAAGTAATTAATAATAATAAAAAATAAATTACTATCAACCGGCGCACAGGTCTAGCGACATAATGATACCACCCAACAAGGAAGTTGGCATGTGGAATCGTAATAAAAAAAACCAAGCACAAACTGGTAGACTTCTTTACGGTCACCAAGTACGGCCGAATAGCAATGAGCTCCAAAATGCCTTGCACTTGAAAACCTAATTGGCGAAGCCGTGTTTCAATTCGCATCACCGTTGATCAGAATATTTGCCGTAATCGCACTGTACTTTTTTTGGACCTCTGTCTGCCTAGATTTCCATCCACAGGATATGGATTTGCGACCTGACTGGTTCGAAGCCAGGTAGAGACCAGTTTAATGGCACAGGATGGCAATTTGTCGTTACTTTTTTACGATTTGCAAATATAACTGTGTTCTGGGGCTGTAAAAAACCGTTCTTGGGTCGCTTAAAAAATGATCCATTTTTTGTTGCTAAAGTTGCTAGGGTATCCGCCCACAAAAGCAGGCCAATTTACCTAGGTCAATAAAAAAAGACATGCTCCAGGCTTGCGAAAATTCCAAATATTTGCTATTCTAATTTCTTCGAGCAAACCTCTCATAAAACCAGTCATTAGCAAACGACGCACTCGACGCCATAACTCGCAACCCGAACCGTTTTCCCCTGAAAGGTATTGCTAATTGCTTGTGTTCTGAATCAACCTTGAAATGATGCAACAAATGACATTTCATCCGGGTTTCAACTTTATGACCATCACCCGTCATCGCAGCCAATCGAATGATTCAAATTGTGTGTTATTTCCAAAGCATGCATTCACCACCGTTCGCCGAGAGGAAATATCGTGATGCTCGTGATGATTCGTCAACTGAATGTATGTTCCTAGACTATCCGCAGCAGCCAGTAAATGTTGAGCGCAAATTAAACGACCTAATCGCAAGTTGATGCTCTCCTCCCGCTTGACAAACTGCACAAGATATAGCTATAATACGGTGTGCGACATTCCAATTTAACAGAATATCTTCATTACCTTCGCTCTAACTCGTTGATTACACATGGGCGAGCGCGTCCGAGGGCTGTGAAATCAGTTTGGATCATTCGATCGCGGCGGCGTCCGTCGTCATCAGTTTGTGCCACCTGGTAGTAGATATTTTAAAATATTTAATTAAACAGAGGATGAAACTTGTTTACCACCGCCTATTTATAAAGTCGATTTTGTCGTTCACTTGTTGGCTCCAGCTAATGAGAAGCCTTCCTGAAGCTGGTGTGTACGAGAGTCGGTACAATCGATTATTTATTTTAATGACTTCGGAATGTACCCAGCTTTGATTGATCGTATTCCATCGCGCTAGTTAGAGACCCACCCGAACGACAACATGGGCTGAACTGTTTGAACTTCCGGAAAAAGTTTCTCACCAGTTGGATTGCGGCTTCGGGAGAGACGACATGACTTGATTAGTTTGTTTGTTTTTTTGCCTTTTTTGTTTTAGAAATTCGAATCATGTGCAACTCTGTTGCTCACCGGAATTGGAGGAACACTACGTGACAAACAGTATGGATTCGGAACGCGAGAATGATGATTGAATACATCAAATTTTGATACAAGAACCAATGGAAATGGGTAAGACAGAAATGCTACATTCCAATTGTGAATTAAGACTTCCTGTGTCATCATGGATCATGTTTACTGTTGTGAGCTATAGAGGGAAAGGTTAATTTTTAGTACACCCATTACCCAATGATTTAATAAATGACATATATGTAAATAATAGCATAATTTTCAGAACATGATCTAAAATTATAATGTAACTAAACACTGGAAATAGGTAAAAGGCACATCCACGTTTTGGTATGCGGGTATGATAATGTAGTGAAGGTTGGCTATGTCCTTAGGAAACCATAAAAATGACTTTCCAATGTTTCTAAATCAAGCGCCAGGTTTTAAATAGCGAGGGCAATTCGTTTGGAATTCTTAACTATAGCCCAAGTAACATTTTATGTTTTATTAAATACTACAAGGCTACTACCGTATGCGCGATAATGTTTGAACCATCGTACAAATAAGGTTCCCAGTTCACCTGTGCATACAATGCCTTGGTTTTCTTTGCATACACGTAACCTATAGCTCATACCGTAGTAGGCTGTGTATAAAAGAAAATGACTTACTTAGTTTGACAGTTGCACCATGACGAAATGGCAGCGTATTCGTGGACCGTCAAAAGGGTTTTAGAGCGAGAAAAGAAAGGACAACTATCCGCAAAGGTGGCCACAGGTCGTCCGAGGTCAGCTCGGGTTCCGAGGGTTATCGCTGCTACCAAAAGGAAGATTCGGGTGAATCCAGTGCGTTCAATAAGGAAAATGGCAAAGGAACACGGGATCAGTGACTTTATGGCACGGAAGATCGTAAAGGAAGATTGCAGGGTGAAGTCGAGGGCACGGAAAAAAACTCACATGATTGCCAACCGCATCCGGGAACTACGAGTCGAACGATGCAAGAAAATCTTGAACTTCATTAAGCGAAAAAATCCGGTAATCCTGTTCACCGACGAGAGCATGTTTACCGTCGATCCCGTATCAAATTCCAGAACCGACCGGTATATTAGTTCTCTTCCGGTAAAAGACGTGGCCGACGAGCACAAGAACGTGTATCTGACCAAGCATCCTGCTAGCATTATGTTGTTTAGATTGGTGGCTACCGATGGCAAAAAAATGGACCCGGTCTTCATTCTAGAAGGCGACAAGGTCAACTCGGAGGTCTACATCGGGATTTTAAGTAAATATGTTCTTCCGTGGATCAAAGAACAGTACGGTCCGAAGCCAAATGTTGTATTTCAACAAGATGGGGCTCCGTGCCACACCTCGAACCGCACTCAGAATTGGTTGCAGGAACATCTTCCGTTCTGGGCGAAGGATATGTGACCGCCATCCAGCCCCGATCTTAATCCGCTGGATTACTCAATATGGCGTGTCATGAAGGCCAAGGCCTGTTCTAAACGCCACCCGAGTACAGCAAGCCTCAGACAAACATTGACCCGTACCTGGAGAGAAATGGATTATTAGAACCTGCCGTGCATTCCGGAAGTGTGTGGAGACCGTAATTGCAGCAAGTGGAAACTCGATCGATGATTAACATAGTTTAAGACTCTGAGAAACATCCCCCTTTGAATAAATAAAAAAAAAACTCGAAAACGAAATTTTTGAGAATTTTTTTAATTCTGAAATTGCTCAATAGTGCAAACATTATCACGCATACGGTATTGAACAACATTAATAAAACCCTGGTCAAGACGGCTTTGCCGTTATTACATCCACCAAAACGTCATTAAGACAAGAATCTGTCTAGTTGGCCCACCCCGAGGAAAGGTTTTGAACGGCATATTTTCGGGGCACTTCAAGATTGATTTGCTGCAAAAGGGTAATATGACGAAAGCATTGATAACCATTTGAAATCCTTATTAAAACTACAATAAAATCCAGCGGCGCCGGTGGTGTAGTGGTAAGCGTGATTACCTCTCACCCCAGCAGGCCTGGGTTCAATTCCAGTCGGCGCCGCCGGGATGTTCTGAGGCATAAGGAAGGGGAAGTAAAGTCGTTGGTCCCCGGTTCATGAGTTGATGGGTCGATAGGTAGGGTCCAGGTGTGGGAGCTGCTTCCCTGGCGTCGGTAGCATTGGTGCTCAGCACGGAAAACAAATCAAGGAAAAAATACAATAAAAGCCATTTGTCTTTGACGCTTGCTAACCGCACAGGAAGTGTAGCTACATAACCTGGAACAGGTGGAAGCTCAATCGTTCCTAAAAAGTTTCCCTTTTCCCGGATGATGCGAAGAAGATAATGTGCGCTTGCTTGGTTTTTTTGGAACAAGTGACGCTTTCCCCGAATGAAACCACTGGTATTCTTCGATACAATCGATGTAAATATTTACATTATTTGACAAATCTCAGGTAATCATGACAGCAGTTGGTCTCTTTTCTTCATTGATATTGTTTTCAATAATCAAACGTCATGATATCCTGGGTTTTGACAAAAAGGTAAATATTTACGTTGTTTGTACCAAAGAATGGTTCGGAAGGCAGTCAATTTCCAGCTGACTGACAGCTTCTGAAGTTTCCTGTCAGCAGTTTTCCGCAGTCCCAGTTTGGCACTGATGCATGTTATTCGAATCATCATCGAAAAGCGATTTCTGGAGAGGTTGGTCTGTGTTTATTCAGATCGAGACGCAAACGCCATTGACAATATTTTGGGTATTCTCATCAAATTTGACGGCTTCCAGTGCTTCGTGAACCGCATTAACTTACTCTTCTCAGTCGGCTGTTCTGTCATTTTTGACTGGCTCAGTCGGAGCTGCTGGGCCTCCCAGGAAGTTCTGAAATTGGAGTCCTTCCCCGACCAAAGGATTATACCAAATTGATAACGAGTTCTGATACCCGGTAATCAAGATTTGATAACTGAACATGTTATCTTTGTGGATGAAAAAACTGCCAACATAACAAAAATTTCAACAAAAGAGTACTTCTGGGATATCACAAAATAACTAATTTAGTTATCATTGAAAACATCTTGATAACAAATCTTGTTATCCAGGCCAATTTTTTCGCTGATAACTGAAATATGACGTATAATATAAATATTACGCCATACGCTCATAACTGAAATATGATTAGCAGTGTTTTTTTTCTCAACATGTGGGTAATATTTAAAGTTTTGAACTAACCTTGCATCATTTCATATTCTTTCATAATATCAACTGATAACAAAATTAGTCGACGTTGATAACTAAATTAGTTATGCGATAACAACTGAAAACAAATGGATATCTAGTTTTCAAGTTGATATCAGGTTGTTATTTTACTTTGCTCGGGTTTCCTTTCGGTCGGCAACATCGCTACAATTATTCCTCCTACTATCGCTAGTATTATTATTCGACTATCTGAAATCTGAAACTATTTGAATAGAAAAGTAAATTCAAACTGCTTTTTAGCGCACTGACGCAAGAAGATCCTCCAACCAACCTATGCACTTCTACACTATTTCATTTCATGAGGACACCCGTCTTCACAATTATTTTGTAGATTCTAGGGTTACATGTGGTTCCAGTACACAGCAAAAAATGAATTTTAATATTACATCCAAGAGGATGCACTTCAATCATGTCGAAAATTTCGTGTAATTTTTATGGCTACAAAAATAAACAAATGCAGTAAAAGCAGCGTAATGTGAGTTCATGCACTGTATTAATGATATTTTTTTCCTCTATGGCAAGTAATATTACACCATATTTTCGACACGATTGAAGTGCATCCACTTTGATGTGATATCAAAATTAATTTTTTGCTGTGTATAGCCTGATTGATACAATTGATAATCCAGTGGATCGGGTGGATTTCATCAAGAGGGATTGATCTGTCATCAACCGAGGCTTCGATGAATGATAGTTATTATACGGTTGTGTTTATGTTTGACAGCTGCGGATGTTGCTTCTTCTTTATGAAATGTCGATGCATGCTAAGATATATGTGAATCAGCAATACACTCATGCAAACCAACAACATCATCGGGTATGGAAAATGCTCCCCTTTCCGATAGCAGTATTGGTTTACGTGAGCCTACTTTGGTGAAAAGGCCTTACAACTTTTGTTTACAAAAGCATTTGTGCCGTTTTCAAATGGTACGCCTTAGTTGTCAAGTTGTAGTTTACGCCGAACGCATTTTCGCATCGCTCGTTCTGATTGTAAAATTATCCAGAAAATCTCTAAGCAAAATTGTGTTCATTATTATTGAATTCGCGAGTCCCGATCAAGTTGCATTTGATCTTTGTTGAACAGATCCTTAGTGTTCCCTATTCAAACAGTTGCTGGAACGATTAAAGCCGAAGAGTTTCGTCCCATCAACATGTTGCACACTTTAGAGATAATTTTAGAACTTGCACACTTAGACTTTTTACAGGAGTCAGTATTTTTTACTGGGTTTTTGAATTACTGAAAAACCCGGGTAAAATTCAAATGACCGTTATTCGTAAAGATTCGATAAAATCGACAAATTTTATTTTTCATCGTTAAACGGGGTTAGCAGAAGTAAGTCTGTAAATTTTCGCAACACATTTTCTCAACTTTGAATTTTGCACAGATTTTTTAAATTTTACCGAACAGTTCCGCAATTCAAAAACTCGGTAAAAATTACTGACTAGATAAGTGTGTTGTTAAAGGCCAGCTGGTGGAGCATTTAAATATAAATAGTTTGTTGATACCAGAACAATCGGGAATTCGAGAAGGTCATTGTTGGGAAACCGCGTTGAATTTTGTATTAGCGAAGTGGAAAAATAACTTGGAGTATAAAGATACGATTGTTGCAGTTTTTTTTATCTTAAACGCGCTTTTGAAACAATGTTGATGCCCTTATTGTTAAGTACAATCAAGCGCTTTGGAATTACGAATACTGCATATAAATGGTTTGAAAGCTATTTGTCCGACAGAGCTCAACGGACTGTTTTTAGTGATTCTGTTTCCAGGAATAACCTTGGAGTGCCCCAGGGAAGTGTATTAGAGGTCGTGTTATTTATTATGTATATTAATGACTTGCGACATGTTTTATGATTTTGCGACATTTTTTTTGCAGATGATACTGTGTTATTGATTGTAGCTAAGGATTAAGATGATGCCGTTTTACCCTTGAATGAAGATTTGCGTTCTCTAAGTAGATAGTTGAAGTATAAGTAGTTGAAATTGAATACAAGTTAAACAAAATTTATGGTAATTTCGCGGAATCGATTAAATGAGAACGTCTCTGTTGTAATTGATGATGATACTATTGATCGCGTTCGGAAGATTAAATATCTTGGCGTGATTATTGATGACAACCTTAAGTTCAACTCTCATATTGACCAGGTCATCAAGGTGGACGCCTGAGATTTTCCTCATTTATATCGCTATAAAGCAACTGTAAACTCTATAGGGAATTTATATCTGTAACTGTAACCAGTTCGATTTTGTTTGCTAACCTGGTTAAAATGTTAAATTTAATTATCTTAAAGACAAATCGTCCAGTTCAAACCTTTGTAGGGGTAAGAGGTGGGACTATCATCATCATCAATATCAAAGAGGGAAGTTCCTTGAACTAAGGACTGTATCGTTATTCATGGATACACTCTATGTGAAAAAGGCTATGGCTTGTTTTGACAGCTGCTTATTTTTGGTGTGTTGTTCACATAGTAAACAAACATATTACCTCATTGAAAGTTTAAGTTTTGTTCCAAGTGCAACAATGAGTGGACTAACAGAGAAAATCGAAAATCTATTTTGACCAAGTACTGTACTGAGAAAGGTATATCAATAAGAAAATAGGCGAAGCTAGAAGGAAATAGTGTTTGTGCGGTCCAATCAAGCGGTTCACTATGCATATCACCTTGAAGAATCTACCTGGTTGCGGTCGAAAAACTGGTCCGTCTAAGCCTGATTATGATCAACAAATTTGTAAAATTTTTGAAAGAAAAAAGAATGTGCCTATCCGGGATTGCGCGAAAAAGTGTGGATCGCCTATTGGATTTGTCAAACGTGCTATGGAACGTAACTCCCTCCAGACCTACTGAAAGCGAAAATTTCCCAAACGCAGAAAAAAATCAAGCAGATTCAGTGAAAACTCGAGCTCGGAAGCTATACGACGCGTTTTTGAGCAAATCATTATGGATGAAGAGACGTACGTCAAGCAGGTCTACAGAATGATTCCGGTGGCGCAATTTTACACTGCAAAGGAAGGAATGGATGCCTCAAACTTGGGAAAATTGAAAACGAAATTGAATCTACACCGAAAGTTCAACGAATTTCTCGGAAGCTGATTAAGCTTGATTTTATTAAAGGAAATTAATGTACACAACATTTTAGCTAGAAGGGTCAAAGGTTCGGTAACGTTCAATGAAAAATATGCCTAACAACACTTTACCGAAAATTTATTGCAACTAAAACTATTGTTCAATTTTGTGTGTTCGGCTATGTAAGCATGTGCATATTTTCTTACAAATTCCAAATTTTATATAATCCTCTGAATTTTTATGAAATTTTCAAATGTTGTTCTAGTAATTGTAAAATAATTTCAACCAGCATCTATTCCAAACTAAACAAAATTGGACTTCCTTCCCCAGGAATTCAATAGGACTAGTAAGACCCAAACCGCAAGTAACACAAAATCATTTAATTATGTTGAGTAAACTACTATACAACCAAAACTAGTCGTACAAAGGTTATATAAACTGATATAGAACATGTGTATTGCTTAGGATGGGAACTCTCGAATTGCTTAGCAAGTTTCGGAGCTTGTTCCAAATTTGTGATCAAAATTTTACCACCTTCCACCTTGAGGTTTTTTTCAAAAATTTTGTGAGTTTCCAAAAGGGTTCGGTACTCTGGTCTAATTTAGAAACACTGTTTTCAAAAATTTTGTTCCTCAGGGCAGAGAATAGCTTTTTAATTTGTTTTTGCAAATCCCACCAGATAACTTTCATGGCAGAATCGCGTGTTTCTTGATATTGCCTCCTGCGAACATTTTTCCGACGGATCAAGAATTGAAGATCGTCGTCCCGAGTGGCACACTTTCGTCAGAACAAGTTACAGTAGCCTGTTTATGACTGAAATAAGTTGTATAGAAGTTTTAAAAATCTATTTGCGACAAGCGTGCTACTGGGGGGTCTATTATAATTGAATTGAATTTAACCTCGCATTTTGGTACTAAAGCAGCTCTTTTTTTTTCCTTGATTTGTTTTCCGTCGATCTTGTTTTCCGTGCTGAGCACCAATGCTACCGACGCCAGGAAGGCAGCTCCCACACCTGGACCCTACCTATCGACCCATGAACTCATGAACCGGGGACCAACGGCTTTACTTCCCATCCGAAGGAAGGCGTGATCAGAGATGTTATGCCTCAGAACATCCCGGCGGCGCCGACTGGGATTGAACCCAGGCCTGCTGGGGTGAGAGGCAATCACGCTTACCACTACACCACCGGCACTGCTAAAGCAGCTTTTTCTTCAATTACAGAAGTAGCCAGATGTTCAAGAGAATAATTAATATCATCTTTGGTTTGCAAAGGAATGTTTGGATCAAAGCTTCCATAAATGTTCGATATTGCTCCCAATCAGCTCCATGGCGATTGAAAATATAGCTGTTGGGATTAGAAATTATTTCTTGGGATATTTCAAAAGTAACTGGAAGGTGATGAGAACAAAAGTCAGCATGGGTAGACCAAATCAATAGTTGAGGATTTTTTTTTGCAAAAGCAAGCCCTTTGGATATTGCATAGTGTAATAACCTGCTGATCAATCATCAAACAGAATATTACCATAAGAACTGCTTTGAGCATTATTCCAAGAGCGATGTTTTGCATTAAAATCACCAATAATGAAGAATTTAGACCTATGACGGGTACATTTCTGAAGGTCACTTTTGAGAAAATTCTTTTGCTGGCCTACGCATTGGAATGGCAAATAGGCAGCTATAAGTTGTCCAAATTTTGCTTCAACAGAAACTCCCAAAGTTTCAAAAACTTTGGTTTAAAATTAAGAAATGATATGATGTTTGACAACTCTATGAACAATGATGGCAACGCCACCACATGCTCCATCAAGACGATCATTTCGATAAATGGAATAATTTGCGTCCCTTTATTACGTTAATTACGTTTCAGTTAACTCAAAAAGTTAAATAGTTCGTCTTCATTATCTTTAAGAGATCGAGCATTCCAATTCAAAATAATTAATGAATTATATTCATTAATGAATTTCAAAGTCATGTCAATATTGTTCGCAAATTTTACCCCAGTTCGAATATGTTTTATGCTAAAGAGTTAATTGTTGATTCATGATTTCTGCAAAAATTCAATTTTTGAAGCAGTTGCAAGAATTATGTTGGCTAGAATTTTGATTTTTTACTAGCTGATAATTGTTAGCAGCAGGTATAGATAAAAAATTGAAGCAGGGGTGATGTTTTGTTGATGTGGTACAGGTACGAATGTAGAATTTGTTCCTCGATGACCGGTGTCAACATCAAAGAAATAAGTACCTGTTCGAGATCGTGGAGTTTTCCCTTTAGTTGTCACTTTGAAACATGGGACGAATTTATGAACAAACCCGAGTTTTCATTATTCAAAAAATACTGTTCAGAGCGACTATCTTGTAGAGATATTGCGAAAATTGTGAAAAGATCCAAGTCTGCTGTGTATCAAATCATCAGAAAGTTTGGAGAACACCATACTGTTGAAGATTCACCAAAATCAAGAACCATAAGCGGTGTTACAAACCTACAGATAGAGAAGACATGTGTTAAGCTTTTGTTGTCTGAAGAATCTAACTCTGTACTTAAGATTGCAAAAAAAAACTGGGAATATCCGTTGGAACCGTCCAACACATAAAACAACCGTTGTGTAATGATGGATGATTTTTTTTTTTTTTTTATTGTTATTCACTACTGTCAGAGTTGTCTTAATGAATAAAACTTAGATAATACACAGAAAAGCAACAGATAAACAGATTACAAAAATAATCACAATCTTCTGAATCGGTATCGAAACTGGTTCGATGTTTTCCGAATTCGAATACTTCTTCTACAGCGGAGAAAGCCCGAATCATCGCAGACATTGGCTCATGGTATCCACATGCAGTCCGATGGAATCTTGGGTGTAGTAAGGATGATTGCCATACGTTCTACTCTGCCAAGCGTTACATTGTAAATGCAGTAGTCTAAAGGATTGAACTCTTAGAGCGGTGAAACGTTATCACTGCACACTTTGGAACGCTGATGATGAGCTTATTGCGATGGCACCAATCCAAAAACAAATCTAGCAGAGCTTGAAGACGATGACATAACTCAATCGAGTGAACTATGCCGTATAGCCTAAGATCATCTGCACCATCTTGGATTTCAAAATGGTGTCACACATCGATTTCCAGTCCCTACACGACACTCCGATTCCAAAAATACCCATATTGTGGGGTATTTGGCAGAATTTCCAAGTTTTTCTGTAACCGGAAGCCGCCATCTTGGATTTCAAAATGGGGTCACACATCTATTTCCGGTCCCTACACTTCACCCTGATTCCAAAAATACCCATATTTTTGATGCATGTACTGGTGAAATCCAAAAGGTTAGTAGTTACCGATCTACCGGGAATAAATCCATGCTGGTCAGTTGAAATGTAGTTCTTCGAGCGATTCAGGACAAATTCACTCAAGATGATCTCAAACAGTTTGGACGCTACCGAAAAACTAGTGATACCTCGATAGTTCTTAATATCCCGATTATTGCCAGCTTTGAAAATAGGAAACATTTACGACTGCTTCCACAGCAGATTCAGCTTCAACGTAACTTGTCATTTTTTTTTTATAGAAGACAGATGCAAAGTGTTTAGCAAATATCTCACACGCTTCGCTAAAAGAAGTGGACTCTTTCCCATCAAGTAGCATGTTGGACGGTATACTCGAATCTTTCCTTTTGCTGTTGACAAAGCTCCAAAAATTTCGGGGGATACGCCGCAAATTCCACTGGACTCTGAGGATGTTTGATTTGCACAAGGAACTGTTAAGTTTAATGTAAGCGAAACTGGCACGCTTGAATTCACGCTTCGTGTCAGCTGTTCTGTGATGACGTAGTTTTCTCTGGACTGCGTTACGCTCACGGCTTCAGCACTCTAAGCTGAGGAGTACTCCAAGCTGGGGAAATTTGTCGTCTTTTAAGAGGAACATTTGATTCCAACCAAAAAGATACTGCTGTAATGAGACATAATCAATTTTCTTGAAGTCTAGAAGCCCTGCTCTATCATCCACGTTGCAAGCTGGGTGAGATGGCCAGTCATGTGGAGCAGGTAGCGACAGAATTAAGGAAAGATGGTGAGCATCAATAGGTAAAAGTGACACAGCGGATTCGTCGATATCGAAATCATTTTCACCGTTGCAAAATACCAAATCCAGCGTGCGGCCAATTTCATTTCGGACTGTATTTTGTTGACTGAGATTAACGAAATCCATTTCATCAACGAGAGAAATACTTGCAGCCGTCAGTGAAGATGTTTTTATCGACTCCCCAATGAAGACGAGGTTGATTACAATCGCCACAAACAAGAATCTTATCATCACAAGATGCCTTGTCGCACAACTCTTTGACTGAGGCAATATGCGCTTCCATAACTTCGACGTCGCGATTTCGGTCGGGTGGTCGTTCCGTCACAGCTATCAGCACGCCACCAAAGCATGTTTTATCGCTGTTGCGTAAGTTGCGATCACAGCGAAACACGTTGTAGCCAGGTCCAAAAATCTGAGTCAAATTCATGCTATCGTCAAGTCCGGTTTCAATCAAGATGATAACGTCATACTCGCTATAAGCAGTAGCCAGGAATAGATCATCAATTTTTGTCCGATTTTCAGACGATCCAGCCGGTTGTTGCTCTTGAGGCGGTGAGGCACTGGAAGCAATGGACGACGCATGGTTGATGGTTGGTAAAGTGCTAGAAACAATGGACGAATCAGGAGCGGGATAGATCATGACACGATCATACTTGCCTTGAATTGCAGGTTGGAAGACCTCTTCTCCAAGCCCACACACAGGTCGAATGAAATCAGGAGTGGTACTGGTCGAGAAACAGATCATACTTGCCTGACGTAACAGACTGGAAGACCACCTGAATATATGGAACATATTGCAAACAGAACACAACCACCCTACCCGGGCCACCATTTTGTAATGCCAATGTTGAGGAGGAGGTACCTCATGAGAAAAAATCCGTTAAAATCGGCAAGTTTCGCAAAAAAGTGCTTGTATGGCAAGTAATTTATTCATGTGGTAAAAAAAGTTTGCCGTATTTTACCACAGGAACCATTAAAGGTGAATCGCAAAGAATGCATTCAAAAACGACTTGTTGCTCTGTTGTGGCCTGACTTGTCTCCACTGCTCTGGCCTGACCTTGCATCCGCCCACTACGCTTCTGCTACGCTCAAACTGATGAAGTCGAATAAGACTAAATTCGTCGAATCGTTGCACAGAAAACTGTAAAGAGGCTTATTTATTTATTTATGACTAAACATCAACAGGCGTTATTGGCCCCAATGATGCAACCTAAACTAAACATCAATAAGTCAATAGTCATCTCGTAAAAAAGGAACATTGCTAGACAAGCTAAACTGATCTAGAAAAACGAGCTTAACCTCCGGTAAAGCAGGTGGCGAGTCAGGTCAAAGTAAAATAGTGTGGAGACCCTATTGAAGAGTCTCTGTAAACTACTGCGCCGAACATGCTATAACTAGTTCGCTGTATGGGCAGGCGCAGCATTGAATTATTCCGTAGGGCTCTGGGTTGAACATTGATGTCAATTTGCTCAAGGAGAACAGGGCAATCGGTGCGTCCTTGCAAAATATCTGCAATCAGAAATGCCCTTGCTGTATCTCTTCGGACCGACAGGGACTCCAAATGGATCAGTTGCAAACGATTTTCGTAGCTTGGCAATCGGGAGGGATCCATCCACGACAGTTAACGTAGCGCATATCTCAGGAAGCCGTCATAATATCTGCAGCAAGGAACCCGTCATAATGGGGAGCGATATAAACAGAAGCGAAGCAGCAAACCCATCTTTTCCGGGATAAGAAGTGCCGCCTGGAAGAGCTGGAGTGCGAATAAGTGGAGCAGCTGTACCGTTCTCATGAAACACGCAACTTCTACAAGAAACTCAACGCATCCCACCAAGGTTTTGTGCCGCGAGCCGAAATGTGTCGGGATAAGGAAGAGAGTATCTTAACGGACGAACGTGAGGTGATTGAAAGGTGGAAGCAGCACTACGATGAATATCTGAACGGTGCAGAGGCGGAGGACCAAGGTGGCAGGAGGAATGGTTTCGTCGGTACAGCGGATGAGGGGGACATGTCAGCTCCCACGATAGGTGAAGTTAAGGATGCTATCCGACAGCTTAAGAACAACAAAGCAGCTGGGAAAGATGGTATCGGAGCGGAACTTATCAAAATGGGCCCGGATAAGTTGGCCACTTGTTTGCACCGATAGTCAGAATCTGGGATACAGAACAGCTACCGGAGGAGTGGAAAGAGGGAGTGCACAGTGTATAAATAAGGCGACAAACTAGACTATGAGAACTATCGAGCGATCACTATTCTTAACGCGGCTTACAAAGTGCTTTCCCAGATCATCTTTCGCCGTCTATCGGCGCTAGCAAGCAGATTTGTGGGAAGTTATCAAGCCGGTTTTGTGAACCAAATCTTTACGTTGCGGCAGATCCTCCAAAAGTGTCGTGAATATCAAGTCCCTACGCACCACCTATTCATCGATTTCAAGACTGCCTATGATACTATTGACCGTGAAGAGCTATGGACGATTATGGACGAGAACAGCTTTCCCGGGAAGCTGACCAGACTGAGTAGGGCTACAATGGATGGTGTACAGTTCTGCGTTAAGATATAGAGATGGTGGATGAATTTGTGTACCTCGGATCATTGGTGACGTCGGATAACAACTGCAGCAGAGAAATTGGTCGGCGTATTATTGCCGGAAGTCATGCTTACTACGGACTCCACAAGACCCTGAGGTCGGGTTAGCTTCACCTACGTACTAAATGTACCATGTACAAGACGCTGATAAGACCGGCAGCTCTCTATGTATGGAGGCGAGCTGGCGCAACTCTATGGCGAACCCTCTATCCAGAAAATTGCGAAAGCTGGACGGGTAGTATGGGCGGGACACGTTTTAAGAATGCCGGACAACAACCCACAAAACTGGTGTTTGCCTCGAATCCGGCCGGTACAAGACGACGAGGAGCACAGCGAGCAAGGTGGTTAGACCAAGTGGAGCAGGATCTTGGAAGTGTGGGACGGTCAAGAAATTGGAGATAAGCAGCCACGGACCGGGTGAATTGGCCTAACATTGTGATGCAGATGCAATCCTGTGGGATGTCGGACCAGGATAAGTAAGTAAGTAATATCTCAGGAACCGTCGTTGAACATACTCAACTTTCGGCATCGTTTTTGTAGTGAGGAGTCCAGACAACCGAGCAGTATTATAATATGGAGCGAGACAAGGATTAGTACAACGATTTAAGGCAGTAGATATCCGTGAAGTCTTTGGTAATCCTGAAGATAAACCCTAGAATTCTGGAAGCTTTGTCGACGGCATACGAGATGTGCTGCTTGGAAGAGAGTTTTGTATCCAGAATCACACCTAAGTCCTTAATTTGGCTGACGCGCTCAATTTCAGTGCATAACAAAACATTCTTGAACATAATAGTCTCTTTCTAGCGTGAAAAAGAGATAACCGAGCATTTGGACGGGCTAACCTCCATTTGATTCAGAATACACCAATCACCAAAAGCATTGAACTGACGTTGAAGGAAGCAATAGTCTTCAATTGAGTTAATTCGAAGGAAGAGTTTAATGTCATCTGCGTAAGTTAATCGTGGTCCCTCAATAACTACATTCACGTCGTTGAAGTAAATCAGTAAAATCAGTGGTCCCAAGTGACTACCCTTATGAGAGGATTCGTGGAAAAGTGTGTGAGTTTTATTATTAAAAGCATTTTGAAGAATTTTTATTTTATAATTGTTGTACAGTCGAAATTCGCTGGTTGGGCCAACACCTCGGCCCAACTAACGAATTCGATGCGCTAGTTGGGCCAACTGACAGAAGGCTAAAATTTGTTGAGGAGTGTGCGCATCCTTTGTTGAAAAGATTTCACAAAAAGCGGATTGAAGCAAGCTGCTTGAAGCAGAGTGAAAAAAGCAAAGTAGTACACAATTTTTGTTTTTTTTTCTTCTAGAATGAAACTCAAATGTTTTGAGCAAATACCAAACGTTAACATTCATTACATATGATTCGCAGTCCTAACCGCATATGCTTACTCCCTGGAAGAATTTATGATCGATTGTCAAATCCAATTTGACATGAGATTTTGACATCCAGCTGCTTTTTAATTGGGTCATGGTCCAACCAACGGAGGCCCAACTAAAAAGCAGCCCAAGTATTAAAAGCCCAACCAGCGAATTTGGACTGTAGTGTAATAAGAATCTGTTATGCATAAAACCGTAAATAAATTGGATAGTAAATAAAAAAAGATAACATCAAATTAATGTATCCGTTTTGCAAATTCAACAGTTCTTTTTGTGTAAAATTAATAAATAAGCATATCAACTCCCGTAATAATCAGATTAAAACAAATCGAGAAGTAAGGACAATGAAAAAAGCGGGTCAAGTATCCCGTCAGTAGACTTATCAAAAGCGCAAACTATTTCAAACTTTAAAGTCAATCTTTAGGGTTCTAAACTTATTGTTACAACTTAGTTAGCAGTTGATAGGATATGGATTGATCAGAATCTCTTTTGCGGGACGTAGACTGTTACCCGAATGTGTCTTCGGATGTTTTACTGATTTCTTGGGTTAAACATGTGTCTAATAATATATTAGAATTCAAAAGTTGGAGCTTGTAATTGTCCAAGAACGTTTGTTTCAATTAAATATACACACTAAAGTGTATCACAAAACGTAATTGCACGATCGCACCATCGACCGATGCAAACTATTTGCCAGTCTCTACGGAAAATTTTTATGAATCTTGCAGCACCCATAAAAAATGATACACCTAACCTGAGAAATGTCAAGCAAAGATCAATAAGTATATCCATCCTCCCTGGCGAGCACCGATGATCGCTGCATGAAGAAGATACCCACCATGTCAAAGGCCAACAAACCAATCAATGACTAATATGTTGCCGCACTTGACCCGCTTTGCTTACTTAGCATTACATACAGTTCTCTTGTTTCACAAGCCATAACAACCCCTTACCTCCCGTCGCTCCGGCTGGCTCGGTTCATGGATTTTATGACCCATCTTTTCAGTTCCACACTCGGCAACAAACCGATCTAGGTTCGTTCGTTCGTTCGTTACCAGGCTCATAGGCGTGCATTCCTTTATTAGTTCATCTCGTCGTAAAGAGAGGCCCCGCTGCTGATGCTTCTGCTGCTGCCCTATACCATACCGGCAATAAGGCTCTCGCGAGATCCAGGGCGTGTTTGTACAAAATCAGCGCTTTCCCAGGCCGAGCGGTCGCGGTGAGCTTAATTTAATTTGAACCTTTCTTTTATGCTATTTTAGCGCTCACTTTTTTTCATCATTCTTCGGCGGCCTCTGGGCGCTATGACGATGGTCTCTATGCTGTGTGTACACTGACAAACCAGACTTTACTATGTTGTGTTGTAGTTTGTACGGCAGTCAGCAGAGGAAGCAGCACATCATGTGAAGATCTATGAACAAGACCGACTGCCTGACGGCAAATCATGCTCGGCTCGGCAATTAGAAAGAGGTTTGAGAACAATATTTTTCGATATGCTGCGGCTCCCCGATTCCCCTGGTGTCCTCGCCGAGATTGGGCATCAAAAAGCACCCGGTGAAATCGTTCAATGTTTGGTACGCTTTTTAACGCCTCCGATAGAAGATAAAAGCGCTGCCTCTTTATTTATTGGGAGCGGTTTTGTTCTGCTTTTATTTCTGGTAAAGAGATTCCAAAAAGCTAATTAGGACGTGAACGTTGGTCTTTTTCTTTCCTGTGTTCGACAAGGAATTTGCCTAATGGGGATGAGTAATGTGTAAGTCACGAAGGTTAATGCTATTATCAGACGCGGGAAAGCCGAAAGCTAATGATGTTTCTGTTTGAATAAGTTCTCAAAAAGGCTTTCGGAAGATATTGGGGCATTTAGTGATTTGGTGGGAACTGAAAACTTACTGTTACAAACATGGATTGTTTGAAGGATGTTAATTTAAAAGTAATACAATATCGGTAAATGGAGTAGGTACCGGTAGGTCATCAACGAATATTTCACACGTTTCGGATATAAGGGGCTCAGACGGCACCGTTCAATTAGTTTCGGAAGAATAACGAGACTGATTTGGAGAATAGATTTTCGTGTTGAGAGGAAATGATTAAAATATATATTTATATAACAGTTTCATCAAGAGTCAAACTCGTTTATAAATGAGAATTTCCTACATGCAATAGAGCCCTGTGGATAGCGCAGACATGCGTTAGTTGAGTTTGTTCAGGAATTTACCGATCGAATTGATATCCTCGCAGTCTGGAACCATTCTTCCCTTGAACTGGATGCAAGCTTCAGCACACAGATGACCTTCGAAGAACTCACCGAACATCTTCTTGCACTGGGCGCAGTTATTGATGCAGACACCGAGCAGATCATAGCCACCCATGATATCTAGAACCGGGGATTGCAATGGTGATTTGCACTTAATTCCTTAGTGTATTTGTTTTATCTTACCAATCTGTGGATTTGCTTCGATGCTACTGACGAGAACGATGGCCATGAAAGCAGCAATGCAGATAACAAACGGAATCGCTTTCACTGAAGACATTTCGATTGATGAGAATTGATTCGCTCTGAATTGGTAGGTACTATTCGATGATAGGAGATATAGTTGAATGTGATAGAATTGTTCATTTGAAAGGACTTTTATACCACATCTAGCAGGAAGTCTGATAGACAGAAAGATTGCCATTGGAAAAAGTCTCATCGGACGGAAATTGATTTAATTCGGTCTAAGAGAGTAACCGATTCCAATGGCACAAATGGCTTCCATTCATCCATGGAAATCCCTTGGAAAAATTGAATTTAACTCTAGACGCATGCAACTTTCAGCGTTAATGAGAGAACGTAAACAAAACAGTCCTGTAAAAATATGTTAGCTGACGAAAATCAACTTTTGTGGCGTGTGGCGTGTGTAATCTTGGTGCACCGATATTTACTGTGAACAGTAAGGTCAATCAAATTTGGAAAATGTGCCTAAATCTAAGCTCCCTCCAATATCCATCGCCAACATTGTTCTTTTGATTTTAACTGCCAAAAATCAACCAAAATGGATGTAACTGAGGGCTACCACAATGATGATGACGGTTCGAACAGCACAGAAAAGTTCAGGACCTCCCTTAACTCAGCAGTAAAACGCGCAAGACCATGTGGGAGGGGGCTGGGTTCGATTCTCGATCCAGTCTTTAAATTTTTTGGGTCGAAACATTTCTTGACATTTCTTGGCATAGTGTATTCGGGTTTAGAAAGATCTCATTTAACAACTGTGGAATTACTCAAAGAACATATGTTTGGAGCCAGCGTAAAGTCCCGGTGGGAACGTAATAAAGGTAGAGCACAAAAAAATCCGGACAAGGTTTTCGTTGGAGTTTAAAAATGCGTTTTATTTGTCATAGTTCAATGTAAGAGGTATTATGCTTATTGTAAGACCATTGTTGCAGTGTTACTTCTTACCATAGGCCATTGCTCGATCTTTTCTTTGTACACGGTCCATAATCTTTTGAACGAGCCCTGTTCCCACTTGTTTGGCCTGCAAATTCCATTTCCGCCTTAAATCCTGCAGGTCAATTGCATTCCACCCTGTTTCTACAGTATGTGCTTCACAATTGACCAGTGTTCCTAAATTGGCCCTAGTTCCCGAGTATTGACCGGATTCATTTCCGTGGGAACCATTGTGATGCCATTTTCGCTGTACCACTGTTTGGTGGAATTTGAATAGTGGCAGCTTGCAGCTTGCAGAATAGGAAATGGACCTCATGCTGCTCCAAAAAAGACAGTAGCCTTTTCCGTAGGTATTCCTTCTGGTAAATTGTTTGGCTCATGGTCCCAGAAGTAACGGAAGTTTCGCTTTTCAGCCCACAACTACAGATTGCGTGCAAGACATGGAACATTTCGACTACTTTTTGAATTTGACATTCTTCCAGGGCACTCTCACGGACATCCGAGGTATAAAACTCCTGCCCAGGAATTTGATCGAAAACTACCAGGAGCGGATGCACCGGGATTTTCGTTGCAGGTGTGTTGGATAAAATTGCGACTTGCTTGCTCCGGTGAAACCATGATGTAAACAAATGAACTTTTCCTGATAACCAATGGCTACTGTGATTCTTCACACTCTTAGCTTGATTCAGTGAAATTAAAAAAAAATCTTTAAAAAATACCTTAATGGCAGCGTTTTAATGTGTCTGGATTTTTTCGTATTCCACCTTTAAAACCAACAAAGATGATAGAAAAGTAGATGTTAAAAAATCGCTAAAATGCAATGTGACTCACAAGTAAGCTCAACTTTCGCATCTACATTTTTTAGAGCGGCAAGAGTAGTTGTACAAACCGATTTGATGTACTACTAGAAAAAAGCTCGGTAATTATGGTGCAGAAGGTAATTATAAATAAAAGATTTACTATTGGTTTTTTTAACACCCAACGATTGGGGGATTTAAAATAGAAACACAGATAACCACCTCTATTCTCATTTTCAATCAAGACGGATTTCCAATACAAAAATAAAAAATTTGATGGAAATTCCATTTCAATCGAAAAAAAAGAAAAGGTGTGTTTGATGGATGGATGTTTAAAACAAAAAGACCTCTCTAAAATATCTTTGAATAGATCAGTAGTAGAAACGAAGCGAGCCAATTCCAGCATAATGAGCATCTCTTTAACGACTACTATCGAATGGTTCTCGTGCTATAGGAATCGACATTAACAAGAACACGTAGTATATGGGATTAACGCTAATTAGAACCCAACTCTGATGGTATGGCAATTTGAAGAGATAACTTCATGATGTTATTTGAATAATTTTGTTGAACACATAGTTAAACACATTTGGAAACATTAAGCTACCAGTACGTCACAAAGCAAGTCCTTTGGACGGCCCGGAACATCCGTAGATATGTTAAATCGGATCCTACAGCTCTGCGTTTTTTTCGAAAATTCTTAAAAACGTTTTATCGGGATGAGTTTGGAGTTGTGGCCAGAAAATGAACCCTGGGGACCACAGAATGAAACATCGGGGATGGCTGAGTGGTAGTGGTTAACATGCGTGTGGATCTATTTGCTTTTTGTTGAAGGAAGTGTTACTGCTACCTAAAGCTACAAAAAAATTTGAACAGCACTTATCAGTGCTAAATACTGCCTGCAAATGTTCTACCTTCTTTGACTCTTATTGACCTTATTGACCCAACTCAAGGTAGTCCAGCTTGAAAATCAATTCGAAAATGGCATCTTAGACCTTCAAACTAAAACAGTAATCTGCATGTAAGTCGATTTGCAGAAACTTTGCTCTGCCGCCATGGCTCCTAAACGTAAAAGAAAAGGGCAATCTCTTGATCCCCCTTCGGATGAAATTTATTTGAGCAATCAATTTGATGTGCTCGCCGAAGGGGACGACTCTATCTACGATGCAGGAAAGATTGTGGTTTGCTGTGACTAGCTGCGCGTACGCTGAGTAGATAGAAGAGGCTTGATGACGATTCTGAAGCTTTCCTGCAAAAAGATGATGCGCGATGTAAGTAGATGCGAAAACTGAAAGAAGATTTTTCGAAGATTGATTCGCTAGTGTGAGATTTTTCGAACATCTAGAATTAAGATTTAGATGTGTCGCCCCCCTCGGTGCTCACCATGTCTCTAATGTTGACCTATGGGATCTAAGATTAGGCCCATCGCTAAAAATCTGCAATATATCAATTTTATCTAGATGAACGCGTTATTGAGACGTTACTAATGAATATTTTTGGTTGCTATTGAAAATTAAGTCGATTGTTGAATTTATGTATAGGCCCAAATTGGGGACACTTGAGCCGGGGGCCTCCCTTAGCTCAGTCGGTAAAGGCGCAGCTCCAAAGCAAGACTATGCTGGAGGTGGTTGGGTTCGATTCCCGGTCCGGTCTAGAAATTTTTCGGGTTGGAAAATGTCTCGACTTCCCTGGGCATAGAAGTATGATTGGAATTGCCACACAATTATACCAATGCAAAAATGGTACAGGCATCCTATAACTGTGAAAGTGCATCTAGAACACTAAGTTGAGAGCACACAATAAGCTAATATGCGATATGCAATAAGCTCAAAATGCGAAGAAGAAGAAGAAATAGGCCGACATTACCTGCATTTCCCCTCTTTCATGTTTTAAGAACGAAAATTTCCTGGATAAAACACATTCACTGTATTTACTTTTTTTTTTCCGTGTCGTGGACATTTACCACTGCGACCAGTGTTTTGATCTATTGTGGTGTATCCTCTTTTTACTATTTGCCGTGTGTTTTGATGATCAACCACTATGTAGAGTGATCTTCATCATTGATCATCGGCATTATCCCAATATGGAATTGCACTTCGAATGAAGTTTACAACTTTATTGGGTATACTGGTCCAAATTTCTTCAGGTACGGTGAGTCCTTTATCAAGAAATCTGCATCGTTTATTAAATAAAGCAGTGCAATCACACAATAAATGTTCAGAGCTTTCGCTCTCCAAATAACAAAAGCGACATCTATCGTCGCTAAGCTTTCCAATTTTTTTAAAATGATATTTACTAGGACAATGTCCTGTTATTAATCCAGTGTAGGTGCTTAAATCTTTTTTGAAAAGATTGAGTAACCTTTGCGTACTCAAAACGTTGGGCTTAATGAATTGTTTAGATTGCCGGGCTGTTGAGGTATTATTCCAATTGGATTGTACCTTGCTTTTTTCCCAGTTCTTTAATTCCATTTTCAGATTAGAAGGCGATAGACCAATAAATGGTTCGGGACCAATAAATTTCTGGGATGAGCCAAGCTTTGCTAATTGATCAGCTTTTTCATTTCCTTCAATGCCGCAATGACCAGGAACCCAATATAGATTTACCTTGTTACGGCAGGACAATTTCTGAAGTTGATTATAGCATTCCCACACTAACTTTGAAGTGTAGATCATTGATTTAAGGGCATTCAATGCTGCTTGACTGTCCGAAAAAATGCATATGTTTGCATTCCTATAATTTCTTTTTAAACATATTTCTACACATTCTAGAATCGCAAATATTTCTGCTTGGAATACTGTTGGCCATTTACCCATTGCTACAGAACAGTTAATTCCGGGACCTGTTATTCCTGCCCCTACCCTGTTATCCTGTTTTGAGCCATCCGTGTAGAATGTTATAGACCCAGGACGAATCAACGGCCCTGCAGTCTCCCAATCATTGCGTGTTGTATTAAGCACATTAAATAGATGGTTGAATTCATGAGTTTTTGCCATAAAATCTTCATTCTTTAAAATTAGTGGACTTAATTGAATCTCTTTCAAGATGCTCATATGATTTTTAAGATCTCCTTCAAAGAGCTCTTTTGTTCGTCTGAGTCTGAGAGCATTCTTCATTGCATCCAGTTGAATGAATTGATGTAAAGGAAGAAGATTAAGCAAAGCTTCTAAGGCTTTAGATGGAGTACTGCGCATTGCTCCAGTTATGGAGGTAGTGGCCAACCTCTGCAGTTTTTCAAGTCTTTGTTGAGCTGTTTTTTGCACTGTTTTTGGCCACCAAACTAGTGATGCATAAATTATTCTTGGTTTTACTATAGCCGAATAAATCCAATGTAACATTTTAGGTTTGAGTCCCCATTTCTTACCAAACGTCCTTTTACTAATCCAAAGAGCATTGGTTGCTTTTTTTATTACTTGTTCTAAATGTACATTCCAATAGAGCTGCTATCTAAAGTTACTCCTAAATATTTTACTTCCGAAGAATATTTTAATTCTGTTCCTTCCAAAGAAAGTTTTGAAAATAAGACTTTTCGTCTTTTTGTAAAGGGTACAATCGTTGTTTTTGAAGGATTTATTTTCAATCCTTCATTCTTGCACCACAGTGTAGCTACATTTAATGCCGTCTGCATTCTGCTTGATATGATTTCATCAAATTTTCCGCGGACTATTATCACTATATCATCCGCAAACCCAATAATTTCAAACCCTAGCGATTCAAGACTAATAAGAAGCTCGTCTACTTCTAGCGACCATAGAAGAGGAGAGAGGACGCCTCCTTGAGGACAGCCTTTAGTAGCTGTTACCTTTATGGTTGACTCTCCAAGATTTGATGTTATTTCACGATTCGATAACATTTCTACTATCCAATATATTACGCTTTCATTAAACCCACGTCTTTTCATGGCAGTTTCCATTGATTTAAAAGATGCATTATCAAATGCTCCTTCGATATCAAGAAAGGCAGCCATTAATACCTCCTTTGCTTCGAAGGATTTTTCGATTTTTGAGACAAGAGTGTGTAATGCTGTAATTGTTGATTTGCCTGGTTGATAAGCAAATTGAGCTTTACTCATTGGTATTTTTGGAAGAATTTCAGATTTGATATGTTCATCTATTATCTTTTCCATTAATTTAAGGAAAATTGACGACAAACTGATAGGTCTGAATGATTTGGGAGAAGACTTGTCTTTTTTATTAGCCTTTGGTATAAATACTACTCGAACTTGTCGCCACGTTGTAGGAATGTATCTAAGCAAAAAGCTTGCTTTAAGTAAACTTACTAAGGCCGGAATCAATACTGTTTTACACTTTTGAATTAAAATTGGATAAATTCCATCCAAACCTGGAGATTTGAATGGTTCAAAAGAGTCTATAGCCCATGCAACTTTAGAATTAGTAAACATTACACTAGCTAGATTTTTTGCCTCTTCATTGGACTGTCTTGATCCATTTACTGAGTCATGACCTCTAGCGAAATTTACAACAGATATAGTGGAAGTAGTAGGCAAATACCCTGGGAAGTGAGATTGCATCATTACTTCCAATGTTTCTTTAGTAGTTAAGGTAAAAGAACCGTCCTCTTTTTTAAGGGCTCCTAAGCCGTTTGCATGATCCTTAGAAAGGACTTTTTGAAATCTTGCGGTAACAGGAGTACTTTCAATGTTTTCACACATATGTCTCCAATCTTTACGTTTGGATCTTCTAATTTCTTTGTTATAGTCAGTCAAAGCCTCTTTATAGGTAGACCAATTTCCTATTATTTTAGCTCGGTTAAATAGTTTACGAGCCTTTTTCCTTAGCTTTTCTAATCTGTCATTCCACCAGGATACATCTCTATTAGTAGAGCGTTCCTTTATAGAACAACTTGCATAATAAGCTTGTTTAATTTGTGTTACTAGGCATTCAGATGCCTTTTCCAACTTATCATTGGTGCTTATATCCATAGAAACATCCCATTGTACGGAGAGATTGGAGTTGTACAGCTCCCAATTTGTTTTCCTAGGATTACGATAGGTTTCCTTGATTATATCACTTGCTTTATATTCAAATAGAATTTGTCTATGATCAGATAATGAAATTTCATCTGATACATGCCAGTTTATTACCCGATCTGAGAGAGCAGAGCTACATAGCGTTAAATCCAAAACTTCCTCTCTTATTGCATTAATAAATGTTGGAGAATTACCCCAATTACATATATCGATATTTTGTTGTGTAAAGAATTCAAAAAGAGACTCACCCCTTTTGTTGATTCCAGTACTGCCCCAAATGGTATGATGAGCATTTGCATCACATCCGATGATAAAGGCCTTGTTTTGGCCTTTGCAGTATGAAACGAATGCTGCAATTTCTGGAGGAGGTACGTCATCAACGTCACCAGGAAAATACGCCGATGCAACGTAAAGCGTTGTTTTCCCCTGCGTAGTTGGTACCTCTATTATAGTAACTGCAACAATGTCTCTGTTGATGAATCCTGTAATTGGGGTCATTTTTATATTATTATTTATAAGAATAGCAGCTCTTGGTAAGAGTTGTGTATCGTCATAAATTAGCTTACACGATTGTGAAGGCATTCCAAAAATCCTGCTTTTGTGTGTCCATGGCTCCTGGAGGAAAGCAACATCCAGTTTGCTTTGAACAAATGTTTTGCTGAATATAGCTGAAGCTCCCTTTGCGTGGTGAAGGTTTTCTTGTATGAATGTTATGCTTTGTTTCGTCATCGGTTTAATTAGTGTTTCATTTTATTGGGCATTTTCTGCTCAATTTACATGGTATTGTGATTACCCGTCAGTTTGTATTGTTTTGTGTGGACTTGTATCTCTCGATATTTTTGTCCAGTATTTTCCGATGCATTTTGTGTACTTTGGAGGGCTAGTTTTTTTTTCCATTTCCTTCGCTTCTTTCTGAAGTGGACTTATATGAGCGACAGCAATCCATCTCAACATCATTAGAAGCTTCGCTAGTCTGTCTGGTCTCCCGGATTTTAATTTTGCTAGCTTCTTTATTGCATTGATCAGTATTGCCATCACCCTTATCCACAATTTCAGAATTCTCGTGGATCTCAGGAATTTTAGACTGTTCTTTATCTCCCTCGATTATTCCATCACTATTTCGGATTTCTTCATCTTCTGCCTTTGTTGGAATTTTTTTCCTTATAAAAGCACTACCAAACTTGTAGTCAACAGTAAAATTGCATTCTTCTAGGGTTTTCATGGATACAGCATCAACAGTGAATACGAGTTCAGTGTGATGCTGTTTGACGATATACCTTTTGAGGATTCGCCAGGCATCAACCATTAACCCCTCATTCTGGCTTTCCACCAAAGCAAGAATATTTTCAGTGCTATCCTCTGCACTTCGCGGGAAAAAGCCCAATAAAATTTCAGGTCGAGGTATGTGTTTCTCGTCGACTGCAACGAGACAGACATTTTCCCATGGTCTGATACTGGGAACTTCAGCCTTTAACCAGTCAGCCGTTTCCTGGTTCTTGCAGATGAGAATCATATACCCCGGTCTGAACAAACAGTTCCCAAATTTTGGCTTAACTTTTTCTTTTCTTTGCTGAGCCACAATTTTCAGTATTGCTTTTTGAGTAGCAACCAATTGTTGAGTTGTAAGCTCAGTGTTTGGATAATCTTGAGGCATAATTCCAATTTTTACAGAGCTTAAGACATCTCTATAGGACAGTTTGTTGTTATCTTTGTTTGTGGACCCGTTTGATCCCGAATTTCCTGTTGAGCTTGATGATTGATACGAAGATCCTGCTCTAGCTTTATTCAACCTGTCTTGTACCGAGGACGATCTTTTGGGTGGATTTCCTCTCTCATCCTGGCGCGCAATCCTTTTCGGTGGATTGCTGTCGGTACCATTTGACGCATTGGGATCTGCATTTCTACGCCGCTTAGCTGGCTCAACAAACGGCGTTCTAAATGGCTTCTCAGCCAACATACGGGCATCTTCAGGTTTGTGACCTTGAGCTAAGAGATATTTAAACCTCTTCTTTGCAGCTCCATTCAGTCGCTTGATGGGTTTCATTTCTGGCGGGGCGTTCCTCTGATCTACTCCCTTAACACCATCCTTCTGTTTATTAAGGACATTTCCAGGCGTCGACACTAAAGTCACGTTAATACCGTCCTCAAAATCATCATCGTCGTCGTAATCGTCTCCAGTTCCTTCACCTTGAGGAGTATCAAGGATGGATGAGGAACATGAAAGCACATCCTCTAGTGAATTGCTTCGTAGCTGATCCTGTACCGCATGCATTTCTCCATCGAACTCCATAGTAATTCAGAATTTTCTTCTGTAAATGTAAGAGAAAGAGGTTTGTTGCTAAGCCCTCTATCAAACAAAACCAATAATTTTGTAATATTATCAATACAATTAATAATATAATCATTTATATGTGATAAAAAAAAAGAAAAGAAAAACACTATGATATCATTTATTTATAAACATAACATAATATTTATCATTTGATTCTTATCTTTAGACGAGACGGTAGATATGAAACCCATTTTTCACCCTACTGCATACCGTTCTGTATTTAGAAGATCAGTTGTATCTGATCTATGGTTTGCACATGCGCACAATACTACTGTGGAAAGAAAATACAAAGATTGTTCACTAAGGGATTTTGTTTACTTCCCTTTCGGTGAACCCAACCGCTCACTTATTTATCTCACACACTTATCACACAAGCAAAAAAACGAAACCTATAGCTTGTAACAAGTATCTTTATATATGCACATATAATATTGTTGTTCCGAGTCTTTGGGCTCGTGCATTGACATTTGCTTGTCAAAAGCAGCTGCTAACACAATGGTAGTATCAACATACCCAACACTGTTCATTAGTAAAGAACTTGTGTGCAAGGCGGGCTTTATAAAATGAACATTTGCTTAATTGCTCCGCTTGTCCTTTGTTTCCCCCTTAATAGTTTCGCAAAGCGAAGTACTGGGGAATTTTATTACCGTTTTATATCGGAAAAACATGCAACTCCCTACCTTACTGCACTCTTTTTCCACGTATATCCACTTTATTGCACTATTTAACGACCGTCCGCGAATATTTAACCGTTACGATCCAAAATTAATGAAAAAAACCGTGGAGCACCGTGAAACTTGCTTGCAGTAACTTAGCAGGGTTGCCAAACTGTATTTACTTACTTGTATTCTTCGAAACATAGCATCATTACACGCAATACCAGATTGACCATCAGGAGTGCAAACACAATTTCTCACAGCGTTTTCAACGACAAGTTTCGTGCAGAAAACCAAGAAACGAGTAGGACTACGTTCATTCTAGGTTCAGAATGCAGCGACTGAATAGGACAGCTAGATTACTGGCACAAATGTTGACAAAACCACACTGCTGTATCATAGACGATGAAAAATACGTAAAAATGGACTTCAAACCAATTCCTAGAAACCACCCAAGTAACCACCAGGCTCGCTAACTACCCGATAATCGCCCTTTTTGCGATATAAGGTAAATATAGGGTTTCCGAACTTTATATCAGTCGTACATTAGCCTTATACTGCAAAAAGGGTGATTAGCGGGCTTGTTGGTTACTTGAACAGTATGTAACTGCGAAAGACAAGTTCGATGCTTCAGAGTCTCTCAGGAATCAGCAAGTGTCGAAATTCCCCAAGAAATTCATGAAATAGATGCGAAATTTGAAATGTCAGTAAAAGTCATGTTGGAGCAAAAACTACCTGCTTTTAGCGAATCGAACCTACACAGCAAAAAATTAATTTAAATATTACATCCAAAAGGATGCTCATCAATCATGTCGATGATGGAGGTATATCTATGATTTTCCAGGATGGTTTCATGAACTGGCTGTGTTGATGTTAGATTAGATTAGATTAGATTAGATTAGATTAGATTAGATTAGATTAGATTAGAAAGTGTTTATGAATCAGGATCAGGGTTGTTGAAACCAGAGTTGATGTTATAATAAGAGTCCCGACAAGAAAAAAATGTTGCGAACAAGCAGCACTGATTGTGATTTATTTTTAATCAGAGTAAACGGCAACCAGATTTTTTCGCGTTAGCATCGGATGACTTTCATTCAGAAGTTAAATATTTCATGTCGATAACGGAGCTTCTGGTAGACAAAAACAATTACAGAACCTGAAAAATCTTCAAACAAGTGCTTGGTATAACTTAAAAATACCACAATGCACTAAATAAAGCGAAGAAAAAAAATCTACCCATTAAAACATTAATTAAATATTATCAGTAATTAATGCAATACTTCTAGTTCACTTGCTGTGGGAACAAGAATGTTTATTTACTTTGCTTGCTTGGTAGCCCCGCTTGACATTTCGATTGGTACTTCTGGCTTCACTTTTTGCTTTGATTGAAAGGTCTATAACTTTGACCAGTAACAGCTAAAGCCCTCTAGTTAAAGTATGGACAAATGTCACCACAAAACTGAAAAAAAGCTGTTGCAACCGAGAAAAGCGGTGAATTTTGACGGTTCGATTTGAACAACTTTTGACAGACGTCCATACTTTTACTGTAGAACTTTAGTAACAGCTCGTGCGTGCGGTGGATTTGAAAACGAACAACTTTGTAATGCGTGTTGCAAAATGTATCGGTCGTGTTATTTGATTAAAGGTGTAAAACAGTGTGAACAAATGAATTGTAAAATTCATCTTTTATATAAAAGTCTGTAAATATCTGTGAAAAAGTCTGTACATGTTTGTAACGAAAAAAAATGTCTGTGAAAAAAATAAAAGTCTGTAAATTCACAGACATGTCTGTAAATCTGGCATCTCTGCTACGGAGCAGGAAATGTTGACATCATCGTTGAAAGCAGAAAAAATATCAGAAAGCAGAAAAATATAAAAGTTCGGGCATCTGGGTTTGGTTAAGAAATAGAGTGAAATAAATATTTGTAAACCAAGCTTATATAGGGTAAATGTCGGCTTCGGCACCCATTGACTGTTTTCGGCAATCAAAATTTAAACGTTAATTTCACTATGTTTTACCATCAACACACTTCCCTGAATGTATCCAAATGATTCTTTAGACTTTCAGCTTCAATCTGATTATATTTGTAGGACCGAGCAATCCTTTTATGCCAGATTTTTCTTCAAATGAAGCATACGTAATACAAAATGGGGCTGATTTCGAGTTGCCGATAATAGAACAGCTGGTTAACACGCAGTTCTAATGGGAAGGTTGCCGAAGAAAAAGAGGCTGCCGACAATAGTCACACTCACCTGAGAAGTTTAGTGCGTTGTAAAAACGCTTTCAAACAGTTTTGAAGAATTCTGTCGATTGGAATGGATAGAGAAGCAAGCAGCAAATGAATTGAAACAAACAGACACGTCATATATGTGCGTGACGCTGTAAAAATGCTAATAGAAGTGCGGACGCTGCTTAGATTGACGAGAATACGTAAATTCCCCTATAGCATTACATTCCCAGAAAATTTCATAGGAGGTTTATTTTTGGTGAGTTCTTCTAAGTGATGCAAGGCCCGGCAATTCGGATTTGGAAAAGCGGAAGCCTAACTGAATATCTTTCCTGAATTTTATACTAATTGAACCATCCAGCCCCGATCTTAATCCGCTGGATTGCTCAATATGGCGCGTCATGAAGGCCAAGGCCTGTTCAAAACGCCACCCGAGTACAGCAAGCCTCAGACAAACATTGACCCGTACCTGGTGAGAAATGGATCCAGACTACATTATTAGAACCTGCCGTGCATTGCGGAAGCGTGCGGAGGCCGTAATTGCAGCAAGTGGAAACTTGATCGATGATTAACATAGTTTAAGACTCTGAGAAACATCCCCTCTTTAAATAAACAAAAAAATTCGAAAACGAAATTTTTGAAATTTTTTTTTAATTTTGACATTGCTCAATGGTGCAAACATTATCACGCATACGGTAATATATTGAGGTGAATGTAAGTTAAGCTCTTGGAGCTTTCCTGGTAAGTTTTGAGCAGGTTCGCAAGCAGTCTGAAAATGATTACTTAAATAATGCCCAATAGATTTCCTGCTCCTCTGGCTGAAAGCCTCTATGGTACAGAAAAAAAAATCCTTCTGAATCTTCAGGGGAATTCTGATGAAAACTCAAATAAAGTTCTGAGCATAATTTCAAAGCAATTTTGCAGATAATTTCATAGATATTCTAAAAAAAATCTATTTCAGGTTTCTGGAACATTTCTTGCAAATTTTGAAGAGAATCGTGTAGAAGAATTCAAGCGAGTTCTTGCAAGGATCATTAAAAACAGGGAGATACTTTTTGTGAATTTTAAGAGTTTTCTTATGAGATTTCCTAGATCCCTTTAGCATTTTATGTTAGAATCCTTTGATATTTCTTGAAATTTTTTGACAGGAACTCTGCGTAAATTGCGAGAAGTATCAAAGAGAAAAAGAAAATTATTAAAGAGAACCTGTGAAGAAGTGAAGAATTACAATAAAATTCATAAGTCTGGAATGTATTTCAAACAGATGAAAATCAAAAAAAATCTGGTTTAATTTAGAGATTTGGGACTGAAATTGCTTCCATTAACACTACCAAACTTGAATATACAAAAAAAAAAAAACAAAAATAATCCTATTTCTTTAAACCTGGCGTATGATTCAATCAAATAAAGAGTGTCCCACATCAAATTGCATCACGGCAAAAACGCTGTAAAAAATTTCCTCGTTGACCTATCCTTTTCAAACTTTCAGACAATAAAATATAACCCATTAGTAAGCTTTTGGTATATTTATTTCATTCAACTTCAATACTATAACCGTACGCTCGCACCTTACGCTTAACTTCACTCATTAGGTTCTGTACAACATCTGGCTGCAGCTTCTTCTGTACAGAAACCCACTTTTTCTTTATGTCTTCCTCAGATTTGACGTCCTTGGGATGTTTCCGTAGTGCCTGCTTCATAATAGCCCAGTATTTTTCGATGGGCCTTAGTTCCAGTGCGTTGGGGGTGTTCATGTCCTGGGTACGAAAGTGACCCCGTTGGCTTCGTACCACTCCAGGACAACATTTGAATAGTGGCACGAAGCTTAGATCTGGTCAGAAGATCGTAGGGTCCTCGTGTTGCTTCAACAGAGGAAGCAGACGCTGCCACATGAGCAGATTGCTTGCCAAATCATGTATTTTTTGGCAAACTTTGGAAGTTTCTGCTTTCTTACTTCCTCCGGAGCATCAAACTTGTGCTGGGTGGTAAAGAACAGTAGCCTCGGAAGCTGCCGAAAGTCCGCCTTGACGTAAGTCTCATCATCCATGATGAGACAATGAGGCATCGTCAGCATCTGGGTGTGCGGTTTCCTGGCCCGTAGCTTTCCCACCGTATTTTGCCGTTCGTCACGATTTGAAGCCTTCTGCACTTTGTTCGTATGCACTCCCTCCCGGTCCTTGGCTCTCTGAACGAAAAACTTTGACAGATTCAACTTTTTGGCCACATCCCTGACCGAAGTATTGGGATTCAGCTTAAACGCTTGTGATCCTGATCACTAATAGAAGATACATTCTGACCGCATTTCACCTTCCGTTCGATGCTCAGAGTTTTGCAGTAACGTTTAATCACATGAATCACCGTTGACTGCACGGTTCCGAGTGTTTTGCCGACGTTATTCCAGGTGCTTGCTCAAAATCAATTCACGACGTTGCTCTTCGGGTGACGCCATTTTTTCCAACTTTCGAAAAACTGACAGCGATAAAAATACAGTGTAAACAATACACTCTGAACTACTTCTACCAAAATTTTTAAGAGAAACTACCCAATGGGTATTTTCCTACAGTATTTTTTTTTTTTCGTGATGCAATTTAATGTTGGACACCCTTTAGGAAATGATTGTAATTTTTATGTATTTCCAACGGCTTAGTAAACGACGCAGAACATAATATTCCTTTTTCTAATCTGGAGGGTGGTTTGTTAAAGATGCTGGATATATTGTCTGTCCATATACATTTAGGCCAGTCTAATGTACAGTTAGGGTTCGATTTTGGCAACACACAACTTTTTACTTTAAAAAAAATCCTTATTTTTAATAGGGTAAGTGTGCTGGCACTAGAGCTCCTGTTTTTGGCCCTAGGACATAACTCAAATTTGAAATACATTTTCATGATTTTATTTGCATAGATGTATGGCAAAATCTATGTTCTAACCTTGATGCAATCTGGTAAAAGATGAAGGAATTGTAAATTTAAGATAGGGCCAATTGGAGGGGCCCAAAAACTTTCAGACTTACCCTAATTGCAAACATTATAATCTGATCACGTTCAAAGATTCACAATTACCCGGAATATATAAGTAACAAATTTAAGAGGGTAATTTTTTGAAGTTCTAATGAGCTGGCCATGTGAACACATTAGGCAAGGAGCGAGAGGGTATTGAAAAATATCCACGGTCCATCCAATTAAAAAAATATATATATAAGTGATTGTCAGCGGAAGGGGAGGGGTCTAAAACCTCTCAAAAACTGCCGACGTGGTGTGTGTACAGCTCATAAGCGCAAGAAAATTTATTAAATTGAAGACGTGTTGCCAAACCATAATGTATTTTGAACCAAGCATGGGAAAATTCATTCACTCGCGCGAGTACCACAGAATCAAAATGGCCATCCTCACCTACAAACAGATTGCCGAACGAGTGTAAATTCTTCCAACCAAGTGATTCTGCAGGTCGACTCGGAACTGACAGCAGTAGAAGGAAAGAAGGATAAACTGAAAGGCAACAGAACAATTCTCGCGTCACTTTTCAAAAGGTCCTAAGTAACAAATGTAAACAAATCGAGTTAAGCGATACTATCTATTGCTCTTCTATCATTGTATGTGATACAAAAACACCCTAACAAATTTACTTTCATTTATTTAAGATAATCATAGGTCAAAAACAACTAGGGACAGCCCTATGGGGTTGTACGCATTGGTGACGTAGGACTACCTGTGTTCAATACAATATCAGTGCATGCCGATTTCCATACAAAATGGTCAACTTTGACAAGTTGTAACTTTGTTCTCTTCAGATCAATTGAGCTGAAACGTTGTTCAAATATGTTCAATTTTACGATTACAAAAAAAACCATATTTTCGGAAGCACCTGCCGAAAAGTGAGACACTAGGTAAAATTGCTCAAAATAAAAGCAGTACTAATAATTTGCATTTCAGAAATAATCCAGAGATTTTAAATTTTACATTTCTCAAAATTCTAACAATCCTCACGCAATTAACAAATGCACATAATAGTTAAAAATGTTTAAAATATTTGCAGTACATAAAAATTCAAATCAAAAACTGCTATTATTTGAACAATATTATCTAGTGTCTCACTTTCCAACAGGTGCTTCCAAAACGTTTCAGATCAATTGATCATAATTTAACAAAGTTACATCATGTCAAAGCTGACCAACACAACTGTAATAAATCTTATTTGTTAACTGCAGCAGGAGCTTGTGTTTTGTGTAGGAATAGGAATTTGAACGAGGTTCTCTCTGTTTATACTCTTTAGTATGACGTGCTTGACATAGATGGCCAACAGCGACTCACAAAGAGCTACTGATTCCGATCGATAGCGCTGCGGCTTCTTCCTCCTTCTATGGATGGTCATGTGGGCTGCAGCTCGCTGCTTGCAGGCAGCCTTTCGTTGTGTACTGGAGAACACCATCACTCACCATGCGATGATTGATCAAACACCGTTTGGTGAGACCGGATGGAATTCAACTTGGAAATTTGTATTAGGGAAATCGCTTTTCGCAGTCAATAGGTGATAGTTTTAATTATCATAGCAACAGTTGCACATTCGGGCAATTTTCAATAGTGACGTTTTGAAAAATGATAAAGTCTTAAATCAGGCTTTTAACTTTCAAAATTTTTCATAATTTTTTTACATGTTCCATTTTTGGTTTTCACAAAGTGTACCCCCATATAGAAATCACAGACGTAGTCCTTCGTCAAAATTGTCCAATGTACAGTTTGAAATGATGGCTACATCATTGTTACTTCGGACATTCGGACTGCCTAACGTGATTGGTGCTCATTTTATACAGGCGGGGCCAATTCAAAGTTATGTATTCTACTCTGAAATCTGTGAAAGGGAATCTAGTATCAAGTAGAACAAAACGTCCAATGTAAAAAGTTCGATGTACAACTTGACTTGTCAAAACGTCCTATGTGGCTTTTTATTCTATATTGTGGTATGAAATTCAAAGTGAAACTGTGATTTTACCGTTTCTACTGATTTTTAAACGTTATTATTCACTGACTAAATTAACAATAGTATTGCAAAATGTATTGTTTCCAAACAGTTAAAATAATAATCTGTCGAACTTCAACATCGATTTTCTTAAAATGGTGGATATGTTACATTGGCCTATTTGAAAAATGACGCGAGAATTTTCTCTACCGAGGGAGAACCAGATTAAATTATTAAAATCCGAATGCTTACAATTTAAATAGCCGAGTCCGATAGATTTTGGATCAGTGATTTAAATTAGTTGAATTGGCCACAGCAGTTTTAAAGTATTTGTATGTTACAGTATGTTTATGTGGTACAGTATAGCAGTTCTCTCCATATTAATAGCAATTTAAATGTGTCAAACTCTTGCTGCAAAACACTCATTCAGCTCCCTCAACAGAATGCAATCGTAAAAGGATCAGCATGGAAAAAATAATAAGTGAGAAATCATCCACACTACTACATTCAGAATCATTCATGTTACACTCAGCTGTCTGTTTTGCTCAATTCTACGTTCATCGAAAAAACCATCAGTGTCATTCCCACTAAAGACTTATCAAAATTTAACCCCCTTAAGTACTCATTCTTTAGGTGAAAATGTCAAGATCACAGATACTACAATTAAACTACAACGTGCAGAGTCGTAACCTACCTAACTAATAACCCAAAGGAGAAAAATCGATACAACTCTTCAATAAGAAAACAGCAGTTTTATTTAAGCATTCCCCGGCAAACCCAATTTAATGACTTCATTATGATGGCTACCAAGCCAGTGGGGATTTTCATTAGCATATCCGTAAACCGGATTCTGGATATCCGGATTACGAATAGATCCGGATTAAAGTCCCAGGACTAAGCCTATCCATCGTTCCGAGCTTGGATTGTATTGGTATTGTAGCCAAAAGAAACGAGACGACTACGTAGTCAAAATAAACTAGTAAGACTCAATACAATAAGTTTTCCTATAAAATTATAAAGTGATATAAATCACGCAAGGGATCAAAAATAATCCATCTAAATTCCCTTGAACGGGAAAACATAGAACTGATAGATCCACTTAATAACTTCAAATCCTAATATGCACAGAATCAGAGTGTACCTCTATATGCATGCACTTATTTTAATCAAATTAAATCAATTTCCTTCTGGCGTGACTCTGCCTTCAAGCAAACATTTTACCAACGATGCATTTGTCTTTGAGACTTCCTCTCGGCTGTGGTATAAAAATCCTAGCGAAACAATTATTTTCATCACATTCGAACCAAGACTTGCTCATCAAATAGGTCCAACGCAAATTCCACTCCCAATCCAAATGTCTTCACTGAAGGTGACCCCCTTTGTTATCTGCATTGCTGCTATTATGGTCATCATTCTCGTCGGTAGCGCTGATTCGAATCCACAAATTGGTAAGATATTTAGCATACAAATCGATGCATTCCATTCTCCATCGCAAAAATCCGATTCTAGATATCCTGGGTGGTTATGATCTGCTCGGGGTCTGCATCAACAACTGCGCCCAGTGCAAGAAGATGTTCGGCGAATATTTCGAAGGTCATCTGTGCGCCGAATCATGCATCCAATTTAAGGGCAAAATGGTTCCGGACTGTGAAGACATCAACTCGATCGCTCCATTTTTGACCAACCTCAACTAAATGAACCACAAGCCACTAAATGTAATCCTCTTTAATTCAGTTGAGTTGAGTTGAGTTTTATTTGACGAATAGATTTATGCTGAATGTGCTGAATAATAAATAATGCTGTTGACATGAAGTCATTTTTCACATCATCTCAAATCGGTAGCACTAACCGATTATCGCAGCATTCTCCTTTCTCCCGGTGAGGTGCTGTGCGGTCAGTGTGAGTGCCACCCATCTCTCGCAGTAGTTGTGTGCGGAATTGGTCCTCCATAAATCAATTAAACGACCCAATCAGAAGAAAGTCCGAAAGCTCTTCGCATCCCGCTGCTGCTGATCGGACCTAATAAAGTCATAAAACTATCACAGTTGGACATGCGGCAAAGGAAAAGTTCAGTGGCTTATTTGCTAGCAGGCGCAAACAGCAGGGTCGGTTTGAGCAACGGCTTCCAGTTTTGACCTATTTTTTTTCCCCTTTCGCAGTGGTCCGAACTCGATCGTTTTGAGACTGTGTCGTAGCAACAGCAGCAGTGGTGTAAATTTGTTTTTCCCAAAGTCATAAATTTAAAACAGGACTCTTTTGGCTCGTTAAGGAAAAGGGTTGAAAGTCAATGGTCGTTTGGTTTGAGGAAACAACAACGTCCCTGGACCCGCCGAGCCGAGTAGGGTGTGAAAGGGACGAAGGAGAAAAGGGATTATCTGTTTTATTGCCCCGATTGGACGGGTAGAAGGTACAGATTGTCGTGGTCAGGCCAAAGTGGGACAGCCACCGAAGAGCGATAGACAGTGGTCACCCCTTGCTGGGCTAAGGGTAGACGAAAAGTGTTTCAATGGAATAGGGAACAACGACATAGACAAAAAAAAGAAAGGATGAGAGGCAGATGAGGCAAAGCGAAGGACCTAAATCCATTATTACCGCATGCTGTTAAGACAAATAGAATAATGGGATACAGAAAATTATAACAGTTATGAATTATGTATATTTGTTTAGAAATCACCGAGGATTGCATATGGTGACAGTCCCTGTGTAAGTTTGGGACGAAAAAGGTTGGATAGTGTTTTTTTTTTCATTCAGGCTTGTGTGAGTTTGTACCCTTTTCCCGTGTTTCCACTGTGGTTAAGTCGAAATAACTTAATCGCAGCGAGAAGTGGGTTTTTTGCTTGTTTTTTCTTGAGATCATTTGAACTGCACTCGGAGGTTCTGAGATTTCTTTAAATCTGGGGAAGTACCGAAGAGTTTGTTTGTTAGGTCTTTCCTCATTGTTGCTCTTTGTTTCGAAAAGGTTGCTTTTTTGATAGATTGTCGTGGTACGTTTCTGCTCCAAAAATGCTTCACAGTTAAAAAAGTAAGAGGTTGTATCCAAGACTCAACCGTAGATTTGACGTAGGGTTACGTGCTTCGTATCAATACTCGGCGAAATTACACATTTTGGTGCACAAAACGCACGGAATTTTTGGAAGCACTGTTGATGATGACGACCGACCTGACACCACTACACGCGGTGATTGAATAAGCACCGTTCGGCGAGACTGGGTGGAATTCAATTTTGAAATATGTGTTAGGGAAAACGTTTTTTGCAGGCAATCGGTGATAATTTTGATCACCATTGCAACAGTTGGACTTTTGTGTAATTTTCAGTAGTGACCTATTGAAAATTAATTATGTGTTCATTTTGTTAGATTCGTAGAAAAATTTCCAATCGATTGGCTTGTTTTGAATTACAATCCATCCGCTATTGACAGAGCTATATGTGGTTAAAACCTGGCCACTTTTCGTAACGCGGTCGATTTTGTTTTTTTTTTTTTAATTGCACCCCCAATATGTTGCCGAAAGACGTAATCCTACGTCAAAAGTCAAGAAGTTTGCTGAATGTGGTAACAATTGCCTGAAGCCAAATAAGAATTTGTTGTATTTCATATTTATATTTAATGTGTTATGCTAAAGACCAGTTAACGCTCGGACATCGATACGATCACACGCGCGAAAACTGTTCTCTTTTACGGTTATTTGTAGTTTCCACGTGTTTGTGACGACAAGGAAATTTCAACGGTCTTGAGCAAGTTCGGTAGCATCAGGCAACATGTTCGAGAGAAGTATCCAGTTAACTATGGATACAGTGCGTTCAGTGGTACCATGGGGTGTCCACATGGAGATCTCCAAGGAGCTACCCGCAAACTTGTTCATCGGTCATTTCCAGGCTCGAATCTTCTATGAGGGCCTGAAGAACCGATGCTTTTACTGCAAGAGTGAGGAACATGAGAAGGCTAATTGCCCCAAATTAGCAAGCATTAAAACGATTCAAAATTGTGCTCTGTACAGTGATGTGTTTACAAACAATGGCGATCAAGCTGGTTCCAGCACTCAGACAAGATCAGATTCGTTGAATCTGACTCCGATCCCCGTTCCTATCAGACCGGCACTCACACCAGCAGACAGTAAATCAGGTAAGGTTGATGGACCACGTTCATCGAGCCCTACTGAAAAGGTGGTAAATAGTAATCCCTCAAACAAAAGAGGCAATGGTATCAGTAGAGGTTGACAACACAGCTGGCAACGAAGTGAAGATGACTGATATCGGGGATGGTATTAGTGGCCAGTATTCCAGATTTATCTGGATTTTTCAGATTTTCAGTCGTCTTGCCAGATACACAGACAGATCACGTTTATTCCCAGATTTTTTAAATATGTTGCAGATTTTTCCAGATTTTTAAAATGTGTTGCTTTATGAATTTCACTGCAATTAATGGACCCTCTAATAAAAAAATAAAAAAACCAAACTCACTACTTTAATAACTAAAGGCCATCAACGTTGGACATTATTGCAACATTATACATGGAATTGTTACACCATGTTTGCAATAGGTTGCAGAATCATGAAAATTGAGACATTTTCTAAACATTATTGGTTGTAAAAAATCTTCAAATTTTGAAAAATATCGAGCCAAGATTTTTTTATTTGAAGTTTTTGTTCAGATTTTGGCTATATTTTTTTTTTAATCTTGTATTTATAAAAATCAATATTTCAATATGGAGGAATTTCCTAATTTTGGAATTTAGAGAAATCGAAAACTGTTCAGGATTGAAAACAATAAATTGAGCTTTGAAAAATTGAGCCACCAGGGCTTTGAAGTATGTTCGTGATATTTTTGAGGATAATTAATTAGATTTTTAAAGTACCTGTGAGTTACTTTAGCAGTCTACAATACTTTAGAATTCTGAATTGCCCTAGATTTCAGCATTTTAATGTAATTCTGAAAATAGTTTACAGTGCAGTGTAAGTATGCAGTCTGTACCACCTTTGATGAAAGTAAATACGGTATAAATTGTCTTTTGCAAACTCTGATGACAATTGCATGGAGATTTTGTAAAGAAAGGAAAAAGTTAAAATTCGGAAGAGAAATCATAGAAAATTCTTAAGATGAAACTTAAGGAGAATGCTGATACGAATCGTCAATGGAATTAAGTGCAATATTTGTATGGAGATTAATTATTTATCAAATTTTAAGAAATCTGGAAATTTATGATAGACTTTCAAGGCCTTTTTGGCAAAGTACTTGAGTACTTAGGAAATACTGAAGAGGATTTCAAAACGATTCTGATCTTACCTACAATGCAGTTTAAAGGATAAGTCTGAGAAGAATGTGATGGTCATTCTGAAGAGCATACCATGGAAATTATTAAGAATATTCTAAAGAAAATGTCAAAGAGAAAAATTGAGACAAAATTATGCCAATTCTAGGAAATTATTAACAGTTTGAGGGAATTGTGGAATCAGAGAGCGATTTACAAGAGATTACAAGAGATAATGCAAAGCACTCTTAGAATGTTTCTGAAAAAGTTTGGATATTATCAAAATTAGTTAAGGGGAATCCAGAATAGAAGTATGATGAAATTCTAAGATGATTCAAATTGAATTCTGTATTTACTCAGACTACCAAAAAATTTCAGGACCCAGGAAAAATATAAATTCCAGAATTTAGAATCATTTTAAGATCCTAAGACTTCAAAAATGACGCTTTCAGACTTTCATTTTTGTTATATAATAATATTTTTCCCTGGCATCAAATTATTTGCAATGGTCGTGTGGAGTTACCCGAACTTTAGGTAAACTGTGCGTGAGTACCACGATGTTAGGCTTTGATTCTCACTTCAGCGAGGAGGATATTAGTTCAAAATAAAATTGCCTACTGGGATACCGAGTGTTGTGAGTTGTATGATGTCAAGAATTAAATTGGAAGTCTAATTGGAAACTAAAAAAAAAAATTAATAGTTAGATGCTAATTAAAAAAAATAAGACATATTCTAGTACTGCATCAAATATTAAGGACTAAATCGACCATTAGTTAAAAAAATCATCCCATCAAAGTTGCTTGAATCTTTGCTGCTTCAGAATCCTAAAAATATTTTCTGCAGAATTTTACCAAAAATTTTAATTAATTTTGAAAGGCTGCGGTATGGATATTTAAACTTTTTGGGAACAATGTGTCAATAATTTTCTTAAATTTTGGATGATTTTAGCAATGCTAACAAGTTGGCTTTATATATTTTTTAAACATGGATTTCATAAACATTCTAGTACACTTTGAATAAATTCCAGATGGTCATACTGACCGATATTTACGGGAGATTGACACATCAGTTGATTTCAGTAGCATTATGTTAAAAACAGGATTTTTGGAGCATTCCAGTTTTATCCAGATTTTATATTTAGACTGGTCCAAATTTTTCAGAAAATGACCTGGCAACGCTGTTAGTGAGGATCTCAGGAACCCACTGAAACGTTCGCCGATATTAACATCTGACAACGAATCTTCGGAATTCGATGAAGTCAGAAAAAAGAAAGAGAAAGGTAAACCAAAAAAGAAACAGCAAGTCATGGCTCACGGTCCAATTGATTCAATCGGTGCAAGAGTGGGATCGAGAAATAGGTCGCGTAGTGCGACAGGCAACCCAAAGTGATCTCCGATATTTTTAAGGTTGTGCAACAGTGGGACTTAAGCCGGCGCCGGTGGTGTAGTGGTAAGCGTGACTGCTTTCTAGCACCCCAATGGGTCTGGGCTCAATCCCCAGCCGAGGTCGGTGGAATTTTACTGAGGCATAAAAATCTCTGGTCACGTCTTCCTTCGGAAGGGAAGTAAAGCCGTTGGTCCCGGCTCATGTGTGTTGAATGGGTGCGACCAATGGCAGCTGTCTTCCTCCACATTCGGTTGCCGTCAATGGATGGCAATCGATGTCCGTCGGTGATTGGCACTAGATTGCGGAACAGAGACCGACGTTAAATAAAGGAAAAGAAGAACAGTGGGACTCAGTGATCTCCGATATTTTTAAGGTTGTGCAACAGTGGAAGTGCCATTGTTGTACCGGCTAATATATTACTCGAGGACTCATTGTTGTATGCTCGATGATTTTGATTCGGCGTATTGCAACTGTAAATCTCAACGCTATTGGCTGTAAAGTGAAAAAAAAATTACTAAGAGACTGTATCTGGAACAGTGATGCGGACGTGATCTTTCTACAGGAGGTTGCTTTTGAGAAAATTTCATTCATTTAGTCATATAATGCAATAGTAAATATTAGCAATGATGGGAAGGGAACTGCAATTCTCATACGTAAAAGTTTAGAATATACAGATTGTATTTTGAATAGCAATGGGAGAATAACTTCGATGTGTATAGATAAAATGAATTTCGTGAACATATACGCCTACTCCGGGAGTAAGTTCAAAAAATAAAAAGAGACTTTCTTTTCACCCAGATCATTCTGATTCATCTAGCAATTGGAAAAGAAAATGTTTTGATAGGAGATCTTAACTGCATAATATTTCCGGCCGATTCAAATGGAAAAGTTAAAAATATATGCAATGGCTTAAAGACATTAATTTCATTTTTAAACTTTTTTGATATTGAAAAAAAGATCAAAGGAAAAAATACCAAGGCTACATTTTATCGAAATGAATCCAAGTCACGTCTGGATAGAATTTATTCGTCTTCCACTTTTTTTTTGGAAATAATATCTAACATTGAAACCATTCCGTTGACGTTTTCCGATCACCATAGTGTCTGTTTAACTTACAGGATAAATAACCAGTCATTTTAAGCTTCATTAGCCGTGGTTATTGGAAAATTAATTCATCACTATCAGTGTGGGGAAAATATGAAAAAATCAAATCTTACCAACGCCCAAGATCACGCTTGATTTTCGTAGACAAAAATCAACAAGCAAACAACTGCGGTTGGTTTTGCAAGCTGTGATATCGCAGCTCAGAATATCAAGCTAACAAAACTCACCAACTGAAAATCTCACGAAACTGTGATGAGATTGAGTTTAATGATTTTTGCTTTACACCCGAATGCAACCGAAACTTCCATAATGGCTTGCAGCAGTCCCTTCGCGTCTGTCATCGGTGAAGATTAAAAAGAGATAGCAAACTATGCTTTCTCTTTTTTAGAACATGATGTGCAATGGAATCATTTTTGTGTCGAGTCAACTCTCAGCTTGATTTTTGCACGTTGTGAATAGTCTCGCTATATCAAAGGAGCTTGTAAAAAGTAAAGCCGTTGCTCTCCGGTTCATGAGTTGATGGGTCGATGGGTAGGGTCCAGGTGTGGGAGCTGCCTCCGTGGCGTCGGTAGCATTGGTGCTCAGCACGGAAAACAAGATCGACGGAAAACAAATCAAGGAAAAAAAATAAATGCAGATGACATAAATATTTTGATTCGGAATAATCACGAATTAGATACCGTACTCGAAATAGTAGGGTATTTTAGTATTTATTCAAATTTAAACCTAATGTAAATGAATCACGGTTTATCAGAATAAATTCCTGTTCATCTGGTCCCCATATGTTCAAAGAAGGGAATGAATTAAATATTCTCGGTTCAAATTCACCAAAAATTTGATAAGATGCTAGATATTAACTATGAAAAGTATTGATAATTATTGATATCCTTACACGCCCGTAGAAATCTAAATATATTTCAAAAACGTGGCTCCTTAACAGCTATGTTTTTTCGAAGTTTTGGTGTATTTGCTAAATTTTCCCTTCCAGCAATAATCACATAGCTACACTGAAATCATTTTCTGGCCAATTCCTATGGCAGGGTTATATTTTTAAAGTTTCTTGAAATTAATTGTATTTACCAGTTTACAAGGGAGGTCTCGCTCTTGTAGACATCGAATCTAAAGCCAAATCATTGTTTATCAAGATCATTTTAATCACTCAAAAAATACCAAACGTTTCAAGATACTTTCATGTTAAAACAAACAAACAATCGTAACTTAACTAGGAATATGGGAGAATGGACAATTATTGCAAACGATGTAAAACTAAATAACACCCTTAATTCAAGCAAAAGTATCTATGAGCATTTCATTGACCAATTAAACATTTCATTTAAAGTACAAGAAGGAGTTGCCTTATTTACTTTGGGAAAATCCATTAGAAAACATGAATCAACATTACATATCATCTAAAGGAAAAACCGCTTTGTTCAACATTTTTAAAGATATTGTCTTAAATAAGTAAAACATGTGTAATTATTGGATTCGAGGAGTAGAATCAACTCTATGTGAAACTTGTTCAGCTGAAAAGACTGTAAGTCATATGATAAAGCAATGTGTGTCATCTAGTTCGATTTGGGTTTGGTTGAAAGAAGTGCTAACAATGGGTAATCGGTTTTCCAAAGCTAATGTTAGAAGTAAGTTAGGTTAAGGAAAGTCCCAAAATGAAAGTTATACGGTACGAGAAGAAGAAGAAATTATGAAAAGAACTTTCTTTCAATCGTTAGAATAAAACTTTTTGTTAAATAATATGAATTTTAGTTTAATGTTGCAATATGGATTTTGCGATTTGTATTCATGGTATACTGTGCACAAGTTGCTGGTCAACCTCACCAACTGCTTTTTCCAGTATCTGGCCATTGACATATCAGCCATTAGCCATTTTTCCACTCTTCTTCAGTTTAGCTTTGATGATACACATTTCAATTGGGCGAAAATCCGGGCAGTTTGTGGGTTCATCCCATCCCTTTCTCGAAGGATTATGTAAACTCAATTAACATAAACAATATTTTTGATTTAAAATATACAATATAGAAATGCATAACGGCGGTGGTCACTACCCGAGTCTTGTCACAATTATCAAGTCATAAAAAGTAACAAGAACTAAAATGTGATCCTTTGATTACTGGAAAATTTGAAGTTGTCGTGACTAGGGTTCGGTGGTAGATCTTATACCAGTAACGCACCACAAAAAGGTGATTCCCAACGTTACTGGTTTGAAAAGATAACAATTTACAAAATGGAACGAATTCACCAAGTTTAGCCAATTGAACCTGAAGGCAGCTTGACATGTGTTGATGTAGAAGTCCAAATTGTAGATGAAGCTTGATGAAGATCAACATGAACTAGTCCGGTTTATGGTAGTTGCGCAGAATGTCTTCCTTCGATTTGAGATAAACAAATGTTCAGATGCACACTTAGAAATAATTAATTTTACACGTGACGGAATTCATCTTTGACATAAAAGATGAGACGTAAACAAACATGTCATGTACCCCGAGGCTGAAAACTTCGCTGCTCGACGAAATGTACGTTTGATTGAGCTATATTTCGCGTCTGTTATGACTCAAATTTATGTCAAAATTGACGCTCGTATATGTCGCTCTCAGAGCCTCTAAATTTACATTAATTTGTCTAAGTGTATGTGCATTGGCAAGCCTTTTCGTGGCCAATTGTCAGGTTCAGCGCTGCGACTCAACGCTGAGACGAATGATGGAACTAATGATGGAACTAATGATGGGATGCCTCATGGAGTGTCTACTTGTCTTCGGAACAGCTTCTCAGCAGGAAATAACAGGGAGGTAGAACTAGATACAATGAGATGCCGTTCTCGTAGGACTTCCTATTTCTTAATGAACTCGCTGACAAACTAGAAATCGTCTCCTGGGCCTGGTTTTGACCAGATCAGCAACCAATTATAGATAAAAAAAAACTCCACCGAAAAAGCACACGTCACGTTCGATTACACGCTTAGTATCTCAAACCGTGGGCAAATGATCAACTTCAAACATGGATTCACGGAAACAAAGAACAAACTGACAAAAAACGATAAAAAAGAACGATCTCACCAAGTCTGCAACGAGACGCTATGCCACTTTTCAGCGCAGCAATCCCAAGTGTAGATGATCCACTTCTTTTCAGGAACCAACATTTACCATTCCGATTCATCGGTCTGAAATATCCCGAGTAATGTTCTCCTTTGATAGGTTCAGCGATCTGCCCCACCTCCATCATAATATCGGGAAGTCACGAGTTCGTTTGAGGCTTCACATTGGTTTCAAAGCCACTTGTAAAAATACACGCTGCCTGGGGCTCAGAAGCAGCCATTGCAGTACAGCCCTTATGAAAACGAACCACGAAGGAAATGTGGAACCAGCCTAGACAAAAATCACAGCAGATCCATCAAATTTGAATATCACTGCTCAAACTTTATGGTTCAGATTCACACTTTACAAACTTCAGATTTCTATTTGCTTGACTTTTAGTTGTAGAACCAAACTCTTGATATCCTAAAAAAAAATCACTCGAGCAGCACCCAAGCAGAGAAAAAAAATTAGAACAGCAAAAATAAACGAGACGTTCGTTCACAAGCACAGCCTATCCGGTCCGGTTCAGTTGCTTAACAGCCAGATACTTCAAGAAACCCTCCCAAATGCGTATATTCCGAACTGTACTGCAAACAGCTCCGAGTTTGTTGGCCACATCGACTTCCGAAAGTCCTGGATTCGCTTTGAAAACGTTCATGACGTTCTGACGCAGTTTCCGGTACACTGCACCGCCTTGATTGCACCTCAACATCGAAGCAATGAAAAGTGCATTTGTGGTGATGAAAATTGTGGTTTTGATGGTGCATGGCTTCAAACATATTGTGTATCCAAATAAAACATATCACATACTAAATACGCACAGGGCATCGTCTGCTGACCATTGCTGCGTGTATATCGTGGGAGTCACCGGTGGAACAAGGAAATCAGCATCCTCCGAGCTAGTTGTCTTCTAGCCAGAAGGCGCGCTCAGAGAGCAAGAACTGAAGCAGACAGAGAAGAGCACAGGGTGGTGTTCCGAGCGACCAGGGCTGCACTAAAACGAAAGATAAAGCTGAGCAAGTCAAACAGTTTAAAGGAGCTGGGGCAACGCATACCGAGTCGCGATGGTGAAGATCAGAGGTCCAAATGATGCCGGTTGGAATGTGCCCCAACAAGCTGAAAGTCATCGTGGAGGGACATTTCCCACAGCATGATCCAACGACCTGGCCACCTACACCATATGGCGAGGAAGATGGAGACAATGTTGAACAAGTCTCCAACGAGGAACTCCAAGCAGCAGCGAAAGGGTTAAAGACGCATAAAGCTCCCGGCCCAGATGGAATTCCCAACGTGGAGTTGAAGGCGATCCAGACGTTCCCAGACATGTTCAGGATGGTGCTGCAAAAATGTCTGGACGAGAGTCAGTTCCCTGATAGGTGAAAGGTATAAAACCTTCTGCTGTTGCCGAAGCCCGGAAAACCGCCGGGGGATCCTGCATCGTATAGGCCAATATGTTTGCTGGATACTGTCGGAAAGCTCTCGGAGAGGATCATCCTGAACAGGCTGGCAAAATGCACGGAGAGTCAACACGGATTGTCGGAGAGGTAGTTCGGATTCTGGAAAGGGAGATCGCCGGTGGATGCAATTCGGACAGGGCTGCGCCGTGATAACGATTGATGTGAAGAATGCAAGGCGCTCCATAGAATGAGGATTCCAGACTACCTCTGCAGGATTCTAAGTAGTTACATCCAGAACCGGATCCTGGTCTACGAGACAGACACGGTTCAGAAATCGCTTAGGATCACGGCAGGAGTTCCACAAGGCTCCATTCTATCGCTGTGGAACGGAATGTACAATACTGTGCTGACGCACAAGCTGCCCAAAGCAGTTGAGATCGTTGGCTTTGCGGACGATGTCGTCTTGACGGTAACAGGTGAGACTCTGGAAGAAGTGGAAATGCTGGCGCCTGAGGCGATAGATACGATCGGTAACTGGATGCAAGGTGTTACCGTTTGGGAAGTTTACCCTGTATCACCAGCACTGACCAATGAGAGTGAGTGTAGGTATCGGCAATCCATACTGCTATTAAGTAGGAACGAGCAAGGTCGACTGTTACTAGCAATATGCTATTGAGTTATTTATTACATTAAGCTATTTATTTAACTGTTATACCAAAAGTTATTGTTTATTTATCTAATGTTGTACGTTATAATTATTTTTTTTAAACAAATGAAAATATGTAAAAGATAGATGAACAGATTAAAAATACCACTCCAAAGAAACGGTCAAATTAAAATTATCACACAATTTGTTAAACATAAGGTACACTTCCCATACAGGCACCACAACTAGGATCGGATCATAGAAGAAGGAAATAAATGAAAAGTATGACGGGTGGAAACAGGGAGTATGGTCAAATGGGAGGTTACTACTGGGTCAGATCGAATGGGCATGTTCTTTTCTACTTTAGCTCTTCTCGAAGGAGGTTTGGAGCATAGTTCACATACTAGTATCGATAAATTCACAGACAAAGTTCAAGTGTTCAAACAATTCAAATCGAAGTGACTTTCCAGTTAAATTAAGTGGAAAAAACCTCAGGAACGCTTTAATCAAAGAATCAGGACCCATTGCTCTTAGTTTAAGTCTCCGCTGTTCAGCGTTGAACCACCGAACGCTTTCTAGACCGTCGGAGCGGTCAACCCCCCAACGAGCGTGAAGTTCCTCGCAATCACTGGCGATCAACCGAACGCTGTCTAGACCATCGGAGTGGTCAACCAAGCGAGCGTCGGGAGACACGAAATTGCGTCATTCCGAAACCAGTAGCAGATATTCCGCCGAGTCATCCGCCCAGCGATCCACGATCCAGCCGGCCATTCACACACCCACACACCCACACACCCTATTATACGTAAGTAACGTAATAACCTAAATAAAAAGTGCCTAAAAGAAGACCGAGTAGAAGGTTATTTGCGCCCTGATCAGCCTCACCATCCCACTCTTTGTTGAGATACGACCTGGGGAAGAGTCGTGAGCTAAGCCAATAAAAGAGGCTTTTCCACCCCGTTGGTCCCCGTGGCTCTAGACCAGGGACCTGGGGCATTGCCATAATAGACAGCTCTGCTCCCACAGAAGTAACAAAGGAGCGAAGCTGCAGATAGCCCACCACAAAACAGAAGTGATGTTGGTCAGTAACTGTAGCTGTAGTGCAGCGGCCAGAAATCACCGTTGGAGAGCACGCTATTGTTTTGAAACGCGTGCTGAATTATCTGGGAGTGATGATCGACGACTGGCTAAACTTTAATAGCCACATCGAATATGCTTGCGAGAAGGCGGCGAGGGCCATCAACGCAATAGCCATAAACATGCCGAACAATTCTGGTCCAAGCAGCAGCAAGAGGCGTCTTCTGGCTAGTGTGTCCTCATCGATACTAAGGTACGGAGGTTCAGCCTGGATTGAAGCGCTGAAAACGAAGCAGAACCAAAGGAAACTGAGCAGTACGTTCTGGTGATGGCCATGCGAGTCGTGAGTACTTACAGAACCATTTCGACGGATGCAGTATACGTTTTCGCCGGTATGATCCCAATCGGCATCACCTTGGCGGAGGACTACGAGTGCTATATGAGGAGAGAAAACAGAGGAGTACGAAAAATGGTGAGAGCGGTGTCAATGGCTAAGTGGCAGTAGGAGTGGGATGCAGCGGAGAATGGTAGATGGACACACAGGCTAATACCGATTCTTTCGACCTGGGTGAACAGGAAGCATGGAGAAGTCAACTTCCACTTGACGCAGTTTCTGTCTGAGTGTCTGGTCATGGCTGCTTAAGGAAGTACCTACATCGGATCGGACACACAACGTCATCCTGCTGTCTGGAGTGTGGGATTGTGGAAGAATCACCAGAGCACGTGGTCTTATAATGTCCTAGATGCTCGCCCTTAGCGCGGAGAATGTCGTCGAAGAAATGTGTCGAGAGGAGGGCACCTTTAACGCCGTCAACAGAGCAGTAACGCAAATCATGTCAGTGCTGCAGCGAAAATGGTGAGAAGACCAGCTAGAAAGTAGCAATGAGCTCACACAAGTGCGAAGTGAAAGACGGAGCCGAGAGAACTCTCCGTCGGAGTCGGCTGAATCCACCGCCGGGGGTTAGCTGAGTAGAACGCGATGCTGGGAGCTTAATGGCTCACAAATTGGAGAGACGATCAGCGAACTGGAAGCGCCAGTTAGATGGGGTAAAGTGAGATGCGTAATGCACAGCCCCCTCCAAAGCATGCTTGGCATACACAGTTGTACACACCAACTGCTCATTTGTTAATAACTTATTTTTCTTTCAAGTAATTGATAGATTAGGATCATAGTTTACTATAGATATGCAAATAGTAGGTAAATCTTAACATTTGAATCAACGCCAATGATTTTTTACACGTAAAGTACGAGGTGTGCAGCGAGCATTTCTCACTTCATTTTTACAACGCAAAAAAAAATACAGTTTATTACTAGAATTAAAATCTACTTTTTTTACAAATATATAACAAGCTTAAACTCTATTCTATCAACTGCTTCAAAAAGAACTATGTAACGTCAACTGTGTGCGAAGTTATTAGCAAATGAGCAGTTGGTGAGTACAACTGTGTATGCCAAGCATGCTCCAAAGTAATACGACAAATGGTTTCGGGGGAAAAGGGCAGGCGTCCGAGGTGGTTTTAGAGTGGTAAGAATCTCACACACCGTGCGCCCGGTCGTCAAGTGGTGGCATGATGGCCTTTTTGAAAGTTTTCCAAGAAAGAAATTGTAAACAAATTCTGGAACCGACAACTAAGAGCGCTGTACCGGACAAAAAGAAGCATATCAATTCTAAATTGGCAGGGGATTATTTTCAACTTATGGTTTAAATGAAAACATCAGCAACGTTCTACTAAGCACATCCCGCGCTTTACCTCCCTTTTCGAACAAATATGATAAAAACAAATGAAATGATTCTACTATAGATGCCTACTAGCTTTGTTTACCTCTCCATACCATGAATTTGATAAAGAGCTACAAATTGTTGAGATATAGTTAAAAATCTAACACTGCTTCTTGATTCCGCTTGCAGATATCAGCAGCTTTGCGACTAGCAAGGATCTCGAGCGTCAATCCTGCATTTACATGAAATTTATCAAAACACTAGGGCCACCTAGCGAGAGAATTGCAAACCAAACTGTGCACAATTAAAAAGGACTTAGCTTTCTGAACAACATTGCAGATTAGTGCTAATTTGGATGTATCAAATATCTTGAGATGTCGGCGCAGCATTTTCACAAAATTCATAAGAACACTAGCGCCAGCTAGCGAGAGAATTCCAAACTAAACTGTCATCAATTCAAAAGGTCCTAGCCTCCCGAACACCAATGCAGAAAACAGCCAATTTGTATGTAACAGTGATCTAGAGAAATCGACCCAGCATTTATACGAAAATCAGAAGAACACTAGTTTCATCTAGCGAGAGAATTCTGATTTAAACTGGCCACAATTCAAAACGTCTTAGCAATCTGAACAACAATGCAGAAAACAGCAACTTTGTAAGTGGGTCGTTCCATCTGAAGTGACCGAGCCAGGAACCCTCTCCAATTTAAACCAAACTTGGTGGAGTAGCTTATTATGGACCAATATTGAAAAATTCAAAGTCTTAAGCCGATTGGACTGCCAATCGGCCTACCAATCGGTGACCACCCCATTTTTGCCGATTTCTAATCAACACCAGTTTTCAATGCTATAAATCTCTGTAACCATTAAACCAGACGGCATTGGGTACCGTTTTAGTAAGGAGTTTGGACGTACAATCGAATGGCATGATCAGATTTGATCTCCAGTGTTGCCAACCTTGCGATTTTGTATTTAACCTTTTTAGGGGCTGTTCATAAACTAGGTAGACAGTTTTTTTGGGATTCTTAACCCCCCCCCCCCCCCTGCGTGGACAATTGCCCATACAAAAATTATAAAATTTGTATGGGCCGTGGATAATTGTCAACCCCCCCCCCCCCTAAACTGTCTACGTAGTTTATGGACAGCCTCTTTACATCTTTTGACATCTTTTAACATCTTTTATCTACCGGTTGAGCGAAAAAAAAATTAACAAATATGCTGTATTAAGGCCTGTACTCGAAAAAACTGCACCACGCAAAAGTGTTCCCCAAAAATTTATTTTAAGTCGGATTTTCTTGAAACTTTCAGGGAATAAACTAATACATATGGATTATGTTTCGGCATAGTTACTTTATTCAATTTCCTTTCCATCGCTGAAAGCCCGCACCTTTCCCTTGGGACCCCTCATTACATTTTGTGCAATGGTGGAGCCAACCTTTTTGGTCACTTTCATCCATTCTTTCTTCAACTCCAGCTCGTTCTTAAACACCTTGGACGATTTTCGAACTATGGCCTTCATTATTACCCAAAATCTTTCCATCTCTGGTGAATTTGGGGGGTTGGCGGTTTTTGGTACAAAAACAACGTTATTGTCTCTGTACCAATCCAACGTCGATCGCGCGTAATGGCATGATTTCAGGTCCGGCCAAAATAATGTCTCGCCTCCGTGGGACCACAGGAAGGGCAACAGACGCTTCTGGAGGCACTCGGTGCGGTAAATTTCGCTGTTGATGGTGCCAATTGTGATGTACGGTTTACTCAGTTTACCGCATTGGCATATGGCCTGCCAGTGCAAGTATTTTTTGGCGAATTTGTCCACTTTCTTCTTCCTTATGTCTTCCGGAACATCAAACCGTGATTTGGCAATGTAGAACTCCAGCCCCGGTATCTGCTTTGCATCTGCCTTGATGTAGGTTTCGTCATCCATAACCACACACATCGGTTTCGTTAACCACTCTCGATACAGCTTCCTTGCGCGGGATTTGGCCGCCGTGTTTTGTTGATCACGCCGGTTCGGTGCCTTCCGGACCTTGAATACACGAAGCCCAGCTCGTTTCATGGTTTGCTGAACGAACCAGGCGGAACATTTTGCCTTCAGAGCCGCGTCGCGAATCGAAAGGCTCGGATTACGCTTGAAATAATCCAACACCTTACGGGCCTTCACAGGGTCAGCTGTCTTCGATTTTCTTCCACTTCCAGCCCACCGCTCGGTTGTCTGGGACTCCTTAAACGATTTTACTGCCCGAGACACAGTTGTATGGGTGATTCCCAGTTGTCTTCCGTTTCCATCTCATGGTCGCAGTCGGATTTTCCATGCCGGCGCGCAAAATTCTCCGACGATTTTCTTCTTGTTTCGATGACATCTCAATAACCACTAAACCGATTGTTATGAAATTTTGCACATGTAAACAATTTACTCCAAACTAGTTATACCCAGATTTTCATCAATTTTAACCCACGGATAAAAAAGTTTAAAAAAATGATGCATTTTTTTTTTCGAGTACAAGCCTTAGGCCCATATTATAGGTGTCACTTCACGGTGAAAACTATGTGAAGTGACCAGTTGTCACTCACTGTGATGTGATTTCCGTGTAAATCAAACGGGAATAACTTCACCGTGAGTGACAAGTTGTCACTTCTCCGTGAAGTGACATGGGTAGTTGTAGTAGTAGTAAAATTACGTGTATTTCTGTTAATTATGATTTTACATTGTTGTAACATTTTAATTGATTAGTCTATCAGGCTCTTCATCTTTGTTTCATTTGTTACTCTAATTTATGTATTAACGTTTTTCTACTAGCCTACAGAATACCCCTTTGGGGGTGTGTTATGTATGATTTGAAAAAATGATAACCTACCTAACTACGAGTATAACTTAGCCTAACGTGCTAGATCACGTATGATCTGATGAGTTGATCGCAGACAGGTGTCTCTGAACCTTTCCAGGATGAATACTCTCCGTTCTTCTAATGTCTGAATTCCAGCCAGGAGGTGGATCTCAGAATTTATAGTTCGCGGGGGACTGTTTAGGATCATCCTAAGGATCTTGTTCTGGATCTTTTGGAATTTGAGGTGATGGCATTTCGCGCAACTCTCCTAGATTGCCATACCGTATTCGATTACGGGAAGGATGATTTGTTTGTAGACAGCAAGCTTATTTTTCAGGGTAGACCTCCTGTTGATGAGTGGATACAGGGATCTTTTCAGGATGTTACACTTGGTTTTCGTTTTATCAACGTGCTCCCTGAAAATCAGCTTGCTGTTTAGTTTTCAGCCGAGGTAGACTACCTCTTTCGACCATTCTACCACTGTTCCGTTCAGGCAGATCTTATTATTCTCCGACGGAACAAATCTGGGAAATTTAGAGTGTGGAAAGATGATGACCTGGGTCTTTGCCGCATTGATAAGGATCTTCCAGGTGTTGAAATATTCAAACAGGACGTCCAGGCCTCTCTGAAGTTTGGCAGTCAGAGCTTCGATGACCCGACCCTTGTAGACGATGGATGTGTCGTCTGCGAACAGAGACAGCGATCCACCATCAGGGAGAGCCGGCATATCGGAGGTGAACAGGTTGAATAAAATGGGGCCAAGGATGCCTTGTGTCCTTGTGGAACCCCGGCACCGATGTTGAAAGCATCCGATGTGATGCCATTCAGAGAGACTCGGAACGTCCTGTTCGATAGATAGTTATTTATTATCTTCACTAGGAAGTTTGGAAGACCGTACTGCTGCAATTTGAGCACCAGACCATCATGCTAGACACTGTCGAACGCCTTTTCAACATCCAACAACGCCATGGCAAATGTTTTCGACACAGACTTGTTCCGTCTGAAAATGTTTGTTACTCGAGTCAGCTGGTGGACGGGCGAACGATCGACCTTTCTGAAAACCAAACTATTCCTCGAGTAACAAGTTGTTTTCTTCGGCACATGTTAGGAGCCGTTGGTAGAGTGCTCTTTCGAACAGTTTTGATAACCCTGAGAAAAGGCTGATTGGTCGATAACTTGAAGGAGAGGACGGATCCTTCCCAGGTTTCCGGATGGGTATGACTTTAGCTAACTTCCAGCACGAGGGGAAGTAGCCAAGTTGGAGGAACAGATTGAAAATCAGTGCCAGATGGTTTTAGAATGTGGACATGTGTTTGAGTTCCAAATTCAGGATGTTGTCGAATCAACAGGCGAAAAGTTCGTCATCCGTAATCTCGGATTCCTCGGGAAAATATTAGGAATCTGACGGAGGTTGGTTGCGTTTACAGCTACCTCAGCTTCGTGAGGGCTGACGATGTTTTGTCCGAGATTATGGGATCTGATGAAGTGTTGACTTATCGCGGCAGCCTTCTCTTCAGGAGTTATCAGATGAACCACTGGGTCGCCGGGACTATCCTGTGGGGTCAGTGGTGGAATGGGTCTTGGCTTATTTTTAAGGATTTTGGATAGTTTCCAAAAGGGTTTTGCACAATCTGGGAGGGATCCGGATCCTGTTAGCAAAGTTCTGATTTCTGAAGTCCACCATCGTAGCTTGGATGGCTTTTGTTAGGCGATTACAGTGGGTCTTCAAGACAGGCAAGCCAAAACGCTGGTATTGCCTTCGTATGCAGTTACGGAGTCTAATGATATTTTTGGTAATTCAATCAAGGTTCAGAGTATTGCTCACCTGTCTGGATACTGGCACGTGTTATTTCCTGGCCCGGGATATCGCTTCCTCGATGGAACGCAGACACCGGTCAACGTCTTCGGGCGTCTCCGGAAGGACACCGTAGGCGACAGTGGAGTCGACGCAGTGTTGGAACTGATCCCAGCTGACGCGATGGTAGTTGCGTCGGGAAGCTTGGAATCGGTTGACAGATGAGCCCACATCGGCAGCCACCGGATAGTGGTCCAAACTCAGCTCCTGGTGGGTCACAGGTTGCGAGATGTTGTCTCCCATGTTGCTGACGAAGATGTTGATGGTGTAGTGTACGCCAGACCGGCTCAAGCGAGTGGGAGAATCCGACGCTATTATGGTGTAGTCATCCTCTTGCAGGTCGTCATTCAGGATTGTGCCGTTTTGGTTGCGTTGAATGTTGCCCCAATCCTAGTGTTTGGTGTTGAGGTCGCCAGCAATGATGTGCTTCTCACGGCGTCGAGTTAGTCTGATGATGCCTCTCCGCAGGTCTGCCGCCGACCCGTTCCTTATGGTGACTTGTTTGGAACTGTAGGCCGCAATGATGGTAATAGGGCCGACAGGAGTGGAGACTTCCACACCCACCGTTTCGATCATCTTCAGCTGGAAACTCGGTAGCAGTCGACAGCCAATATTTCTCCTCAATGCGATAGCCCCTTCTCCTCCGCAGGAGCTGATCCGGTCTAGCCTTACAAGTTGAAAATCGGGGAGGTGAACATTTATCTCCTGCTTCAGGTGTGTTTCAGTGATGACGGCGATGTCAATGCTATGTTCTTTTAAGAAATCAACGAACTCGATGATGTTGCTCTTGAGCGAGCAAGCGTTCCAGTTGGCTATTTTGATGGCTTCACGGTCCATACTTTTGCACGAGGGTCATAACTGTACGAAGCTGTTCAGGTAGTGTCTTGGTGGTGCGCAAGATTATGATCACCTCAGTCACGAGGATCACTAGTTCGTCGCTTGTGAGTGCAGAATTGTCTTGTGAGGTGAGGTTTGGTGGACGCATATCAATCATTTTACATAAAAACGGTGCTTTTCTATCACATATTACAGATTTCAGTACTTATATAGCACTGAAAAAACCGAACGGTATCTTTGCTTATGCTTTTAGGTTATCATTGTTACATAGAGAATTATACTATGGAACAACTTGCTATACCCGCCTCCATTAGCCAAAATCCGGGCAATTATAATTAAGGCGGAGCATAGCAAGCCGTTTTATAGCATAATTCCCCAAGTAGGAGGGACTTACAATGTTAATCTGAAAGTATAATTTATAGGTACCGTTTTATAATTTCAGTGCTTGGTATTGAAGTAATCGATTCCATGCAATAATGTGTCACAAGTCGATTTTTTTTTCTTTGGTTGTTAATAGCAAATGACGGTAAATAGAGTAGGGAGTATCATTCCGCAAAAACCCATTTTAAAATTCGGGAAAAAATAAAAGTTATAGGTACAAATGCCTTTGCTACTATTTCAAAACAAAATGCAAAAAATTAGTAATATCTAAGGCACTTGTTGAGTTGTGCCTATGTTGCCCATACAAATACGCAATTTAGTTATCATTTAGCATGTTGTTTATTCATGCAATATGGCCACAACTCAAAAAAGTAAACCCATTTTTTCGGGACCTTCTGATCTCAAAGTTACTTCTATGGCTTAACAAACCTTGAAATTACTGTTGATATCCATTCTGTTTTGTAAGTAACTTATTGAAACCCTTATATGAATAGTAATAAAAGTAACAAATTTGTCTTGATTTCAAATCCTAGCAGCAGCGAGATTGCCCCGTTGACAGCATTAGTATCTAATGATTCGGGACTCTTTTATTTTTTAAAACTGCATTAATCCATTTGAGAAATACCAGATAAAACAACAAAAAAGCCCTTTTTAGGGCCACAAACTAAAAAAAGTATGGAACTTGAACAATTTAAAGCATCAAACTCAAAAACTAATGCACCGACCAATGCGGTCCTACGTCAAGTATCACAGAATCTTTCTACTTTTTTGGAAGATCCTAGACGTTTACCCGTTTTCTTATTTGTCACAAACAGACTGATAGTTTACCATGAAAGATGCTTCAAGATTCGTGTCGTTGGCTAAAGGACAACATCTGAGGATGCATACTGAATTTTATTTACATATTTCTTTGATTGAAGAAATGCATTACCATCATTAAAAAATAACTGACGAACAGAGAAAAAAAACAACATAATTAAAGAAATAATGATCATCTTCCATATAAATAATCCCAACTCCAAACATTACGTTTCCCTTTCCGAACTTTTTTTTTAAATAATAATTGTTTCCATACTTTTCCGACTCTGAAGAAAACAGCCCATTCACAGGTAGTCTCGAGAGCCTGCATCGGTTGCCTCTGTCTCCTGTGGTATTTCATCGTTTGTTTGTTTATCCGTGCCCCTTTCGTGTACCTTGTCTCTGAGTAACACACTGTATCACTTCAACCGCTTTACCCCCTTCGAAGGTCGCAACCGCAAAAGTCAACTTCCAGGTTGTGTATTCATGAAGAAGGGCATTACAGATTTCAACACATCTTCGCTGCTGGCCCAGCAACCAAAACAAACGAGGACAAAGAAGAAACGAAATCGTATGCGATCGGCCAGAAAAAAAAAAATGCAGATAGGAAGTAAAGTTTATCCTCAGTGGATTTGGAAGAAGCATTTGAATAATTTCAGTGGATTAAGTATTCCCTCCGGTAAAACCCCCTGAGCAGGACATCTCCTTCAAGCGCACATGCTGTACAACTGTGTAAGCTTCGGTTGGTTTCATGTACGCTGCTCACGTCTTCGGACTGATTTCCGGGAATTTCAGACCAAGCTCCCGAGTACATTCCACTGCTGCCGTTGTAAGAGTGAAAACCCGTCGTCTACTGGAAATGAGATACGGACTGGTTGCACGATGCTAGATAAGAAACCTGACCGACAAAACGACAATTTGTTCGAACCGATTACTCACTCACCCATCCGGGTCGACCCATTCCACGATGTTTCATTTGTTTTTTGCTAATCATAAAACTGATTGCATCCGAGGAATCACTCAACCCGGCTGAAAACCAAACTTCTTGGAGACATCCATTTTACGACCGATGCAATGCCGTTTTCTGCACACGTAGAGTCGAGGAGTGCAGCATTTTTTTGTTAACCATAACGAAACAAAAAATCGAAACTTTTATAGCCCCTCCGGTTTGTCCTAAAAGATCCTCGCCATCGCCTGGTTCCGGTGCACAGCACAATTCTGCCAACAACAACCAATTTTTGCATGCATTCCGGCCCAAGAGCGCATTTAAAACATTTTCGCAAACGATGTGACAAAAACAAAACCGAAAAAGCAGCATTATTATAGCCGTCATAAAATTGCTCTTTATTCTGCCATTAAACAGTTATGTTCGTTTCTGAAAGCAGCAAGCCCAGGCGCGTTTATGTGCTATTTTGGGTGAAAATCTCGCAGCCAGGAGGGAAGATTGGCAGACCGCAGCCAGCCAGTCAGTAGGGTGGAAGAGAACCAGTCGCATCAGGTACGAAAACGGCGATGGTTGGGTGAGGAACATGCGTGCCTGAACATTGTATGTATGAGTGTCCTTTGGATAGGTCGAACCCAGAGTAAATATTTGGAGACTTTTTTTTTTGGAACTGTCGTAAAACGGAGAAAGAGCATTGTGCGCATTTGTCCTTGCAAGGTCTTAAAAAATCGTCTCCGTTTTTGCGTACTCGCTTGTAAACCAATAAAGGTCGATTGCTATTTGCAAATTTTTGGCATTTGGCATAAATGTTTGTTTTCCAGGTACATGTGTCTGCACGATGTTTTATTTTTGGCTGAAAACTGTGGTAGAAATGAGCGACTACATAGGGCTATAAGGTGAATGAATGCATCTTATCAAGAAGACTGGAAACTTTTCCAGAATACAAGAGAAGATGTAGTAGCGCTGCGCTTGAACGGATGGGGGAAGCAACAAATATAAATGAGCAAATACACAACCCTTTCTTACCGAAACTTGACACATTCAAATTTTTAGTTCACAAGTCACTTTGTGATGCATTTGCTCTTTGTGGAACATGGCTTTCTTCAGACACCGATCTCCCTTTCTACGATTTTAACATTATTCGCCTTGATCGAGCAATTTTGTATGGAGGGGTGCTTCTCGGGATTACTAAGCTCTGTTAATTTTATAGAATCGATCTGCCTTCCGTGACAGGCATTGAAGTTGTCGCATGTCAGGTAAATATTCGAGGTCAAAGCCTCAGTATTGCCTCAGTATATCTTCCTCCAAGAACTGCGATTTCTCGCCAAGGTCTCTCAGATATCTGCTCAGCTTTATCTGAGCCTCGGTTGATCTTAGGAGATTTTAACTCCCACGGTACACAAACATCGACTGGCCAAAATTTGCGGCCACGGTTCTCGGGGGTATTGAATCGGTTGAGATACTCCCTCCGCTTGATGAGTACTCCTTTTTATCGCGACTTATCGTTGACTGCACTCTTCAAGCACAGACGAAACGCGTTCCGGGTGTTTCCGTTCGCAAACGACCTTTCACTCTGTAGTGGGATAAGGATTGCACCGACGTGAACAACGAGAAGTCCGCCGTGTTTAAACGCTTCCGCAAACACGGTAAGGTCGGGGATTTCGAGCGGTATACCGACCTCGAGAAAACCTTCAAAGACTTGACTAAAGCCAAAAAAACGCGGTTACTGGCGTCGGTTCGTCGATGGTTTGTTGCGAAAGACTTCCATGAGAACACTCTGAAATGTCGGCAGGAAAATGCGAAACGTGTCATCACCGGTCAACGAAGACAAGGAGAACTCAGACAGTTGGATATTCAGCTTCGCGCGGAAAGTTTGCCCGGATTCGGTGTCGGTTCAAACCAACGTTCGTGATCGTCCGTCGTGTAGTAAAAAAATAGATTCCCCGTTTTCGATGGTGGAATTCTCACTTGCGCTCCTCTAATGTAACAACTCAGCTCAAGGAATGGATAGAGTCAAGTTCAACTTGCTTAAAAATCTACCAGACGTCATGAAGAGACGCTTGTTGAACTTATTCCGTATACGGAAATTGTTGAAGAAAATGACTCTTTTTCGTCTAGACAAATGGGACCAGTCGAATGGTCTACTTTTAGGTACGCAATTTGGATTTCGGAGAGGCAAAGGAACGAGCGACTGTCTTGCGTTGCTTTCAACTGAAATCCAACTGACCTATGCACAAAAACAGCAAATGGGTTCAATTTTCTTGGACATTAAGGGGGCTTTTGATTCTGTTTGTATCAATGTCCTTTCAAATAAACTCCATACCTGTGGGATTTCACCAATTATGGACAACTATTTGAGCAACTTGTTGTCTGAGAAATATATGAGCTTTTCTCATGGAAACTCGACAACTTTACGAATTAGTTACATGGGTTCCCCCAGGGCTTCATGTTCTGAGGCACAACATCTCTGATCACTTTTTATTGTCCTTTCTGGTTCTACTAGGTCGAGACCTTTTGGTGCGGCGAGTATAGAAAAAGGAAACTAAGCAAAACACATGTTCGGTTCGTTCGCTATGTGCAATCGCACCATGCATGCATTTCTGACCGTCCTCATTCTATCATGGTACTATGTGAATATGAATTAAGGAAAATGTAGGTTAACGGTTACATTTGTAAATTGAATTGTTGATGCGTTTTAACTCTACTAATTGATTGATCAAGAAGATGCATAGCACACATTGTTTGCTATTTCAAAGACACCTGGAATTCAAATTACAGTCGAAATTCCTTTCAGAATATTGGACTGTTCAAGATTTAAGCATTCCGGGTTCCAACTTAAAAATTTAATATCTTACTTTCTTCATTGCAATTAATGAATCATTCAGTCTTATAACTTTGATTCTGTGCGTTTCCATAACTGTGTGAAAAGGTAAAATAGAGGGATGGTAGTATTCAAGGCTCATACTGATTACAAAAAAAAAAATATTGTATACAGCCATTCATAGCACAACGATATAGTGGTTCTCAAAATTTCGTAAAAAAAAATAAGTTTGTTCCTTATCGTAAAATATTATTCGCTCAATACTCTTATACCTCTATATCTATTTTCATGTATACCTATAGTGTTAAAAAAAAAAAAAAACAATGTAATCAATGTTTTTCAATATCAATTTTTAAATATCATTATATTTGTCCTAAAAAGTATTTTTAATTTCCTTTCATTTGATATTTTGATACTTGAAATCTCAGTGGTTCAAAAGTTATAAATCTTTGAAAAAAGCCAGTTTAAATTATGTTTTGTTTTGACCACCCTAACATGGAAATAGTCACCCAACTGGAAAAAGTACATGGGTCAAATATTTTATAATAAGAAACAAAACTACCAAATTTTACGAAATTTGAGAATCACTATATCGTTTTGCTGTGGAGTGGGTGAATGCATAGAGTGTATCTCAAAATTGATCGTACAGCAGTATTTAAATATTAGAAAAACGCCTCTAGAAGCACAAGTTAAAAAGATACGTCTCTGAATTTTTGGCAGCTGACTCAGCATACATTTATCAATTATTGTCTCAGTATTAGGCATATTTGGTTGGTTGTACAAAAAGTTACAGCAATTTAAGGAAAACGCTTTTTTCTTGAAAAACTTTATTTTCTTGGGGGGTGACCCCGGCGTAGTGGTTAGTATCCATACCTCTCACGCCAAAGTCATGAGTTCATATCTCACCCTCCGAACAAGTCACAAATAACCCAAAAGTGTTAAAGTGACTATACAAAAAAAAATCTTGAAATAAAATGACCATAACTTCTAGAAATTTTGCTCATTTTAAGTCGTAGTAAGGATCATTAATATGCCACTAATTTTACTTAAATTCGTCCACTAGGTAAAAAGTTGCAAATCGAGCGTTTTATTAAAATAAATCTAACTTCATTCAGGCTCTTCCAATTAAAACCAAAACTACAGCAATGAATCAATAAACATCATTTTTGGCCGCTTTTGAAAATTTAGTCGATTTCAGAACTTATGTATGGGCCCAAATAAGAGGCATTTAGGCTGACATTACATCCATTTCCCTATCTATGCACCATGTTTCAAAGAATTGTCCAATTTTGAGATACACTGTTCATTTATAATTCATATATTAATCATATGGGTAATCCAAACATTTTGTTTAATATCTTCTAGCCTTTTCTACACGTGAGTTTAAATACATTCTGAGCGGATCAGCAATATTTTAGGTAAAAAAGGTGTTTTTCAAAGGATGATTTTAACGCACTGTTCGGAATTTGAATCAATACGGTAAATCGCGCGATGATCGAGACGTTTCCGTCGGATAAGATTATTTTGCGGCCGAGTGTCTAGGAAGCTATGGAAACCGAAATGGCTCTTGATTTTGTTTTATGCCCTTATAGTATAAACCACCATCGCACTTCGTGAGTTGCCCCAATAGAACCCTTGCTTTTGGTTTGAAACAAATTCGTTCTATTATATAAAAAAAAAGAAGTATACATATTCATTTTCTTCCGAACTAAATAAACCACCATCACACTTTGTGAGTGACCCCAACAGTATCCTTGCTGTTGGTCTAAATCGGGTCAAATCGCTTCTAATAATTATTTTATATTCAATCAAGTAAACCACCATCACACTTTGTGAGTGGCCCCAACAGCATCCTTGCTGTTGGTTTAAATCGGTTCAAACCGCTTATAATTAATTATTTTGGTCATTGATAAAATAAAATAAACCATCATCACACTTTGTGAGTGGCCCCAACAGTATCCTTATTGTTGGTTTAAATCGGTATACACACATCTAATAATGATCTACATCTCTAGACAGCCGGCTGTTTAGAGCATAAATCGAAAACACTTATAAATAACTACACAAAACAAAAGATCGCATCACTTATCAAGGTGAATCCTGATCCAACGAACCTAACCCACTAACAAAACCTCCTTCCTGTGACTTTTGTGGGATGCAGAGGTAAACACGGTCCCAAAACAACAAAAGTCACACACTAACATTCCTTCCCTCTCCCACCTGATTGCAAGGACGTGGCCGGTGACGTTATTGATCTTTAAAGGTAGGAGTCACTGGAACATGTACACTGAGAATGGCAGGTTACTCCCAAGCCCCATTCAGTTGATTCTTTGTACAATTTCACTGGTTCAGATCAATCATGGAGTGCAACTATCGATACGTGCAGTCAGACTAAGCTAAGCTAAGCTAAGCTAATATCTTCTAGCCTTTTCTATATTGTTTTTTTTTTTTTTTTTGTTAATTCGTTTATTTTTCAGGCTTAGTCGAAAAAACTTTACAGAGCCGATATATTATTTTTCTTCTTCAATAAGGATCTTAAAACAAGAGTTAAGGGGGTTTAACCGATTACTCGCGGTCGTCTCGAGGTTAGAGAGTTTTATGGGGAAAGGTTGAGAGGATTATGAATTTCATTTGTTTTAATATGGTAACTATTTCTGAAACACTTACTTAAATCTAAAGAACTGATGATTTCAACATGAGATGAACATGAATACTAAAGAAGCAATGTATACACACACACACTCTTCCTCGCAAACACATTCATCCTGACAAACATACCAAATAAATTAAGAAAACAAACTATCTACAACCTAAGGTTAATGAATTTCAAAAATTCATATATGATTTTCATATATTCCAAATCGCGCCCAGCCAAGATATCTCAAAATGGAACATTGGGTTGTCTGCCTCGAGCCCGAAGGAAATCATACAAATGTGATCTGACTCCACGATACTCCGCACAAGACCAAAGGATGTGGTCGCGTCCTGGTAACCTTGTCCTCATTCACAGAGATTGCTGTTTCCCAACCCCATATTGCATTGTATAAAGGTTATATAGGTACATCTTGGTAGAAGAGTGTTTGTCACCCAAATGGAAATTTAAATAGTTATTATTTTTTTTTTAGAGATTGATAATCTTATGGCATCTTACTGTATTCTGCAGTAGACTTTTTTTTTCGTTGGTTTGTTTTCCGTCGATCTTGTTTACCGAACTAAGTACCAATGCTACCAAAATCAACGGCGGCAGCTCCCACACCTTGACCCTACATATCGACCCATCAACTCATGAACCGGGGACCAACGGCTTTACTAGCGGCGCCAATGGTATAGTGGTAAGCGTGATTGCTTCTTACTTCATAGGGCCTGGGTTGAATTGCAGTCGACGCCGTCGGGATTTACTGAGTCATAAGATCTCTGATCACGCCTTGATAAAGCCGTTGATCCCCGGTCCATGAGTTGATGGGTCGAAATGTAGGGTTCAGGTGTGGGAGCTGCCTCTGTGGCGTCGGTAGCATTGGTACTCAATACCACTGGTGGCTTAGCCCTCTTCATTGGGGGCGGCAACCAAAAGGGGCCACTTCATAGCTTTTCTTTTTCATTTTAATTAATTAAGAGTCATTTTCCTGGCTTTTTTTTCCATAATAAGCCAGAATTTGCTTCATAATGTGTAGTGCTTTATCAGCCAAAGAGAGTTCCAACAACCGATCTGAGAGAATAATTGGTTGTTTTAGTAATTCTAATTGAAAAATTAAGGTTACCTCGCACATAATTCACTTTTTCCGGCTCAAGTGGAATGCGTTTAATTGTGTTATGTGGCAGTTGAGCCCGATGCTTGGTTGTCGTCGTTCGTGGTCTTCCACATGGATTGTTAAAGGATCTTTCATCAAATCATGAGATTCCTATGGTGGTGGAATTTCATTCATCATCATTTTCTCGACTTCCCTGGGCATTGAGTATCATTGTGCTTGCCACACAATATACAAATTCATTAATTAATAACTGTGGAAGTGCATTTAGAACACTAAGTTGAGAGCATGCAATCAGCTAATTTGCTCAAAGCAATAAGCTTAAAATGCGAATAAGAAGAAGAAGAAGAAGCATAAAAATAGACGATGTGAATAATTTAAATTTAGAGTTTAGTTTTCATGGCAAATTCTAGTGGAATTATATTCAATATAGGACACACGAATCATGTAAAATATTAGGCTACGATGACTCTTATATTATTATTAATGATCAATTCCTTCACATCGAACATATTTTAATAGACATGAATTATGAAATTTATTTTGTTGGGAGAGAACTGATATTTAATGTTAACATATATTTAATTATGAGCTAATAAATCGACTAAGCCTCCGGAAGTTAATAACATTATTCGACAATATATTAATATAAGTATTAAAGACGAACAGGATGACATCAATTTTATATCGAATTGTTGATTCAATGTACAGGTAGATTAATATCAATAAATAATGCAAAATATATTTGTAAAAATCATAATTCTCTATGTGATGTTCATAAAGAAAACAACAAGCATCCTGATTGACTCGTAATAAATCAAAAAAAAAACTAGATTTCAGTGATTTTTATAAAATATTAAATTTTGTTTTTAATTATATTTTTTAGAAATATCAAAATACGAATACAACCGAAATAAAAAAAAGCATATCAAAATATGTTATGAACATGATTTCTTAAACGTAATTTGTTATAAGTTTGATAGTATTTTGATATCCGACTTTGCTCAGGTTACCACTTTTACTAATGCTTTCCCAGCTCCGAAAGGGTTTATTTTGGTATGAATTGTCATTATGGGTATGTCGTCTTCTTGATCAATAACGACAGCACACTTCCAACCTATTTTATTTTAAGATATTATGCTACTCCACAACCTGAACCTCTATGCCCTGTGGAAAACTGTGGATCAATTAAAAGGACTTTTTTGTTACTTTTCCCATAGAGGAGCAGATAAGATAATCTATTTTGAAATGCTCCAAAGGGATAGCTGAATACGAGACACCGGTTTATACTGAATAAATTCGTGATATAAGCCGTTTGTGATCCAAGCAATCTTTGGCAATCTTTCGAATATCTTATCATTTATTATTATTTATACACAGTTGCCTCTAATGATCGTCACTTAGAAACAGAAAATAGTGAATTTACTTATATTTTGGAATCATTAATACATATTTTATGTATTGATAGTAATTATAACTGGCATTGTTATAATTCTGATAAGATGAGAAACTCCTCACAAACCACTTTTCATTAATATATCAAAATATAACACACGTTGATATAAATATCAACCATTGATATCATTGTAAAATGTCAAAATATCCGGTTGACTGTTCGACTCACAAACTGTAATCAATCAGCTTGTGGGTTGTTAAAAGGGCTTGTTTATCGATTCGACAAATATAAAAAAAAATATTATCCTTATACCTGTTACCATGTGATATAGTTAATTAAACGATAAGAATGATAAAAATGGTGGGGTTGTGTACAAGATACGATCGCATGGTTGACGTAGCCTACGTTAAGCTGTGTTATGAAATTCTCGTGCATTTTTCTAGATATTGATTCAAAATACCTATGTCTTATGTACATATTTTGGATGTCCTACTTAGTAAAACTTGGTTAAATTCAGGACCTCATAAAAATGCGAATACATATCCTATTTCATTTGGTTCCTAAATTACAATCAGATATGAGTAAGGCTTTCTTCAGGTGATTCATTGAAGCGTCCAACAATGACCGTCATGATGGCTGATATTCCCTATTTTCAAGATTTCAAGGACACAAATCTTGGACGGTTGTGACATCACTCATGAAATTGAAACTCCTTGTGTACTGGACTGCAACAAACGTGAAGTTCCAGTTTCTTTGTTATAAGTTTTGTGAGAGCTGATATCTGTACTCTTGAAATTTTTATGTGGTAATGAGATTGATCAGAAATAAGGTTTCCTCAGCGATTCAACTTCAAAACGCTAAAAGGAGTGCACAATTTTGCACCAATGTTATGCAACATTTCATAATTGATCGGGATATCAATTAGCCATGAATCCCTTCAATAAGTTCTCGGTACATCTTTTATCTACCGATTGAACAAATAAAAAAAAATACTAAGACTGTGTTCCATTTGGAAAATTTTCACTTAGATTTGACACTTCGAAAATAAATTCAGATGTTCGAAAATCCCTCTAATATAGATCGTCCGATTTTCGAAAAAGCGTCTGTCAAAAGTGATTTCTTGTCGGTCAGAAATACGTCTGCTGGAAAAGCAGGTTTATTTGAAAATTTTCCATCTGTCAAATTTAAGTAAAAATTCACCTAATGGAACACAGCCTTAATAACTTGAGCAAAGAATCGGTTCCTTGTTGTGTTTGTCAGATACTAAATAAAAACTTCTTTTATCGATATGTGTGCTGAAAATACCTGGGCCGAGTGGATTCAAGGAGAAAGTCGACGAAGAGAATATTGTCAGTGTTACCTAGGACCTAATGCAATGTTCAGCTTGAATTGTTTCGCTTAGCTGTAGCAATGTAAACAGAAAATCGATGACGGGAATCGAACATTACAAGTAGGCCCGTTTGAACGCTCACTGTCGAATTTCAGAACCTAGCACTGAAAAAAAAAACTCGACGATACCTCTATTAATGCTAAGAGATAAGCATTGCAAGTCCCTCCTACTTGAAGAATTATGCAATTGAACGGCTTACTATGACTGCTATAGCATAATTTTCCAAGTAGGAGGGACTTTCATAGCTTATCTAAAAGCATAACTAAAGGTACCATCTGATAATTTCAGTGCTTGGTACAGAAAAATGTAATTTGTGTAGGAAAATCCTTTATATCACCACAGAACCACCCCGTTCCCGCTTTCTTATAAAAAATAATGAATGTGCGTTCACAAAACGCACGAAATCTTAAAAAAACCACATTAGGATTTTTTTTTAATTCAATCAATAGATTAAAGATGTACCGAGAATTAAATGGAGGGATTTCAAGCTAAAATGTTCTGACCGCGATACGACGATCAATACCGAAATTTCATTCAAATTTCATAAATGTCCAACCCGTTTTGTGTGGTGTGCTGCTGATTTTCAGTGTTGCCCAATGATTAGGAAACTTTCATAAATAACGTAGTAGTTGAGGGAGGAGAGGGGTTTCAGAAGTTGGGACCGGCAATCTATTAGGTATATTGCAAAACACGCTCCGAGGAGGAAGAGGGGTTAATTGGTCTAATATATACGTAATTTATGGATGGCCATAATTTTACTTCCAAGGCTGTGTCGCAATGAGCGAGTTAAATTTAACTCGTGGTTAAAAGCGACAGATGAGTTATCGAATAACCCTGTTATACGAGCGTGGTTATTTCGGATTTTGGTAACCGTTGCTGAGTTTTGTTTGAAAAATGATCAATTTCCGGCATTTTCAAACATTGAAAATAACTTTCGAAATGTCACGTTTAACCTCGAGTTAAATTTAACTCGGCAATTGGTATACAGCCCAAGCAGTATTGCTCGATTACTTTTTCGAAGGGCCTTACCAGCTTTTGTAAACAACGCATTTGATCGTCGATTTGGCGTAACTGGTAGCTCACTCACGCATGCTAACACTACCATCAGATAGAGGAAATTTTCCCCTACCTGATGTAGTGGTGTTAGTATGTGGGGCGAGCTATCAGTTATGCCAAACCGACGATAAAATGCGTTGTTTACAAAAACTGATATGTCCTTTCGAAAAAGTAATCGAGATTTGTAGTTACAATTCAGGCAAGGAGCGCCGCTACCAGGTGCAAAACTCGGATTCTGAGCGCTTGATAGGAACCGCCTTCCTACTGCTAATGCTGCTACTGCTACTGCTGCTGCTGCTTACCCGCCGTCCGAAGCAAAAATGAGTTAAGGCACATTAGCACCGCTGTTTTATAACTTTTCAGATTCAAGTAGCACGATGTGCAACCAAATTGTACTTGATTATGAGGACTGGGCTTGGGAAGAACGTTTATTTCATGAAAACAGTGATAAAATTATCACTTTTTATTTGTACATTCTTAAAACATTTTTTTTTTATGAAAACTTGAAAAAGCGTTTATTGTAACAGCTTACGAAATTTATTTCCTATCGATTAGTTTATTTGGATTTTAATTTCATCTATAAATGACAACGTTGTAAAGGTTCAAAACCTTACACCTTTGCGTGACGGTCGCAATTTTAGATTTTCGATTTACCCCCAGTACCTTCCCGTAAGACGTAGTTTACGTCAAAATAACATCCCTTCTAACGAGCAGTCAGAAATCAGAACAGCTGAGCATCAGAAGTCCGTTCAAAATTAACGAAGATAATAAAATAAAAAGTTAAAAATTGGGCTAAGGTTAGGTGCTCGTACCTATTTAAAGAGAAGAAAGGATTATTTATGGATATTAATTAATATAATCCAGAAATACTTCAAGTCCCCGCGTACATCGTACGGGTTAGGCAAAAATGTGCGTCTATCTTGAAAAACTGTCGCATTAATGGCCCTTCGCTCATTTTCAACTTCTATTCAATTTTCATACTGCCGTACTCTAACGGAACTATCCACCTACCCTCTTCTAAAGATCATTCTCTAGCTAATAAATCATCACACTAAAGCTTCATGTTAGCATTTCCAACCAACTCTGATAATCCAGAGTTAAACATACATTCCACTTATTTGGAAAATTTGAGAAATCTGTATATTTTAAAAACATCTGTAATTTGTGCATACAGATATCTATATCAAAATGATGAGAAAAATCTGTATCATTGTGGCATCACTGAGACGATGATGAAAAGACCCACCTCGACCGGAGGAAAGACTTCATGCAGTAGGACGCATGACTAGGCCACCGTCATCCGGTCAGCATCGACTTTCACTGGTGTGGCCTCAATTTAAGAAACAACCGGGCCTTTTCAGGGACACCAATTCAAAAACGGAAAGAGTTAGGAACTAAATGATCATCATATTTGTTCCGTCCACTAGCGGTACTATGTCAAGCTTCCGTTTGTGCCGGAATTTACGCGGTTTTTTTTCACACGGTTTAATTTTATGTGGCACGTATCCCCCGCGTAAAAAGCAACTCCAGTGTACTTAACGATCTTTTCTTGTATCTTACAACTGCAAATTATAATATCGTCAAATGATTTGCTAATTCCTACAATCATTGTTTTACAGCAAACGAATGGCCACAAGCCTGCAGACAATCACAAATGGCAATGTTAACTGTTTCATTCATGAACTGCATTTGCAAGGCAGTCCGAGTAAACATCATCGAAATGTTCTTCTCTCTAGCACATAAATTTTCTGATTGTCCAATGTTTTAAAGTCAATATGTTTCGAGATACGTACACCTCACACAATATGTATCGTTTCCATGTAAGGGGCACGAATTTTGAAAACTTGAACTTCATTATTTATAAAGAATACGTCACTTTATGTATGTACTGCCTTATTATTATTTTTTAACTATCCTAAATCGTCACATCGCTATTAAAACATCGTTGTTTGTGTCAGGTAAGACGGTTTTTGTCCCATACTACCTGCCTTGACACATTTATTGGACAAAAAACAAACAAAATTGACCTGGATTTTTTAGAAAACCCATATCCATTATCATCAATTACACCCCGTCCTAACCCGTAGTCTGGGTAGCGAATTTCGCTACCCCGAAGGAAGTGCACATGTTCGCTTGCTAATATTTTTTCTGGCCATCACTTTTTCCATCTCTCAGGGTAGATCCTAACAATGATCGGCCGGGGTTTCTTTACGGTAATTAGGACCTTACTGCCCAAATAGAGCCCCGGAAAAGGGGGCGTCAATAAAAATCAACCGGGACCCAAAACAAACCATAAAACAATAAACGATCCGTGCGTCCTAGTGCTGCCCCGAGTTCTCCGTTATGATAGCACACTCTGCTCTGGAGTGTTTAGATCTCCGTCGCGAGGTGGCGATCGCTTTGATCATACGGGTGCTGCCACGAGCAAACGACAGTCGGTGGTATTGGTTGAGGTGAATATACCAACACCAGCCCACCGTCAAACGACGAACGACGTGTGGATAAAATAAAATTGAAGCATCAAACCAGATCAACGTTAGATCTGGATTCCGCCTCGTTTCTAATATCGCACATGTTGGGCAAGCGACGGTGGTGGCAGAGCGCGATGATAGGTGAGACTCCGCCCCTCGGGACCGGCCGGTTCCATGCGCTGATTGGTTCGATCGTTTCCCCTTCTATCGTTCGTGCCTTGTGATGCGGGCGCGTGCTACCTGTTGCGATTGAGTTGAGCAAGCAGCATGCTTCTTTGCCGTCTCCGTTGCCCACTATATTCTTCACACTGTTGCAAGCAAGAGCGTGGTGTGTTTCTGCTCTTGTAGGGTGTAGACTGTCTCGATGGGGTGGTTTATAGTGTAGCATACGCAAGACGGAGTACCAACACAAGCATAGGAACGTCTTGGGATCGATTCTTCGTGCTTGCAAGGGGGTTTTTTTTCTTCCGCTGGTGTACCGAACCGTTCGGCGCTGAATTTCGGTTTCAGTTACTGAATGTGCGCGCTCTCGATCACATGGTGTGCAGGTTGTGGTGTTGTGGAACCGAGAGAAGGTTATTGTTTTGAACTCCTCTCAACCGGTTGAGCCCGAGTCGAGTGGTGTGTGCCTTATGCAGGTCGTAAGAAGCCCCGTGAGGTTTTATGTTGCAGCAACGGCAGCAGTGACCAGCTGGTGCACCGATAACGAGGTACGACGGGCGCGCGCCTCCAGTGGTGTACGCATTGTGTTTTGTGCTTGTGTAGTGGTGGTAGCTGGTGAAACCCCCGGTGGGTTCTGGCGCGATTGAGTTGAGCCCTTCTGGTGCAGGCAATCAGTGATCCGGCAGCGTGCGGGGTTAACAGTTCCGAAACCCCGGTCCAGCGAAACAGTTTCCGCTTTTTTCAGTCTGACTCGCACTGCGGACGCATCGTGTACTGTGTGTGGATGGTTTTTAGCGACTGGTCGCGGCGGATTTATTGTGCACGCGTACTGATAAGGAAGTGTTATCGATTAAAAAAAAAACAAACAAAACAAAAAACTAAACAATTGTTAAGAATATGATCTTGTTCGGATTTACAAAAAATAAACACAAACAAATCGCAGCTCCTCGCTGAATACGGTGGAAGATAATTGGATGCGTGTTAGGAGAAAACACCAAACCAGCTAATCGTTGGTAAACAGTGAATGAATTACAAATTAACGAGTTACTACAAATTGAAAGCAGAACAACCAGAACACAATAACAACAAACCTCGCCTCGGCTGCTCTGCTAGTTTGAAGTGCTTATCAGATCGGTGTTAATTGTTTGCCACACGACCACCGATCCTGGCCTAACCCGTGGAAGGTTCGAAAATCTGGAGCGAAAATTGATAGTGAAAACAACAAGCTTGGATTGAACTGGATGGATGGATTTGGAGACAAAGTGATCTGATTGACGCAAGATTAGTGCGGTACTGATAAATGTGGTGATAATACGGTTATAACGAGGAACACAAACAGCAGACTTTCGAGAGCAATTGGAACCCATCAAGCGGCAGTAGTCTCTGTTTGCGTGTGTATGTGTGTGCGGCCAAGTGATTGAAACGATAGTAACGAGCTCTGATTGTGTTCGATCGACTGTGTTAATTAAATTTACTCTTTCGGAAGTGTTAACCGGAGAGCTATGGATAGCTGATTGGAAGTGTGAAGATTAAGCTTTGTTTGAAGAAAAGGAGGAAATTCCTTCGGTACCATTAGAATTTCACAGTCGACTCCGGTCCGGACAAGGCAGACATATCTGGACGAGAATAGCTGATCGCGAGTATTATTCAAGGTGAGTGGTGGAAGGTGCCAAGGTGGGAAACGTTGGGACGACCATACATGGCGATATTGACAGAACAGCTTTCGTCACACACTCGGGGAAAAATTGATCGTCAAAGGAAACTATGGCAATTGTCAGTGACAATGTAGTCAAGTATGAAGATGTGCAATGTTTGTTATTAGTTAAATGGGTAGCTAAACGAAAATAACTTAGCAAACTAAATCTATGCAACCGTTAAAGTGAGCAAGCATTTACGTCCTTAATTGTCTGGGTTATAATAATGTTTAAAATAATGCATGAAATTACAGTTTTGACGTAAGATTTTGACGAAAGTTTCTGTAATAGCCAATTCCAGTGTCAATGTCAAACATAATTTTGTCAATATCGCTTGAAATATTTTAATTGCAATGACAAATCTCAGCACTGGCGTATGATAATTAGTAAGAATTAATTTTGTATGATTGTATATCTAATTAATTTTCTTATAGAACGTTCTTTGAACCACACGGTCGTTTAGTCTTACTCAATTACTGAGTAATTTGGTATCTCTTTTTCTCTCATGGAAGCATTACTAAACTTTCATAAGGTTACATAGAGTTTTGAGTAAACCCAATTTTTATGGTATCTGCGTTATACAATTTTACTCAGTCACTGAGTAAGAATGAACGACCATGTAATGGAAGGTGGATTGAAGTTCCGCATATGATTTAAAATTCCCGAGATTTTTTTTACCGACGGGCTTTTGATTAACAGCAACGATAATCGTACAAACTTTTGATTTAATCACAACTTCTATAATATCCTTGATATAACCTGTGACTCCTATAAAACGTTCAATTAATCAGAATTGATTAATGAATTAATAAGTTGTCATATATGCATAATGTCCATGATATATGATACCATGATATGTTCCTCCAAGGTAGACAACAATTTCAATTTCCTTAACCATGAAACTACTAAAGTTGATCATGTGGTCTAGGATCAACATTGGGTGCAATGCATACGACTTTAAATTGCCAGTCGACACGAGATGAGAAGTCGTACTCAATGCACCGAATAATCAAATTTCCAAGATGAGTTTTGCAAATCAACATGATCTGGCTTTCATGTCCAACCAAACCATTCAAACATTTAAGATGTACAACAAATTCTGAAACATTTAGGATAATCAATACGAATGATCATAGCCATGAAAGGTTCGTCGCTTATTGCTTCGTGCTGTCGAATGAATGAGTGTTGGAAAATTTCTGCAGTACCATAATTTCATCGATGTTTAGAAATAGACTTGAACGATATGGGTGGTAAATCTGGGGAGTGAAATTAGTCTCAATAGAAAATTGATCAAGAGCAGCAGGAAAAAGTGAAAAATTTGTTTTGAATAGATATTATCTAAAGCTTGGGGATGACGGAGATTCATATTTTGTTTAAAATTATTATGCTGGTATGGCAATGTTGATCAATGACTTCTTCCGCGAGTTTTTCGAAAGTTAGGTGAGTTAGATTATTCGATAGAATTGGTTGCTACAGGGTGGATGGACTTTGAATTACGAGTAATTTACGAAAGAAGCTATTGGTTATGTTTGCGACATTGGTCCTTTTGAATGCTCAGTGTCGAAATGTTATCCAGTTCTGTATCTGAAGCCTAATACTTATAAGCAATTTGGCTAAAGACTGCTTTCTGATTGAATTAAAGTGTTGTGCAAAAGTGAAGCTCTCTATCCATTAGACACAGAATCTCAAACAGGGTGAAATTAAATCTTGAAAAGGTATGAAACACAGTTTTATTATCGGAATGGAAACAACGGTTCTTAAAACTCAAACTCAATTGAACATTTGGCCGAAAAATGATAAGTTGAAGAGAAAAGCTCATGAAATTACACTCAAACTTTAAACCAATGCACAGAGTTTTCATCATGGGCCATAAATACCCTCTACATCGTCTGGGCTTGGATGTAGATTTTAAAGCGCAATACTTAATTTTTACAGATTTGAGTGAAATTTTTCGAAATCAGTTCGTACATTTAGTTTAATGGCTTAAAATTAACAAGTGAATTTGAAGTATCCAAAACGTTATTTTTTGCTTGTTTGGTTTTGGTACATATTATGTTATTTTTATCATTTGTGTGAAATAATCCGTTTACTTTCAATTGTTTAGTTGACTGTCTCAATATATTTTCCTGATAAAAATCACTGAACAATTTTGTAAGCCACGCTGTAGCTGTGCATCTTTGCGGCCGTACTTGTACAGTGATTGCTCAAGTGTCTCATGTCGAATCCTATTTCTGTATTATGCAATCTTTGAAAATTGTGGGCATAGTAAATCGTTACTGATTTTCAACCATGATCCCAGACAATCAAAAGCCGAATAACATTGCATCCATAGAATCCTAAATTATAACCAGGGTGTCTTTCATTCATTTTGGCTGAACACATTTTGCAAGAAATTATGGAATAATAATGTATTACGATGGTATTTTGTATGTGTAAGGAACAAGAAAAGATGGTGAATTAAACTTTTCCAAAATCGAATTTAGCTTTTCTAAAGTCAAATTTAGCTTTAGAGTAACAATGAGCGATTTTCTGATCACCTTTTCACGAAGCGTGTTGAGCGTAGAGTGGATGAGAAAAATAACCAAATCACTTATTGCGACTCTCATGTAGCAAAATTGGCAATGTGGGAAACACAAACTTCACAATCTTTTCTTGTAACTAACACAAACACAATATTGTCATAATTTCTTATTATTCCATAATTTCATATAACATTTTTTAGCCAAACTGAATTAATTAAAATGAAAACTAACCTATATAGGACAAAATCATACATAAGTATGTAGTTCATCTTAGGGGTGGTGACAGTAAAATGGACATCTTGAAAATGTCTTTGATACATCAGATACAACAATCAGCCTAATCAAACACGAATGTAATTTTTAGTGTTTTTCTCAGCGATAATCATCCAGAACGATCATCCCGAGCAAAATACAGCATCAAAATTACAGCAAATCGAAATTAAATTTTACTGCAATCGAAATTAAACATCAAACTGTAATCATTATTTGGTTAAATTTTACGCAATTGACAAATTTAATAGCAAATTTTGATTTTATTGCCTAAGCATTGAATATTCGTTTTGTTATCAACAGAAAAAAAATGCACATCAAATTGAGTTTTCAGTTTGCTCTCACTGATAGCAAAATTAGTTCTCAATGTGATGTTGATATTTCAACCGTTTATACAACCAACATGACAGTGACCTGAGTAATCATTATCAGCGACATCACAACATCAAATTTAGTTTTCAATTTGGTCTCAGACTTTGCTCGGGATTGAATCAAGTTTTCAAATAATAAGATTTAGCTGATTCCACCAACTCTACTTCAATTTACCAATATGTAACCATTCCTTAGGGTCATGGATTGCCTAATCAGCTAAGGCACGGAGGTGGCGAGTTTGATTCCTTCCCTTCAAACATTGAAAGCTGAATAAGAGCTTATTCAGCTAAAAAATTGCTAGCATTTAATCAGCTCTAATGGTTTGTTGGGTGGTATGTTCTAGAAAATCATTCAGGTTGGAAATTTTATCGACTTTTCTGGGCATAGAAGCAATACAAAGTCTGCATGTTTTTAAGCAAATTTGTAATCGATACTTACTCGATACTTAAACACGTTGCACAGTGGGGAAAAATCGACCCAAAATCCCACTTAATTAGACGGCGCACGTTAGGAGTCCTGCAAAATAGCCTATCTTATGTGAAAAAAATTTTTGTTTGACTTCGGGAAGTGGTCCGTTTTGCCCGATTTACCACTAATTTTTGAAGAAAAATATAATTATCATCCATAAACTGAACTTGGTGCGCTTAGATTAAGCCAACGTGAATTTTATCCTTGTAAAATTAGCTGGGGAGTTGAAAGGAGCTAGTTTTACTTTGATCAGACGTCAATAAGTGGTCCATTTTACCCGATTTCCCCTTGGCCAATTAAAACAAGATTAAACACTCGGAAAGCATTATTTGACTGAAAAAATATTGAGCTATTTGCATTTAACTTTTGTACAATCATCCAAGAAATCGAACGGTGTGAGCCCTGTCTTATGGTGACCTCTGAAAAATCCTATTTTACCCTATATTCCGCTCAAACTTGAACAAACTCCTATATCATGTGGTTTTATATATTGGCGTCACGCAATTGCACTATAGTAATGTAAAAATGTCCGGAGAATCGAATGATGATGGTCCAGACTTAAGGACATCTGTTTTGCCCGATCTCCCCTCAAATTATAAAAACAAAATAAATCAAGTGGATATTTGAATTGGTACTATAATGCATAAACGGATATGCACCAAATTAACGTGGAATTATCCTAGGAATCGAATGGTGCGAGCCCCGTTTTATGGTGACCTCTGCAAAACCCCATTTTACCCTATATTCCCTTCAAAATTGAACAAATTCTTACATTATATGGTTTTATAGATCCCATTTTAATTTTCTTCAAAACTGAATTTTTGAATAAAAAATTAATCTGACCACCAAAATTTTCGTAATCGTAAATGAACTCTGCAACTTCGTTCTAGAAAAGTTTCGAAAAACTGCCAGACAGCTTGTCCCAACACAGAAAAAGCAGTGGTACGAAGCAAACTTAAAATGCGTTTTTCTCGGCTTGTTGATTTGCCATGAGCGGCAGATTATTCAACCCACTCAAAAAGTTCTTCAAGATGGAATTCTTAAAATTTGATCATTTGTAATGAACGTTATTTAGCATAAGCAGCTTATTTAGGCAAGAAATGGCTTATGCAGCTGAATGTGTGTTCAGCTAACTAGAATGTGTGTTGGGGTTTATCACATTGACTACAATTGTGGACATTAGTGTATTTCGTTTTGCAAAAAGTGTTTGATTTCTTATAGGCCACCTTCCAGTTCCATTCATAACCCCAAAATATAAATCTGTTCAAAAAATGGTAAAGATTGATGGACGTGTAGGACGGTTACGCAATTCGTTTGAATTTTGTATGGGAATTACTATGGATCAATTTCAAATGTCACTTTTATCCCTCTAGCTTTGGTTTTAGTTACTGTAAAAAAATAATAATATATGGTTGCCATGACAATGGTTAATAAACATGTTATTGTTATGTTTAGTTTTGCAGCAATTCAAGAAAGATAAAGATGTGGAAAATTTTCAAAATAGGGTAAATTCAAGACCAACAATTGAAAAGGCCTGTAAACAAACCTTGTAAGGTCATTTTGTAGTGAACCGAAGTCCATCAACGCAAACCAACAAAATGAACAGGTAGGGGAAATTCTCCTCTACCTGATTGTGTTTTACGTTTACGAATGTAGGCTTCGGTTCGCGAGAAAATGGCCTTACAAGGTTTAACCTTTTCAATTGTTGGTCATGAATTGATAGTTGAATCTGTGCCAGACAACAACTTAAATTTCATCACAACAACAACAGACTTGTTGATCGTTGGTAATAATATATTTTAAAAATTTAACGTTTGGACATCTAGAGTAGTGGAGGCCTCATAGCCTAGTCAGGAAAAGGCACGGTATTACCAAGCCGGAGGCGGCAGATTTGATTCCCGGTGCGGTCGAGAGAATCTTTTGGGTTGAAAAATTTCTCGACTTCCCTGGGCATAGAGTATCATTGTGCTTGTCACACAATATACAAATTCATGCATTGGTATTGGCATCGAAAGCTCTCAATTAATAACTCCGGAAGTTCATTTAGAACACTAAGTTGAGAGCACGCCATTAGCTAATTAGCACTAAGCGATAAGCTTGAAATCCGAATAATAAGAAGACGACATCTAGAACCATTTTAATTAACCAAAACCTCCATGTAAACTTCAAACCATTTACGTGACCACTAAATCTTTATTTTCTTCTTCTTCTTCTTCTTCTTCTTCTTATTCTTATTATTGTTCTTCTTCTTCCTCGCGTTTCAAGATTATTACTAATCGCATATTAGCTTGTTGTGTTATTAAGCTCTCAATTTCGATGCCTGTACCCTTTTCGGCATTAGAAAAATTGTGTGGAAAATACAATTATACTCTATGCCCACGGATGTCGAGAAATTTTCCAACCTGAAAAATTCCTTGACCGGAACGGAAATCGAACCCAGCCACCTCCAGCTTGGTCTTGCTTTTTAGTATTGCCTTTACCATCTGCCTTGAGGCAGGTTCAAGCTGGCGTCAAGCTTTACCATTTTTTGCGCAGACTCATATTCTGGGTGACCTAAGCACTTAGAAATACTTAATTTTATACGTGACGGAATCCATCTTTGACATAAAGGATGAGACTTAAACAAACATTTGTCTTGTAAAATTAAATGCTCCGAGATTGTAAAGTTCGTTACTTGACGAAAAGTACGTTTGATTGAGCTTAATTTTGCGTCTACTATGACTCAGTTTTATGTCAAAATTGACGCTCGTATGTATCATTCGCAGAGCACCTAAATTTACAATAGGTTTTCTAAGTGTGTATAATAAATCTAACACTTCTGTTCGAAATGAAGCACCCCAAATGCAGAATTTTTACATTATTTGGGATCCCCTAGAAAGGTAATTCAGTCACTCCATGGTGAATCGATGACTCTCTGACATTATTTCGTATTCCATGACCTCGAATGATCTAAGCTGTTAAAATATAGCTATTTTTTTAATTATCTAGTTCATTTCTTTGCAAGGGTCAATCGCAATAGCCTTACGGAGCCGATAATTAATTGTTCATTGTTTGTGACAAAATTGATGATGAGTATCTACGGTCCATATGGAAGAATGACTACGTTGGTGTACGGAGAAGAGGGGGGGAGGGGTTACTTAAACCTCCCAAAATTTTGGTCAACGTTGTTTTTGCACAGTCCGTACCAAGCCATTTTCAAATGTATGACTGATATACGGCAGTCAGTAGCTGATTCCGTCGGAGCTAGTTACAAGCTTAATTATTTTGAACTGACATTTTATTTGACAAAACTTGATCAAATAACCGTGCAATATTTATGGTATTTTTTTTTCTCTTTTCTGAATTCAAAATAATTTCCTCCGATTCCAACTCATCGACTCTGACTCCGGTTCGAACAAAATACAATAAATATGTAACAACTTTCAATATGACGGCTACCAAGCCTTTGGGGGATTTTTCCATGCTACAGAATTGTTTAGATTTTCCTTCGTTACTTGGGTTATTAGTTATATGGGCACATTGCAATTTTATATTAACACTAACGATCTTGACATGTTTACCTAGGGGTTGAGTACTTAAGAGGGATCGACTTCACTAGGTCTTCAGTGAGATTGACACTGATGAAGACTGCACATCCCAAGTAACCAACTAGCCCGCTAATTCACCTTTTTGCAATATAAGGCTGATACACGGCTAACATAGGGCATGCTAAGCTTTATATTAGCCGCATATTAGTCTTATATTGCAAAAAGGTGAATTAGCGGGCTTGTTGGTTACTTGGGATTGTAGTCGGTTTCAACATACTTAGTGGAATTAAATGGAAAATATTCTGCATTTTTTAGCTCTTAGCTATGAGTATTCCAGTAATAACGCAATTCATAACTTTCAATAAAAATGAGCTCCATCAAATTTCGGCTGAGTAAAATTTTAAGACAAGATTGAAAATTCATGAAAATATAGCTAATGGGATATGGACAGGAAATTGATTGATTGCTTTTTTGAGGATAGTCCGGATATTTTTACAAAAGATTCTTGTTTACTGGTTCAAATATTTACAGTATGAAATACGATAAATAATCAAATTGAATATAAATTCAGTAAATCATCCCACGTATTTTGTGAAATCATGATACTATATTTAAATTAAGTTGTTCTAAAATTTAAATGCTTTTATAAGAAAAAGTTGCATATTTTTAATGGAAAAACATTCGTATCGCTGATGATACTGATATTTGTCAGGTGAAAATTCCAAGCTTAAACATTCTAGTGATTCATTAAGCGTATTCATGAATGTTATGCGACATTTGAACATTGATACTATAAAAAAATCAATTATAATTGTTTGATTGACCGTCAGTAAAATAGCGTCAATGATCTTTAAAAAGTCTCAATGGCCCCCAATCGATTCGACTGATTAAAATTTTAAACGAAATTTCTGTATTTTCTATCGGTAATAGTCATAGCGTATAGTAACATTGGTACTCTTAAAATAAATGCGACACAAATTCTAACAGAAACGTCACAACTTCAACCCATATTGAATAAATTTGTACAGAACTGATCGCTCAATCTTAACTTACTCTTGTGATGGAACCGCATAAAACTTTTTGCAAAGAAATGGCAAATTAAAATTCCTAACAGTTCCAAATGAAATTCAAGAGTTTTTAATAAAAACCATGCGAAATTTCTTCTTACGGAGATAAACTAGCCATAGTCTAAAAATCTCCTTAATAAAGATTTAAAAAAAATCTAGCAAAATGTATAGCATTTGTATAGGCATTCGTCTCAACTTATAACAAAATCGGTCACATCTTTCAAACCACATTTTCCAACAAATTTGGTCTACAACCAACCCAGTAAAGTGGTCACAATTTGTATGAGAATATTTTCACAGTTTCTAACGATCTGTTCTCTAGTTTTCATAAATTAATTTTGACTCAGCTTTTATAAGCACTTGTAAAAATCTCCAATTAAATTGAACATGAGAAAATTTAACTTTAAAAAAAAAACCGTGCATTTCGATGTTGCTCCTCTTTGATTGATCAGAACTAATGCACTTGCACAGAGAACCACGTAGATGGTGCATGGGATTAGCTTTCCATCTTTAATGTACAAGCGCACTAATTCAATCTATTTATAGATCAACCACAGTGCCGACCGTGTCCTCACGGTCTTTTGGGGGAGGGAAAAAAGATTAGTTTGACGTCCGTTGTTACTAGAGACCAAATACACCTCTGCATCTCCACGGCATTCACGGGATGATAATTGTCTTAGTGAGGTGGGTTATTTTTAGATCAGGATTCACTGTGGTAAATGATGCGATCGGTTTGTTAAAGCAGAATTCGTTTTCATTTAAATCTAGTGGGGATAGAAAAAGGCAAAGTTAAAAATTGCAAGGAAGAGGATGAGCCTGAGATTGAACTCCATAATTTCTTCTAGTAACTACTGAGCTGCCAAGCCTCGTCAGAAAAGTAGCCCTAAATGTTAAGAAAATTAATTCTAAAAAAATTTAAAACTCAGAAGTCATTTTCATTGGATTGGTCTTAATTTATATGATAAAACAAAATAAATTGGCGACAACTTCGAATGAAATTGATCACGATGTGGAAAAAAATTAACGACAACTCATATCAAGATAAATCAAATGTCAATATAATAAATCTCATTTACAAATAAAAATGGGCATACAGGTTAACAATTATTTCTGTTACCTTCACTGATAAAAATCACCATAGGGCGTAGATCTAGTATTTGGCCTACTATGCACAACCCGCATTTAACCTCCATTTCTCGAGTGGGTTTGAAAATAAATAGGAATATTTCTGCTAGAGATGACTTCCAAATGTATTAACCTTTCCATACGTACCGTAAGATTTGATAAACAGTCACACATTGTTGAAATATTGTTAAAAATCTAACACTGCTTCTTGATTCCAAACTCGGCCCACGGATTCTAATTTCGTCCTATCGTATTGAAACATCATTGGATTCATTTTGGCCTACGGATGAAGATGAAAAGGGAATAGAAAAACTGATTTGGTCGGAGCGCTTCTTATGATTTTGAAAAAAAAAATGGGTGCAAATATTCATGCAATGAGTTACAATTGACTTTGGGGGTTTGAACTAAAGTATCATACCAATCGTATAATTGACTCGTTAACGCTGAAATCATGGATGTACAGTAAACTCTTCATATCTCGATGCTCCATATCTCGATATGTGACCCCTTTTATCTATATGTCGTTGGTTATCTCGATCCCTTCAAACGGCTTATATTGGTCTATACCTCGATCCCTTCATATTTCGATGATCCTTTCAATATCGAGACATTAAGAATTGATTGTGTGTGATAATTTCTGCTCGATACACCAAAAATGGGTGATTAAGCCCAAGTATCCAACTAACAATTTGAGCAGATTGAAGCTGAATAAACCAGTTCTTGGCTTAAAAAGCATATTGGCTAAATAGTACTACTATTGTTCTGATTCAAATGTTGGTTGAGTAGTTATCTACACAATTTATCGAAAAATTGGCAGAAGTTCTACCATTTTTTATCGAAAATGAACACAATTTTGAATAAGCTAATCACAATTTCTAAATAAACTGTATTCGTAGGGTATAGATCTTCTTCGGCCCAATTGCCCATTTTTGGCCTATCGAGCAGAAAATATCAAATATATCCATGATTTCGGCGTAAACGAGTCAATTATATATTTGGAACGATACATTAAATCTAAAGCTACCAAACATAATATAGAACGCACGAAATTGATGTTTACACCGATTTTAACAAAAGAAATGCTTCAACCAAATCAATTTTTCCATTCCATTTTCAACTTCATCCATACGCCAAAGTGAGTTCAAAGGACGGGATCAGAATTCATAGGCCTAGTTTGGAGCCAAGCAAAGGTGGGCAATTTTTTAGAAACAATTTGTTATTCTTTTTTAGATTTGTTTTCCGTCGATCTTATTTCCGTATTGAGAACCAATGCTACCGACGCCAAGGAGGCAATTCCCACACCTGGACTCTACCCCTATCGACCCATTAACTCTTGAACCGGGGACCAACAAGATTTACTTCCCTGATCAGAGCTTTTATAACTCAGAAAATCCCGGTGATGCCGACTGAGATTGAACCCAGGCCTTTTGGGGTAATCACGCTTACCACTACACCACCGGCACCGCTACATTAGCATTCCAGTCCGTCATCATCAACATTTGTCCAGATTATAAAATTTTAATTTATTTTCTTTTCTTCTGATTGTCATAGACTATTTCACAAACGTTCTGATGTTTCGAAAAAAAAAAAATTAGACCTGAAATTGTTTTCCAAGCCTTAGATGTCGAAAAATGTCTAGGGAAATTTTCGAGCTCTCGACGTATTTTCAGTGTTATTTTTTTAATTTGAAAAATTTCAACAGATATTTAAAAAAATGTTGAAACCCGGTATCTTCAGTATTGGTTCAAACATCGAGGAAAAAATCATATCGCTGAATCTTGAGTTCCTTTTCAAACCCGGACTTGTAATCCAGAATCGACAAATGGTCAAGTATATGTAGGAAAATACATTCTATGGCCAAGGTCATGTTTTAAATGTTTCAGAAGCAATTGTATTTTTCAAGACTGTGTACTTGCATTCGATATGTTCAAAATATCGAAAATTATTCCAGGCCACTCGATTTTCTTAATTTTTGTGTGTGTTAGAAATTTTCAATTTTAATTCAAAAAAATTGGTCCTGGAACTGAAAAATTTATCCCCAATTTCCTAATTTTTCATGGTTGAGATTTAAAGTCCTAGACGCATGCAATATTCTATGTCCGTGATCTTTACATCTCGGATAATGTTTCTTGCTCTAGAATAATTAGATTTTTCTTAGAGTGAGATCAAGAAAAGTTGATTTTTAGCCGAATAACCCTACTATTGGCTTTACAGTCCATTCTCCATACCTCAGTGTTTCATATCTCGAAATGTAACAACTGAGATATGGTTCAACTGATTTCCTCCAGGATGTTTGTTCTATAAGGTGATAATTCTATAACTCGATGGCTGATAACATCTGACTGATAACATCTTAAATGTGCGCTTTGGAGTGATTGTAACGCTATTAAATTTAAAGCAAATGTGTTTGACTATGTGTTCCAAAATTTGGTTAAAATATAAAAATTGATAAAGTTTCAGATTAAACGATGCTTGCCCTTATTCCAACTGAAAGAGGTAACGACGCACGAAAGTGCGACCGTGGCTGAATATGCGAGGTCTGTTGTGCTGTTCATGGCATGTACATCGCATAGCACAAATCAACAAGCCAACAACAACGCGATTTAAGTTTCCTTCGAACCATTGCTTCCAGTTTGGCTGTTTTTTCCAAACTTTTCCAGAACAAAGCTGTTGAGTTTATGCAGTATTATGAAAATGAGAAATACCTATTAGCTACCATTTCCATTTAAAACTTCAGTGTTTATGTATATGTACTTGCTTTTTTACTTTAGCTGTAAGCTGTTGGAGTTTACAGTAGGTTTCTGTAAGAAAATCATATAATTGTTGTTGTACCGAATTTTTCAGAAAATAAGTATGAGAACAGATCTAGTTTCAAATGCAACTCTGAATCATCGAGATATCGAGACGGGTATTGTGACACGGACAGCTTGACAAGCGAGACAGTGCAGAGACCTGGAAAGGATACGAAAATAGTTGAATGTCTAATGCGGGTTGGGATACGGGATTGGATGGACTTTCCGATTCACGGTTGTGTCGACATCGTGTGCCCCAATCGATAGCGATACTTTCCAACGTGCTTAAATAGGATTCGATTTAATCGATTCTACAGCGAACGAATTACGGATTACGATCCAGCATCCAAGATTTTCTTGCGTTCAGTAGCTCCGGTGATTGAACAAGAAGATGGAGCATGAGCATCTCTTTGAATTCGATAATAGCTACTAACTCTTATGAATGGAAACGTACCAAGGTTCCTATTCTTTTGGCTTTATTACGTCACTACTGGGACATTACGCCGGCTGTCAGTTTAGAGTTATTTGATCACTTTTACAGTTGTTAATTGAGAGCATTTGAAGTCTGTACCATTTTTACATTAGTATTATTGTCTGACCAGTACAATCATACTCTATGCCCAGGGAAGTTGAGATATTCTCCAACCTGACAAATTCCGAGACCGGACTGGGAATCGAACCCAGCTGCCTCCAGTATGGTATTGCTTTTTAGCTGAACCTTCACCAACTGAGCTAAAGGACACTGTCGTTCTTATTAAAAAAAAACATGATTTATATGCAACATGATTACCTGAAGTTTTGTTATTCGCACACTCAAAGTCTGATTATAGTATGGCCGTAGCGGTTGGTATATTTTATTAACTAGTTAAGGAGATTAATCAGCCCACAGCTGAAAGTCTCGATAATAAAGAAAACTTAACTAATCCATTAACAGATATGAGTAAGATAATTGTGGTGTGAAATCCTATTTCAACGACTGTACTGCAAGTCTCCAGCGGCTATCTCAAATCCCTGAATCAAATGCCTCCCTCTCCCTCCGTCCATTCCATTCGATTTTCAAGTTTCACTCTACAACTGATCAAAAACCTGATCGTACCACATCAAGCATCAATCGACCACCGCTCTCAAACAGCCTATCAAAACCTTTCAACTCAGTCCAGCGATGCAACATGTTGCAACACCTTTGCTCTTACTGAGTTACACACGAACCGTCCAGCGCGCATCTTCACCTTAAAAACTCGCACCATATGTTATGACACTCCGTTTCACAGCGATTGACACGCTGCAAAATCGTTTAATTAATTTACCTCGGGCACGCAAAAGAAGATCTCACCGCCGACAAATCAACAATCGGTACCGATCATCAGTGTCTACGAACGATCCCCTCCCCCTTTTTTTCCCATTTCCCGCCATTCGGTACCATCAACACCCCGCTCAAACGAAGATCGATTTATGTTAATTAACACCCCACCGCGCATGGAAACCAAAATAAACAAAGGCAACCGCTTTGTCACCTTGGGCCACCCTCCCGGCCCAACTCAGCCAGTTTTCTCGAAATCGTGAGAATTTACGACTCCGATCAATTAACATTTATTAACTTTTATAGATTCAGCGCTGGCCCGTAAACTCACGCAAAACTCTTGCTCTTAAGAGCGGGCAAGCAATTAAACCTAACTAATGTGTTGCGCACGCTAAGAAAAAGTATCGCTTTTAAGCCGAAAACTTCAGAGTTGAAAGACTTTTGGGGATTGAAGACGGTGCTGCACGGCGCATCGCCCCGGAACAAATCGAATCAACAAATGACTTGTTCTCGTCGCCGGTAAGCGACGAACCCTGTTCCTCAAAAAAAAAAACAAAACATTCAAGTGCAGCAACAGCAGCCAGTTACAATTAAAGTGCAAATCCGGACCGTGTCGGCGGCTTTTCGGTGGAGCAAACCACACACAAAGATATGCTAATCGATTGATGGTCGTCATTAAGGTGCACAAAATTACACTTTATAAAACATAACCACCTGAGCGCAGGCCCCGCGTCACCGACCGACAACGCCGTCAAAAATCGACGATCGCCGATGCAGTCGACGACCACCCCGCGCCGGTCCAAGGCGTGTAAAACAGAAAACCGTGTTTATAAATCACATTTTAATTATTCTCAATAGACCGTATTAAATCATAATATTGCCACAAGCCTGGAAGCGCAGAAAGAGACCATACGACGCAAAGCATGAGAATTGTTGCAACAGCTCAGCGAGAGCCGTGGTATCAGACCGCAGAACAATAAGTGCACTGTGTTCTGTTTTTTTTTTGCTGTTGCAGAGCAAATGTGTAGCCGGGGCGCGCACTTGCAAGACGCCGTTCAAGATACACGTGAATAACAATGAGCAATTTAGTACCTATGGTTACGCGCAGCAAAGGCAGGAAGGTGACCGTAGGTCAGCGACCAAACGGCGCTTTGAACTCTTGCTGGCGGTGGTGGGGTGTGACGCGGGTGTTGTTGCAATTGGTAATTGTGGTCAATTTCTGCGGTTGCTATCTACATACCTACTTGATGGAAGTCAGTTTCGGTTGCTCGTGTGTCACTTGGTTCGGTGCTTGCGGAATTAAGACGATCAGGGAAGTGAAACGATTGGCGGGATCAAGTCATGCGATCTCGACAGTCTTTTCGATGAAAATGCGAATCGAAAACTAGTGGTCGAACCGAAGTTCTATCGCGGTTTTATAAGCTCGAAATATGAGTTTCAAAGCTATATTCAACTAAAAAATGCCTGGATGGTGTTATACTCAGATCAGAAATGTAGAATTCAAAGATCTCTTCAAATAGTAGCCTCTAATCATTCTCTGGATGCTGCATTCAGGAGCTGTATGAAACCTTTGAAATGGAACCATTGTTGTCTGCATGGAAAATCCAAGAAAATTAGCGTGAACGCTTCTTTAAAGTACGATCGACGAAACATATTTGCAATTGTATATCTCATGGGGATAAGAGGAAACATCAAGAATTTGATCTCATCAAATGATAATCATCTTTTTTTTTCAAGCTAAATAAGTCTGTTTCATATGGAAGAAAAAAAATCTTATTAGAGAGTTGTATAGATTTTTCTTCTTAAGTGTTTATACGAAAGTTTGAACATACTGAGAGGTAAGCACTTATCATCGGTAAGAGACGTGTGTGTGAGAAAATTTGCGAAAAAATCTAAGGGCACCGGTGGGATTCGAACCCACAATTCCCATTCAGTACACGGGTGCATTGCCAATTATACAACGGTGGACCTATGGTCTACGGATGTATTTGGCTAATGACATTTGAGTTTCGAATCCGTTCCCCACACTAGTCTTTTTGCGCAAGCGTTCTCTGATACACAACAATCGTCTATTATCGACGATATGTGCTTGTACCGCAACCACTCAGTATCAGTCGGTGTGAACAAACAAAATTGACTGCAAAGTCGCTAAACCGTAAATCAAAAAGTTTCTTCTTAAGTTTACTTAAATCTTTGGTTTTTATTAGTTAGGTAGGTTCCGATTGTAGTTTCATTTTTGTACCTGTGATTTTGAGTTTTTTACCTAGGGGATGAGTACTTAAGGGGGTTAGATTTTGATAAGTTCTTTAGTGGGAATGACACTGATGAAAACTGCACATTGTAGTCGAAATACGTTTCTGTCATGGATACCAAAATTAATCAAGTGGAATTAAGTGGAAGATAACCTTTTTTGCTGTTTTATTTAAGCATTCCGCTAACAACCCAACACTTCTTTGTGTTTCAATGTTTGTTGGGTAAGACACAGTGGACATGCCAAGCAATTCGACCCAATAAATAATGTAGCTGGTTAAGGGCTGAATAAACTATTTCTCGATCCTTTTAATTCCGTTATAATTGCTTACCTTTTGACAGATTCAAAATTTGCGAGGTTTTATGAAGCACACAAAAGGAAAAGTTTGCGAGTCATTGGAACTTTTTACCAATGTCACTTCACTGTGAGTGACAACTGGTCACTTCACTTCGTTTGCACTGTGAAGTGATACTCGTAATAAGGTCCATTGTGAGTTTTAGTTAACTTGTCCGGTAGATTGATAAGAGACCCACTTTTCTCAAGGAAAGATAGAACTAGGGTTCCTTCCTCCATTTACTTTCTCCTACGGCATTTTATTCCATTTTTATCTTTTAAGAAAGCGAGTAATGGCGCTATAACCATAAGCATGGACTAGGACAAGAGTTAGTGCTCATGTCCCAACCGCTCGAGAAAAATTGAGCATTACTTAACTTTTTTAGATTAGATGCTCCCAACGACCAATCATTTATAAATAACAATACAGCAATACGAGATGTCCATTGTTGCATCGTGTTTTAATCTTTGATTTTCACAGGCCCGATGTTTCTGAATCATCTTGCCCCTTAAATGCTGCACAGTAGGCCTGGCCGTTTTGATATATTTTGCGCATCTCTGATGTTCAAAATATACCAAATAGACAAGAAAAAGGAGGGAGGTATATCTATCATTTTCCAGGATGCTTTCATGAACTGGCTGTGTAAGTGTTATATTAGATTAGATTAGATTAGATTGAGGAAATTGAAAGAACCTATCCAGACGATCTAGAAGAAATTTGAAGGAAGCTGGCAGTTATTTCCGGGGAACATTGAAGTTACCAACCGGGAACTGTATAATTTTTATAAAACAAGCTTTCAGCACATAGCATATGAGGAACTTAAAACTAGATGCCTTACAAAAAGTGAAGTGATTTAATTACTCTCACTCTATGAAAACTAGTTGAACTACACATCAAAATGTCAAATTTGAAATCAAACAACTTAAATAAAATTTATTTAATTTAACTGAGATTTGAAAACAGTTTGTATGTCTTCATAAACTGCTGTCAGGCATGCAAATTTTTAATTATTTTCCTGTAGCTGAAACTCACGGACGAACAGGAACAACAATTTTTTTTTAACACAATAGAGATCGAGTCTCGTAAATACTACACACTTAGAAATTATTATTTTTACACGAGACGTAATTCAGCTTTGAAGTAAATCATGGAACGTAAACAAACATGGCATGTAAAATTAAATGTCCTGAAACTGAAACATATGCAACTCGACGAAAAGTGCGTTTGATTCAATTGATTTTCTCGTCCTTTTCTACTGATTCTTTTGTCAAAAGGGTCGCTTTCATGTGTCGGTCTCAGGTCTCTGAAATTTGCATGTCTTTTTTGTAGTGTGTATCAACGATTCATAGTTTATTGGAAAACAAAAATTATTAAACAGCATTGTTCCATCTTGGCTAGTTTATTGCATCATTAGTGTATCTGGAAGCTTTAAAATGTCTCTGAATTCGTAACTCACCCATATTGTTTTTCTGGATACACGTTGTTCCAGTCGTTCCAAACAAAAGTCACACAAGCTCTTCGTTTATTCCAGGAAGCACATAGATGAACATTCATGTTTTTTTTTATTTTATTTAATTTTTAATTTTTTTATGGAGCAGGGGAAAGCCCACTGGAGTAGAGCATTACAATGTAGCCCATCTTCCAGCAGGCATAAAACCTCCTAATCTTTTCTTAATTTCCAAAATTAACTTCTATGATATTTTCACATGACACGAGACATCTCCAGTGAGTTTGCACTCTTGTAAGGAGATGCAGTTATTAAAGCTTTTCTAATATCTAGATAGAGCTGGCATTAGGGCGTAACAGCTTGTGTAAATAATGACTTCTCTCGATTATTTCTAAAAAGTCAAGGCTCACCCATGCAAACCATCATCTGCATCGGTTAGGGGAAGCCTTACTCTACCCGATAGTGTTGTTGGTTTGCGTGGGCGTGCCTTGAATTCCTAGAAATCATCACGAGACATTGTATTGTCATTGTTTACAAAAGCTGTTACGCCCTAATTCCAGCTCTATCTAGATGTTTATACAGATAGGCAGTAAGGTAGTATCTAAGGACGATTGTCGGTACACAGATCAACAGATGAAGGTGGACAGTTGCTAGTGAACGGAACGTGGACTGCGATGAATCGGCCAGACGTCGAAGGTATATGATGCCAAGCTAAGGATGTCGTAGTGAAGCAGGGCAGGTGGGAGCGTCGACTCAGCTAGACATTGGAAGCTTAGGATACCACGCTGACCGAAGGGCAGATGATGACCGCTGGGAGCGTCGGAACAGTTAAACGTCAGGAACAAAGGATGTCAAGCTAACATTGCGGATCTGGAACCATTTGTTGTACAAACAATTAGGGGCGCAGTATCAATGGTGGCTTCAGCCAGACATATAACAGTCTTAGTTATCTGACAGATACCTGGTGATCAACCAGACCGAAGATGATGGCCACTTGGAGTGTCGACTCAGTTACATGTCGGGGCGTAGGATGCCATGCTATCAATGTTGCTGACAGAGAGCTGATATTCAAACCGATCGAAAGACAGATGAGGGCCGGTGGGAGCGTCGACTCCAATGCCAGAGAACTGGTGTTCAACCAGACCGAATATGATGGCCGCTTGGAGCGTCGAATCAGTCGGGGCGTAGGATGCCATGCTATCAATGATGCTGACAGAGAGCTGATGTTCAAACCGATCGATTGACAGATGAGGGCCGTTGGGAGCGTCGACTCCACTAGACGTCGAAATGGTAGGATGCCATGGATCCCAAGTTATCGATGTCAGCGAGAAGCAGATATTGTGAATCTGGAACCATTTGTCGTTTGTTGACGAATTGTTTGGCATCTTCATGATTTGGAAAATCCGTGGTACGCTGATCTCCAAATTGAATCGTTTTTCTTAAATTATAACACCTGAACTTGATACAAGGGGTACTGTCAAGGGGTCTTCAACTCTGCATACCTTAATCTGTGCCGAGAGATTTAGCTGTGCCATGCGCAATGTCGAAAGTGCCAAAGTGTACCAATACCCCATGAGTTTGGCAACCTTGAAGCTATAATGACATTTGTGATTGTTTTTGAATTTTAATTTTTGGAGTGGGAGGTGAAGGAGAATCTGGAAGTTATCAAACAGTGTTCAAACAATCTCGACCGATCCACAAGATTCTGACTCGATGTCTATTTGAATTACTGATTACTTTCATTAGGCAGAAACGAAGTTGTATGGTAGATGGAGGAAGAAAATGCCACCGGCATCTTTTGAAATCCTCTACAACTTAAAAGATAACGAACTCGGAATATATGAACAACGGTCATGTAATCGACGCGTCATGTATCTAGTGCGAACTCAGAGCCATCCCTGCAAGAAGATAACTCGTAATATTTGCCGGATTGGAATGTGGAAATCTGTGTTGCACAGTGCTGTTGGCTCATCTGCACGCCCATACGCTCTTGCTGAACAGAAAGTTGCTTTGGGTCGTCAAGCGGGAACCATTGAGCGCACCAAAATTCACTCATTGACCGATCTAGCCAGCACCGGTGGTGTAGTGGTTAGCGGGACTGCTTTCTCACCCCAATGGGTTCAATCCCAGCCGAGGGGTTTTCGGCCAGGTTCGAATATCGGTTTTGCCGAGGATCTTCCGGTGTAGAATTTTTCTTGTTTTCCCCGGAGTGTTTCCTCAGATATTATTGCTTGTGATTCAGGCCTATTCCTAGAATTGTAAGATGAAAAAAGTCACGTCATGTGACGTGGCTCTCCCAGGCTTATTCTACGAATCGTGTGACTCTCTGTCACTAGTGAGGTGACTCAACATTTGATTTGCACGGAGATTCACCTAACTAGTTCAACTTGTTCATTGCAAGAGGCCCCGATGCGATGGGTGGCCTACCGATCGGTCAACTCATTCCTTAATTCAACGTCGGTCTCTGTTCCGCAATCTAGCGTCCGTCCATTCACGGCAATCGAATGTGCAGGAAGGCAGCTTCCACACCTGCGTAGGATATCGCACCTATGCAACACACATGTACCGGGGCCCAACGGCTTTACTTCCCTTCCGAAAGAAGGCGTGATCAGAGATTTTATACCTCAGAAAATCCCAACGGCGCCACTCTGCAGTGAGGGGCAATATCGCTCATCACCACACCACCAGCGCCGCTAACACAAAGTTTTTATAGCGCAAAGTATGAACATGTATACCCTTTGTTCTCAAAAACAAAAGAAGCACTCCAAGCGAATCAATTTTTCCATTTCATTTTTACCTTCATCCTTTTTTTATAAACTAGTTCGTTTATTTGGAAGACTCAACCCCGTTAGCTTTACGGAGCCGATAGTTCATTGTTCTTTGTTTGTAACAAAATTCACTTAATTCTAAGTCTAGTAGGAGCTGGGCCGAATACTCACGGCACAGGTACATTTTCGAAGGATAGGATCAGGGGAGGAGCTTGGGGGAAAGGTTTCGTTGTGTCATCAGAGCGTTGTCGCTAGTATGAACGGTAGTGCGGTTCTAGTTTCGTCTGGAGTTTGACCGGCTACCGGTGACCAGTGGGCGGCGAAGAGACTCATCGAGACGGGGGGGGGGGGGTACTTTCATCTTTAGGACGAAGAAAATCTAATGCCATTTTATTGCGTTAAGATGGAATTTAAAATCGTAGCACGAATTTGAAATCAAGAAGCAGTCAGTATCTCACCAATATGTGAGTCTTTAAAAATCTAAAATGGAAAGGTAAATGCATTTAGAAGTCGCCTACAGCACCGTATTAAGTCAGCAGATGGGGAAGGTGGTATATGCCTCTAAAAAATCCTGAGGGGTGGACATTTTTTTCAAAGATTTTACAAAACTAAATAGAAATTTGTTTAACTTGTGTAAATTTTCTCATAAAAATGGTACTTCGTAAATAAATTAAAAAGTTCAAACATTTCTCAGTTGTTGATTGGCAAATTTCCGAAAAGGTGTTTGTCAAAATTTATTTATTGTCTATCAGTTCACTTCACTTATCGCACATCTTAGTCCTTGTTACTTTTTATGCCTTGTTGATAGTGACAAGACTCGGCTTTGTCCACCGAGGATGATCTTGAAACAAGGAAAAAATGAGTAAGTTATTTTTCACCTATGTGATTCCTAATCTTCTATTCGTTGTTCCCTACTTTGAAGCGGTTAAGACTAAAATTCTGATGCATGGTCATTATCGGTGTCATTCCTTAATTTTGTAGCTAAAGAATCCAATTTTGACTGACAAAATAGTGCGACTTTGGAGGGTGTTTCATCACTCCGAAGGGTATAAATAGCGGGTTCTTTTAATTAGAGCCGGATCCCTGCGATAAATGCAAGAATTACAACTTTAAAAAAAAATCGAATACCTCATCATTTTTCAATAGTAATGGAGGAATACGACATGCACTAAACTAAGGATATGGTATATACTACAATATATCAAATTACTGGTCGCAGTGGTGTTAGGTCCCGAACAGAGGGAAAAAAAATTCAGAGATAAAAGGTGTTGTCACGTCGAAGTAGAATTTGGGAAACACAGTTCTTTTAGCAATTCCTTTGCCTATATTTTCAGCAGTAATGCTTTAAACCTAAAAAAGTATAATTTCTGTTAGTTAACATAAACTTAGGTTCGCAGATTTTAAAGCTCACAATTCTGGTGACCCTATTCGCCTTATCTACTTCTAGCGGACAATTGTGCTCGTTGTTTATATTTTCTGTATTTTGTAATCAATTTTATGTTATAGTTAAACTAGTTCATAAGGCATATACCATAATTTACTTATGATTTTAAGAGGATTTGCATTAATAGATAATTCAATATTTAATCGATTAGGATAACAAATTATCTGTGTTTGTCATATCAACAAATTCTAGTGTGATCAAAAATACATTTGCAATCTATAGTAATAAATTTTAACTACACCAAATCAGTTTTTCTGTTTTTAATATAAACAACGCAGTGAGCCGCACAATCCAATCGTGTTTTCCTTTTTATTTCGCTAAATCATTCCTCTTGACAGTTCTCATCAATCTATTCATGACCTGTCGAGTTAACATCTCCGTTTATCTACTGGATTCGGGAAACCTCAATTCCCTATGGAAATTAGTAACGGGTGTAGTGACGCTCGTTACGCTTTCGCCAACAAAAGGTATGATAGCGACAATTTGATGCGATGTTTACACGAATCGAACAAATCTGTTTATAATAATCCAAAACTATCAGCTCACAACGGTTTGAAACTGCGCACAAAGCTGCAATGCATCGATAGTTGATTGCTGAATGCTTATCGCCTTTCTTGAAGACAGGGAAAACAAAAGAATTCTTCCAACCATCAGGGTAGATTCCTGAATTTAACGAGAGGTTGAAGCTGAATGCTAGTGGAATTCCATCCAATGCTAGAAGAATTTTTTTTAAAAGAAGACCTATCCTGGACGTCATCTGGTGAATGAGATTCAACAGCATTTGAAACGTGTTCATCAGAGAGCTCCTCGTTGACGAAAACACTGCAAAAATGTGACCTGAATAGATCCGCGATACCATCCTCATTAGACATTTCTCGATCTTCGTTTAACATAGTTGATGGCAGACCCGATTCCTTTCGTTGATCTTTCATGTGATTCCAGAAGCTTTTAGGATTAGTTTTGAGCTTATTTTGAAGATGACACTGGTGATCTAGATAGAGTTTCTTGTTGAGCTGCTTATACTGCTTGTTAATACGAATGATTTTCTTCCTCGACACGTCAGTTCAAAGTTGGCAAAACTTTTTTAAAGCAGCCCGTCTAGATGATATAAGATGTTCTAGACTATAGAGGGTGAGTTGGTATGACTGGAGTTTTCTTCGGTACGAACTAATCAAAGATCACGCAATTCTTCATCCCAATTTATGCTCTCGAAAAAGACAGTCGTTGCATAGAAGTCTGCCTTGCAGTAGTCATATTAAATGCTATCTATAGTGTTACGAAAAGAAAATGCGTTGCTCAATTTTAATGATATTAGCAGAGGGGGATGCTGCCTGCAACGCTTTTCTAGTGGCTCAGGCGCCTCATAAATTGAGCTAAGCTAGCTCACGGCTAAGAAAACATAAATCAAGGAATCTATGGTTCTCATTGGAAACACTATTTAATTGCAGAAGATCAGTAGCACTGTAGCTGTGCAGAACAGCTGCTGTCAAAGGTGCAATGTTCGAGCAACCGGATTGAGGATGAAGGAACTCGGTGTCATTCAAGGACCATTTGTTAGACGATAGATTGAAATCACCGATTACGTGGATGCCATCATTGGCATTCAACAACTTCCTCCAGAAGAACTTCTGTTTTCTGTCGCTGGAAGTTTTTACGACTTCATTCAGAAGTTAATTAAAACATTCCCCGGAAATTTTTTCCGGCTTGGCTAGGAAAATTAATCTTTCCGTCCGTAGTCCAAACATTTAAATTTTCGCCATCAAAAACGGCAAGAATTTAAAATTAACTAACCCGAAAAATCAGAAAGATGGCAAACAGAGCATTACTTGGTTTATTATTTGTATAAAACTTTGGGAGTGGGTTAACTTTATATTAAATGCAACGTGTTTTTACGTGATGTTTGCGATTTTCAGAGTTGGTTGGAAATGCTATCTAACATGAAGTTTTAGTGTAATAATTTATTAGCTAGAGATTGGTCTTAGAAGAGGGTGGGTAAAGGGTGTCCCACATCAAATTGCATCACGGAAGAAACGCTGTAGAAAATTACCTAGTTTACCGATCCTTTTCAATATTTCAGACATTAAAATATAACCCATTAGTAAGCTTTTGGCATATTTATTTCATTTAACTTCAATACCATAACCGTACGCTCGCACCTCACGCTTAACTCCACTTATTAGGTTCTGTACAACATCTGGCGTTCCGGTGCGTTGGGGGGGCTCATGTCCTTGGGTACGAAAGTGACTTCGTTCCACTCCAGGACAACATTTGAATAGCAGCACAAAGCTTGATCCGGCTAGAAGATCGTAGGGCCCTCGTGTTGCTTCAACAGAGGAAACAGACGCTTCTGTAGACACTCCTTGAGGTAGATCTCCCCGTTTACAATCCCGGTAGACACGAACGGCGCACTCTGCTCACCACATTGTCAGCAGATCGTTCTCCAAATCATGTATTTCTTGGTAAACTTTGAAAGTTTCTGCTTCCTCCGGAACATCAAACTTGTGCTGGGCGGTGAAGAACAGTAGCCCCGGAAGCTGCCGGAAGTCCGCCTTGACGATTGTCTCATCATCCATGATGAGACAATGTGGCTTCGTCAGCATCTGGGTGTACAGTTTCCGGGCTCGTGACTTTCCCACCGTATTTTGCCGTTCGTCACGATTTGGAGCCTTCTGAACTTTGAACGTATGTAGTCCCTCTCGATCTTTGACTCTCTGAACGAAAGACTTCTACAGATTCAACTTTTTGGCTACATCCCTGACCGAAGCATTGGGATTCCGTTTAAACGCCTTCACAACACGCTTGCGATCCTGATCACTAATAGAACATCCATTCTGACTGCATTTCTCCTCCCGTTCGATGCTCAGAGTTTCGTAGCAACGTTTAATCACACGACTCACCGTTGACTGCATGAGTCTGAGTTGTTTTCCGATGTTCCGATGAGAGAGTTGATGATTTTCCATGTGCTTGAGCAAATTATCGACGTTGCTTTCGGGGGACGCCAAGTTTTTCCAACTTTCGAAAAATTGACAACGATAAAAATACAATGTAAACAATTCACTCTAAACTACTTCTACCCAAATTTTCGAGAGAAAATACCCAATGGGTAATTTTCTATAGCGTTTTTTCCGTGATGCAATTTGATGTGGGACACCTTTTAGATAGTTCCGTTAGGGTGCTTGGATGCCCTCGATTATTCCTGGTAAAAATAAAAACCCTACTCTCTTCCAGATTTTTCTGGGAGAGTTCCGACCCGATATTGTAGGATCGGAATGTTCAATTATTTAAATAGCTGTTTCATTATTCACTGTCTATATCCGACTCAATCAATCCTCACAGCGTTACTGTTGCCCTGAATTTGCCCACAACCTCAGCCACCAAGACAAAAGATCAACTCGCGCGTGCGCGTAAACCTGCGGAACTCAGTCAACCATAACCGCACACTGCTGCTGATGCACCAACTACTAGCTACATGACGAGGTGGACACTGAGGACATTGCACCCCGTCGTCGTCGTCGATGCAATAATCGACCAAGGAACCGTGAACGATCCCAATTACCCTCCTTTCGCTTCCTCTACCTCCCGCACTCCTGACAGTAGTCCAATGGGGATCCGTTCTGAGACTTTTTAATAATTTTCATTGTTACAACCACTGCGCGACCATGATCCGCGGCAAAGATATGATGTACGATCCTCGATTTTTTTCTTCTTTCCACCAACAGCTACTGCACCAGCTAATTATAATTTTGCTGATGATTTAAGAAGTAGCTGCTGCTGCAGTAGGAAGTGTATAATATACATCGACCGACGGACGGGTGTTGCAGCTAATGTGGTGCATTTTTTGACGCGCGCGAGCTCATTCGCCACAGCAGCCGGATGCAGAGGATTATTTATCATCGAACGCGGACAGGCATGAAGTTCTCGGAAGTCGGGTCTTTGTTCTAGTTGAACTTTTTTGCGATTCGGAATTATGACCAATGGATTGTCGTCCGAGTTCTCACGGCACGTGAGGGATCATCCATTTTTAATCTACTTTTAATTGCTGCGCACTTGTTCGCCTTTTTTTTTATTTGAGGAAGAGAAGAACCCGGCAAAAAATTGCAGCTCTTCAAAACACGCCCATCGGCGCATGTACGGGAAGACAACAATGTTGCATCCTTCCCTTCACGGGTTGCTTCCAATTTGATTGCCGTCATTCATCAACGCTGCTGCTGCTGGATTGAGGCTTTCATGAAAGGTAAACATAACATTTAGGAGCAAGATCTCGATCGTCTGGATCGTCTGGCAAAAGTGATGGTTCAAGTTCATCGGGGACTGTGGAAGCGCGGTGGCAGTCTGCAAACAACTGCAGTAACATGGTGAGCCTGTCGTCTGCTTTCTCGCCAGGGAAAAGTGTGCTGCAAAGCAGGGAGAAAAATCGCTCCATTGCGGTTTGCTTCGAGACTCTGTTGCAGATCTGGTGCAACTCTCGGGAGGAGGCCGGCAGAAGATCGCTATTGATCTGCACTGGATTACGGTGCGGATTTTTTTGTTTAGGCAGGGCAGCGGTATGGCGAGGGCGTGTAACTATGCCCAATGGGGCTCCCCTTGGCAGCACGGCAACACTCGGGCTAGTAGTAGGCATAAAAGCGAACGCGAAGGCGTTAAATAGGTTCATTTCCCACGGTTTGTTAATCGCGAGCCAATACGGTACCCGGACTGGTTGGCTTCTTTCACCTGGGTGTTGCTGCTGCTGGATGCTGGAGGGCTGAGTCGAGCAGCGGATAAAGGAGGCAAAAAGTAGAACTAGTTACGACACGGCTCGTGAGGTAGGAATATCCCAGCCAGCACCCACAGCGGTTGGCTAAGTGAAAGATGATGGCAGGGCTGAAGTCAACGGGAGGATTTTCGATATCCTAGAAAACTCGTTTGAAACCGAACCGAATTCAACCCTTTGCCGAAGGGAAAGGGCACATGCAGCGCATCGCGATTCCATTTAATTAAGAACAGAGCGTGCCACTAATGAGCGAGTCCACGCGAAACGCATTCCAGCTACTTATGTTCAACGATCGAACCGATCCCCTTCCGATCCTGGAAAGAGCGGGGAACTTTTACGACATGATCACAGCTCGCCGGATTGCGTGCCGATAATTGTTTTCAATTAATATTCTTATTTATGTTGCAAACTAGGCACATGTTAATGGCTCTTTTAGTCACGGTTCCACCACCGCACTTGCCTCGTCCGGTGATTGATGGAGCCAGTCTGTCACAGGAATTTATCACGCTGAGCAGCGACTGCCTCTGACCGAAATTGATTTCTCGACTGCTACCCAAATTCCTGCAACCGTATCACATTTCAGTATTTTCATGAAATTAATCAAATTTTTCAACGACGACGACGACGACGACGACCATCGCATCTCCCACGCCCCTCTCGGTCCTCTCGCGGTCTCAATTTCCCTGAAGAAATTCTTCACACCGCTTCAATAATCAATAATTGTGTGAAAAAACCGAACTCGGCAGTGCGCTTCCAGCTGAGGTAGCAGCAGCGCGGCGGTGGAAAGCAGATGAAGACCAACATCATTAATCAAAATATTTGTTTTCATAGCGGGGAAAATCAAATGATTTGGATACGCACTCAACCTCTCTCAGCTCCCTCGGCTGGGGTGGCTCGTGGAGTGTCTTTCTTTCCGACCACTCCACGTCGATGGCAACACACTTTACTTGATTTGGTTTCAATTGAAATTAATCACAACCGCGCAGCCCCACCCGGCTAGGCCCGGCTTGAAGGGGGGTTGGAGGAATGCAAATTCCTTGGAAATGATTGCTTTCCCACACGTGGAAATCGACGCCCTTTTTGCCGAAGGTAATGGCGAAATTTGATGAGCGGAAAATTCGGATCGAAGCCTCTGTTGTGCGCCAATCTAGGGCTATTATTTTCGGTGTTTTTCAAGTGAGAAGGTTGCGGAATTGGGTAGTGGGAGATGGTGCACTGAAGAGCTTTGAATTGAAGCTGGCAACACGAATCAATGTACAATGTATGCAAATTGTACTGATGCAAGGGTTGATCCTTAGAGGCTGGCAATCAACTAAGGGAATGCGGTACAGTGCTTTCCCGTTTTTTAAGCCCCATCTGAAATTTTGGCTGACAAAACTGGGATATTTTGTTTTTCAATATTTAACCATCAAAATGATTTTGAAATCAAGTTGAACCATTATTCGTCCACTATTAATTGAATTACTGGTAAATGTTTACTATTCTTACAAAACAAAGGGTACACCAAACGTCTCGAAAAGTTTGCGTGTGGTTTGTTGAGCCGGTACGTACTGTTCGGTTTCCTTAAATTCCGCTTGATTTTCAGCGCTGCAACCAAGACTGAACATCCATATCTCAGTATCAACATAAATACACTAGCCAGGAGCCGTCCCGAGATGTTCGGTATGATTCTGGCTACCGCGTTGATGGCCTTCACTGCCTTCTCGTAGGAGTATTCTACGTGGCTATTGAAGCCAAACGGTCGTCGACCATCACTCCCAGGCATTTCTACACGCTCTTCTAGTTTATTGCGTACTCCATGCATTAGGTTTCCATTCATGTCAACCGCCCTCGGTCTCCAACATTTCCATCTATTCCAACGTCTTGCCTGTTACCGTAAGACGACGTCGTCCGCAAAGCCAACGATCTCAACTTGTTTTGGGTAGCTTCAGCGTTAGATCACCGTTTTAAATAACGTTCCAGAGCCTTGTGGAACTCCCACCGTGATCATCTGTCCCATATTTGGCCGGTTCTGAAAGTAGCGTCAGCCTCCCAGCTGGAACTGTTGAACGCATTCTTGACGTCGATCGTTATCACAGCGTACTATCGATCTCCTCTCCATTTCTGTTTTGACGCCTTCTCGGCTCTCTCGACAACAATCCGAATTGCATCCACAATCCGAATTGCATCCATTGCTGTTCCTGTTCGAAATCCGAACTGCCTCTCCGACAATCCTTGCTCACTTTCCGTGCATTTCGTCAGCCTGTTTAGGATGATCCTCTCCAAGAATTTTCCGAGTGCATCCAGCAGGCACTGCTACGAGTTGCTCGTTGGCGACTTCGTCGTTATCTCCCTCACCGTCTCCGTACGATGTAGGTGGCCAGGTCGTTGGATCGTGCTTCGAGAAAAGTCCTTCCAAGATGACGGGCATGACATCTGATCGGCGTCATCACGACACAGTGTGCGTCGTTAGCAGCAGCGTCTCGACCCAGCTCCAGTGGACAGTTTGACTTGCTCTGCTTCATCTCTCGTTTATGTGCTCCGAACTTTCCTCTACGTTCCTCTCTGTCTGCTTCTGTTCTTGCTCTCTGAACACGTCTTCTGGCCCTGAGGCAACTAGCGCGGAGGGTGCTAATTGCCTTGTTACAGCAGTAAGATGGAGGTTCCTTCATGTCGCAAGTTCTCGTCCTCTGTACTGCCACAGGATTCCGTTTCTAGCTTCACCAGAGCTTCCAGCAGAATGTACCCTCTTGCGTTGGTACATCTGTTTCCCCACTCCACTGCCTAAGCATTGAAGTCTCCTCCGATGACTACCGGTCTTCGTCCGATCAGCGCTTCGGTAAGTCCAACCAGAGCATCTCGGGGAATTGCTCCATCGTCCATCGGGTGCATAGCATTTGAATATTCCGTTAATTTTGGCGATCACGAAACCATCTTCTTGAATGGGGTATCTGCCCATAACTTGTATTGCAGCCATCCCAGCTCTATTCGCCTCTAAGTTACCATTATCGGAAGGTACTCGATACAGCTGCGCAATGTCGCAATAATTGAGGTTTATTTGAGTTATCTCTTTTGAGTTATGCTTAAAAATCAAAAAGTTTAGTAAAATCTTCAGGCTAACAAAATCGGGGTAGACAAAATCGGGAAAGTACTGTATATCGAAATATTCTGTTTATTTCGCTTCTTAACGGAAATCCGCGGCATTTCACGGTTTATTTCGAAGCTGTTTCGCCTGTTTTTTGTTTTGTTTCAGAAAACAATACTTGTTTAATGTTTCAATGTTAACGGAATGTAACGGAATTTCGATTACTTACAATATCTCTATTTCAAACATTTCTGAAAACGAAGAAGTGCATTCCATACTAGGTTGCAGTATTCCAGAATAGGTCTTATGTATGTAATGTTTAATAACTTAATAGTGTATAGGTCTTGAAAACTATAGCTGAACCTCCTAATGAAGCCCAACATAATATTTGCTTTCGTTATGATGGTATTATAGTGTTCTACAAACTGTGAATTTGAAGTTTGCTTCCTTACTATTCTACATTTGTCTACTTTTTGGTTGCCTAAAAGTTTCCAAAGATTCCAAAGAGAGGTGTTTCTATTTTCTGCTAAATACTATTGCGTTACATATTTTTACATTGAATTGAAGTAGACACCGACAGAGGTGACCGAAATGGGCTCTGATAGTTTATTTTCAAAACGAACTATTTGTTTCGTTGCATTAGGTATGATCCTAGGTTCTCTGCTGCAATTTTCCTAATGTTGTTTTATTATGCGTGACAGTGACTGTCGGCCTCATGGAGGCCACTTCTCTTCCTTACTCGATCACTCCCTTACTCGATGGAAATCCAGGTTATTTCAACCGTTTTCCTATACACAGGGTAGCCAGTGAACCATAAATAACCGGAAGTTTTAAAAAAGCCGGGAATTTGACGAGAGAACCGGAAATAAACTTTAACACATTCGAACAAAAATTAAAACTTGAATAACAGCTTGAGGTAAATCAAGCAAACACATGTTTATTCAGCTCAAAAATGGTTTATTCAGCTCTTAATTATCTTAAACCTTAGAAATTCTTTGACTTTTTGTAAAACTCTCCTCAGAAATCATTGGAATTCTGTGCTGAATTTTCGTGTAAATTTCTTAAGAATTTAATTTAAATTCTTCTCCATTTTTCTTTATTTACCTCAGAACACGATTCCCTCGGAATTTTTCTCGGATCTTGCTCAAACTTCTCCTGTGAACCTTTTTCAGTAGTCCTTTGAAATTATTATCAAAAAAATCTTTAAATTATGTTTGCATATATTTTTTTTTATTATCCTCCTTCCTGCTACTCTCCTCACAATCCGCATACAATTCTTTTCAGAATCACCTAAGAATTGTTCTTGAAGTTCTCCCCACAACTCCCTTGTAATTGTTTTCGGAGTTCGTCAGGACTTAATCCTAGGATTAATGTAGGATTCTTGCCAAGACTCCATTGAATTTTCCTTCGAGTTCTTCTTAGAATTTTGAATTTTCAAAAAAAAACCTTCTTATTGGAACCATGAACATTTTTCCAAGACCACACAATTTTCCTGGCACTGTATTTTTCCAAATCTGGAACCTTAAAAAAAAATAAATCGGGGATCTAGAAAAGTTTTCAAAAACCCACATTTTGACTGATTTTCACAGTTTTATATTGTTGGAAATAAAATCCAATCCTATTTTTTTTTTCTAAATCTAGGATAGATTTTCATAAATCACAAATCTCTAAAAAATATATTCTAAGACTCTAATCACATGTCAAAGCCTCAGAATCATATGAATTAAAATTATTTTTGAATTTTAATTTGCTTATAATATCTATGTTAGTACAGATCACGATACTTTAAAACAAATGTCTTGCTCCGTATAGAGTTAAAGATTTTTAAAACTATTTCTTAATATAACCTTTCCGTCTATAATTCGGTATAATGACCCACTCAGCCCAATAGCGTTCGGCTATGCAACCTTAAAAAATCCATAACTCTGCTACTTTGTATATTCTGGCGATTAACAATCATAAGAGGACTTGAGTCTAAAAAAGTTGTTTAAATTGATTCTAAGTACCTCGAAAATAACGTGATTTTGCAATCAATATTTTTAACTAAATATTAAAAACCGGGAATATTTTGAGATTTGAACCGGGAAAACTGGGAAAAAAAACCAGGAATTTTAAATGAAAATTCACTGGCCACACTGCATACAATTTTACAAAATTTAACTCCCCAACTCGATATCCTGCCTTACTCGATGGTCCCTTCAAAATCGAGTACAGAAGAGTTGACTGTAACAAAAACTTGATCGATGACTCGTTAATTAAGGGGCTGGGTGACCTAGTAGTGAGCTTTTTTACATACTGAGTAGAAAATTTTAAGTTAAGTTCTCCTAAATTTATCTGATGCAATTATGGGGTAGCAACTAAGGGTGGTCAATCATACCCATGATCATGCTCATTAGGGCTATTTTAAACTTTTGCAGGGCGTTGTGAGACCTATGTGGACTTTTAATGCAATTTGAGCATTTTCGGTCGATTTTTGCGTCTATAAGTGATTTCAACGTGCTTTAGGTTAATTCTATGAGCACCTTTTAGGTCAGCATTACATTTTCCAGGCTATTTTGGAAAGTTTAGCGTTAACTAGCATAGCTAGTCCACGCATGCTAGCACTACCATCAAATTGGGGAAATTTTCCCCCTACCTGATAGTGGTGTTGGTATGTTTTTTTTAAATCTTTATTTGAGAGATTTTTAGTCGAAGGCTAATTAATCTCTAGTGCTGGTATGGGTGAGCGAGCTACCAGTTACGCCAAATTGACGATCAAATGCATTGTTTACGTACTCTTCCCATATTTTTGAAAGAGTTTGGTCTTTGTTCGCCACAATCTGTTATAAGGACTTTTTATGGGCCGATTATCGTTAAGGTGAAACAGGACGTAATTATTTTTCAAAAATCAAAATGTCAAAATTAAAAAAACTTCTCAAAAATTTCGTTTTTGAGTTTTTTTTTATTTATTTAAAGGGAGATGTTTCTCAGAGTCTTAAACTATATTAATCATCGATTGAGTTTCCACTTGCTGCAATGACGGCCTCCACACGCTTCCGGAATGCACGGCAGGTTCTAATAATGTAGTATGGATCCAATTCTCTCCAGGTACGAGTCAATGTTTGTCTGAGGTTTGCTGTACTCGGGTGGCGTTTAGAACAGGCTTTGGCCTTCATGACGCACCATATTGAGTAATCCAGCGAATTAAGGTCGGAGCTGGATGGCGGCCACATATCCTTCGCACCACTTCTGAGTGCGGTTCGAGGTGTGGCACGGAGCCCCATCTTGTTGAAATACAACATTTGGCTTCAGACCGTACTGTTCTTTGATCTACGGAAGAACATGCTTACTTAAAATCCCGATGTAGACCTCCGTGTTGACCTTGTCGCCTTCTGAAATGAACACAGGGTCCATTTTTTTGCCATCGGAAGCCACCAATCCAAACACCATAACGCTAGCAGGATGCTTGGTCAGATACACGTTCTTGTGCTCGTCGGCCACGTCTTTTACCGGAAGAGAACTAATATACCGGTTGGTCCTGGAATTTGATACGGGATCGACGGTAAACATGCTTACCGGATTTTTTTGCTTAAGGAAGTTCAAGATTTGCTTGCATCGTTCGACTTGTAGCTCCCGGATGCGGTTGGTAATCATGTGGGTTTTTTTCCGTGCTCTCGACTTCACCCCGCAATATTTCTTTACGATCTTCCGTGCCGTAAAGTCATTGATCCCGTGTTCCTTTGCCATTTTCCTTATTGAACGCACTGGATTCACCCGAATCTTCCTTTTGATAGCAGCGATAACCCTCGGAACTCGAGCTGAGTTCGGACGACCTGTGGCCACCTTCGCGGATAGTTATCCTTTCTTTTATCGGTCTTAAACCCTTTTGACGGTCCACCGGGACACTCTCACGGCGATTGAAATGTCTTTTTGTGACATTTACGCAACGAATACGCTGCCACTTCGTCATGGTGCAACTGTCAAACTAAGTAAATCATTTTCTTTTATACACAGCCTACTACGGTATGAGCTATAGGTTACGTACATGCAAAGAAAACCAAGGCATTGTAGGCACAGGTGAAACGGGAACCTTATTTGTATGATGGTGCAAACATTATCACGCATACGGTACTTGCCTGCTGGAATACAGTGAACCCATTTACACTGACAGAATTACGGTTTTAAACGAATAAAACTGCTTTTGAATTTTCAAAAATTAATGACGTAACATGACGCAATAATTTTTCATAAGGTTGAATGGGTCAATCGATCGAATTTGTCATAAGGCAAAAATTGGTGACAAAACAGTGACAAAAGTCAAAACGCCATTGTCATTTTCGACACAATTATCATCATCATTCGCTCGAAAATTCCCCTCGTCTTCGTCGCCTATTCCTCTCCATCACATTTATGACCACAACCTGTCTGCCATGTCCGCATATCAGATCGCGTTTACCGCCCCCCAACAGCCTCACCCATGATTGCATCCAGTTGATCAAATCACCCAACCCGGCGGTCACTCCGCTCTACTCTGCTCTCAGCTCTGTCTGTTGGCTCAATCGCGCCAGTAATTAGTGTATCAAGATTAGTCGAGCATAAAAGGTGCTAATAATCCAATTCTTTGCCCGATCGCGTCCAAAATAGCCGCTGATACGGTCGGAAAGAAATGTACCCCTACAAATGTTTCGGGCTCCGAGTTTTGATTATTCATCGCTCATCGACAGAAAGAGTGAAGAAAAAAAGAGGAGCGGGAAGCGCTCCGATTCATATCGCAACTGCTTTTAAATAATATTTTCATTACAAAACAGAGAGTTGCTTCCGCTGTCCAACCCCCACTTTTCCCCCACCCACCGAGTCCCAACCGAATCCGAATCTGAATCGATTTTTATGACTATTCAAAATGCTGGCTGCTCAAGCTCATTGGGAAAGAAAGGAGAGGATGAACCCGAGCAGCAACCGCATCATAGACATTGATTTCTGCTCGATCGTTTTTTTTTTTTTCTTTTCTATGTCGATTGCGCTCTGAGAGAAAGAGCCAAGAGATGCCGACAAAGGGAATCGGCTTGTATATTTTTATTGCTTTTATTGCTCCAAATATAAGCGTTTCGGTGGGTGCGTGTTTGTATGTTAAGGTTTTCGGCCGCCAGCGGCAGCGGCTTCCTTTCATGTCCCAAGCGGTGGTGGGGCTGCGATTTTGAAAAAAAAACCCAACTTTTCGAGATGATGGTGTGGATCCTTGGCATCGAGGGTCCTGTTTTTCCGCACTGAAGATCAATGTTAGTTATTCAATTAACACGTCGTCGTTGTTTTTGGCTTTGAAATGTGTTGTTTTTCTCGGCTCAAGGGTTGGCGCTGAAGCGGTCGTTGTTGTTCGTGGCGGTGGAGTGCGTTACTGAAGATGGCGTTGGAGAGCGTGAGAGTAACCGGAGAGTGCTTTTGAGATAGCAATAAAATGTTATCTCGAGGAATGCCAAATGTGTTACGTTGCTTCTTTTCGGAGCTAGGCAGTGCGGTTTGATTTATGGGATGATAGGAATTTTAATTGAAATGCACTAATGAGATGACCTGGACACGAAGGTGGATCACCGGTGGGCAATGCTACTGGAATTAATTGCGAAAATTGTGCGACTGAGTTCAGTCGGAATCACGTTGGGAGCATTCGAAAATTGGGTAAAGAGTTCGACTGCATCAACCAAGCTCCAGCTGCCAGCTTTTTTGAATAATCGATAATGTGTAAAGCCGCTCCATTGGACATCGAACTTGAAAGATTTGGTGAACTTGTTTCCAGTTGAAAAATATTCTTATAAATGTATTATCATTGTTCTTAATTTCCGTTTGCTACCCGGAGGAATAACCTCGATCGCGCGTGTTCGGTTGCTATATTGGTACATATGATGAATTTAGCTTTTGCCTATTTTGTAACATAATCCGAAATTCAGCAAGGAGTGGAAACAAAATGAATTCAGGGTGGCAACTTAACCGGGAAATCCGGAAGAACCGGTAATTAAGCGAAAATCAAAACCAACTGGGAGAAATTTGGTGTTAACTGGGTATTTTATTACAATGAAAAAACATTGTTGTATATATTTTGATCGAATTCCGTTTACATCGTTAACAGGTTGAGCAAAAAACAGAGAAGAAACTCGAGAAGAAATAAATACGCATGTATAGAAATCCCATAGCAAAACGATAAAGTGGTTCTCATAATTTCGTGAAAGAAAGAAAGAAAGAAATAATGTAAGAAATTATCAGGGCGTATGATGTTTACTTCACAATTTCACGATAAAGTAACCTTTTTCTGAGTTTTTAGTGATGCATGATGATAGATTACACTATTAACTATATGTCAAGCTTGTGAAATCATCCAGAAAATGGAAAGTCGTGAAATAGGATTAATTTTTTGATCATCAAAATTCGGAAGCGATTTTCTCGATATGGTCATTTTGGAGCTACGGCCTTTTCAAATGTTAGTTTATAGTTGTTAATTGAGAGCTTTCTAAGCCTGTACCATTTTTGCGTTATTGTGTAGCAAGCACAATCATACTCTATGCTCAGGGATGTCAAGAAATTTTTAAACCCGAAAAATTCCTAGACCAGACCGGGATTCGAACCAAGTCGCCTGCAGTATGGTGCGCCTTTACCGACTGAGCTAGTAGGCTAAGGAAAATTGGTTATTACTATTATTATTATTATCTTTATTATTGAGACTTTCAGCCTTTAGCTGGTTCGGCTCTACAGGGAAAATTGGTGTAAATATCTAAATGATAGCTGCATTATTTGCTTGCGGACTAGTTTTGATTTTAACACTCCAAACACGATGCATTCGGTAAAATGTGTAACGGAAAATTGGAAATGTTTGAAAAATCAGTACTCTGCAATTTATCGATCGATTTTAAATCTATTGATACCGAATAAATTTTTAAAGCTTTAAATTTTAGATGGTGACAATAAATTTGAAATTCGTCAATAAATGGCTGAGCTATGATTTTTCAAACATTGCAAGTTTGCCGTTACACATTTTATCGAAGGTTTCGTGTTCGAAGTGCTAATGACACATAAATGTCAATATCGCTAAGGACGCATGTGCCCATTTAGTTAAACCAGGATTAAGGCATGAGTGGAGGTCACTTAATTGGCCTAAAGCTGCTTGATTGCAGTAGACGTTAGGTGAGTGAAAACCCTTGGACTGAAGCAAATACTCATTTAATGGATATTAATGTGTCAAAATTTAATTTCAATTTGTTGACATGAACCAGATGAGAACTCATGTATTTTAAATATTTGGTGAAAAGTCGACACAGCTCAGCGAACGTTGAATATACTTAATGGAATAATTATTTACTTTTGATTTTTCAAACCAGTTAAGTATGCATACGAAGCATATAATTTGAAGTATTTCACTAAATACATACAGGGGTGGTCAGAATTATAGGATACAAGCAAAATGTTGTCCAATGTTGAACTGTTGTAAGTTCGTTGAATATTGTCTGATTTTTATTCTTCAAGACGCATTCAACTGGAAAACTAATAAAATTTCATGAAATTGAACGTGGCTACCGGATACCGGAGATATTCCTGGTTTCTGGAAGGCATGTTGATGTTGCTAAATTTGTGATGAGTTTTTTTCAGAGTGTCCGTTACTAATCTATGTTTTGTTTATACGCCAAAAAAGAACCATTTCCAACGTAAATGACGCACATTTAGTTCAGAATGCCCAGAATGAACCAAGATATGGCCATTCTCCTGGAATTGGTCCTAACGGAGGGTTCTGAGTGTGGTCAGTTCATTTATTCATTCAAAACATGTCGTGCGACACCTCTTTCTTCATGTTTTTTTTTGCCAATTAGCTTTGGTTTTTACCAATACCGGAACCACCTGAGTGCCCTCGGGAAAACCTGTATGAGGGAACAAATTATTTTTTACAAAAAAACATGCCGTGTGACACCTCTTTCTTCATAGTTTTTCATCAGTAGGATTTTTATAGACTTATAATAGATCATTGACCACATTGGCCACTTCCTGAACCACCAAAGTGCCCCTGGGGGAGCCTGTAGTAAGGCACAATTGCATTTTTCACCAAGCTCTTTCTTTATGCAAAACTAATAGATTGAAAGCTTTGTTCAAAAACAAGGAATTTTTATAGAAGAAACCAGGAAAATCGTGAAAAAGCCAGTAATAAAAAATCAGAAATTAACTTGCCACTCTGTATTTGTATCAATTGTTTTTATGGTTTGTAGATAGAGGCCGCTATATGTTTTTGTATTTTTCTTTGAAAATCCAGGTTTTTTACACATTATATCACAAAATCAGCAGTGTGGGTTTTTTTTTCATTTCTGAGTTATATTTTCTAGAAGTTATCAAGTTCAGGGTTTCCGCTCAATACTCCTATGCGAATGTAATATTATTTTAATGGAAACTTTATTATCAGGATGAGTTGGAGAATCTTCCGGAGAAATTTAAAATAAAAACTTCCGAGAGATGTCTGAAGAATCCTACAAAGGAACTCAGGAAAAAAACTCCTGTAGAAATTTAGAAGAAATTGGAGAAATTTGGGATTTTTTTAAGAAGTCAGATGACATTTCTTGAATTAATTAGATTTAACGTCTTGTACAAGTTGACTTCTAGAGAAATGTTTCAATAGCATAGCATAAACCAGGTCGCACAATGTCGTAGGTGGTACGAGCTCCAAACTGTTGTTAAGAAGGATTTATTACCTCTTAGATAAAGGATGTTTCTTCCTCCAACAGACCAGAGCTGTCCTGGCCACGTCCTTGCATCTGGTGGGGAAAGGGGAGGAATGTTAGTCCGACACTTACTTAAGAGAGATGCAGAGAACTCTACGACCCCTTATAAGTGTCACGGGAAGGGTGGATTTTTTTTAGTAGGAAGAGTAAGACACAGGATACGCTCAGCCGGTGTTGCTGGCAATCGTTATATCAAGCATTTAATAAATAGAAGCTGTAAGTAGTTTATTTGTCCGTTGTTGCTGCCCATTACCTAAACAAATTATTCATAACAGTCTTCAGATTTTGGAATCAAGGAACCTTATCAGCTCGATCTTGTTGCTCCGTTGCGCCTGAAAATGTTTGTTGATCCTTAACATATGCACAATTCATTCTGATGTGTTAAAGGTTATTCATAGAATGTGGAATCGTAGATTAGAATAAAGATTCGCCATTGGCCTAAGGCCCACTGTCTGGCAGTGGTATTATGGATAAATTCTGCCTGTAATCATTTCTTATGAATGCAAAGAAGTTTGAACCCGGGAGTTAGAAGGTGACAGCTCTACCGCAGCTACAATAGCCCATTTCAAAAACGCAAGCATTCCGAAGCTATTTTCACTCCCCGCTCCAATACATTCTTCTTCTTCGCATTGCAAGCTTATTGCATATCGCATATTAGCTTATTGCGTGCTCTCAACTAAGTGTTCTAGATGCACTTCCACAGTTATTAATTGAGAGCTTTCGATGCCTGTACCATTTTTTCATTGGTATGATTGTGTGGCAAGTCCAATCATACTTCTATGCCCAGGGAAGTCGAGAAATTTTCCAACCCGAAAAATTCCTAGACCGGACCGGGAATTGAACCCTGCCACCTCCAGCATGGTCTTGCTTTGTAGCTGCGCCAATACATTATCGATGCAAATATACACCATTGATTATGTACTGAAATTTTCAATCAAGCAGTAGTGCAATACTTGATTGACACGTATTTAGTAAGTTTTGAAATAATCGTCTTGAATCAGGTGGACATTTCCTATCGAGGACAGAGGAACGAAAAGGTAAATAAACTTAGCTGAGCGTAGCTACGCGTTCTACAGTTGGCACCACATGCAACTGATAGGAATTTGAACATTTTCACTTAATGCACTTTTCAACATCACTTCTGTACTTTAAAATTAACACTTTTTATAAATGAAATTGTAAATTTACAACATTTTCACTAGAACGAAAACGACGCAGCAAAACAAAAACACGTCATTTTTCCAGCGCGGCCTACTTCGATCTCTCAGCAATCGGCTAAATTTTCTATAGCGACCAAAAATATCCATTAGTACCGTCCCAATGACGCGTTTATCTAGATAAAATTGATAAATAGTAGATTTTAAGCGATGAGCCCAATCTTAGATCCATAGGCCAACATTAGAGCCATTTCCCCTACAACGCAAACTTTTCATATTGGACATAAAAAACTTGTCATCAATACTTTTTATACATAAAAGGGGCTGTTCATTAACTACGTAGACAGCTTTTTTTTGGGATTTTGGATTATCAAGTTTTGGATTTATCAAACTATTGCCGGGAAATCGGGAAAACCGCAAAAAAGCCGTGAATTAGAAATCACAAGGAAAAAAACTGGGAAAGCTTAGAATTTCAATGACAAAACGGTCATTGGAATGTTTCCAAAGCTCCTTGGACTGGACTAAATTTTCAGGATTTTGTCAAAATGCAGACCATTTAGAAGGTATTCTCGGTATAACACCAAGGTTTTTCAGAATCAGCGATAGCAGATAGCTATCGTTAATTGCCCGTGTTCTCGCATTGTTTTCGTCATAATGCTTATTGCAGAACAGATTGTCAAACCTTTGTAAAAACTAGCAAACACATTCCGATCCATTCCTTCAGCTGCAGCCTGACATTGTAGCAGTAAATGATTCCAAAATCCAAGGACTCACACATTCCCATGCACGGGCAAAGTTCATCTCCCGTAGAGAATGACATCAACAACCCCGTAAACATTGATTCGGTCATGGACTACATCGTCATCGCTTCGGCAGTGGCAGCACTCATCACCAACGTGACCCCACTGACAAGATTGCATCGATAGTGTCCTCGATCTCTCAACAAAAACACACACACACGCGGTTGCTCGGTACTCCTCCTCCTCCTGCTGCTGCTGCTGCTGTTGTTCAATTACCTTCCGATATGGCAGCAGACTGATAATTATCAGCAGCCTATCTGTCTCCCTCTTTCTCTCCCTCTCTCTCTCGTGCGCTCTTAACCCACTAAACCGTGCATCGGTACACAACTCATGTACGTGCCACCATCGTCAGAACCTTCAGCCTCAATCCGCCATATTTTCCACTTCTAGAAATCCCATAAATTAATTCACAAAGTATAGCAATAAAGTAAAAAATGCCAAGCAAAGTGATGCAGCACGGGCACTCGGGAAGATGCGACGCGACGCGATGATCGAAGCGTGATGAGCAGCAACAGCAGCTGGGGCAGCAAAAATCGAACCGAGACCTTCACACGTCGCAGCTTGGTCACGTTAAGCTTGACTAATTAAATTTTTATAATCTTGCTACATTTGAATATCACGGCCTGAGTGAGGATGAGGGCGAAAAATAGCTCATATGTCGCCTTCTGGACGGGGGACCGTAAATTGAGATGTTTTAGTGGCCGGACTGGGAGCCCTCTGCCCTCCGGGCTGCCAAATTGAAGACGAAGGAATTGTGGGGCTATTTATTCTCTGGTGGAGTTTCCTGGGCGAGATCGGCTAAGTACAGGAAGCTCCAGGCCACGCCAAGATCGCGGAAACATTAGAGAGCGCACAGCTAAATTTTTCGCACTGTTCGCTCTCACACCAGCAGCAGCAGCAGCAGCACCCGAAAATAAAAACTCCAATAATTTAATAATAATTTATAATTTAGGATCATCAATTTGTCTATTATTTTTTCTTCGTTTGGCTACCGTTTCGCTCTTTTTCGCTTCCTCTCATGAGCCGATGGCGACGACGACCACGACGGGATGTTAGACTCCGCTCCCGATCATTCCGAATTCGCCGAGACCCATAGTATGTGTGCCTGTGCATGATCAGTTCTTTCATGTGGTTATAAAATATGAAAATAATTAGATTACAGCAGCAGCAGCAATGGAAGGTCCGGACGCGGACCTGGACGCCGGGTCTTTTAGGCCCAAGTCGACGAGATTTTTCGATGACGAAGAGCTGTGGGCGAGTGCGAGAAAGAGAAGGAGTACTACCGTCTCTAATGGTATGGCGGGTTCCCAGCGAGCGCGCGCCACTTTTTGTACTTCCTGCCGCCTGTGCTTGAGAAAGTTCCTAAAAGGTGGTGAAGACGCTGACGCGGGAGAAAAAAAAGTGTTATAGATATTTGAAGGTTTTTCGTTTTCTCTCGCTCTCCTCCCCCCACTCGATGGAGATAAGGAAGAGATTGGCCAATGGGTTGTAATTACCATTAAATTCAATGAAATTTTGGTCCACATTTTTTTCCGTGGGAGAATTTTGGCCGGGGAACGTGGGCGCTGTGGGATTAGTGGGACAGGAAGTTCTGGGCCTTCGGTAGCGGATCTGGACGGATGATTTTGGTGGGAAGTTTTCTTAAGGATGGGGTTGCCTGCGACACTGGAATCGACTTTTAGGTCGGTGATGTTAACAGGTGGTTTCGGTTGGATAAATGTGTTCAATATGACGTGGGGGTCATCATCATCTCATGGCACTGATTTGGTAAGCAATAGAATAAGGGTTGCTTACTCACTTGAATCGATTTAGGACAAGAAACAAAGATCGCAATTGAGAACAATTCTTTGATGTTTTGATTGAATGCATACACTGAGAAAACTAGACACACTATATTCATACAATCAGTCTTATGAACCAGGATTGTTATAATGCTTTTAAACCTACGTCGCGAGGGTGCATTTTTTGGCCTATTTCATCCTGTAAATCGACAAAGCTAGACAGTGTTGAGCCGGCCGAGGTGAAACGGAGTATCTTAGAAGGAGTCCCTCGTCGTCACTATACGACATCGATGGGTACAAGTCAGAGAAGGCTGTTGACATGTTGCGTGTTGGCCCTTTCGTCGATCACTCGATCCTCGGTCGTGTCCCATTGGCTTCAATGGGTGGGACAAACAACGTAGCACAAACATACGGGTGAATATTCCCGGTTTGTCCAACTGCAAGTTGTACGAAATTCACTAGCCAGATCAGCTAGCTACCAAGACTCAGCCCTCAAACGTGTGTTAACGACGTCGATGGGCTGGGTGAACACCGTTGAAAAAAGATAATACTCCCAGCTGGTAGCGCTGGTGTGTCCAACGGCTGGCGACTTGGAATTCTTTCTTTTTATCGGTGGTCCATACTGGAACAGCAGTGCTTGTTAGCACTATTTCTGACTATCCAATTCATCCAGGTCCTCTTTGGCGAGCAGGAGCGTGCGCTGCGCCGTAGAGTGAAACGTTCCCTATCATCCGATCCACCCATGTTGAATTGGATGGCTACTTTTGAAGATTCTCTAACACACAATCTTACGATCAAGTTTACCAGCGCTTTCCAGGCGCGCTGGTGTGGCCAACTATCGTTCTTCTTCTACTTTTTTTGCGGGGATGTTTGGCGATTGGGGACACGGTGCCATATGGCTTTCTTTGTTATGTGGATGCTACAAAAGAAGAAACTAGTCATCCCTATCTAGATCGACTGCGACTGGAACATCTTCTTCTGATGGGTGTGTTCTCGATGGCGCTGTGTCATTTTGCCGAAGGATGCTTGACCGAAGGACGTTTCGCCGAAGAACATTTCGCCGAATGGGTTATTTCGCCGAATTTTAATCATTAATCAAGGTTGGTTGGTTGGTTGTCTTTATTTCAGCCAGACCAATCAATATGCAATTTAAATAAATTTTGAGTTTATAAGAAGGGAGCATTCCTAAAAATTAAATAGGGGAAATGGCTCTAATGTTGGCCTATGGATCTAAGATTGGGCGCATCGCTAAAAATCAGCTATTTATCAATTTTATCTAGATGAACGCGTTATTGGGACGGTACTAATGGATATTTTTGGTCGCTATTGAAAAAATAATCGATTGCTTAATTTATGTATAGTCCCAAATTAGGGGCATTTAGACCGAAATTACATCCATTTCCCCTATGTTGATAATTTGGAAAATACGGAAATCAGTACTATTCGAAAGAACTGCTCATGTTTAAAAGAAGAAGGAATGCTTCATGAATCTTACATATTGACTGTTTAGAAAATAACGAAAACAGTACAACTCGAAAGAACTGGTCATGTTTAAATGAAGGAAGCATTCCTATAAATCAAAAATATTGAATAGGGGAAATGAGCAATCGACTTAATTTTTAATAGCGACCAAAAATATCCATTAGTACCGTCCCAATGACGCGTTCATCTAGATAAAATTGATAAATATCAGATTTTTAGCGATGGGTCCAATCTTAGATCCATAGGCCAACATTAGAGCCATTTCCCTTATTTACAATTTTCTGGAATCAGTACAACTTGAAAGATCTGGTCATGTTAGAAGGAAACATTTTTTTTCCCTTGATTTGTTTTCCCTCGATCTTGTTTTCCGTGCTGAGCACCAATGCTACCGATGCCAGGAATGCAGCTCCCACACCTGGACCCTACCTTTTGACCCATCAACTCATGAACCGGGACCAACAGCTTTACTTCCCTTCCGAAGGAAGGCGTGATCAGAGATGTTATGCCTCAGAACATCCCGACGGCGCCGACTGGGATTGAACCCAGGCCTGCTGGGGTGAGAGGTAATCACGCTTACCACTACACCACTGGCACCGCTGAAGGAAACATTTCTACACAAGCAAAAAATTGATTATTTCAAAATTTCCGAAATCATTACAACTCAAAAGAACTGCTCATGTTCAAAAGAAGAAAGCCTACATTTAAATAGCTTGATAGATTGAAAAAATCAAACCTTCTTAATCTTTTTTCGAGACTGATTTCAAAATTTACAGAGCTTTGAGAAAAATTCAAAACCGTAGAAAATAGCTTGCTCTTCGGCAAAATGAACAATTCGGTGAAATGTCCCACTCTCGTTCTCGATGTACCTTGGATTCGAGTTCGACGATATCTTCTCAAAGTTTTTGGATTTGGATCAACCTGGAGCTTTGCTGTTATTCCATTCAGTAATGGCAGTATTCCTCGGGAATGCCTTATCCGAAAAGTTTGGATTTGGTTTGGCAAGTGGTGGAGAGATAATTTTGCTCAATACATTCATGATGAAGATAAAGATCATTTTCGAAATTTATATGTTTGGTGTAAGGCTGTATAAATCACCGCTACTTCAACGACGAATTCATTTCACGTGTGATCTTCCTGATGTTCATAAAGTAGACAAAGTATTCGCCCAATAATGAGTACATTATGTTCCTAACAAGATGTGATCTGCCAATTCCGAACACCTTCTCAACATGGTTGGACAAAATTTGAAATGTTCACTCCAAATTGCTTTAACGGTTTCCAATCGAGTCCTGATTAGCCTCCGAAAATTTAAATTCTCTTAATTAAAAACTGAAAGTCAGTGTTCACTCGACTGTCGATAGAAACACACCACTTTCGATGTGTGTCAAGCGATCGTCTGTTTACTCGGCAGCAACCATTGTGTGGTCCTACTCATTGTTCTTCATCAGCAGTTCTTTCAGTCGATGCGTCATCGACCTGGGAAAGCAACCGTTTCGTGATGAATGTGTGATTGCTGACCACGTTTTGCTTCCATTGGAAGGAAGGAAGCGCTCTGACCCCCGTTGGCAAATCTGCCATACAATGAAACCACTGGAAGCGGCTCCCGTTCGGTTAGAGGAGGCTTATTGGATAGCGGAAGATAAACTGTTTATTGTGTTGTACCTTTTGACTATAGTTTTAAGATGTATTGTATAGTAAACAAGAATCTTCGTCTCTGTAAAATTAATTCGGTTGAGCCTTATAAAATAAATTAATGAACAAAAAACAAAACTGAACGTGCACAAACCATTCGATGTTTGAATGGGATTTTCTCTGAGAAATCCAAACTTTCAGTGCGTTGCCTTGTACCCTTTTCTACGCTTTTCTGAAAGAAAGTTCGGTAGCTATGCTTGAAGGAAATTACAACTTTGCTAAAGATCGTGCTCTAGTCAAACTACAAATAAAATAGCTACAGGGTTGTTACGACAATGCTGATTTCGCGGTTTTTGAGGAATTGGCGAGGATCTGCTAATCAAATTTGCTCTGGCGCAGATTTGCTGACTTTTGCTATATTTGCGTCACAATTTCCATGAGTTTCCCGTCGTTTTTATTTAATAACTCAGCAATAGGGTTAACTACCCCATTTCCGGCCTATTAAGCACAACCCGCACTTAGTCTTTCTTAATCTAGCGCAGTTTAGCACCAAACGGAATGTTATTATTACTGATGACTTCCAAATTTATTTACCTTTCCGTATGTACCGTAAGATTTGATAAAGAGAAACCAATCGTTGAGATATTGTCAACAGTCTAACACTGCTCCTTGACGCCAGACTCGGCCTACGGATTCTAAACTCGGCCTAACGCATTGAAACACCATTGAAACGTCAATGAATTCACTTCCGCCTATCGGATTAAGATAAAAATTGCTTCGGTCGGAGCGCTTCTTTTGTTTATGGGAATAATGGGTGCAAACCTTAATATCACGCCTTCTCATTGACTTTGTTCCGTAGCTTATTAACTAAAGTATCGTACCAAACGCATAATTGACTTGTTAACTCTGAAATCATGGATTTATTTGAAGTTTTCTGCTCGATAGGCCCAAAATGGGCGATTAGGCCGAAGTAGTTCTTTACCCTATTTCAAATTGATGATTTTTCCTATTTCTATTTAAGATGTAAAGTACAAGGGCATTAAAATAAAATATTGAAGATGCTGGACTTTGGATTTTTCTTTTAAAACCGAGACTGATCCTAACATTTTCAGGGCTTTAAATTTTTGATTTCAATTAAAAAAAAATTAACCATGCAATTTTATTCACAATTCCCAAGATATGAATACCATAATTAACTTGGAATTTAGTTCTGAAATATCATGGAATTCTTCTTAAACTACTCGTCAAACTCTCCTAGTAATTAATTTTGAATTTTCTTTTGAGTTTTCATCAAACCCCTTCAGAGAATTTGATTTAGATCCTTGGAATTCCCTTGAATCTATTCTGAGAACGCGATTCCTTTGAAATTGTTCTCAAAATTTTCTTTTAGTTCTAATCAAAAATTCTTAGCGGAAATCCTTCGAAATATTCTTTAGAAACCCCTTGGAGCATTTTTTCAATTTGCAGTAATTTTTTAGAATCAATTCTCTTGAGATTCTGTTATAAATCTTCCGCACTATTCTTTTGAAATTATACCAGAACACTCTTTACATTATGTTTGTTGTTGAAATTTCATCACAACGATTTTGGAATTCTCACTAAAATTCATCAGTTATTTTCCTCACGATCCCCATACAATTGTCCTCAGAAACACGTAGGAACTTCAATAAAAGTTTTCTACATAACTTTTTTTGAAATCCTCTTAAATGACCTGAGAATTCAATTTAGAACTTGCGTTTCTTTTTTTTTTTTCTTTGGTTTGTTTTCCGTCGATCTTGTTTTCCGTGCTGAGCACCAATGCTACCGACGCCAGGAAGGCAGCTCCCACACCTGGACCCTACCTATCGACCCATCAACTCATGAACCGGGGACCAACGGCTTTACTTCCCATCCGAAGGAAGGCGTGATCAGAGATGTTATGCCTCAGAACATCCCGGCGGCGCCGACTGGGATTGAACCCAATTGCTTCCCAAGTAACATTTTTATCAAGGTTTTAAAGTGTTTAACAAGTCTAATTCATGGTCTACAGAACCTCCATAAAACCAAAATTGTTACTTGGTTAGGATATCGTCTTAGAATAATTTTGAAATTCTGTTCAGAATTTCGCCTTCCAAAATAATCAATGTAGGAATCATCCTCAGTATTTCTTTGAAATCAACACTGTGATTCCCTTTAAATTTTACTCAAAATTCCAGAATTTGTTTTCAATATTCTATAGATTGATCTGTATTTTATTTTAACCCATCAAATTATTCCAAGTTTCGGAACAGGGCTCATAACTATCGATTTTTTTTTTCAAATTTGTGATCCTTGATTTATTTTAAATCTCTTTCTTTTAATTTATTTCTTCTCTAAATCTAGAATCATGAACATTGTTATAATTCACAAATTTTGAAGAAAGTTCTAGTGAAGGCTTTACACAATTTTTTGAAAATCTCATTTGTATCGAATTTAATTTTTCCAAAACATTTTTCAAGTTCAATTTCTCATTCTTTACAAGTTTGTCTTAAGACTTATTCAGCCAGATAGCATTAAATCTGAGAATTTTTTAAGGTTTGTACCGGAAAACCCGGGAAAAATCTGGAATTTCAAAATGAAAATTCACTGGTCACCCTGCACAACCCAAGTTACCAAAAGTTCTGATAAAAGGCTATTTGTGGCTTAAACAGCTTGGTTTGTGGTGGTTTATAGAATTCTAAGCAGCCTGATTTTTAAGTCGTTATAAGAACTTCAAAGTTTTGGTATCATAATTGAAGAGCATTCTAAGCAACTTCTGGCGGAACTTGAACGGAACTTTTAAAAAATAAATTAAAAAAAGTTTTTATCCTCTACACCAAAATTCTATGTTTAGAGCTAGCACTTTTATGAAAGTTATTTCTAAAGGCAGATATTAATGTGTATTGATTTATCAGCATTAGTAGTATAATTTGAGCTGTTTGAAGAATGAAACCCAGTCCTTCTCTGCGTGAGAGCCCCAGTACGAACCGCTGCGTCATCGGAGATATAATAAAGTGAGCTGTTGTCCCGCCTACTGTTGGAGTTTTCAGTGCCAGCTGACTGACTTGAATACGAAACACAACACCTTGATGAATTTTAAATTGGTATTTGCCCGCATGGTATTCCAACACATTTGTGGTGCAGTTGTTAGCGCTCGTAGATCGCATGCCCGAATACACGGGTTCGAATCCAGGAAATTGCTTTTTAATATTTTTTTTTTATGTTTAGATACAATGTTGATGCACTGCATAAATATAAGAATTATGATTTATTTGGGCCACTGAGCATTTAATATTTACGACTTGTGCGGATTGCTTCTTGTGGCTTGAAAGTTCTGTCGGAACTTTATTTGAACTTTATGAAACTTGAAAGTTCTGTCGGAACTTTATGGAACTTGAAAGTTCTGTCAGGACTTTATTCGAACTTTATGTAACTTGAAAGTTCTGTTGGAACTTTATTTGAACTTTATGGAACTTGAAGGTTCGGTCGGAACTTTATTGGAACTTTACGGAACTTGGAAGTGATTTTAATCGTTGAATGTGGAACTTTTGGTTACTTGGGAAGGCTCCATTACTTTCACGAGTTGGTTGAAAATGCTATCTAGTTATCCTTTTCTTTGTTTGACGTCCACGTTCGGACACAAACAAAATTCTATATCTTAGGTCATTGCTTACTTTCGTCTGGACCTGGGCTCAGGTCAACATTCCAAATTAGGTTTCAATTTTGTTTCAATAACGTTCTAACCGGACAAAGACGAGAATGAATGCATTCTGTTCATGCAGAGACGTAGTGAGGGTTTGCTAGGTCCTTTTATTTTTCATTGATTTGTTTTCCGTCCATCTTGTTTTCCGTCCTGAGCACCAATGCTACCGGCGCCAGGAAACCAGCTCCCACACCTGGACCCTACCTATTGACCCATCAACTCATGAACCCGAGACCAACGGCTTTACTTCCCTGATCAGAGATTTTATGCCTCAGAACATCGTGGCGGCGCCGACTGGGATTGGACCCAGGCCTGCTGGAGTGAGAGGTTATCATACTTATCACTACACCACCGGCGCAACAGGATTTAGAATTAGCATCCTGCTTGCATGGAAGAAGTTTTGATTGCTTGAGGTAGCAGATTATGATTATTTATTGAACTCAGGGTCACATGGACCAACATTTATAATTTTGTGAAAGCACAACTCTCGATATCAAATTTTCAATTATGCTGATGGAAAGAAAGTGGGGGTCATGTTTGGCATACACAGTTTTGGTCACGAACTGCACAGTTGCTAATAACTTTGCACACAGTTGACAAAACATAGTTCTGTTTGAAGCAGTAAATAGAATAAAGTTTAAACTTGTAATAGGTACGTAAGAAAAAGTAGATTTTAATTCTAGTAATAAATTGCGTTGTAAAAATCAAGTGAGAAATGTTTGCTGCACATCTCGGACCTAAAGCGTAAAAATTCATTGTTGTTTATTCAAATGTTCAGATTTACCTACTCTTTGCATATCTATAGTAAGCTATAATCCTGATCTATGCCAAGCATGGTGCGGGTAATTCCAAGTAATCAGCCTGCTTAATAAGAATCTGACTAATTTGCCGAAGCCCTGTATTAGTCGTATGTTAGTTTAATGTAGCCAAATCAATCTAAATTCCTGGATTTATTGGTAACCTCCCAGGTAACAATTTGGGTTTTATGAGGTTTCTATTAACCAGGATTTAGAATTGTAGAGTGCTTTAAAACCGCAATAAAACTTGCAATGTTACTTGGTCTGGAATGTGTAATATTTGCTTGTAAACGATTTCCCAACGGATATTTACCGCTGCAATCAAGCGTTTGGTTAAACGTGTTATCCATACCAAATGTTTAACGGAGATGAGATGGGCATTACAGTGTACACGGGGAATATATATTTATAACGGGGGATTAAAAACAAGTGTTTCATATGCAGAAATATACCTAACGGAAAGTAAAAAAAAACAGTCAGAAAAATAAGTATTTACATGCCGAGGAGAGGAAAAAGAGTAAATTGAGGAAATAACGGGATCATGAACTTGTTGAAAACATTCTGGTGATCAAGCCAGCGATGTAAATGCATGTTGTTGGGATTAAACCGATCGTTTTATGATAAATTTATTTCTTTGTTCTTGTAGATTGAAAGATAGCAAACTTATTGATATAAAAATGATTAATATTTGTAAATGATGTTATGAGTGAAGCACAAAATGCTCAAGAATTCTGAGTGGACATTGAACAAGATTTAGATTAACCTGTTAAACATATATATGTCACTTGCATTGATATATGCTTTTTACGACATACCAAAACAAGATTTCCGCTCATTTTTGCAATGAAACTCTTTGATTTTATACGAATTTATGATTCCATGAGATTTTAGAGATCTAGATCCTCAACATATTAATGAAAATCTCATCTCATATTTTTTCTACAAAGTAGACGTATTGTAGAGCAATTCCGCTCAAAAAATTATATGATTATCGACGTACGCCTTTTTTGTTGAAGGCAGGGGTGATGTTTGCGTTGGGTTTATTGTTAAATAACCGGAAAAAACCGGGATTTGAAAAATTGGATTTGAATGGACACCCTGTAAATTATTAATATTTATAAAAAAAGATTTCCTACACCAAACAAATTATCTTTTCATGTAGACTCTTTTGAAGAAATCAAACCTCTAGACGGCATATTTCTCGAGATATCGAGATTGCATTAAAATTTTTCGTTTTCGACTGTGTTGTGGCTAGAATATCATTGATATCAGTGGATATTGTCATGTGCATCCCTACAAATAACCACGACAATAACCATATCGTAAACAAACAAAGTCATTAACTTCAATCCGAACAAAGTTCATAGATTCAAATTACATAGAATGCAATTGCAACCATATGCGGCGATTGCGCCACAGCGTTAGAGTTATTTCATTTCCACTTTCCTCTCCCCGCGTGAGGCCTATACCGAAGTGCCAACGCAAGGTGTCATGTTGCGCAGTCGGGTAGGACCACCAAGTCACCAAAAATGCAGACCTGGCAAAGATGCATATTTTGGGTATCGGCACTCCAGTCGTCTCGTTCTTACATGTAGACTAACTAGGATAAGCAAGAACATGTAAATGCTATATAAACCAAATATTTCATAATATACGGGACAATTATCGATCAGCAGTCAAACTCTCTTCACTGCGGTCCTCACTGGTAGATACTCTGTTTAGAGTCTACCACAGTTTAGATACCGCATATCAAAGAAAGCCCTTCTCCAAAGGAAGTCTGTTCGATCGATCCATGTAGGCTCAACCTGCTACAATATCATGAAGGTTTTGTACGAAAATATTCATCCTTAAAAGAACTTGCTTGTACGGACTGACATTACATTTGCTGTAGGAAATCATACAGAGGATGTACAAAATTCGCTCTTACATTTGATGTTCATGCCGTTTGTGTTGCGTGAAATACAAAAATGGCACATGCTTAAAAAGCTCTAAATTGACAACGTGTCCCAGTAAAGTCCCAGCGTCCAAAAAAAAAAAAGTTACACCGAACCTTTTGCAAAGCTTGCCTAGAAATGATCCCAGCGTCATCTTTTCAGCCCGAGCCACTACCCACGGCTCTGCCCGCGGCATTTGTGTGTGGCATCCACGTCGATATTGACGAGGCACCATAATGTACCCGATACGATGCGCAAAACTCCCAGCAGTTGACAAGTTGAAGGAGTTTGTCTTTCGTTACCTACCGTTCCGACGACGACGACGACGACGACGACGACGACGACGAATGCCGCCGCTGGCGGTCAGGACAAATGACAACTGCCACCGCCCGGGTGGCACTGAGTGCGGTCGATCCCGTTCGGAATAGTGATCTAGAAGCTCTGCTTTGACTCTAACATCATCCATCCATCGGCAGACGAGCTACTACGCATTGTGAATATATTGAAACGAATATAATAACCAATAAATTATTGTCATAGCGGCACTCGGCCGAGACGCGCAAGGAGTGTGCGCGGATCGGTGTATTCAAACGCAAACAAGGAATTGAAGATCGCGGAGGGAGGTGGCGGTGAATTGTTACCCTTTTGCATTTGTTCACGTTGTTGAGGTTCTACGCCGATCGGACCGAGTCGGGATTGCGAAATGGATCGATCGATAAAATAAATAACAAAAGGCTTGAAGTCGGATCGCGATCGCGCGCGATTGGCAGATCTTTGCTTGATGCGTGGGGGGAGGAGAAGCGAGGTCAATTGAAGAGAATAAGTTCATTGTACAAGTTAGAGGTTTGTTTTCTGCCGAAGGTTCGCTTGGCTAGTAGCAGCGATCAGCAGTAGCTGCGAAGTTATTATGTCGAAAATCAGTTCGCATTGAATGCGAAATGAGAAGAAGTATTTGCAATGCGATAAACAATACCGGTAATTGAAAGGCTGATTGAAATCGAAATCGCTTGGCCTTGGATTGATGTTCTGTTTGAAGCTCAAACCATGAGCCTTGAAATACCTGTGGTCTAGTGGTTTCACAACGAACCCCAACTCACAGCCCACACGTGTCAGACCTATATGACTAATTCGCTCGCGTGAGTCCGTCCGTCTTGGATGCATCGGAACAAAGCTCAATTAAGAAGAAAGCTCCTCACCCTGCTGGCGGCGGCTCGGGCATAAAGGCGTCCAGAAATGACACAATCATCACGCGCACCGCCCTAAGAAACAGCAATTAATATCGTATTTATATCGAATTACAACGCCACAATGACTTTCCACAATAGCACACGGCTTCGCAATCCGAGGCGATGGTTTTGTACGATTCCCGGCTTTCTTTGTAGCAGCAACATCGGTGAGGCAAACACGCGGGAGGTCACAAATGCCCTCACCCTCCCAACATACGGAAAAAAGGTGCGAAACTAGATCTTCACACATTCCTCCTCCGAAAATGGTGGGAACTGGACTGTGTCTACGTCCCGAAAGAAAGGCCCCCCGGTCCAATTCCCAGTTGCAATTAGTCTATGAGTTTTGTTTGATTTCACTTCGGTGGTCAACCTTCGGTGAGTTTTCCCAGGCCTTACTTAATCCAATTTTCGATTTCATTACGCGCCATGGTTCGATTTCAGCGTTCCCTAACGAGAGCCACCTGAGAGTGCCCTCCATTCCCTTCGTCTCACCACGACCAGTGAGCATCCCAAGCTTCCAAGTGCAGACAAAAAAGAGTCTACACGTTCACACATTCGTCCGATGATGATGAATTAATTTCGGACGATTATTACAGATCAGATTAATTCGGATGATTGTGTGCCGGAGCCATTTCACGCTCTCGATCACTCGCTCGGTCGGTCGTGTGAATGCGACGAGAAAGATCACGCGGACCTGAGTATCGTTCCGTTCCGTTCCGTTCGCTTTCGGCGGCATTTGGCGCGAGCTGAAAGGACCGATAAATTGATCCAAATCTGTATCATTTATCACCACGTATGTTGGAGCCGTGTGTCGATTGGGAAGCCCCGTGTGCTCCGCGCTATTTGAACTTATTAATCATATTGCCCCGATAAGCTCGAACCGATCGTGAATGAGACATGCTAATGAACCATTTCCGAAAGGTGATCTCAGACACCGCGCTCACTTCGACGAATCAAATCGATTGCCCTGCGGCAGCAGTAAAATTAAAGTTCGTGGTGATTGCCCGAGATAGCTGCTAAACCACCAGTCGCGTAATCGCCTATCGTCAGCTCTGTTTCCCAGGAAAGAGAGATGAGTTAACTGGCCGGAAATGCACAGAACAACTTGAGTAGAGTGCGCGGTCAGTAGTGATTTAATTAATTAGAACATCGCCCGAGCCCAAGGGGACTGATCGACAAATGTAAATGACTCAATCACAGCGGCAGCAGGAGCAGCAGGCGTGAGAACCGTTCGTGCCCGCACAGTTAGTGACCAATCGTTGCGACACCTGTTTGCACAGCGCCGCGGCGCGCTGACTCACACTCAGATTCAGACGACGACGACGACGACGAATGTGTGATCCAGTAAACTAATTGACTCTCGTTAGTGGAGCTGCTGTTCACTACCGACACGCGGCAATGTGGCAACGGTCGCCGGGTACTTGTGTTAACAGGCTTGTAGCACATTTTTCACACGTCCAACAACATCGCCCGAGTTGTACAATGTACTGGGGAAAGCGTGCGGGGGGAATTGGGTCGAACGATGCCACCATGCTGTGAGGGGGGGGGGGGGGGAAAGGGGAGGGGGAAAATGGAGTTCATCAATTTCACTTCGTTATTTAGCCCTATTGTTGGAGTGTGGAGTGCATTTAAAGGGATGATGGATGTTCCGAATTCCTTCAGCGGATGACCGGAACGTCAAGAGTCAGTCGATTATGTTTACCGATGATTGAAGCGTTTGAATGGCGCTGATTACATTTATAGAGTTGATGCAACCTCGTATTTCGCAATTTTTAAAGTTTGCCTTACTTTCATAAAGATCGCTAAGCAATTGTAAATTTCTCAAGAGTTCAATTTTGAACTTTCTTGAAATTCTTAGGACTTTCCTGAAATCTTCAATATTTTGACGTAGGACTACGTCTTTAATTTCTATACTTTGTGAAAACCGAAAATGGAACATGAAACAAAATTATGAAAGATTTTGAACATTAATAACTCAGCTGCCCCTGGAGCAATTTCAATAATGTTATCACCAATCGATCAGAAATATGTCTACGCAATGCTTTCAACTGATGATTTTAAACAAGAAACTATTAAAAAGTGGTAATGTCAAGCATTATTCAAAGTAAAAATAAAAAGTGATAATGTTTTTACTGTTTTCATGAAATAATCGTTGTTCCCAAACGCAGTCATCATAATCCAGTTCCACTTGGTTGCACATCATTCTGCTTTAACCTGAAAAGATATAAAACAACGCTGCTGTCTAGCCTCAACTCATTTTCGCTTCGGACGCCGTGGTGAGCAGACAGCAGAAGCAGCAAAAGCAGATTTCTGGCTTGCCGTTGCAGTGTCAAACGTATCTCCAGTCTGATCTACGGGGTGTGCTGAAGGTGTTCTTGGAAAATGAGATCCGTGATGCTTCCACCTACACTGAACAAGCCAAGCGTAAGCGGTCATGGATGTGTCGTCTACGCTTTGAAGCGACAGCGAGTTCGGAGGTTAAATCATCGCCAACTTTAGCAACAAAACGGCCCTTCTCAGGGCCACTAAGCTTATTACAGTAAAGAGAAGGAATAGAATGTATCTACCTATTCAGCACCACACGCCCCCAACAACCGCAAAAAATGCACTTGTAACCAAATTTGAAAGCAGGGGTGCAAATGATTTTGATCGATTCTCTTCATCGATATTTTCTACACACAGTTCGATGGAAGAAGCAACAATCTAGCTTCTAATTCGACGAAGACGACTGGAAACATTTTTGAAGCCGAGTAATTTACGAAAGAGAGAGTTGATGAGAATCGATCAATGTAGATAGGACCTATTGAAAAGCGATCAGAGATGTTATGCCTCAGAACATGCCGACTGAGATTGAACCCAGGCCTGCTGGGGTGAGAGGTATCCACACTTACCGCTACACCACCGGCGCCGCTAACTTTCAAGGTGTTGACATTGGCAAACTGCGATCTTTTAAGACCTGGAAAGCAAATGCAAGTAATGCAAAGGGGATTGGGTTATAACCCACGATCTTCTGCTCAGTAAAACGGTCGCTCTAAGGCCACCGTGCCCCTTACATCACAATAAGCTACAACCAACGATCGTTCATTATCGGTTACAAGAAGCTATTAAAATGAAATGACATCCCCGAAAGCAGTTAACAATGTCTTCCGAATTGCATGTATTACTTTTCCAAATCGTTCTGCCGAGTTCTATTATTCACAATTTTCTATAATAAAAGTTTGGGATGGATCAACTCTGTAATGTAGCGAGGATTGAGTTCTAACCCATGATCTTCTGCTCAATAAGCAAAAACGGTTACTCTATAGCTAACGTGCCCGGTACATTACCACAATCTTCGACTTAACAAAAAGCTATTCAAGTGAAGAGACGTCCCCGAAAGGAGTTGACAATGTTTTTCAAACTGGATCATGCATATTCCCTTTCCGATATTACAAACCTAACATTCGCATCTAATCGCAACAACCGAACTACTCACGACGCGTGAAAATTAAGATCAGTGAAAACAAAATGTGTATATATGCAGTCGGTTTATGTGTTTCTTCAAATGTCTAGTATAAGAATTTAATGACTTTGCCTTTTGTCTCTCTTTATTAGTTTTTTTTTGTCTTGTCCCACCGTCTCGATGAGTCTCATCGTCGCCCACTGGTCACCCATCATAGCTGGTCGAACTCTAGACGAATCTAGAACCGAACTACCATTCATACTGGCGACAACGCTCTGATGAGACAACGAAAACCCACCCCCAAGCTCCTCCCCTAATCCTATCCTTCGAAAATGTACCCTTCTAACCTCGAGTAAGCCGCGAGTATTCGGCTCAACCTACTAGACATATAATTAGGTGAATTTTGCTACAAACAGTGAACAATGAATTATCGGCTCCGTAATGCTAACGCGATTGAGCCTTCCAAATAAACGAACTGGATAAAAAAAAACAAATCCAGCCATAATCGGTGTACAATGGGGTGGCTTCACATACTTTGAATTCAAAGTTCACCACCTCTGCACTCGCTTGGTTCAGAAATCCAGTTTTGAGATATCCGCTGCTGATCTCGATTTTTTTATTAAAAGTCATGAAACTTCACTTCATTTATCAGGACTAATTCTTCATGGTCATTAAACTGCCCCGAAAGCCTAAACTTTCCTGCGATTTTTGATGCTTCCTTGAAATTATCCAGCCTATCACCATGGAGCATCTCAACGACTTCGATTTGGCTGATGATGTTTCTCTACTAGCACAACGGCGCTCTGATATGCCAGGTTAGCCCAATGACCTAGCCGAACGCTCCTCTGCGGCGGGTCTCACCATCAACGTCAACAAGACCAAATCGTTGAATATCAACACGGGCAACCCTTCCAACTTTACGGTAGCGGGGCAAGCAGTGGAGAAGGTCGAAAGTTTCCAATATCTTGGCAGCCAAATAGCATCGGACGGCGGGCCAAGAGCGACATAGGGGCACGAATCAAGAAGGCTAGGGCTGCCTTTGCGAGTTTACGAAGCGTATGGAGATCCAACCAGATAAGTCAACGCAATTTTCACCGAATTTTCAACTCGAACGTGAAATCTGTGTTGTTATACGCCAGCGAGACGTGGTATGTATCAGCGGAGAACACTCAAAAGCTGCAGGTCTTCATCAACCGATGCCTGCGATATATAATTCGTGCCTGGTGGCCTCACAACTGGATCTTGAATGCCGAGCTCCATCGTCGATGTCATCAGAAGCCGATAGCAACAGAAATTTGAGAGCGAAAGTGGAGGTGGGTTGGCCGCACACTTCGACGGGGCAGAGACGAAATCTGCAAGCAAGCGCTGGATTGGAATCCGGCAGGACATCGCAGCAGAGGCAGACCCAGGGGTTCATAGCGGTGGAGCCTCAACAAGGAAATTAAGCAAGTCGATAGGCATCTGACCTGGGCCCAGGCCAAGGGAAAAGCGAGCAGCCGCCCAGGATGGCAGTCTTTCACGTTGGCCCTTTGCACCGCTGGTGGTGCACAGAACCCTTCTTGACCCAATAATCTTGAAATTATCCCCTAAACTTTCCTAATTGTTCCTAAAGTAGTTTAGCCTTCCTTGAATTTTCCGGAACTTTATAAACACCATTGAAGCTCCCGTCATGTTTCTGATGTTCACGAAACTTTTTGAAGTTCGCGGAACATCTTTTAAAATCTGACAACATCCCTAAGTTTCCTAATAAACAATAGAGCCGGCTAATGAGAAATGCTAAATAAGACTGCTGCATAAGGCTGATCTGCGACTAAAATTGTTGCAGGTTGGGTTCGAAGACCATCCATGAAGTTTTTGGTAGTAATCTGAAGCTTCCAGAATTGCCATGAAGCTCTCGGAACATTCTCAATGTTCCACCAAATTTTCTAATATATATGGAACTTCCCTGATGATTCTGCAATTTTCCTGAATTTCCTGGAACTTCTTAAAGGTTATCAAGATTTTCCTAAAATTGATGGAACTAGTCTAAATTTTTCAGAACTTGCCCTAACAGATTATTGAACTTTCCCTTAGAGTCTGGACTTTATTAAAATTCTCGGAATATCCCTGATGTTATTGGAACTGCCTTTGAAATCTGTGAGCTTCCCTGAAGATCTCAAAACTTAGCTTCTCTGAGATGTTTGAACTTCTTCAAAGTTTCTACAATGTTCCTCAATTTCTCTGAACATCTCTGAAGTTTTGTTGACTTTCTGGAAGTTCTCAGAAGCTTTAAAAGTTACTGCAGCTTTCTCGAAGCTAATTAAGGTTCAATTCCCTTTGCTGCATTTTCGAAAAATTCGAAAGCAGTTTTTTTCGACGCATCATTTCAGATTGCAGAAAGCTCGCGTCAATTTTAGGAACTGCCTATAATTTTTCAGAACTTTTGTAGAGTTCCTTACATTTTCTCGAAGTAAATAGTACTTCCCTGAAGTTTTCACTATTCTCCTGATGATGTTCCAGGCATTGGGGCCTTAGCTCAGTCGGTAAGAGCGCAGCTACAAAGCAAGCCCATGCTGGAGGTTACTTACCTTACCAATCAGACTAGGGCCTTGTTGTCCTCTGCTGTCCGAAGAAGTCGTCTCCACTCTACTCGATCCATGGCCACAGTTCGCCAGCCTCGTAGTCTGCGAAGGGTCCGCAGGTCACCTTCTACTTGGTCGATCCACCTTGCCCGCTGCGCGACTTTTCTTCTTGTTCCTGTTGGGTCGCTTTCTAGAACCATTTTCACTTGGTTGTCGTGCGGCATTCTTACGACGTGCTCAGCCCACCGTAGTCGCCCAATTTTTGCAATGTGGACGATGGCAGCTGGTGAAATTCGTGGTTCATTCGCCTCCTCCACGTTCCGTCATCCATCTGCACTCCACCGTAAATGGTACGCAACACCTTCCGTTCGAAAACACCAAGGGTGCGTTGGTCCTCCGCGAGCATAGTACAGGTCTCGTGGCCGTAGAGGACCACGATCAGCGTCTTGTAGACAGTCAACTTCGTGCGACGGCGAATTTTATTCGACCGGAGTTCATTGCTGGAGGTGGCTAGGTTTGATTCTCGGTCCGGTCTAAAATGTTTTGGGTTGGACAATTTCTGGACTTCTCTGGGTATAGAGTATAATTGTATTTGCCACACAATTTTACTAATGCAAAAATGGTATAGGCATCGAAAGCTTGAAATTTATTAATAACTTAGGAAGTGCATCTAGAACACTAAGTTGAGGGCATGCAATCAGTTAATTAGTGATAAGGAATAAGCTTGAAAAATGAAGAAGAAGAAGAATGTTGTTGGAACTGGCCTGAAGTTTTCAGAACTGACACGAAATTTCAGTTAGTTTCCTTAAGTTATTTAAACTTCGTTGACATTTTTTGGACGTTTTCCTCTTTATTTTTAGCCCAATCAACATTACAAGGCTTATCAAGGGTTTAACGGATTCTTAAGAGTCTAATTAACAGACTACAAACGCATGATTAATTCCAAATTCTTACTTGTGAGAACGTCTGTTAATTTTACACAATGTGTCTGATGTTTGTGGAACTGCCTAAAGTTCTTAGAAGTACTTTGGTCATTCCTTAGGATTTTTAAACATACCAGTAGTAATCTTATCTTGAAGTTACTTCTGGAACTCTTGGAGATCTCTGTTCTTCATCGCAACTGAAGTTTACCAATCTACCCTGAAGTTCTCGGAACATACCGTTAAAGATCGATAAACATTCCCAAAGTTCTGGAATTTTCTGATGTTCTTGAAATATCCCTGAAGTTTTACAAATTTCTCAGAAGTTTGTTTGGATTATGATTGTACATGTAATTTGAGCACCAACCCAAAGCTGAAAATTTTTCTAATAAAGCACTTTTTTTTTTGACTATGATGGTCGAGTTAAGCGATACTGATTTTTGTTTAAATAAGTGTTTCTTCTAGAGACACCATGAGAATATTTCTCATGATGCTTTTTAAAAATGAAATGTTACTCATATAAGCAACCGCGTAGTAATCTGCTTGGCTATCCAAAAATTACATGAAGCACTTTTGTATGCAGCTTCGATCAGAGGATCGCAAGTAGATTAAAAGATCTATGCCCCTTGTAGAGTAACCATGAGTAACCACTATGACAGGCCTGCTTCGGGCACTGCTTCAAAGCTTGTGAATCCTCGCCACAGTAATCACATTTTTGGCAAGACTCATCTTTTTGATTTTCACCACATTAGTCACAATGACTGTTGCTTGAACTTGTCTACAACTTGGGAATCTGTAGAGGTCTCCCAAAAGCAGTCTGAAAACTGATATTGTTTAAAGGCTCTCAAATTTATATTGAATGCAATTGCTTGGCATTCAGCATCTGAGTTTGCTGCTGTTGAATCTTGGAGCTTTTAAAGCTTCCCATGCATCGTTGCTGGTTTGGAGCACTCCAACTTGCTTCGGAGACCACACCTTCTATCTGCACATGTCCACATACGAAACTCAACGTTGTCAAAGTGAAAGTTCTCCATAATGGAAGTCTTTCACTTTGGCACTAAGCACCACTAAGAAGAAGACGATCTTCCGATTATCTCTCAGCTTAGTCCAACCAACTATGATCCCGACAATCCTCGCTACACCACCGTCCACCGGTTCATCGCTCAAGAGCGAACCGCATTCATTATGGATTTTTATGGTTGTTCAAGAACCCGCATTCGGTTCACAAGTGTCGATAAATTCCAAAAACCGAGCCATCCAACAACAGCAACAACCGCAACAATCCTACGTGTATTTACCGTCGAATGAATCTCAAATTGGAGCGCGTCGTCTTGTGAGGTAAATCCGAGTGTCTTATCGGCTCTGTGTGTCTCTCTCTCTCTGCCCCCTCTCTACATGTTAAAAAAAGGGTGTATCATATTCACATCATAATCGCAACCTCTCTCGCACGGGTCTCCCGCGCGACGATGGCTGCTGGGAGGCCCACAGCCAAGCCACGAAACAAAAACCATGTAATAAAATTAAATGCTCAATAAAATTTTAATTAATTTTGTATTCCCTTTTCGCCCTCTCTCGTCGCCCCCTTCCTTTTTGCGGGTCTCTCACTCACTCTCGCAGTCAGCAATCTCACACCCTCCCGGCACTGCTGACTCCGTTGTTGCGGTGGGGTCGAAGCCTGATGAAAATACGGAACCAAAGTCGAAACGAAAATTATGATTTCAGCTTCAGCATCCCGCCCCTCCCTCGCACTCGCTCCGCCGACGTAAAGCAGGTTGTAAAAGCCGATGATGGCACACGGCGCGGCGAGGGTGGATGGAAATGACGAAGCAGTCAAAGCTCTACATGCAATTTGCAGATTATGAGAACGAAACGGAGTTCGTTGTGGGGCGGCTGATGCACCACCAGCACTCACACATGTCTATCAATTTGCTGCAGCTCCTCACGAGCGCCTTGTGGTGTATGAGCACACGGTGGAAAGGGCGCAAAGGTCATCTCCTCACGCGCGCTTGTCCCAGGCACTCCAAATAGCGAAAACTATACGAGGTCGAAAAAATGACTGCTACTCCTCCGAAACCAACGACGACGACGACGACAACGGCAGCAGCAAAACGGGGGAGCAGCATTTTTCCATAAATTATTCCCATTCCAGCACGTTTATCATTATATTTTTAAACGATGTACTAAAATTGAATACATGTAGTTTGGGCTGCGGAGCAGCAGCGGCAACAGCAGCGATCGCGATTTCGAAACACTTGACTTGAGGTTTTTCAATTTTTGCACATTGCCAACCAGCAGTAGAACTGTATCAGTCCAGGCCGGGCACGAATCGAATCGAAAAGCAAATTCAGATCACATAAACGACAACCACCGACCGACCGACCGACGGATCGGTGTGCGGTGGAAGTGATGGATTAACGCGGAATGTGGGTGAGGGTGCTGCACCGACCGACCGACGTACCGACCGGCCATATCGGTGATGATGATTTGTTTTTCTTTTTTTTCGATTTGTTCGATACGGAGCAGTGCAGCAACGTGATCGACTCGGCACAATCGCTGACAGCTCACGTAGATTTATGAAACATTAAAGTCATTGTCACCCGTGTGCCCGGTGCAATCCGAGAAACGTATTCAGAGCGTCACGTAGCAGGAGTAGAATGTGACTACTGACTGGCAGTGCAGCAGGCAGCGACAAGCGTTGCAACTCTGCCTACGAATGCATGGCGATCGTGTTTTGGCTGCTCGAAGTCGTCCGATTTGGGGACGCTCCAAAGTATTGCCCGAGGACGATTTAAATACTACAGTGCGCTTATCAGATTGTGAGCAGGTTTGGAATTTGCATTCTCTAGGTATGTTTGGTGGCGATCTGATTGACTTAGACTAGTAGAAGTGCAGCGTCCAAACCTTACCACGAAAATAACAGCTCCAAACCCGATCCCGATCTTTTCGTTTTCACTTTTATCTCACTAGCGTCTTCTTCTGCTCTGTTTTCATTTCAGGTGAGTCCAAACACCGACCGCTGCGATCGATGATATTTCACGACTCCACGCGGGTGCTGAGCGCGCGCGATCGGCATTTTTCACCCGCAAACTGAACTTCACGAAACACCTCCGTCTTGCTCGTCTCCGCCCCCATCGTGACCATCGTCGAAAAAAAAGGGAATGGAGCAAGGCACAATCGCAGCATCAGATCCTCCCTGATGCTCCGATGCGATCTTCATAACGTACTTCGCTCCCTTTATCCGAAACTCAACGGAGTATTCAAAAGGTAATTTAAACTATTTCAAGATCGATTTTGGAGTGCTACACAGCACCGTGCACATCGTTCATTCAATGGACGGTTTGTGATCGATATGATCGATCTCCTTTCGTACCGTCAAAGGCCTCCCCCTCAACCTGAAGATGTTGACGACGACGACGACGACGACAACGATGAACTGCAGTGATGATGATGATGATGATGATGATGGAAGAAAAACGATCAAGCCAAAAGATGCCTGAGGCCAATGTGTTTTGTTTCTGTCTTCTCAAGTATAATATTTATCGAACGCCCTCGCACATTTCAAATTATTTTATAGTTCATATCCATCGCGCGCACCGAGCAAGCGAGTGCAAGGCGAAGAGATGATGGCAGGTTTTCCAACCTCCTCCAATCATTCCTGTTTAGATGACGACGACGACGACGACGATACTCGGTGCTACGCCACGACAGCCTGAGAGGGTGGAGGAGTTGTTTTTTTTTTCGTTGAATGATCTAGTTCCCACGACTCAATCGAATGCCGGGGAGATGTAGCAACTTTGCAGCCAAACCGGCAGACGACGACGACGACGATCGAAGTCGTTTATTTTGCGATCAGAGGTCTCCAATAGAGAGCGGGTGGTGCGAGCGTGCGCGATCGTTTTGCTATCCTTCGGGTGGCGAAATGACATTTCCTTAGAAAAATCGCTGCCGAGGTTCGGAAGGTGTTTCGGCATGGAGGCAACTTTCGAGTGCTGTTTACATTTTCACCCCCCGGGAAATGACTTGGTGTTTTCTCGGTATCACTGGCAAGACAGAGACAGAACGAGTGAGCCTCAGCTCCGGGGCGTGCAGCCACATCAGCATTCGATTTTAATGTTTAAACTTCATGTATATCTCGATGTACCTGCCTGGTACGGTGGTTGCTACTTACTCTGGAGCAGAGCACGGCACTAAACATATGTGAGAGGGAGTTGTCCCGGCCGTCGTCGTCGTCGTCGTCGTGATCCTCGTGGCTCGCTCCAGTCTCATGGGAAGAGGAAGCGCACAGGCCGATCTATTAAACCAAGCAGCCGCCAACTGGTGATGTAAAGAAGCTGGAAACGTTTTGTATAGAGCGGCTCGTCTCGTCGCGTCGCGTCGTCGTCTTCGTCGATGAATTGGATCGTAAAAATACGTAAGTGTAAGGGAGGCAGAGGAAAACGAGGGGGAAAGAGAGCGAGGGAGAGAGTACGTGGTATGGTTTAACAAAGTTGAGCTCATGGGGGTGCACAAGGAAATGTGAAACTTATAATGAATTGGATTTTAATGCTTTAATCGCGATTGCTCGAGTAATCAAACTAGATTAACAAGGCTTTAGAGGTCGGACAAAGTAATCGTTAGCGAAGGTGATGTAGAGAGCGATTTGCCAACAGAGCTGCTGGGAAAACCTAACGGAGTTGAAGCTTTGTGGGTATGAAATGGTTTCTTTCTATAAAAGTTTGTGCAGGGTGGTAACTATCTGGAAAAACCTGGAAAATGTGGAACTATTAGGGAATTTAAAAATGTCTGGAAAACCCAGAGCTATCAGACACTTTCATTATTTTTATTGAGCTGTGAATTCTTTACTAATATTTTCAAGTTCAGATTGAATTCAGTACCCGTCCAAGATATTTCACTTGAAATGACCAAGAAATTGAAACTGCGTTCATAGTGACTATGTGACTACTACTAGGTTTCAAAAACGAAGCTCTAGGCTTATGTGGAAATATTATAAGTTGAGTTTTGGAAGCGTTGGGAGAAATCTTCCATTTTTGTAAATATGAAGAGCAAATATGTAAACTTTTCTGCAGTCTGCTGCAAATTACACAAAGACTTCTTCCTTTAGCGGAAATGCCTGTGTCATCAGCGAACAAAGATTTGTGGCAATCCTCAAGAAGGTTCGAAGTAAAAATGTTATACAATATAGGCTCAACAATGCTACCCTGAGGAACTCCAGTTCAGATCAGATTAGGAATTTTGATAATTTACCTGCAGGGTTCTGTCAGTTAAACATTTTTAACTAATTTCGTAATATAGAGTAGAAAATTAAACTTTTTCAATTTAGCAGTCAAACCTTCATGCCAAACACTGTCGAATGCTTTGAGTTGAATGTTCATGGTGAAATCCAAACTGCTCATCTGCAAAAATTGAGTTCGTATTGATGTAAAGCATCATTCTATTTAAAATTATCTTTTAAAAAAAAATTACTTATTGAAGAAAGCAAACCTATTGGACGGTAGCTAGAAACTTCAGTTGGATTTTTATCCGGCTTCAAAATTGGAACAACTTTTGCATTTTTCCATTTATTAGGAAAGCATGCAAAATGAAAGCATCTTTTAAATAATATTACCAATAAAGACAAGGTACTCTCTGGGAACTTTTTGATGAGGATATAGAAATTCCATCATCACCTGGAGCTTTCATATTTTAAAATTGTTTAGTTTTAGATCTTAATTCGTCCAAATTAGAGCCCCAGGAATCATCAAAAATATTCAGATAATCCCGAGCAACCTGATTCTCAATAGGACTTGTAAGACCCAAACTGAAATTATGGGAAGTCTCAAATAGCTAAGCAAGTTTCTGAGCTTTTTCTGAATTTGTGATCAAAATTTTACCACCTTCTTTAAGCGGTTTTGGTAAGGTTTTGTTTCAAAATTTTTGTGAGTTTTCAAAAGGGTTTGGCCCGAGTTCCTAATATAGATAATTTAGAATCAATATTTTCAAAACTTTTGTTCCTCAGGGCAGAGAATCGCTTTTTAATTTGTTTTTGCAAATCCCGCCAGATAACTTTCATGGCAGGACCGCGTGTTCTTTGATATTGTCGCCTACGGACATTTTTCAGACGGATCAAGAGCTGAAGATCGTCATGTATTATAATTGAATCGAATTTAACCTCGTATTTTGGTACTGAGGCAGCTCTTGCTTCAACAATAGAAGTAGTCATAAATTCAAGAGCATAATTAATTTCATCTCTGGTTTGCAAAGGAATATTTGGATCGAAACAATATTCCATAAATGTTCGATAATGATCCCAATCAACTCTATAGTAATCGAAAGTAAAGCTGTGAGGATTATAAATTATTTCTTGGAATATTTCAAAAGTTACGGGAAGGTGATGAGAACCAAAGTCAGCATGCGTAACCAAAGTTGACATGAATCAGTTAAGACCAAATCGACAGTTGAGGGATTTCTTCCTGAAGAAAAGCATGTTGGGTTGTTTGGATATTGAAAAGTGTAATAACCTGCAGAATATTACCATAAGAATTGCTCTTAGCATTATTCCAAGAGCGGTTTTTTGCATTAGAATCAAAAATAATTTAGACTTATGACCGGTAAATTTCTGAAGGACACCCTTGAGAAAATTCTTTTGCTAGTCTACGCAGTGGAATATTTGAAACTTGCTTATACAAATGTTTATTTCTTCATCGTCTTCAATAGTATCGTACAGACTGGTTTACCTCCGGCTTCATTTTTATTCCTATGTTTGAATAAGTTTTTTGGTCACATTAAAATCGAAAACATCACAGACGTTGCTAAAGGCTCTGAGGCATGAACTGAGTGGACTGTTATAGCTATAACACCTTCTATGTCCTAGAACAACAATAAGTGCAGAGGGCCGCAACTGACGCTAAGGAACGTTCAGAAATATTTGCAGGAGATGGTCCGAGTAGTCTACGTTATTCTTGAGGATGTCAAATACAACCAGCCGTCTTGTCGAGAGTAGTTCCAAATTATTTAGTCGGCATCGTTCCGGATAATCAGGGAGATGAACAGGATCATTCCACGGTAGATGCCGAAGAGAAAAGCGAATGAAAGATTTCTGCACACGCCCAATACGAATCACCTGAGAAGTATGGTATGGAGCCCAAATGGGAGCAGCGTATTCTAGGATACTACGTACCAAAGCTCAGATTACGACGGATGAACCCAAGAGTTTATAATTTCGTTGATTTTGAACCACCGTGAGTCATCTTTATGACTTAGAAGTTTTGCTGGTTTGAGCTTCTTTAGAATGGATTCTCGTCAGAATTTCATTTGAAATCTCATCAGTTTGAATAAGTTTGGCATTTATCTCAGCATTGATTTGGAGTTTTCGACAGAATTCACATGGATTCTACGACAAAATTCTGATGAAATTATCTACATAATTTGTTTGGACTTCAGCCCAGAATTCTTTTAAAATTTGATTCACATTCTCTAAGAAATTCCTTTGAAATACTTTACAGAATCCAATTGCAGTTCTCCTCAATATTCCTTTTTGAAATTCTCCTTTGAATTGGAATTTCTCTTCAACATTCCCTCAGTAATATTCTCATATGATTTGCTCATAACTTCATTCCAATGTTGCACACAATGGGCTTAGGCTTCTTCACAGAATGACCTTGATAATTATTTTGTAACTCCCCCTGCATTACCTCGCAACATTCTTTTGGAATTATTCATAACCTTAGCATTCGGTTGGAATTTTCATCAGTTTTTTGTTCGAATTCTTTTCTGATTTTTCTTAGAAATCTTCTCAGTATTTTCCTTAAATTTCCTTGAAGTTTTTCTCAGATTTTACTTGCGATTCACCATGGAATTCTTTTGCAATTTACCGCAGCATTCATTCCCCATAATTTCCGTGGGATTTTTGACTGAATTCTCATGAAACTGTCGTCAGAATTTATTAGCACTTCTATTCAGAATGCGAAACTCACAGTTCGCGGTTTGGCTTTCAACGTTTAGCAGTTCAGCTGGTGCCGTGTTCTGTGTGTGCATTTTGTCTTCCCTTTGTTTGTGCGTGCTGGCGTTCCGCCTCCCGGACGAATGCTGTCGTCGTGTTTGTGCGTTAAGGTTGTGTTTCAGAAATGCAATCGAAGTGTGCCGTGGCCGCTATTAGACGCGTGGGTTTTCGGTCGCTGGAGTTTTCGGTTCTGATTTCGGCGTTGGTCGCGAGTTGATTCGGTCGGTGAGGAGTTGGCGTCTTACATACGGTGTACTGGCGAACTGAAGCCGTTGTGTCGCGAGTGATTGGTGATGGAAAGTGGATGCAATCCTTTTTTTCTCTGCTGAGATCCCTGCAGTTAGAGAAGCTAGAGTGTATTTCGTGGTTGATGGGGTTTGCGCTGTTGTGTGCGAACCGAAAGGCGAGAGTGCTGTTTTTAACACCGGTTGAAGAAGTAGTGGCAGCATATCTATTGGAGCTCTTCGAAATCATCGTGATGTCATGGATTCCTTTGCAACGTATCGGGTGAGATCTTTCCTTTATTTTTCTCGTAATCCCATGTTATTGTTAGTCATGTCAGTTATACATCACACTTCAAGACCAACAATTGAAATGGCCTTAACTCCATTTTGTAAACAAACCTTGTAAGGCCATTTTCTCGCGAACCGAAACCTTCATTCGCAAACCTAAACCACAATCGGGTAGAGGTGAATTTTCCCTACCTGTCCATTATGTTGGTTTGCCTTTGCGGACTTCGGTTCGCGAGAATATGGTCTAACAAGGTTTGTTTACAAAATGGAGTTAAGGCCATTTCAATTGTTGGTCTTGACTTTACACTTTACATTTTCAGTGTTACATTCACTTGGTATTATTCGTTATAGTTTACCACCAGTTATTAGTTTTTGTTTTATTTTTCAATGCTCCATGAATTCGAGGGACATATTCTCAATTACTATATTAATCACTACCTAACGTAACATTTGAAGGGCCTATCATCTTGTGTAAACAAAACTTGTATGGCCCTTTTCGCGCTAACCGAAGTAGGAGGAATTGCAAAACTTAACTAATTCTCGTTTTTATCACAAGGCTAACTCTTACGACTGAAGTGTAATGAAGAATATCCGCCAAACACTTCCATAAACATTTTTTGAAACAAAACAGTGTCAATCTAGAGAAAATTCATGAAGTCTCCTGGGTAGCAAAGTTGAATTAATCAACTCTTAATTCATCAGACCAACACTAGGATTGGACGATCTTGGTTCGATATTTGAGAGATCGATCTATTTGATTTCGATTTTCGATTTTAAGGATCGATTCTTTATTTATTAAATAATCGTAAGAATCGATCTTTCCGTTCTTTTCGATCTTCAAAGAAGCTAACGAATGTAATTTTTGTGCATCGAAAAACTGATTTCCCTTCACCGCAATCCTAAATTCAATGAATATACCCTCAAATTTAGTATCAGCATAGTCGCTCCTATTGTTGTATAAAATAGGGCTGAGAATATAAATTTGATATGTTGCCTCTTTCATCATGAGGCATTTTGACAGTTAGGTTGACAACAGGGCTACTGTCATTCATTTCGCAAAAAAATATGTTTTATAGGATAATGGAATCATGAGATTTTATGATTATGATGATATTTTGTATTTGTTAGTAGCAAGAAGAATTTGTAAAGTTTGTGTTTCACTCACAAAACCTGATAATTTGACTCATTCTTGATTATTCGCGAACAGCGATCCGAGCATCGCTGATTGTTACTCTTTGAGAGCAAAATTGGCAGGTTTTATGTGAGCAAAACATTCCTTATAGTCTCTTAATGCAATTTACCAATACAAAACGTAATTTAAAGACTTCTTAATCAATTCTTCTGATAAATAAACTAATCTCTCAAAAAACACGAGTAAATAAGAATTGAAACATTTTTCTTTTGATATTTAATCAATTTTCAAGATATACTTTAATCCGAACACATTTAACAGTTCATTATCACTGCTTAATTTGCTCAAAAATGCAGATAAACGTGTTTTAGGATCGATTTGGATCACACATATTAGTTATCTTGCAAAGAAGACGTAATATTTAATTATAATTTAAATGTTCAGGTAATTGGTGCATTACGGCATTTCAGCATTATGAAGAAAATATCGATCCTGCAAAGATCGATTCCTTTGTACCGATTAAATCGGTGTGAAAGTTTCAATTAAGTGGTGCAAACCGCCATGTATTGTGGAAAATTAGTGCTTTGTTTCAAGAGGTGATAGAAGGTCTGCTTGGCATACATCAGGCATTTGACCATTCACAAACTTGCCACTCGCCACCCAAAAAAGCTCGCTTTTAGGTGCACTATTTAACGAATTTTATCAATTTTGGTAGTGATATCGACATGCTTAGAAATCAATGCATTAAGAATTAGGCAGACCACATGTGGTCTGGAGTAAAGAAGTACAGCTATATGTGACCAAAAAATCTATAAAAATCTAAACGCATTTTTTTTTTATTATTTACACCTGTGTCGTGCACAGGTTCACAGCAAAAAAATAATTTTGATATCACGTCAAAGTGGATGCACTACAATCATGTCGAAAATATGGTGTAATATTACTTGCTAAAAAGGATAAAATTATCATTAATACAATGCATGAACTGACATTACGCTGCTTTTACTGCATTTGTTTATTTATGTGGTCATAAAAATTACATGAAATTTTCGACATAATTGTAGTGCATCCACTTTGATGTGATATCAAAATTATTTTTTTGCTGTGTTGGACATGTGGACGCGACGCCACTGATCTTATAATTGTCATTGCTGAATATCAACTTTTTTATCTTTATAAAGTTATATTCATTCATTCATATTTAATGTTCTGATATATTTCATTTCTCCATTACATATATTGTGATTATATAAATAAAAACTGGGTTGTGAGGGAGCATCAGGTTATCATTTGACCTGGAACTGGACGATGGAGTGGTATCCCGAGCAAAGTCGATTAACAAAATGAAAGCAAATCGATATTAAAGTTTGCAGTTCCGATCATAATGAAAACTAATTTTGATTTCAATTGTCGCGACATAAGTCTGATATCATATTGTGATTTCATTATGCAGTCAAAACTTTTTAAATGAAAGCTACTTAACTTGAAGTTCTGCTGTTAACGTCTTGTTTAAAATTTAATTTAAGTTTATCTGTTGTTGAACTAATGACTATTGTTTATTTGTTTTGTTTAACACATTTTAGATCATTCCTGATTTGCCCGGGGTGAGATTTGACTTATTCAACTTTTCAGTCTTTCAGCGTGAGAAGCATGGATGCTAACCATTTATGCCAGGTCCGTATTCAGTTAAATATTATGAATGTAAAATGAGTAATCAAATTGATTTCATTAAAAAAAGGATTAGTTTTCCGTTTGTTTCAACAGTGTAAAATTTTGCTCTCATTTTTGCTGTGTTAACCGTTAAGTCAACCAAAATGAGATCAACTAGAGTATTCAAAATAAGTTACATCATAACAGCAAATTTTGATTACAATTTGATCTTCAGCTTTGCTCGGAATGACAACCGGAGTCCAGGATCCTACCGATTCGATTGTGGTTTTCAACTATTTCAGCGAGATTGACGCGCCCTTCTTTACAAACCATCCTGTAGGAAGCTTAATAAGTATTGTGAATTGTGTTATTCGATTTGTTGGATCGTATCGTTGGAAGGAGGTTCTTAAATTCCCGTGGATTTCGTGTAAGTGTCTCTGCTTACGGGTCCGCACCTCCGTTTTGGCCCTTCATACATCGATATTGTGAATTCAGATCGGTAGCTCAAATTGATCTAGCTATTAACTGGAGCTGCATACAAGACAAGATCTTTGAAGTGATGGTGGCTACCATACATGCATACATACATACTTCTATTCAGAATGCGAAACTTTCCTCAGAAGTGCCTTCATTTTCTCCACAAAATTCCATTGAAGCTTTCCTCAGAATGTTTTTGAAATTTGCCAGAGAATTCTAGTGGAACTATCCTATGAATAATATTTGTTTGATAAGCTTTTAGCTCTTCTGAAAATTAACAGCAATTTTTACTCTTAATTGCTTTGCGGTTGTCTTCAGCATTTCTGCTGAATTTTCTTCAGAATTCATTTGAAATTCTTCTTGAATTCGCTTGAAATCCTCCGCTGAGTTATTATCAGAATTCCATATCAGCTTCCCTTAGAATATTTCCATGAGGGTGGGTCAACTTTACAACCTCATGTTCTCCACTGCTGTTTCAATGCGGATTGAGGTCCCCAACAACAAAGGTTCTAATGCTTTTGTCTATAGGGGAAATTTTTATCCTACCCGATGATGTTGTAGGTATTATCAAATAAATAAGTTAAATAAAAGTTGGTCTACGTGGATTATGAATGGCCCCATGGCCCATTTGATTTAAATAAGAAGGGCCAAAAGGTGGAACCAAATAACAGCGATACGAATTCTTTAAAAAAAATATTATTCTGATCTTGGAATTTTAAAAATATCCCATATAATTCAGATGACATTTTTTTCTTTTCAAAATTCTAAAATCTCTTGCTCTTCCTCCATACAAAGCCGTGGCTTTTAACATTCTACACTAAGCGAACAAATCCTATCAATTTAAGACACAAGATATTATTAGGAATATCATACGATTCCTAAATGGAAGTATCCAACATGCCGAATATGAGCTTATTCGGGCAAAAAAATGCTTAATCAGCCATTAATCAGCTCAAAATGGTTGTTGGGTAAGCTATAAGTAAGGCGGATGCAAATTTTATTTTAATTTTATGTCACCTCACCCCGTTCAAAACTTACAAAATATTAAAGGGGCCTAAACAAATTCAGCCCTATTAAAAATTGTCTTTCCTTAAATTACCGTAAGTGTGGGTGACATTGGGCATGTGAATATATTCATCAATGATCTATTTACGACTGTCATGGAAATGGTTGAATAAAATTCGTATCTAATTTTACTTGAATTAAATCAAAAATAAGTGGGTAGTGGTACCCCTCCAACGGAGGAGTTCGGTAAAGAGAGATGATCAAACCGATTTTTACCTTGGTGAAAAGTTGTCCTTGCTCGCTTTCTACTCTCTATATACAATTTTCACACTGCCGTACTCTGACGGAACTATCAATTCTATACTTTCATCTCTTCATCTATCGTATAAAAATTACCACTTTAGTCTGTTATTTGAAATTAGCATCTTCAAGTATGTAAATCGTTAACTTCATGCAGAAGTAATACAAAACATATAATTAAAGTAAATAATAGACCAATGTAAAAAAAAACCTATACAAAAAATACATAAATCTGTAAAATAATCTTAATGTGATAGTATGAATATTTTCTTCTAGTTTTCTGAGTGAAGAACAAGTTTACTCCAAGATCCATTTGAGATCAGGCTAAATTTTTCGAATGACAGTTTTCGAACTGCCCATCATTTCGGTTGGTTTTGTTACGTTCATCTTCAGGTGAAACTCTAAGTTGTAAAAACTTCCTTACCATGCAGAGTTCTCGTTTTCTTGCACCACCTAGCACAAACCATCAACCATTCCGAAAGTTTCGCCATTCCCTCACAAACAAGAAAAGCTACCCCATCACGCTTAAAACGGTTGCATGCAAATGCAACTCAATTTAGAGGAAATTACTTTTAGTCCTTGCATGCAAATGTGCTCCAACTTGACGCAGATCAATCAGTTAGTCTCGTAGCCGTCATAGCTGGTGCAGTGTGATGATGGCGATGATCCAGATCACCGGTTTTTAAGTAAAACAGCTTGCGGTACACTCAAGGAAGATAAATCGCCATGTGCACGGCCGGAGCCGCCACTGCGCCGCCGCCGTGTCAGACCCAGTAATTGAGAGATATTTCATACTTTACTGCAATTGTCTTAAAGGTTGCGCACTCGCACCGCGGCCCATCTCGCATCAGTCCCCACCAGCAGAGGGCGCGCGTTCTTTTGACGAAGAAGGATTGATTTTCCTCCGAGCTGGCTGATGAAGCACAAGGGACACAAAGTAGCTATTTTTCGCAACCACTAGCAAACCGGGCAGAGTAGTGCTACATTTTATATGGAATACGGACTCTATTTTTCATCGAGTTGATATATATTTCCCATCAGCTTCTTCCCATGACGCGCCGGTATTTGATGCGGTTTTGACGAAGTTATTAATCAAAATAATGTGTGTGTGCAGCGGTGAATCACTTTTGCGCACTCGGTACAGAGATAGAGACGATCTTCTTGAAACAAAGACTTTTGCCCTTTGCGATGGATCAACTATGCGGCCAGAGAGATTTATTAAATTAATTTCTTTTGCAACACTTAAAGGATAATAGACGGATTCCGACGTGATGAGTAACGAAGCTTCATTTGATGACGGAATGAGACAAAGAATCATCTAGACCGATTCCATCTAAGCCATCCAGCAAATGATTTCCAGAGATTGAAGAAATCATCACAAGTTCTCCTGAATCGCAGCGATAAATCAGATTTTACGACCTCCAACTTTCCCGCCCCGATGCGGCCATCCAATTCCTGCCACGATTCGTCATGACCTTTGCCATAACTCACACTCGGCTCGGCAGCAGCAGCAGCAGCAGCACTTCCTATACTTGCTCCCCCCTCGTGAGTGCCAAGGTGTGCATTCAGCGTTTTCAAGATCAATGCAACAATCGTCGTCGTCGTCGTCGGTCATCGTCTGGACAATGGAAGAATTGCAAGTGCTTGCGCGAAAAGTGGCCAACAAGTCCGAAAATCGTTACGACCAATTCAGCGTCGCTGGCCTTGAACTTATTACGGTAATTTTTGTCTCGGAACCGGGCAAAAGCGAGCAAAACAAAATCACAACTTTATTTCGTTTTCACTGGAATAGGTAGTTAAAGTGTGGTGGTCGCAAAAAAAAACTGATCGCATCGCAAAGTTGAGACGCTTTTTTTCCTCCTGCCAGTTGAAAGTGTATCTTTTACTCTGTTTTGATTTGGTCGTTTTCCGCTCCCGTTCGAAGCGCACCATACTGGCTTCCTCTATCCCTGCCTTGGATTCGGTTGTTGTTCCCCACAGGTCTATAATTTATGTTAACGATTACCGACTACTACTTGTTGTGTGTATGTGTGTGTGTGCGTACTGTGTTTGCAATTCCGCCGCCGCCGCCACTTGTGGATCACTGTAGTCATCATCGTCGTCGTTGTCATGATCGTGTGTGTGCTCCAAAATAGTACCAACAGCAATCAGACCTCGGCGCGTAGTAATTTGTACCGGTGAATTTCAATGCGACGAAGAGGACACCCGAATCACGCGCCGCTCGAGGGACTGTGGGTCAGATCCGTGTGAAATGTGGTCATAAATATGAGGTGTAATGCTAGATCTCTTAGTATACTTTTTATGTTCTTAAAAATTAAACTGCCCTGTTCCTTGAAATTCTTATAAGTCTAAAAATTAATGTCTCAGTTTACACTAAGAAGTCCATAAAACTAACTGTGAAGAATTCTCCTGGATTTTAATTACTCTGGATTGACCCTGCAGGTCGTTTGGACTAAGCCTTCAAGTCATCAGTGTTCCTAGGAGCTCTTCGGATTTGATCTGAAATCAAATTGAACTTTACGGGATTATGCTATGTGGGTGTTTTTAGGTAAGATTAACTTTTCCAAAAGATCTACTGATTCTACCAGTGTACCCACCAATTCCCAAGCTCACGCTTGATTTTCGTAGGCAAAAATCAACAAGCAAGTAACTGCGGATGGTATTACCAACCATGATATCGCAGCTACGAATATCAAGCCAACCAAACTCACCAGCTGCAGTTCTAACCAAACCATGGTGAGTTTGAGTTTCATGATTTATGCTTTACAAACGAACGCGACCCGAAACTACCGTCACTGCTAGCAGCAGTAGCTTCGTGTCTGCCATCGGTGAAGAGTAAAGGGAGATAGTAAACATTACTTTCTCTGTCTAGGAATCGAATCTCTCAGCTGATTTTTGCATGTTTTGAATAGTCTTGCAGCATCAAAGGAGCTTGTAAAGTCAATATTTAGCATTTTTGTTCCAATATCAGGCGTGATATTGAGAGAGTATGAGAGCGGAAAAATATCATTTGATTGGTGATTTTGCCAACACTGGACACTATGGAAGTCATCGTACAATTATTTTGAAAGTTCACTGATCTTTTAATTCAAGTTATTTAAACTCCAGTAGAAAATCTTCTGGTATGGTTTTCGATGACCTAACCCAAGTAACCAAAAGTTCTGATTAAAGGTTATTTGTGGCTTAAGCAGCTTGGTTGAAGGTGGTCTATAGATGCCTAAGCAGCTTCATTTTTTAGTCGTTATAAGAACATGAAAGTTCCGGTACCATAATTGAAGAGCATTCTAAGCAGCTTCTGGCGGAACTTGAACGGAACTTTTAGAAAATCAGTTTAAAAAACTACAAGGGACAGCCCTATGGGGTTGTACGCAAAGGTGACGTAGGACTACGTGGTATAATAAATCTTATTTGTTAACTACAGCAGGAGCTTGTGTTTTGTGTATGAATATGAATTTGAGCGGGATTCTCTCTGTTTATACTCTTTAGTATGACGCGCTTGACATAGATGGCCCACAGCGACTTACGAAGAGCTACTGATTCCGATCAATGCTGACAGCCTTTCTTTGTATACTGGAGAACACGCTCACCACGCGGTGATTGATTAAACACCGTTTGGTGAGATCGGACGGCATTCCACTTTGAAATCTGTGTTAGGGAAATCGCTTTTCGCAGACAATTGGTGATAGCGGCGCCGGTGGTGTAGTGGTAAGCGTGATTGCCTCTCACCCCAGCAAGCCTGGGTTTAATCCCAGTCGGTGCCGTCAGGATGTTCTGAGGCATAAAATCTCTGATCACGCCTTCCTTCGGAAGGGAAGTAAAGTCGTTGGTCCCCGGTTCATGAGTTGATGGGTCAATAGGTAGGGTCCAGGTGTGGGAGCTGCCTTCCTGGCATCGGTAGCATTGGTGCTCAGCGTGGAAAACAAGATCGAAGGAAAACAAATCAAGAAAAACATCAGATGTATCCAGTATGATCCGGGCATTCCAAATGTCTGAACTGGTTGTTGAGCTTAGTCAGAAACTGGCCACTTCCCAGTGGCTTTTCCAAAAACATGGCCAAATGTGACCAGTGTGGTCCTTTGTTCTCCAAGTGTCCAGTTCCTCCAAGTATTTAATTAATTAATAGATTTGATACTGAACCTTAATTCTATTTTCCGCTGTCTGACCCGCAGTCCAGCGAAACTGCAATTTTTCGGATAGCCACTTGTCGGATAGCCACACTGCTTGCATCTCCTCCCCCCTAACCCACCGCACTAGCCGGCGATCGTGCCAGACCTTTGCGAGCAGCACTCGCCAAAGTGGCCAATTGACCGAGATCCAATTCGCTCCAATGCGATGCATATTACTTATTAAATTTTATATTTTGATTTGCTACGATGCGCGTGTTACTCAACTGGGCCAAAGACAGTGCTGACTGCTGACTGCTGCTGCTGCTGCTTGGCAAACAGAGTAAGTACAACCTAGTCCAAGCAACTAGCAACCAGCAACAGCATCTTCCCTACCCCGCGTAATTGAAATGACATCGATTTCAATTGCGCCGCTGAAACACACGCAACACCGCTCACATAATCTTGTTTGATCACACCAAAAGCGATGTTCACATCGTCATCGTCATCGTCGTCGTCATTTTGGTCGTCGCGCCAGCCCCAGACGAACCTTCAATTTCAATAATAATTTATATTACAAACCCGATGCAAACAAGCAGCATCGCGAGCGCAGCAGAGGGCAAACAACAAAACCCACAACCACCAAGTTGTTGCTGTTGTTGTTGTTGTTGCTGGTGAGACTTTAATTTTCAATTACCAGCAAATCACAGCAACTCTTCGGGGGAAAAAACGCATCGACTTTAATAAGACCCATCAAGTGAATCTGCCCGAGAGTGCGCTTCAGAGCCCCAGACGCACGTCAATTACTTCGGCAGTGCAGGATTATTGCATCAAGCGCACCCGGGACTAATTTCAATTATTGCGATCTGCGGGTGAGCATACTGGTTCAGGGCAGCAAAAAGGTGGCGCATTAGCACGCAAAAATTGAGAGCGCCCGGTTACTAAGGGGTAAGGGGAAACAAAGCAAAAAGTGGGAGCATTCGAAAAAAAAACGGCTCTAGAATGTTTCGACCACTTGAAAAACAGCGGCTGGAGCTCTGAAGCGGGAAGTACGGTCAGCATCTGTTGCACTGCCGGGTTCTTGACAGTCAGTGGTATAACCTTGGCTGGAGGGCCGTTGAGGTGGAAAATTTTCAAAGTTCATCGATGCGAGGGGTTCATCGCTGTCGCGTGCGTTGAAGTCGTTTGCTGGCATGTTCTTTATACGACCGATGTACACACAGTCAAATCAATTTAGTGCGTTACATATGGCCCCACCGTTCCGAAAAAGGGTTGACACATCTCGAGGTAGAAATTAAGACCAACAAACAACCATCAAGCACCGTTAACTTTCCCACGCCAGATCTCCACCCAACTTGGACTCGGTCATTGACCAGCAGCTCCTACCGTTACGGATCGCTCTTTAAAGCAAATTGAACAACCATCAATCTCCAACTGCTCAACTGGTTGTGACATCCATGACTTCCCCAGAAACAACCCCAAAATCACACCTTTTCTCCGTTTCCAAAAAAAATATACCCGCTCATCTTTCACTCCACAAAGTCGAAAACAAAGCCGACCATCCAAAAACGAGCAAATTACATTTTAACCACCAGCTTCTTCTTGCCATCTCCGAGTATGTGTATTTTTTGTCTTTCTTTCTTTGTTTGCTCCAGCTTGTTGTTTGAGTAGGCGGACAGTTCCCTCCCGCTCTTCAAAACCATCCTAGCGCGACTTGTAGCGCGTACGAAACACGATAATTACGACCCAAACCTATTAAATCCGTTTGCTAGCTGGGCGCACCATTCCCGGGCCAGGCCCGCGCACTGCCATATCATGGGAAGATGATCTCGGCTCCGTCAAACGGCGATAAATATTTTGACACTGTAATTTCACTCGCCTTTTCGAGATCATCTCTGTATGAGCGGTCGGTCTGCCGCCTTTGGTGACTAATTTCATAATTTGATCGTCTTTAGCTCACCGCCGACCGGTGTGACACTTCTCCGTACAGACCCGGATCCGTCGAGAATCGCAGCAAGGGTAATCACGCGGGCACCTACGCAAAACAGACCAATCAAAGCACCTGATAAATGGTGCCATATTAAAACCGTTCTCGCAGGGGGAAACAAAGTGCAACATGCTGGAAACTTGGGTTTTGCATCTTTCATCCTGGCAGTCAGAGCGCTTTTGAACTGCCTGTTGGTGAAGCATAATGACAAGCACATAAATAAGATAAATTAATATATTCTCAGCTGCCCCCCCCCCCCCCACCCCACTTGTTGGAAGTGATGTTGTTGCGCACATAAATGGGACCCTACGTGTTGTTATGCTTGCGCTGCTGCCCTTTGCCTCTTGCTCTTACAACGAACGACGGCCACAACATTCCGCCAACATCGCATTGCCATGTATAGCAGCAGGCTCAGTTAGCAGCAGCAGAGGGTGAGATAGTGTGGGCCGACTGTACTTATCCACTCAAAATCGTAATTGAGTTATCATCGCTCGGTGTGCCCTCAGTGCCACTCTCACACCGCCATTCTTCACTTGCGGGTACGAAGAGTGGTTTGCGAGCAATTAGCCTGCAAGGAAGGAAAGTAAACGTCGGCGACGGCGACGCTGCGTTCGCGTTGTCTCGCTGGTTAAGTAGGAGGAGTGGTCGCCTTTCGGTGAAAACAACAAACCGCATAATCGGGCTACAGTTTTCCAGAGCAGCAATGGTGGGATTGAACCACTGTCGGATTTTCAGAAGAACAACTACCATTAATCTTGATAGGTACTGTTCTGGAAGATGTTTATTTGTACGATTGTGAGTCACACTTTGGATAGATTTAAATTACAGAATTAGAGGTTGAAGGCTTTACGATAGAAAACGGACATCATTCAGTAAACCACTTAATTTTATATACTGAAAACATCCTTCATCTGAAGCGATAATCGAACCCTCGCCCAGAGGCAGCGTTGCCAGGTCAGTTTCAGGGAAATCTGCTCTAGTTGAAATAAATATGGAAAAATCTGAAATACTCTGAAATAACTAAACTCTCCGCTCTTCGCTTCCTCTGAGGATTTCGATACTAAAAATCAAAATCTGGGTAGGATCTACTCATTTCCGACAGCAGTAGGGCTACCAAAAATTGAGTAAACACAGTTGGAACTAACATGATTCATCATTTTGTCAGTCGCAACTTCCTATATTTCTGGGTTTCCACACGCAAACCAAAAATTTATTACAGTGAATGTTAGTTCCGTTTCCTATCATCCTCTGTTCATGAACATCGCAGCGAATGTTAGAAGTTGACCTTGCAGGCGATGCAATGGTTTTTAATATTTTGTTACTCCGTGCTCTGCCTAGGCTTTCGTCTACACAAGAAAGAATTTGGCTTAATTTTGATGTATAACTTGCCTCTATTCTCTACAGCAGAAAAAGCAAACGAAGTCGAGTATGCGAGGGAATGAGCGCTTCTTGTTTGCTTTTAACCTATCCAGGGAGCAGTGGAGAAAGCACAGGTCTGGTAATCGCCACGTTAGTGGCTCGAGTCCCCCAGTCGGCAACCTTTTTTTTCGACATGATTAATTTCACGCACTAATACACTACACATTTTTCTTTCTCCATTTTCTGGCATTGGACCGCAGCTCGGTATATGGCATCCTCGGTTCATGCGGTCTCCACTAACATCCTCTGATGATGAATCCCACATAATTGTAAGCGAATCTTACATCCCACGGTTGGGTGTAGGATTACTAGTTCTAATGTAGTTTTGTGCCAGATGAGATTCGGCACTAGTTGGAGTAGCGCATCAGGCAGCGCTTGAAATCTGACGTGTTTTTCTTTTGCTGCGTATTTTTCGTCAGCGAATTAAATTTTGTTTTTGCTTTGAATTTTTTGTGCTAATGTGCTGAAATTTAGTTTCAAGTGTTCATAAAGTAATCATTTAGTGATACATCGTGTTTTTTTTTCCTGTGTTGAGACGTCCAGTTTTGAAGCCAAATTAGATTAAACAAGAGGATAATATAGCAAGTGCAAAATAGAAACATGCAGTGACAAAAGAACGAAGCAAGAAAAAAAGAGTCAGCCTTGAGTGCTTCGGTTGATTTTGAATTTAACTTCCAAAATCTACGTCGCAGCTTCAGTTCAATTGTTTGATGTCGGTTTAATTGCCTCCCAGGAGCCCGGTTCTCCGAGTTCAGATGCCACACTTTCGGCGCGTAGTTCTATTGAGAGATTCGTCACCGTGGACGAGTTTTAATCCGGTCCGATTGGTGAATTAGCCCGGGAAAGTGCTGATAATGTGTCCGTCGCAAGTTTTGGTGGTGATTCGGTGGCTGACGTTGACGTTGCCGCTTGCAAAAGTGTTCGGCTGCTGGTCCCTTGACGGTGTCGGAGATTGCGACTAATCTGAAAAATGCCTCGCTCAAGACTTAACGGGGTGTAACTGATGGCCGCGAACGGTTCCTAGGGAAAGAACTAGACGCGAACATCCTCCCAGGCATGGCAGTGCAAGAAAATTTGTGTTCGGAGCTACGTAACCCATGGATTGGGGCATCTAATTAACATGAGACAAGTCCAAATACTTTTTACAATAAAAAAAAAAAACATAAACTAAATAGGGTAAATGTCGGCTTCGGCACCCATTGACTGTTTTCGGCAACCAAAATTTAATCGTTAATTTCACTATGTTTTACCATCAACACACTTCCCTGAATGTATCCAAACGATTCTTTAGTCTTTCAGCTTCAATCTGATTATATTTGTAGGACCGAGCAATCCTGTTATGCCAGATTTTTCTTCAAATGAAGCATACGTACTACAAAATGGGGCTGATTTCGAGTTGCCGATAATAGAACAGCTGGTTAACACGCAGTTCTAATGGGAAGGTTGCCGAAGAAAAAGAGGCTGACGACAATAGTCACACTCACCTAAGAAGTTTAGAGCGTTGTAAAAACGCTTTCAAACAGTTTTGAAGAATTCTGTCGATTGGAATGGATAGAGAAGCAAGCAGCAGATGAATTGAAACAAACAGACACGTCAAATATGTGCGTGACGCTGTGAAAATGCTATTAGAAGTGCGGACGCTGCTTAGATTGACGAGAATACGTAAATTCCCCTACGTGCCAGGATTCAAAAGAAGATTTTGAAGCTGGAAGTGTGTCTGTGTAATACTAATATCCAATCGATAGAGGTAATACATACATGCGGGGCTTATTGTAAGTGAAAGTAACCTCGGAATGGGCGTGATTCTCCAGACATTCTGAAATGGGTTTCTGGATCTGCTATAGAGCTATCACCGTCTAACTCCCGGACTAAAGCTGTCTACAATGACCATAAATGTGACATTGTAGAGAGCAGGCTTCCAAATAGTACAGCCTCCTCGCGACAGTTGGTTTATATCTGAATTGACTGTTGCTTTGTGTGCTTTACTGCCGCTTGCTACCGTACGTTCAGATCTGAATTCGAAGTGTATTGGCAACAGTGCACGCACGAACGAATGAAAGCTGTATTAGAACAGTCGCATCTATACCCGCTTTGCTAAAATCATCGTGCTTGGAACGTAGTGAACCGAATGGGCTGTATTTATACAATTCTTTATGACCAGGTTCTCAATGTTTCTGTCGTCATAACAGCCTTCACAAATCGACGACATCCCTCAGCTTACCCAAGTGGCTGTCACGAAAAGGCTGTCACGAGAAATTATATACAATTGATATACGGCAGTGGAGTAACCCAGAAGAATGATCCCGAACAGATATGTCGGCCCGATGTCGGATCAATGTAAGGTCAATTTATGGTCGACGTCGGCCAAATGTCGGGTCGATGTTGGGTCAATTTTGCGTTTATGTCGGGTCAATGTCGGGCCAACATCGGGTTGGGGTTTGGTAGAAGTCAGGTTGGTGTCGGGTAGGCTTATATTTTTCGCCGGAGACCGCGCGTTTTTAAAAAAATATCGGATGAAAATTTTGCAATGGGCAGCACGAACGTGATAGCAACACCGAACGAGCTCCGGCGCCACACTGGTAGTGTAGTAGCAGTCTTACGACACACAAACAAAATTTCAAAGACAGCAGCAACGAATCGGCAGTTCGACGGACTGCTTGTTGTATGTACGAGGAACGTTACGAATGACCATCCGAGGCTGTCATAGCCGAACAAACAAAATACATGACTGAGAACGAGCTGTCGTGTACTGCACAAGATGGCAACGTTGCATGTCGTATAACAGCCTCACTGTGGGCTGTCGCTTATAGCTCAATCTCAAGGCTGTCGTAGGGAAAAGAAAGCGACAGCCGTTGGAATACTGTCATGAGGCGGTACTTTTGGTATGTCTTCCATAATAACACTGCCGGCAGTGGGGGCTAGATGAAGTACACACACATACTCGCACACACCCACACACATACACACACACACACACACACACACACACACACACACACACACACACACACACACAGTCACACACACACACACTCACACACACACACACACACACACACACACACACACTCACACACACACACACACACGCACACACACACACACACATACACACACACACACACACACACACACACACACACACACACACCCACACACTGACATACACAGACACACACACACACACACACACACACACACACACACACACACACACACACACACACACACACACACACACACACACACACACACACACACACACACACATACACACACACACACACACACACAGACACAATCACACACACACACAGACACACACACACTCACACACACACACACACACACACACACACACACACACACACACACACACACACACACACACACACATACACACACACACACACACACACACACACACACAACACACACACACACACACGCACACACACACACACACACACACACACACACACACACACACACACACACACACACACACACACACACACACACACACACACACACACACACACGCACACACACACACATACACGCACACACACACACACACACACACACACACCCACACACACACACACACACACACACACACGGATGAGATTTCGCACTAGTTTTAAACTCGCCACTCGCTCGGGGGTAGATTGGCAGGTTACCAATTAAATTTTCGACAAACGTTGTCTCACAGTTCGATCAGGATCTTGGTTTAGAATTATTATCCCAAGTAAACAAAAGTTCTGATAAAAGGCTATTTGTGGCTTAAGCAGCCTCATTTTTAAGTTGTTATAAGAACTTGAAAGTTCCGGTATCATAATTAAAGAGCATTCCAAGCAGCTTCTGGCGGAACTTGAACGGAACTTTTAGAAATAAATTAAAAAAGGTTATTTTCCTCTACAACAATTCTATATTTAAGTTCGCACTTTTATGAAAGTTATTTCTTAAGGCAGTGATGTTTATTGCATTAGAAGTAGTATTGGAGCTGTTTGAAGAATAAAATCCAGTCCTTCTGTGTGAGAGCCCCAGCACGAACCGCTACGTCATCTATGATATATTAAAGTGAGCTGTTGTCTCGCCTACTATTGGAGTTTTCAGTGCCAGCTGACTGACTTGCATACAAAACACAACACCTTGATGAATTTTAAATTGGTGTTTGCCCGCATGGTATTTCAACACACTTGTGGCGCAGTCGTTAGTGTTCGTAAATCGGATGCCGAATACACAGGTTCGAATCCAGGAAATTACTTTTAATTTTTTTTTTCATCTTTGGATAGAATTTTGACGCACTGTATAAATAAAAGAATTATGATATATTCGGGCCACTGATCATTTCATATTTACGTACATTAAATTTTGTTGTAAATTTTGTGCGAAATGCTTCATGTGGCTTGAAAGTTCTGTCGGGACTTTATTCGAACTTTATGGAACTTGATAGTTCTGTCGAAACTTTAATTGAACTTCATGGAACTTATAAGTTCTGTCGAAACTTTACTTGAACTTTATAGAACTTGAAAGTTCTGTCGGGACTTTATTCAAACTTTATGGAACTTGAAAGTTCTGTCGAAGCTTTAATTGAACTTCATGGAACTCAGAATTTTAATCGTTGAATGCGGAACTTTTGGTTACTCGGGATGGGATTTGATGTGTCACATGTTGGGTTTTCGTCCTAGTCAGAAACTGGCCACTTCCTCGGTGGATCTTGGAACATGATCGGATGTGACTAATGTGATCCCGGGCACTCGTTTTGACTGTCATTAATCTTAGGCCTATGCCATAATGAAAGCGAAGAGGCAAGCAAAGCGTTCCTTATATGCTTTTCAACGCTTCGCTCGTATTTTCACTTCGCTCGTTGTCGATTTAATGATATTTCCCTTTTGCGATTTTAAAGAGTTGATGGCAGCTTTGGTAATTTTATGACCTATTAACAGGAGGGCGAAACCCTCAACCGTTTATTTGTTGCCTGACGATACGTCATATTCCAGAGATGCTCATAAAAGGCCCAAATTGTGCGCTCAAGGATATTGTTTACCCCCTGACGATATGGTAAAGGTATTGCTGAAGGCGTCAATACATTATAAGGGATTCGCAAGTTCATCAACATTCGTATAGTGGAAAGTAATCAACCAAAGTTTGAGAACCGTTAACTTGGAAGGAAATCAGGATTTCTTCGAGGAGAAAATTGGAATAATTTACAGAGATCACAATGGGACTACAAACATAAGCACGGCAACACCACACATTTAGAAATACTTAATCTTACACGTGACGGAATCCATCTTTGACATAAAGGATGAAACGTAAACAAACATTTCATGTAAAATTAAGTTCTCCGAAACTGAAAAATTCTAAATTACGTTTGATTGAGCTGAATTTTGCGTCTATTATGACTCAATTTTAAGACTCAGAGCATCTAAATTTACATTAATTTTTCTAAGTGTGCATGGTGGTGTCGGGAGAACTTTATCAAGTTGAGTTCAATTAGAGGAGTACTACAAAAAGTTCACAATGATTGTGGTCCAACAAAGAAAGATTAATTTCATGAGAAATAGGAATTACATGTACTTTAGCTATCTTACAAAGACACTTATCAGAATTTCAAGGTTAGAAATGAAATCTTCAAGAAGAAGCAAAATCATTGTGTGAGCATTATGAAGGAGTTGATGAATCAAAGCTGTTGCAGATTACAAAAGCATATTAAGCATTTAATAAAGGGCAAGGAACAGTGTCTATTTTTATCATCACACGCAAAAAGTAGCGTTTTAACCCAGTGTAAATGAATTGCGTTCGTTTTGAATATTTTTGCTGTGAAGTACGAGCGAAACGAACAAAAGAGTTCATTAAACATTAACGAATACGCGTTTATTGATATTCACCACTTCTTGATTATCTAACCCAAAATTGTCAAAATCAGAAGCAATCCTCAAAAGCAAAATAATCAAATTCATTTTGGGCAAAACGATTATTTTGAATATTATCGACTCCAGAGCCTAAAACGCCGATATTATCGTCAATTCATCATGAGGCAATAAGTTTCCATCAATATCTGAATAGAAACCAACACAATACGTTCTACAGCGTTATATTTGTGTAATATTTTTTATTTGTTTATCAATTTATTTGATAAGGCTCAACCGAATTAACTTTACAGAGCCGAGGATTCCTGTTCACTATACAATACATCTTAAAACTATAGTCAAAAGGTACAACACAATAAACATTTTATCTTCCGCTATCCAACAAACCTCCTCCACCACAACGGGAGCCGCTTCCAGTGGTTTCATTGTATGGCAGATTCGCCAACGGGAGGAAGAGCACGTCCACTGTAGCAATGGACGCAAAACGTGGTCATCACTAACACATTCATCGCGAAACGGTTGATTTCTAAAGTCGACGCCGCATCGACTGAAAGAACTGCTGACGAAGAACAATGAGGAGGACCACACAATGGTTGCTGCCGAGTAAACAGACGATCGCGTGACACAATGACACAATGCTTCAATCTTCTCTAGTGAGAGCGACTATTGTAGGCAACCTCTTTTTATTCGGCAACCTTTCTATTTGAGCTGCGTGTTAATCAGCTATGCTTTAAATCAACAGCATTTTGAAGTGCGTGTGTTTCATTTCAATAAAACCCTGCTAGATTGCTTTTTCTCAGAGGTAAACATATAGGGGAAAAGTTGGCTTTGGCAATACCTTAACCTATTATCGTCAGGGGGTAAACAAGATCCTAGAGCACTCAAATTTGGCCAATAGTTGCTCTGAAACACAATGTATGCACATGCCAAAATGGAGCTCTCAAGGACGTTGTTTACCCCCCTGACGATAATAGGTTAAAGTATTGCCGAAGCTAACTTTTCTCCTAATCAAATTGAAGCTGAAAGCCTAAACAATAATTGGAATGCATTCAGCGAAGTGTTTTCTTAAGAAAATCCAGCGAAATTAGCGTTTCAATTCGGGTTGCCGAAAATAGTATGTCATGCCAAAGCCGTCATTTCCCCTAGATGAATATTGATATTGACTACAACACAGGTGATAATAAACATTCAGCCACGAATGAACAGAAACAAATCTCGATTTCTGTTCGAAAGGACGTATTTAGAGTAACTGGTAGCTCACACACGCTTACTAACACCACTATCAGGTAGGGGAAAATTTCCCCTATCTGATGGTAGTGTTAGCATGCGTGGGCGAGCTACCAGTTACTCCAAATTGACGATCAAATTCATTGTTTACAAAGGCTGATACGTCTCTTTGAAAAAGTAATTGAGAAATGTTGACTTCGATACTCAGAGGTTGTATTGATCAAGAGAATGTGATTTATGTCAACATTCAAATTCATGCAGGTAGTTGGTCTATCTGTTAAGGTTGTCTTCATTTTCAGCTTAGTTGAGTGTAGAAGGAATGATTTTAATCAGCACACTGGCAAGGAGTATTCCGTTGCAACAGCTTGTCATTTGATATCCATTAAATTGATCGTTCATAGTAACTATAAAATCATTTTTTGATCATGCGATGAGCGATGATATGGCAGCTATGGAAACGCAATATTGAAATGCTCTATTAATGTTGGAAAAAATGCTACTCAGATTTACTGTCCTGCGCGTGTTTTCTTAAGAGAAAGGATCGGAGTGACGTGCATGCGTCTTGAATTAGTTTCTTTTAGACAGTGGGGGCGACCCCGGCGTAGTGGTTAGCATCCATACCTCTCACGCCAAAGTCACGAGTTCTAATCTCACCCCCGGACAAGTCACGAATGACCCAAGAGCGTTAAAATGACTATAATTAAAAAAAAAAATAAAAAATTAAAAAAAATAGTTTTTTTTACAATATTCTTAGAAAGTTCATTTTAGAATCTTCTTAAGAAGCTTATTTTAAAATCTTCTTAACAAGCCCTAAACGATACCTGTCGCTCCGCTCCTCAGACTAAAAAAACACGAGCTGGACAGTAAATATGAGTAGCTACGCAGCAATGGAGAATTTTATCTTGTTTATGTTGCGAATCCCATTTCTCAATTTCCATTGCATCGTAAATCATTAAAACTATTTAACTGATCTCTTTATTTTTCTCTTCCTTTATTTTTGCAGGTAATGCAGCGAGGTGTCCATTCAAAGAAGTTTCTGAAAATCAACGGATGAGATTTTGGACTCCGTATGCTCCGTATGCTGTTACTGTCAACAACGCTTCATTGGAGCAGACATTTGCCAAATGAGATGTAAAATTCCTTTTAGTATACGAACCCTTATAGTTACACATTGGCCTTGGTAACCATTAACTCTCAGTTTTGTATGGATTAATATGGCTATTGCATTTTTGTGCTTATTGGTTGCTCTTGTTTGCAAAATAGAGTATCTTGTACTCCCGTAATGTCTAAAAAGTGGGCTGTTCTGAATTATGGATTGTATGTAAGTTACCTTCGGTCGAATTGGGCACTACCACTATTGATCGATTATGAAGCTGTAGAAATTTGATCTTAAATACTATGCTTTTCGTGCCTTCCCAAGTAACCAAAAGTTCTGATAAAAGGCTATTTGTGGCTTAAGCAGCTTGGTTGAAGATGGTCTATAGAATTCTAAGCAGCTTCATTTTTAAGTCGTTACTTGAAAGTTCCGGTACCATAATTGAAAAGCATTCTAAGCAGCTTCTGGTGGAACTTGAACGGAACTTTCAGAAAATAAATTAAAAAAGGTTTTTGTCCTCTACACCAATTTTATATTGTTCGGACTTTCATGAATGTTATTTCTAAAGGCAGGTATGAACGTGTATATGTTCGAATCCAGGAAATCGCTCTTTTATTTTATTTATGTTTGGATAAAATATTGATGCACTGCATAAATATAAGAATTGTGATTTATTAGAGCCACTGATCATTTCATATTTACAAACATTAAATTTTGTTACTAATAAAGACTTGTGCGGATTGCTTCATGTGGGCTATGACGGACCTTTTAAGTAAAACTTTCTAGTTGCTAAGAAGTTCCGCAGGGAACTTTTAAAATACTTTAAAGTTGCTAATAATTTCCGCTGGGAACTTATTCGGAACCCTGTTGTGGCCATGTTTTCAGCCTTGGCTGAAGTTCCTCAGAAGTGCTAAAGGATGCTTTTTAGAACTTTTTTGAACTTCAAGTTGTTAGGAGTACGCATCAGAACTTTATGGAACTTGAAAGTGGGTTTTATTGTTGAATACGGAACTTTTGGTTGCTTGGGAAGAAAGTCCTGTCGGAACTTTATTCGAACTTTATGGAACTTGAAGGTTCTATCAGTACTTTATTTGAACTTTATGGAACTTGGAAGTGAGTTTAATCGTTAAATGCGGAACTTTTGGTTACTTGCGTTCCTACCTACGAGTTCCAAATTTCTTCATATATGGAATATTTTGCCTTTGTAATAACTCAGTTTATGCTTAACCGCGGATTGTGGACGTTTTCTTCAGTCTATCCATTGCATTCTGAACTTTCATTTAGAAGCCCGTAAGCTTATCTATAAATGTTTAAACACACTAAACGTTAGCTTATGGGGCTATCTGATTTTTTTTGTAAGGATCGCAAATATCTGTAGCCCATTATTGACAGTTACCAAACATAAGCCGTGGGCTGACCAATGTTTGACAGTGTTCACCATTTGGCCACGGTATGTTATACTTTTTAAAATATTGAAATAGTCCCTTTAATTTAGCGAACGATAAGTGTACTTATTTTGATTCCGAAGTCAATTCGATCATTGCACCCGCTGAAAATTTTCCGAACTTGTTGTAGAGATCCCCTCGAATTAAACCCTTGATAAAGTTCTCGGGCTTTGCTATTTGCAGTTAACTGAACTTGGTCAGCAGGGCTAATGCTACCGACTCGTTTTCAAAACGAAACGACATTCCCTCTCTCCAGCGTGTCAACAAACGTGTTGATTGGAGCCACTCAAGCGCATACCTCCCCCGTCAGGTCATAGTTTCAAATTGCACTGAAATGCGTGCCATTTCCCATTGCACACAGGAGTCCCAGCCCGGGCAAGCAACCAATTAACCACCGCAGCATTATCACTAGCAACCGTCCCATCGTCGTCATGGTCACCGTCGCCTCGATGTCGCTGCCGTAACGTGTGCGCGCGCGACATCTCCGATAGATAAACAGGACGACAACCAAGGACTGGATTGGCGCTAATGAGGCAACTGACCGCTCCCAAGGAAGCAAAGGGTGACGATCTCCTCGACATGAAGCTTGGGCAAGCAGCAAGCAGTAAAAATCAATTGGAAATATTTTCCTGTCTTTCAAACGCCCGTAAAGCACACAGGCACACTTCCACTCCACACCCCAACCGAGAGATATAAACTTGCAGATAAGCCGAATCAAGTGACAAGAAAAATGTGTGTACGCGCTAGCTGGAGGCCTGTGGTGCTTTACTGGATCTCCTACCGAAGAGAGCCCCTGCCATCGACTAGTCAGCAACTTTGCTGGTTTAATTTTTATAGCCTTGTAACGACTGTTTCGTCCCTCCACCCATCCTCATCGGCCAATAAATTAATATCTCGTTCGACTCCCGAACAACTTATTGGAAAAAGTAGTCACAATATTGCTGCAGCTTTGAATTAATTAAAACAAAACGTTCCAACTGCCACTGCATTTCATCGAGCTACTTTTTAACATCCAGCAGCATTGCTGGAAAACTTTGTACACCCATATCAACTTTCATTCCCGGTCCCGCAGCCAGGGTCGTAAAAATGGCTTTTATTGGAGTTTTATAACCCCGCCGGTACCCTCGAAACAAAAGCGTCCTAGTTCTCGCAGCATCCGATGCGAGTGCGCGATTAGGATCAGGAATAAGCTCCACATTAAAAATTAATTTGTTTCCAAAGAATAGCCGTAAAAGCGGAGCCCTCAAAGTCCACCGGGTTCTTTTAATCGCTCATTAGATTGATTTATTCCCGAAAACAGTCGTTATTGCCGGTCGATCAACGATCGAGTTTAGGGTTTTTTAGTCGGCTTGCGTCATCTTTTCTCGATTGGCCATCATCGATCGGGGCGCGGGTCGGAGAAGGGATTAATCATCCCCGAGCGGCTGCTTACGAGAAGTCTATTTTCTGTTTCACACCTGACTCTATGATGATGATCGGTCCATTGGTATAGTTCCGGGTGCTTATTAAATGGAAACCTGTCACGACATTGACTAGCGGACACAAAAGACCACGGTGGGAACCGACTGATCCAGATGATGTCAGAGCGCGAGGTGGTTTATAGATTATGACCTAAGTTGCGCAGCAATTTCCAAACGTTGACCAAGAGAATGCAATTCTGTCCGAGAAAGACTTCAACGACCAAGCGACGAACCCTGACACCGTCGGAAGATTAATGATACATCTACTCCACTCGACTCGTCCCGCGCGAGGTGACAAATTCCTTGATCCTTTGTCTCACCGAGCGGTAGCATTTGAAAAGCATTCCACACTCGTGAGCACATTCTTGGGCAACTCCACATCTGTCACCTGTTGCGCTACCGTGCTACTGATCGTTCAATGACAGCCACCGTCGGAAGGCAGGCGCATCGAATTCCGCCGTCCGTTCAATCGATTCCAATTCAATCACAACCCCGACAACAATTAGTCCACCTCCTTGTGTGCACTTGATGATTAAAATATTGAGCCCTAATAATCAACAAGTTGCAATAAAATATCAACGTACCTGCAGTATACGCTCGCAGCCGCGTGCAGAAAGGCATCAATTTGTCAATTAGTATGGAAACAATGTTGCGATCGCTTGTTTGTCGCGCGTCCATGAACAACCACCACCGACCGCACTGCGGGGATGGTGCGGTGCTGCCTGCTACCTACCAACCACGGAGAGCCAGTCCATTGTTTAGCTAGGGGGTTCTTCGAGCTCTTTCGCGCGCGCATAATGATTTCGCAGCTTCAGCCTTGATACAGTTTAGATTGTTTGTCATGGTTTAATTGTTTGGGCTTGGAAAAAGAGCTGTGGATTGTGCGGTGCGGGTGGTCGCCCCAGAGTAACGAGCTCTGCAGACTGTTTGGCTAGGTCAGGATCAACGGAATGGATCGTTTGTTGCTGGCGGAGAAGGTTGGGTGGATTGAGTCATTTCGGTTGGTTGGGGACGATAAGCTTAAGGATACTTATGTTGGACAAACGGGATTCGGTGTGAGCTTTTTGAATTTTCTTTGGTTTGGAAAAACGTCATGTAGGTGCAGAACACAAGCCCTGGAGCAGAACACACTTTTTAGATATTATTGGCATTTTTTGTTATAAATTCTAGGATTTATCATGCAGCAATTCCAGTTCAGAAAGTGAACTGGAACGTGGGGACACTGATGCGTTTTGAGAAGTTTTCCCTTTAACTAATAACGAACTTAATTCAGAGGCTAAATTGAGCAACTGTAATACTGAGCAATGAATTGTGCGATATTTTATTGGAGAGAGTTGGCTGTATTTAATTTAAACTTGTAATACAAATTGAGAATTAAGTGTGTCTGTAGAATAACGTTTCTGTAAACGGTTCGTAGAGTAGTCAGTAGAAGTGCCATTTCTGAACAAATTCTTCGTCAAAGACGTTAGAAATGTAAAACAAATTTGAGCATCAAAACATTTAAACAGGGTGTCGAAAAACCTGGAAAATCAGGGAATTCAGTTTTGGTCCCGAACAATCAGGGAGTCTCAGTAAATTTCATTCAAATTCAGGGAAATATTTCTTAATCATAGAAACTTATGCCTGACAATGCTAAATTCAAACAACTGAATTACTCGGTGTAGTTTGAGGATGGTTGTTCATTTCAATTTTTAAATAGAGTTGCGCACTTGTGCTTGATCAATGCTTGATGTTGTATTTAATGCTTGTAAGTTGAGCAAACATTAATTGCATGTTAAGCTCAAAATCATCAAAATACCCTTTATTTTGATGATTTTTGGCCTAACATTAATTCAGCTCCCACTGGTGTTGGCGCATTTTTGAGTTGAACTGAGATCCTCAGGGTTGATGAAAATCAATTTTCGTAGACGCTAAACGTTGTTAGTTTTTGCACAATTTAACCTTCAAATGGGTAGCTCTTAATAGATGTTGATTTATTTATTATTATTTTAGTCCATCTGTCTTGCTAGTCTCAAAGCAACACTTAAATCTAAATGTAGTCACTCATAAAAAAAAAATTAAAATTGGCCGACAACTAACGATGATGAAATCTGGGGGCATTGATGTCAAAGTCGAATAGGTCAGATACTTTGTTGAATTGATGAATCATGGCGACGAAGGAACTGTTTGCAGCATAGTACTACTTCATGTAGCCATGCTCTCGGACGGAGTGTTCGGGCAGGATCATACAGATTCATTTTGGCCAGTAACTCAGAAACATCATATTCTACGAGCAAGACTTTAGCAATGAAGACGGCCTGCAATACGTTTCGTCGCTCAGCAAGAGTATCCAAGCCCAGCAAACGACAGCAGTCAGCATACGGTGGTAAATTCAACGGGTCACTCCAAGGAAGATAGTGCAGTGCGTATCTGACGAATTTGCGTTGAACAGCTTCGAATCGTGTACTCGATACTGCTTGGTAGGGACTCCAGACAACACACGCGAATTCCAGTAATGAGCGTACACAGAGGATCACGGAATTCTTTAGAGATCTTGAACATGAATCCAAGCTGACGATTTGCTTTGTCGATTTAGAAGTGGCGAGTGTACGTGACCTTTTCATCCAACATGACACCGAGGTCTTTAGTGTGATCGACATGTTCAAGTGCAGTCCCAGCAACGTTGTAATAAAACAAAATGGTAGTCCTAGTTCGACGGAAACTAATTACGCAGCGCTTTGAGACGCACAGGACCATAGCATTAGGTTTACACCAATCATTTAAGATGTTAAACCTCATTGCGTCTGACATAATTTAACCATCAAGTAGATTGGCGAGTCTACTCGATCCAGCTGTGTCTAACAAAAATTAATTCTTTGAGCGCCTTTGAATAAATGCAAGAATGGTTTAGAGTTTAGAGAAGATGATGATTTTTTCAGACTACTTATAGTTCTTGTTGTTTATTAGGTTATCTGGTTATCTTAACAGCCTGATTAGCTCAGAGAATCAACTAAATGATAATGGTCTTGCTTGGATGGATTTTTCTTTGATTGCTGGGAGTAGCACTTTTATGATTGAATAGTGATACAATGATACGCTTCTCAGTATTGTGATGTTGCTGCTCTTACAATTGAGATAGAATTAACTGACAGAATTTTCGAAATAAAAGCGCTTTTTAAGTTTCCCACCGGGGTATTCAGGCCGCGAGTTTGCGTTTGGTTAAACGTACAATCCGTAATAATTTTCTTCCAGAGCTGTATCTCAAAATGTGCTCAAGGGAAAAATATACAATGGGATTAAAGACAAGTGTTTCATATGTATAACACTACGGACCGACAGACTCTTCTCGTATCATGTAAGTAAGAAACTGATCATGAACTTGCTGAAAACTTTACACTATTAAGCATGCCTTTTTCGTAGATTTATATCGAGACAGTTGCAGTTTTTTTCACACATTGCTATCAATCATAGTAGTAACTTCTCGGTTACTGCTTGAACTGATTAGCTGGCGCTTACCACGTTAAAAATTTGTGAATTTAGAAAAATGTGGTCCCCTCCCGTTTTTAGCAATACCCGATTTACGTCTTTTTTGCATTTTGTAAAATGTATCCAACACTTTATTCAATTTGAGATTGTACTGGGCCACTCTTCATGGGTTAGTTGTCCATGAGGAATTTCATGAAAAACTACAAGGGACAGCCCTATGGGGTTGCACGCAATGGTGACGTAGGACTACGTCATCTTATATAATAAATCTTATTTGTTAACTGCAGCAGGAGCTTGTGTTTTGTGTAGGAATAGGAATTTGGACGAGTAATCCTCTCTGTTTATACTCTTTAGTATGGCGCGTTTGACATAGATGGCCCACAGCGACTCACGAAGAGCTACTGATTCCGATCAATAGCGGTACGGCTTCTTCCTCCTTCAATGGATGCTCATGTGGGCTGCAGCTTGCTGCTTGCATGCAGCCTTTCGTTGTGTACTGGAGAACACCACCACTCACCATGTGGTGATTGTATAAACACCGTATGGTGAGACCGGATAGAATTCTACTTTGAAATCTGTGTTATGGAAAAATCACTTTTAGCGGGAAATCGGTGATAGTTTTAACTATCATAGCCACAGTTGCACATTCGTGAAATTTTCAATAGTGACATTTTGGAAAATGATGAAGTCTTAAATTTAACAGATGCGTAGAAATATTGTTGAGCGATTGGTGATTAATTTATTGAAATTTGTCCAGGGGCAGCTGAGTTATTAACGTTCAAAATCTTTCAGAATGTTGTTGCATGTTCCAATTTCGGTTTTCACAAAGTGTTCCCCCATATAGAAATCACAGACGTAGTCCTACGTCAAAACAAATTCTGCATTTTTCTGAGGAGTAGAATGCCTACTGCCAAATCATTCCACTGAGCTTCAGAGTTTGTGAGCGAAGGGGGATAAAATGAGAGTGAGGTTTCTTGCCATTCATGTTCATGTTTTCTATAACACGCTCTTAATCTCACTCTGGATGAAGTTTGAGCTTCTTGCGTCGAACAAAAAAGTCATCCGGAGTCTCGAAAAGCGCACCTCACGTCAAATCATCCTCTCGCTGAAGTTCAGTCTCCCTCTCTCTCGAGGAGTTTTTGTTTACTTCTTCCACATTCCTGCCGCCAGGGAATTATCCAACCCGAAAAATTCCTACACTGGACCGGAAATAGAACCCAGCCACCTCCAGCATGGTCTTGCTTTTTAGCTGCGTACCGACTGAGCTAATTAAAATCCTTGTCCTTATGAATAATTGAACTTTCGGTCAACTTGGCGTTCATTCCTATCATGTCTGTTCAGCCAAATGTCCGTTCAACCAAATGTCTGTTTGACAACATTTTTGAATTTCTAAATTATCGTTTGGCCAAGTGTCCGTTCAGTCTTATGAACCGTGGACTCCCGTTAAACTGAAGCACAATTCGTGCATATTAACGGGGTTCATTTTAAGGGGTTCGAATAGGAACTTCTAGTAAACCTACGACCATCATAAAAGCGGGCTATTTTGTTTTGATTCTGCATTCCGTTTCGCATCGTTCCATTTCGCTTTACTCTATTCCATGGATTAGATGAAGTTTGAGCAATTTTTAGTTTCCACGGCGTGCAGATCAGCGGTTTTCAAATTAAAAAGTAAAAAATTCGATCAGAGCTCCAACACTGAGAAACGCAGCGGCAGGAACGGTAGCACCATCATCCAACCAGCCTCGAATTTTATTGCCAGGGATCTTCATGCAGCGAGTGTATCAGGAGGATATTAATCCATTTTTGCATCACAATAAAACTCTTCGTTTGATGGAAACACTTAGTCAAAACACTACATTTATTTGCCTTATCAAATAAAACTACACGGTTATACAAAAAGAACACGAATCTTCTGCGGTTATCGCAAATGTATGACAATGCCCGGTGGTCTGTCCGATGACCTGTTCGTAGCTAAAAACTTTCCCTTTCTATCCAGAGCAGCGCAATAGATCCAGAGAAGCTGATCTATTGCGAGAGAGGTGACGTCACGGATATTGTCGTTATCATCCTCTCTTTATACTCTCATTAGATCACTTTAGCTGCTATGTGGTACCTACTGACCTAAGCTATCAGAGAAGAGATAAATTTTTATATTACCTAAACCTCGATTCCTTATCCCCATCATTGGATGGTATATATTGTACGGTCTAGACTGTAGACAATAGCCCAAACGTAAACATATCCGCCCGGTGGTTGCACGGACAGGCTATTGTACTGCTCAGCTGCAACAGATGGATGCCAGGGTTGTAGTTGACAGGGGATCTGGATTTCGAACACTCTCACCCACCCTGAAATTGTTGCAATTTCTGAAAGAAAAGAAATAAATTTCCTCTACGAACGGAAAGGATGGGATCAGGATTGGGGGGTGTCGTCGGTTGAGCATCATGATTGATCGGCTGATGAGTGCCTTCTGTGTTGTCCAGGCTAGGAACCCATCCTTCGTTACAACTCTTACGACTCCGTCTTCACCCGGATAGGTTTCCGTAATTCGCCCCATTTTCCACCGTATTGGGGGTAGGTTCTTGTCGCAAACTACCACCAATCTGCCAACCTCGATTGATTTCGCAGGGCCTAAGCGTTTAGTGCGTCCTTGGAGTTGGCACATATACTCCTTGCGCCATATGTTCCTAAATCCTTGGAACTTCTGCTGCAGTTGTTGATAGTGGTTAAGTCGGTTTGTAAGAACATTCAACCAATCAGGTTCAGGTAGATCGTGGAGTGATGAACCTATCAAGAAATGACCTGGTGTCAATGGCTCTAGGTCGTTCGGGTCATCGGAGATGGTCGTAATCGGTCGGGAATTAAGGCAAGCTTCGACTTGCACGAGCAGAGTTTGAAAATCTTCTGGCGAAATCGGTTCTTCTCCAACGACTCTAAGCAGATGATGTTTGGCTGATCTAACGGCCGCCTCCCATAGACCGCCGAAATGAGGAGCATTCGGGGGATTGAAGTGCCATTGGATGCCTTCGTTTGTGCAGTATTTGGTTACCGCTTCCTGGTGCTTACTGTCTCGCAACATCGTGAACAGTTCCTTGAGTCGATTTCGTGCTCCGACGAAGTTTGTCCCGTTATCGCTATAAATATCGGTACATCTGCCTCTCCGTCCCACGAAACGGCGAAGTGCTTGTAGGAATCGATCGGTGGATAAATCCGAGACGTGCTCCAGATGGACTGCTTTCGATGCCATGCAGATGAATACGGAAACGTAGGCCTTAACGGCGACACGACGTGGGCCGGGACGAACAAAGACAGGTCCGAAGTAGTCCACACCAGTTTTAGCAAACGGTCGAGACACAGTGACTCTGGACGATGGCAGCTCACCCATGAACTGCTGTGTTGGTGGCGGATTTGGTCTGAAGCATTTCAAACAACGATGGACAACATGTCGAGATACATTCCTTCCTCCTAATGGCCAAAACTTCAATCTGATAGTGCTTAATAGAAGCTGCGGTCCTGCATGTAACAGGAGGTGATGATAATGCTCCATAATCATCCTGGTTAACCGATGATAAGCCGGTAAGACTAGCGGGTGTTTGGTGCTTTCAGATTCGGTAGAATGACGCAGCCTTCCTCCTACACGTATAAGCTGATCTTCTTGAAGGTATGGGTTAAACCACCTAAGTGGTGATTTTCTGGAGACCATCCTTCCTTGAGATAATGCCCTTTGCTCGTCGGAGAAGGTTTCCCGTTGTATCAAACGAACTATGGTGAATTCCGCTTGTCGTAATTCCAAAATGGTGAGAAAACCTATCGGATGATCTTTCGATCGATTTTGCAAGCGTCTTATCAGCCGTTGCCATACCGCTGTACATCTTATAAGGCTGCACACTTAAAAAAATTCATGTAAATTTAGGTGCTCTGAGACTGACATATACGAGCGTCATTTTTGACATAAAATTTAGTCGTAATAGACGCAAAACTCAGCTCAATCAAACGTACTTTTCGTCGAGTACCGAACTTTTCAGTCTCGGAGCACTTAATTTTACATGACATGTTTGTTTACGTCTCATCCTTTATGTCAAAGATGGATTCCGTCACGTGTAAAATTAGGTATTTCTAAGTGTGTGGTGTAGTTTGGGAACTTGTTGATGTACCAATCATTGAAGTCTGCAAATACGGATGACATCCCTGCTACAACGGTTCGTCGTGTCTCGATCTGATGATCGTCTTCTGTTGGAATTTCTGCCGTAACGGGCCATCCACTCTCCTCACCTACCAACCAGGAATCATTCTGGGCTAGGTCCTCTGGCGAAAGTCCCCTAGATATCATGTCAGCAGGGTTGTCAAGACCTGGTACATGTTGCCACTGAAATTCTTTGGTGATGGTTTGTATTTTTGCTACCCTATTGCCCACGAAGGTGTTCCAGTTGGATGGAGACGCTGTTAACCATCGAAGTACGCACGTTGAATCCGTCCAGAAATAGGCTGGAGCATCGATAATGCGCCGATAACAATGCTCCGCAGAGCTCCAATCGAGGAATCGTCTGACATTTTAGCGGCGCTACCTTAGACTTGGAGGTTAGAAGCTTAACGACGACCCTTCTTTCCGCATCTTGACTCCGCAAGTAGACGCATCCGCCATATGCTCGCTCGGAGGCATCCGAAAAGCAATGTATCTGAACGCTGACTGGCCTGGGAATGATTACACAACGGCTAATACGGATTTTATTGAGTACCGGCAGTGGTTCGTGGAATTTCTGCCAACGCTCACCCACCGTTGAAGGTACAGGCTGATCCCAGTCCAGTCCGATACCATCTTCGTTTCGCCATGCCCACAGTTTTTGAAGAAAATCTTGGCAGTGACGATTGTGGGTCCAAGGAAACCTGTTGGATCGAATAGGCCTGTTATCGTTGACAGGATCTTGCGCTTGGTAAGTGATTCGCTGGGATCGAGTGGTGGAATGTTGAATTGGTACCTAAACTCATCTGTAGAGGGTACCCAAGTAAGTCCCAACGTCTTGACTGAAGGATCTGGATCCATGTTGATCCCCTCCGTAGGTCTAATCGCAAGCTCCTCTTCAGGAAGTCCTTGCAATGTCGCTGCTTGATTGGAGGCCGACTTGCGAAGTCGAAATCCTCCGCCTATCAGCATGTCCACGAGCTGTTTTCGTAGATCAGTTGCCTCCTTGATAGTATCAGCACCTGTGATCACGTCATCCATATACGTGTCTTCTCGGATTGCCTTCGCTGCTAGCGGGAACCGCTCTTCTTCTTCCATCACAAGCTGATGCAGCGTTCTCGTAGCCAGGAACGGTGCTGATTTGGTTCCGTACGTTACTGTGCCAAGCTCGTACGTCGTAACCTCTTCGGTAGGTCGAGGCCGCACAAAGAACACATGTCAGTGGTCTGTCTTCTGCTAGACTGTTGATTTGACGGAGCATTTTTTCGATGTCAGACACCAGCATGAATTGCTTTATCCGACAGCGTAATATGATGGACCGCAGATCCTCCTGTATAACAGGTCCAACATGTAGCGTATCGTTGAGTGAAATACCTGTTGCGCGAACCTTGGTGGTGGTGCTAGCCTCCTTGACCACCGGATGATGCGGTAAATAACAACGTTTTACCGTCTTATGTCTTATGTCATCATTCTTGTGTCTGTTTAGAAAAATGTACATTCGGTCAAATGTTGGTATGGTCAAATGACCTTTCTTCCAAATGTTCGTTAATTCTAATGTCGTTTCAAATATCAGTTTGGCCAAATGACCGAATGAAAAATGTTTCGTTTGGTCAAATATGATTGTACAATTGTCCATTCATCAAAATGTTCGACCGTTAAAATTATCGTTCATTATAATCTCTGTTTGGCCATTTCTAGGTTTGAAAAAATGTCTGCTTGTCAAATTGTCCGTGAAGTCAAATGTCTGTTAGTTCAAATGACTGTTTTTCGGTTCATCGAAATATTTGGCAGGTCCAGATGTCCACTTAGAAATATTTATTTACTGTTTGTTCAAATATGGATTTTGCCATTTATCAGCATAGGAAAAATATTAGTTTGGACAAATTTTCGTTAGACTAAATATTCATTTGGCCAAATATTCTTTCGGTCAAATTACCATTCAACTAAATATCAGTTTGAACAGATGTCCGTATTGTCAAAAGTCCGTTCGGTCAAATGATCGTTGATTCCAATATCAGTTTTCTCAAATGACTGTTTGGTTAAATGTCCATTCGGTTAATTGTGCGTTCATTCTAATATCTGTTTGTTCAAATGCCCGTTCGCTCAATACTTCGATCATTTTTAATATCTGTTTGTTCAAATGCCCGTTAACTCAAATGTCCATTCATCCAAATGTTAGAACGGTCCAAATGTCCGCTTAGAAGATGTCCGTTTTGTCAAATATCTATTCGGTCAAATGTCCGTGTCTAATTGTTAAAATATCTGGGTGGTCATTTATCAGCATGGAAAAAATATGTGTCTACCTGTGAGTACTAAATATTGACGACCATCCCAAGCCCATCAATTCACCTTTTTGCAATATGAGACCAACGTATTGCCGATATAAAGCTCTGCAGCTCTTAATCCTACTGCCAAAAGACAAATTAGCAAGCCTATTAGTTACTTTGGGCTACGATTCCAACTCAAAACGTGACGCCCGAGCAAGAGATGCTAGCGGAAACTGCAAATGCGTAGGCCATTACGGATTGACTGAAAATCACACGAATCAGACAACTGGGGTGGGTCGGCCGACAGGGAGGGTGCGCGCACAGTCTACCAGAGACAATAGTAAATAGAGCGTGCAAAAGTGCGGGCGTGCGTTCCGTTTCGGCTCTTCGCGCTATTGCAAGAATATCTAAATCGTGGCGACCATTGAAGGTACCACCAACCTACAGAGAGCTACGTCTGCAGAATACGAACAAGTTGGTGGAAACGATTCGCAAAAGTTGGGCAAACTCTGCGTGACTCTTGCGAACTGTTGAGCACTTAGCACTGCAACGGAATTGAGCAACGGATCAACAAACGGATGGGCTCATCTCGAGTTCAAAGTGCGCCCGGGGATCGAAATAGATCAATCTGTCCAATAACAGAAACACGCGAACCAAATTGTCGGATTGTCAAATCGCTGCACGCAAATCAAAACAACGTCTGAGTCATTTGCGCAACTGTGTCGGTTTTTTTCTGCAAGTAAAGTAGGTGGCGCAAAGTGGAAACACTGAAATTAGTGCAATTCGTCATGCCTGATTTGCATCGAAAGTGAGTTCTCCTCCGCCGCGTGAGGGTGCGTGCGTCGCCGAGACCCCCCTCCCCCGGTATCCGTCAGGTCAGGTGTGTCGTTCGATCGTGTGTACAAATGTTCACAGGTTTTCTTCGTTGTCTCGATCTTATTCTCTTCTCGAAGTAGCGCCATTCGGTTGATTCGTGCCGCTTGGCTGGGAAAACGGAGTGACTTCGATTAATGATCGAATGTTGCTTTTTTGCTCTTTTGCAAAAGAGCCGCGCACCAGCCGGTTGTCTAGGGAAGAGAGGGGTGCTCGCGCGCTAATCTGTGTAGACATTAGGGCATTAATTATGCAATTAACCTGCTATTGTTGAATGTAAATCAAAGCGACAAAACGAAAGTGAAACACGACGAGGCACTCCTCCTAGAGGAGCACACGGAGATGATGTGACCCGGTAGTCGCGCGGAGGCAGAAGAATGTGGAGCTTAATTAAATAATTGAGCCAATTTGAGCACGATCGTCACGCTCGACTGAGCAGCCCTCACTCACACGGGAGTTTTGATCTAATTTAGCTTCGATTGTCTAACACGGGGTGCTCCAGCAGCTGCATACGGGGAGGTCTAATAAATCGTTCGCTCACCGCGCACCGTCAATAAACTCGATAAAATATTGATCCAAACCGAACTCGTCAGTTGAATGGGAAAGTTAATCTAGTTCCACTGCACAATAGCGCGGGCGAACGAACGAACGAACGAACTGATTTACTGGAAGAGCATTCATCATTCGGCTCCAGCAGGGACTGTCGTCGTCGTCGTCGCCGGGGTCTTAAATGCCATCATCTTCTCGAACCAGATTGAAGATACCTACATTCAATTCCGATGGTATTGTTCCCGCTACTGACTGACAAGACGACCCGCGAGCTTGTGAAAGCCTTGCTCTGGAGCGTGGCTGACGCAAATAAATCTTTCCACATCATTTCTGTTCGATCTCGAAAGTAATTGCGCTCGTCTTTCCGAGTTTTCCTTTATCGAAGTGCGCGTGCACACACAGACTCAGGCAGAGCATTGTTCCGATTTGGAGTTCAATATTTTAGACTCCAGGCTTTCTAGGCTAGGCCCATGGCAGAAACCCCTCGCCCGGTGCTAATCACTGTATCATGTGCGAGAGCCCATTGATTAGAGAGTGGAAACATTACCACCGTGTCGTTGAAATGCAGGCAAGTGGAAGCAATTAACTTCCTTGAAAGCTTCCCTCTCCAGCACTGCTGAGAATGCAGACGACGACACTTGAATGCCATTAGGATGCTCTACGAGACCGGCAATGCGAAGGGAAGCGATGTTTACCCTTCCATTCTTTCAATAACCGTTCTAATCTAAATAAATTCAAGAGTAATGGATTTCAAACAAAGAGCAAAGTGCATTAAGACAAACATTAGAGAATACGACCGCTTGAGGAGTCGGTTGTTTGCTCGCTCGTGGCCTAGAAGCTGACAGCCTTTTAACTGCACATCTCTCCCGCTCCTTCGAAGCTACCTCGTCGTCGTCACTTTTGGTCGATTGTTTGAAGATGACCGCCCGCCGCGTCAAATGGAACACTACAAATGTGTTAAAATGTTGCAGGTACTTCCCAACTCGGCACACTGTCAGATCCGTCGAGCTATAGATAGTGTCATCTCTTCGATGTCCACCTCATGTAAAGGTGCTAATTAATCAATCGTTTGCAACGCCCCCTGCAGCCTTGCACAAGTCGGTAGCCAACCGTGTTCAAACAATTAGAATACTGTTTTCTCAAACACCGTTCGGCAGAGAGGAAAAAAAACCTTCCGTTTAATTAGCCGTTCGGACTTTAACCATCATCAAACGCAAACGCAAATTGATTAATCGATTAAAGCAGATTATGAAGCACTTTAATTAATTACCATCATCGCCGGTGCTGCTAATGAAAGTTTAATTTTCTTACCAACATTAAAGCTGCTCTGCGGTGCATCCGCAGCGCAGTAGCTCCTGTATCCAAAAGAAGGATGATCAGAAAAAAAAGAAGTATATGAAGAGCAGATCCCATCCATAATTTATAATCTGCAATCACTGATGGGTACTGCACTTCTGCACCGACCGACAACCGACTCGGAAACTCCAGCAAAACGTAGGTAAGGAAGCAAGCTGCTCGACTTTGGCCAACCGAAAAGCATCGTTTAACCTTTTCTGCCGCTAGCCTGCCTTCACAGCAAACGGCGGCAGCGGTCGAAGGTACTTCACATAATTATGATCTTTTTATGCGCTCGTCCTCCTACCCTTCGCGGGAGAGCTTAGAGCCAAAAGATCGGTAAAGCTCTGCCCGGAGTTCGTTGGTTCTCATGAACGCCGAGGGTGGACGAGTGCATGTAAATCATTATTTAGATTAAAATAAATAAACATAAATAAAGCGACGAACGATTTTTTTCTCCGAGCTTAACTGAAGTCAGCGATAAATGGTTTAGGATGGTTAGGACGGCGGGTGGGGGCCTTCCGCGAAGACAATGACGACAACGGCGACGGTAAGGGCGAAAGAAAGTAAAACAAACACGAACAGGTTATTCGTGAGTTACCTGGTTTAATTTTGCTGCTGCTCCCGTGTGAGAGCGAAGTGATTTGCGATCACGACGAAATGGCTGAATAGCACCAGCGAACGGTGCAGGTTCAGTTGGTTGGTTGTGTATTTGCGGGCCGATGAATTTTCATGGCGTGGAATTTTCTAATAGAAATATGTAACCCATATGCAGGCAATTGCAACAGGTATTTTGAGCTGCATTAGAAGTTCTAAGGAGGAGCTGCAAAGCTTCCGCGAATTTAACTGGAGTTTTGCAAAAGGCTCATCTGATCTTCACCAGAAGCTCGCTGGAGCTTCACCAGAAGCTCGCTGGAGCTTCACCAGAAGCTCGCTGGAGCTTCACCAGAAGCTCGCTGGAGCTTCACCAGAAGCTCGCTGGCGCTTCACCAGAAGCTCGCTGGAGCTTCACCAGAAGCTCGCTGGAGCTTCACCAGAAGCTCGCTGGAGCTTCACCAGAAGCTCGCTGGAGCTTCACCAGAAGCTCGCTGGAGCTTCACCAGAAGCTCGCTGGAGCTTCACCAGAAGCTCGCTGGAGCTTCACCAGAAGCTCGCTGGAGCTTCACCAGAAGCTCGCTGGAGCTTCACCAGAAGCTCGCTGGAGCTTCACCAGAAGCTCGCTGGAGCTTCACCAGAAGCTCGCTGGAGCTTCACGGGAAACTCGCTGGAGCTTCACCAGAAGCTCGCTGGAGCTTCACGGGAAACTCGCTAGAGCTTCACCAGAAGCTCGCTGGAGCTTCACCAGAAACTCGCTGGAGCTTCACCAGAAGCTCGCTGGAGCTTCACAAGAAGCTCGCTGGAGCTTCACCAGAAGCTCACTGGAGCTTCACCAGAAGCTCGCTGGAGCTTCACCAGAAGTTTGCTCTCGCAACATTCTGAGAGAACCTTACTAGCTGTGTTACACCGCTCGCTGTTAAATATATGTTTGCCATGAAATTGTTAATCACATGCAAGTCTTCAGTCGGAGCATGTTTTCGTAAAGCATCCCACTAATCTTAACCAACCTAAACCAGTTTTTGCGGCAAAATTGTACTCGACTGATGTCTTTCCAACCCAACAGCATTCATATGCCCGCAGAAATTTTGAACAGCAAGTCCAAAACTCACAAGCATCTCAACTGACGATTCAGAGAATTATTTGAGGATGCAACAGGCTCGATCAGAACAATAACCTGCACAATTTTTTTATCGTTACATTCAATTCACTATTTAACCGAATTGTTTACATTACTCTCTTTGGAGGTTGGATTATTATTCTCTCTCACAAAGTTTCACCGATCATAACGGTTTGTCAAGACACTCTGACTGGATTAGATTTTAAGGATATAGTCACTTTGAAGAACTATGAGGAGATAATTTTGGGGAGATTTAGATAGAAAGATGCCAAGACAATTTCAATGGTTTTGAATTTTGGGTAGTATTTCAGTTTCCCGACCTTTCTTTGGCTACCTGGAATTCGACAAAAAAAAACAGGAGGTTCTTCTCAGGAATTCTCAAGAATCTGGAAATTATTATACCTAGTAATTATAAAGGTTTGTCAGAATATTCTTTTTTTATTTACTGTTGTACGATACACAAAGGGTTCTGGATTTTCCTGAGATTTAATTTCGACTTCCCAAGAGGTTTTTTCCTTTCTTTCTAAGAAGTTTCATGTGGTTTTGCCCGGAAATTTATATTTTTTTCTCAGAATCATCTTCCAACTTCCTCCAGATGTATTTTTACTTCTAAATATTTCCCTCAGTAATTTCATCAGATATGCATCTGGTTTCTCCTGCAAGGTATTTTCGACCTCATACCAAAACTCAATTTGCTAGTTGTTCTTCCCATATTTTCAACCGATTTCCTTTGAAAGATTGTCCCGATTTTTGCCGGAAATTTCTCCCGAAATCTTCCAGAATTATTTTGTGTGTTCTGGATTTCTTTCGGTAGATTCTGCTGGCTTCTACAAGATGTTGTTTTCAATTCTTCTGGTTTAATTTGGACGTTCTTCCGACATTCTGCGAAAGCTTTCTCTGATGAATTCCTGAAGATTTTTTTCCAGCGTCCTTCTTTTTTAGTAAGCTTTACCAACTAAGGAACACTTTTTTTCGAATTCTGGCAGATTTGTTTTTAATTCAATGGGATGCTTTTCCAAACTTCCTCGGATATATGATAAAATAACTAAAGCTGAAAGGTTCTCTCAAGGCTTCCAACTTACCTGGATGTTGTAACTGACTACTTTCGGAAGTTTCTTTCCACATCCCTCAGAAGATGTTTTTTATATCTTTATTAAGGAGACTTTCAGCCCTGGGTTGGTTCGTCTCTGCAACCCTTAGAAGATATTTATGTCTTCACCTGGAATTGTCTTCAAGATTCTTTCGGAATTCTTTTTGACTTCCCCTGGAAGTGTTTTCCAACTGATCCCAGAAGTTTTTTTCAAACTTCGCCCAGAAATTTGTTCCAACATCCATCAAAAGTTTCCAATCATTGTTTTTCATCAGCAGTTCATTCGGTCGATGCGTCGTCGACTTTTTTTTCCTTGATTTGTTTTCCTTACTGAGTACCAATGCTACCGATGCCAGGGAGGCTGCTCCAACACCCAGACCCTACCTATCAACCCATCATGGACCAATGGCTTTACTAGGCTTTACCCGAAGGAAGGCGTGCTCAGAGATTTTATGCCTCAGACTGACGTCGTTAACTTTGCAAAGCAACCGTTTCGAGATGACCACCTGTTGCGTTCATTGCTGGAATTGAAACGCTCTGCCCCCGTTGGCGATACTGCCATACAATGAATCCACTGAAGGGGATCTCGTTCTGATGGAGGAGGGACAATAAGTGATAGCGGAAGATAAAGTGTTTATTGTGTTGTACCTTTTGACAATATGTAGCTTTACGATGTTTTGTGTAGTGAACAAGAATCCTCGGCTCTGCAAAGTTAGATCAATTATGCCTTATCAATAAATTAATAAAAAAACAAAATCCCTGGGCTGAATAGCTCTAACTTCATGCCAGGGAAACAGGTATTATAGGTATTATTGCTGTGATTTCTTTTTCTTGTTTGCGCTACCCTTATGGAATGTGATGAGGGCACCGTAAAAGTGAAATAGTTTTGGAAAAAGGCGCTAAACTAAGCGTTCGCCACCTGGACAAAACTCCTAAGTACGGCTCTGTGTACTGGGGGTGTCTGATGGAGCAGGCCTATCCAAATATCGTCCCATCGGAAACCACCCAAGTAGTCATTGGTACTATATTTCACTTTTTTTTTTTTCTAAATACAGCTGAGCAACGGCTAAATCAGTATTTGTAAGTGCTGGTGAGGCCTGTATAAGGCAGGAAGGGCCCCTTATTCGGCTTATTGATTACTTGAGCAGGATACTTATCGGTAGCTCAGAATGTGTGTAAGGATACAGTAAAGTACTGCCGCTGTATTGTATTCAAAAAGAACTGTCAAATTGTCCCGCCAAGAGAAAATGCCGCGAACAATCAGCACTGTTTGTGGTTTATTTTTCAGAGTAAACGGTAACCAGATTGTTTATATTAACATCGGATGACTTTCATTCAGAAGTTAAAAATGTCATGCCGATAACGGAGCTCCTGGTATACACAAACAATTATAGAACCTGAAAAATGCTCAAACAAGTGCTTGGTATAACTTTTGAATTCCACAATGTGCTAAATAAAGAGAAGTATTTTTTTTTCATATATAATTACTAAAATATTGGCAGTAATGAACGCAATACTTGTAGCTCACTGGCTTTGGGAACAATACTGTTTATTTACTTTGCTTGTTGGTACCCCGCTTGACAGTTCCATGGGTACTCCTGGCTGCACTCTTGGCGGGACTCTTATTATAACAGGCAGGTATTCATCCATTATGGGCAATTCTCTTCCAACCTCCATAATTTCCCGTTACGGGAGATCGCGCGTCGCCACTCATTACTGAGCCGAGCTCAGCGTCCAGCTATTCGATAAGACAAGAACTGACAGATGGCATCACCCCGGAACGCTCGCAACAAAGCATCATGGGAGCCCACGTTCTCTCTGATCCAGTCGAGTCAACTTCCTACTCTCACCAAGCATCTATCGCATCCTGGCATCAAAGTCGTTCCGGCCCTGTGGTCAGAGATAGGGCAAGGGTCTCCCAAATTGACTCTTCAGGCGAGTATGCATGCTGTTTCGGTAATTTTTCTCCTGACGATTGTCTGGCTTTCAACTCAACACCCACAATCATTCAAAATGTGACGGACTAAATGCTACTGGAACCGCTTCGAACTTGCGCATTTATTACCAAAATGTACGAGGACTGCGGACGAAGATCGATTCCTTCTTTCTAGCTGTGGATGATTCAGAGTATGAAACTTGGCTCGAAGATTGCATCCTATCTACTCAATTATTTAACGGATCATACACGGTATTCAGACCAGATCGAAGTCCATTGAATAGTCGAAAAACTCAGGGCGGCGGAGTGCTGATAGCCGTATAATCTAGTTTGTGCTGTTTTATTGATCCGGCTCCGATTAGTAATGCTCTTAAGCAGCTTTGGGTTAAAATCATGCTTCCCATGTGTGCCGTCAGCGTTGAAGTGCTTAATCTGCCACCAGATCGTAGAGATGATCTGTTTCTCATCCAGCAGCATATTACATCTATCGATTCCGTTTTATCGTGCTTGAAGCCTCATGATGTCGCTTTCCAGCTCGGTGACTATAATCACCCTCAATTGCATCGGATACCTTCAGAAGATGGAGGTCTCAAAGTAGATTCGAGCAAGTCTCGACTGACGACAACTAGTAGTATGTTGTACGATGCATTCTGCTTCCATAGCCTGACACAGGTAAATGGCGTAGTGAATTCCAATTCACGGATTCTCGATTTGGTACTCGTTGATGATACTGGGTTACAAAGCAGTTGTGTTTCCGACGCAGCCGAATCACTCGTTGATACTGACACCGCACACCCTGCTATTGATGTCACCGTATCTATATCGTTACCGGTGGTTCACGAGCCACTTCATAATTCTAACCAGTTTGATTTTCATCGGGTAGACTAAACGATGCACTGTCCTCGATCGATTGGGAATTCCTGGATTCTAAGCTGAATCTGGATGAAATCGTTGGTGTTTTCAATACGGAAATACGTCACGTCATCGAAGCTAGCGTGCCTCTTCAACGTCCTCCATTGAAGCCGCCTTGGTCAAACTCCAGCCTTTGCCAATTGAAGCGCCGTAGACGATCTGCACTTCGGAAGTATAGTCGCAATAGGTCTCAATTCTGTATGCTCGGTATATTGATCGAACGCAAAGGAACTTGCGTGTGGATCCGAAAAATTTCTGGTCGTTTGTTCGTACTAAACGTAAGGAAGATGGATTACCTACATCCATGTACTTTGATGAGCGTTCTGCTAGTTCAGCGTCTAGTAAATGTGAGCTATTTGCCGATCACTTCAAGAATGCTTTCTCGAATAAATTGACCACGCAAACGCAGATCGACGCTGCCCTCAGTAATACTTCGTCACACAGGTTTGAACTTGGAATTTTTCAAATTAAAGTTAAAAAATTCGGTATCACCTGGTTCTGATGGGATTCGTTCAACCCTACTGAAAAAATTTTCAAGTGCTCTGCTGAAACCATTCAACTATTCAACCTTTCGTTTCAAAGGAAAACATTTCCTGCTGGATGGAAAACTTCATTCCTGTCTCCGATTCACAAAAAAGGGGACAAATGTAATGTTGCCAACTACCGGGCAATTACTTCGAGATAATCGTTAAATATATTCTCTTTGAGGCTAGCAAGAACTACATGTTCTCAGCATGGATTCTTCCCGAACGGATCCGTCACTACAAATCTCACACAGTTTACTTCACTCTGCATACGCTCGATGGACGCTGGTACGCTAGTAGATGCCGTGTATACAGATTTCAAACCTGCATCCGACCGAGTGAACCATGATGTCCTACTTGGAAAACTTGAGAAGCTTGGACTTTCCTCCGACCTAGTAAACTGGTTTAGATCGTACCTGACTGGAAGGTCTGCGAAAGTAAGGATCGGCTCTTCATATTCAGATGAATTTTTAATTCCGTCCGGCGTACTGCAAGGAAGTAATCTAGGCCCGCTTCTCTTCTCGTTATTCATAAATGATGCTTCATTTGTTCTGCCACGCGGACAGCGAATATTCTATGCAGATGACGTTAAGATATTTATGGTAATCACTTGTATTGAAGACTGCTTGAGGACTGGAGCAAGCGTAATCATCTTGATTTGTGTATAGCCAAATGCAACACGATCTCGTTATAATTCAACTACAAGCTATCTGGGCAAACTCTCGAACGCATGGATCAGGGGAGGGATCTTGATGTGATATTGGACCGTGAACTCACTTTCCGACCGCATTGTGAAGATGTGTTAGCAAAAACGAACAAGCAGCTCGGGTTCATCTTTAAGCTTGTTGATGGATTTCGCGACCCTCTCTGCCTGAAGTTCCTCAACTGTGCCCTAGTACGCTCTATTTTGGAATCTGCCGTAGAAGTATGGTGTCCATACAATAGAAACTGGATCGATCGCTTCGAGGCTGTACAGAAAAAGTTTGTGCGCTCAGCCCTTCGACACTTACCCTGGCACGACGTACTGAATCTTCCTCCTTATGAACATCGCTGTATGCTGCTGGGAATTGATACCCTGGAACAAAGAAGATCGTCTATGCAAGCTGTATTCGTGGCTAAGGTGTCGACCAACGTTATTGACGCCCCAGATATTATCGCTGAATTGAATATATATGTTCCAGAACGACCTTTGAGACGACCCAAATTCTTGCATTTAGCTTACCGTCACACTCGTTATGGACAACATGATCCAATCAGATTCATGACACTTCGGTTTAGCGAAATTGCCAGTCATGAGTTCCGTAAAGGTCGGAAGTAAGGTCGGATGTAGTTTCGGAAGTCGGAAGTCAGACATCCAAACTTAAATATAGTTTATTGAATTACTCCTCTACTGCATCACTTTGAAATAGGATATTTGTCTACAAACGCCATCATACAGGTCTTGATTTCAGACCTGCTATGATTGCATAAGTTCAAATGGATTTATCTGGAAAGCTTCTTTTTAAGTTTAGATCCTTCAAGCAGTAATTTATTCAACGCAGAACCATTCAATTTCAACACACTTCCGCCAACGATTGCACAGAACTTTGATGGCTAACTCAATGCCGCAAGAAGTCGCTCATTAATCTGTTTTGCATGCAAATCCGAACTGCATTCCTCCCGCCTAAAAACCCATTCCAAATTATCCAAAAACAAACATTGCACACCTCAGCAGTACACTGCAGTCTGGCCGCCACCACCGCGGAACGCCCCGCCACCTGTCGGGAATTTCCTTCTTTATCTGATAAAGCCAATAAAAATGGCAATTAAAATCCGTTTTAACAACACTATAAGTCTCCGAACAGCACCACATCTATCAAAACCGGCCGAATATTGAACTTTTGAGCAGTCGTCGTCGTCGTCGTCGTAGTCGTTGCACCCACACTGCAGGCACTCACAAATTTATTCAAATTCGCCCAACCGTGGTACATTAGGAACGCGCGGCTGTGCGCCAAATTCGCGGAATAATCCGTGCTCACCCGGTGCACTCACATGGGGGGTGGCAGGGCGGTTGCGAGGGGAACGAGGGATGGCCTCTCATGCGCACACGAAAATGAATTATTTAGCACGGTTTATGACTTTTCCCATAAATCGTTTATCACGCGGCAGCCAGCAGAAAGTCACAGTACGGTCGGTGGCCTGAATCTTGCTTCCTTCTCCGCCGCGACGTCCGTTGGTCCGGCCACCACCACACGGATGATGATGGAGGAGAATTTTGAATTGTTCAGGTAATCTGGGGACGAAAGGTGTTTCGTGTATGATAAATAGCCGTGCAGTGCAGCAACGACACAGCGACAGCGCGGGATCAGCAGCCGGTTGGAATTAAATTTAAATGCATTATGATAATGCGCCAAAAGTGCAATAAAAGATGTTTCATTAGCGGGGCTAAATCTGTTTTGTCTGAAAGTCATGGAATTTCGCGGGATCAGTCCGTCGCTGGTGCATCGCTGACAATGGGATTATTCAATTGCTGGTTAGAGTTCGGTTTTGAATTAAGATTGCTGGTGGCCGGATCTTGCGAGTGTGTGATGGTGGCGAAATCAATTGCAGCAGTGACCGCGCGGGGAACAGACAACCATCACGAAGACAACGACGGTTACACTCAAATGGTGCTCATTAAAATGTCAACATGGAAAGCGATTAGCAGCTGCTGCTGCTGCTTCTGCGATGTGCGTGCCTAGTTTATGGTCAGTCAGGTGACCTCTCCTCCTCGTTTGCCGGCCAAGTGGGTGGAACACTTTGTGCAATATCGTTTACCGGGGCACCGAGACTCTTTAATTACAGGGTTATATTTATTCGAAGAAATTCTATTAATAAAACTAGATTCCGCAACTTTGTTGGTTACGACCGGGGACGACCAACCGGCACATATGGGGATTAGTAGCACTGCCAGCTAGCTGATGATCCTCTCCGCCTAGTGTAGACGATAATTAATAAGACGAGTTTCTGTCTCGCCCCGCAAACTGAGAGCGAGGTGACGGAGCTGGTGCAGGCCTCGAATTAAGGCGTGTGTTGATGGGCGAGGAAACAAGTACCAATCAATTGATTTGCTGGGGTTACACGGGGACGCACTGGAGGGAGGGGTCGATAAGTCCGACGCGGGGTGAATGTTTTGCAATAAAGTGCATCCTAATGGGTGATCTAATGAGATGACGACGCTGGGTCTGGGGAAGAGTTTGCAGTGTTTAAGAATAGCTGAAATGATGACGCGGCTGGGTTAGCTCATTCGGAGGGGAGCTTCTGGTGAAGCTCCAGTGAGCTTCTGGCGAGGGGCTCGGTGGCCTAGTGGTTTGCCCATTTTTGCTTACTACAGGGCTGTTACAACAGGCGTGGATTTCGCGAATTTAGGGGATTTGCGATTGTCACGGATTTGTCACGGATTTGAACTTTCAGTCGAGAAAATCGCTAAGGGACTGATGTACTGTCACAAAAATTGTGGAATTGATTGTTAACTTTTCGTCCCGGATTATTTCGCTGTCAACAATTTTTTTGTTCATTTGGCTCTCAATTTTTTACCGGTTCAAGCCGAGCACCCTGTAAGTAATCGAGAAGTGGTCTCAATCCCATAAGTCACAACGGATTTACACGGAGATTCCCTGAGGTCTGTCCATTGGGAGACATTTTCCTTTTTTTTTCAATATGAACATATATTTATTTTCGTTGTCAAATCATGGACGAAACGTATATATGCGAGTAATTGCCATGCATACCGGATGTTCTGGGTTCTCCAAGTCGTCCTGGAGTTCAGTTGATTTGTTCTACTATATCAGCCAAGACTGCAGTAATGTCTGTAGTATCGAAGTATGTCCAAACAGATTCAAGGTGTCTATGTGGATTGTACCCGACCTATTGCTACGTATACAGGATGTTATGGATTCTGAAATCGTTCTAGAGATCAAATTATTTTGCTACTAGATCACCCAAGACTAATTCAATATCTGTAGTATCGAAATATGCCCAAACAGATTTGCAGTGTCTATGTGGATCATGCCAACCTATTCCCGTGTATGCCAAATGTTCTAGGATTTCCAAACCGACATTTTGATAAGGATAGATATTATCCTAGTCTTTGTTGATTTAGTTAAACAAATCATCTGAACTGCAGGATGATTTGGAGAACCTAGATCATCTGGTATACGTGGAAATTATCCATTATCAATATAGACACTATGAATCTGTTTGGACATATTTTGATACTACAGACTTTATCCCAGTCATGGTTGATCTAGTAGAATACATCATCTGAACTCCAGAACGATTTCTTCTTCATCTTATTCACATTTCAAGCTTATTGATTAGTGCATATTAGTTTATTGCGTGCTCCCAACTTAGTGTGCTAAGTGCACTTCCACAGTTATTAATTGAGAGCTTACGATGCCAATACCAATGCATGAATTCGTATATTGTGTGCCCAGGGAAGTCGAGCAAATTTCCAGCCCGAAAAATTCCCTCGACCGGAAATCGAACCCCCCGCCTCCGGCTTGGTAATACCGTGCCTTTACTGACTAGGCTATGAGTCCGAGAACGATTTGAAGAACTTAAAACATCTGGTATACATGATAATAGTTCATGCATGATCCACATAGACACTGTGCATCTGTCTGAAAAAATTTCAATACTAAAGACATTGTTCCAATCTCGGTTGATCTAGTAGATAAAATTATCTGAACTCCACGACGATTTCAAGAACCTTGACCATCTGGATTACTCGGAAATAGAACATGCATGGTCCACATAGACACTTTGAATCTGATTGGACATTTTTCGATACTACAGACAGTCTTGGTTGATGTAGGCAGTTGAACAATTCAACTGATGTCCTGGACGATTTGGGGAACCTATAATTTCCGGTATACATAATAATAAGTCGTGCATGATCCACAAAGTCACATATATACGATTCGGTTATGATTTGACAACGAAGGGTGCTAGGTTCATATTAGAAATAAAAAATATCATGAAAATGTCTCACCATTGGACAGACCTCAGAGAATATCCGTGTAAATGAACAAAAGCGACGTGACCAACAAGCGTGATTTATAAAACTCTGGTAGTTTCTCGATTGTGTGCAGGGTGTTTGGTTTGAATCGGTAAAGAATTGAGAAAACTAGATTCAAATTAACTACAACATTCAGGATAGCAAAATACGTCAGAGTTTCACCAAATCTGAGCTGGTTTTATTCGATAGAATCTCATAATGTAAGGGTGTTTTATTATGCTCACTAATTACTCAGAATTTATACTATACATCAATAACTGAAGATGATACAATGTTATTTAAAAAAAATCAAAGGTTACAAACTATACTCCTTTACTTCAGTCGGTAAGAGCGCAGCTACAAAGCAAATCCATGCTGAAAGCGACTGCGATTCCCGTCCGGCATTTTTCGGGTTGGAAAATGTATCTACTTCCTTTGGGCAGAGGATGGTACAGGCATAGAAAGCTCTCAACTGAAATGTGAAAGTACTTCAAAGAACACTAAGTTGAGAGCAGGCAAAAATCTAAAATGCTATAAGCAATAAGCTTGAAATGCCATGTAGTAGTATACAAATGCTATTTTTAGGCGACAAAAAAGCGGATTAGTATTTGAAGTCGCGGATTTATTTTGAGAAATCGCGGATTTCACAGATCAAATTTAGAAAATCTTGTAACAGCCCTGTTACTGAGCAGAAGATCGTGGGTTAAATTCCTGGCCTCTTTCGCCATATTCATTTGGATCTATGTGCAATTTTGAGGGTTCTTGTCAATCACGGAGTTTCAACTACAAACTTTACGGTCATCCAAGCCCAAGCTCCGGTGAGCTTCTGGTGAAAACACAACGACAGGGTTGTTATGACCTCACGGATTACGTAAATTTCGCAATTTTTGCGAAAGTTCCATGAACATTATTACCACAGACAAACAGACATAACGTATTGAATATTTCTTACTGTAAACAGGGTGGCCAGCAAACCAGGAAAACCGGGAATATCGGGAAATATGCGGGAATTTGAAATGTAACCGGTAAAACCGGGGAAAACCCGGGAATTCGATGAGAGAACCGGGAAAAAATTATCCATACCAAAGGAACACATTTTTACACCATAATTTTAGAATACAACTTTAAAACAGAGTGATGTTTTACCAAATGAATGTCTTGCTCTAGTTGCTGCATAATTTTCTTCAGTTTATTGTCTTATTTTTTTTAATTAAATCACTCATTTCAAATTGAGTTTTGTCGTTTCAATGTCAGGTGTAAAGTGTTAATTGGACTTAAAAGAAAATATTGAAGATGCTGGACTTTGGAAACATATATTTGTTAAAACCTATGCTGAACTATTCTTTTCCGGGGTTTTAATTTTTCGTTACTCATAAGTCTCATGATATGAATTCTAGAATGAATTAAATTTTATTTAGAAACCCCTTCGAGTATTTTAAAGAATTTCTTTTTAATTATTAGCAATAATTTTTGTTGGGGCTCTGCGAAGAATCTTTCGCACTAGGGTTGAAATTATCGCCAGAAAAAATTCTCTTGGAATTCTTCTTAAAATGCATCGGCTATTTTTCTCACGATCCTCATACACATCTCCTCAGAATCACATATGAATTTTCCTTACAGTTTTTTTTTTTCACAACTCCTTTCGAAATATTTAAAAATTACCTAAGAATTACACATAAAACTTGCATTCTTCTCGACATAAATCCCTCCAAATTCATCTAACAATTTTTAAGGACTTCATGTCAGAATAATTCTGGAATTCTGCTCAGATCTTCTCCTTTGGGAATCTTCTTAAATCACATTTCTTTACCCTTTCAGTAAATAACCTTTCAGTAATATTTTTTAAGTATTGGTCTATTGGACTTGTCACTTTTATTCATGTTCTATGGCTTTTTTCCATAAAAAAATGATAATTTTCTAATTCAAATTCTCGAGTTAAAAACTACAAGGGACAGCCCTATGGGGTTGTACGCAATGGTGTCGTAGGACTACGTGGTCTTGTATATTAAATGTTATTTGTTATTGTTATTGTTGTCCTTCAAAAATGTTGAACTGCTATGCTCTTCTATCATCCAGAACAAAAAACGCGAATATGTTTGTCGTCGAGATATTAACGAAACAGAAAGTCGATGAAGAGAATCGAACAAAATCACTTGCGACATTTACCACTTTTTCAATAGTTTCTCAATAGAAAATCCGGAAGCATTGCTATCGATGCGTAGAAATATTTCTGATTGATTGGTGATTAAATTATTGAAATTGGTCCAGGGGCAACTACGTTATTAAATATCAAAATCTTTCACAATTTCGTTACATGTTTCATTTTCGGTTTTCACAAAGTGTACCCCCATATAGAAATCACAGACGTAGTCCTACGTCAAAAAATGATAGCTCTGCAAATATAGAACCATTTTTTCTTTCCATTACTTTTAATAGATTAGCAATTGGCTTGTGCGTCTTAAAGCTTTATTAGTTTGAAAAATACTTGTTTCTAACCTTTACATGACTATATATTTTGATTCAGTGGTCCAAACGCCATAATCAGGTGATCAAAATATGTGTTCTAAAAGTTCTAAAAGTGTTCTAAACAATAGTTTTCTCTAAATACAAAGCAAAAAAGGTTATGTTCAAAAACTGTTTTTTCATGAATCACCCTAACCTTCTAGTTGTTTCAGTTCGTAGAATGCGTAGATGATGAGATAAAAATTTGACGTCTTGGATAAAAATGCTTGGTTTTGCATCCTCTACAACTTTTAAGAAGTGAAAAACAGTTCCCAAAAATGTCCCTGAAGAGTTAGATTTTAAATTTTACCTTAAAACTGAATCACCCTAATGACTAATCCAATGAAAAGATGCGCTTTTTCATTATCAACAACTCTTTTCAAGACATCAAAACGCTACAACCAGTGGATTTTGCGGAAAACCCAATTTCCATGTATGTTTCCGCTCTGGACCACTGTGCACTGTGGTGAGTAGTACGCTGAACAGATGGCAGTAGTGTGAAAACGTCAAACGCAAGGGAATTGACTATGTGCGCCTCAGGTGGCGGTACTACCAACTAAGATACTTTTAAATTGACCGATAAATGCTTGTTCGATGAAAAACTTGCAAGTGCTATGTCTGTTTGTCTGTGTTATTACACTACTAGCGTCTTTCATTTTTGTTTTCAGTAAAATTGAACTCATCTTTAAAGAGTTATTATTTTTTTAATTGTATACATTTTGAACATGCGAATATGGTTATTGCTGAAATCTTTTCTTAGCTCGAAGAAGCGATAAAATATGTTAGAATAGCGATCTGAGGTATGGCGACAATATGATCGTCATTATCAAGAGAAAACATATTTTCGCCATGTCAACTAACCAGTGCATTCAGGTGGCTCAAAATATGTTCCAAATTTGGTCCAAAATGTGTTTCTATAAGTGGCTTGAAGTAGAAAAGGTGGGCCAAAATGTTTTTTTATTGATGGTCCAAAATAAAATAAATAGCGTCTTCAGCCTGATACATCCTGCTTCTGTGTTTGTCAAAATGCATTGTACAACGATTTGTTTTGACAAAAACATTCAGCGCTTTGCAAAGACCTGAAGAATTAACTATTTTTTGTAACAAAATCATACCTCACACATCATAGCGGTCAAAAATACCTCCGTTACCCTATTGCCACCAAGGAGAAGCGCTACTTTCCTGCCAATCGCAAACGGAAAATCTAACCCAGTTGACAAATGATTAATATCTTCAGCATCATCGATTTCCAATAGCGTTCCCAACGGACTTCCACTCTACCTTCCCTCTCTCCCCCCCCCCCCCCCTTGTCAAACATACGCACAACCATTTGTGATCGACATCAACGAAACCAGATCAATCATAAACGGGCACGATGACTTGCCGGTCGGGTCTTAACATTCAACCAACCCTCCCCATACCGATTTGCCACGGTTTGCACGATGACGACCCATGATGATTTCCAGTTTCCAGCCTCGACAAGAGCCGAGCGGGAAAGGTAGTGGCGGGGCGGTGAGATGGATGAGAAAATGATTATCCAACTATCCAGCACCCATGGGACCCTCCACGGGCTGCTCGCACAGAGCCCGGACGGAATGATGATCCAAATCGGATTTCACGCGGAATAAAAGATTACCGACAATTTGTCAAGCGGGAATTTAGCAGTGTGTTACCATTTAATCTGATTTCGGGTGTTGTTGAATTGGATTTGACGAGTCATTCTGCTTTCGGGACAGAAAGCCCTCTGTTTGCTTAGCCCCCTTTTTGCTGGTGTGACGACGACGGAAACAGATGCCCGAACGAATAAACGAACGAACGAATTACATTGTTCGGCAGATTGCGCGCTCTAGCCAACTAGCCAGATGATGGCAGCGATCATCATCGCCATCAGCATCACCTGGAACGGTGTGACTTCTGCTGTTTAGCTACTTTTTGGGAGCGTGGGATATGTGCCTTGTAGACATTCCACGTTGGCATTTGAAAGAAAATTGATAACCATCTAATCGACGGTTGCGATTCTGTCAATCTTCCCGTTCGGGAAAAGTGTAGCCAAAGTGTCAGTAACAGCTGTCAGTACAAGTGCAGAACATTCCCCCTAACCGCCTCCCACCCCGACCCGTTCGGATCAAGTTCTAGAATGTCCGGAGGAAATCTCATTAAAAGGCGAAACGTTGACATTCGCCATTGTTCGCTCATGGCGGGGTGGCCGAAGCACGGAACCATGAAGGACACGCGTTCCGAGAGCGACCAGTTCATAACGATCGCTTAGCGTATCAAGATCGAGAGCCTATATACTAGAACACGAGTCTTCTACGAAGACGATGCACTTATCACATCCGGTACTCGCTCTCGGTGCCGTGCCCGGTTTGTGTGTGTGTGTGTGTGTGTGTGTGCATCACATCTCCGTTGACAACAATTGCGCGCGAGATCAAACCGCGAGACAAAAATAACGAGATGAGTGCACAATTCATTTGCGGATGCGGCGCTCAGTCTCCCCCGTCCACCCGTTCGTCCATCCGCCGACCCAGCACAGGTTGTGAGCGATATGGAAAATTAAACTATTACAGGCTATTATTTTGCGACTAGGCGGCTCTGGACGTGCCGAGATCGGATCACTCTACACTGGATTGCGTGATTTTGATGCATCACGTGTCTATGGGACGACCTCGCTGTAAGGTGAGCTGAACAGCGGGCTTCCCTCTGCGGTGGGGTCCCGGTTTTTGAACACCAGTGTTGCTTTTCCAGGGTGGCTGTTGGCGATTCACACGCGCTCTCCAAGCATCGGAGGAGAGCCCTCTGTAATAATAATAATAGCCAGGGTAATGAAGAAATAAACACGATTTTTATTACGATAGTTTCTCACGAAATAGGAACTGGAGTGTGCGATTAGATCTCATTCGCTCGGTTGGTTCCTGAGGCGGGGACTCGCGATGCCCGGGTAATGTACCATCCCATACTCTCTTGGGGTAAATATAATTGCTATTACTTTGCATTTTCGAACACATACGCAACCGACGAATACACGATTAACCCCCCCCCCCCCCTCCCCCCTTTCATCACCGCTTTTTGCTGGGGATGATCGACGCCGCCGACACCGCAGACGAGGAAATAAATCAAAATGTTGCATTCGTTCTAGGCGGGCAGACGAAGGTGAAGAAGAGCAGCTGGTAGGAGGAGGAGCCGAAGAGGTGATCTCATTCGACACACCACCGGCGTTTGCGGATTTTATTGGGTGAATATGCGAAATTATTGGCCAATAAAAATGGGCAATTATTAATTTGAGGCTGCATGGGAAAAATGGAAGCGATCGAGAATCATGCGAGGTGGTAATTTCCATAAAGAAGAATGGTGTTTATTGGAGTTGATGAGCTGCGGACAGGATTTTCAGCGGTTGGCGATGACCTTTTCGGTTCAGGGCATCGAAACAAAAAAAAAAGAAGATGTTTACAGCTGCGGTGCTTTATTGGATGAATGATTTTCAACTACAGGCTGCTTATTTGATTGAGACGATTTTTCAACTGGTGTTTAGTTTTGCGGAATTTTCATGTGGATTGTTTGGACCGTTGAAGCGATTCCATTTTGAATCTTCCCTGGATGTTCACAGCATAATGCAAATAAATCCTATTAACTGGAACTTAGAAACTTTCTATTAATCCTCGATGTGAACTCTAATATCTGAAGTCTTGCTGAAGGGTTGCTTCCACTCACTTGCTATAAAAAAATGATTTCCTGAATTTTGAAATCATTAGACGTTATAATAATATGTTGTACTTGTAAGATACAAGAAGAGGTTCAAAGGCAAGTGTTTAACTCATAAAACCTGTCAATTTCGCTACCAGAGTGTTACAATCAGCGATCTTATGATTCGTGAGCGTTCACTCAGAGTGAGCGCTCACGAGTCATAAAATCGCTGATTGTGACTATCTGAAAGCAAATTTGACAGGTTTCATGTGTCAAACACTTGCCTTTCAACCTCTTCTTGTATCTAACAAGTATAAATTATGATTATAACATCCTATGATTGCAAAATTCAGAAAATCATGTTTTTATAGCAAGTGAGTGGAAGCAAGCCTGTCTGAAGATACTATTTTACTGCCCTACCAAGCTCACAATGGTACGCAGTTTCACCACCGATGAAAACCACAACTCTAGATCTGTCATATTCGCAATTGAAAATATCCCACATCTAGGTCACCTCAGACTCGACCGAAATCATTGCGTCATTCAATGCAATCAGCTACACTGGTTGGTTTTATTATGGTTTTGATAAGGTTATACACCTGGCATGAACTAGAAAACCTTAATAAAACGAGAAATAATGCTTGGGCATGGACATCGTGAAGCTATCCCCCAATTTGCTTAGTTCAACCCAAGTATTAATTAAGGTTTTATGAGGGTTCTAAAGACTATGATTTAGACTTGTAGAATACTTTAAACCAACGATAAAATTTACAATGTTACCTGGGAGTGAAGATCACAAATCTCACGTTCGTGGATGATTTGTGATTCAAGAGCTGTTAAAAACCCAAACAAGAACTGATAACTAACCGATATCTTACCAATATCTTAATTTTTGATACTTTATGTTGGTATGCTTGTGGTATAACACCTTATTCAGTTATCTAAATATTTTGAAAAATATTTCATAAATACCAAAATAACAAAACACGATCGTTCATTTTTTTGACTATAACACCTAAAAGTGTTATTGGATTGTTACTAGAATACCTTTCAACTAACAAATTGCGGAATTATGGCATGTAAAAAAACTTTGATGATCCGATAGTTATTATAATAGGGGAAATGACGGCTTCGGAATGCCAGACTATTTTCGGCAACCCAAATTGAAACACTATTTTCACTGGATTTTCTTACGAAAACACTTCGCTGAATGCATGCAAACGATTCTTTATGCTTTCAGCTTCAATTTGACTATATTTTTACCACTGAGAAAAAGCAATCTAGCAAGGTTTTCTTGAAATGAAACACACGCACTACAAATTGTAACTGATTTCGAGTTGCCGATAATAGAACAGCAGATTTACATGCAGTTCAAATGGAACGCTTGCCGAAGAAAAACTGGTTGCCGACAATACTCGCTCTCACTAGAGAAGATTGGAGCTTTGTAAAAGCGTTTCAAAAACAGTTTTTGACAATTCTTTCGACTGAAATTGTTAACGCAGCTGGTAGCAAAAGATTGTAAACAAACCAATACTGCATATGTGTGCGTTCCTTAGAGAAAAAGGCTATAGAAAGAAGGTCGCTGCTTAGGTTGCCGAGAATACGTAAATTCCCCTAACTAAATTATTTAGTAGTTCGTTATTCTTAGAACATTTTTGAGGAATTATATTTGGTATTTTACCTCCTTTGTCAGACTTGTCAATACCATATTTAGTTTGCCAATTATGATGTTATCATACTTGAATTTGGAATCATTTTTTTGGTATTTTACCTCTTATGTCAGGACTATCCATACCAATTTAAGGTATTGAGATATTCATTCCTGCTGGGGAAATGGGGATATTAATCTCTTTTCGGATTAAGGTTTTGGTAACTAGGAACCATCACAGTATAGAGACATTTCACGATCTCTGGATGAACCAAATTCCAGGTCAGTTCTAAGGGTTTAAAAGTAGATTTAAGGATTTTTAGATCTGCTATGGATCCACGAACCGACCATAAAATGGTATGAATTTTCTTAATTTTAAGGGATTTTTTAAAAGTTCCGGAGAAACTTGACGGATTCTAAAAAATTTGGCTCACTCCCTGCTAATCACTTTTAAAAAATTAACTTTTTGAATGTTTTCGGAAAATGGTCATTAAATTTAGCAATAATTAACGCAGTGGAAACAAATTTACCTGTCTACGGATCACACTCCATGAAAAGTTAAAAACATTCCTAACCTCTCAGTCAGCTTAAAGCAGACCGTTCCGCCTGATTGCCCGTTGGAGTCATTCCCGAGAACCATTTCCATCGATTTTTTTTCCTTGATTTGTTTTCCTTGATCTTGTTTTTCGTGCTGAGCACCAATGCTATCGACGCCAGAGAGGCAGCTCCCACATCTGGACCCTACCTATCGACCCATCAAACTCATGAACCGGGGACCAACGGCTTTACTTCCCTTCCGTGATCAGAGATGTTATGCCTCAGAACATGCCGGCGGCACCGACTGGGATTGAACCCAAGCCTGCTGGGGTGAGAGGTAATCACGCTTACCACTACACCACCGGCGCCGCTATCATTTCCATCGATGAATTCTTCCATTCCCATCGAAAATGTTTGCAGTTTCCGTTGGAAACGTCCTGAATCAACTTCGGGAGCTTCCAAAATCATCTTCAAAAACGTCTTAAATTGTCGTCGGGAACGTCTGGAAAGTTTGAACAATCATCAAGAGCTATTGGAATCTCTGTCGTCTGAAACGTCCTTCGTCAACGTCTGGAATCATCGTCAGGAAAATCCAAATTCTCCGTCTGAAGCTTCTCAAATCTAAGTTGGGAAAGTTTGTAATCCAAGCCAATATAGTTTTGAATCGACCTTAGGGGATGTTTTTTAATTATCAGATAAAATAGAGCGAAGGGTTTTGAACTTCATTACATTTTGCCTACAGTTTATGGTTATATGAATGAAATTCTTTTCTTTTTTGATTTGGAGTGGTTAGTTTTTACGAAAAATTTTAGTAAATGTTTTGGGAATTTCCAGACACAGAGAATTAAAAAAAAATCATTAGAAAATACTCAATTTCCCAGGCAATGATTTTTCCTGATTTTCCTTGCAAATTTCCTCGACCGCTCCACCGTGAAAATTTTCGAGGAAAATTTATTCAGGTTCTATTTTCATGGATAGCTCAGATAATTATCTTATCAGTTTATTGCACGTTATTCTATCATCGATGCTTGATTCATGAACTATGAATTGTCAAAGAAAAAAAATTTGGGAAACTTCGAAAACTTTATCTTAAATTTGGCTGAAAAATTAGCCACCCCAATTTTTCGTTCATATAATCATAAACTCTACCTACGAGCAAAATTTCATAAAGGTCTTAGATCCTTTGGCCAAAACCTGTCTTAAAATAAATCAAAAATCCCCGTCTGGAATTTCCGTCTAAAATGTCTGGAGCCTCCATCAGGATAATCGGGAAACCCGGTCAGGAACGTCTGGAACCCCCAACGAAAACATTTGGAATCTCCGTTGGAAAAGTCTGGAATCAACGGCAGCGTCGTTTCAAGTGCCTGGAACCTTCGTCGGAAACGTTTGGAATGTCCATCGGCAGCATCTCGAATTCAAAGTGGGCACGTCTGAACCAGTTTTTGACCCAAAAGGTGCCCTAATTGGCCCTAGCTCTTTTCCTTGGCTTGTTTTCCGTCGATCTTGTTTTCCGTACTGAGCACCAATTCTACCGACGCCAGGGAGTCAGCTCCTACACCTGGACCCTACCTATCGGCCCATCAACTCATAGACCGGGGACTATTGGCTTTACTTCCCTTGCGAATGAAGGCGTGATCAGAGATTGTATGTCTCAGAAAACCCCGGCGGCGCCGACTGGGATTGAACCCAGGCCTTTTGGGGGAAGACGTTCTCTCACCCGGCGCCGCTGATTGGCCCTATCTTCATTTTCTATTTATTATAATTTTTTACCAAATTTATTTTCATGCAGGGTTAGAACACAGATTTTGTCATATATCTAAGCGAATAAAGTCATACACTTTTATATCAAATTTGCGTTAGACGCTAGGGCCAGAAACTTGCTCACTTGCCTCATCTCCGTCATGAATGTCTATGGAAGCACCATCTGGAACATCTGAATTTTCCATAGATAACGTTTCGAATCTAATTCATGAACGTCCCGAACCTCTGGAGTTCCCAATTCAAACATCTGGAGTTCCCGTTGAAAGCGTTTGGAATCCCCATAAGAAATATTTGAAATCTCCGTCTGGAATATCTCGACTTTCAGTTGGGCACGTCTGGAATAGTGTTTCCTAGCCGGGACATCCCAGTCCTGAAACCGTGATTTCTAGGGGATGTCAAAAGTAACTGCAACTTGGAAGAACCGTCGTCGGAATGATAAATGCAGCATCCGGGGGAAACATCCCAAGTAGTCATTATAGTTTTATGAGGGTTCTGTAGACCATAATTTAGACTTGTAGAGTACTTTAAAACCGCGATATAACTAGCAATATTACTTGGAATGTAGACAATTTTGTAGCAAAATGGAAGAACCTTGTGTTAATTTAAAAATAAAAATCGTAAGTTGTATAGAACTTTTGCTAGAATTTGGAAGACGGAAAGCACTTCGGAAATTATTCTGAAACTTCTGATTCAGAAGAAACTTCCAAGGAAGATAAAAAGTAATTTCAGACGACGTTGTCATTCTGGGGGACATTGGAAAAAAAAACTCCAGAAAAAAAAGTCCAACGAAACTTGCAGGAAAATCCGAAAGATACAATGGAAGCCTGAAAGTCTCGTTGGGAAATTTGGAAGAATGTCACAGGAGATGCCCGATGAATCTTGCGAGCATAGCCAGTAGAAACTCCTGAATTAGGTCGCAAGCACTTCCAAAGAAGTCGGAGTACATTTACAGAGAAAGCCAGATTGACCTTGAAAAAATATCCTGTAGAAGTTAGAGCAAGTCTCCGGGAAGATCTGGCGAAACCTCCACAGGAAGTTCAAAGATACATTTGGGAGAACTAAAATGATGCTTCCCAGTGAAATTTGGGAGAAGCTTCTTGGAGTAGTCGTAAGAAGTTTCCTTCTGGAGGAAGGTCCAAAGAATCTTCCAAAGAAAGCTAGAAGCGGTGTCGGTGGTGTAGTGGTTAGTGTGATTGCCTCTCACCCCAAAGAGCCAGGGCTCAATCCCAGTCGGCAACGCCAGGATTTTCGGAGGCATACAATCTCTGATCACGCCGTCTTTTGGAAGGGAAGTAATGCCGTTGGTCCTCGGTTGTGATATGTAGGGTGAGAGTTGCCTCCCTGGTGTCGGTAGCATTGGTACTCAGTACGGAAAACAAGGTCAACGGAAAACAAATCATGAAAAAAGGAAGCTAGAAGGATTTCCCGAGGCATTTCTAGGAGAAATGAAGTTTGAAGAGTGTTAGAACACACTTCTGGGGTAAATCAGGAGGACTTCTGGGGACTGTATGAAAGATCTTCCTAGGGCTGTCGGAAGAAGCTTAAAGGAAAATTGTAATACAAATTCATGGACAAGAAAAAAAAAAATAAAAAGTGTAATATCTGGAGAGAGTTGAAAAAAAAATCAAAGTATAGGAGAAGAAATAAAATCAATGAATCATACACACTAAGATTATTTTACCGAAATCTGTGAAATTTTACCGAAATCTCGACAGCTGAACATTCGGTAAACAGTGATTTTTCACAGATATTTGTTGACAAATTACTGGAAAACTGTGAAAAATCACCGGACTGTTGAGATTTCGGTAAAATTTCACAGATTTCTGTAAAATAAGCTTAGTGTGGCCATTTTCCACAGAGATGGCGCTGTTCTGCTGGCAGGAAGTAATAAAAATCTTCATATAAAAATTAAGAGAATTGCGAATAATCGGCTTTCGGTACATGTTCAGGTCAACAATGGTGAATGACAACCTCAAAAAATCAGTCAGGGACTGTTTTTCCCGGCTGTTATTTTTAAACAAGCTACGATTAAATAGAAACAGAATTTTCCCATACAGGTTGACCCAATTTACTATCAGTCCCTAGAGAGCCAAAAAATGGAATTTTTAGAGAAAAAAAATCACTCTCACGAGCTCAATCTCTCAACATACCATGTATTTTGAAGACACTCTATTTGTGATTTACCTCTCATAGACTACAAAAAATGTCTCGTAGCCCTTTTTATGCATTTAGAATAACATTCCCATTCATGAAAAACGGTGAGAAATCCTATTAGAGGCGGGGCTTAGAAAGTATTATGTGAGCAGAATATGTAAAAAACTAAGGAATATGTAAAAAGGAGGGATTCCGGATGTTAATCTAAATGCATATATAGAGGTACCATACATGACCGCACTGCCCTCTGTTAACAATTAACGGAACCAAGTTTATGCGTAATTTTACATAGATGTAAACATTAAGAACAGCAGTGACATATGTAGAAAAATAAACGCAGAAGCATGATTAATTAAGTGATGGCCATAATGAATATTCCAAAAGATGGCGCTGTTTTCTTGGTAGGTATCGTTGAAATTCAGTATGGAAGAAAAGAGATAATCAATTATTTTCAATAATTACAAGCAGTTATCAAGAATTCGTATGGCCAAGTGCATATAGATAGTAAATATCAACATGGATTGGAAGGGTGGCTGTAAATTAACTAAAACAGTCCATTTCAATACATTTTACTTTCAACCTTACTACCAAGACAGTAAGCTACTTTGCCTCTCAGACTATTCTCACCCTTACGAGCTCAATCTTTGTACATTCCATTTATTTTGATGACACTCGATTTGTGATTTTCCTCTCACAGACTACAAAATAGAGTTCCGGACACTGCAAAACATGTCTGGTACCTCTATATATGCATTTCCATAACGACCGAATTTATAAAGCATTTCTTGTTCAGAATATACAAAAAAAGAGGGACTTCGGATGTTTATCTAAATACATGTATAGAGGGACCAAACATGTTTTACACCGCATTGTCTTCTGTGAACAATTAACGGAAAGCAGTAAATGCATATAACAGTAGTGACATCTGCCAAAGGCTAAAAGTCTCCATAATAAAGAAACAAAAACAAACATTTTGGGATAGTTACATCTGTACCTATGTATCTTTATGCAATTGTGTTCCTCTGTTTTATCAGATTTATTATATTTTGTCTCAAAATAAAAGTTTCATTTGGATGTTTAGTCGAATGGCATACAATATTCTTTATTTCTGATAGTACGTTATTCAAATATTCAGTTGACCTGGGGTGAGTTGTTTAAACGTCTTGTTTACCGATTCGACAAATCCAATAACAGAATTAACCACAGTGCCTGTCATTTAGCAAAAGATTGCTATTTGGGTTAGGAGCTCGTGATCAAAATGAAAAAAAAAAGATTTTTTATCGAAATAATCCAGAGTTAAAATTAATCCTGCTTATCTGAAAAATCTGAAAGTTTTTCTTAATCTTTAATCTGTATACACATATACAGTGTATCGCAAAATTGAGCGTACACCTTTGAGAAACATTTCTTGAAACATTGTGAATGAAGAAAAGGCGTTTTCTCAAATTGCTCTTACTTTTAATAAACGCAACCAAATAAGTCCAACATTGTATTAATAATTGATAAATTTATAATGATTCAGCAGCCAGAAACGTAACCTTTAAATTGTACTTTTAAAACTGTTTAATATAAGGACATCTCCAACAAAACAATTTTGGTTTTATGAAGGTTCTATGGATCATGATTTAGACTTGTAGAGTGCTATAAAACCTCTACAAAGCTTGCAATGTTACTTGGGCTGTACGCTCAATTTTGAGATACACTGTATATGTATCAAAATATTGACTACAGATAAATTTGTATATGTGGCATCATTGCACTCAACGTGAAACTCAACATGTTTCATGAAATTCCAATAGACCAATAATTGAAAAATATTTTGGGGATTATCATATTTCATAAAATACCCTCATATAAAAAATAACATACTGTTTTATTTTGCACAACGCGCAAGTGCTCGTATTACAAAAGTTGGCGCGAGTACTGAAATGTTAAATGGTCTTATAATTGTCCTAAAATTCATCTGACATCAGCTGGCTTTGTTTAATCATCAATTAATTGTGAATGCATATGACATCAATTGACTGTATCTGTGAAATTTGAAGTAACGCTCCATCATATGAGGGAGAACTCGCAATTTGATGGAGAAGAGCATACTGTCAGTTTTGAAAGATGAGTTGGAAACTAGTAGCAATATCTTCAAAAACTTTACTTTCTGCTTCAGAACTTTTCCTGTAAATACCGATTTTTACACCAAAAATTGTGTTCGTACTTTTCTGAAACACTACGCTGTATTATTGGCTCGAATCAAGGAGTGGTCAATCAATTTCTCTAGTTGAATCTGCCCAGACCACCAACATGTAGTTTTTTAGCGATCTCCGTGAATACGGATAAGCGCTCGGATATCCATCTAATTTTCTATTTCCAGTAAAAGACCAAAGGACTGTGCTACCAAACCATTCGTCCATCCAGCTCACTTTCACTAGCTTCTACCCACATAGCATATAGCATCCGATTGGCACGACCAACGACGACCATATCCATTTTCAACCACTGAAGTGTTTTCAACCGAATTCCCCAACGTCTCCGGGGAATTCCTTCCATCAACACAACTCAATTGGGCCTATCTTAATCTCATTTGAAGAAAACGGCATTCAACGCTTCTACTGCTGACCTCCCTTGCGAACCTCCCTGCCACCACACAAACCCACCTTGTAACGACGGCGAAATTAATCGACTATCAAAGCCCATCGGCGCAACCCCAAACCGTGCAAATCCAAGCATTTAAAACAAGTTTATAAAATTGTAAACATAAGCCTTCTCCTTGCCAACCGCCGTTGGTTGCTTCTATTCAGCTGAACCTGTGTTGAGCTGCTGAATTTCTCTGTTTGGCAGATACGCCACCGCTGACTGTCATCCGTCGTCGTTGATCTATCCGCATAGACCGCCTTCTGGTGCCGTTCGCTCTGTCCATCCCGCGCGGCACACACAGGTACAGGTCAGCGTCAGAGTTGAAAGTAATAAAAAATGCAAGTATCGACTTCCCCTCCCCCGCGCATTCCCAAAACGGACTTCAACAACGACGACAACGACGACGACGGGAGAAAAAACAAGCCATAAAAATCACGGGGTGACGCGCACGCTTCAATGCATCCCACCCGCCCGCTTCCTTTGCCCAGCAGCAACAGCAGCAGCAGCAGCATGTGCCAATGGATTAAAAATGTTAAATTGAATTACAAATAATGACTACACCATTCGATGTGTGTATGTTTATACGTATAAATATAGTTAATCGGCGTCGCGCCATCTTTCACGTATCATGATAAGCGCACGTGATCCGTTCACAAAGCCCGCTCGCGCCCGGTGTACAAGTTTGATGGTCGTCTGGGGTCCCGTCTGAGTCCATGCAGGAGACAAAAAAATCGGGCTGAGAAGATGCGCAAACCATCAGCAAATTGGGACAGAGAAAGTGATCATTATCACACACACAAAAAGAGCCATATTAAGAAGCAATACCCAGCAGCATCCGTCTCTCTAGATCACATGCCGTCAGCCGCCGCCATCTTGCCCGAGTAGAGGGACGAGCCCAACAACGGTTGTCATTCGCCGTTGGCTAGCGATCGCGAACAATATTGAATATTATTACCAGCCTTAAATTATCGGTAATAAATTACCTACCGTTTTGTGTGTTTGTGCTTCTGCTGGACTGGGGACATGGACTCGGCCATCTTCTCCAATCGATCGCAGCACACACTTTGCGACATCTCGCTAAACACGTCTGTGGAGTATGGAGATGGGACCGCAGGCAGCTCGCACCTCGCTAATGAGTGGTCATTTTTAACGGCAGCAGCGGCAACCGAGCGTGGCGTAACATTTAGCAAACTAAAACAAACTTGCACGTCCACTCTAACTAAATTAGAAAAAATAACCCCGGGACAGTTTGGAGACATTCATCAATAGTCAGTCGTCGATTGAGTCCGAAGGCAGCCCAGCCAGCCAGCGGGAACGAACGAACGATTTATGTCCCTCCAAGACGGAGACGATGTGAGACGACGGTGTCAGAAGTGAAGCATATTTCACCTTCTTCGCGGCGAGGATGCTCGGGGTTCTTTTATGACACTACCTTCACGGGATGGATTTTGCTCCGTCCAATGGAAAGGGGTGGATCCCGGATGGCTCTAAATCATGCCACTTGGGGCGCATTTGAACTTAGACGTGTGGGAACGATGCCACAAATCAGGGCTTACTACAATGTTGGGATTCGGGCTTCGGGTTCGGGAGTGGGCGTTTGCCTGATGTCTGGACTTGAACTGGAACAATTTGTATCTAATGAGTTTTCCCTTTTTTTTTTCTCTTCGGCTCTTTCCAGATGAATCAACAGTGTAAAGTGTGCGGCGAACCGGCAGCTGGGTTTCACTTTGGAGCGTTCACCTGCGAAGGATGCAAGGTAGGTTTATTAGCTCTTAATATTTAAGGAAGTTCTCATCGGTATCGATTTGTGGGATAGATTTTTTTTTTAATCTCTCCAATTACTTGTGCAATATTTAGGCTGTACACAGCCATGAATCCGGTTACTACCTTACAAAATCGGTCTTTCCAAAGGGAAAGAATGATTAGTTCGGCAATCGTTGTTACTAGAGACCAAATATACTTCTGCATCACTACCATATCGAGAGAAGAATAATTGAGTCAGCAAAAGAGAAAGCACGCACAGTTTTAAAAGATGTGCACTCTGCTTAAAAGAGCACACAAAGAGCTCCGTGCAGTTCACCGCAAAGCACATTCAGATATCAAATGCTTCAAAATTCATGTCGGACGGATAGTAGATCGTGTGCATGGCAGAATATTGTATTAAACCTATGATATTAAAAATAAAGGAATTGTTGACACACTCTGCATGTGCACACATATCTATAAGGACCGGTGTAAAGCCAATGCACACTGCACATCTCTTTCGCAATGCGATGCTTTAGAAACAATGGTGCATACTTTGGGAATCCCGTTATCATCAAAACGGCGTGATGGCTTTTGAACCGACAAAATGATTTTCACAACACCAACATTACTTTTGAATAGCCTAAATGGCTTTCGAAACGTCAAAACTGCTTCAAAATTGATTTTATAACACTAAATTGGCGTTTATATAGCAAGCATAGATTTGTAACCGCCAAAAACATAACAAATAATCATTCAAGCATTGAAATGGCTTTTACAACAGTAAAATTACTTTTGAAACGCCTAAAATGGCTTCAAAGCTTCTGAAGTATTAATAAAAACATCGAAATGGCTTTCATAATGCCAATTTTCCTTTCTAAAGGGTAAAATGGCTTGAATTCGTTAAACGTTTTCATTGACAAGTATGGTTATGGTAGTAATGACTTTCGATGCTCCAAAATGGTTTCAAAACGTTAAAAAGTCCGTTAAAATACCGAAATTGTGCACAAATCGCAAAATGGCTTTAATATTGAAGCTATGTTGTGTAACAGTGTGCTGGTCAGAAATCATAATTGAATCAATCCCAGAAGGTCATTTGCTGTAATTGATTGCAGGTATTTTGTTTCGCGTTATTGCCGTTGTCGTCGTCGTTCCGAGCACTAGCAGTATTATCGAACGGTGGTAGCAGCAGCTCGATAGAGGATTTTATCAATGTTTGGTAGTAAGGGGCTCGAAGGCCTAATGGCGACCGATTTTGCATACTGAGTAGAAGAACGCAGAAATAGTAACGTTTAGGGGTTATACGACTACGCGAATTTCAGGACTTTCGTGGAATTAGGCGTGGATTAGATAAACTTAGTCTGAATTCAACTAAGTTTAAGGTGATTCCTTGAAGCGTCCAACAATGGCCATCATGATAGCTAATATGCCCTATCATTTGAAGTTTTCTAGAGCACAGACCTCGGGCCGAAGTCGCATTTATCTGAGTCTGGTCCTGCAGCTTTCCGACCTATCACTCTAACCAACTGTATCGCGAAGGTGCTCGAGCGCATGGTGAATCGTATATGGACGACGGAGTTGGAGTCAAAAGGACAATTAGACAAAATGCAGCAAGCTTTTAGAGCTAGACGCGGGGTTAAAACGTACTTGGCGGAGTTGGATAGGTCGCTTCCCAAATCGTGATGAACACTGCTTGATAGCATCACTCGACATATCGAAGGCATATGATAACACCTGGAGATACGGCATTTTTCGCACTCTGCGGAAGTGGCAGATAGGTGGGCGGATGTTCAATGTGTTGAACAGTTTCCTCGCCGACAGAACATTCCGAGTGAACGTGGAGGAACATTTATCGAGTGAAATGCCATTGGAAAACGGAGTTCCCTTTCGGTCACGTTGTTCCTCGTCGCGATGCAGCCAATCTTCAGAGTGGTGCCACATACTGTCACCGTGCTCTTATATGCGGACGATATTTTGCTGGTGGTACGGAGAAATAAGTAACGACCGTTCTATCGCGATCTACAAGCCGCGGTGAAAGCTGTCGATAAGTGGGTGAAGAGCGTTGGGTTCAAAATATCAGCTACGAAATCGAACATCTTCTACAGCAGTCCCAACGCCCGTCGAGAACCTAGCAGCATCGATCGTGTAGTTGTACCGAAGACGAATCGTTTGAAAGTCATCGGTGTCACCCTCGACCGGTCACTGACTTTCAAACAGCATTGTAAGACTATGAAAACTATATGCGACTCAAGGCTGCTAATTCTTAAAATAATCGGGGCTAAACTTCCAAGAGGGCAATGCGAGTCTCTTCTGTGCATAGGATCGGCAATCGTTACGTCACGCATTCTTTACGGCATCGGACTTGTCAGCAGAGAGAAGGATACGGTTGTGCAAACTCTCGCACCCATCTACAACCGGATGGTCCGGTTCACCTCAGGAGCGTACGTCACCGGCCCGATTCCAGCGATTATGGCTGAAGCGGGCACATTACCGTTCGATCTTCTGGTTTTTCAAGCTACAGCTCGAGTTGCCATTCGCTTGCTGGAAAAGGATCGCAGAAATGTCGACCTTCCAGTCTTTCAACGTGTATCCGATCGTCTGGCGGCGGTTGATATAATTTTTCCGACCATCGCTGTACGGACACGTTTTGCCAATCGAGTGTGGTATGCTCCCAAGCCACGCATTGTTTGGGACGTGAAACGACAGGTGAAAGCGGGAGATCCCCCAGATACAGTGTGTCCCATCATTCAGGAGTTGCTGGCAAACCGGTTTCACCGTGCTACGGCTATCTATACCAACGGTTCTAGGTGTGAAGACAGAGTAGGAGCAGGAGTAATCAGCGGCAGCGTGCAGAGTGCAATAGGCCTTCCGTCACAATGTAGCGTTTTTTTCGGCGGAGGCCTATGCGATCAAATCGGCTGTGAACGAGGTGAGTACAATAATTGACACGATCATTCTGTCCGATTCGGCTAGCTGTCTTGCAGCAATAGAGAATGGCAAATCGCAGCATCCCTGGATCCAAGAAATTGAATGTCTGCTTCGAAGCCGTCCGATTCACTTATGTTGGGTTCCCGGCCACGCCGGCATCCGTGGCAACGAAAAAGCGGACCGACTCGCCGGAGAAGCATGAAATAATCCGCCAATCAATATCGGTATTCCAGGAAAAGATGCCATTAGGGCAATGAACCAAGCCGTCCGTCAACAGTGGGAGGCACGATGGGCGCAACTTATAGAAGTCAAGCTCAAGGAGATAAAACGTGACACGAAAAAGTGGATCGATCAGAAAAATTCTGCCGACCAGCGAGTACTCACTCGTTTACCAGGCTGACACACGAATTTCTATTAAAGAAATCATCGTCACCGACATGCAAATGGATGTCCGGCACGTAATTCTAAACTGCAAGAAATTGTAAGCAGTCAGGACGAAACATGAAATCAATCCAACTAGTCTTTATAGGGCACTATGTAACGATGATGACAGTGAAAAGCGGTTACTGAAGTTCCTGCATGAAGCTAATATCTATCAAACATTGTGAAAATGAGGAAAAGAGAGAAGCGGATTCAGAGGACGTTAAAGACAACAAAAGAAGACAGAGAATGATGGAGAAGAAACATACAAAGTGGGAGCAGAAGAAGACATGAATGGAAAACAAGATGAAGAAAGGGGGGCAGAAGATTAAGCGAAGAACGAAGGAAAATCAAGAATACGAAGGAGAAGAGTTGCCGCTACCTAAGGGTAAAAATGGAAGCTGATGAAGATGACGGATGATGAGGCGGAAAAAGCAGGATAAGGTGCAGAAGAAGATGGTTATGCAGAGCATGAAGTAGAGCGCGAAGCAAAACGAAAAGGGGTAAAAGAAGACAGAATGGTGAATACAGACACAAACACGGATGAAGAAGATGGCGATAAAGATGGTGAAACCGGCTATCAAAAGAAGATTGAAGCGAATGGAAATCCAAGAAGCTGGAAATGAAAAGATGACAGAGGGGAAGCAGAAGCTGTCGGAGAGGAAAAGAATATGGCAGCGGATGGGAATACAAGAAGCAAGAAATATGAGATGACGAAAGGAGTTAGCAGAAGACGGAGAGGAAGAAAATTATATATAATATGATGGTGAAGAAATGAATGAAATATATAAGAAAACGAAAAGTACAAAGAATTGAATCTGAAGTGATGAATATGTAGTGGAACGAAGCAAGGAAAAAAAGATACAGCAGTATCTGAATTGTAATTTTTGTAATTGTTCAGTGCATAGGCTGTGCCTTCCGCTAAGAAGGCTTATCTAGGGACCAACCCCCTAGTCTATACACCTACTGTCCTTCCCGTTGCACTCGTCAGCTCGTGTGATACTCTAGACACACATGGGTGGTCGTATCCGGGTCCTCCCCTGGGTAGGCTCGTGTCCGTCCAGGTTCTGGTACATTAACTTATCTATATGCATGGTAATTATACTTTTAAAACTCACCTTTTGATTATAATGTCGAAAATGCTGAAACTAAATAAAGGTTAGCGATCCATATAAGGTGTGTGCTGCGACGGAGTAGTAATTGAAGGAAATGAGGATCTGATGTGAAGTATAGGTAATTCTAAAATAGGTAAATCAATTAATCATTAGCTGCTAACAGTTACTAATAAATGGGTACGATAAATCACTCATCAATGAGTATTGCCACTCCCACTGAAAAATGGGCAAAACCTTAATCATAAATGAATATTCGATTCCTACCGTGTATTTAAAGTAAAGTTAGGATCTTATCAAGCAAGCACACACCTTTTACGATTCTTATCCTACTTACGGTTACTAGATACAAGCTTCGTCCAGTATACATTGGCTGTCTCCAACCGGCATGATCCTTTCTGTCTGCTTCCTCTTGCCGGTGCAAGTTTAATTCTTCTTTTCTTGTTCGAATTTTCTTTTTCTCCTATTGATCTTCTGGTCGTGTTCTCATTTGTCCTCAGGCAGTTAATATTAGTACATGATAGGAAGAAAGAAAGAAATAGAACAAGTTAAGTGTGAGCCGCATGCATTGGTTACTTATTTGGGTCATGGTGTTGTCTTGCCTATTTATTTGCCTCTATTCGCTCTCATATCGCAACGTTTAACTCACCCCCTTCCCTCACACTATTATAGTCGGAAAAGAGAACCCATATTTAGTAATCTATCGCGAACTGCGATGCAGAAGATATTAATAGCAAACTAATCTGGTACTGGTCTAAGACATATGACCCAGTGAGTATTGACACCTCACACTGTTGTGAATGAGGACGGACGCGAGATTTACTAGAGTATTAAATGCAAAACGCAAATTCAAAATAAAACTTGACAAGACATCGTCAATCCCCTTATTTTTGGGCAGGACCTGACGATGAGAATCTGATTTTGATCAGTGAACGGGCCCCATATGGTACATTTTCTCACTATGAACCTGTCATTTCCAGCCTATCTGAACTATTTAATAAATGGAAACCATAACATGGGTTACGCTTCCCCTAAGCGGGCCCTCCGCATCCTATCTTTGTCTTATCTCAAATGCCAATGGTTTGAATGTATCAATATATACATTGGAAATGACGTTCAATCAAATAAACCCATACCCCACTCACTTGGCCAGGCTTCAGAATCGTCCAGTGGGCAGTGCGCTCTACACTCACTCCAAGTTCCCTTTCTTTCAAATTCACCCCAAATTTGATATTTTACCCCTTTGAGTGTTGATTAATCACAATGAAACATTGTGACAGAGCACGGACTTGAGGATACTAGAGTATTAAATAATCTAGGTCCTATTAAGGATTATATCTGAAAAATCCAAATCTGGCCAATGCCCACCAAAAAAAAAAAAAAAAAAGATACAGCAGTATCTGAAGCGATGAAATCGGGACCGGAGCAGTAAAGAAGCTAAGTGTGAACTTAACAACTAACACTAATACCACACTGTACACTAACATTTTTTAAAGACACGAATGCATCAGCAGATGTAAGGTGTCGGCAATAAACAACAACAATAACTAAGTTTAAGGTGATTCCATGAAGCGTCCAACAATGGCCATCATGATGGCTAATATGCCCTATCACTTCAAGTTTTCTAGAACACACATCTCAGGCACTATTGTCGCATTGCTCATGCAATTAGAACTCCTCATGTGCTGCAGAAAACACGAACTTCCAGTTTCATACAAAGCTATATGCTTTATGAAAGCTAATATTTGTGCTCTTAAAATTTCGACACCCAACCAGAGGATGTAAGATTTGCTTACAATAACAAGGGATTCATCATCGCAGAATGTTGGTGGAGACCGCATGAACGGAGGATGAGATATACTGATGTATTAGTAAGTGAAATGAATCATGTCGAAAAAGGTTGCCGACTGGACTCGAACCACGAACGTTGCGATTATCAGAGCTGTGCTTTCCAAAATGCTCTCTCTATGCTGCGGAAGAAGAATAGGCGTAATAGCGAACACTGGCTTGCTATAAAAAAATGATTTTCGGAGTTATGAAACCATGAAATAGTATAATGCTAATTAGTGCTTGTAAATTACAAGAAGCGGTCATGAAGTATATGTTTGACACATAAAATCTGTCAATATTGCTTTCAGTGCGTCACCATAAGCAATTTTACGACTCATGATCGCTCACTCTGAGTGAACGCTCACGAATCATAAGATCGCTGATTGTGACGCTCTGAAAGCGAAATTGACAGGTTTTATGAGTCAAACATATACTTTACACCCTCTTCTTGTTACTGGCATCCGTTGACGGCAATCGAATGTGCAGGAAGGTGGCTTTCTCATCTGCTGAGGATATCGCACCCATTCAAACACACATGGGCCGGGACCAACGGCTTTACTTCCCTTCCGAAGGAAGAAGTGACCAGAGATTTTTATGCCTCAGAATAATCCCACCGACCCCGGCTGGGATTGAACCCAGACCCATTGGGATGAGAAAGCAGTTAAGCTTACCACTACATCACCGGCGCCGGCCTCCCCATAGTTCTGAACGATATTGAAGTTCCCAGCACTTTTATGAAGTTTTCGAAACATCCTTTAAATTCTTGGAATTAATAAAGAATTCTCAAAAATTCTTGAAGATTCCCGCATTTGTCTTGATGTTTATGACGCTCCCAACTTCTTTGAAGATTTCTGGACATTGCAATTTTTTTTGAGCCTGAACTTTTCTAAATTTTCCTGAAATTTTAGGAACTTTCGTACGGCTCCCACAATTTATTGGATATTCATGGAACCACCCTGAAGTTCTTAGAACTTCCCCTGAGCTCTCTGACTTTTTCTAAAGACCTTTAAGCTTTTCAGAAGTTTTTTTTTGAGTTCTCTTAAAGCTTCCGACATGCTTTTGCAGTTAATGGAACTGTCATCAAGTTCATGAAATTTTTTGAAGTTCATGGAATTGCCATGAAGCTCTCGGAACTTACCTAGATCTTTAAAGTTCTCCAATGCCCTGGGCATCCCTGTAGCCCTAAGTTATTTCTTAGAGCTTTTGAGACTTCTCTGAATATTTATGTTATTCGCTGAAGTTTTTGGACCATCTTTGAAGGTTTGAAGCTTTTCTGTAGTTTTTGAAATTGATCTTAAGAGATCTGAACCTCCTTGGGGTTTTAAGAGCATTTCTTAGCACTTCTTTGAAGATACTGAATTTTTTATTGGATCAATATAATTTTTTTTATTTCAACCTGCCGGATTATTTTTCAATCGCTTGTTTTTATCACAAGGAGTGGAGTAATATTATGTCACGAAGTAATACAAATCCTTAATGCATTTCAAAAATTTCCATAATAAATTGTGGTGTACAGTTTTTATAAAAGAAGCACATGTAGGTCTATCTGCACCCAGTTAGTTTATATATTAAATAAAACAAATCTTTTTTTCAGAGCTGGTTACTCATGTAATAGTAATGAGTAATCACTATGATAGACCTCCTTCAGTGTTTAAATCAAAGTTCCTCGGAACATTATTTTTCTCCATGATTAATAAAAGTAGTAACAGAGCACTCCTAATATAAAAATATACAATATTTCATTCTATAAACTAGCCATTCTATCAAGGGTACAGAATAATTATGGATCACTTTATTCCAGAGTAGTTTCAGGCGAAATAGCCAAAACAATTTTGTATCGACCTTGTCTGATTTGTATGAAACTTTGCGTAATTGTTTGTTGTGGGTAATGATTCACATTTTCAAATTTTCTTAACGCCTTCCTTGAAATTTTTCAAAAAATCTTAGCACGGAAACGCCTTTTCTGATCAAAATAACGTCTGAGACAAAGTTTTATAGAAAAATAATGCATAATAATATGATATTAAATTTTGGATACTTTTAAGAGTATGAATTAAATAAAAATAAAAATCCCAAAATGGGAAAATAGCGTTAATATTGGCCTATGGATCCAAGATTGGGTCCATCGCTAAAAGTCTGCTTCTTATCAATTTTATCTAGATGAACGCGTCATTTATTTATATTCATGGATATCTTAGTCGCTATTGAAAATTTAGTCGATTGTTGAATTTATGTATGTGTGTGTGTATTCCCTCTAACTTCCACTGGCAGGCAGTGTTATTATGGAAGAACTCTCTCTACAATATCGCATTTATGGTCATTGTAGACAGCTTTAGTCCGGGAGTTAGAAAGTGATAGCTCTATTACAGCTACGCCCATTCCGAGGTTACTTTCACTCACAATAAGCCCCGCATGTATGCATCACCGTTATAAAATGGATATTGGTACTACATACTCGCTTCCAGGTTTGAAAATATACTTCAAACCTGGCACGTATTTAGCTTGTTTTTTTTTTAATTTTTAAAATGTTTTTGGACTGGTCTCACCATGTTAATTTGATCCTCCAATCCATGTGTTCCGCTTTGCATTTCATTTCATGATGCACCATTGTCGCAATACTTCCTTCAACGAACACAAATTTTCTTGCATTGCCATGATCATCTGGGAGGAGATTCGCGTCTAGTGCTTTCCCCAGGAACAGTTAACGGCCACCAACTGCCACCCGTCCAGTCTTGGGCGTATCCAGCGAGGTACCTTTCATATTGCTCGCAATCTCCGACACCGGAGAGAGACCAGCAGCCAAGCACTTTTGCAAGCGAAAAACTTGCTGATTCAAGGCAACGTCGGCCACCGAATCACCACCAACAACCACCCAAAAGTGTTGCATCCGAACTCAGAGAACCGGGCTCCAGGGAGGCAATGAAAACCGACAACCGAACAATAGAACTGAAGTATATTTTGAAGGTTAAATTCAAGGTCAACCAAGTTACTCAAGGCAAACACAGGTAAAACACTATATATCACTAAAATGATAACTTTATGAACGCTTGAAACAAAATTTTAGCATACAAATTAACAATTTCAATTAATTGACTGACAAAAAATGAGCAGCAAAAGAAAAAACACGTCAGCTTTCACGCGCAGCCTACTGCGATCTCCAATTGTTGAATTTATGTATGGGCCCAAATTAGGGGCATTGAGGCCGGCATTACATCCATTTCCCCTACACACTTTAAAATAACTATTTTTACACGAGACGTAAATTATAGAACGTAAACAAACATGTCATGTAAAATTAAATGTTTCTAAATCGAAACATACGCAACTCGACGAAAACTACGATTGATTGAATTTACTTTCTCGAGCTTTCAACTGATTCTTGTGTCATTTGGGCCACTTACATGTGTCGGTATCAGGGCACCGAAATTTACATGACTAATTGGCAGTATATACCTCAAAATTTCCTTAACCGATTTAAAAAAATAAAAAAAAACTTAAGAAAAATGCAAACCTTTAGAACGTTTAGAAACTTGGACACTTGAAAACTGACCAAAATCGTTGAAATTTTGGTTAAATCTTTGAACTTTTTGAAATTACGAAATTTTGTGTATTTTTTCACAGAAAATTAGTAAAAATTGAAACATTTTTTTTTATAAATTACCCAACAATAAGCTTTCAAAGTTTACCAAACAATCTTGTTTCACGATTTTTGTAAATTTTTGAGTATCCATGATTTGAAACATTCCAGAAGATTGCATTTTCAAGTGCTTTAAAAAAACTCATCAATCGTACCAGAAGAATTTGTGATGTTTAGTTTTTTAACATTTTTTTTTAATTTTTACATAAATTTACTATAAACTTTTTTATTTTTGCATAATTTAAAAAAAAACACCTTATTTTACTCTAACTTTGTCTCACACGTCATTTCGATCTGAAGTGCGAGCTACAATTTTTTGAAAATGTTTAGCAAAAATGCAAATCGGAGAAGGTTGAGTTTTTCCAATTTGTCATTTGGCGTGGAACTGCTCTCCATGCACGGCCAATGAGAACGACCCTAATTTGAGTTTAGTTTACTTATAATCGCCAAAAGTGTAGGAACTCAGCAATGAGTAAATTTTCCGCATGTTTTTCTGTGGAAAACCTAAAAAATCTGCCGCACAAGGAGGAAGATTGACGAAAATTTTACTCAGTCTAGGAATACTACCAATAGGCTGAGTGAATCAAATCTTTACTTTTCTCTTATTAAGGATTTTTTTCCTGGACCTGCAAACCTGGAAAACCCTGGAAACACAGTTACTCATACATTTACAATTTACTCATCGCTGAGTTCCTGCACATTATGTGATTTATGAGTAAACTTAATTAAAATTAGGGATGTTCTCATTGGCCGTTCGGAAAGTAGTGGAAACCCCCAGAAAAGCGTTCAGCCAAAAGCTGCAACCATTATCATCAAAACCCAAACCGTTTGAAATAAACATTTCGAATCATTTCTCAACATGGTTAGTGCGCATGCAATGTCAGTACCTCAACCCTTATTTGCTTAGAAAAATACATGACTGAATGCACGCAAAATCCTCCACCTAAAACCTCATTCCCCAGCTCTAGAACAGTCACAAAATGGAGTTCACATGTTCTCTATCAACCCCCCCCCCCTCGCCTTACCCCTTTCTCCTCTCCAATCAACCAGTCCCCTCGATATTTCATCATTACATCCACTTCCCGTCATTACGCCCCCTTTATCATAATCTCCACCGAGCAAGACCTTGATTTTCCAAGTCCACACGGGCCATCAAATTACCGCCCTACGCGCACCGCCCAAAGTACCCGCGCGATCTCCGCAATTGAGCAATCTAAAGCGAACAATGAAACTGCACAAAAACATTGCCGCCATCCATTTGACGCAATATCACTTTGGAAACTCGGCTGAGATTTCATCGTGAGCCCTAGCGGAAAATAAGCAGTTTAGCGACACAAACGACGCAGCGCTGCTCCTCCACACATGCTATCAGGTCGCGGGCAGACAACCCCTCGCACACACACAAACACACACGTACATGTCGTGATATGCCGGCATTAATTTCACCGATTTTTCCTGGCCCCGTCTAGAATCAAATCTCACCGCTACTGCTGCTCAACAGTAGCAATATGGGTGGTGTATAGCAGCAATTACACTACCATCATCGACTGCTACTGTGTGGAGTTTACCTTAGCGGCGGTGACAAAACCGCGCAGCAACAATAAGTATAATGGTAATAAGGTTGTCATTTTTCTTTTTCATCATATGTGGCTTGGCAGCCGAGCTTGCCAATGTCGTCGTCGTCGTCGTTTATGATACGCTGACAACTGGCTGAGCTCGTGGACAAACTAGTAGCAGCAATCGCGCAGTCACTTCTTATGCAACAACAACAACAACAACAACAACATTGACGACGACGACCCGCATTGTGTGTGGTATGAACTTCAGTAGGCCAGGCAGCACAAGCCAACCAACCACGTCTCTAATGTGACATATATAAATTCCATCCTCCGCCTATCCCCCCCGAGTCTGCCCATCATTCGGCTCGCCACCGACCGGTAGCGTTTCTAATGCTTCTTCTGTCGCATAGTAAATTATATTGTTAGTGCAGTGGTAGGTACCTTCCTTCGGCGGAGACTTCGATGACGACGACGATGATGACAGACAGATTGGTGCAACACAAGGACCTGAATGCTGCACAGAGCATGACCAATCTGTCACATACCAACCCACCAACACTACCACCGAACGCCACAGACTGACTTCATTTGGGAGAGGGCTTCGATTCCGAGCATCTTCAGAATCTCGCATTCAATTTGGCTTGTCATTTTAATTTAATTATAAAAAGAGACACGCGATCCATGTCTGCCCATCTGCAGCATGCCTTTCATTTTTTTTTTTATTATTAAGGTGCCGTTTATTGTTTAGCACACTCTATCAAATCCGGGTCGCGCTCCGAAGGCTATGGGAAATGTTACCGGAGCGCAAATTTAATTCTAACCGGTGCGCGTTGGGTGCAATGCAGGATTTAATCGGGAAAAATCTCCGTTCTAGATCTGCAACTGGAACCATCGCGCACAGCACTGCACTCCGATGCCATAAATCCCGTGAAGATATCACTCGCTGAGTGCCCCTCGCAAATCGAGATCACCTTTTACGCGCCTCGTGGAGATCGTGAACGACCTTCAGCTCAGACATTCTTCAACACGCTTTTCCACGCTCATCCGGGTCGAACTTGATATTTGGATCCACCACCGCGCGGTGGTGCAATTGTTCTCGACCGAGACCCCCAGAGCAACGCGAACCAGATTCGATCGAATAAAGGTCGTCGTCTATTTGCCTGCTCTTTAGCACGTCCTCGTCGTCGTCGTCGTCATCTCCTTTTGCGATTTGTTATGATTTATAGAAACATTGTCCGTCCGCCGTAAGTGCCAGTTGTTGCCTTGGTGCTTGTTTGTACAAGTAGGTTCTTTTTCGGGGCCGCACGGGAAAAGGAACTTCGGAATCGATGTTCTATAAATTTGATATTTTATTCACGACTTTGCCTACCGGTAAAAACATCTGTGCCAAAGTGATTGCTTGACTTGTTTCGGGATGTCACCCCCGGATTGCACCCTTCCGAACGTGCAGAACTACAAGACAAATGTTAATTAGAACGTTGATTTATGAGAACTCCGAACCTGGTCCGGGGTGTCGCTGGGGTCGTGTTGCTACCGCGATCGATCTCACGCGGTGAACGGTGACGAAAAAATAAACGCTCTCTGACACCAAATCCATGTGAGCGAGCATGCACCAGCGATTTATATGTTAATTAGCGATTTAAATGAACTCATCATTTCGATTGTTGCGATCATGGGCGACTGCTGGATGGTTGCTCAATGGCGGGGATCGTTGTGTGTGGGATGAACTACTGCCTCAGTTGCCACCGCCGCCGCTAGCTAGCAGTAGAATATATTGGCAAGAACCGTGCGATGATTCATCCTCGGTTTGCTCGGTGGCTCGAGGGATCGGAGGATGCCCTTCGTCAATCCGGCGCTCCCTGTGACGATGGATGTTTTGCCACAAATGGAGCAAAGGTGTTCTGCTGTCGCGGTTTCCCATCATTATAATAAATAATGAGATGGAAAGTGTGTTGTTGGGTTGTGATCGGTGTTCGGATGGATTTGGGTTGGGTAATGGTGCATGTCTTGCCATCTGGAAAGATCCTTCAGGCCGGGAATATGATGTCAGGGCTTAAGTGAGGATTTTAGGACGATGAATGTTAGCATTGATTTCTTGCAATTTTTCGAAACTTCAAAAATATTCCAAGAAGTTTTATGAGATATCCTAAGCACTTAGAGATGGTTCATGGAAGATCCGAGAACTACTGGAAAGTTCAGAAATTTAGGGAAAACTAAAGATCTATAACGCTAAGTTTCATAAAATTCAGCAACATTTCAGAGAACTTCTCAACAGTTCCAATACAAGAACTTAAAAAGCACTCCAGAAAACTTCTGCTGCGTTAAAAATCTTTAGGAAAAGTCAGAGTGCTTCGGAAAAATTTTGAGAACTTAATGGCAGTTTCATTAACATCCGAAAATTTTTTTTTTTTTTTTTGTTTATTAATTTATTTGATAAGGCTCAACCGAATTAACTTTACAGAGCCGAGGATTCTTGGTCACTATACAATACATCTTAAAACTATAGTCAAAAGGTACAACACAATAAACACGTTATCTTCCGCTATCCAAAAAGCCTCCTCCATCAGAACTGGAGCCGCTTCCAGTAGTTTCATTGTATGGCAAATTGTTGTATGCCAACGAGGGTCAGAGCGCATCCATTGCAGCAATGGACACAAAACGTGGTCAGCACTCATACACTCATCACGAACCGGTTGCTTTCCAAAGTCGACGACGCATCGACCGAAAGAACTGCTGATGAAGAACAATGAGGAGGACCACACAATGGTTGCTGTCGAGAAAACAGACGATCGCGTAGCACACATCGAGAATGGCCTGCTTTTGTCGACAGCCGAGTGAACACTGATCCGAAAAATTGTGGATGATTTAGGAAAGTTCCTAAAATTTCAGGAAAAATGATGAGAATTTCAGGGTCGCCAATTAAATCCAGAAAAAAATATCCAAGAACTTTACAAATGTTTCAATAGCAATTTCCAGAAAAGTGCAAAGAAGTTGGGAGTCTCATGAACGTCAGGAACATTGCGGGAACTTTAATGAAGTTCGAAGAACAGCCGAAAACATTATTTATTTATTTATTTATTTATTTATTTATTTATGTTATGGTCAACAGGTAAAATATTCACCCCAATGACAGTATACTCATTCTAGACAAATTAACATAAAATACTCTTAAAATTGCTCTTATATCTAAACCGGGAAACATTGAAGTCAAATACATTGTAGCGTCTGTTAAAGATGCGACACATCCTCCGCATGGGCTCATTCCATCCGTAGTTGGTTCGTGAGAGGCGGTTGTTCAGGAAAGCATGCGATCGTAGATTACGGCGGCGGGTATTGATGACGATACTACTCAGCAGTGTAGAACAGTCAATGTTTCCCTGAAGAAGATCACCGGCGAAGCTCGCCGTTGCTACGTTACGTCTCGCATACAACGCAGTTGATAAGCATACAGATTTCTAGGGTCATTCCAGCGAAAATGCCTTTAAGCATACCGGATGAACTTCCGCTGAATAGCTTCAATACGCATGGTTTCATTTTTGTAGTATGGAGACCACACGACCGTCGAATACTACAAAATAGGTCACACCAACGAACAGTATAATGCTTTTAGGCAGTACCATATGCCTGATATGTTTGCACCATTGAGCAATGTCAAAATTTGAAAAAATCTCAAAAATTTCGTTTTCGAGTTTTTTTTTATTTATTCAAAGAGGGGATGTTTCTCAGAGTCTTAAACTATGTTAATCATCGATCGAGTTTCCACTTGCTGCAATTACGGCCTCCACACGCTTCCGGAATGCCCGGCAGGTTCTATGAATGTAGTCTGGATCCATTTCTCTCCAGGTACGGGTCAATGTTTGTCTGAGGCTTGCTGTACTCGGGTGGCGTTTAGAACAGGCCTTGACCTTCATGACGCGTCATATTGAGTAATCCAGCGGATTAAGATCGGGCTGGAGGGCGGCCACATATCCTTTGCCCAGAACGGAAGATGTTCCTGCAACCACTTCTGAGTGCGGTTCGAGGTGTGGCACGAAGCCCCATCTCATTGAAATACAACATTGGGCTTCGGACCGTACTGTGCTTTGATCCACGGGAGAACATACTTACTAAAAATTCCGATGTAGACCTCCGTGTTGACCTTGTCGCCTTCTGGAATGAACACCGGGTCCATTTTTTTGCCATCGGATGCCACCAATCCAAACACCATAACGCTAGTAGGATCAGGGCCCCACAAAGTCACTTTCAATCGAAAATCGTCAAGCGACGATGAAGCTGTAAACCATCACTTTCAATTGAACGTCATTCTGCCTTCTCTGTCAACATCAACAGAACCACTTTGGATCAGTTTTCATGCTGTTTGTGTTGGCTTGACTCGTGTTCATTTCTTCTTTCATTGTCAAATGAACTTACTTTTGCATTGAAGCGAAGCTGTTCGATCCAAACTCGCGCAGTTTCTATGATTTTTGTTGATTGTTCACTCGGTTCATTGTTGGGGATGTCAAATTTATCATTGTCAGGTGGCTTGTTTACCCATCAACGTGGGTATTTTTTTCATCGGGGTGACGTCTAGGCTGGTTGGTTGTCTTTATTAAGGAGATTTTCAGCAAGACGCTGGTTCATCTCCGCGGGGTGACGTCTAGAGATTGAAAATTGATATGCGACGCCATTTTTAAATCCAATATGGCGGCTTCCAGTTTAAGAGAAAGTAGGAAATACTGTCAAATACCTATCAATAAAGGTATTTTTGGAATTGGGATGATGTCTAAAGGATGAAAATTGATAGCCGACGCCATTTTGAAATCAAAGATGGCGGCTTTCGACTTAAGAAAAAGGGGAAATACAGACAAATACACACAATATTGACAATTTTGTAATCAGTATGAAGTCTACAGATCGAAAATTGATATGCGACGCCATTTACAAATCCAAGATGGCGGCTTCCTATTTCATAACATATGGGAAATATTGTAATACCCATCAATATAGGTATTTTTGGAATCGAGATGGCGTCTAGAGGCCGGAGATCGATATCCGACGCCATTTTGAAATCCAAGACGGGGACTTTCGATTTGCGGAAAAGTGTCAAATACCCTAAAATATGGTTATTTTCAGAATAGAGATGAGACGTAGATGCCGAAAATTGATGTCACACCGTCTTTAAATCCAAGATGGTGGCTTTGGTTCAGAGAATCTGTGAAATACTGTGAAATACCAATCAATGTGGGATTTTTGGTATCGGGGTGACATCAAGAAGCCAGAAATCGATGTCCGAAGCCATCTTGAAATTCAAAATGGTGGCTTCCGATTTCAGAAGATGATGGCCTGCAAATGGCACCGAATACCGATTTTCAGCATCTACGCGTCGCCCGGAAAAAATAACCATACAATAACCATAAAATAATATAAAATCACAACACAATCTATTGCCAACAATCGATCCTATTGTATGTATATCATACAAGTAAATTTAAAATATTGTTATTACAATAGATCTACAATACGCTCCATAAAGCATGAATTTGCAACAATAGAAAAACAATAAAATTAATGTCAAATGACTCAAGTTTATTCGGGAAAAATTGATTTTCTGTACGGTTAAGATAGATAACAAGGTATTGTAGGTTTCCACATTTACCATAGATTCTATTGTGGAAACTATAAATTCTATGGTTATACAGTTTATTTTAAGTTCAATAAATTACAGTTTATTTTAAGAACAATAAATTGTATTGTATGGTTACAATACATTTCATTGTACCTGTATCGTTCTTTTTTTACGGGCGTGGGAATCGGAAAGGTCCCCATTCCGAAAAATACCCTGATAGTAGGGTATTTGACACTCTATATGAAACCTGATGACCACCATATTGGATTCCAAAATGGCATTGGATATCGAGAATAACCATATTGTAGGGTATTTGACGCTCTCTGAACCCTGATGGCCACCATATTGGATTCCAAAATTGTATCTAATACCGATTTTCGGCATCTACACGTTGTCCCCGTTCCGAGAATAACCATATTGTAGGGTATTTTACACTTTTTCCGAAACCCGATGGCCACCATATTGGGGTCCAACATAGCGTCGGATATCGATTTTCGGCATCCACGCGTTGTCTCCGTTCCGAAAATATCTTAGGGTATTTGACACGTTTTATGAAACTTGATGGCCACCATCTTGGATTCCAAAATGATGTCCAATATCGGCTTTTGGCTTCTACGCGTCGTCCCCGCTCCGAAAATACCCATATTGTAGGGTATTTGACACTTTCTGAATCCTTATGGCTGCCATATTAAATTCCAACAAAGCGTCGGATTTCGATTTTTGACATCTACGCTTTATTCCCGTTCCCAAAATACTCATATCTTAGGGTATTCGACACATCCGAAAACCAATTGTCACTATTGTGAATTACAAAATGGCGTCGGGTATCGATTTTCAGCATCTACGTGCCATCCCCGTTCCGAAAATATCGTATTGTAGGGTATTTGACACTTTTTTCTGAAACCCGATGGCCGCCATTTTGGATTCCAAAATAGCGTCGGATATCGATTTTCGACACCTTCGCGTCGTCCCCGTTCCAAAAATACCTATATTGTAGGGTATTTGAGACTTTTGCTGACCCCGATCGGATACTATATTTTGATGCCTGACGACGCGACGCGTGACAAGTCGAATGAGCCCCGAATTGAAGTGAAAGTGGAAAAAACGAAGGAAGCAGTTTTCGAGTCATTCATTGCGTCAATTGAAACAAGTCTTTGCTTCAAATGAAATGAACTGATGCACTTGACGAACGAAACAAGTCATAGGCAAGTCATGGTTGACTAGAGGAATATGCACAGTGACTCGATAACAAGACATACAATGACTTACACGAAAATGATGTTGCTCGAAATGAAGCGATTATGCGGAGAGTTCATTTTCTTGTCTTAGTTTCGAAAATGCAGAACCCTGAGCAGGATGCTTGGTCTGATACAAGTTTCTTGTGCTCGTAGGCCACGTCTTTTACCGGAAGAGCACTAATATACCGGTCGGTTCTGGAATTTGATACGGGATCGACGGTAAACATGCTCTCGTCGGTGAACAGGATTACCGGATTTTTTCGCTAAAGGAAGTTCAAGATTTTCTTGCATCGTTCCACTCGTAGCTCCCGAATGCGGTTGGTGATCATGTGAGTTTTTCCCGTGCCCTCGACTTCGCCCTGCAATCTTCCTTTACGATCTTCCGTGCCGTAAAGTCACTGATCCCGTGTCCCTTTGCGATTTTCCTTATTGAACGCACTGGATTAATCCGAATCTTCCTTTTGATAGCAACGATAACCCTCGAAACCCGAGCTGACCTCGGACGACCTGTGGCCACCTTCGCGGATAGTTGTCCTTTCTTTTCTCGGTCTAAAACCCTTTTGACGGTCCACCGGGACACTCCCACGGCGATTGAAATGTCTTTTTGCGACATTTGCGCGTGGGACAAATCACGAATACGCTGCCACTTCGTCATGGTGCAACTGTCAAACTAAGTAAATCATTTTCTTTTATACACAGCCTACTACGGTATGAGCTATAGGCTACGTGCATGCAAAGAAAACCAAGACATTGTATGCACAGGTGAAACGGGAACCTTATTTGTACGATGGTGCAAACATTATCACGCATACGGTACGTATACAACATGATCCCTGAAGCTGAGCTAGGAGTCGATCAGTATTCCCAGATCCTTGATAGTCGATTCACGTTTCAAAGCTATGCCCGTCAGGGTGTATTCATGGTAAAGAAGCGAACGCTTGCGGCCAAAGATAAGTTCGAGTTTCAAGTCGTCCGCATACGATAGTTTAAGGCATTTCAGGATGGTATTGACGTCATTCATGTAGAACAGAAACAGAAATGGCTCAAGATGGCTACCTTGGGGAACGCCGGATGTCACGGGGAAGAATGAAGAAACATAGTCTCCAATCTTGACAGACATGTTTCGACCAGTCAGGTAGGAGTAGAGCCAAGTAAGCAGGCCATCGTGAACACCTATCCTGTCGTATTTAGCCAACGCATTGTAATTGGTCATTTTGTCAAAGGCTGCGGAGAGGTCTGTGTAGATGGCATCTACTTGATGGCCACGTTCTAGTTCATGAATGATGAACGAAGTGAACGTAACTAAATTGGTTGCCGTGGAACGCTTAGGCATGAAATCATGCTGATCCGTCGAGATACAGTGTGCAAAACTTTGAACCAATTTTTCGAGTATAATCAACTCAAAAAGCTATTCCGCGGTAGTTTTAAACAGTCCTTTTGCAGCCTTTCTTGTGGATTGGGAACACGAAAGACACGACCGGAACCCGTGGAAGTTTTTAACTGCCACCCGGATGAAATAACCATTTCACTGGTGATAGAAAATCGATCGCTGGAGAAGGTTGAGGGAGGAATTTCCTAGACGCAGCAATTACATCCTGAGTGCTGAGTCGTTCGTCGTTGAAAACACTGCTGAATTGTGTGCGAAACAAGTCGGCAATACCCACGATAGAGTCCACTTCCACTACGCCGTCCGTCATACTTGAGGGTAGTCAGCTTTCCTTTCTTTGGGAATTCACATGGCGCCAACAGTTCTTAGGATTTGATTTCAGACGACGCTGAAGCTGGTCGGTTTGGTATTTGCTGTGCCTACGAAGAGCAGCCCTTTTAAATACTTTCAATCTCTTAAGCTCTGAATTCGACCAAGCAGGTTTAACGGGTTCGCGACTGATTCGCTTAGATACGAATTGATCGATTGCGAACAAAAGAATTTTGGATGTCGTCGATGCCACGAGGTTAGAATCACAGTCACGCAGTGCCTCTTACCAGCAGAGGAGGATGATGTCTACAGTTTTTAACAAGCGCGGAGGGGGCTGAAATGATGGAACAATCAGTGCACATCTCCTCACTTAAGAAACAAAGATCGAGCATGCGGTTGTTATGGTTTGGAATTCCATTCATCTGTCCGAGTCTTGCAGTGCAATAGGCATCCAGCAAATCACATGATGCCTGACCAATCGACGAACGGGATGCACAAGGAAAGTGAAATCCACGAGCATTGCGCTTCCAGCAGACGTCGCGTAGGTTGAAGTCTCCCAGGATGATTAAGTTGTCATTGGCTCCGTAATGCCAGCGGCGGTGCGTCCCAGTGGGCAATCAGAAGTTGATAATGGAAGCGTTGAAAAAGACGGAATGCTGGAAGTGATTGACGCATCAAGAATCGAAGGAAGGACCCTTCACCAGTCCCAGACACAGAACCGGGACGGCTGTTGGTCGCTGGCTGGAAAAGCTCGACTGTGCTGGGTAGATCAGGGCCTTCCGTGATACCAGAAGTGATGCGTCCCGGAGTTGAAGAGTAGGTGTAGTTATTGCTTCGTCGTAGTATACCAGAATTTACTCCGGATCTGGTCCACTGGGGGAATCGATGTCCGATGAAGGAATGGCTTTTGGCGTACGTTGAGACTTCCAAAAATTTACTTTAGTGTTGTCCTTAAAATCGTGGAATAGGACACCCTTGGGCCAGGTTGACGTTGAGAGGGCTCTTGACTTGAGGTCCGGGTTAAGTCCGATTCCATGATTATATTAGCAGCTGAAACATTGTGGGAACTTTCCAGAAGTTCTGAATATTTCATGGAAATTACAAATTCTGAAAACCTCAGGGTAGTTTCGTGAACTCCAGAACGTCCAGAACTACGGGGATAGTTTTTGAACAATTTGGGTTGGTTTCGTATGCTTCATGGCGGTTTCATAAATTTCAGGAATATTTTATGAAATTTGGTGAAATCATCGCTCATGGTTTGGTTTGGTGAGTTCGTTCCAGTCGGAAACTATTTTAATAAATTAATTACAACTGATATTGATTCTCTTTTGCCACCTGTCGGGATAACCTCGATGGTCCGTGATATATTGTTCGGTTGGTGCGATGGTGTGCGGTTTTGACTTTCTGCGCAGAAAATCGTGGATCACTTCCAGGCCCTAAAGACTGGAACTCGCAAAAATAAGTCGACAAAAAAATCGTTTCTTTCAGTCAAAATTCATATCACAAAAATCTTCTTTTTTCTTATTTTGGTAGTTCAATTCATATATTTAAAGAAAAAAATGTTCGTTTATTCTTTTGGTTTGCCAAATCCGAACTGCCGTGCCTTCCGCTTAACCCCTTCAATTAAATTTTGCGCAGTGGTCTCATCGACCTTATTCGCCGCCGAACGACAGTTAGATTTAAACTGCTGATATTCCGTTTGATCAAGGCCCAGAACCGTTCGATAGGGCGGAGTTCTGGGCTATTGGGAAAGTTGTGGTCTTTGGGATCCACAACAACGTTGTTCGCATCGTACCACTCGATTACCTTTTCCCATAGTGGCAGCTCGCCAAGTCCGGCCAGAACAGCACAGGTCTATTATGTTACTTTAGGAATGGTAGCAGCCGCTTTTCCAGGCACTCCTGGACGTAGATCTCTTGATGGATGGTTCCCGTAGTAATGAAAATGCCGTTTTTTAGATCACACTTGCATATGGCCTGCCAGACGAGATATTTTTTCAGGAACTTCGAAAGTTTTATGGTTTTGAAAATTTCAACCACCTTCCCTTTTCCTGATGCAGTATAAAACTCCTGTCCCGGAAGCTGATAAGTTTCGTCGTCCATGACGGCACAGTCGAACTTTGTGAGCAGATTCGTATACACCTTTCGGGACCGCTGCTTTGCCGACGTGTTTTGTTTGTAATCTCGGTTCGCCACCTTCACCTTCTTAAACGTCGACAACCTGGCTCGTTTCTTGACCCGCTGCACAGTAGTATGGGAGACATTGAGCTTGCCAGCGACGTCCCGGATGGAGAGGTTTGGATTCCGCTTATATTTCACCGCCACCTTCTTCGTCGTCGCTGCCACGTCCGGATTACGATTGCCACCGCTTCCAGGCTTCCTGGCGGTCGACAGACGCTCCCCAAACACTTTTAAAACGTTTGTCTCGGTCGATTTGGTCACATCCAGCAATTTTGCCAACTTGGCGTGTGATAACGTCGGATTCTCTTGCTGCGCGAGCAAAATTTTTGTCACGCTGCTCCTCTTGCTTGGACGTCATTTTAAAAACTGGAGAGCAACCATTGTATTTATTTTCAACTTCCAAATGCAGCATTTCAGCTTTCTGCCAGAAATACATCAATTTAAAGTTGACCGATTTTTTCGCGTTCCAGACTTTATGCTATTAAAGAATTTTGAAGTCACTAGCCACTAGCTCTTTGGGTATTTTGTGAAACTTGTCGTCGTCATCGGTGCCAGGTTTGAATGGATATAACAGCAACTCAATTATAAGTGGTGTCCTGTGATATCAGAGACTCGGTGGCCTTAGAGTGACCGTTTTTGCTTAGTGAGCAGAAAATCATGGGTTTAATCTTAGGCCCCAGTAAATTTAGATTCGATAGTCACTTTTTTCATAACATCATTTGCACGACCTCTAAACCTTAATCAATCTTTAACATTTTGGCATAGGCTCATATTTTGGGATTATGAATCGAACTGGAGGGTGTCCCATCAGAAATTCATCACATTTCAAAATGAAGCATCCTAATGTATTATTCATCTTATTTTCCATTCTTTTTGTAACAATTTACGTAGCAATTGATGTCAGCTTGGTAGCAATAAAACCACATCATCCAAACCAACAACCTCAACTTGACTGCCCCAAACCGAACGATGAAACCATCCAACAAGAATCTCGTTCAAACCCCGCAACCTACACCACCATCAGCAATTACAAATTTGTCAGAATGATTTATAAATTCACCAAACTGCATCATTTCATCCCTCATTTCTCAAGCCCGAAGCTTTGGGCCGTGTAAAGTCGTCGCCGACGACGACGGCAGAAGAGGAAGCGCGCGAGAGGCGAAAGTGACTTTGCACCATTTGTGAGTGCATTTACCGCGCCACCCATCATCCCTTCAAGTGCCGGTGCTGATGCCGGGGAGTGATCGTAAAAGATTGTAATTTATTATAATTTTTGCACTCGTTATACTTCCTTCGCGCACAAGGGGTTCCTCTCTGACGGTACCACACCTTACGATCTCGAAAAGTCATCGAATATCTCTCCTGTGCGCAGTCTGCCTTCACGGAGGAGTAGGATGATTATGAAATTTTTCAGCGGATCCCGCGCTAATTCATGGGTGCCTAGCATGATGGTCGGAGAGGTATCCATATGAGAGGAGTGCGTGAGTTTTGTCAAATTTCGAAACCATCGGTCCCGTCGATCTAGGTGTATGTAATTAAGTCCAACATTTTGATGCAATTTCCCGCGCTTTTTTTTTTTCGCGAGAGCAGAGGTTGTATTTCCGATCCAGTGATCTCGATATGTTTGCCAGACTTCCAAACGCCGAGCGTGACTACGTCGTAGAGACAAAGGGCTCCGCTAGGCCGCTAGTCGTAGCAACAATGGCGCCGCCAACCGGTGCGCGCTCGATATCTTCCGATGCTGTGTAATTACAGATTTGTGTAATTTAGCTTCTGTGTCTGCTGCAGGAGAGGAGAAAGATGGTAGCATGAACGGCGCAGAGTTGGTACTATTGGAACACGCTTGAGTGATTGATTGATTCGGTATTTAGTGCGCGCTCGCTTCTCGTCTATTCAGCATAGTCTTTTGTGCTACCCCTCTGGGATGGAACGGATTTCTTCAGAACAGCAACGCCGTTCAACGTCTATGAAAGGGAAATTGAACGATATGTACACACTCACACAAACGATGACTCCGGAGAGGGCTTCATCAACGAGCGATCGGTTGGGTGCAAATGAGCAGCACCATGATCGGCAATTAATTATGAAAGCTGCTGCTGCTGCTGCTCGTTTTTGTGCTCAGTGCGCGCGGAACGCAGCAGCTCAAGTGGTGATAAATTAGAGACACTTTATAAACTGTAAGATTTCGCTCCTTGGGCTGTTCGATCGGCACTTCTTGCGGCTGAGTCCTACTTCAGCGATGGATGGCTTCTGGCGTGGGTAATTAATAGTGCACTGCTCTCAAGTAGGTTGATTTGAAATGCGACTTGGATCGGTATGGCACCCGCGGTGGAAGCTCCTGCTGGGAATGCTGGGGCGTTTTACACGGAGCTTACCCATGCTGACAAATGACTCAATTGCGTAAATCGGGATGGGCGTAGAACCTCGCTAATACGGAAGACTAATTTTTCGATCTCTTTCTCTTTTTTTGCAGTCCTTCTTCGGTCGCTCGTACAACAATCTCTCATCGATCTCCGAGTGCAAGAACAACGGAGAATGCATCATCAACAAGAAGAACCGCACGGCATGCAAGGCCTGCCGGCTACGCAAGTGCCTTATGGTCGGGATGTCCAAGAGTGGCTCCCGGTACGGTCGTCGATCCAATTGGTTCAAGATCCACTGTCTGCTGCAAGAACAGCAGCAAGCTGCCCAACAGCAGGCGGCCAATCATAAAACAGGAGCCCCTTCCATTCACGGGATGTTCGGACCACCTGGCGCTTACCCCCATCCAATGTACTCCCGACCTCCCTGCACCAAGGAAGAACTGATGCTCCTCGGCTTGGAAGAATACAGCAAACACCCATCGGCGTCACCTTCGGTCAGCTCTCCCGATAGCCACAATTCGGATAGCTCCAACGAAATCAACGATCGGCGAAATGCCTTACTCCGTCAGGGAAAGCTACACGAAGTACCTACGATCAACAAGGAACTGTTCCTACCGCTTCCGTTTGGAGGCCTCCCACTGATGCCACCGCCAGGTTTCCTACCACCATCCCATCTGATGTTCTCTGGCTTCCATCCGGCCTTGTACCCACACCATCAGGGTCTGCTGAAACCTGCTGACTCCCCGATCCTCAGCAGTTCACCGCTTGCCAACAACAACAGCCGCTTCACACCAAATCACAACACCAGCAGCTCCAACAGTAACACCACGCCCACTGAAACCAAATCACCAGAATCCTTCTCGAAACGGTTCTATCTGGACGCGGTGCTCGAATCGCAGCGGTGTCCCAGCAACGAAACTGCGGGAAGCGCCAAGGAAGAACCCGAACCCGAAGAGGTCGCTCCGGCACCGATGACTCCTCCACGATCACCTGCCGCCGTAGCAGGTCCTCACCAGGACAATCCCATCGATCTGAGCATGAAAACCGGAAGCAGTTGCTCCTCCGAAGACCACCGGACCTCAGTTTCCGGTGCCGACAGTGACGACGAACAGCTGGTCGTCGTTTCCAATGATCGTAACTCACCACCCACCAAATACACCAACAATAATACCCTCTCGAACAACCACCACCACAATCACCACCATAGCCATCACAATAACCATCACCACCACCACCAGCGGCATCAGAGTTCCTCGTCGGCCCATGGGAGTGGGAGCGACTCCGACATGGAAGACCGAGAAACCGAGTACGAACGGGAGGTCAAACGGATGAAGCTGCAGGGAACGACCCCGCTCGATTTAACCACCAAGGTCTGAAAGACCAACAAACTCCTCCGTCGAGTCCTTCGAAGACCCACCAAAATCGCACTGTACAGACTCCTCCCAAACGTCAAATAAACCTGTAAATAGTGGCTACCCAAAAAAGGAAGAAACATAGAAAGAGAAAGAGAGAGAGAGTGCCTCATGACAACCTAGTGCAAGGCCAGTTTGTGTGATTGAAATCGAAAATATAACATGTGCCAGTAGCTTGTTTTACTTTATTATTTTTTGTAAAAACGAACCATTATTCTGTGACATCTTGTGCGTAGTCTCGCACGGTAGATCTAGAGTAAATCGATTGATAAGGACAACGTGGTCAGTAGGAAACCGAATTGGTTCCAACGCTTCCAATCTGTATGGAAGCTCGGAGGAATTCGAAGAAAACCAAATTTGTTTGTATGTACCGATAGGAGTTAAGGAACGCAGCCGGCAAGTGATCGATGGAAGGCTGGGGCATGCTGAGGGGATTAAAGTGGTATATTGTGGGAGTTTTTTTTCCTTGAATCGATATTTTAATAAAGCATTTCTCAGAAGAAAATTCAAACAGAAAGCCACAACAAAATTTTGCTTATGAATGACAAATTATAATCAATATTTCCCCGGTTTCCATATCCCATACAGTATCTCACTTAATCCGATGCATGCTCGAATCAATCATAGATCTTGTAATTTTAAAAACACACTACCCGTGTAATAAACTCAAATATTTATTCTCCTTCCTCCTTAGCAAAGTAAATCACTCCTCAAGATCAACTCCGATCGTTTCCTTCTATTCTTGCCATGCGCTCAACCATGTGGACCCACCGGGTCTTTCCTCAAAACTTGTTCAAACACTTGGAGTTAAATGCTCTGAATCACTCCTTTCGACACTTGAACCACCAGTCCTTTGCCCCGTCGGCCAAGAGTGCAATCATGTATGTCATCTCAATGGACACTCTGTCTGTCTATGTATATTTTAAACCCTGGAGCACTCCTACTCCTACCCTCAGTGGATTGTCCGGCGTTCAGCGCTCTCTGCTACTGGAATTCCCCGTGCACCGGGATTCAAGTCGCAATCAAAGTCAGTTCCCATCCCATCCAGTCATCACTCTTTCGAGTCCTCACAGACTACAAATTGAACACCGTCACTGAAAGGTGTGAATCCCTAGTGCGAATGGGTGAGAAACGCATAAAAATCTTGATATATATTACGAGCGTAAATCCAGAAACCGCCCGAGGGCATCCATTTCAATAAATCTGCATAGAGCAAGAGTCCGTCGCGGCGCGGCGGAGGACCCAGAGAGCGCCTTTCTTTTCACATCATAAACCTACACGTTTATTCCCGCGCCGTTGCTACAACACTCTGATTCCGAGCCAGATCCAGTTCATCTCATAAGCCACCACCACTTCTCCACCTACCACCTCCCCACCCAGTCACCCTTCTATTTCGCTGGGAAAAATTTCACTCTTCGAATCCATTTACACACAAATCGCACGTTCGAGGGACGACTTGGCCTTTGGACAATGATCACAAATCATCCCCACCTATCTATGGTACCCGGCGGACAAACTCAAATCGGACTGCTAACGCCACTGCGAAAACGCAGCCCAGCACAAAACTCCTCTTACCCACCAACTCCTTAATGGTCCAATTTCTCATCATGTGATGAAAATAAAATTAAGGCTGTAAACTTTCGGAGCAAAACATTCACTCACTCACACTCTCTCACACACACACACCCGATACACTCCTCTCATTCTCATGTAGTCACCAGAGAGCTCAAGCTTTGGTGGCCTAACTACCCGCGAATGATAGACAAGCAATGGAAAAAAAAAGTTGTAAAATTAAGGTTAGTTAGTCCAATGTGTAGTTTAATTTCGTTTTTAAGTGGAACCCATAAAACACAGAAATAAACAAACATAGACACAAGCACACACACACACACCCCGTCCCTTCCTTTCTTGTTTGCAGATAGATAGATAAAGTAAACAGAAGAAAAGTGGTTCAGTATTTATCCGAGACCAATTTTTACACGCGCACACACACCTATGCAGAAAAACACGTGAGAATTCGCCTCGTAGACAACGAAAATCGGTAATGAAGTGATCTTTTGGTGTGCAACGAAATGTGGAAGTTCAGCAAACTTTGAACTTTTTGTTGTGAAGTAGTTGATAGTTAGGGCAAATGAGTATAATATTGAAACATATCAAGACAATATTTTATTTTAAATGGATGTTTTAGGTTTTAGCATAGCAATGGTTTGAAAAGCTATTTAGGTAAAGAAATTGTTGACTATTGTAAAAAAGTGTTTAGCGTTTAAGATACTTGAAATTTTTGAAAAAAGTATTTACCATATGTGAAAAAGTGAAACTCTTTAGAAAGACGAGAATAAATATCCTGTGAATGGAACTTATTTAATTCGAAACATGCTGCTCTGCTGGTCTTTTTTTTCGAGCTAAAGCGTACCGAAATTACTTGGTGAACGATCGATTCGTGTCTCAAAGATGTAAATTTGTGGTAATTGATTTTCTTGGGTGAATCGCGAGTGGATTGTCACTTCATCGTCTGTGCATAGAGTTCGATCTTACTTTTACTCTTCTAATGATTGCTTCCTGTGCTAAGCATCATCCTACTCCTCTTTTACGACCAGATAACACTACTAATGAGCGATTTCGATTCGAGTTTTGTTCAATGGATTTTTCCACCCTTGCTCAACCCATCGTGGCAAAAAAAAATCGTTTAAAATCAATTTCGCTTACAAATGTAGACAACTCTCCCGTGCATGAACTTGAAAGCAGTTCTGAGAAATTTAGGAAAGTCAAATAAAAATCAGGGAGCTTCAGAACTAAACTAAAACTTCCTTCCAATAACTTGAGGGATTATCCAAAATATTCAGAGAAATTTCAAAAAAAAACTTCAGGGAAGCTCCGAAGGCTTCAGGAAACTCCAGAACTTTGGAGAAGTTCAGCGACCTTGAAGGGTTAGGTTCGCGAATATAGATTTCATGACAGTTTCATTCACTTCATGAACATTTCAGGAACTTTACAAGAACTTCGAAAAAACTCTTGATAGGTTCAAAGATCTTTAGAAAAGGTCACAGAGCTTTGGAAATGTTTTGAGAATTTCGGGGTAATTCCATTAGCATTTGATAAATTGTGGGAAAGTTTGGGAACATCCTTAGGATTTTTAATAATTTTGAAAATATCTGGGTGGTTTGATTATCTTAAAAAAAATGCAAGACTTTCACAGATCTTCCAAGAACAATGTCCAGAAAACGTCAGAGAAGTTAAGAGTCACGAGCATCAGGAAGATTGTGGGATCTTTAATAAAGTTCCGAGAACTTCTGGAATATATTCATGATAGATGCATTAACATCAGAAAATTTGCAGGAACTTTCAATAAATTTTGCAAATCTCATGGAAATTCCAAGATTTTTATGAAAATTCCGAAAACTTCAGGGTATTTTCAGAACATCAAACGCGTCCAGAACTGCGGGGAAATGTTAAGATCCTTAATATCAGGCTCGTATTGCATCAGGGCAGCTCCATATTTTTTTTTTCCTTTGGTTTGTTTTCCGTCGATCTTGTTTTCCGTGCTGAGCACCAATGCTACCGACGCCAGGAAGGCAGCTCCCACACCTGGACCCTACCTATCGACCCATCAACTCATGAACCGAGGACCAACGGCTTTACTTCCCTTCCCGTGATCAGAGATGCTATGCCTCAGAACATCCCGGCCACGCCGACTGGGACTGAACCCAGGCCTGCTGGGGTGAGAGGCAATCACGCTTACCACTACACCACCGGCGTCGCTTAGGGAAGTTCCATAGTTTTGAGGAACGTTTCAAGAACTTTACTGGAGCTGCAGTGCAGTTCCATTAACTTCAGGACAAGTGCAGGAAGTTGTCAAAGCTTCAATTTAGTTTAAAGATCTTTATGAAAGTCAATATTAGAAAAATTGTGGGTACTTTTGGGAAGTTCCGAGAGCTTCATGTAAATTTATACAATTTTAAGGCGGTTCCAATAAATTAATAAAGTTACAAGAACTTTCAAAAAGCTCAAAAAATTAAACATATTCCAGATAACATATGGGAAAGAGTTCCAAGGCATGTGGAGATTATTGAAGATATTATCAATTATCGACTGAGATCCGTTGGATGTTTCTGCATTCTCAACGGAGCAGGTTCCAGCACGGATTCCAGTTAATTCCGATGAAGATTTTCGATGCTGCAAACGAAAGTTTCAGTGGACTTTTCTGACGTTGTGGACGGAAGAGGTTCCAGTCGTTTCCGGTGGAGATATTCGATGCTGCTAGCATTAGTTCCAGTGGATTTAAGCGGAATGTTCTAACATTGTCGAAGGAGGAAGTTTCTGTTGAGATTTTTAATGCTGCCAACAATAGTTCGCCATTATAGTGCCATTCCTTATATAGAGTGAATCTTCCACAATTTCCAGGTATTGAAATTGTTGCATGTCAGGTTATTTTTAAAGTGCCTTTGTATTGCTTCTGTTTATATTCCTCCTAGAGCCGTTGTTAATCGAAAAAAACTTTTAGATATATGTTCGGTACTTCCTGCTCCACGGTTGATTATGGGAGATTTTAATTCCCACGGTACAGGCTGGGGGGAACTGTATGATGACAACCGTTCTACTATGATAAATGACCTTTGCGACAACTTCAATATGACGATACTTAACAATGGAGAAGTAACACGTTTGGCTGGTCCATCCTCAAATGGAAGTAAATTAGACCTCACACTTTGCTCTTACTCATTATCGTTGAATTGCACGTGGAATGTGATCCAGGATCCCCACGGTAGTGATCACTTGCCGATCAAAATTTCGATTGCCAGTGGGTTCAATCCGTCGGAATCCGTTAACGTCGGGTACGACCTCACCCGTAATATCGATTGGACAATGTTCAAGACCGCGATAGAGGAAGCCGTGTCGTCGGTAGAAGGGCTTCCACCGTTGGAGGAATATAACTTCCTCTCCAATCTGATCTTGGACATCACGCTTCGAGCTCAAACTCGGCCAGTTCCTGGAACGTCTTTCCGTAGGAAACCTCCTTCCCCTTGGTGGGACCACCAATGCACTGAGGTTTATCGTAAAAAGTCCGACGCGTTTAAGCTTTTCCGGAAACGTGGAACACCCGTGCATTTCGAAACGTACTTGGCTCTTGAACGCGAACTCAAAAGCCTCATCAAAGCCAAGAAACGCGGATACTGGCGGCAATTCTTGGACGGGTTATCGCGCGAAACGTCGATGAATACGCTTTGGAACGCGGCGCGAAGGATGCGTAACCGGTCTTCGAACAACGAGAGGGAGGAGTATTCAGATCGTTGGATTCTCAAGTTCGCGCGAAAAGTATGTCCTGATTCCGTGCCGGCACAGATGATTCCTCGCGAAACGACGAATTCGGTAGACGAGATCAGTCGCCTTTTTCAATGCTGAAGCTCTCACTCACACTCCTTTCGTGTGGCAATTCGGCTCCGGGGGCTGATAGAATCAAGTTCAACTTGTTGAAGAACCTCCCAGACGGCGCTAAGAGGCACATGTTGAACTTGTTTTGTCAGTTGCTAGAGCTCAATATTGTTCCGGATGATTGGAGGCAAGTGAGAGTTATAGCCATTAAAAAGCCTGAAAAACCCGCGTCAGATCATAACTCGTATCGTCCCATCGTGCTGTTATTGTGCATTCGAAAATTGTTGGAGGAAATGATCCTTTTTCGCTTGGACAAATGGATTAAGACCACCTACTTTCAGACACTCAATTTGGTCTCCGTAGGGGCAAGGGAACGAACGACTGTCTCACGTTGCTTTCCACAGAAATTCAGTTGGCTTTTGCTAAAAAAGAGCAAATGGCTTCTGTCTTCTTGGATATTAAGGGGGCTTTTGATTCAGTATCGGTTGAAGTCCTTTCAGACAAACTCCACGCTTGTGACCTTTCTCCATTAATTAATAACTTTTTGTACAATTTGATGTCAGAGAAACATATGAGCTTTTCTCATGGAAACTCTACAGCTTCTCGATTTAGTTACATGGGTCTTCCCCAGGGCTCATGTTTAAGCCCCCTTTTGTATAATTTCTACGTCAGAGAAATTGACAATTGTCTAAGTGACAACTGCACGTTGAGACAACTTGCAGATGACGGAGTAGTGTCAATGACAGGGCCCAAAGAGGTCGACCTGCAAGGACCTTTACAGGATACCTTAGATAACTTGTCTACTTGGGCTATCGAATTCTCCTCGGAGAAAACTGAGTTGGCCGTTTTTTCTAGGAAGCATAGCCCAGCACAACCGAAGCTTCAACTTTTGGGTAAGCCGATCACTCATTCCATGTCTTTCAAATATATTGGGGTCTGGTTCGATTCCAAATGCACCTGGAGATCCCACATTGAGTATCTGAGATGAAAATGCCAACAAAGGATCAATTTTCTTCGAACAATTACCGGAACGTGGTGGGGAGCCCATCCGCAAGATCTTCTAACTGTATTATCGGTTTTCGGAATTATCCCTCAGGTTCCTCCCACTGGTAATCGAAAACTTTGAGAAGCTTCTTGAGCTGAACCCTCAAACTCGTTTCATTACTTTGTACTACGTGTACATAACACTGGATGTCAGCCCTTCACAGCATAATCCCCATCGTGTATGCTTCTCCGACTTCGGCAATTCAGTTAGTTTTGATTTATCTATGACGCGGGAGATTCGTGGAATCCCAGAACATCATCGTTCCACGATTGTTCCGTCAATTTACGCTGCAAAGTTTGGCCAAGTTGATTCCGCAAGATCGTTCTTCACAGATCGATCACTAATAGAGGCGTCCGCTGGTTTTGTTATTTTTAACGAATTTCATAGCGCCTCTCGAATGCTTCAAGCTCCTTGTTCCGTATATGTTGCTGAGCTGGCGGCAATACATTATACGCTAGAAACGATCGCCTCACTTGCACCAGATCATTATTTTATTTTACGGATAGTCTCAGTTCTGTCGAGGCTATTCGCTCTATGAGGCCGGTAAAGCACTCCTCGTATTTTCTCATGAAAATACGAGAGCTTTTAAGTGCTTTATCTTTAAGATCTTTTGTCATCACCTTTGCATGGGTCCCATCTCATTGCTCGATTCTGGGCAATGAGATGGCTGACTCACTTGCTAAGGTGGGCGCTATGGAAGACGATATTTACGATCGACAAATCGCCTACGATGAATTTTTCTTCATTTACCGTCAACAGTCACTCGTCAGCTGGCAGAATAAGTGGAGTGAAGGGAGTTTGGGACGATGGATATATTCAATCATCCCTAAGGTGTCGAAGAGTCCTTGGTTCAAGGGGTTGGATGTGGGTCGAGACTTCATTCGTATGATGTCTCGCCTCATGTCCAATCACTATTCGTTAAACACTCACTTGTTCCGTGTTGGGCTGGGGGACAGCAATCTCTGTGAATGTGGACAAGGTTACCAGGACGCTGATCGCATCCTTTGGTCTTGTGCTGAGCATCGTGGAGTCAGATCTGAGCTGTACGATTCCCTTCGGGCTCGAGGTAGACAACCTAATGTTCCAGTTCGGGATATTTTGGCTAGACGTGATCTGGAGATTATGAAACTCATATATGTTTACCTTAAGAATATTAACCTTAGATTGTAAGTTTGATTAACCTTGTGTTTAGTTTGTATTTTGTACGTGTGGGTTTTTTTATGTTTGTTTTAGGATTAATTAAACATTTGTATCGTAAACCACAATTCAAATCTCCTTCTCCCTTTTCCCATCCAAAAAAATTGTAAATCTTTACTAACCTCGAGACAACCGCGAATATCCGGTCCAGCTCCTTTAACTTTAAATATAAGACATCAATAATGTATAACGAAAATGATAACTCGGCTCTGTAAAGTTTATTCGATTGAGCCTGTACAAATAAAGTAATTAATAAATAAAAAAAACAAGAGTTCGCCACTGAAAAATGTTTTAACATAATTCCTATTAGGAACGTACATATTTTTTTTTTTTTCAGTTACATAGTTAATGATTTTTGATCTGAATATCACATAACATAATAAATTCTATGAGAATATTAATAAAGATTTCATTGGACACATAAGATTCATGTGATTTGGTGGTACGATTTCCAATTATGGGATCACATGAAAGTTATGTAAAATTCAGCTGGATAGTTTCCACTGGTTATGTGATTTATTTTATGAGTGTGGTGGATTATTTTTTTTTCAAATCTTGACGGAGCATTCTGAAACCTCCGTCACGTCGAAAATCTCAACTGCAAACGACTGGAACATGCTCCGTTGAGAATGCATAAAAATCATGCGGAGCTTTCGTTGGAAGCATCAAACCGGAAAAATCAGGGAATTTAGGGAATTCCATTTTAGTACTGGAATATTTCATAGAAATTCTTTAAAAATCATGAAAATATTTCCTAATCTTCTCTGAGTTATAGAAATTTTCGAAAAAGCAATTTGGAAAATGGGTAGAAGACAATGATCGAAAAAATTGGTTTTTCCATAGTAACTTCCATATAAACTTTGAATGATTTTTTACCAAATAAGTTTAAATTTTGGGAGGCTAATCAGGACCTGATTTGAAGCCGTTTGAGCACTGTGGAGCGAAAATTTCAAATTTTGCATCAGTTTATTGGTGATGTTTTCGTATTCTCCTGTTGCTTTTTAACATGTTCATTCATTCAATTCACTACCCTGGCTCGGAAATCATTCTGGGCCAACAATTGAAATACATAGGTGGCACAACCCAACGTAAGCAATGGCTTTAAAAACAAAATTCTCGAGAATCAAAACAGTACCACGTAAACTAAAATTGCCATTCGATAAAGGCAGTTTACTCTATCAGATGATGGTGTTAGATTGTTTGGATGTGGTTTGATTTTCTAGGAATTTGTGTTTAAAGCCATTGCTTGCGTTTGATTGTTCCATCTATTTTAATTGTTGGTCTAGCGTTGTTTAAATTAGGTGGAGTCTGAATCGATTAAATCATAACCTTCAGTTGGTTGCAAGATATCACAGAAACGCAAATCAAATTTTGAGACGGCTCTGTTCTTCTAGGAGATTCAGCAGATGGTGAATTAAAGTGTAAATCTTGTGAGAAAAAATTTAAAACAAAACATAACTTCAATTTGAAAAGACATGTGGTCAGGGTTACTTCCACTCACTTGCTATAAAAAAACGATTTTCAGAATTATTAAATCATTAGATGTTATAATGATAATTACTACTTGAACGTGAACGTTACAAGAAGAGGTCGTGAAGTATGTGTTTGACACAAAAAATCTGCCAATATTGCTTTCAGTGTACCACAATCAGCAATTTTACGATTCGTGAACGCTCACTCTGAGTGAACGCTCACGAATCATAAGATCGCTGATTGTGACGCTCTGAAAGTGAAATTGACAAGTTTTATGAGTCAAACACATACTTTACACCCTTTTCTAGTTACGTACAAGTACAACATATCATTATATTATCTAACGACCTCAGAATTCTGAAAAACCATTTTTATAGCAAGTGAGTGGAAGCAACCCTGCATGTGGTTGGTCAGCACCCTGGAGTGGCGGTCAAGCATGCACAGCTAAAAAAAAATAGTGTAAATTTCCCTTACTATGCACATAAATGGAGCGTCATATATCATACAAATTTAGCTTATAGATCGTGTAAATTTATGAGATATGTCATGCAATATCCCATATATTGTATGCAACTGTCCACTTTTGTTTGCAACATTTCTTGCAAGTTGCTAATTTACGTGAAAAGGAAGTTTACATGTATGAATGTTTGCATGCATGGATGTTTACATCGCCAGTAAAATTCAGAATTTTTTTGGTGTGTGGACTGCTGAACGATGGTGATGAGGTTGGTGATTCACCTCCTAAAAAGCTCCAAAAAATCCAAGTATAAATGGACAAAACTAAATATTTAAAAAAAATGGTGAGAATGAGCTACAGAATGCAATCCCTCATCAAAAGAATATGTTCGAAGTGCGTTGATGCCCATGGAAGACGCTATAAAAATCAAACGAGTTACATGCTCTAACATGATCTCCACAATTCGAAAAAGTAATGTAAATTTCCGTTCAATATGCACATAAATGGAGCGTCACATATCATATAAGTTTACATTATATAGCATGTAAGGTTCTGATTCATTTCATGTAATGTAGCAAATATTGTATACAAAAGCCCATCTTTGTAAACAACATTGTTTGCAAGTTGCTCGGTTGCGTGAAATTAAATACAAGTTTACGTGTGTGAATGTTTATATCACAATTAAAATTCAGAATTTTCATCTGTGTTCATATATTGATCAGCTATATTTTTCCTTCCTATTAATGCCTTTTAATGCCATCTTTTAAAATTTGTTTCGTAATAACTCGCTCTAACTTTTACACCTCATTTTCGCCGATTTATTTAATCAATTTCATAACCTATTTGCAATGCGTGAGTTAAAACGGCCCCGGTGGTGTAGTGGTAAGCGTGATTGCCTCTCACCCCAGCAGGCCTGGGTTCAATCCCAGTCGGCGCCGCCGGAATGTTCTGAGGCATAACATCTCTGATCACGCCTTCCTTCGGATGGGAAGTAAAGCCGTTGGTCCCCGGTTATGAGTTGATGGGTCGATAGGCAGGGTCCAGGTGTGGGAGCTGCCTTCCTGGCACGTCGGTAGCATTGGTGTTCACCACGGAAAACAAGATTTTTACAGGAGAAATTTCAAGAAAATTCAACTTATTGCTTGATTCATTTTCCTTCGCCACCTTTTCCAGCTGTTACCTAAACATACACCAGCAAATGCGTGTAACCGTAAATCAGATTCATTAATTTAACTAACACTTTTTTATGTGACGGACGAACATGCCCGAGATTCAGTCCCAATTTGTCACCCTTCTCGGCAGCCGTAGCAGCAGCAGCCTCCACTTTGTAGCCGCTGGTGGGCACTTTTTTTTCTATGCACTCCAATCCTAACCATTCACTCATCACGCTCGTAAAAAAATAGAGAGGCAGACATGCTGCCCGGGAAGTGTTTTGTTTACGCTCCGGTTGTTGTCGCGGGATCACCCCCTAAAGCATTCACTATTAACTCACTGTAAACAAGCATCACGCGGAGCTATTAGAAGTGCCTATTTGTGGCATATCAAGCGTCATCCATCGTCTACGTCCGCCATCGCCATCACCCTAGCTCCCTTGAAAGTTGTGGTGATTCTCTTGTGGTCTTTCCTTCACCTGGCTCTGTCTGCATGCAGTTTAGCATAGAAGAGCTTGATCTACAAAAAATGATAGGACACTTATCACTTGAGGCACGATTTCGACACTAATTAAATCATTTACGAACCTAGCGGACACGACGTCGTAGACGGCGACGTCGACGACTACGGTGTGAACCGTAGTACGAATTAGGAGTACGTCAGTGTTGCCTGGTTACATAAAAGGGCATAACATCGGGAACTGAAAAACTGATCGCTTTTTGGGCAACACTGCCTACCGGCGGTACTGGAGCTGTTGATTCTATTTTGCTCCGTTTTTTCGCTCTATAAACGTTAAAATTGAATAGCAGAGGTGATTCGGCAGACAGACAGCACCCTGGGTGGCATAGGTCACCATACAGCAACATGGCAGTGGGGTCGTAAAATGTACTTTCTCACGAGCCTGCGCCCAAGAGCAGAAGCAGAACAGCCCTGGCCCAGTAGTGTGATGGAATCAAATTAGAAAGGAAATTTTTCGAACCGATGACAAGTGCGAGGTAGGCCGGAGGAAAGCATTCAGCAGCAGTATCTCACCCGGGTCATGAACGGCGAAGCGATTGTTGAATGTGGAATTGTGGCGAACCAATATGTATTCCGGAGAATTTCGCAATCGGATCGGAGGAATCTTTATTGTAGTGCGTTCATATAATCTCATTAGGGTCACTCGGCGGTAGAGAGGGTTAGAGTCAATTGGCTATTATGGAGGATAGGATCAGGTGACTGATGAACAAGGCCACACACGTAGAGTCGAACGTTGGCCACCTTTAACTATTCCGAACTTGAGAGGAAATTCAGTTGGAACTAGGGGTTTCATCCAGTATTATCGGTATATTCAGAAGCACAGTAATGACCCAAATTTGGCAACCACCTTTTTGAAAATATTTTCACGACATTCATTTGCATCTTCATGACGAATGAGACAGCTTTCAAATTTTGGTTATGTGAAATTATTGAAAGATAAAAGTGAGATACATAGAGGAGCCGACAAAATGAGGTCATTACTGTACACTGGAGTCGCTTTTTACGCGGTTTTTTTTACGGGGATTTCGAAATGTACGCGGTTTTTTTTACACGGATTTCGGAATTTAAGCGGTTTTTTACGCGGATTTAGGAATTTACGCGGTTTTTTCACGCGTTTTATCAATATGGGTATTTTTGGAATCGGGGTTATGCCTAGAGGCCGAAAATTAATATCCGACGCCATTCGGGATGATGTCCAGCATCAGCGTGAATAGAGGGGGGCCGGAGAGGGGGCTGACCCCCAGACCTTAGACTGACCTCCCCCAGAAAATTGCAGAAATAAATACCGGAGCAATTTATTTTCCAGATTATCCAGAATAAATTCTGCTGTGATTTTAAATTGCTTAATGTATTACATATTCATGGTTGATCATTTGTTTTGGAATTATCCTTAAAATACGCTACCTTTTATATTTTTCATCAATATCTATATTGAAGTTTTCATCAGAACGGGGGGAGAGGTAGCTCATCATTCTTCCGGTTCGCCTCCTTGCATCGTGCTATAAGGTACCAGGCGATAACCAGGGTAGTTGATCGATAGCTCGATGACGTCATTTCGTTGGCGTCTGCAATGGGAAATTCTCATAGCAGGCGTTGACGATGGGACGTTGTCGAGTTGTTGAATAGCAACTATCGTAGTAACTCACCGATTACCTATCGATCTGCCAAATTTGGAAAGACGTCTGCATTGAATTGTCTCATATAATAATATTCCACCCACTATATCACCAGAAATTGCGAGTAGCTGAGTGGAATGGAGATAAGTTAAGCATTGGGTACAGGACCAAGTCTCCTCTGGGTGGTGCCAAAAGATGAGCGCAATAGAATCATCAAGTTGCCATAAGGCACGGAATGAGACTATTGCATGGCTGGGTAGTCAAAGTCTTCCATTCGTTAGTCATTTCAGGTGGATTAGAATAGGTTTAGGTGGGCGTTGGCCAGATTTGGATTTTTCAGATGTAATCCTGGATAGGACCCTGTCATTGAACGTCGCGTGAAAGTGGAACTTAATGAAAGCCTAAGTACTTTTTCGTAATTATTAGTTTTCGGATTTGAAAGATCGTCGGTTACAGTGGCCTGCTTACTGAGCAGAAAAACGCGGTCCCAGGTCCTTACATATCAAAGAGATTTATGGTAAAATCGCTTGTGTATCGTGTATTTTGCGAAACTCGTTGTTGTCGTTGGTTCCGGGTTTGAATGGATACAAAAATTTGAGCAACGGTATTATGTGATATGAGGGGCTCGGTGGCCTTAGAGCAACCGTTTTTGCTTACTGAGCAGAACATCATGCGTCTAATCTCAGGCCCAACCACATTCAAGATTCGTCAATCGATCAAAGCGAGTGTCATGTCAACACAATCCTTCCCATTCCTTTCTTGACCTGTGTTCGGGCGCGGCTGGCGCTGGTATTGCCTAATTTAAGATCACGAGTTTTTACACATTGAGGATGATTGCTAGTCCCAAGCATCGTCTATTGGTTCTCTGTGTAATTACAGCTGATCTGGCAGTAACAGAGTAGCAACCGTGGGCGGTCAATCAAGCTCAAGCTCAAGCTCAATATCTATATTGAAATTATCATCAGAACGCCCTCTTAATTATACTTATAATTCTTTTTGAACTCTAATCAGAGGTCTTTTGGAATTCTACTTTAATTCTTCTGCTATTTTTCTCACGATAGTTTTAACTCGATTTCTGCTGCACCAGGTGGTGGATGAAAATATTATCCTTATTCACTGAAGAGGGGTCCAGGAATAAATCTTTAGTTTAAGATAGAAAAAACAAAACAAATCAAAGCGTTTTATTGTTTTGAGGAATTTTCCACGTTACGTTGCGATCTTGCTCAGTGATACGCTATACACAATAAATTACCCAGACAACCAGAATGCACGTATATTCAAAGTTGTTTTCATGATATACAAACATATATACAAACAAACAATTCGTATATAATGCAAAGAAATGGGTTATACGTACAAAAGTGGAGGCCATATACGTGCATATTTTAATTTAATATTAAACGAGTTGATTTAACATCATATACGATTTAATCTGTAATAACAAATTCATTTTGAAAAGTCTTACGATGTAATCCGATTTAATTTGTGATACAGTACGATGGAAAAATGAGTCAACGCATATTGGTCGGAAATTTGCATTCTATACGATTTAACTTAAACATAATGCGAGGTATGCCATTCTTATATGCGATTTTGACTAAAACTGTAGCAATTAACGATACTGTCTGTACATTATTATACGACTTCTGGTTGTCTGGGTATACGCAATATTCTTGGCAAGCCTTATTTATGGAAAACATGTTTTTTTTAACTAGTTCGTTTATTTGGAAGGCTCAATCGCGTAAGCTTTACGGAGCCGATAGTTCATTGTTCTTTGTTTGTAACAACATTCACTTAATTCTATGTCTAGTAGGAGTTGGGGCGAATACTCGCGGCTTACTCGAGGTTAGAAAGGTACATTGTCGAAGGATAGGATCACGGGAGGAGCTTGGGGGTAAGGTTTCGTTGTCTCATCAGAGCGTTGTCACCAGTATGAACGATAGTGCGGTTCTAGTTTCGTCTGGAGTTTGACCGGCTATGGTGACCATAGAAAACATGTTGCCGCCATATTGGATTCCAAGTTAGCGTCTGGAATCTATGTCTGGCCTCTACACGTCGTCCCTTTTCGGAAATTCTCACATTGTAGGATATTTGACAGTTTTTCTTGAACCGATGGCCGTCATCTTGATTTTTAACATGGCGTCTGGCATTGGTTTCCGGCCTCTACACGTCATCCCCTATCCGGAAATACCCACACACTTAGAAAAATTTATGTAAATTTAGGTGCTCTGAGATTGACATATACGAGCGTCAATTTTGACATAAAATTGAGTCATAATAAACGCAAAATTCAGCTCAATCAAAAGTACTTTCGAACTTTTCAGTCTCGGAGCACTTAATTTTACATGATATGTTTGTTTACGTCTCATCCTTTATGTCAAAGTTGGATTCCGTCACGTGTAAGATTATTTATTTCTAAGTGTGCATATTGTAGGGTACTTGACAGTTTTTATTGAACCGATGGCTGCCATATTGGATTTCAAAATGGCATCTAGCTTCGATTTCCGGTCTCTACATGTCATCTCCTATCCGAAAATACCCATGTTGTTGGGTATTTGACAGTTTTTCTTGAACCGATGGCAACCATCTTGGATTCCAAAATGGCGTCTGACATCGATTTGGTCGCCATCTTGGATTTAAAAATAGCGTCTGGCATCGATTTCTGGCATCTACACGTCGTTGCCTTTCCGGAAATACCCGTATTACAGGGTATTTGACACTTTTTTCTTGACCCGATGGCCGCCATCTTGGATTCCAAAATGACGTCTGGCATCGATTTCCGGTCTCTACACGTCGTCCCATTTCCAAAAATATCCATATATTAGGGTATTTGACAGTTTTTCTTGAACCGATTGCAGCCATCTTGGATTCCAAAATGGCATCTGACATCGATTTCCGGCCTCTACACGTCATTCCTTTTCCGGTTCCTGTTCTCACATTGCACAGCAATATCTTATATGGACAAGCTTTCGAGACATAACATATTAAGGAAGTTCATGTACACACTAGCGCCGCGTAGTGTGAGAGTTCTGAAATAATATGACCATCATCCGAAAGGACTTAGTCACCTGAACAACTTTGCTGAAGACAGTAACCTTCTATATGGCCAGGTTCTCGAGATACAGTTTATATAGGAATTGCACATGCACACTAGCGCTGCGTAGTGAGAGAATTCTGAACTAATATTGCCACCATCCGAAAGGACTTGGTGATCTGAACAACTTTGCTGAAGACAGTAACTTTCTATATGGCCAGGATCACGAAATATTCTATGTTCGAAATATGATCTATATATTATAGCGCCCGTCATAAATAACATAAAAGTGAAGCACCTTTAGCGGTGTAGTTCCCAACTTAACCTGAATCCAATGACACAGGCTTGTTGGTCTAACCTAGTTCAGCTACTTTGTCGAAGACAGTATAGCTTTATGTATTGAAACAAATGAGATAATCCACTACAGCCCCCATTAGTGAAAATCCCATAAGCTGTGGGTATCCTTATTCTCGGATAGCCCGGCAATAAGGAATCCGGCAATAAGGATTCCTGACTGTATTGTAAAGTATTATACGATATAGTCGCTATCCTGAATTCCAAAATGACGCCAGAGCATTAATTTTCGGCATCTACATGTTATCCCGGTTCCGAAAATACCCATATTGTAGGGTATTTGACACTTTCTGAACCCAATAGTTACCATATTGGATTTCAAAATGGCGTCGGACATCAAGTTTAGTCATCTACGCATCGTCTCCGTTCCGAAAATACCTATATTGTATGATATTTAACACTTCTTGTGAAACTGAAAGCCGCCATCTTGGACTTCAAAATGGCGTCAGATATCAATTTCTCCGCCTCCAGACATCATCCTGATTCTAAAAATACCCATATTGATGGGTATTTGACAGTATTTCAATCAGTACCAATTTTCGGCATCTACAGGTCAACCCGGTTCCAAAAATACCCATATTGTAGAGTACTTGGCACTAGTTATGAACCACTGCTGGGGGTGCACAGGACCCTTAAGTAAGTAAGTGACTCGAAACCCGAAAATACCGGATCCGATATGTTAGGTATTTGGGCCGGTGATCGAGACCATTGAGTGATGTCAAATAAAACTGATCCAAATGGCATAGCTTAGCTCACTTACTTTTTTTTTTCTCTGTTCGGGACCTAACACCACTGCGATCAGTAATTTGATCTATTGTAGTATATCCCGTGTCCTTAGTTTAGTGCATGTCGTATTACTCCATCACTATTGAGAAATGATGAAGTATTTGATTTTTTTACAGTTGCCATTCTCGCATTTATCCGCAAGGATCTCTAATTGAAAGGTTCCGCTATTTATACCCTTCGGAGTGTTGAAACACCCTCCAATGGCGCGCTCCTTTGTCAGTCAATATTGGATTCCTTAGCAACAAAATTAAGGTATGACACCGATAATGACCTTGCATCAGAACCCTAGTATTAACCACTTCAAACTAGGGAACAGCGAATAGAAGATTAAGAATCACATAGATGAAGACTAACTAACTTATTTTTTCCTTGTTTCAAGATCATCCTCGGTGGACAAAGCCGAGTCTTGTCAATATCAACAAGGCATAAAAAGTAACAAGGACTAAGATGTGTTCTTTTCATTACTGAAAAATCCTGTTCCCTTAGTTTGAAGTAGTCAGGACTAGGAATCGGCGGTAGATCTTACATCCCGTAACGTACCACGAAAAAGTGATCTACCCACGTTACGAGGCTAGCTCACTTATTTATGTCCCTGCCTATCACTTTATTGCGATTGCTATGTTTAAGACTATCAAAATTTGTTGTTTATTAATTTATTTGATAAGGCTCAAACGAATTAACTTTACAGAGCCGAGGATTCTTGGTCACTATACAATACATCTTAAAACTATAGTCAAAAGGTACAACACAATAAACACTTTATCTTCCGCTATCCAAAAAGCCTCCTCCATCAGAACTCGAGCCGCTCCCAGTGCTTTCATTATATGGCAATTGACGGATTTCACGCCAACTCATCCAGTGGTTGGCAGCACCCTTTCAGAACCTTATGGAACTTTGTGGGTGTGGAGACTTAGCAATTTTAAGCAACTTTGCGTACTTATTTTTTTCAAAATTTATCTCGCCTAACATTTGATAAGGGTCAAAGTTTTTTGTCGATTTTTTTTTTCAAATCGATATAGCTTAAAAATGACAAGCCCTACAAAAAAGTGATGTATGGCGAACTTTTAGCAAATAATCTGAAATTTTATAAAAAAATTTAAATAAAATAAAAAATCGGTTTCTACACTCTAAAAAAATATATTTAAAAATTAAAAGTCATTTTCCCAAAAATGGTACCCCTCAGATTTGCTTGATATTTTTTCTCATGAAAGGCAATATAACTACCTAACTTTTCTTCATACATCGCAAAGTGGGCGCTTTTAAGAAAAAAAAGTTGTTCGAACAACAACTCTTTCATGTTAATTTTTTTTTAGCGTGTTTCACTCAAAGTCGAATAGTAATACGCGCACAACCTTATTAAAATTCGATTAAACTTTATGGGTATACTTTTCGATAATCTGGGCGAAATCTAGCCTAACATTTGAAAAGGGTACAGAGAAGTTACCTGCAAATCGTCCAATAAGAGTTCAGAACAAAACGTTCTAATGAGGAACAGCCATCTCAGCATGGTTTGCACTTTCCTGTGATGGATTGTATTATAATATATGCATACACTCTATCCAACTTCTATAAAACTACCCTCAAATTGTTCCAAATCAACAGGTAAACTAAGTAAAAATCACTTAGTATGTTTTATTCATGAAAAGATTTCAATTCATGTATTTGTGATTAATTTAATTAGAAAAATAATCATTCATTTATTTTTATGTATTAGGTGTGTCCATTAGTAAGCAATATGCATATATGTTTATACCTCATCTCTCAAGTGAATACATATAATAGCGCAGGTAACTTAACGATTATTTAAGGCATGCCTAAAATAATCGTTAAGTTACCTGCTATAGAGCAGTTATATAACAACGCAGTTAGTCACATGAGAGATATAAGGTATAAACTTAAAGCACCGCAGTCTGTTTCTACCGACATAATCTAATATTTAAGTTTGGTGATATCACAACAATGCTCATAGTTGCTGTAGTGCATAGTTGTTGAAAGTGTAGTGCTGCATAGTTGTTGAAACGAAAAAGTGTTTATATATACAACAATGGAAAAATCTGCTGAATTGATTATTAAAAGGGTGCAATGTAGTGCCAACATAAACAATCCCAATTGCAGCCGCAATAATTTACGTAATTTATCATCAAGTCTCATAGAGAAAATACATTCATGGGGCTTTGATCATCAATTGGATGTAACAATGCGTATTTTTGAATCGTGTCGTGGAATTTTAGTGCACAATAGGACACCTCTCCCGAAAAAGAGGCGATCGGATGGAAAAGAATCAAGCCATGCTCGGAAGTTTGAAGAGCCGCAACCATCAACAAGTCATCAGCAATCAGAACATCAGGAATTTGATGATACACTAGGTAAATAATAATAACTTTAACTGTTTCAACTGTGTGGTTTAAGGATTGTACATCGAAGATACAACTTCATTTTCAACATTTTTTTAGAGCACGAGCTGGATGAACCGCTTATCGTACAAATTTGATCGATTGGTAGGCCAACCTCGGTGAACAATCTATCAAATTTTCACGACTGTACGATATGCGGTTTATGCAGCTCGTGCTCCACAAACATGGGGAAAATTCAGATGCGGCTTCGATGTACCGTAAACGGGGATGTCTTTGATAATGGAGGTAACTTTGATAATGCAGCTAATCCAAAAAGTTATGACTTAATGCTCTTCGTATTCATTATTTTGGAAGGGAACATCGGTTTCCTATCCAAAATATTGCGTACGATGTGCCTTAAGTCATAAATTTTTGGCTTAGCTGCATTACCAAAGTTACCCCTATTATCAAAACCACCCCCGTTCATGGTACTATCACCTTAACAGCGTTATATATTAATGTGTGGTAATATTTTTTTTTTCTTTTCTTTAATTTTACAGATACAGATCCATCGCTAGAATCAATCCCATCAGCGGATCAGATCCAAGGTCCATATAATGTGGAACAATTCAATTGTATAGCTTCAACCTTACAGTTATCACCAATTTCATCGAGAAGTATGAGAAGTATGAATTATCGTGTTCAAAAATCTGCAGAGATCACAAAGGCAGTGCGTAAAAATATATTTGGGATGGATTCAGACGATGTCAACAAATCAAATGATTTTGACGAAATGATCATGCAGTTAAAGGAGAAATTTAATTTGCCTTCTACGAGTACAAATGACAAATTAAAAGTGTTATCAGTTCTCCCTAAATCATGGTCAGTGAATCAAATAGTTAATGAGTTTAATGCACCCCATCATACAGTGAAACAGATGAAAAGGCTAGTCAGAGAACAAGGTATTCTTTGTAGTAAGAAAGCAAGAAGTGGTCATGGATTTAATGATACTGAAAAACAAATTGTTTTAAATTTCTTTGACAGTGATGATATTAGTAGGCCTATGCCAGGAAGTAATGATTATGTTTCTGAATATCGAAATGGATATAAAGAGCATGTTCAGAAACGTTTATTGATGATGTCTCTTAAAGAGGCTTTTATGATTTTTGAAGAGAAATAGAAAAGTGTTAAAATCGGATTTACTTCGTTCACTCAGTTCCGACTAAAGCATTGCATACTGTTGGATAGTACAGGTACACATAATGTATGTGTCTGTACTATACATGAAAATGTTAAATTGATTATTAATAGTGTAAAATTTGATTCATATAAAGAAATTGCAGACAAAATACTTTGCAGTAGTCCTATTAGAACCATAGATTGTTTTTATCGTACATGTGAAGAATGCATTTCCACAGATAGTATCGTGAGGGAACTTACATCAGTATTAGAAGCAGATGATATGGAAGAAGTTTTATTTCAACAGTGGTTGACTACCGACCGTTGTAATTTGGAAACTATTATTAAACCTGCAGATGAGTTTGTTCAATATTTGACGGAAAAAGTTGAAAAGCTCATAACCCATGATTTTATTCATAAAGAGCAATCATCTTACCTAAGTAATAAAAAAAATTCTCTTCAAAACGGTGAAATTTTAGTGATTTGCGACTTTTCTGAAAATTATTCATTTATTATTCAAAACTCAGCACAGGGGTATCATTGGAACAATAATCAAGCTACGATACATCCTTTCGAAATTTACTACATAAAAGAAAACAAGTTGGAAAATTTAAGCTTTATTATTATTTCAGAAGTATTGACCCATGATACAATAGCAGTTCAATTATTTATATCAAAATTGTTAGATTTCATTAAACAATCTATTAGTTTCACAAAAATTACTTTCATGTCATATGGAGCAGCGGCTCATTACAAAAATAAAAAGAATTTTGCCAGTTTGTGCAACTTCAAGTCCAAGTATGGATTGGAAGCAGAATGGCACTTCTTCGCAACGTCTCATGGGAAAGGCCCATGTGACGCAATTGGAGGAACTCTCAAACGAATGGCAAAGAGAGCAAGTCTTGCTCGAGATTATGGAAACACAATCACAACTCCACAAGAACTGTATGACTGGGCAGTTAAACAAACAGATACAAGCATAACAAAATTGAACTTCTGCTTCATATCAAATGATCAATACACAAAGATGTCCGATGAACTCAAGGAGCTGTTCAGTCATGTAAAAACTATACCTGGTACACAAAAATTTCATTGTTTTGTACCTATTTCTCAAAACATAATTTCCACTAAGCGATTTTCACATTCAAAGGAAACTCCGAAAAATTTCACTCTGTTTCCGATAGACTAATAATCAATGAAAAACTCAAATTATGTATGGAGAATTATAGGAAAATAAATTATGCACTAAACAAAAACACTAGAGTTTTCATTTATTAAAACACCATTCGAAATGCAGGAAAATCCTCTGTATTAGGCCCTTTCAAATGTTAGGCTAGATTTTTGTTTTAAGCACGCCCAGATTATCAAAAGGTCAAAATCTTTATGCTCATTAAGTTTCAACGGATTTTAATAAGGTTGTGCGCGTATTACTATTCGACTTTGAGTGAAACACGCTAAAAAAAAATTAACATGAAAAAGTTGTTGTTGGAACAACTTTTTTTCCTTGAAAGCGCCCACTTTGCGATGTATGAAGAAAAGTTAGGTAATTATATTGCCTTTCATGAGAAAAAATATCAAGCAAATGTGAGGGGTACCACTTTTGGGAAAATGACTTTTAATTTTTAAATATATTTTTTTAGAGTGTAGAAACCAATTTTTTAATTTATTTAAATTTTTTTATAAAATTTCAGATTATTTGCTAAAAGTTCGCCATACACCACTATTTTGTAGGGCTTGTCATTTTTAAGCTATTTCGATTTGAAAAAAAAATCGACAAAAAACTTTGACTCTTATCAAATGTTAGGCGAGATAAATTTTGAAAAAAATAAGTACTCAAAGTTGCTTAAAATTGCTAAGTCTCCACACCCACAAAGTTTCATAAGGTTCTGAGAGGGTGCTGCCAACTCCGAAGACGAGTTAGAGACAAAATCACATAAATATTAAATTTTGATTTTTCAGTCAATTACATCCACTGCAAGCAGATACCCACGATTACGGATCGACTTTTTTTTTCTAAAGTTAATATAAATTAATTAATTAAACCCAGCATCTATCAACGATCAACGATAACGCGTGCTTTGTGTGACCTCGCAACCGTGAATTCCAACGCCTCGATAAAATGCGCGATATCAGGTTAACTTTCAACCTCGTGACAGTTGGTGTGGCACGATGACTGACCGTTCCTTAAGAGCATGCACAGAATCTTTCCCCACCGAGGTGCATCGCACTGCATTTCCAGGGTCAGCCATATCGCGCTTATCTATCCCCATAGCATCTCTCTGACAGCTCCTTTATGGCAATTAAATCATATGTATAGCGCACGCCGGCTCACGCGATAGAAGCAGCCGGCCGATTCGCCAGCCAGCCAGTGGATGAAGGTGGAAGATGCAATTAATTTTCAATTAAAATACTTTTATTACACTTTTCATCTGATTTTAGATTATGGGTTGACTCCGTCAGGTTGATTGTTGAGGGCTGTATGTGAGAGCTAGCCCCGTCCAGAGATTGGCATCCTGTTGGAAAAGATACCGGATGATGATGCCCTTTGACCGTGCTTGGTTTCATACCTCGGTCGAATTATTTCTACACTTGCAGAAAGATTTGCGCCGAACAGCTAACGGTTCCTTCCTCTGAGAAAAGCCGAGGCTAGCAGATTTGCACGACCTTTATCAAATCAACGGACTGACATCCCGAGGCGCCTCGCTTTGGCAACGACCGGTCACAAAATGGCTAATATCTCTATTTCCCACCAAATTAGCGCAAATAAATCCACACACACACCGACATCACGCTTTTCTGAGTTTCCATTCTCGGAGGCATTTCTCAACAGCTCCAATAGTGCACCATAGAGCACCACCGATCCAGCTAAAAGACGGATGAAGGGAGAGAGACAGAGAGACCGAAGCACATCAGGTTTTGTTCTACTTTAATGGATTGATTAATCATAATGAAATATTATTATCATTAATGTAGCATTAGCCTATCTCTGGTTTACAGCACCATTAGGTCGGACGGCTTTTGGTGAGGCCAGCAGTTTGCTGGAGTCATAAGCGCGGCACTGGACGAAGGATTGCATTATATTTCCTTCGCACTGACCATCATAAATCCAGACCTCATTGATGCGCGTGTGAATAATACGAGAAATAGCGGGCAAGGTCCAAATCTGCCGCGTCGGAAACGTGTGAATGGTAAATACCGGTCATGTCAATGCCATTCCGGCAAGTGGCTTGATGATGACGCGGGCACGCTTTTATCATTTGGACTTGGGCTCGAGTGAGTGGTGTTTTTCACATATGGACATGAGAGCCTTCCAAATCGAGGAAATGTGAAAATGGGATTTGGCGTTGATCCGTTAGTATTAATGGTGCACATGCGGAAAGTCGGTAATGTGTTTAAACTTTGACGAAATACGATATAATAAAGAAAAGAAACAACTAAATTACATTTGGACCTAAGTTGTCGAATCGAAGATGACCTAGCCTACGGCTAAAAATCTCATAAATAAAGGGAAGAAAAAAACTAGTTTGTCGAAAAATATATGTCAGTAGGGTAAGTGCACCAGTTATGGCGCTACTTGAAGTTTGGTCCGTATTTGGCTTGTACCAGTCATGGCCTATGTAATTTAAATGGTATAAAACATAGGATTGTGTAATAAGGGAAGATGCATAAATGGCGTAGCATTTTAGAGTGACCAGTACTGCCTATGTGCTAAGGATCGCAGTAGGCCGCGCTTGAAAGTTGACGTGTTTTTCTTTTGCTGCGTAATTTTCGTCAGCGAATTAAACATTGTTTGCTTTAAATTTATTAATTTGTGTTCGGAAATTTAGTTTCAAGTGTTCATAAAGTTATCATTTAATAATATATAGTTACACGCCAGCAGCCTAGAATACCGCTGAGTAAGAGTGTCCAAAGTGCACACGACAATCAGACCATCGCCGCGCCACCGCTGTTACCAAGCCATCGTCAGCAGACTCGAAGCAGCGCGACCAGACGAGGAGCATTTTGTAGAATAAGCTATTTTAAGTATTAAATAGGGTTCGATTGGAACTCGAACAGTTAGTGAGTGTTGAATTCTCGAAGTGAGTAGAAAAAGTTAGTAGTTGTGCTAGCAATTTAGTGTTAATCATGTACATTTAGAGCAAATAAATATTTTTTTTTTATCATAAACGTACTCCCACGTTTATAATTATATATCGTGTTTTGCCTGTGTTTGCCTTGAATGACTCGGTTGACCTTTAATCTAACCTACAAAATCTAAGACGCAGCTTTAGTTCCATTGTTCGGTGTCGGTTTTCATTGCCTCCCGGCAGCCCTTCTTCTTCTTATTCGGATTTCAAGCTTATTACGCATATTAGCTTATTGCGTGCTCTCAACTTAGTGTTCTATAAATGCATTTCCACAGTTATCAATTGAGAGCTTTCGATGCCAATACCAATGCATGAACTTGTATATTGTTTGGCAAGCACAATGATACTCTATGTCCAGGTAAGTCGAGAAAATTTCCAACCCAAATGATTCCCTCGACCAGACCGGGAATTGAACCCGCCGCCTCCGGATTGGTAATACTGTGCCTTTACTGACTAGGCTATGAGGACCCCGGAAGCCCAGTTCTCCGCTGTGCTCGGCTGCTGGTCTCTCTCCGGTGTCGGAGAATGCGAGCAATATGAAAGATGCCTCGCTGGATACGCCCAAAACTGGATGGGGTGGTAGCTGATGACCGCGGAAGGTTCCTGAAGAAAGCACTAGAAGCGAACCTCCTCTCAGATGACCATGGCAATGCAAGAAAACTTGTGTTCGTCGAAGAAAGTATTAATTAACATAGTAAGACCAGTCGAAATATATTTTACAATTTAAAAAAAAAACATGAACTAAATACGTATCAGGATTCAAAAGAACATTTTGAAACTGGAAGTGTATGTGTTATACTAAGATCCAATTGATAAAGGTAATTTTTCAGATAAAATCCGAAAAAGGACCTAGATTATTTGTTACCAAGTACCCGATTTTTCCAGTCCATGAATAGTTTTCTGTTTCTTCGCTTTCTCTGGCGACTTCGGCTGGTCTTCTGCTTCTGGTCGTACACAAAAGCCTTTTTAGAGCAGCAATTTGCTGCTTGCAATTGCAGGAACCAGAAAGAGTAACAAAGACTCCATAAGAACGGCAATTTGATGCCTGGATATGCAGGAACTAGAATTGACAGCAGCACGGCTTTCTATCGAATGGCGAGTAGTAGTTGTCGTCTTCAAAATTTTGAAAATAATAATGACGATGAAATGTGATTCATATGAGAGATGCAAAGATATACAGGGAAAACCTGTGATACGATTCAATAAATAATACGACACTAGACATCGAACGAAACACTAGATGCTAACGACACCACCGAATGGGAGGAGCTTCGGTCAGCTACTGTATGGACGAAAGCAAAAATTTATATCTGGCATATCAGCAGTAATCCTCCTCTTTTTACGGTTTTATCGCTTGTCAATTGGACATGAAAAATAATCATTTTTCGAAAGGTACAAAATCATGCCCCACCCATTTTAGTTATTTTATCATACACTTCATCTGCTGTTACTTTCTACACTTAATTATGCGGTGTATAGAAACAGTCGGTAGAATATCAGTGTACACCCAGCCAAAGATCTTCCCCTTCTTAGTTTTTGTCGTTAAACTCCTTCTCTCAACAAGTTGGTAAATCTTAGCCTTTAGCAGAAAGACGCCTAACGCTTTTCTCGGCGAATTTATGATCCTGTTTCACGACATGGTTCTTCTCTATGCCTGTTCAGATAAATTAGTACTTTCATTTATTTTCTCTATTGCGCTAAATCAAACGAGTAGAAATGAGAAGGGATGTCGGTTAGGCGCTAATTGAAAATTCGATTCGTTAATCGTTAATCGAATAATTGGACTTTTGTGCATCCCTAGAAAATAGTGTAATTTCATGTTTTATGGTAGTCCTTCGAAAATGTCGAACAGCAGAATAACAACCAGCAAGTGTAACCCAAGATCCAAAAGTGGTGCGATGCTAGTTTTCATTGATATGACGACGACTAAATTAAGGGCTCGAAAGCAGAGGGGTGAAAGTCAATTATCTTCATCGATTTCCTTATTTGATGACCATGGCTTCACTAACCTATTTCGCACTATTTGTGCTATGATTTTCTATCACCCAGAACAACAAACGTATCAATCCATGTGTTTGCCGTTGATTTATTAACGAAACAGAAAGTCGATGAAGAGAATCGATCAAAATCACTTGAACATGTGGGGCGTGTGGTTCTGAATATGGCGATAAGTGTGCAAAATGTTACGCAATTGCATTCTCCCTATTCGCACACGCCCGAAGATTGGAGGCGAATGCCACTTCACTTTCTGATGACAGTGTTGGGGAAGCAGATACTACATCGACATTTTTCGTCTAGAAACGATTCTCTGATGACTGTGTTGGAGAAGCAACATATACATGTACGTAATTGATGGATTTGTAAGTTATTTCAACGCTTTTGGACAATGCTTGACATTTACCACTTTTCAAAAGTTTCTTGTTGAAAATCAACATTCGGAAGCATTGAAATTTTTGGCTAGAAATATTTCTGATCGATTGGTGATAAAATTATTGAATTATTGGTCCAGGGGCAGCTGAGTTATTAACGTTCAAAATCTTTCATAATTTCGTTACATGTTCCATTTTTTGTTTTCAAAAAGTGTACCTCCATATAGAAATCACAGGCGTAGTCCTACGTCAAAAACCCGCATCATAATTTACTATCCTTTGACTACCCCCGCGCTGCATGGTGGTACTCGATGTTCACCTTCCAAGTGGATGTAAATTCGATGTCACCATCATCATCGCTGGTGTACATATATCTCTGTAATCGCTTCTACGTTTCTGTCGAGTGTAGGTACAATGCCACTTGCGCGGTAGCTTTTCAAGAGCGCTCCATGCAACCAAGACCTCTCGCAACAAAAGCCAGTAGCCAAAGGTGCCATCGCTCTGTCGCCGTCGTTTTTTGGTTTTTTGGAGAGTGAAAAGAAAATCAGTCCCCGTTGTTCACCCAGTTCCTCCCAGCCCCAGTGCTCATCAAACATAATTGGAAACGAGACTCTCGAGCGTCCACTTTGGACCGACCTCAAATTACTCGAGTGTTGATTGACATCTCTATATACAAGTGCTGGCGAGGGAGCTGGCAGGGAGTGTAACCGGGATCGGGGCAGATCGTAAAATTATCTCATGCTGACTGTCACAAAACGAATACAAAATCATATCGGGGAGATAAGGCTTTTTTTTAAAGAAGCACCTTTTGAGAAAGGTCGCATCTTGTGGTAACTGTAGCAGCTCTCTTTTCTCTCTAAAGTGGACCACCAAGGTTTGAACTTTCTCCTGAAATTTTTTAACTGAATCTTATGGATCAAAATGAGATATTATCTGAATTAATATGGCAATTTACGCAAGTGATCATAACCAACTAATTCGATGAATATTCAGCAATCCATTTCCTATTTTCCCACGTCTTACTGACACAAGTAGCATATCACATTTTAACACCGCCAACATGATTTGTGGGCAGATATTCATTCAACAAGCGTACCCTGAGGCGCAATTTAATGTCATTTTTTAAGACTGATCTCCACCGTGAGTGCCTTCTGGGAAAATATGCCGAGCATTCGCGGAGTGTGAACGCAAAACCTATCGACAGCTTCTATTTTACCATTGAGTTTCCCATGGTCTTTTGTTTCCAGGGATCCTACACGGGCCCCATTCAGGATGATAGGCACAGATGGAAACTATAAAGCTACTGTTTCTAATTTTTATGATTTATTTCACTTCGATCATAAATCTCCCTTGGCACAGAGGTGGATACCTTTTTCTACCCAGTTCGCACAGGTAACGATGATGCATCACGGGAACGGGCAGGTACTGATCGCAGCATTTATTACGCCACGAGTTCTCGTTTAAACGGAATTCGCTTGGCAGTTGAAATTTTTGTCATGCATCGATAAGTGGTTGACTGGTCAGGCATCAATTCTGAAAGTGATTTACTGATTACAGTAGGATAAGTGTCCAAGTTTTTTACTCACGTGGCTTGGTAGCTGGTTCTTGATGTTACAAGTTGAACTGCGAAAATGTCAAACGTGATTCAAAGAGCTTGAACTGATGTTGGCTACTGGATTTTGAATATGTCTCTGGATCCGAAGGTCTTGAGATTTTTGTCCCTCATATTGAGCATTTTCATTTCATGCGTTTTTATTTATATTTGCAATCATGTATGCTGGAGCTGATCCGATTTTCATTATTTTATCCAAACTACAGTCTTGATCCTAGAATCATTGACAAATCAACTCGGATCCACTACAATGCATCATCTCTTTAATAGGAAACAACTGAGCAAACCCACACAAAAGAGCGCAAAAAACTAATAAATTTCAGATTTTACCTCTAGGAATTCCATAAAACTTCACATTATTATTCGCTAGGTGCATGAACCAAAATAGGGCATTAGATATTTTTTCAATAAATCTTAGCACAAAATAGGATCATCAAAATGAAATAAGAAACTGGATTGCCTTTTATGAAAAAAAAACACAGGAAAAAATTTCGAATTCGCACACACAAAAATTAAACTGTTCCAAACTTCAATAAAAAAGTACACCTCTAACGTTTTTAAACTAATGTTTAAAAACTGTTCAAAAATACTAACTTTTATGGTATTGGAAACACTGTACACTAAAAAATTTGACAAAATCATAAACATAATTTTTAGTAAAAATTCAAAACTTTTTTTCACGAATAAGTTTTGGAGTTTTTTTAATTGAAAACATTTTAATAGAACAGAAGTCGTTTCCTATGCTGATTTGCAAAGTTTTATAAATAAAAATAAATAGAATATACTTTTTAAGTGATCTACTGTTGGTTGTTAGTCAATTCAAGTACACCATGAAATCACATTTGTAAACGTTCGAACACCTCCAAAAATTAAAGTAATTGTAAAAAAAAACAATTTTGGGTTAGTGAACACATACTATCAAGAGTAACCAATTCTTGATTTCTAATCGGTTTTGGAAACAAAAAGTCAGAGTTTTCGAAATATATACACATTTATTGTGATATTACTGAAATTCATTGCAATTTTCAAAATTAAATTATTTGTTTTTACAAAAACAAAAAAATTAACTTAAGACGCCATTGAGGTGGCTAAAACATGATCCTTACTTCTCGCCATAACACCACTTGTTCTCTCAGAGGCTTTATTCAAAATTGGAGCCAAATCGGTCTACATTTACCCATTTGAAGCTATTATTTTCCGAGTTGATGGTTAAGCTGAGCAAAGAATCATTTTCATCACATCATCAAAATCAATACCATAATAGGAAATTACGGATAGCCGGAGTTGCCCAGGACTACGCGCAGCAGCTGCAAGTTGCACTATACACGGAAGAACAGCTTGCAGCACCTCTTGAAGATGGCTGGAGGGACATCCGTTTCACCATAGGTAGTACTGCAGCAGCGGCACTAGGTACTGCTATCCCGGACCTAAGAAATTACGGTGAATTCAAACTATTACTAGAGGGGAAGAATGCAGCACGGACGAGAATGCTGCAACACAGACAAGCGCGGAACAAACAAAACACGGTTTTCCGAAGGAAGAAGCGTCAGCAGGAAGACCGAGATCGCCGAGCTAAATAGTTCACACAAAGGCTACGTGCCGCAGCCGATATGTGCAAGGACTTGGACGGTAACCTTCTCACGAACGAGTGTGAGGTGATTGAGAGGTGAAAGCAGTACTATGACGAGCACCTCAACGGTGAAGCAGCAGAAAACGAAGGTGGCACGGCAACAGACCTTGGAGCACGCGCAGAAGACTAAAGGCTATCAGCCCCTGATCTTCAAGAAGTTGAGGAGGAGATCGGTCGACTGAAGAACAACAAAGCAACTGGTGTAGATCAACTACCAAGTGAGCTATTAAAATACGGTGGTGGAGCACTGGCTAGAGCGCTGCACTGGGTAATTGCCAATATTTGCGAGAAGGAGATATTACCGGAGGAGGTGTCGTATGCCCAATCTACAAAAAGGGCGATAAGTTGGATTGCTGCACCTACCGCACGATCACACTGCTGAGCGCCGCACGGAGGGGTATTTGATCAATCTAGCTGGCCAAAACAATTTTTACGTTGTAACTATTTCCGATGTAATTTTAATACTTTTATAATGGTACTATGACCATATACATGGGATATGTTCAGACTTTAACCAATTACCAGTACTACTTGATACTTGATGGGCTACGAATCGCCAGGTTGATTCAACGCCGAACGAAGTACTCTTCTCCATTGGACTCGGTCCTGAGCCAATCGCTTCCAGTCGCCATGAACGTTTAGCGACCTGATGTCCTCCTCAACTGCAAATAGCCAACGTGTCCGAGGTCTACCCCGGAGTCGACGACCTCTACCGGGTTCTCTGCTGAATATAATATTTGCTTGTCGTTCTTCCGGCATCCGCACTACATGCCCAGCCCACCGTAGTCTGCCGTGTTTTATAAGCTTCACTATATCCGTACCGTTATACACTTGGTACAACTCGTGATTCATGCGACGCAGCCAGATGCCATTCTCCTGTTTACCGCCGAGTATTGTTCGCAGCACCTTACGCTCGAAGACACCAAATGCTCTCCGGTCAGACTCTTTTAACGTCCACGATTCGTGGCCGTAGAGGGCTACCGGAAGTATCAGCGTCTTATACAGAGCGAATTTCGTTTTCGTTTGCAGGCTACGGGACTTCAGCTGGCTACGTAATCCGTAAAAGGCCCTGTTTGCAGCTGCAATACGTCTCTTCACCTCGCGGGTAACATCATTATCGCATGTCACTAGTGTTCCAAGATACACAAATTCTTCCACTACCTCAAATTGTTCACCATCTAACAACACTACACTACCAACACCACTATTGCTCCCACGCTGTCTACCGGCTACCATGTACTTCGTTTTGGTAGAACTTAACGTGAGCCCAATCCTCGCCGTCTCCCTCTTAAAAGGCACAAACGCCTCTTCCACTGCTCTACGGTCAATTCCGATGATATCGATGTTGTCCGCAAAGGCAAGGAGCATGTACGATCGTGTGATGATGGTACCGTTCCTCTGCACACCAGCTCTCCTAATCGCTCCTTCAAGAGCAATGTTGAACAGTAAGTTTGAAAGTGCATCACCCTGCTTCAATCCATCTAAGGTCACGAACGAGGTCGAAATCTCATCTGCAACCCTTACACTTGATTTCGATCCATCTAGCGTTGCGCGAATCAGTCTAATTAGTTTCGCCGGAAAACCATGTTCTAGCATAATCTGCCAAAGCTCATTTCTCTTCACTGAATCGTATGCTGCTTTGAAATCAATAAACAGATGGTGAGTCTGCAAGTTGTACTCCCGGAATTTATCAAGGATTTGACGCAGGGTAAACATTTGATCCGTCGTTGATCGGCCCTCACGAAAACCAGCCTGGTATTCACCGACGAAGGACTCCTCAAGCGGTCTCAATCTGTTAAACAGAACGCGTTACAGTATTTTGTACGCCGAATTCAGAAGAGTTATTCCTCGATAATTGGCGCACTCGAGTCTGTGCCCTTTTTTGAATAATGGGCAAATGAGGCCATCCAACCAGCTAGCAGGCAGTTCTTCGTCCTCCCATATCTTCGTTAGAATACGGTGGATTGCTTGATGCAGCTGCTCACTTCCGTGTTTGAAAAGTTCGGCCGGGAGCTCGTCCTTCCCAGCAGCCTTATTGTTTTTCAGCTCACGTATTGCCTTTTTAACCTCGTCTAGCGTTGGAGGCTCCACAGCTTGATCGTCGTTTGCGATGTTTACTCTGTTCCTCGATACTCCCTCACTCTCTCCATTCAACAATGTCTCAAAATGTTCTTTCCACCTGGCAGCCACCATTGTTTTATCTGTCAGCAAATTCCCCTCAAGGTCATTGCACATGGCGGGAGATGGCGCTGTTTTACTCCGCACACCATTGACAGTCGCGTAGAACCTTCGCATATCGTTCTGTTCCATACTTTCTTGCGTCTCAGCAATCACGCGTTCTTCGTACTGCCTTTTTTTTCTGCGGTGGGTTCGTTTCTCAGCTGCCCTTGCTACCTTGTACCGCTCTCTGTTCAGCCGGGTACCAGACACTAACATCCGGCTTCTGGCAACGTTCTTCTCAACCTTCGTCAACCTCTGGCACTCCTCATCAAACCAGCCATTACGTGGTCGTCTTTGAGCTGTACCTATCACTTCTTGTGCTGTTGTGTTCACCGCTCCGTGGATTGTGTTCCACAGATTGTTGAGGTCCTCGTTCACGTTGATTTCGCTAATCCACTCATCAAGCTTCTGGCGGTACTCTGCAGCAACACCTTCTACTGACAAGCGATGGATATTGAAACGCATCGATCTCCGGTTCGTTGAATTCGTAACGGTCGCTAGACGCGCCCGAATTTTGCAGACAACAAGATAATGATCTGAGTCAATGTTAGGCCCCCTAAAAGTCCTTACATCAATGACATCTGAGAAGTGCCGGCCATCCACCAACATGTGATCGATCTGGGTGCAAGTTTCGCCATTTGGGTGTCTCCAGGTGTGCTTTCGGATATTCTTGCGTGCAAAGTAGGTGCTACTGATGGCCATACCTCTAGCAGTGGCGAAGTTTATCAGTTTCAGGCCGTTATCATTGGTTACTGTATGTAGGCTCTCTGTACCAATGATTGGACGAAAGAAATCTTCCCTCCCGACCTGCGCATTTGCATCTCCGATTACAATCTTCACGTCGTGTTTTGGGCACTCATCATAAGTTTTATCGAGACTGTCATAAAACGCGTCCTTCACGTCATCGGATTTATCGTTGGTTGGCGCATAGATGTTGATCAGGCTGTAGTTGAAGAATTTGCCCCGAATCCTTAATACACAGATGCGGTCGCTTACCGGTCTCCACCGCATAACACGCTTCATCTGCTTCCCGATCACTATGAACCCTACTCCATGTTCTGCCCTATCGCCACCGCTGTGATAGATATGATACTTGAAGGAAGTGTTGGCGATGGGATCCACCGCCCGGAAGTCACGTTCTCCGGATCTAGGCCACCGTACTTCCTAAATAGCAGCTACGCTCACATTCACTTTTTCCAGTTCACGACCCAAAAGGCCCGCTCGTCCAGGTTCATTTAAGGTTCTGACATTCCAAGTACCGAGTTTCCATTCATTGTCCTTATTTCGTTGCCGGGTCGGTTGCAGAAAATTCCGTTCGTTGTTTTCTCTTTCTTCGTTTTTCTGAGTAATGTTGGGGGTTTCAGTATGCTACCTTACCGGGGTCGCGATACCTACATCATGTTGGTGGGGCTGCCACCTTAGGTGTAGCTGACGTGATACAGCATTTCTTATTCAGCCGCTCGCTCCGAGACAGACGCTGTTTGAGCCGCACCTCCATGGTGAACAGACGCTCGAGGGTCGCACCTCCTCACTTTGCTATCACCACGATCCGGATCCATGTTTTTATCGTGGTGACATTGCCCAGGCTACGCTACCAGCATCTTTTGCTGGCGGTCTTTGTCATCGGCTGACCCGTGGAAGCGTGAGGTAGGAACTTGTGAGGACCAGAGCTGGCAAATGTCATTTTCAATGATAGATCTCACGCGATATTTACAGAGATACTTCTGTCACTATCATTGGATGAGAAAACGATGATAGAGATTTTCTTCAAAATCTCATCGAATTTTTTGTCATGACAGAACGTGAAAGTGTTGTGATCATCGTAATTACTAGCTTACTTAATGGTATTAAAGTTACTTGCACCGAGGAAATCTTAATAATATATTCACTCTACCGATTACATACGGTTGTTTGCTTAAATTCATCTAAATCAGCTAGAAATGTTGATGTCAAAACCGCATAAGAATTATTCTCATGAGTGCTTGATAAATGAAAAATGACAAGAAAGCTAATGATAGGTAGTTTCGTCTCGTGATAGTGAGAGGACCTGTTTTCTCATCGTCACATGACGGCAGTGATATTTACCAGCTCTGGTTGGGACAACACTCCTTCCAGTTTGTCGACTCACCATTTGTACCAGTATCGTACCGTATATCGGTGTAACTTTGGATAATGAGCGTAACTTTCCACCACTTTTTTCTCCTTTTTGTTACACTGGAAAAATAGTCCTAAAACTGTTACGAAAGGTGTTTTTAAACCCCTAAAACGGCACTATGGCCATATACATGGTACATTTTCAGTCTTTAAACCAATTATCAGTACCGTAAATGGGTGTAACTTTTAATTATGAGGGTAACTTGTCACATTTTTTTTTTCCTTTTTGTTACATCGGAGTATAGTCCTAAAAATGCTAGAAAAGATGTTCTGTCATTTCAAGAACGGTGCTTTGATCATTTGCACGGTATATTTTAAGATTTTAACCAGTTAACAGTACCGTAAACAGGTGTAACTATGGTTTACTTGGGTAACTGTCCACCACTTTTTTTTCTCCATTTTTGTTACACTAAAAAATAATGTTAAAAAGGCTACCGAACCTGTTTGACACCTTCTTAATGGTACTATGACTATGGTATATTTTTAGACAAAAAACCAACTACCAGTACTAGGTACCATGGGTGCAACTTTTGATATTGAGGGTAACTTTTCAACGTTTTTTTTTTCTTTTGTTACCCTGGAAAAAAAAGTCATAAAACTGCTACTAATGATATTTTACCACCTATATAATGGTACTATGAGCACATGCATGATATATTATCAGACTTAAAACCAAGTACCAGTAACATACATTGGTGTATTTTTGGTATACGACGGTATTTTCCACACCATTTACTCGCTATTAAGTGTAGCTGGCTAGCAACGTGTTCCTCAACATAATAATAAAACGAAAAACGTTCAGGTTAAGCCAAAAGAAACATGCATATTTAATAATCACAAACTATAAACAAGCACAACAAAACTAAAAACACATAATCTAATCTGAACATGATGAATACCACGGTTTTCCTGCAGCTGATGTTTCCGTGCTATCCGAAAATTCATCCGTATTAGAAACTGTATAAAAATGATCGATTGTAGGTTCAGCTGGCAACAACGTTTCCAAATACTCCTTTAAGAAGGGTTTGGATTTCTTTCGCAGTGTTTGTCTCATTCCCAGTGAAGAACGGAAATTTACATGATTATCATACTATTAGAACTCGTAGAAAACGGCATACCTGAGAGTAGAGGATCCGAGTTAAGAAGTAGCCTATTGAGCACGTCTCTGTTACACGATTCTCTAGAAAAATTCCTGGAGAAATTCTCACGGTATGATCGAATGTGCTAGCTCCTGGCATGAAGACCAGAATTCAGTGCTTCTGGATTAATTTCTTCTATAATATCTAGATTATTAAAATCTTCAGATGATACTCCTCATATGTAACATCTCATCGTACAGTTCGTTTGCGTGGCAGCGTTGCAAACCTTACCGTCGACCATTGTAAGCATCAGCGTGTGTTTGATTTCAATAAATTTATCAAAAACGGCTACTTTTGTTCGTTGCAGTGCATCTATGGAGCTTTGAATGTACGATATTTCTTCGTTAGTGATGTCGACGGATTCTTCTACAAACCTAAATCACGGTAGATGAAACATGCAATTTAAAGCGTCAATATTAATAATAATTGGAATTCATTTTTTTATTATTATCGAACGTCTTTGGCAAAGAAATTCTGTGTCAGAATGTTATGAAAATTTTCTCACAGGTGGCGTTTATGGTTTTATAAACAACAACAGAAATTCGAAAAATTCAGGGTGGTTAATTTTTCCGGAAAATTCTAGTTAGAATTTCTAGATTTTCCAGGATATCATGTACACTCAAGTCTGTTTTAACATGATTTTTTACACGGTTTTTTTTTACACGGTTGGTGCCTTTGAGTCGCAATTTACACACACTAAGATTATTTTACCGAAATCTGTAAAATTTTACCGAAATCTCAAAAGCTGAACGTTTGGTAAGCAGTTCGGTGTTTTTTTCACAGATATTCGATATATTGGAATGACACAACGTTTTTTTATGATGCTTGGTTCATGAGTAATGAATTTTAAAACTATATGGAATTTGAAAAAAAATTATTAAAGTATGACTAACACGTGCTGTAAGTTTTTCGATCATAACTCGAAAACAGTACACCACTCATTCACGCACCACTTATTTTTATTATTGAAAAAAAAAGTTTTCAAGTGAGAAAAAATAATAGAAAAGATTTCAATACCCTGCAAATAGTTTTTGATGATTTCCCTTGTGATTTTCCTCTACCGTAAACATTTTCATTGAAAACATTTTTCAGATATTGCTTTTCATAGATTGCTTAGATAATGTCCTTATCACAATGTTCTCTATGATATTTGGTTAATGAGTTATGAATTTTAAAGTAAAGTCTGAAAACTTCAACAGCAAGTTTCTGAGAAAATTAACCACCACAATTTTTTGCAATCTTTCTCGTTTATGTAAAGGTAGAGTGCTGGGCGATATTTAATATAATTTTGAGACCTTTCGGCCCATTTTGTCCGATGATAAGAAAGTATTCTAATAATAAATACAATAAAATTAACAAACCTAATTCGATTAGGCCGGCAATAGCGGCAGTGTGCTCAGTGGTGTCTTTGTTTTGCGAGGTATCCACAAAGAAAGTAGAAGTGTTTATTCGTACAGTAAATAACGTTCAAATTGCGGCCAATAAAATGGCACGATTTATATACAACTTTGACATGTTGTAACTTTGTTCCGTTATGACCAACTGAGCTGAAATTTTGGCACAGAACTATGAATATATTCTTTAAACAAACGAGACTAACATGCAATGCATAAAGTTTAAAAATGTTTACTTGTGGTGTAATTACATATAAATTTCATCAAAATATTATATAAAGGGTGATACGGTCAAAATTTGGTCAATATCAATTTGACGTATTTCTTTCAATTTTGCATTTAAAAAACCTGAACACCCCTCATTTTGAAGGTGTGTGTGTGTAGAATGTTGCTCCTATTTTGATTTTGGAATTCACTCTTCAGTTGTCAAAATGCCGTCCAAGCAAGAAGAGCAGCGTATCAAAATTTTGCTCGCGCATCGCGAAAATCCGAGCTACTCGCACGCAAAGTTGGCAAAATCGCTAAAAGTTGCCAAATCAACCGTTACAAATGTAATTAAAGTGTTTGGGGAACGTTTGTCGACAGCCAGGAAGTCTGGATCGGGGGGAAATCGAAAACCGGAAGCCGCTGAGACGACAAAGAGAGTTGCCGGTAGTTTCAAGCGAAACCCTAACCTCTCTCTCCGAGATGCCGCAAATAAGCTGGGTGTATCGTCTACAACCGTGCATCGAGCCAAAAAACGAGCCGGACTATCGACTTACAAGAAGGTAGTGACTCCAAATCGCGATGATAAACAAAATACGACGGCCAAAGCGCGATCCCGGAGGCTGTACACGACGATGCTGACGAAGTTTGACTGCGTGGTAATGGACGACGAAACCTACGTCAAAGCCGACTACAAGCAGCTTCCGGGACAGGAGTTTTATACGTCAAAAGGAAGGGGAAAGGTAGCAGATGTTTTCAAGCACATGAAACTGTCAAAGTTCGCAAAGAAATATCTGGTTTGGCAAGCCATCTGTACCTGTGGCTTGAAAAGCAGCATTTTCATAGCTTCCGGGACTGTCAACCAAGAAATTTACGTGAAAGAGTGTTTGAATAAACGTCTGCTGCCTTTCCTGAAGAAACACGGTTGTTCCGTACTGTTTTGGCCGGATTTGGCATCTTGCCATTACGGTAAAAAGGCCATGGAGTGGTACGCCGCCAACAACGTGCAGGTGGTTCCCAAGGACAAGAACCCCCCCAACACGCCAGAGCTCCGCCCAATTGAGAAATACTGGGCTATTGTCAAGCGGAACCTAAAGAAGACCAAAAAAACTGCTAAGGGCGAGCAGCAGTTCAAGGCAAACTGGCTTTCTGCGGCGAAGAAGGTGGACAAGGTGGCTGTACAAAATCTGATGGCAGGGGTCAAGCGTAAGGCCCGGCAATTCGGATTTGGAAAAGCGGAAGCCTAACTGAATATTTTTCCTGAATTTTATACTAATTGAACTTGAAAAAGAAATTTAATTTGATTTTTTAAATAAACGATTTCACCGATTTACACGCGTTTTACCTTGACCAAATTTTGACCGTATCACCCTTTAATTGAGTTAAAAAAATGCCTCCAGCGTACTCGGAGGCAGTGAGGGGCAGGGTTTTTTGGTGGCAATGATAAGCAAAGACAGCTTGAATCAACTAATACTGATTCACATCGCCCAAATCCACCCGAACACAAAACAAATTTATCTATTTTTGCATTTTCATGCTTGTTTCAAATTAATGTATTCTCAATTATCTGCCTGAATAGAGTCCATCCTAGATGTATTTTCAAAAATATAATTTGGTTTGATTAGCGGAACAGAGTCCTCAACGACGCGAAATAAAATTGCATGAAATCACACGACCAACTCGTAAGCCAACTTTGAACTGCTACAGTAAGCAAACAGAAACGAAAAAAAGAGAAAAACAATTAAAGGGTATTGTTCACCTATTATTAACGTGTTCAATGCACTACTGCATTGACAGTTAGTCCCCTTTTGAAAAAATGGGTTTTGGCCAGCTATATTTGTCAAATACCCCTCCGTGCGCCGTCTACAAGGTACTCTCCCAAATTCTATGCCGCCACCTGTCACAATTTGCAAGACAGCTCGTGGGGCAATACCAGGCGCGCTGTCACGGACCAAATTTTCACGATTCGGCAGGTTCTGCAGTAATGCCGCGAATACAACGTGCCCACACATCATTTGTTCATCGATTTCCAATCCGCATACGACACAATCGATCAAGATCAGCTCTTGGCAGATTATGCACGAGTACGGATTTCCGGATAAACTGACGCGATTTGTTAAGGCGACGATGTCCGTTGTTTGAGTATCGGGGAAACTCTCGAGTCCCTTTGAATCTCGGAGGGGTTTACGGCAAGGTGATGGACTTTCGTGTCTGCTATATCAGAAGAGCAGGAATAGACACGAGTGGCACGATCTTCAGGAGGTCCATCCAGCTTCTTGGACCCAACGACGTGGACATTTTCGGAAGAACGTTTCAGGCCGTGGCAGAGCAGTACACCAGGCTGAAACGTGAAGCAGAGAAGGTTGGATTAAAGGTGAATACGTCGAAGGCAAAGTATCTGTTAGCTGGAGGTACCGAGCGGGATAGGGCTCGCATAGGCAGAAGCGTGACAATAGACGGAGATGAGTTCGAGGTGGTGGATGAATGTGTGTACCTCGGATCATTGGTGACGTTGGATAACAACTGCAGCAGAGAAATACGTCGGCGTATTATTGCCGGAAGGCGTGCTAATTTTGCTACGGACTCCACAAGTCCCTGAGGTCGGGTAAACTTCACCTCCGTACTAAATGTACCATGTACAAGATGTACGTGAACGATGCTCGAGGAGGACCTGCAAGCACTGGGTGTTTTCGAACGACGAGTGCTTAGGACCATCGTCGGTATGTGAGAACGGTGTGTGGAGGCGAAGGATGAACCACGAGCTGCCGCAACCCTATGGCGAACCCTGTGTCCAGAAAGTTGCGAAAGCTAGACGGGTACGATGGGCGGGACAAGTTTTAAGAATGCCGCAAAAATTGTGTTTGCCTCGAATCCGGCCGGTACAAGACGAAGAGGAGCACAGCGATCAAGGTGGTTAGGGTCATAACATTGGAGACAAGCAGCCACGGACCGAGTGAATTGGCGTAACATTGTGATGCAGGTGCAATCCTGAAAGATGTTGGACCAGGATAAGTAAGTAAGTAAGGCGACCTGCGGACCCTTCGCAGACTACGAGGCTGGCGAAGTGTGGTCATGGATCGAGTTAAGTCGAGACAACTTCTTCGGCCTTAGTCTGATTGGTAAGGTAAGTAATTGGAAATTATATGCTCAACAGCTTTGTCCACGACCGGTAAAAGATCTGAGCTGGTCCTGAAATATTATTTGAATTTTATTGAAGCGATGTTTGGCTTGTTTTTATAATTCTTACCATTTTTTTTGTATCAGCTAATATAATCGTCTACTGGTTTGGACAAAGTTGTTGAGGTTGGTGGGGTTGAATTTGTGAATTATCGACCCAACATGATGTGTTTAAAAAAAATAACGAAACAAATCAAAACGAGATAGAAGGTTGTTCAAAAATAGTTTTAGAGCGTTTTAAGAAGCATCTCTGGGTTAGACAAAACAATACACTTTATTACGTATCGTTTTAAATATAATGTTTATCTCTTAGATGTAACCAAATGCAGCTTACTTTAAGTAAAAACGACTTTCTAAAGTAGGAAATTTTCAAAGTTGTCCAATGGAGGCAATAATTTTGTGCTAAGTAGCATATTTTTTTTAGTTAAAGCCAATTTATGGAAACCATATACCAAAACAGAGAAAGGTCAATAACTCAGTAATCTTAGAGATTTGATCATATGCGTAGAACATTTTTTTTTTTTCATCAAGAAAGATCTTCTCCCTTAAAATATTTCCACCCAGTATAAAAAAAATGCGACATAAATTGACAATGATTGCTTTGGGTATCGGTAAGTATTCTTAGTTTCAAACGACAGTGTCGATTCTTCGTCGTGGACAATTAAGTAAAAAAAAAATCACTTGAAAATGTCAACGATGATTACAACTTCACAGAAGAAAAAAGTTGTTGAATATTACATCCAAACATCTGCTCAGAGGTCATTCCGCTGGTTGTGTAATGCTGCGTTGTACTATGTACATTGGTTTTGCGAACAAAATTACACCCATTGATGTAATATTGTACCTCCTTTTTGCTATTTCATCATTTTTCATACATTTTTTTTGCAGTGTAGGTCAGTATTTATTTAAAAATTTTCGGTTCCCTGGAGTCTTACCAAATAAACATATTGAAAAAAAAACTTTGATAAATATATTTTGAAATGTTTAGGAATTTGCATTTTTGTAAGAAAATCATATTTTTATGAGGATCCAGTTTTTTGGGTGAATTTTCCCAGTTATTTTAGAAAAAAAAACTACAAGGGACAGCCCTATGGGGTTGTACGCAATGGTGACGTAGGACTACGTGGTTTTATATAATAAATCTTATTTGTTACCTGCAGCAGGAGCTTGTGTTTTGTGTAGGAATAGGAATTTAGGCGGGGTTCTCTCTGTTTGTACTCTTTAGTATGACGCGCTTGACATAGATGACCCATAGCGACTCACGAAGAGCTACTGATTCCGATCAATAGCGGTGCGGCTTCTTCTTCCTTCTATGGATGCTCATGTGGGCTGCAGTTCGTTGCTTGCAGGCAGCCTTTCGTTGTGTACTGGAGAACACCACCACTCACCACGTGGTGATTGAATAAACACCGTTTGGTGAGACCGGATGGAATTCAACTTTGTAATCTGTGTTAGGGAAATCGCTTTTCGCAGGCAATCGGTGATAATTTTAATTATCATAGCAAGAGTTGCACATTCGTGCAATATTCAATATTGACATTTTGAAAATAATAAAATCAGATGCGTCAGAATATTTCTGATGGATTGGTGATAAAATTATTGAAATTGGTCCAGAGGCCGCTTAGTTATTAACGTTTAAAATCTTTCATAATTTGGTTACATGTTCCATTTTCGGTTTTCACAAAGTGTATCCCCATATAGAAATCACAGACGTAGTCCTACGTCAAAAAGCTTTTGGCAACCCTGCTACCAGCCATGAAAAGATTGCTCGCCGAAGAAAGAAGATGAGATTAAGAAGAGTACCAAACGTCGTCGAAGCTACAAAAGTATAGTAAACACAGCCTGGCGAAGACGAATCCAGCGAAGTCAAACGGACAAACGTTTCGGTTGTGGAAAGTATTGAAATCACTTATCATTATTCCAATAAACATATTAGAGATTTTTATTTTATTTTTTCAAAAGGAACATTCATTAAAAAAATATTAGCAATGTGTTGAATAAACATGCAATGTTATACTAAATGGTCAATCGATTTTAGCTTGTTTTATATTTAAAAAGCAAAATCTTTCCACATAAATAAAAGCCAAAATAAAGAGTCATTCTATGTGTGATGATGAATACAAGTTTTACAGTTGGTTGTAGGAAATGAATGTAAAAATATCAGTGCTGTTAGTTTAACCGATTTTTTTGACGCCAGGGAGGCAGTTCTCACACCTATCGACCCATCCACTCATGAACCGGGGACCAACGACTTTACTTCCCTTCCGAAGGAAGGCGTGATCAGAGATGCTATGCCTCAGAACATCCCGGCGGTGCCGACTGGGATTGAACCCAGGCCTGCTGGAGTGAGAGGTAATCACGCTTACCACTACACCACCAGTGCCGCTAAAGAGAAATCATCAGAAATAATTTTAACTTACAACCTTGATCCCAACAGGACACCACTTGTCTTCAATATAAATAAAATCTTTCCATAAATTATTTTCACCCAAAATCAATCGACACACAACCTATTCGCTCGGCATTTTCCCAACAGTTTCCCACGTGCTCGTTCTGCATGACAAGTGAACTGCGAAGGCATAACGGAAAACCCATCTATAAATACAAACAAGAGGAAGCAAATTCAAAACGAGCTGCTTAAGCGTCATGCATTTTGTAAAATTAGATACAATTCCCAAAATTTGGGCTCATTTTCTAATTTTCTAGAGCACTTTTCACAACTGCTCGAGGCTGCTGCTGCTCAATGAATCCATTCAGTAAACCCCCTGCACTAGCTATTGTGATCCACCAAGGTCCAATCGCATTCGAAACGCAATGGGAAGAAGACAGAGAGAACCGCACAGAAAGAAAAAAAAAAACACGAGAGCAGCTACAAATCAATAAATTATTGGATCGAAATATTTGATTATAGAAAAATTGCCTTAATTTTTAATTGAACTATTATTTCCCAAACACTTTGGTTTTCATTTCGTTTTGCTTGGGCTTTTCTTGGTGCTCGTTCTATGCCTACTACTCGTCGTCGTTGTAGATCTCCATTGGATCCCGTAGTTGGAGCGCCTGCTTCAACCTCTCCTAGTAGGTCTGCTACTGCGTTTCTGTGAATGAAACGAAAATTACAGGTTTCATTGGGATCGATCAAATATCAGGTGTTTAGCTACTGCTCATTGAACTTATCTGAACTGGGAATGTCCGTTGTTTAAGCTAGTTGGTTGCAGTTTTGTGGTAGCGGAATTCTGAATCATCCCTAGCCCACAAGATGGATGAGAAGTCTTATGAGCCATTGCGGGAAAAGTTAGCAGTATGTGGTCGTGAACCTCACGCAGTTTTTCTAGCGTCCGCTTGCTCGCCTTTATTTTTCACGAGAATCAATTTGGCTTTATTGAATTTTAATTCTTTGGGAACCGAATGGCTGCAGGAATTCATGGTTCAATTAGATAATCTATTGTTAAATATAGAGAATTAGTGCTCGCATTTTTTTTTTCTGGAAGGAAATCGAAATGGATGAGAAAATTTTCTCGGTAGGACCACAACACTGGACTGCTGAGAGAGGGCAGCTAGATGAGTGTGATGAGAGTCGAATTGGTGGTGGCCACTGGCTGACTGACTGATGGATAGAAGGGTGATCGCCAAACCGGGACGCGATGATGAGCCAATGAGTTGAGAGCGTAGGCCCTGTGAGGAAGCAATTATCTCCGAGCAGCGCTTAGGGCTCGGCTATAAGGCAATCGATCGAGTTTCGATACCGCTTCTTCCTGTAATAATGAATTTCTGGGCCGGAATGAAGGTCAGTTTAGAAAATAGGCTGGAAAGATTCTCGAGTGGAAAACTTATGAATGTTCGAGATGGTAACGGTGTGAGGATGCTTGACCGAAAATGGGATAACAATGCGGTTTGAATTAAAGTCTTTGGAATTCTTCTAGGGAACGTTCAATGTTTTTTTTCTACTTGGAAATTCAATCTGTCACAAAAACTCACGTGTCAATTTAAGGTGAAGGAAATCACTTAAAATCCCCTTAACAATTTTGACATTTTCTGCTCCAGTAGAACCACCTGTTTACACCGTAAAACGAATCTTGATAGATAATTTATGTTATTTCAGGACTTGCAAATGATCCAAAGCCTAGCTATTTCCTCGTAGCTTCTAATGCGCAACCCCGGAGGGGCGGTGCAGCGAATGATTTCACGGTGATATCGGAACAGCGCGATTACCGACACTTCTGCGGCAGCTCTGGAACAATCAAGACAAGGGCCACGTATTTGTTTCACTCGCCATGGACAGAAAAAAAAACCGTTGCTTGAAAGTTGCTTTGCTGTGAGAGAGCCACAGAGAAAGCTCGCCGAGGGGAAATATTATATTTCCAGCCCATGAAACTCTCATCCGCGTAAACAGATATGTAATGAAGTTATTATTATTTAGTTACATGTGCAAATCAGATGGATGGGAAAATGTACAATAATCACGAAGGCACCCTTCCGATGGGATTTGCTTCGATTTGGGCTACCCCGTTGCACAATTTGCTGCTGTCAAAAGCACTCTCCAAACTGTCTTGCCTCTGAGTCGTGGTCGAATTATTCAAATGGATGCAAAGTGCCTCAACTGGGAAACAATCGCCTGAGCAGTCACCAAAATGTCAAAACACCACGGCCATCGGTATCCTTACAGACTAGTGATAACTCATGACTTTGAAACGTTGGGCAACCAAGCGCGGATCCTTTGTTAGCGGTGACCTGTTGGGCCAAGACCGAAAACAAGTTGCGTAAATTGTAGGCCCGCGGCCGAAGCCATTACCAAATGAGCCCATCAAAAGAAGGTTAACTATGCTTACGGTCGCTGAAAGAAGAGCCTTAAACGATGAGAGTGTGACGAGACGCGACGATGAGCTGGTCCAAGCCACACGAGAAAAGATGGATCTTTTCATATTCAAATAAACCCAGTGAAGACACACTCTGATGCTTCAAATCAAATCAATCAATTTCATTGATTGAATCATAAATCACCCGGGAAGTCTTCTACGCTTGCTTGGTACCATTCACACACACACACATATGTTCTCCACATTTGTTGATCTCATGGGGCTATTGTGTGTCCTCTGATGGTGAAAACAAGGCTTTAATACAGTAAAAAAGACCATATGCGTGTGCTGCTGCTGGTCCAAACAAGAAGGCTTCCCGCGTCGAGCGTTGAACAGGTTTTCACAAAAGAGCCTGCTTTGAAAATGCCTTCATTTTGATTCGATATCCAAATGGAACTGGATGGCCACCTGAAAATCCGAAAGTGTGAAATTCAGGACTGTGCGCTTTTTTAGTTGGGATGATCAGTGAATGGCAGTTTGTTGGTTTCGAACTTTTGTGTTGAATTGACGGAAACTTAAGTTTCAATTAAATCCTAATGCTTTCTCTATGCGATTGTACATTGGCTTTGGATGGATTTCGAGTAGTATTGAAACCTTTCATCGCACATTTGTTTAAGGCTTCTTGTGACATTCATGACTTGTTTTAAAATGAATACGTGAGTAAAGCATTTAATTCAAAATTTATTCACATTTAATTGAAAGTCACGTAATTAATTGTTTTGGAAAATATTAAGAAGATAAACCATGGTCCACTAAGTAATTTTTTTTTTCCTTGATTTGTTTTCCATCGATCTTGTTTTCCGTGCTGAGCACCAATGCTACCGACGCCAGGGAGGCAGCTCCCACACCTGGACCCTACCTATCGACCCATCAACTCATGAACCGGGGACCAACGGCTTTACTTCCCTGTGATCAGAGATGTTATGCCTCAGAACATCCCGGTGGCGCCGACTGGGATTGAACCCAGGCCTGCTGGGGTGAAAGGTAATCACGCTTACCACTACACCACCGGCGCCGCTGTAATAATTTACTCTTGATATGAGGTCACCAGTTGCATACAAGTGAATTGGGATAATGCATGTCGTTTCGAATAGTAACAGTGAACATCCCAAGAAAACCACCAAACCCGTTAACTACCCGATAATCGTCCTTTTTGCCATATAAGGTAAATATAGGGTTTCCAAACTTTATATCAGTCTTATATAGCAAAAAGGGCGATTAGTGGGCTTGTTGGTTACTTGGGATTTGTAGCATTTGAACTTCATGCTACATTAATTTAATATCTAATCAGAATACCGCTACAAGCTCTGAATTAATATCTATGGAAGTACATCTATAACAAAACATAAGTTGAGAGCACCCAAGGGGTGGTGCACATACTATGTCACACTTTAAGAGGACAAGTAATGCATTAGGTATATGAAAAACGTCACTAAAGGGGGTAGGGGGTTGAGTTTTCCTCAATTTAGCGTGACAAAATAAATGGATCGCCCCCAATAAGCTAATGTGCGATAAACACAAAGCACTTAGTGCGAAAAAAAGAAAGAGATTAATTTATTTGAAGCTTTCTGAGTTTTTTTGAAGTTTCCTGAACATGTACGGTGGCCCCTAAACTATTTCTTAATTTCATTCAATTTCAACGAAGTGCGCTGACATTAATACAAGGCTCTAGAACTTTTAAAAGGTTAATTCTGAAATTAGGCAGTGTTTTCTTAACTTCTACGAAGTTCTCCAAACTTGTCCCCAAAGTTCCCACTACGAAGTTGCCTGGTTTTTTACAAATTTTCCTGAATTTCTGTGAAGTTATCTGAATTTCTATGAAGTTAACAGAATGTATATAAAGTTTTCTGAATTTCTACGAAGTTTCCTGAACTTCTAGTAAGTTCCATAAAGTTAAAATTAAAATCCCTGGATGTCAATGAATTTCTATGTATTCCTACCAAATTCTCTATTTTTTTTTCCTTCAATGAATTTATTCAAGTTCAATGAATTTATACAAGGTTAACTGAACTTTCACAATATAATTTACACATTTTTTCGAAGTTCACTGAAGTTCCAAGAACTTCGCTGAATTTCTGCAAAGTAAGCTGACCTTGTATTACATTGGCTGCTGTTATATAAAATCTCAAGGTCTTCTACACAATTCTCTGATCTTCTACGATGTTTCCCTTAATACTACGAAGTTCATCGAAATCAAATGATGTTTCCTCTACTACCCTGAAATTCTGCAACGGCTCAATTTAAAATAAAATAACATATTGAAGTGAAGACATGTTAAAACATTTCGACCATCTCATTGAATATTTTCCTATACAGCCGACATCCCTGATCCTTAATGACACCCAAAACACTTAACACTTGCACAACATTTTATTTTGAAGCAAAGTGGCAAAGTGACGTAAGCCATAACATCGCCACTCTCGATGTGTGTCACGCAACCGTCTGTTTACTCGGCAGCAACCATTGTGTGGTCCTCCTCATTGTTTTTCATCAGTAGTTCTTTTGGTCGATGCGTCGTCGAGTTTGGAAAGCAACCATTTCGTGATGAGTGTGTGAGTGATGTCCACGTTTTGCGTCCATTGCTACAATTACTGGAAGCGGATCCCGTTCTGATCGAGGAGGCGTATTGCATAGCGGTAGATAAAGTGTTTATTGTGCTGTACCTTTTGACTATAGTTTCAAGATGTATTGTATAGTGAACAAGAATCTTCGGCTCTGTAAAGTTAATTTGATTGAACCTTATCAAATAAATTAATAAACAACAATAACATCAACGTTCATATTTTGAACTTTGTTTAGATCAAATTCAACAATTCCAGTTATCATTTTGATAATTTTCGCAATTATTGCGAGGTTAAACAAAAGTATCTGTTTTCTGAACAATTTAGTGAATGGATTTACGTCATGATTACAATCATGGCAATTGAGAGATGATCCATGACCGTTGAAAAAATGTTATAAACATTAGAGAAGTCCAGAAAACTACTGGAAAATTTAAAGTTTTTGAAGAGTAGTATCAGGAGTAGGAGATATTCACAGGCTAGTTTCTCAAACTAAAACAGAATTTCAAGATAGATTCATTGCATGCCAAGTGAAATTCGAGAACGTAATTTCATTTGAATAGCTTGTTTAACCAGGTCTTAAACAATCGTCACGTCGGTCATAGCTTGTTATGATTGCCTGAACCATGCGTAAAGAGAAAATCGAAACATTGAACGTCGCGTGAAAGTGGATCTCAATGAAGGCCTAAGTACTCTTTCGTAGCTTTTAGTTTTAGGATTTCAAAGATCGTCGGTTGCAGTGGCTTGCTTACTGAGCAGAAAAACGTGGTCCTAGGTCCTCTCATATTAAACATGTATGGTAAGATCACTTGTTTATCGTGTATTTTGTAAAACTTTTCGTTGTCGTCGGTGCCGGGTTTGAATAGTTATAAAAACTTGAGTAACGCTATAATGTGATATGAGGAGCTCGGTGGCCTTAGAGCAACCGGTTTTGCTTACTGAGCAGAACATCATGAGCCTAATCTCAAGCCCATCCACATTCAAGATTCGTCAATCATTTTATTTGTTAACATGACTACATGGTAATAACAGCAACTCGATGATTAAAAAGGAGCTCGTCTGTTTAGTGGCAAACGTTTTTGCTTACTGAGCAGAAGACCGTGGGTTCAATCCTAAGCTCCTTCGCGTTATATGATTGTTGGGACATCAATTCAGCTTATCGTTTACCAAAACGAACCCTGCTGCAAACCCAACCCTATTACCCAATATCCCAGTGATTCCTCGTGGAAGTGCAGAGGTGTTCTCGGCTTCCGTCAAAGCGAGTGTCACGTCAACACATTCCTATACCTTCCTTTCTTGACCTGTGTTCGGGCGCGGCCGGCGCTGGTATTGCCTAGTTTAAGATCACCAGTATTTACACATTGAGGATGATTTCTAGCTCCAAGCTTCGTCTATTGGTTCTCTGTGTAATTACAGCTGGTCTGGCAATAACAGAGTAGCAGCCGTCGGCGGTCAATCATGCTCATTAGAGTGATGCAAAATTTGAAATTTTCGCTCCACAATACTTAAACGATTCCAAATCGGATCCTGACTAACCTCTCAAAATTTGAACCCATTTGGTGAGAAACTGAGATGGCACAAACCATTTGAAGTTTGTATGGGAATTACTATGGTAAAACCAAGATTTTTGTTCATGTCTATCAAATAATTCACCATATCGGTCTACTTCAAAAGCCTTAAACTTTGCTTCTAGGAAATTTTCCCAGCTACAACTTTGCTCAAGACCACTTTTTGATTAAATGCAAGGATCGAAAGTTATTAATGGTTCAATGCACTGATGTCTTATGATCATGCTCAATCAACTGCTCAGCAGGCAACATTGGTGTTTCTGGGGCGTTGAATAGGACACAAAAATTATGGCTACTATGTCACACTGCAAAATACAGTGTTGCCTACAGCGCAGCTGCTTGATCATGTCATAAGTCTACAAATCTCTTAAATAATTAATAACTATTTCCTGTCTCGTTTTACATAGAAACGATCTTCAGCAAAGTTGTAGCTGAGAAAATTTTCTATAAGAATAGCTATCGAGCTGTTTTGCAGCTCAATATGGAAAAAGACTAGAAGGCAATGAACAAAAAGTTGAGATTTCCCATAGTAATTTACATGTAAACTTCAAAAGGTTTGTGCAAAGTCTGTTTTTAACCAAATGAGTTGTAACTTTTGGGGGCTAATCACGACCCGATTTGAAACCACTTAAACACTGTGGAGCGAAAAAGTCAAATTTTGCATCAGTCTAATGCTCATGCTCATGCTCATGCTAAAACAGAACTTCAAGATAGGTTTAATAACTTCAAAGAAATTTTGGGATCTTTCCAGTAGTTCGGAATAGTCCAGAATATTTTTTCCTGAAAATTCACTTGGTGTTCTCCTCAGCGTTCACTTTAAAATCTCCCGAAGTTCCCATGGAATTATTCGAGAAATTCCATAAATTTTCTTAAATTCTTTCTGTTCCTTCAAATAGAATTTTGTTTAAAATTTCCTCGGAATTACCAGGCAAATTCTTCTCAGTAAGAAACCTTTTGGAATAATTCTCAGAATTTTCATTACATTAATTTCAGAATTCCCTTTCAAAATTCACTCCTTCCCTTGTTATTCTACTCACATTGAATGTTTCTTGAAAATTAACTTCTGCACTAGTATAATTGTGTCGCAAGTACAATCATACTCTATGCAGGTGGCTGAAAATCTCCTTAATAAAGACAACCAACCAACCAACCATACTCTATTCCCAGGGAAGTGGAGAAATTTTACAACCCGAAATATTCCTAGACTGGACCGGGAATCGAACCCAGCCACCTCCAGCAAAGTCTTGCTTTGTAGTTACGCATTTACCGACTAAGCAAGGGAGGCAGTTCTCCTCACAAATTCCTTTGATTTCTCCTCAAAATATGTTTGGAAAACTCTCCTGCAATTCTTTCCGAATTCCTTTGAAGTTCTCCTGGAGTTGTTTTCAGAGAAGCCCTCCACCTCCAGTATTCTCTAAAAAATTCCAAGGAATTATGCTCTAGATTGATTTTTTCCCACAAATTGTATGAAATCACCTTGCTAAGAAGCTCCGTAGGAAACTTTTTCGGAACCTTATTGCGGCTATGTTTGCAGCCTTGCCTGAAGTTCCTAAGAAGTGCTTGAGGTGCTTTGGAAACTTTTTTTGAACCTGAGAAGTTCCTCGTGTGCGTTTTTCGATGATGATGATGATGATGATAGGCCCACCTCTTACACCTACAAAGGTTTGAGCTGGACGAGTTATCTTTCAAATAATTAAATATAAACATTTTCACCAGGTTTGCAAATAAAATCGAGCTGGTTACAAATGTCCTGTTAAATGTCTATATACTATAGGCATCAACCAAAAACATTCAATGGTGTAACTAGTTATCAAGAGTCCAAGTATAATCCTCGAGAATACTTCCACACAGATCGAAAAAGTGTAAATTTCTGTTCAATATGATGCACATAAATGGAGCGTCACATATCATATACGTTGTAAAATTCTGAGACATTTCATGCAATGTAGAAAATATTGTATACAAAAGCCCACTTTTGTAAACAACATTGTTTACAAGTTGCTCGGTTGCGTGAAATGAAATACAAGTTTACGTGAATGAATGTTTCCATCACAATTAAAATTCAGAAATTTTATCTGTGTGTATTTAACGCGCGAGGCTACAAAATCAAAATACTAATAATCCATCATCACCATCGAGGCAAACAATGTAGTTTTTTGTATATGCTACACAAATTACTAAAATGTCTTTATGACAGTCTCCATACAAAATAATCCGTTAGGGATAACTTCGTCAAGATTCATGATTTACCATTCATACAAATTTAACTGCTCAATAAACAGCTTTTACAAGTGAAATGCAATGTCTCTTAAATTCTGTGAGTGTAGTTGCACGCTTGATGTGTCTAGGCATCGAATTGAAAAGCTTTATACCTTTGAAAAATAATGAATTTTGTGAAGTATTATTCAAAAGATGTGGTGTTCTTACTTCATCCAAGGTTGCAAATACTCATTTCAGCTAAAATAATGTTTTTCGGAATAATAAAACCAAAAGATGGTATTATGGCATGTTTTACTTGTAACTTACAAGAAGAGGTTACAAAGTATGCGTTGGAAACAAAAAACCTGTAAATTTTGCTTTCTATGAGTCACAATCAGTTATTTTCTGATCGCTGAGTGAGTGAGTGAGTGAGTGAGTGAGTGAGTTTGTGAAAAATCGCTGATTGTGACTCTCATGAAGTGAAATAAACAGGTTTAATATGTCAAACACATTCTTTGCAACCTCTTCTTGTATCCAACCAATTCAAAATTTGATCATGGCATCTAATTATTTCATAATTTAGAAAAACATTGTTTTAGCTGAAATGAGTATTTACAACCTTGACTTCATCCGCGTGTCTAGTGTTATATCTATGAAAATCAATTATAGCTTCTAAAACAGCTAGAAAGTTCTGTTGGAACTTAATAAGAACATTTTATGCAACTAGAAAGTGGAGTTTATCATGGAATGCAAAACTTTTGATTGCCATGAAAATTGAACACCCCAAAACACCCCTTTTTCAGCGCTAAACTTTCAAGTGTTTGGTGATTCTTTCTCTGACCGCTGATGGTTCGCATTGAGAGGGTCCTAATATTAATAGCCCACACCATATCGAACCCGGTTTTGTCCGTCGATTATTGTGTATGATTCAGAGTGCATATTGCTCTTTCTTTCTCACTCTATCTCGCTTGCCCGCAGACGCGCGGATAACTACACACATGAGCCTGTATGGACCAAATCGATCATCATCAGAAAGCAATAGAGACGTTATCCAGTCAGTGTCAGAGCGCGTACGAGAAAATCAGGGAACTGCTTTATGAGAGCTTTGAATAGATTGATGATTGGTTGATGTGTCTGTGGATGAAAAACATCGTGTTTAGGATTTTTTTTTCGTTTATGGTCATTTAACAGGTTATTTTGTGATGGTTAAAGATGAAAAAAAAAATCTAATCAGCAATAAAAATATACATGTTATGAATAGTGAAATCGACACACGTCATATCGATTGAAAAGCCGTCGAGTCTTTTCAAATGCTTCTTATTCAAATATTGTGATACACATGAAGGAAGTGGCAAACCTGGGTACAATTCCGAGGCTATTGCAACTAAGTCAGTATATGTGTCCGCTAGGCGGAGGTTCATTATATTTGATTTCAGCTTTGATACATGTTGAACCTTTCCGTCAGAGGAATTCAGTTCAATTTGATCGCAGGAGGAAGTTGCGGGCGGGGCAGGAGACGGGGTGTTACATATCGACTGCTCCGGTTGAGCAGACGCAGAAAGGATGATTCATAAGATCGTCCAGATATGTGTAGGTACGAGCACGATAAGGGCGGCGTTGGCGTGGGCGCTCGATCGGTCGTAATGCTCGCGCTGACTGGGACCCTCGAGGCAAATCCATATCGACACGAGGAAGACGCGCCGTGCTCTGGAGGGTGAGAGCGAACAAAACTTCACACTCGATTCCAGTAATCATCAGGCTTGTTCGTCTATAATTTTGTTTCTTCCTCTATCAGACACTGACGCGCGATGCTCAAACGCTGCAATTAGTCTAAAACTGAAAGACTGAGCCAACGAGAGCGTAGCGCAAGGTAAGGTCGGACCTGGAGGAGACTCTATTCGGTTGGCTGCTGTGGATTTATCGGTAGCAGTGGAATATGATTTTTGCTGGGAAACTGCCGAGCTGTGCATTGCGGTGGGGTGCAGCCAGGGAGTGGGAAAGAGAGCACCAAGTAAATACGGGCGCAGGCAGAAGGGAACCACGATCCGGCGAAGACGTAATCGACGTTAATATCAGTTTAATTCAAAAGATTAGAAAGAAAAATCGGAAGCTGTTTCTCCGAGCGCCCGACAGGCAGCAGCAACGGACTGACTGACTGACTAGAGCGTGTGAACTTTTGGGAATTTTCCTTTCGGTTTCATCCGACGCTGACGGCGCACGCCTGCTGCTGGGCTGGATGCTCTGAATCGATGTCCGCTAGGGCTGTGATTCATCTCTTTGGCAAGCCACAATAACAACGCTTCCAATTCGGAGATTATTTTAACCGTTTCCTGTCCAACGTGTGTGTGCACTGCGGAGTTTTATTGATAATTGCAAAATTAATATTAATCATCAAACTGCTTCGGCCCTGTTTTGCTCATATGGTGGGATCTGGTGTGAATGTACGTTCTGTGTGAACATTTGTATTGCAGCAGTTGTTAAACAATAAATAAAGAATAAATTAAGGTGCAACTTTATTTTCTAGGCTGAAGCACTACATGTGGCTTACGAACGGAACGATTGAATTGATTGTCATCAAACTTTATTTATGCGTATGCTGATGCTTTCCATGAAGATCAGCAGTTTATTTAGCCGAACAACACTATTGATAACCTGGGAACTGTGAACTCACTCGATATACTTGTCAAATGGGAGCCAATGCGAACAGGCAGTTTTCGCTCAGCTTCTGAGACGTGTAGACGTTTTTCAAATACGCTTATCAGAGAGTCAGGCATTTTTTACAATTGTCCTTGTGTCGCCGGGCCACGTCGCGTGCAGTGTTTCCGCGATGAGGCCATCGTACGAAAAAACCTACGTTTTTTGCCGTACGGTACTTGGTCTGAAGAGGGAAGATGTGAAGAGACTACAGTGTCATAGAGGCGAATCATGCGCGTTCGTCAAGGTCGCCGACCTAGCTTTGGCCCAACAAGTGGTCGATGAACACGACGAAAAACACGAAGTGGAATGCAGTGGAAAAAAATACAAGCTCCGTATTACCATGGAAGATGGAAGTGTCGAAGTGCGTGTGTGGGATCTTCCCGAAGGTGTGTCGGAAGAGAGGATTCTCGAGTTCCTCAGTCGGTATGGCGAAGTGCTCTCAATCCGGGAGCTTACGTTTGGTGAAGGTCACGAGTACGGTAGCGTGCCGCTTGGAATCTGGTCTGTCCGCATGGTGGTAGAATGAAATATCGATTCGTGGGTCACTATCGACGGAGTGAAGGCATACATTGCCTACAAGGGTCAACTGCAGTCGTGCCGTCACTGCCACGAGCTGACACACACGGGTATTTCGTGTGTACAAAATAAAAAGCTGCTGGTCCAGAAGAGCTACGCTAATGTGGCAAAGCAAACGGGACCACAGCAGCAGCAGCAACAGCAACAGCTGCGAAAACCATCGACCCCGAAGCCGCCACGAAATAAACCAGCTGGCCCGAAGCCTGCTGCGCCACCACCGGTAACGTCGGAAACTTTTCCCGAATTGCCACCGTCGACAAGTGACAACGAACTGTTCGGCCAGAAAACTCACATCGGCCAACTCACCACACCAACAGAGATGGTAGTACTATGCCAGAATGCGAGACCCCAACACACAACAAAACCCCAACCTCCAGCATCGTCGAGAACGCTCACCAAGGTGACCGATATCAATTCGGATTCGGTGGAGCTGTTCAAAAAGCCTGGTGGTGTACCTCCACGCAGTAAATCGAACGGCAATGAGACAGACGAGTCAAACACTTCCACGAGCAGCAGGCGAAGTCGAGGGCGACCTATCCTCAAAAAGCCCCGCCGCGATGACGAAGACGACGAGATGGTTGAGTAATACATTCCATAATGTCTCTCACATCCTACAACGTCGCTACCATTAACATCAACACCATCACGAGCCCGACGAAGCTTAACGCTTTGCGAGCCTTCGTCAACAGCCAAAACCTTGACATTGTGTGCCTGCAAGAGGTGGAGAACGAGCAGCTTTCTTTGCCAGGCTTTGTCGTTGTCGCAAATGTGGATCACGCAAGGAGGGGGACGGCGATCGCACTGAAGTCGCACATCCAGTATTCTCATGTCGAGAAAAGCTTGGACGGTCGGCTGATCGCTTTACGAGTGCAAGATGTCACTCTTGTCAACATCTATGCCCCGTCGGGCACTGCACATCGTGCTGCTCGGGAAATTTTTTTTAACGACACTCTTGCCTACTATCTCCGCAACCGCACCGAGCAAGTAATTCTAGTGGGCGATTTCAATTGCGTGCTTCGCCCAAGTGACTCGTCCAGCCCGAACACAAGTCCGTCACTCAGAACGGCCGTCCAGCAACTACAGCTTATAGACGTGTGGGAAAAACTGTACCCACGAGATGCTGGCTTCACCTTCGTCAGCAGAAATGCACGATCCCGTCTTGATCGTATTTACGTGAGCACCGGGCTTCGCGACCATCTACGAGCAGTGCATACTCACGTCTGCTCGTTCTCCGACCACAAAGCGCTGACACTCAGACTCTGCCTTCCCCACCTTGGACGTGAACACGGCCGAGGCTTCTGGTCCCTTCGCCCCCACCTGCTGACCGACGAAAATGTGGCGGATTTCCAATACCGGTGGCAATATTGGACCCGTCAGCGCCGAAACTACGCCTCCTGGATGGAATGGTGGCTGTCGTATGCTAAGCCCAAAATCAAATCTTTTTTCAAATGGAAATCGCGAGCTGCTTTCGACGAGTTCCATAATGAACACCAGCGACTCTATTTCGAGCTACAGCTAGCATACGATGGCTACTATCAGAACCCAGCGATGCTAACTACGATCAATCAGATCAAAGGCGAGATGCTGGCACTGCAGCGCAACTTCTCGCACATGTTTATGCGCATCAACGAGACATACGTGGCGGGAGAACCCATCTCCATCTTCCAACTGGGAGAACGGAGAAGAAAGCGAACCGTCATTACCCGGTTACAAACCATGCAGCACGATACCATTGATGATCCTCACGCGATCGAGGCGCACATGGTGAATTACTTTTCCCGCCTATACTCGGAAGAAGAGAGAGCAGATGATGAGAACACGTTCGTCTGCGAGAATGCCATACCACCCAACGACGAGTTAAATGAAGCGTGCTCGAGTGAGATCACCACGTCAGAGATTCTCGCTGCAATACGGGCCAGCGCATCCCGTAAATCCCCCGGCTGTGATGGTCTCCCGAAAGAATTATACTACCGCATGTTCGACGTCATCCACCGAGAACTCAATCTGGTGATGAACGAAGCGCTCACTGGCAACATTCCTGCAACGTTTGTAGACGGTATCATTGTATTGGTCAAGAAGAAGGGTGGCGACGACACAGCCCGCTCGTATCGTCCCATATCGCTTCTAAACACGGACTACAAAATATTCTCTCGCATTCTCAAAACTCGGCTGGAGGGTGTGATGCGAGCGCACCACATACTAAGCGACGGGCAGAAATGTTCAAACTCAGAGCGAAATATCTTCCAGGCAACTCTCGCTCTTAAAGATCGGATAGCTAGTCTCCGTCATCATCGCCGCGCCGGGAAACTCATCAGCTTCGACTTAGATCACGCTTTCGATCGGGTCCGGCACTCATTCCTTTTCGAAACCATGCGCTCGCTCGGCTTCAACCAGCATCTCGTCACTTTGCTCTCCGAGATCACTTCCCGCTCCACCTCTCGACTGCTCGTGAACGGGCATCTCTCACGGCCGATCGACATCCAGCGCTCGGTGCGGCAGGGGGACCCGTTATCGATGCACCTCTTCGTGTTGTACCTTCATCCGCTTGTGTGCAGACTTGAGCAAACATGTGGGCTTGATCTGCTGGTGGCATATGCGGACGACATCAGTGTGATCGTCACATCAACTGCACAAATCGATTCGATTCATGGGCTATTCACGCGTTTCGAAATAGCCACCGGCGCCAAGTTGAATGTACGCAAAACTGTTGCCATTGACGTTGGATTTTGCGAGGGAAATCAAATCGACGTCCAGTGGCTGGAAACAGCCAGCACGGTGAAGATCCTGGGAGTGATTTTTGCAAACTCGATTCGGTTGATGACGACGCTGAATTGGAATGCGGCGGTTGGCAAGTTTGCGCAACTGATGTGGCTCCAGTCGTCTCGAACCCTGACCCTACTTCAGAAGGTGACTGTGCTGAATACGTTTGGAACATCTAGGATTTGGTACCTTTCATCCATTCTACCTCCACTAGGCGTACACATAGCGAAAATTACGTCAAGGATGGGCACCTTCCTGTGGAGTGGGATAGTCGCCCGGGTACCATTGATACAGCTGGCGCGCAGCCGGGAGCATGGTGGACTGAAGCTGCAATTACCGGTGTTTAAGTGTAAGTCGCTCACCATCCACCGACATTTGCGAGAGATCGATTCCCTACCTTACTATAGATCCCTTCTTCTCCACGATAATCCCCGCCCAGCAATTTCTATAGATCTTCCCGACATCAAATTAATCCTATCAAATTTATCCCACATTCCTCTCCAAATCCAATATAACCCCTCCGCCGATCAAATCCATCAGTATTTTGTCCAGCAAATCGAACTGCCAAAGGTGGAACGCAACAGTCCACAAAACGACTGGCCACGCACGTGGCGAAACATTGCTGCGAAGCAGCTCTCTTCAACGCAGCGATCGAAACTCTACATGCTCGTGAATGGTAAAATCGAGCACCGAAAACTACTGTTCGTAATGCAGCGAGTACCGGACGAAAACTGCACACATTGTAGCAATCAAACGGCTGAAACTCTTCTCCATAAATTTTGTGCTTGTACTCGTGTCGGCCCGGCTTGGACGGTTCTACAGCAGAGGATAGCAGGCATAATGAATGGATGGAGACGACTCTCTTTTGAAGACTTGGTGATACCTGTCCTAGCAGGAATAGACAGAAGAAGGCGTGTGGAAGTGCTTAGAGTTTTTATTAAATACATTTGCTTTGTTTGTGACTGTAACGATAGAATTGATGTAGATGCACTGAAATTTCACCTAGATCTAGAATAACAAATTGTAAATACTATTATCAAATGAACTGACCAATAAAACTTACTTATTAAAAAAAAAAAAAAAAAAAAAAAAAAAAAAAAAAAACAGGCACTCGGGAACCAAACATAGGAGACTGTGATGCTGTGAATAACGTTACCTTCAGATCCGTCTTTGAAAGTATTGCCATCTTATAATTCAAAAATGCATTGATAGTTTTGTTTATAATTATTCTTACTTTATTATACATTTGTTCAATTGATTTTCACAAATAGATGAATAAAATAAAGCCATATTTTTTTTTCTTAATCACCACGTGACCATTCTTCAGCTCGTAGTATCTGACTTGAAGCTAATTAAAGCTTTAATAAATGTATTTTTTAAGGTATGACAATCAATCATATTTGAAGGTAATTAGTTATATTACCCCGTTCCGTATTACCTCACCCTACCCTGAAAATCGGCAATGGCCTTTTAGTTACGGTATGGAGCAAGAGTCTCGAGTTTCCAGACACAAGAAAGGCGTAAATCTATGTATAATCCAGCTTCAGATCGATTTCTATAATGCAGGGTTATGAGTCATTCCGGGTGATGGAATTCAAGGTTATGACATTAGACTGGCCCACATTTATATGGGAGATTCTTTTTATCATTTTTCAGTGGGCCAACCCCCAGATTTGTGCCATTAGCCACTCTCTGAAAATTTCAGCTCATTCGGATGTAACACGAGCTGGCGCTTTTGACTTAAAGTTTTTTTTTTTCGAAATGTATGGAGAAATAACATCATTTCGTGCACAAAAAACTGGTTCAGCAAACTCTTTTGAGCTCAGAATTTCAGAACATGTAGCTCAATCAATAAGAAACAACTTTTCTGAAGACAGCTTCATGATTCAAGCTAGTATTATCGAGATATTCATAGTTGAAGATGCTAAGATTCAAATAACAGGCTTCAAGTGGTCATTTTATACGATAGATGAGGGATTAAAGTATAGAGTTGATAGTTCCGTTAGAGTACGGCAGTGTGAAAATTGTATAAAGGGTGATACGGTCGAAATTTGGTCAATATCAACTTGACGTATTTCTTTCAATTTTGCATTTAAAAAACCTGAACACCCCTCATTTTGAAGGTGTGTGTGTGTAGAATGTTGCTCCTATTTTGATTTTGGAATTCACTCTTCAGTTGTCAAAATGCCGTCCAAGCAAGAAGAGCAGCGTATCAAAATTTTGCTCGCGCATCGCGAAAATCTGAGCTACTCGCACGCAAAGTTGGCAAAATCGCTAAAAGTTGCCAAATCAACCGTTACAAATGTAATTAAAGTGTTTGGGGAACGTTTGTCGACAGCCAGGAAGTCTGGATCGGGGGGAAATCGAAAACCGGAAGCCGCTGAGACGACAAAGAGAGTTGCCGGTAGTTTCAAGCGAAACCCTAACCTCTCTCTCCGAGATGCCGCAAATAAGCTGGGTGTATCGTCTACAACCGTGCATCGAGCCAAAAAACGAGCCAGACTATCGACTTACAAGAAGGTAGTGACTCCAAATCGCGATGATAAACAAAATACGACGGCCAAAGCGCGATCCCGGAGGCTGTACACGACGATGCTGACGAAGTTTGACTGCGTGGTAATGGACGACGAAACCTACGTCAAAGCCGACTACAAGCAGCTTCCGGGACAGGAGTTTTATACGGCAAAAGGAAGGGGAAAGGTAGCAGATGTTTTCAAGCACATGAAACTGTCAAAGTTCGCAAAGAAATATCTGGTTTGGCAAGCCATCTGTACCTGTGGCTTGAAAAGCAGCATTTTCATAGCTTCCGGGACTGTCAACCAAGAAATTTACGTGAAAGAGTGTTTGAATAAACGTCTGCTGCCTTTTCCTGAAGAAACACGGTTGTTCCGTACTGTTTTGGCCGGATTTGGCATCTTGCCATTACGGTAAAAAGGCCATGGAGTGGTACGCCGCCAACAACGTGCAGGTGGTTCCCAAGGACAAGAACCCTCCCAACACACCAGAGCTCCACCCAATTGAGAAATACTGGACTATTGTCAAGCGGAACCTAAAGAAGACCAAAAAAACTGCTAAGGGCGAGCAGCAGTTCAAGGCAAACTGGCTTTCTGCGGCGAAGAAGGTGGACAAGGTGGCTGTACAAAATCTGATGGCAGGGGTCAAGCGTAAGGCCCGGCAATTCGGATTTGGAAAAGCGGACGCCTAACTGAATATTTTTCCTGAATTTTATACTAATTGAACTTGAAAAAGAAATTTAATTTGATTTTTTAAATAAACGATTTCACCGATTTACACGCGTTTTCCCTTGACCAAATTTTGACCGTATCACCCTTTATAGAGAGTAGAAAGCGAGCAAGGACAGCTTTGAGGAAGGTACGAATCGGGTTGATCATATCTCTCTGTTTGGAGAGGGATGATGATGGTTTTAGTTTTTGCACGGTCGTTTCTGCGAGAGAAGAAGAACACGTTACAGACAAAAATAAGCTCCACTTTATCACCTCTTTCTCATAGGTCATAGTTATAGACCTGTCAATGTGCTGTCATGTTGTATCTAAAACGAATATTTTCCACCAACAACACCCACCCCCGGAAGCAGCCATTTTCGCCGTTTTGTACCTGATTAGAAGTCTTAAAAATGTGGAAAAAAATCGAGAAAAGTCAAAGGGAACCCGAGAGGAAATCCCATAACGAACTTTTTCAAAGGATCAGGTAAGCTTTAAGTTAAGAAAAATCAATATAAATACTTGCACTAATCATTATATTGAGTTCCATGTCATTTGATGTATCCCACAATGTATTTCAGCGCATGTCAGAATCTGTCCACTTCCCGGGGGTACCCGGTACATCTGAAAGAGGCCATTGTGATCATTGGGTCTTTATATGTCCACAATTGATCTTCTAGTAAAATTCTAATGTGATTTGAGGTGTCGCATGATGAGTTTTTGATTTTATATCAATATTTTGTGAATTCCTCAGTGGAATCTGGAATTCACATTTTTGTTCATATTTTTGGAACCATAATTCAGATCGGGAAAAAATTAATAGTGATCTATGGGGATCTGAAACACATCTTCTGGAACTTGTTCTAGCAATCTCTGCAAAAATTGATTGAGTTACACTCATATGAACTTACATACATACTCACATAAAGAAACATTTTTCGATCCCGTTGAGATGAGTCTATTGGTAACGCCATTCGTCTCTCCGGGTCTTGGAATGAAATTGTGTTTTTCAAGTGTTATCATAGCGTTCCGGTACACCTTGGTGTACGAGACAGGCAAAAAGGTTGGTATCCGCAAATTGTATGTGACTATGGCATTACCAAACACTCCCGGGTAACTAGCTCAATAGCATGAGACCGCTGAACTGTGTCGCAGGGCCGGCATGTTACTGGGTATTCGGAGGGGCTACGCGGACAAAGTATGGAAACACAGAAACATTCACATTTTCTAAAACATTTATTGCCCTTTTCTGTGGCGTGTGGGTGTGGGTTTTCCATATATGTGGCGTGTATGCGAGGGTTTGAAATTTGCACTGTACTCACTGCTGTAGCGGGATCTCCTACGGCGTCGCGACGCTGGCGTTGGCCCACACGGCTGCTAATGCACTACCGTGTGGCCGGAAACCTGCGGCGTGGGCTGCAACCAGCGGATCTTTAGCGATTAGGCTCGGAAGCCATCTTGACTTCCGAGCCGAGTCGTGTGAGACCCTTTTATTGTACGGTGCGAGGTGTACAAGATATACAAAAGCACAAGAGGTCTATTTACCTGAACGGAGGCAGCCCTTCCATCCCGAGCCCCTAAAGGGGGGGGGGGGGTCGGTTTATAAACAATTTCACTACACTTCACAAATTAAGAAAGATTTTGAACGTTAATAACTCAGCTGCCCCTGGTCCAATTTCAATAATTTTATCACCAATCGTTCAGAAATATGGCTACGCATCGATAACAATGCTTCCGAATGTTGATTTTCAACAAGAAACTATTGAAAAACTGGTGAATGTCCAGCATTGTTCAAAAGCGTCGAATTAACTAACAAATCCACCAATTACCTACATGCATATGCTGCTTCCCCAGCACAGTCGTCAAAGAGTAGTAAGTAGACGAAACAAGTCGAAGTGGCATTCGCCTCCGATCCTCGGGCGCGTGCAAATAGGGAGGATGGAATTGCGTAATATTTTGCATACTCATCGCCATATTCAGAACCAAACGCAAATTCTTCGAGATAACCACCATCCGTCGTCTGGCTCGCCGGGGCGGTGTCTGACGTATCTTCGGTCTGATTTACGAGGTGTGCTGAAGGTGTTCCTAAAAAATGAGGTCCGTGATGCTGTCACCTACACTAAACACGCCAAGCGTAAGTGGCCATGGATGTCCTCATCAATAAAACGGCCCTTTTTAGGGCCATCAAGCTTACATCAGTAAAGAGTTGGAATAGAATTTATCTGTGCTTGTTTGTTCATATTCAGAACCACAAACCCCCAACGACCACACAAAATGCTCTCCAGAGTTGTAATCTTGTAACCAAACTTGGAAGCAGGGGTGCAAGTGATTTTGATTGATTCTCTTAATCAACTTTCTCTTTGAAAAAAAATACTACAAATTTAGTACGCCTACAATTCAAAAAACGGAAAGAGTTGAGATAATAGATAATAGATTAATTAAAAGAACTAAATGCTCTTCACATTTATTCCGTCCACTAGCGGTCCTACGTCAAGATTCCGTTCGTGCCCCTAGGCACAGACCCTTCTACTTTTTTTCTTGTTTTCAAGTAAGAAGTCATGATAAAAAAAAAAAAATGCCAACTGATAATTCCCGGTGCTTTACAAAATAATTTAATCAAACAAAATCATCAAGTAAAAATATCTAGGATTTACTTTCGAGTGTAATGACGTCACCACCATCGTCTACCGCAAAGTTTACAGTTTTCCCTCTACCAACACATACGTCAGGGCGTGATCTCCACACCTTGTAAATACCAGGTTGGGACAAAGGGTTCAGTTAAGTGGCATCTTTCCCGTCGTCCGTGTGAAACGGACCATCAGACTCGTGCGCCCGCCTGTCAAAGGGTAGCTAAACGGAGAAGAGTGAAGTTCGCTATTCCTCGGAGCGAAACTTTCCCGACGGTCGCCAATCATCAATCGACGAGGTCCTTTTTCCGCTGCAATCCCTGTGGACCATTTTTTCCTAGAGTGCGGACCGTTTGAGTGCGTAGCGAAGAGCGTACCACGGTCCGGATTCAAACCAAAAGGAGGGGCGGGTTTCATTTCATCCCGGGTGGTCATAGAGGAAGCTTAGTACGCGAAGCCGTGCGGCGGTAAGTTGGTCCTCTTTTCTCTAAGGGACCACGCTAACAGGAAGGTCGTCTTCCGTCGCCATCATCGCGTCGTCGAGTCACCACCGTCAGCCATCAACGAGCCGTCGTTCTTCGCATCGAAAAACCTGCGCAGGGTATGTTAGAGCTTGTTTTTATTCATGGCCATGATTTGATCTTTTTCCGTACACTCATCCAGAAGTCCAACCCGAATAATCGATTGAATTGAATTTTAATGAAGATTGAATATTAGTTTTTTATGCTTTAGAATGTTTTTCTCTGGAATAAAATACACTCGCTATCTTACGTTCAGTTTTTCCTTCGATTACCGCTCAGTTGAGTAAGCATTCCTTCTTTCTCTTTCCGTTTCGTTCATGTTCTGGGTAAGTCAGCGTAATTCTTTCGTTCCGTTAATACCTTCGGTTCTACGGGACTTGGCATTTTGCCTTTAATAAAGCTAGTTGTGCCATTAGTCATCGGAAACCGTACAAGGGGTTCTCTGAGATAAGGTCTCATGAATCGGGCAAATTCGCAACACGACCAGTGGTCTCTCCTAACCGATAGTAGCACTTAAACCAATGAGTGTTACGAAAACCTCAATGAAGATTCGTGAACGATTAAACATTATATGGCATCTCTGCAATACAATAAAACAGTGTCTTGTTTGCCTCCACCATGGCAGGATGGCGTAGCAATCGGTGTGTTTTAATTCTATCCGCCTTCTTAATTATTATTAACAATCAACACAACGTAGGGATCCCGCCCGTGTGCGATCACCCTCATTTTATCTGTCAAACTTTCATAGCGAATCAAAACAAACATGGTGTAGTACTAAACTTTAGACTAGAATGGGGTACGTTAATCGATGTACTTGAGACCGATAGGCTAGCCAATTTAAAATCGTTAGTTTCCACCGGTTGGCAATATTTAGCACTGAGAAGTGCTGTTTACAGCTTTAGGTAGATTTAGGTAACACTTCCCTCAGCAAATACCAAATACATCCGCAAGGCAAAACGATGCGATCGGTCCAATAACTTGAGTCATAAGAAATATTGCTATATATTTTGAATAACGGCCCCGCTAAGCTAACGCAATTGAGTCTTGACAAACAAATGAATTAAAACAAATAACATCACTCTAATCACTTAATTCTGACCAATAGAAGTATCCCAGCCCAGTTAGTTTAACGGCACAACTCTGAACGCAAAATATGTACAATTAATCCTGACATGCCTCACCATCCAGCATTAGTACGATTATCTCTCTATTTGCAAAGCATTAATCTGAAAATGATGGGAGCAAGGCAGATTACACGGTGGGGAGCATGATGAAACAGTTCATCTTCAATTTATGCTGCCCTCTTTCGGGCCCGTAATGTATGGTATCAAATTATACGTGAACATGAATGAATAGGACATGCATGCAATGCTGGATTGCAGTGATAGGTAGGGGAGAGTGGCCATATGTGACGCTCCGTTTATGTTCATAATACTGAACAGAAATTTACACTTCTTTTTCGAACTGTGTGTTTATCGCAGAAATTTAAATTTCATACGTTTCAAGGTAATTTTAAGCTGAAATTTGTATCAGTTTGTGATTTTTTTATATTTTTGAGACCAGTTCTAATGATTTTACTCCTAATATTTTTTCAGTTATCACAAAATATTTTGGATATTCATCCACAAGCACAAAATTTCCACAACTCATAACTATAAAAAAGTTGATTCAGTGTTATATTCAATTTCATATAAGTTTACATTATATATCATGTAAAGTTCTGAGACATTTCAAACAATGTAGCAAATATTGTGTAATGCCTGGACTGACGGGCTTCGGATAAAATGTACAACGACTCTTACGTTTCAACTCGAATCATCGAATGTCGTTTATTTCTCATTTCTTTTAGTTTTATTCTACAGACTTAATCTAGTTCTACCCTTTGAAACCAACCTAAACTAACTTGCACAACTTTCATGTACACATGTGGCATCGCGAACAACGTTGACTCATGGCTTGGTTCTTTGCGTGGGAAAAGAGTGTCACAATGTTTATGACTCAATTGGTATATTTGTTTACACAGCAAAAAAATAATTTTGATATCACGTCAAAGTGGATGCACTACAATCATGTCGAAAATATGGTGTAATATTGCTTGCTAAAAAGGACAAAATTATCATTAATACAATGCATGAACTGACATTACGCTGCTTTTACTGCATTTGTTTATTTATGTGGTCATAAAAATTACATGAAATTTTCGATATGATTGTAGTGCATCCACTTTGATGTGATATCAAAATTAATTTTTTGCTGTGTATGCTTCGGATAGAAATTTCCTTAGCAGTAATTTATTGCAAGCGTTCTAAATGCGAGCTATGGGAAAATATTGTCAGCATGAGGCTCAATGCTCATGTCATGAAATTTGAAGGATAATGAAGAAGGATAATCTAAAAAGGATTTGGTTATGTGATTTGGGTTAGGTATAGAACATTCAGCTCATGTGTGCTCCACGTGTATAGCATGCTGTAAATATGCTACAATTGTATACAAAAGCCCATTGTTGCAAACAACATTGTTTACAAGTTGCTCGGTTGCGTAAAATGAAATACAAGTTTACGTGAATGAATGTTTACATAACTATTACAATTCAGAATTTTTATCTGCGCAGCGCACACGTTATTAACGCTAGATTTGACGTAATTTTACACGATATTTCATGTAGATTTAAGCGCCATATCGCATAAATCTGCAATGTTGTATACAAAATTGCGAGCAATTTCAATTCTTATGCCAAGTATAGCTCAAAACAAATCGCAAGGAGAGTTTTCACGGCAATTAAGATTTTTTTTTCTTTGCGTATGAAAAAATCATATTAAATTCTGCGATTTATAGCGCACACAATATTAACGACGGATCAAATGTACACCCTGCGTCAAATCCTTAATAAATTCCGGGAGTTCAACTTGCAGACTCACCATCTGTTTATTGATATTGATATTAAATGCAAGGAGGTGGCGCCCCTATCTCTACTAATAATAGCAGGTAGTCGTAGCGAGCATTGGTGCGAGCTCACGCTCTGGAGAAACGAGCTTTGGCAGATTATACTAGAACATGGCTTTCCGGAGAAACTGATTAGACTGATTCGCACAACGCTGGATGGATCGAAATCAAGTGTGCGGGTTGCAGATGAGATTTCGACTTCGTTCGTGACCTTAGATGGATTGAAGTAGGGCGATGCACTTTCAAACTTACTATCCAACATTGCTCTTGAAGGAGCGATTAGGAGAGCTGGTGTGCAGAGGAACGGTACCATCATCACACGATCACAGTGAAAGAGGCCACGATTGGGTTCACGAAAAGTTCTACGGTAGAACTTCTACCAAAACGAAGTACATGGTAGCCGGTAGATAGCGTGGCAGCAATAGTGGTTTTAGTAGTGTTAGATGGTGAACAATTTTAGGTAGTGGAAGAATTTGTGTATCTTGGAACATTACATGCGATAATGATGTTACCCGCAAGGTTAAGAGACGTATTGCAGCTGCAAACAGGACCTTTTACGGATTTCGTAACCAGCTGAGGTCTCGTAGCTTGCAAACGAAAACGAAATTTGCTTTGTATAAGGCCGACAACATAGTAGAAGTGATTCGAAGCGATTCGATGCGATAGCAATTGGCGCGTGCAGTGTAAAATATTTGTTCAAATTTGTTTCAATTCAGCATGGATTCATTCGATGAGGAATATTTCGCTTCCTCAAGCAATTAATTTCGCAATGAACAATAAAAGAGAGTTTGCAGTTCACCCGATCAATCGAAATAGAAGGCGAGATAAGGAGTTCTTCAGATTGTACGAAGATCTTCGTAAATATCCAGAGAAGTTTCGGTCTTACACAAGAATGGATATGGACACATTCGATCTGACAAACACAGATTATCAGTCCAACACAACACGAACAGCTATGTCGCTTTGCTGAACGCTGCACACCTCTTCGCATCGCTTTCACTATGTTAGGTTTGGGCTTAAGACGCTGATTGGTGATGATTTGGTGTCTTCGAGCGTAAGGTGCTGCGAACAATACTCGGTGGTAAACAAGAAAATAGCATATGGCGGCGTCGCATGAATCACAAGCTGTATCAAGTGTACGAATAAAGTGAAGCTTATAAAACACGGCAGACTACGGTGGGCTGGGGATGTAGTGCGGATGCCGGAAGAACGAAAAGCAAAGATTATATTCAGCAGAGAACCCGGTAGAGGTCATCGACTCCGGGATAGACCTTTATTTTGTTTAACTAGTTTGTTTATTTGGAAGGCTCAATCGTTTTAGCTTTACGGAGCCGATAGTTCATTGTTCTTTGTTTGTAACAAAATTCACTTACTTCTATGTCTAGTAGGAGTTGGGCCGAATACTCGCTGCTTACCCGAGGTTAGAAGGGTACATTTTCGAAGGATAGGATCAGGGGAGGAGCTTGGGGGTAAGGTTTCGTTGCCTCATCAGAGCGTTGTCGCCAGTATGAACGGTAGTGCGGTTCTAGTTTCGTCTGGAGTTCAACCGGCTATGGTGACCAGTAGACGACGATGAGACTCGTCGAGACGGGGGACAAGACAAACAAAAACTATTAAAGAAAGACAAAACACAAAGGAATTAAATTCTTATACCAGACATTTGAAGGAAACACATAAACCGACTGCATATAGCAGATATCGCGAGTTCCCAACACGTCTCTGATAGGAACATAGGGTTGTCTTCCTTGGGCCTCGAGGGCATTCAAAAATTGCTCTCTGGCGGCGTCATTATCCGTACATAGCCAAAACTGCGTGATCGATGTCATCGTAACCGTTTCCACACCGACAGATGTTGCTGTCCACGAGGTTTATTCTATTGAGATGAGCATCTAGCGAGTAGTGGTTGGACATAAGTCTACTCATCACGCGAATGAAGTCACGACTTAAGCCCAAGCCTTTAAACCACGCTCTCGAAGAAACATTTGGAATGATTGAATGTAACCACCGTCCAAGATTTACATTGTCCCAATCGGTTTGCCAACTCGAAAGGGTACTCTGACGCACTAAATGGTAAAATTCATCGTGTGAAATTTGCCTGTCCTAAAATTCACCTTCCTGGGCGCCCACCTTTGCGAGAGAGTCAGCCTTCTCATTGCCTGGAATTGAGCAATGTGAGGGGAACCTTACAGAGGTAATCATATATGATCTTTCGACCAGCATACTCATCTACTCCCTTACCTTTGGAAGGAAATAAGATGAGTGCTTACCTTGTTTCATCGACCGAATAGCCTCGATTAAACTGAGACTATCCGAGAAGATGAAGTAATGGTCTGCGGGTATGTTGGAAATCATCCCCAATGCGAAGTTGATTGCTGCCAGCTCAGCAACAAACACGGAACAAGGTTCCTGGAGTTTGCGGAAGGCGCTAGAGTTTTCATTGAAGACACCGAAGCCAGTGGATCCACTGAGACGAGACCCGTCTGTAAAATATCTTTTCATGCAATTGACTTGTTGGTACTTTTCAGTAAAAATACGCGGAATAATAATAGGTCGAAGTTGATCGGGAATCCCATGAGTTGCTTGTTTCATGGTCAGATCATATTCAATTGAGGAACTGCGATTGGTGAAGTGAGCACGGTCTGGAGTGTAGCAAGGAAGACACATATCTGACGATATATAGTGGTGGTAGATTCTCATAAATCAAGATTGCGTGTTCAGCCCAAGAATTTCTTCAAAATTTTCAATTTTAAGTGTGTTCGTCACTCCACATTTGATTCGTATTCTGAGAGAGAGCTCACCGAAACGGTTCTGGAGGGGTGCTACTCCTGCCAGATCCTCGAGACTCATTCAGTTTTCTGCGGCGAAAATTAAATCCCTACATTCCTAGCCCAAGGCAACAAGTTATCTAAGGAACTTTGCAATGGTCTTGCCACGGTATGTGAACCTCTTACGGAAACCACACCGCCAAACATTGCCGATATCTTTGACATAAAAGTTATGAAGAAGAGGAGACATGAACCTTGGGGCAGGCCCATGTAGCTAATTCAGGAAGTTGTCAGTTATCCAAGGGAAAAAGTTCATTTGCTTTTCTGACAACAAATTGTACAAGAAATTATTTAAAATTCCAGAAAGTCCACATCTGTGCAGATTGTCTGACAGGATTTCAATGGAAACTGAATCAAAAGCCCCCTTAATGTCCAAGAATACTGAAGCCAATTGCTCCTTGTGCGCAAAGGCCAGTTGAATATCTGTGGAAAGCAGCGCTAGAGTTATTTGTTTGGACCCACTGATCGAGTCTGCGAAGGATAATTTTCTCCAACAATTTCCTAATGCACGAAAGCATCGCAATCGGACGGTATGAGTTATGGTCAGACGCTGGTTTGCCAGGTTTTCGAATGGCTATTACTTTGACCTGTCTCCATTCAGGCGGTATAATGTTGTTTTCTAGTAAGGAATTGAATAAGTCTAGCAAGCATCTTTTAGCGATATCTGGGAGATTTTTCATAATATTTAATTTAATCATCTCGCTTACCGGCGAGAAGTTGTTCGATGAATGAAGAGCCATAGCGAATTCCAGCATTGTGAAGGGTCTATCCAGAGAACCGCCGCTTGGAGACGTTTCTCGAAGAATATGTTGTGCTGGAACTAAGTCCAGACAAACCTTTTTAACGAATTCGAATATCCATCGGTTGGAGTATTCTTCACTCTCATTAGGAGATGAGGTTTCGAGCCACCCTCCACAAGGTGTTCATTGAGGTTTCTCGTGAAAGTCCTTCGACAAAATTGCGCCAATAACCGCGTTGTTTTGTTTTGATTAAATGTCTCAGCTTTGTCTCAAGCTTTGAATATTCCTCGAAGTATGTGGAGGTTTTGTGTTTACGAAAAGTTTTGAAAGCATCAGATTTTTCTACATACAATTGTGTGCATTCTTCGTCCAATTCAGGTGTGGCTGGTCTCCTTTTGAAGAGTGCACTTGGAACTTTTCTTTTTTGTGCTCGACACCGATTGTCACCGCCGTTGCATATTTCTGCCAATCTATGTTCCATATGGAACTCGAGATGGTTCTGCAGAGTGAGGGGCAAAACTTAATTGAATGATGATTGGGGATAATTGATAAACTTCCACAGACAATCCAATGAGAGCGATCTTCAACACAAAAATAGGTCGAGTTGGCTTTCTCGAGCCGTAGGTTTTGCTATACGTGTCGCTTCACCAGTGTTCAAAATAGTCAAGTTGAAATCGTCACATAAATCGTAAAAATAGCCGCTCTATTGTCATCATATAGATCGCCCCACACAATACCATGGGAGTTCAAATCACCCAGAAGGAAGAATCGAAACTAGATTCCAGCGTTGACTACGGCTAATGGAGGTTCTTAGTGGAACATAAACTGAAGCTATGCTAAGGCTCTTCATATTTATTTGGCACGCGACGCCTGATAGAGCAGGAAGGGAAATTTTGTAGAAAGGGTAGCACTTTTTGATCCCTAAAAGTACTCCTCCATAAGAATCGTCTCTATCCAGGCGAATAATGTTAAAATCGTGAAAGTTGAGTTCTTTTTCGGAAGAAAGCCATGTTTCACAAAGAGCAAATATATCACAATCAAAATTGTGAAGTAAAAATTTGAACGAGTCTAGTTTAGGCACTAGACTACGGCAGTTTCACTGCAGCACAGTGATCATAGCTTCAACCTCGTTCGAAGAATTATCCATAGAAATATATGATTGATGCAAGGAGGGGCCATGAAACAGTCAATTGCTTGAGATATGATTTTATTGTTGGAAGCAAGGCAGAAATTAAGTCCGGGGTAGACCTCGCACACGTTGGCTTTTTGCAGTTGAGCAGGACGTCAGGTCACTAAACGTTCATGGCGACTGGAAGCGATTGGCTCAGGATCGAGTCCAGTGGAGAAGACTACACAGAAAAAAATCCTGAATTTTAACTATCGCGTAAAATCTCCCTTCGTTTAATTTTGAGCTATACTTGGCATAAGCAGCGAAATCGTTTACAAGCTTGCATACAATATTGCAAATTTATGCGATATTGCGCTTAAATTTACACGAAATATCGCGTAAATTTATGCCAAATCTAGCGTTAATTTTATGTGCGCTAAATCTCACAGAAATTTACATGACTTTTTCGAACGGTGTACTTCGTTTGGCGCAGAATCAACAAGGCGATTTGTAGCCCAGCAAGTATCAAGTAAGTATATTAACGCTAGATTTGGTGGAAATTTACACGATATTTCATGTAAATTCAAAAGCAATATCGCATAAATCAGCAATATAAAAGCTTGTAAGAAATTTCGTTGTTCAAACCGTCTTTAACTTAAAATTAACCTTGAGGAGACTTTACGCGACAGTAAAAATTCAGAAACTTTTTGGAAACTTTCCCGAAAATAAAATCCGGTTGGATTTGATAAAACAGGGAGAATCAAGAGTCCCCAGGGATCAAGTGAGTCCAGCTTCCCCTACCTTTATGGCTGCTGCGGAAAATTGGATGTGAACGTGATTGCTTACATGAGCAGCAGAATTTGCAGCAGCTGTGGCAGCAACCAGCGCGCAGCCACGAAATGATGAACCTTTCTCTTGGTAATTTCCATCCGATATGAACGATCCCCTGCATCGAAAGGTCAATGCAGCATAGGTCAAATCAAATTTCTGCAACTGCTCTTTCGCCGGTGCACCTTATCATCGGGAAGCATTCTTCCGCTTGAATGTACTCGGTGTGGCGAATCACACGCTGTGTGTGTGTGATGCCTAAAAAAACGAAACAGGAAAATTAAGTCAGAGATCGACAACTTTAGATTCATGATTTTTGTAGACAACAAGCACATATTGCCAAAATAAATTTCAAAAACATACAAACATGCTAACGGCCAACCTCCGAAAGTAACATCAATCTAAAAGCGACGAACCACTAATGTTTTCCACCAACGACGTCAGTGATGATGGCTGGAAGAGTCAGTCGTCGCGCGTTGGAGGATAAAAGCGATCAAGCATCAATCTTTCTGGGAATTGGATTAGGCGGATGTACGACCTCCTGTCTGCGGCGAGTCTGTGCCGCCGGAGGTAGTTTACGCCCGGTCAAAGTGGCAGGATGATCTCAAGTTCGTCTTCCGCTGCCAGCACCGCACTCCACAGTCTCAGGCCGATCGAGACCGAGGCATAAGTGTATCAAAGGGGTCTCTGACACACGTTCTCACCCGTGAGTCAGCGCATTATGTGTTACATGTGTATATATCACTGGAGAGGGCCCCGATTGCCGTGGATTCAGTTGGCAGCGAGGTGGGTGAGAAAATTATGACTGACTGACAGACATCCATCCTGTTTCGGGACGTGATTCATGTGGGAGCTGATGGCGTAGACTGGGATGAACTGTGGTTGGTACTGTAAAAAGATCGTTTTTATTTTCATTTACGGAAACGGTCCCTGAAAATAGCAGTCAACATTTTGAGAACAGCTTCTTCACCAGCCGCATGGTCCCCATGTCGATTGCCTTTGTCCCTAGAGTAGAAGAGTGTGCTCTTTTTCGTGCTCGTGCGGGGGTGGAAGATGATGATTATTAATTTTATGCCTCGACACTGTTTTTTGGTGTAAACAAACTGAAGCCAAATATTAAATTAATTCAAGTTGATGTTTGACGTGCTGTCGTTCGACGATCCAAAACCATCAGCATCAGCAGGTTCCATGGCACGAAACTCGACGTTGGTTGTTGAATGGAACCCCCCTCATTCAAGATCACAATGAGAGTGAGAGAGGTTATCATTGCCATAAGAAAAGGCGATCTGCTCTAGCTCTTGATAATTCCACAAAGGGGATAGAAAGTGATCGGGCTGTGATCGTGCGTCAAACTGTAAGAGGTGGGAGTTGTTTTCCGAAAGAAGCGAGAAAGCATTTTTGAGTTTGGAACTGGAACGTCCATCTGCTGGTAAGTTTTGGACTTGGTGGACACGCGTGACTTTTGTTCAGATGTTGCGTAAGCTTGCCATAGTGATCGAGATGGCTTATGACAATGTGCCAGTTAGTTGCTTTCCATGACGTGGAAAGTGGTGGTCACATCTTGTTTTAATGTGGTTGAATTTGAGGTGGCATATACAGGCGATTAATTTGATAAAAAAAAGATCCGTGCTGGGAACAGGGATAACAGGGAAAAAAAATCATTACACTTACCCTAGGGCTTTGTGAGCCTCCATGGCTATATGTGATCCAGAAAAGATGATAAGGACTCTTCTGTATTGTTTACAAAATTCTGAAAAAAAAAGAATATGTCACTCGATAGGTTTATGTTGCAGTGGAAGTTGACCACATCCATCAGGGCTCCCGGAACCTGTTTCGGGACCGGCATATCACCAATGGGGTTGCAGTTTGATGATATGGTCGTGAATGATAAGTTTTTGATGGGATGACGTCAAAGTTAAATAATGTATGGCACAAAGGGTAGAGCACTACTTCAGCATAAGCACCCATATCCGTCATATTGAGCAGAAACATCAAATACAGGTTGATTCAAAATAACTGTCACCAATTTCACATATATGCAATTCTCAATGGGTATAATAGGCATATGTTCAAGTATTTTCGTTTTAAATTGTGTACAAATATCAGCTTGTATTGATAGTACACACTTGGAAAAATTCATGTAAATTTAAGTGCTCTGAGAGTGACATATACGAGCGTCAATTTTGACATAGCTTTGAGTCATAACAGACGCGAAATATAGCTCAATCAAACGTAGTTTTAGTCGAGCAACGAGCTTTTCAGTCTCGGAGCATTTAATATTACATGGCATGTTTATTTACGTCTCATATTTTATGTTAAAGATGGATTCCGTCACATGTAAAATTAGATAATTCTTAGTGTGTAGGATTTGAAATTCGTTTTTGATTTCAAGCAGCCATGCACAAGCAAATGGAGCATGTCATAAATCTGTGTAAATTCGAGTCTTATCTTTTAGAAACTGAAATCTCTTCGAAAGAATTAAACATCTATTTTTGGCATTACTTAAGAGGTGGGAGATCTGTTCAATATCAGAGCTTAGACGCATCGCCAGGACTCCAAAAGTTCATTCCCGTGACAAATTTGGCTAGTAATTAAAGGTAAAGGGAGAGAGATTTGAATGAAAGTATGCTAAGTTGACGGTTATATATGTAGTATGTCTGGAATATAATAAAAAAAAATCATGCAAGCCTTTAATTGTAATGATAGTTTTTAAAAGTGAAGGTTATTCCGAATCACCCAATGCACAGCAAAAAATTCTGAATTATAATTGTGATGTAAGGCTTGTACTTGAAAAAAATGCACCATTTTTATCCGTGTGTAACTTTTTTATCCGTGGGTAAAAATTGATGAAAATCTGGGTATAACTAGTTTGGAGTGTATTGTTTACATGTGCAAAATTTCATAACAATCGGTTCAGTGGTTATTGAGATGTCATCGAAATAAGAAGAAAATCGCCGGAGAATTTTGCGCGCCGTCATGGAAAATCCGACTGCGACCATGAGATAGATCAGAAGACAACTGAGAATCACCCATACAACTATGTCTCGGGTGGTAAAATCGTTTAAGAAGTCCCAGACGACCGAGCGGCGGGCTGGAAGTGGAAGAAAATCGAAGACAGCTGACCCTGTGAAGGCCCGGAAGGTGTTAGATTATTTCAAGCGTAATCCGAACCTCTCGATTCGCGACGCGGCTCTGAAGGCAAAGTGTTCCGCCTGGTTCGTTCAGCAAACCCTAAAACGAGCTGGACTTCGTGTATTCAAGGTCCGGAAGGCACCAAACCGGCGTGATCAACCAAACACGGTGGCCAAATCCCGCGCAAAGAAGCTGTACGAGAATGGTTAACGAAACCGATGTGTGTGGTTATGGATGACGAAACCTACATCAAGACATACGCAAAGCATATACCGGGGCTGGAGTTCTAAGTTGCCAAATCCCGTTTTGATTTTCCGGAAGACATAAGGAAGAATAAAGTGGACAAATTCGCCAAAAAATACTTGCTCTGGCAGGCCATATGCCAATGCGGTAAACTGAGTAATGGGTACCATCAACAGCGAAATTTACCGCACCGAGTGCCTCCAGAAGCGTCTGTTGCCCTTCCTGCGGTCCAACGGAGGCGAGACATTATTTTGGCTGGACCTAGCATCATGCCATTACGCGCGATCGACGTTGCACAGCAAAAAAATAATTTTGATATCACATCAAAGTGCATGCACTACAATCATATCGAAAATTTCATGTAATTTTTATGACCACATAAATAAACAAATGCAGTAAAAGCAGCGTAATGTCAGTTCATGCATTGTATTAATGATAATTTTGTCCTTTTTAGCAAGTAATATTACACCATATTTTCGACATGATTGTAGTGCATCCACTTTGACGTGATATCAAAATTATTTTTTTGCTGTGTGGATTGGTACAGAGACAATAACGTTGTTTTTGTACTAAATACCGCCAACCCCCCAAATTCACCAGAGATTCGTCCGGTGGAAACATTTTGGGCCATAATGAAGGCCAAAGTTCGAAAATCGTCCAAGGTGTTTAAGAACGAAGCTGGAGTTGAAGAAAGAATGGATGAAAGTGACCAAAAAGTTCGACTCCACTTTTGCACAAAATGTAATGAGGGGTCTTAAGGGAAAGGTGCGGGCTTTCAACGATGGAAAGAAAATTGAATAAAGTAATTATGTCGAAACATAATCCATATGTATTAGTTCATTCCCTGAAAGTTTCAAGAAAATCCGACTTAAAATAAATTTTTGCGAACACTTTTGTCTGGTGCATTTTTTTCGAGTACAGGCCTTCAATATTCATTCACGTTTGGGCGCATTTATATATTTGTTTACGCTGACGATGTGCTGATTGTGGCCACCGGTCCCACACAGATCCGAACCCTACGGCAAGTGCAAGCGGTAGTCTCTGCTGTCGTCAAATGGACCGACTCGATGGGTTTCCAGCTGTCCGCCAGGAAGGGCGTCCGATGCCACGTATGTCCGTCTCATCACCGAGTCAATAGAACCCCAATTACGATCCACGACCAAGCCATTGCAACCAGGAAAACAGTTCGCGACCTCGGCGTACTGATCGACCGAACGCTCTCCTTCGACCAGCATTTCCAACAGGTCAAAAAGGACTGCCGCAGTCGACTCCACCTCGTTAAAACGATCTCTCGGCTCACCGATCTAACAACCGCGATGTTCGGTTCCGGGTAACGCGAGCCATCATCGACAGTAGGTTGCTTTACGGGACGGAAATTACTTGTATCGCCTCCGAGAAGCTGGTTAGAACCCTAGCACTCGACGAGGGGAACAGAGTCCTCCACACGGCCGCCGACATCGACCTCCCCCCAGTGGCCAAAGTCCATTGGCATGGAGAGAAAAGTTGGCACTCTTCACGAATCCAATTGGACAATCGGATCAAGAACCACTTCAAAGCCGGGGATGCATCCGTGATTTTGCGCAGATCGGTTGCCGAGTTACTTGAGTCTAACTATGCCGACCACGTACGGCGGTACACTGACGGCTCCCGAGCGATAAACGGAGTAGGTATCGGGATTTTCGGAGACGGTATTGCTGAAAGCGGCAGTCTTCCTCCACAGTGCTACGACGCCAGCCAACAAACCGATACTTATCTTAACCGACTCACACAGCGTCATTTAAGCGATCACCTCGGAAACACCAAAACACCCATGGATCCAGGCGATAATCCAGTACACCCCACCGAACACCGTGTACAAATGGATTCCCGGACACTGCAGAGTGCCAGGTAACGAGTCTGCTGATCACCTTTCCGGAGCCGGGACATCCCAGACTCACCGACAAGGTACCCCTACAGGACGTCAGACGGTGGATCATGCGGACCATTCGAGTGGCATGGGAGGCCGAGTGGTTCCGCAACAGAACTGCCTTCATCCGCAAAGTCAAAGGGTCAACTGAACCGAACTGGACAACCTGAGGGATCAACGCGTGATTTCGCGGCTTCGAACCGGGCACACCAAACCCTACTGTAACTATGTTGGCCTGCCGTTTCGCAGAAGCTGCATCATCTGTGGGGTACCCTACACCGTCTGCCTAACTTCCAGCATCAGCGATCTGCTCGGGAATGATACTCCGGCCTCGGCAGCACTAGTAACCTTCTTAAAAGAAGCCAAAATCTACCACTTGGTATAGCAGGAATTTCTTTCGGCCATCGAGACATCTCAGCTGGATGGATTTCCCCTATTGGACCCATGCCAGCTGAGCTCTTTTTATTGGATTATTAGTTTGTAGCTTGTTTTAAATCATTTTGTTTTCTGTTGTTCCTCTGTTTCACTATTTTATATCTTGTTATTTTTTCCATATAAGTTGAAGAGCCAGCAATCAAAGTTATTTACAAAATGTTAATAATCCATGTATTTAGAGGCTACTCACTCAAAGGCCTCTCCTTTCTCCGGAGATGAACTAGCCATAGGCTGAAAATCTCCTTAATAAAGAATAAAAAAAAAACAATCTAGCCGGTTTTGTGGACGGGTAATAAACAACAGACCAAATCTTCACGTTCCGGTAGATCCTCCAAAAATGTCACGAATATCAAGTTCCTACACACCACCATCGATTGTAATGTCGCTTACGATACTATTGACCGTGAACAGCGATGAAATATTACGGACGACAACGGTTTTCCCCGGAAACTGACTAGACTGATTAAGGCTACGATGGATGGTGTACAGTGCTGCGTGAAGATATCGGGTGCGCTATCCGACCCGTTTGAAACACGCAAATCACTTCGACAAGGTGATGGCCTTTCCTGCCTTCTGTTGAACATTCCGCTAGAAGGTGTTATGAAACGTGCGGGCTTTAATATGCGGGGCACGATCTTCAATAAGTCCAGCCAGTTCATCTGCTTCGCTGACGACGTGGATATTGTCGGAAGAACGTTTCAGGCGGTGGCGGACCAGTACACCAGGCTGAAAAGTGAAGCAGAAAAGGTTGGATTAAAGGTGAATACGTCGAAGACAAAGTATCTGTTAGCTGGAGGAACCGAGCATGATAGGGCTCGCATTGGCAGAAGCGTGAGAATCGACGGAGATGATTTCAAGGTGGTGGATGAATTTGTGTACCTCGGATCATTGGTGACGTCGGATAACAAGTGCAGTAGAGAAATTCGGAGACGCATTATTGCCGGAAGTCGTTAGTGCCTACAACGGACTCCGCAAGACACATTTTACAGCAAGACGCTGATAACCCAAGTAACATTGCAAGTTTTATGGAGGTTTTAAAGCATGCTACAAGTCTAAATCGTGGTCTACAGAACCCTTATAAAACCGAAATTGTTACTTGGGAAGACCGGTAGTACTCTACGGGCATGAGACATGGACGATGCTTGAGAAGGACCTGCAAACACTGGAAGTTTTCAAACGACGTGTGCTTAAATAGAACCATCTTTGGCGGGGTATATGAAAACGGTGTTGGGAGGAGAAGAATTAACCACGAGCTGGCGCAACTCTATGGTGAACCCAGTATCCAGAAACTCGCTAAAGCGAAGAATTTGCAGCCAGGAATCCAGTTAGTTGGCGCAACATTGTTCTGCAGGTCAAATCCTGAGGGACGTCGAACCAGCAAAATTAAAAGTAAAGTAAGTAACTTAAATAAAGAATAAATCGAAGTTCCAGATCTACATTAAATGTGGTCATTTTTTTTCCATTGATTTGTTTTCCGTCGGTCTTGTTTTCCGTGCTTATTCTCGATATTTTTTTAAAAGACTATAGTCAGTAGAGTGATGCAAAATTTGAAATTTTAGCTCCACAATACTTAAACGATTCCAAATCGGATCCTGACTAACCTCTCAAAATTTGAACCCATTTGGTGAGAAACTGAGATGGCACAAACCATTTGAAGTTTGTATGGGAATTACTATGGTAAAACCAAGATTTTTGTTCATGTCTATCTAATAATTCACCATATCGGTCTGCTTCAAAAAATTTCAACTGTACTTGTAGGAAATTTCCAGCTACAACTTTGCTCAAGACCACTTTTCAATTAAATGCAAGGATCGAATGTTATCAATGGTTCAATGCGCTGATGTCATATGATCATGCTCAATCAACTGCTCAGCAGGCAACATTGGTGTTTCTGGGGCGTTGAATAGGACACAAAAATCATGGCTACTATGTCACACTGCAAAATACAGTGTTGCCTACAGAGCAGCTGCTTGATCATGTCATAAATTTACCAATCTCTTAAATAATTAATAACTTTTTCTTGTCTCATTTTACATAGAAACGGTCTTGAGCAAAGTTGTAGCTGAGAAAATTTTCTATAAGAATTGATATCGAACTGTTTCGCAGCTCAATATGGAAAAAGAATAGAAGTTAATGAACAAAAAGTTGAGATTTCCCATAGTAATTTACATGTAAACTTCAAATGGCTTGTGCGAAGTCTGTTTCTAGCCAAATGAGTTGTTACTTTGAGAGGCTAATCAGGACCCGATTTGAAAACATTTAAGCACTGTGGAGCGAAAAAGTCAAATTTTGCATCAGTCTAATAGTCAGTGATAATAAAATCTGTCCAATGATAGTCCTTCTTGAAGGAAAACACCTTAGGGATCCAAAAAACTACATTTTAGATTACATCGAAAGGTAAGCTGATGTATGGAGCCATTTTTTCCTAATTCTCTCATATTTAGGAATTTAATCAGTAGTGTTACACGGTTATACGCGTGAGTGCCTGTCATACTATACCTTCGTGTACTGTATTACTGTAAAAATGACTGAGGAATCGAATGGTGATGGTTGCATCTTTACAAAATTTCAATAAATTACTCATTTTGCCCAATTTCCCCCTTTTACTGAAGAAAATAAGCCATGATATACTTTTATACGAATTAAGACCTGTTATTTTGATCGTTCGGGCACTTTCCCTCTGTAAAAACGTGTGAGGAATTTAATGATGATAGTCTCATTTTGTGCTGACCTCAGCTTATTACCAATTTTTCTCGATTATCCCCTTTCATTTAATAAATCAAGTAGTATTCGAATTCACGCATGTAATATTAAATACTCGTTTATTATATCATTTTAAATATTTTTTAAGCATCAAAAAACGCTAGTCTCATCTTGCGCAGACTTTATATAACTAAACATTTTGCCCGATTCTCCCCTTTTATTGAAGAAAAAAAGTAAAATCAAACGATTATACGCCACATTCATATTAAACCCTGAAGCACTGTCCTACTGACAATATCTAATGGTAATAATCCCATTTAAAGTGAACCTCACCTTCAATAACTTTATGTATCAAGTTGCACAATCCATGTTTCGTGTGTAAGGAAACAAACAACAATCATTCCACTTTCTAAATATCAGCTTCTTTCCAATTCAGTTCCGTTTCAACTGATCCTAGTTGGTAATTCCTTACCACTTATCTTTTCATCTATATCCCTCCAAACGATCATTTCTTCTATGAACCAGTAAATAGAAAATACAAAGATATTGGATTTGATGAAAAATTATGAAAAATATTAACCCTGCTGATCAAATCGATTCTGTTTACGATGCATGTAACGTGAAATCATATATTCATGGCTTTTACAGTGACAGGGTTAGGATGCAGGAAGTTGATATAAAACTCAATTTCTTTCCATATACATTTTCTTAAATCATAAGATCAAATCAGGCTTTCTACACCAAACTTATAATTAGTAACATCTCTTGTACTTATTCTTCATCGTGGCTGTCACTATAGTTATCATATTCATCAGAATCGTCATCATTGTTACAAGGTTCGCATTGAGGATTCATGAAATATTCTCTCATTTTTAACTGAATGTTTCGACAAAAGATCTTCTTCGCTTAGAACTGTGTGCCATAACCTATGTTCCGATCTTGGGGTCTGAACGAGCCAATGCAGACTTCATCAAATCTGACAAATTGGCCTCTGGCGAAGTTTTGCAAGCAAGATGGGGTGAATATATTTATAATTTTTTTGGAAAGATTCACCAGCTTGTTCATCCACCAAACTCATGGGAAATGTTTAAAGCCACTAAATTATTTTGTTTATATTGCATAGATTAGTAACCGATGATCTTACCAACTTATTCACGTATTCTGGTAAATGTTTGTATTTATGAATACATGGAGGTAGATTTCTTATAAAATGCTGTGTATACCTGCTCTTCTAAGATGTTGTACAACTCTGCTAACTTTTCCTTGTTCAAAAATAAGTTTGACAAGGCCAAACAGCTTATCAAACGCAGGTTTCTCATCATATCAGCATCCACATTAAGAACTTCTGCAAACATTTCTGGCTCAGAGAGTAGCCTTCTGGCCATGTTTGGATAAAATGCTCCACAAACCCCAACTTGCCCTATTCTGCACAGGACGAAACTATTTCCATTGGATTCCGGAGACTTTTTCCCATAAGAATGCTTATATTTGCAAAGGTTAAATCTGCGCTGATCAGAGATAATGAATTTTGCTCCTTTTATGTCGATTTTATCCCACTGTGCGACGTCAGGGAGGCAACTCCCACACCTGGACCCTACCTATCGACCCATCAACTCATGAACCGAGGACCAACGGCTTTACTTCCCTTCCGAAGGAAGGCATGATCAGAGATGTTATGCCTCAAAACATCCCGGCGGCGCCGAGTGGGATTGAACCCAGGCCTGCTGGGGTGAGAGGTAATCACGCTTACCACTACACCACCAGCGCCGCTATTAAATGTGGTCATGGATCCTATTTTATTACCAGTGTAGAGTTGTGACCTGAATATAGGCTTTGGAAGTCAGTGGATTATTTCTGTACAAAAAACCGGGAATATCCGTGTATAAAGACTGGAAAAAAATGTTTGTCTATTTTTTTGGTTTGCCAAATCCGAATTGCCGTGCCTTCCACTTAACCTCTTCCATTAAATTTTGCACAGTAGTCTCATCGACCTTATTCACCGCCGAACGCCAGTTAGATTTAAACTGCTGGTCGTTTTCCAGGGATTTATTAGTTTTTTTCTTTTTTTTTGTGATTCCGTTTGACCAAGGCCGATCCGCTCTACCGTTCGATAGAGCGGAGTTCTGGGCTGTTGGGAGGGTTGTGGTCTTTGGGTACCACAACCGCGTTGTTCGCATCGTACCACTCGATTACCTTTTTCCCATAGTGGCAGCTCGCCAAGTCCGGCCAGAACGGCACAGGTCTATTATGTTACTTTAGGAATTGTAGCAACCGCTTTTCCAGGCACTCCTGGATGTACAGTGGGGGAAATTCGTTTAAACGCAATGTCATTTTTGCGTTTATTTTCAACACAAAAGATCGAGACAAAAAATCAAATATAGTTTGTCATAGCCCATCAGAAGTCTCGTATTTGAGAACACAATTTGATTGGAAGTTCATAATGACTTTTGAAAAAATCCCAAAAAAGGTGATTTTGGGGGGGAAATTCGTTTAAACGCACTTTTAGTTTTATTAATCAAATCGAGTTCACAGTTCAAAAATCAACAATAAACAATAGTTAATACTTCGTTTGCTTTCCGTTTTTCTGAATAGTTTCGAAAATTCTGTTCGGCATTGATTTCACCAGCTTCTGCAGAGTTGTATCAGGTATCAAGCTCCAGGCTTCTCTTACGGCTGACTCAAGTTCACGAACTGTTTTAAACTGCCTTCCGCCTTTGTAAACCTGTCGTGCCAGGATGCCCCACAAGTTCTCGATAGGATTTAGATCCGGACTACGAGCTGGCCAATCCAAAAGACTGATGTCTCGTTCAGAAAACCATTTCAAAGATTGCTTGCTGACATGAATTGCTGCATTATCCTGTTGAAATACGAAATTTTCCGGCATAACGTCTTCAGTAAACGGGATCAAAACATCTTCCAGAAGCTCCAAGTACTTTCCCGAATTCATCCTGGTTGAAATGGTGGCAATAGGGGTCTTTCCATGGATCGAAAAAGCGGCCCAACACATTAGAGTACCACCTCCAAAGTTCCTGCTCAACTTAACCTGCGGAGATTTCCTCAAATCGTGCCAATAATATGCGGTGCAGTCTGGGCCGTCCAAATTGAATTTCTTCTCGTCAGAAAAAATAACATTGTCCCATTCCGTAGTCCAAGACATGTATTTTTTAGCGAAATTCAATCTGGCGCTAATGTGGGCCGGTTGAAGATTGGGTTTTTTTGCTTTTTTGGTGTACTTTAAGTGGCCACTTCCATGTAGAATCTGCCGTACACGCCTCTTAGAAATGGAAAGCCCCATTTCTTGCTTGATTTGCGCAGCAGAGAAGTTTCCAGAGTCTCCCATTTGTATGATTTGGTTTCGGACACGGTTGGTGATCTTCGAATTTCCCTTTGTTTTCTTTTTTACGCCATACGTCTTGCCTTTTTTCAGCAGGTTCCTGATTGCTGCTTCCGATCTGTGGATCACACGTGCAATTTTGCGATTGCTCTCACCGCGACTTTTGAGTTCTCGAACCAGTATTTGCTCCGACTGGCTTAAATACTTTCCTTTACCCATTTTGCCGAAAACAAGCAACAACTACCGCGCAACGCAAATTTAAACTCGTGTTAATGGCGAACGAGGGCTATACAGTGTAAATATGACAGATGCGCAAGATAACAGGAGCATAGGTACGCTCAATGCGGCTTTACGTTAGTGTGCGTTTAAACGAATTTCCCCCCCAAAATCACCTTTTTTGGGATTTTTTCAAAAGTCATTATGAACTTCCAATCAAATTGTGTTCTCAAATACGAGACTTCTGATGGGCTATGACAAACTATATTTGATTTTTTGTCTCGATCTTTTGTGTTGAAAATAAACGCAAAAATGACATTGCGTTTAAACGAATTTCCCCCACTGTAGATCTATAGATTGATGGTTTCCGTAGTAATAAAAATGCCGGTTTTTAGACCACACGTGCATATGGCCTGCCAGACGAGATATTTTTTCGAGAACTTCGATAGTTTGATGGTTTTGAAAATTTCAGCCACCTTCCCTTTTCCTGATGCGGTATAAAGCCCCTGTCCTGGAAGCTACTTGACATCCGCCTTCAGATGACACATGACGACACAGCCAAACTTTGTGAGCAGATTTGTATACAGCTTTCGGGACCGCTGCTTTGCCGACGTGTTTTGTTTGTAATTTCGGCTCGCCATCTGCACCTTCTTAAACATCGACAACCCGGCTCGTTTCATGGCCCGCTGCACAGTAGTATGGAAGACATTGAGCTTGCCAGTGAAGTCCCGGATGGAGAGGTTAGGATTCCGGTTAAATTTCACCGCCACCTTCTTCGTCGTCGCTGCCACGTCCTGATTACGATTGCCGCCGCTTCCAGGCTTCCTGGACTGTCGACAGACGCTCCCCGAACACTTTTTAAACGTTTGTCATGGTCGATTTGGCCACATCCAGCAATTTTGACGACTTGGCGTGTGAGAACATCGGATTCTCTTGCTGCGCGAACCAAATTTTGACACGCTGCTCCTCTTGTTTGGACGTCATTTTGAAAACTGGAGAGCAAACGGTGAAAACTCATCATAGCAACCATTGTTTATACAGTCAACTTCCAAATGCAGCATGTCAGGTTTTTTTTATGTATTTTTAACAGAAATACACCAATTTGAAGTTGACAAATTTTTGCGCGTTCCGGACTTTACTACATGCAGGACAGCTTCCAATTCTTTCTATTTTCGCGAATTTGGTAAATTGTTCAAACGTCGTAGCCAGGTTAAGTGTGAAAGCACACTGCACTATTCAATTTACTTCTCTGCCCAGACCGTTTGTACCAAACGGTAAAGGACGAGGCAATGAAAGAGCCAACAAAAACATTCAGTCACTCACGAACAGGCGACTCACACCGCTTGCCTTCGCTCACACAGAACTTGCTCGTACAGCTTCCTTGCACGGTTTTTGGCAACCAGGTTTTGTGTCAGCGTCCTGTTGGGATGTTTGCTGGCATGGTACGACCGGAAACCTTCTCACATACAGATTCGTCGAACTGTACTGTGTGCCGCACTGAACCTTTTCGCTAAATCACGACCGGAAAGCCCAGGATTCTTTTGGACTGCTATTATGACCTTCGCTCGTAGTTTTCATATGTTCCACTTCTAAGTTTGTTTTGTTTTGCACGATCCAACGTTAGTGTTTCCCGATATTTACAGTCGATTTTGGAAATTTGAGAGCCTTTGCAATCATTCTTCCTGACCACGTTGGATTTTGCACATGAGTGTGCAGAATTTTTTCACGTCTGTCACGTTCTATCTTCGATAACTTTTGAACAAGTATATGAATCCTGATGAAATTTTCACTACTTAATAAACAATCCTTCCGGTTCAAAACACTGACATTAGTTACTTGCTATGGCAACTCGAGGCGCTTCTGTAATTAAAAAGAAGCGGCCAAATACTAACTGGAACAAACTTTATTCATATGAAAATGACTCATTGAACCTGACTATTTTGCGCATCGGATTTTGCGAATTCAAAATAGGGATTTTTGTAATAATCCTGCAGTGGGTAACGCGTTCTATGGGGGATAGTTTAAGTTGACCAGTCCAACAATTTGGGAATAATCAATGTTTCCTAGCAGTAGTTTAGCAGCAAACAAAACATTAGCTGAGCTACATGGTTTCTGAAGAGTTTACGTTCAGAGCAAACGGCAGCGATTTTCATACGGCAAGCAGGGTTACTCCACGGAAGAAATCTCAACGCAAGTTTAATGAACCGAGATTTGATAACTTTAACTCTGTTGGTCTAGATGTACTCATACGGGCTCCATACAATTGTTTCAAGCACCGAACGAACAGGAGTGTAGAACAATGATCGAAAGCCGTTGTCAGCTCTTATCATGAAACCCATGCTTCTGTTTATAGCAATTAAAGGGTGTACCGTTTAAAATCCGCACACACAAAATCCATTTGAAAAATTCGAGTTTTTTATCCCATTATCACAAAATTTTCAGGGAGTAAAAAGAAACAATTCAAGTTAGTTTTGGCATCATTCATTTTAACTTATATATTAACCCATGCTTTCTTCATGTATTCTACATTCTTCACCACTTTGGGTCGTTTTAGAAGGTGCCCCTTTATAATGGCCCAGTATTTTTTCTATTGGGCGCAGTTCCGGAGTGTTAATGGGGGTTCAGTTCTTTCGGCATGAAATCGACATCATTCTCCTTATACCACTCTAGCACGTCCTTCGTGTAGTGGCATGATGCCAAATCCGGCCAGAAGATCGCCGGACCGTCGTGAGCCTTCAGGAGAGGGAGAAGCCGTTTTTGGAGACACTCTTCCAAATTCACCTGTCCATTTATGGTGCTTGCGGTAACGAAAGGTGTACTCCGCTTTTCGCAAGTACAAATCGCTTGCCAAATTAAGAACTTCTTGGCGAACTTCGACATCTTCTGTGTCCGGAGGTTCTCGGGAACATCACACTTATTCTTGGAAGTCACATACAGGTTTCCTGGAATCTGGTTGAATTCACATATGCCTCGTCGTCCATTCCGCAGCAGTGTGGTTTAATTAACTTCTGGACGTAAAACTTCCGGGCACGGCTTTTTGCGACCGTATTCTGTTTATCGTCACGGTTTGGGGACTTCTGAACCTTAAACGTACGTAGTTCAGCTCGAGTTTTCGTAATCTGCACGAAAGTCTTGCTTACATGCAAATTTTAGCCACATCTCGAACTGAGGCGTTCGGTTTCCGTTTAAAGGCCCCAACCACGCGTTTGTGATCGTTCTCGTTGACCTGGCGGCTTTTTTTTTTCCTGATCTTTGCTTACAATCCACTATCAGATATCAGGCGGTCAAAAATCAAAAAATCGACTTTCACTAATCCTTATTTCGTTATTTTTGGTCGATAGTAAACATTTCAACTAAGACAATCTGAAAGTTTAAAGCTTCTAGCAGTTCTAGTTTCTGAGATATCGGATGTCGAAATCAAAAAAGAGTAAGAAAAGTACAAATTTTGCCCCAAAAATACACTACCACTCAAATAAAATTTCAGCCACTATTTATCATATAACTACCACATCATTATACATCGTTGAAAAGGTAATTTAATAAGCTTTCCGAAAATAAAATCCATTTGGAAACTTGATGGAGACAAAAAAATTTAAAAATAAAAATAGAAAAAAAAATAATTGAAAATTAATGAAAATTTAACTTTATTGACCACCAACTTTCGAGTCTCGCACATTCCCAGGCTAATTCTTAGCTCTGGATGAAGTTTTGAGTGTACTCTAACAAGTACTGAAGAGTTTGCCTGCCCCAACCTGCCCCATTGGAAATATAAGCTATTTGAAAATTTTCGGTTATTATGGGAGATTTCAAATTGTACAAGAGCCGGCTTGGAAACAAACTTTTTCAACAATTATTTTGCAACTTTTGGAGTTATATTCGGTTGGTATAGTCGAAATATATTGTTAAAGAACATTTTCTAATATTTCATGACCAACTTTTAAATAGGGCTTAAGCTTTTGTACAAAAAGAAGTCATCATTATCATAAAGTTCACTGTTGGATGAACGTAAAACTACATTCGTTTATGCTTTATTCTAAAGCATAGTACCTGGGTTATGACGATTATAGAAGCATATGCGTAAGTATGTACCTACGCATATGCGCGGATGAGTTTAATTTATACCTAAGTCTGTACTTAACCTACTGTAGTGTCAATTTGAAGCCATATTGTATTTTGTGTAGCTTTTATTTAAATTACTACAGTGTAATTCAAATTTACGGTTGAGACCAAGTGTGAGCATGGATAATAGAACCATTATTAATCTATTACACGCAAAATTAAGCCATAGTGACAATGTTCACAGAGCCATTGAATTCATTTGTGAAAATTATAACATCTCGGTGGAAAAACGTAAACGTCTCGATGAAAAGATCCATAAAATCGTTACTAAATACATCAACAAACGGCATGAAGCTAATCGCACGAAAGAGCGATTTGAGTCGTATTTTCGGAATTGGCTTGACGGAGAATTTGGCATCGAGGAATTCATCGAACAGGAGCAATGTGTTGCCTCAACCTCGGCCTCGGGAACAAAACGTGGACGACCTTCAAAACCTTTCTTGGATTTGAGTGAAAGAGGAAAACGTCGCGTCATCGATAAAGAAGCAGTTGATCCAAAATTCGATACCATCGAGAAAGCTTTGTTATTTGCAAGACGGACCGCTTATAATCGAAAGGATTTTAATTTAGTTAAAGTTATTGGGCATATTTTAAAAAAACCAAAAAAGCTCTAAAACCATGCTGGCTCAACTAACTGATCAACGAGGTATGATGTCACCAGAAGAGGCTTTTAGTGTACTTATCGAGGCTGGATTGAGTAGATTTCAATACGAAGTAATACATAGTGAATCACCTTCAAGATTTCCACCTTACTATGTGATCGGAGCAGTGAAAAAATATGCGCCCCTCCTAGTGAATTCATCGAAGAAAGTGCATTGAAAATAAGAGTGAAACTCCAGGCGGCGCTGATGGAAAATACAGTGAAACGAATCGTCCAAATAATTGATGCAGAGCTCAACGAGTATGTGGATAGCAACGATCTAGTTTCTACGGAACTGGTTCTTCTATGTAGCTGGGGTATGGACGGATCAACTGGATATTCGCAATATCATAAAGTGCTACCAGAAGGATGTCAGGACGATTCAGATGTATTTTCGTCCACTTTAACACCAATTCAGTTGTTCATGTACAATGATCGAAAGGAAATTATGTGGTTTAATCCCATGCCTCAAAGTATTCGATTTTGTAGGCCATTCATCCTTGAATTCATTAAAGAGAGTAAAGAAGTTATTCTGGCTACAAAACAGGATGTAAAAAAAGAAATGAGTGAACTAACGCCAGTGAAAATTGAACTCTAAAACGACAAGTTTATACTTGTTGATTTTGATTTTGTCCTCAGTATGATAGACGGAAAAGTCTTAACTTATATCACTGGAAATTCGTCGATGCAGAATTGTCCAATATGTGGGGCAACACCAAATGTAATGAATGATGCAGAGAAACTCGAGGAAGGATTTATATCAAACGAAGAAGCCTTGCATTACGGCATATCTCCACTTCATGCTTGGATAAGATTTTTCGAATGCCTTTTGCATATTGCATACAGAATGGATATCAAAAAATGGAAGGTAACGAAACCTTTCAAAGAACTATATGAACAAAGAAAAAAACATGTGACGACACAGCTTTACGAAAAATTTGGAGTAAGAGTAGATCAACCACGATCGGGTGGAGCAGGTACCAGTACTACAGGAAACGTTTGTCGAAGAGCATTTGGAAATCCCAAGCTTTTAAGCTCCGTGCTGAACATTGATGAAGAGTTAATTTTCAGATTCCGGAATATATTAATTGCTATTAAATGCCAAGAGCCAATAAACCCGGAAATATTGGGTGTTCCTCCCAATAAAACCATGGTAGGTTGTCTTTGTTCAATAGATTTTATTCTCTGAAAACAAGCTTGAAACTGTAACCGTTATAAAATCGTAAAAATTAAATTTTAATTAAAAAAAAAAGGTTAGGCCCTTTTCAAAAGTTGGTCGTGAAAATGTTGGAAAGTGATAACGCACACCTTATATTGATGAAACAAAGCAAGAATAATAGCAGAAATTGTGAAAAAATGAAAGAAATATTTTTGACCGCCTGGTTGTATGAAAATGCCCCATAGTGCGATCAACAGTCAGACGTTCTTCAAATCGTTTTATGATACCAGACACCGTGGAATTCGCGATTCCCAACTTTTTTTTCCCGATAGCACAATGCGGCAGATCTTTATTCTCAAAGTACTCGTGCAAAACTATTTCGCGCACGCACTGTTCTTTTGTAGCCATTTTGAAAACGTTTGCACACCTGGTGAAATCAACTCACAGAGTGTAAGCAATACACATTAAACTATGTCTACGCAGAATTTCAAATAATTTTACGGACGGATCAAAAGTTAGAGCAATTTGAGTGTGTGCGGATTTTAAACGGTACAACTTTATGCTCGAGTAATGATCGCTGAACGAAACCTGCGAGTCTAGGAGAACTCCAAGAAGGACCTTTCTTCTTCATCATCATCGCATTTCAAGCTTTTTGCTTATCGCATACTAGCTTATTGCCTGCTCTAAATTTAGTATTCTAACTAGATGCACTTCCACAGTTATTAATTGAGAGTTTTCGATGCCTGTACCATTTTTGCATTAGTTTAATTGTGTGGCAAGTATAATCATACTCTACGCCCAGGAAAGTCGAGAAATTTTCCAACCTGAAAAATTCCTAGACCGGACCGGGAATCGAATCCAGCCACCTCCAGCATGGTCTTGCCTTGTAGCCATGCCTTTACTGACTGAGCTAAGGGAGGTTCCAAACGCCAACTCCAAGGTCCTTCACTACGCTAACCCTCACGATCGGATATCCACTGACTTCATAAACCCAGTCAATTGGCATATCAAATCAAATTTAAAACTGGTCATGCGATGTGCATTTTTCAGATCTGCAGTTACAAAAATTATGCTGTACTACTACAAATTCCATGCAGTTTTACAGATAGCAAAACGTCATTACCCTTTTCCCCCGTTCACCATCTCTTAGTCGATCTTCATTTTGCTCCTTCAATTGGAGACTTCTTCCGTGTAAAGGAGATGACACAACATTTCTGCACACTGATTGCCATTGATTCATTTTGATGTTTTTTTTCCTGAAAACAATAGATTGTTCCGTTTTAAATATAAAATGGTGTGTACTTGTTGTAAAAGGTATGTTTGTGTTTACTATTCTCAAAAAGGATTTCACATTGAATATTTTTTTCTAGTTATAATAGTAAACATCAACACAATTCAAATATCAATATTGCAAACATGTTGCGTGTTTTTGTCCCAATCATTATGTATTGTGTAAACGCTGTCATGAATGGATCCCGATAATTGACTCTCATAACGTCAAAGTCAAACGATGACGCACTTTGTCCATCCTCGGTTAAACCGATTTCTCCAAGGGGGGCGTTACCTTTTTAATCAAAGCTTATTCTTCACTTCATCTCCTCCTTGCTCGAATCTCCCGTGTTGAATCTATTTACCTGTTTACCGAGCCAGGCACACGCTCTACACAATCCCATATGCTGAAAAAAAAAATCCTCTGATTGATAGGACGTTTCCGAGGTATCCCTCTGTGCCTATCGGGCTATTCAATCAGACTCTAAATTGTAAGCATTTCAAAAAAAAAATCAACCGGGTCAGTTCGGAACCGTGGTGCTAATTGATTATTGCGGTATGGGAGCTGGTTCAAATCAGTTCGGACCGCCAGGTAGGTAGTGACTTTATGACACCACGGATCAAAAACACCCCCACAGTCTGCCCTCCATTGCCACATTTGGTGGGATACCTGCGACCCATCCGTCGCCGTCGGTGTGTAATGAAAGATATTTGATAAGCGAAACTAATTTCTGGATATTTTATTATGTCGAGCCCTGAACCAAACAGCAAAGGTCACCTAATAGATGGTACAACACGATTTCCGACGTGGAAAACCCTTGGGAGAGCAGGTCGTTAGGCACCGTCGATGTGTGTGAGAATTCACACGTCCGAGCATCGTTCCTCACGCGAATCGGGAGGGTGTTGTGGAGTTCTTGCCTCGGAAATTATCAATTTCGCTAACCCGACGACCGACGTCGTCGACGACCTGCTCTATGCGAGGGAGTTTCGATCCCAAAGTCTACATATCGACCTTCTTCGTCGTCGTCGGATGGCGGCCTGTTCTCTTTCTCTCTGCGCGGTAAAATTGCCGTAAATTTATTACAAACGAAATGAAGCATAAATTTTCCCGTGAAATATTGATCAGCACGTATCTATCGTTCGTTTGGAGGTGGCAGGCCCGTGGCTGCCCGTAGTACCCGCGGAAGGTGGAGAAAAACAAAAACATGCACTCGATATTTCTTGCACTAGCAGCGCGCCATTTATCCCGGACCGACAGACGAGGGCCGAAACACTAAATAAAAATTGAAAAAAATCTCACACGACGAACTGTAGAGACCTCTCTACACGCCCGCTAACTGTATCGCCGGGGTGATACAGATGGTTTCGGTGCCTATATATTTTTTTTATTCCTGCCGAACATGATGGGAAGAATGCGAATCGTGGCGTGGATCATCACATACATATCAAAGTCATAACCGGCACCGGTGATCTATAATTCAGACCCATTTCGTAATAAATTGCATTCAATTGATCACGACAACCAAAACGAGAGCTGCTAGAGTGAGGAGCTAGGCATGCAGTGGGGCTGATTATCCTGAGGATCATGCTGGAGTGGGCTGGATATGAGCAGTGAGCGAGCTCCAGTTTGAAGGGCGAACGGCTTTCAATATTTCATCTAAATTGCTGTTGATATTGACCTTTTTGGAAGTGAGTCAGAGCGATTTCATGTTATGAATAATAGATTATCATTAGGCTATAATTTTGCCGTTGTGCGGAAAGATGTGAAATTCTACAAAACAACGCGGGAAAATAGATGGAAACTCTGGGGTTGGAAAGGGTTGGAATGAGTGTAAATGAACTAGACAGGCACATGTCGGAATGTATTATATAGGGTTCGTCATTGGGCTTCAGATAGCCAGGTATTACCAAGCTGGAGGCGGTATGTTTGACTACCGATCCATTCGAGGAAATCATTCGGTATTGCGATAAAAACTACGACAGCCGGTGGGATTGGAACCCACAAGTCTTGTTTAGTACACGGGTGCATTACCAATCATACCCAAGTAACATTTAACGTTATAAGAAGTATTACAAGGCTTCTATAAAGCAACATTCATAAAACTCTGGTCAAGATAGCTTTGCCTTTATTACATCTACCAAAACCTCATTAAGACTAGAATCTGTCTAGTTGGCCCACCCTGAAGAAAGTTCTGAAGAGTGCATTATCGAGACATTTCAAGAATGACATGCTGTAAAAAGGTTATATGACGAATGCATTGAGAACCATTTGAAATCCTTATTAAAAGTACAATAAAAACCATTTTGCACCAATACTTGTGCCATTTGGCTTTAACGTTTGCTAAGCGCACTAAAAATAAAGCATCAATCAAGATAAAAAGGAATACATAAATATCGTCCAATCTTGCCAAATTCATTGTTCCAAAATGAATCTGTCCAAAATCCTCATAAATTTCCTCATCATTAAAGTTAAAGGATTACTAAAATTATCGAAACTCATAGTGTGGTCTATTTTTAGGTGACAGATTAAATCTAATGTGCAATGTGCGAAAAAAAATAAGTCCGTCTTCGGAAAACGTTGATTTGACTAATTATTTTTAATTTAGGAAACGAAATATAGTTATATGTTATGTTAATCATTGCTCACAGCCGAGACAATTTGATGATTTTCGTAATTTCTATTACGGCTCATTCATGAATTGATAAGAATAAAGTTATTAGTAACTGGAGCACGTAGGTTAAAATGAAATGTTATTTATTTTGAATTTGGAACAAATAAAGAGTTAAAAAAAAAACAAAGTTATTTTAAAGGAAAAAAACCTTGAAAAACGAAGATTGTAAAAAAGCAATTCCATAAGCCATTTTGCTTTCATGAGCTCGCTAACAAATGCAAAACTCCAGCGTTGGATCAAAAAGCAGGTACTCCCGAAGTGAGTCTACGTAACTTGGAACAAGTGGAAGCTCAATCGTTCAACAGTTTTCCGCAGTCCCAGTTTGGCACTGACGCTATTCGAATCATCATCGCAACGTTGTTGCATTCATAGTCGGATCATCATATGCTGTGTATTCCCATCAATGTTAAGCATCTAATTTGACGGCTTCCAGCGCTTCGTAAACCGCATTCACTTCGCTCCTCTCAGTCGGCTGCTCTGTTGTTGTGGACCGATTTTGTCGGAACTGCCCTCCCAGCATTGCTAGAATTATTACTCGATTATCCTTTGGCATTTCCTAGTGACTCTGCGTTTGAATACCCCACCCGATTATGTTTTTATCTGTCTCTAGGCAGATCCATCTTTTTAGTTTTATTTGTAAACAGTGGGAGGTTTTATGATACACTTCATTAAAACCAAAACCCATCAATATATGCTTTTTGATCCTGTTTGAAACCGAACGGTTCCATAATTACTTGTATAGTGATAAAACAGCTTTTAGGATAATTTTGTCGTGATATCAATAAAACAAATACCAATTGATTTACTGAACAGTTTTATAAAGGGATAGAGTGCTGCATTAAATTCATTTCTAAAACCAGACTCTGTCTGATTTTCTCGTTAGACTTTAAAAGGTTTTTTAAACAGTATAAAGCTGAACTTCAAATCAAGAATTTTTGGCTTTGTTAAATGCTGTATTTAAACTAAAAAGATTGCTTATTGCTGTTATAAAACCACAATAAATCGGAGTGAAAGCCAAAAGGCAGTTAAATTGTTATTTGGGTACTAACTACTGGTACCGCTTGTACCCAAGTATTTGGCTAATGATCACACAGTGTTCAAATCCGTTTCCCACTACCGCATTTAAATAGCAAATTCTCTAGTGTTCACCGTATACTGCAAGCTATTCAATGTCTTTTTTCAGCAGCTTGTTTTAAGGACAGGGTTGATAGAATTCACTAATGGCTGTTGTCATGGCTTATACGCCTTGTAAAATTCGCCATAATAGCGGTCATTTGCGAATTCTATCAATCTTGTCCTTAAAGTGTAGCAGATGACAACAAATGCATTAACTTTCTTTGGTGTTTTATAAGGCCATTGCAAATGTAGATTGAAGTTTTTGTCTGCCCTCTCCTTCCCTTCAAAATCGACTCAAAAATTAGGGGAAAAAATATAGTAATACGTAGAACTAGCCAAGCTTGCAAATGCTCATTACAGCTAAAATGCTATTTTTCTGATTTATGATGTTATGAGATATTTTAATAAAAATTGTTATTTACAAGATGCAAGAAGTGTGTATATGACACATAAAACCTTTCAATTTAGCTGTGACCCTCTGCACAGTAGCGATTAGCTGTAACAATGAGCAACGCGATGAGCGAGCAATTAGCGATCATAAAATCGTTAGTTGTGACCTTCTGATAGCAAAATGGAAAATTTTTATAAGTCATTCACAAACTTGCTTCTTACAAATTAAAATTATCATTATAGTATCTCATAGTATCATAATTACGAAAAATATCATTTTAGCTGTAATGAGCAATTACAAGCCTGGAACTAGCCAACTATTACCTTAATTGTGTCAAGCTTTATTTACAGTGAATAAATTAAAACGTCAAAAACTTGATACAGCAGGATTACGAAGGAGATGTAGTCGATAAATTATGTGGCAAAGAATCTACCGACAAAGACATTTCGAGTGCCAATGCTATAGCATAGACCAACAGACATAAGACATTGAATATTTCTCACTGTAACACATCGTCGCTAAAACATTACCTCCATCTGTTGAGTATACTGTGATGGGTTAGTACACTGAATAGACGGTAGTAAACGTCAAACGCAAGGGAATTGACTACGATACTTTTTAAATTGTTAAATGCTTGTTCAATGGACAACTTGTAAGTGTTATGTCTGTTTGTCTGTGGCTATAGCATAGGATCAAGTTAGTGATTTGTGACATCAGCTCCGTTTCTTTTGGCAAAGTTTGGAACGCTTCAAATAAATTCGTGGATGTTCAGAAAATTTCGTTTAAGATCAGGAAACTTTCCTAAAGTGCAGTAAAATCTGAAGAAGTTCTGAAGTTGAGCTAAACTTGTAGACATTCTGTAAACTCCGGATGAGTGCTGCGAGCAGTATAGAAGTTTGCTGATTTTTTTTTAAACTTCAATGATCTTTGTAAAGCTTTATCAGTCTTTTTTGTAAAATAAAAAAAAACTTTGGAGGGCTTCAGTGAAATTTGAAAAAAAAAAAAATACAAAGTACAGCCCTATGGGGTTGTACGCAATGGTGACGTAAAACTACGTGGTCTTACATAATAAATGTTATTTGTTAACAGCAGCAGGAGCTTGTGTTTTGTGTAGGAATAGGCATTTGAGCGGAGTTCTCTCTGTTTATACTCTTTAGTGGAAATAATTTTTAGAAATGAATTTAGTTGGGACATGTTCAGAAATTTAATTCTTTCGAAAAATCTTGGTGGCCCTTAAAAGGACCGACGGTAGTACAGACTTAAAGCTTTTGAAAGATAATGATGACGTGTACACGGGATTAGCAAATCGGAGCGGACAATCCCAAATTCATCGGTTAAATGATTGGTCACTCGCAAGAGTCTCGGCTCGTATGCTGCTGGACTCCTCCCCTTTTTAGTTTTTCTCGTTAAACTCCATCTCTCAACAAGTTGGTAAACCTTAGCATTTAGCAGAAAGACGATTAACACAGACTTTTACGGCCAAAAACTGCCATATGAAGACAAACTGCGGCAAGTGTGCTGGAACTCACTCAACTGCGTCCTGTGAGCAAGATAATGACATCGAGCCAACGTGTGTCAACTGCGGTGTAAACCACCAAGCCTCCTATCACGGATGTCCCAAGCGAGTGGAGTTGATGAATATCCGTCGGAAGGCTACAATCAACAATCAGCCGGTCTCCTCCGTAATCATCGTTCGCCTCCTGTACTCACGGAAGTTCAGTACCCAGCTCACCAGCCCGGATGACATGTTCCAAACCTATCCCCACTTCCGCTCAACAACCAACAAGCCAATCCTGCGAGTATACAAATGGTTCCCAGCAGTCAGACAGTTCAGCATTGCCTTGCTGCTGCTGCGCCCCAGCCAATTCCAGGTTCCTCCACCGCTTCTGGTTTATCATACGCTGGTGCTTTTTCAGATGAGCCTTTCGACGATTCTCCGTTCACCTCGGAGGAACTAGTGATGCTCGTAGCCGAGGTCATTATCATCATGCGCACCTGCAAGACTCGATCGGAACAGCTACATGCTGCCCTGTCCCTTGTCACTAAGAATGAACCGTGAAGCCATCAAGATCGAAAATTGGGATGCTTGCTCCTTGAAAAGCAAAAACATCGAGTTTGTTGACTTTCTCAACGAACGGCACATCGACATAACCGTCATCACCGAGGCTCACTTGAAGCCCGAGCTGAACGTCTTCCTTTCCGACTTTCGGCTCGTAAGGGTTGATGGCATTAGCTCCGGGGGAGGGGGAGTGGCCATCGCTGCGAGACGGAACATCAGCTGCCGGCTACTACCAAGCTTCCAGCTGAAAATTATCGAAGCCATCGGAGTTGAGGTGCGCACATCGCGGTCTACTGCCCCAAGTAAACCAACATTAGGGACGGCTCGGCCAAGGTAACGGCGCCAAAATTTCGTCATCGCTGGCGACCTGCATCAAGCCCGGGCCAATAGTCGGCGAAACCAGAACGGCACAATTTTGTGCAACAATCTGCAGGAAGCCCATTACAACATCTTGTGTTCGGGCACTCCCACCAGGTTGAGTCGATCCGGATCTCAAGCCACCATCGACATCTTCATCAGCAACATTGGCGATAACATCTCTCAACCTATTGCCTATCAGGAACTGAGCTCAGACCACTATCTGGTGGTGGCCGAAGTAGGTTCCTCGGCCAATAGGTTTCAAGTTTCCCGGCGAAATTACCATCGTGTCAACTGGCAGCAGTATCAGCGCTGTGTGGATACAGCAATCGACTACGACGTCCTACCGGAGTCGTTCGAAGAAGTCGATCAGTGTCTGCAAACCATCGAAGAGGCGGTATCCCGTGCCAGGGAGCAACACGTACCAGCATCCAGACAGGTGAGTCATACTCTGAACCAGGGTTGCTTCCACTCACTTGCTATAAAAAAATAGTTTTCGGAATTATGCAATCATTAGATGTTATAATGCTATGTTGTACTTGTAAGTAACAAGAAGAGAGTGTAAAGTATGTGTTTGACTCATAAAACGCTTTGAGAGCATCACAATCGGCGATCTTATGATTCGCGAGCGTTCACTCAGAGTGAGCGCTCACGAGTCGTAAAATCACTAATTGTGACGCACTGGAAGCAATATTGACAGATTGTATGTGTCAAACATTTACTTAATGACCTCTTCTTGTAACTTACAAGTACTAATTAGCATTATACTATATCATGATTTCATAATACCGAAAAACATTTTTTTTTTATAGCAAGTGAGTGGAAGTAACCCTGCTTTGAACCTTGACAGCCCAACCAACGATCTTATCAGGCTCCGTAACATCATTCTTAGGCAGTTCCAGCGTTCTGGGCTGCCCCATTTGAAGACCAATGTCAATAGCCTAACCAAAGTTATCCAGGCCAGGATGATGGAACTCAGAAATAAATTTTGCCAACAAGATTAGATCTCTCCCAGATTGTGCAAAACCATTTTGGAAGATGACCAAAATTTTGAAAAATAAGTCGTGACTGATCCCTCTGCTTTCCTCTGTTGACTAGAACTTGGACCCAACCCTACTCATAACCCCAGTTGAAAAGTCCAATGCTCTTGGCCCACATTTTGTGATTTCGCATAATCTTAGCCAAACCATGATGAGCCCCCCCAGTCTGCTGTACTGGAGGCAATGTTTAGAGTCGCTGACACCCCCGTAGTAGTGCATGATGATAGCAGAATATCGGCTGATGAGGTGATAGCAGCTATTGGAAGCACTAAAAACATGAAGGCCGCGGGTATGGATGATGTAGTCAACATCGAGTTGAAAAACTTGAGTATTGACTTCTTCAACCATCTTACCCTTATTTTCAACAAATGTTTGGAACTTGGCTCCGGATGACTTTTTTGTTCGACGCAAGAAGCTCAGAGTTCACCCAGAGTGAGAGTAAGAGCGTGTGATAGAAAACATGAACATGAATGGCAGCAAACCTCACTCTCATTTTATCCCCCTTCGCTCACAAACTCTGAAGCTCATTGGAATGATTTGGCTCGAGACGGTTTTATGACAGGTGGGCAGGAACTCACGGTCTCCCAGTGTTGGTGAGTTCTTTGCCGTTAATGTTTACGAAAAGTTCACTATTTTGCCATACAGAAATTCAATACAAATTTTTTTATTTGCGGATTTGGACAGTTTTTGACCTGTTTCATACGACCGGAAGGTGTATGCTGGTCACAAATGCCGTGCCAAACTGATTTCCTACGCAATTAATCAATCTTTGATGTGAATTTCGCTAATAAACACGAGGAGCATTTCTTATAGCAAACATGCCATAACAAAATGGGCATGGTTCATTTAAGTAAACAAACTAACACTTCTTCCTACTGTGGCACCTCTCTTACTCGCCTGGGATTTGGCTGTAGGCATTACTCCTCAGAAAAATGCTACGCTCGGCTCATTTCAAACTCGCGAGCGAGGCTTCATCAAGCCTACTATCGCCCCATCAGCCTCTTGTCCTCCATCTCGAAGCTATTTAAAAAGTTGATACTCAGCCGTCTGCTGGTGTTTTCAAATGATAATAACATCTTTCTCAAAAAGCAATTCGGGTTTAGGAACATCATAAAGCGGAACAAATCCGTTTCCAATACATCTGCCATGGCATTGTTGAACGTTGAGAAGGCGTTCGACAATGTCTGGCATGAAGGCCTAGCGTACAAGCTGCATCGATACAACTGTCCGATCTACCTCGTGAAGATCATCAAAAACTACTTGTTGGGCAGATCATTCCAGGTCTACTTGAACAATGTCCCCTCTGATACGTTCAACGTTGATGCAGGGCTCCCTCAGGGTAGCCTGCTTAGGCCTATCCTATTCAATATTTTCACGTCAGACGTTCCTCCCCTGCCGGGTGGTGGTATCCTGTCAATGTTCGCAGATGACACCTCCATCATCTATAAGGTTCGAGTGATCCGTGCTCTGGCGAGTAAACTACAATCAGGCCTGGATGTTTTGTCCGACTATTTTAAGAGCTGGAAGATTTGTATCAATGCAGCTAAAACACAAACCATTCTGTTTCCACACTTTAATTCATCTAGGCTTGTTCCGCCTGCTAACGTCAAGATCCATCTTGATAGCACTCCCATTGAATGGTCGAGTGAAGTAGTCTACCTTGGTCTCACCCTTGCTATTCCGATCCCATGTGGACAAGACATCCACCAAGTGTAACATCTTGATCAGGTCGCTCTACCCTATGATAAACAGGAAGTCCACCCTGTCCCTCAAAACAAGCTAGCTGTCCACAAGCAGATCATTCTGCCGGCTATTGAGTATGGTATGCCAATCTGGGAGAGTTGCGCTTAGTGCCACCACCTAAAGCTTCAGAGGATCCAAAACAAGATCCTCAGAATGATCCTTAACAGTCTACTGCGAACTCGTAATTCTGAGATTCACCACCTGGCCGGTCTTCAAACACTCGAGGAGCGAAAGACGTACATACATGCTGGAATGGTTCAGAGTCACCTGTCTGCGATCAAACCACCAGATCATTCGTGATTTTGCAACCTAGTTTAAGTAGTTAGGTAGGTTTCTGTGCTCAAGTAGGTAGGTTATCAATTTTTTAAATTCAAACGAAAACAATTCCATAAAAGGGTATCCTGTAAATTAGCGCTAAACGCCATCATCACATTATAATAACCAATTAACTAGAACAAAGATTATTTATTATTATTTAGCTTTATTTAGGAGGCTTTCAGCCTTAGGCTGGTTCGCCTCCAATAGAACAAAGATGAAGAGCCAAAGGCTAACCAATTGAAATGTAAAACCAAATGTTGAAACATACAAAAACCATAAAATAAACGTAAATTTATCTACAGCGGCGCTGGTGGTGTTGTGGAAAGCGTGATAGCCTCTCACCGCAGCAGGCCTGGGTCCAATCCCAGTCGGTGCCGCCAGGATGTTCTGAGGCATAACATCTCTGATCACGCCTTCCTTTGGAAGGGAAGTAAAACTGTTGGTCCGCGGTTCATGAGTTGATGGGTCGATAGGTAGGGTCCAGGTGTGGAAGCTGCCTCCCTGGCGTCGCGTCGTTAGCATTGGTGCTTGGTGATCGACGGAAAACAAATCAAAGATAAAAAATGTATTACACAGACTCATATTTTGAGGTTATGAATCAAACCCACTCACCTTCCATAATAATTGCCAATACTTTTTACAGAATGAAGCACCCTAATGTACAATTTAGAAATTTTCATGGAAAAGTGATATAAGTTGATTGGATTTTCATCGAGTAAAAGAGATCCAGCAGGGGCTGAACTAACAATGGGCGATCTTGGATCGAAACACAAAAGATCGATTCTTTTGGTTCGATTTATCGATTTTTTTAATCGATCTCAAACACGACAAAAATTGACTGGATCGATCCCTTTCATTCGATTTTTGTTTAGAATATTATTGAATATATTTGTTTGTTTAGAATATTGATTTCTTTTGTCTTCACCTTTACACATGACTTTACTTTACTTTACTTTTCCCGTAAGAAAAGCACGGGAAAGTAAAGTCAACTTTTTTTATTCATACGGCTCATTGATTCTGCAAACATCCAATGTGACAGTGCAGTAGGTAAGAACGAGGAAGAGAAAGTTTGGGGCTCCAGAGACGACTAAAAACCTTTTTGACGTTTAATTGTCTCTCTCTATATAGCACACATGGATGATCGGATGGTTTTGGTTCTCACTAATCTGTTTCCCTCTTGCTCGCGCTCATTCGATTTAAAAGGTGCAGTAGTGTGCGCCGATTAAACATTAAAAATATCTACAATCGTCTCTCCGTGCGGCTCTTCCACTTCTGTCTTTTACATCATTGAATACCAACAAAACGAATATAATAACCTTTTATATCACTCACCTAAACAAGTATCATGAGCAAAAACTTCCACGTCAAATGAAATCAAAATAGTAGTTTACTATATTGGCATCATGCATGTTTGATATACTCACAACTTTTACTGCGTATTTACTACACAATTTATGTTTAAATCATATGAATCATCACACTAAATTACCATTATAAGTGAAATGTCATAACAAGATAGCTTATGTAACATAATATCAACTTTAGAGTGAACTTGGCGTTATTCTGCACCAACTTTTATATGATCCGAAACATTTTTGTGCCATTTTGAAAAACGAATCGATTCAAAATGATTGATTAAATCGGTGAATCGATTATTTTCAAAAAAATAATCGATTCACTAAGATCGATTCTTGCCTCAAGATCGCCCAATGCTGAGATGGTCACCTCGGCTGAATTTATCGATATATATTTTCAAATTTCATTTACTTAACTTAGACTTAAAAACAAACATTTGTTCAGTTCAATCCCAGTCGGCACCGTCGGGATTTTCTGAGGCATAAAATCTATGATCCCTTCATTGAAACATTTGTTCAGCACAAAAGCTCCATGTATTAGTTTTTGAAGATTCTTAAATATGTTCGCTGATATTTAGAAATATGTTAGGATATTTTCAAATATATCCAAGATGTCTTGCCCCTTGTCAAGGTTGACTGTTTTTAGGCCCTTATTATGAGTATCACTTCACGGTGAAAACGAAGTGAAGTGAGCGTTAAGTTGTCACTTCACCTTGAAGTGACATCGGTAATAAGGGCCTTGAAATTGCATTTAAAATGAGACTGCCCAGACAACCAGAAGTCATTTACCAGCGTACAAATATAATCGTAGATTGGTCTTGATAAAGTCAACATCTCATACCAGAATGAGATGCGTCGTATAAAGTTTAAGTTAAGTTGCAAAGAATGCAAACTTTCGACTTATTGGCGATGATCCTTTTTTGTATCGTACCGTATCATAAATTAATTCGGATGAAGTTGTATGGTTTTTGAGACAGACATTGTTATACCAGAGAAGATCGTTATTTATGCCTAATCAAATCGATGGACATTAATTGTCAATTAATCATGTTTTGTTGTTTTTGCCATCATCCACATCCAGAGAGCCAGTCATTTCGAATGCATGGGAATGGTAGGAAACCATTTATAAATGCATGAACATTTTCAGGTTTTATTCATTATCGTCTTTATGGGCAGTTTTAGATACACAAAAATTGCACGAGTACATTACTATGGTGATAAGGTAAACACTCGTTTATTTTTTTCTTTCTGTAAAAGCATGTTTAGTCACAAATCGTGGATTTTCTGATATTCTCCATACTGCAAAAATGATTTTCCTACCACTGAAGGGGCGACATCTCTCGGATCTTCAGTATAGCTACTACTCAAATCATATAATTAAATTAATTAATTAAACTCGTATATGGCTTCTCCAGATAATCACAGATAGCATAAGAATCCCAAAAAATCTAAAATGCACGTATATTCAAAGTTGTTTCTGTGATTTACGATCATATATACAAACAAACAAATCGTATAGAATGCTAAAAAATTGTTTATACGTACAAAAGTGAAGGCCATATATGTGCACATTTTGATTTAACATCACATACGATTTAATCTGTAATAAAAAATTTAATTTGAAAAGCCCTTCGACTTAATCCGATTTAATTTGTGATACAATCCATTGAAAAAATCATTCATCGGAAATAAATCGGAAATTTGCATTCTATACGATTTTACTTAAAAATAATGCGATGTATGACATGCGATGTTAACTTAATCTTTAGTTATTATGATATAGTCTGTAAATTGTTATACGACTTCTGGTTGTCTGGGATGTGCACGTTAGATCGCATTTGAGTTTGCCGCAAATCTAATTTCCATAAAACTATAAGAAAATTCGATGTTGTAGCAATTCAAGATGAGATTAATGGAACACTGTGGCCCAAATGCGATTTTCTCAACTGAAAGATCGTAAATGGTTACACCTCTCTATGGAGGTGCCGTAGAATTTAAACCGACTCAAGCTCCAATCGTTAACATAATCTGATGCTGCCTTTTTGAAGTGCCTTATCACTGATATAATCCTCTTTACTTATAAATATATGGTGAAGTGGATTCAGTAGTGGTTTCTGGGTACGAAGGTAAGGTATCGAGACTAGCTGCAGGAAATTTTTATTTTTTTTTTTATTTTGACGTAGGATTACGTCTTTCGGCAACATATTGGGGGTGCAATTTCAAAAAACCAAAATCGACCGCATTATGAAAAGAGGTCAGGTTTTGACCACATATAACTCTGTCAATAGCAGATGGATTTTAATTCTAAACAAGTCAATCGATTGGAAATTTCTTTACCAATCTACTGAAATGATCACTTTATTAATTTTAAATTGTTCACTATTGAAAAATACGCAAATTTCCAACTGTTGAAATAGTAATCAAAATTATCACCGATTGCCTGCAAACAGCGCATTCCCTAACACAGACTTAAAAATCGAATTCGATCCTGTCTCACTGAACGGTGCTCATTCAATCACCGTGTGGAGTGGTGTCCGGTCATCGGTGGTATCAGCAGTAGCAGCAGCAGCATCAGCATCAGCAGCAGCAGCAGTGCTTTCAGCATGTGGCGTTGAACATTGTTCTCCAGTAACAATGAAAGGCAGCCTGCAAGCAGCGCGCTGCAGGCCCACATGAGCATCCATAGAAGGAGGAAGAATCCGCTCCGCTATTGATCAGAATCAGTTTCTTCGTGAGTCGCTGTGGGTCATCTATGCCAAGCGCGTCACCCTCGTTCCAAACAACATACAGCTCGCCTCATCCGTGTTGAACACCTTAATAGCTCAGCATTACTCAACCATTACGACAAAATGATTCTTTTTAGAATCACCATAAATTATCGTTGTTTTAGAGTTAATTTTCATTGCATGTTCGATCGCCTATCTGCCAGCCACATCACCCCCAAAGCACTTTGATAATGTACCCAGCAACCAAACGTTTGTCGTCAAATGCGTAACAGTATTGAAGTGGTACATACAAATTCTCGCAATGACCGAACACCACATGACCATGTCAATTAACTAGAGACACTTCGTAAGGTTTTCTCCAGAACGCTAGAAAAAGCAAAAAAATCTCGAATTATATGATTTTTTTTTCCTTTGGTTTGTTTTCCGTCGATCTTGTTTTCCGTGCTGAGCACCAATGCTACCGACGCCATGGACCCTACCTATCGACCCATCAAACTCATGAACCGGGAACCAACGGCTTTACTTCCCTTCCGAAGGAAGGCGTGATCAGAGATGTTATGCCTCAGAACATCCCGGCGGCGCCGACTGGGATTGAACCCAGGCCTGCTGGGGTGAGAGGTAATCATGCTTACCACTACACCACCGGCACCGTTGAATTATATGATTGATCGCGATTGGAAAAATTTGAGCCAGAAATTCCACCAATCTGTATTCGCTTTTTTATTATCTATTAAATAATACAAAAATTCCGTGCGTTTTGTGCACGTAAATGCGTAATTTTGTCATCAGAAAACGAGGCGTTTCCGTGATGGGAAAGTGGTTTCCCTAACACAGTCACCGAATATTGATACCAAGCACTGAGCATGCCAGACGGTACCGATCTTCATGCCTTTTGCTTTAAATTTTAAGAGCATTATGCCAAAAAATAACCTTGCCGAATTCTCTTAAGGTGATACGGCACGTCATGCAACAATGGCTGTCCCTAAAATCATTAAATAAACGTATTATGGTATGCGTACAAAAGACATCTTCCTACAAAACAATAAATTACTAATTACATACCTTAAAAAATGGGCCTGAATTGTATGAATAAGATCTGGATACATATTTCAATACTTTGCCACCCAAATATTGCCAATTCATTCACTCATTGGTAATATTTACATTAAAAAGTACGATCAGCGGATTTTGCTCTGCTCAGGGCATGAAATTACAACAACTGTTTTAACTAGCTTTCACTTCTCAGAACCACACTAAAAACAATTACAACACGTGCTTCTACAAGTACTTTCAAGTTAATTCATTTTTAAAGACGATATTTACTTAAATAATATCATTTGCATCGTTAAAAACTCGAGCCGCGAATAATTTTGCAAATTGAAACTGTTTTGATTACCTTTTTTCTACACACCGCATTACGGAGGTGTGTGTAAGAATCATCTTTCATCGTATCCAGTGTTGTCGATTTAATTGAAACAAAGTGTGTAAAAACAATGTTTTTATTGCTTTTTAAGGTACTTAAACTGGGTGCAATTTAGAAACCATCACTAAAAAATGTTTAAAACAATTTCTTATTTTGTTTCTCAAGGCAAAAAAATGATAGTAAATGATCCTAGAAATCTTCTATAGAAAAAATATGTGTCGTTCTGGTTGCACTGCTCGAAGCCATCAGCTGATATGCAAAAGGCGGCAAAGGATGATTCAAAAACAAAAACATACACTATAAGAAAAAATATCCAGCGGCCAGTTCATTTTTGCCTACTTTTGACTTTGAGTGGGTAGAAACGAATTGGCAGTTCTATACTAATTGAAAACAATCAAATAAAAACTCTTCGACCCACATTACCTACTTTTGGCCTCGCTTTTGGCTTCCTACAATATAGTGCCGAGATTTGTGAAATTAAGTCATTTTGGGATCGTTTTTCTTACCGTGTACCTGGAGGTTTGAGCTCTGAAATCACTTTTGGACAGGTCGTATGTAACCAAAGTGTGGTGATGTTGAATCAATTAACTTCTATGATGACTTGACATGTTGGTCTTCGAGGCTAGGCGCAAAATTGTTTTCTGTATAGGAAGGGGTGTCCTGGGAGGTGGTAGGTCGATAATATTGACAAATTGAATGGAAATGTAGTGATAGTCTCTGTTACACATTCGACCTAATAATAACGAACTCTAGCAGCTATGTTTACGGTAGTTGCGGTAGTGCATGATGTACACTCACACTACTACAGCATCAATGATAATCAACTCACTGACACATAGAAAGGAGAGAAAAAAAGCAAAAAAAGCGTGACGTATCGTATCACCTTAATAGCAGGGGCTTAAAATATGCATCAAAAAGTATGAACGTAGGTACCGTCCGGTAGGCTCATATTATGTGATTGATGTGTTTTCCCTAATAGGGGAAATGGCTCTAATGTTAACCTATGGATCTAAGATTGGGCCCATCGCTAAAAATCAGCTATTTTCAATTTTATCTAGATGAACGCGTCATTGGGACGCTACTAATGGATATTTTTGGTCGCCATTGAAATTTAAGTTGATTTCCCATCATTTTAGGTGCATTTAGGTCGACATTACATGCATTTCTTCTACATATTTCATTTCCGCACTGCTATCACAGGGTGTCTACTACCTGTAAAAACCTAGAAAACCGGGAATTTACAGGGAATTTTACTTTTTCTGGAAAAACCTGGAATATTCAGGGAATTTTGGTTCCACTCAGGGAATTTTCCAATTATCACTTGATTCGTAATTCAAAAGAAGTTTGTCTTTCAGTTTGTCGAAACGTTTCTTAAGGGCACTGAACTTGACAAGCATCTGACAGCTAAGACAACGTGTGCGAACGAGACAAGTTCATTCAGAGAGTCTTGTCACGCTCGCTCTTCGCTTATTTGTATGTGGAGGATCAAAATCGTCGTAAAAAGGAAACAGTCAAAGAAGAGAGACTGGCAACCGTCAAAAGGAAGCATACGAAGCATGTATTGTATAAGAATAAGCATGCCAGACAGCAGGTCTGAGAGCCTAAATAGATTTTTTTTTTTTGAGCTTCAGAGAGGGTCGGAGATCTGCTGAGAAATGTGTTGAGTTTCAGGGTAGTTCGTAGATCTTGAGAACAGAACTACAAACAAATTAAAAGTAATTAATAGAAATTCATAAAAACAAAATCACAAGAGAGGTCGTAGATCTTCAGATCAATGTTCAAAGAAATTTTCAAAACTTCAAGCAAGCAAAAATAATTTCAAATCAATGTGTAAAACTATAAGCGAAATTTTGCAAATCTTCAGGGAAATTCGCATAACTTTAGACAAGTCCAAGAATCTACAGTGAAATATAAAGTATTTCACATAAGTTTGGAGATCCTCGAAACATTATTCAACATCAGAAAAGTTCGTAGATCTTCAGAACAAAGCTACAGAACTTTGAAAAAAATTACAGGACTTCTGAAAAAATCACAAGAATCTCAGAAATGTTATTGGATCTTCAGTAAAAAATATTTACACGATTTCAGGAAAATTTGTAGATTCTGAGAGAGATATTTAAAACTTCAAGGAAGCTCAAATATTTTCAGATAAATTTTGACAACTTTAGGTAATCTTCAAGGAAATTTTCAAATCTTCAGGGTAACCCGAGAGGAATTTACAAAACATCAGAGAAGTTTGCAGATCTACTGAGAAATTTATTGAGCCTCAAGTTTTTTTTTGTAGATCTTGGGAATAGAGCTATGGATCTTAAGACAACTTTACAGAACTTTAAAGATATTTGCAGGAATTTGACAGAAAGTTTCACAGTTTCACACAAATGTGAGATCTTCAGAAAAATTCGTTAAATGTCAGAAAAGCACCTCAATTCCAAAAACAAATTGCAGTGAAGTACAAAAGTACAATATTTTGCAGAACTCCATGGAAGTCGGAAATAGATAGATATAAAGAACTTCAGAGAAGTCCGTAGACCTTAAGAGAAGTCTGTAGAACATCAGAAAGTTTGTACGTTTTTAGAAAAAATTGCAAAACTTCAGCAAAACTAGCAGATCTTCGGGAAAGTTCGCCGATCTTTAGATCAAGAATCCACCAAGAAATTTAAAGAACTCTAGAAAAGTTCGGAGATCTACTGTGAAATTTATTGAACTTCAGGGCAGTTCGTAGATTTTTAGAGCAGAAATACAGTACTTTAGAAAACATTACAGCATTTGAAATAAATTTTAGGAACTTCAGAAAAGTTCAGAGGGTAGATCGTATATCTACTCAAAAATTAGCAGATGTTTAAATAAATTTCCAGAATTTTACTTCGGTTCTTGGATTTTGAGAGACATTCACAGAACTTCAGGTATGTTCGCTGATCTTTAGAGATATTTGCACAGCTTGAGAAAAATTAGAAAAACTTCAGAATACTTCCTTAAGCTTCCGGAAAGCTCAAAAATTTCTAGATAATCTTTTAATTCTTTAGAAAATTGTATAGATGTTCAGAGATATTTGCAGATATTCATTGAATCATGAAAATCTGCAGAAAAAATTACAAAACTTTCGAGAAGTTTGTAGATTATTAGAAATTTTGTGAACATCAGAGATAATTGTCGATCTTCAAGGATCTTAAATCTTCAGGGATTCAGAAACTTTGTAGATTCTTAGGAAAATTTGCAGAACTTCTGAAGAACACACAGAACTTCAAAGAAATCTGTAGAACTACCGAGAAATTTGCAGATCATCAGGAAAGATTGTTGATCTTTAAAGAAATTTTACCGGAGAACAGAAACAAAACTTCAGGGACGTCAAAAGGTTTGAAGACCTTGCAGAATTGCGTTGTTAACAGAAATTTTCAGAACTCAAGGAATCATGTAGATCTAGTGAGAACTTTTCCCACTAGCTTGTCTAAAGTTGGTATCGACATCCTGGCGAAGTTTTGAAATCCATTTTCATCTTCATATCGCAGCTCTTGAAGGACAAGATGAGCCAGATCCCTGCCGGTGTTCCTCCTGAGCAACCATTCCCTACTCCACAAAGTCCACCTTCTCCTTCTCATTTTATTTAAAATAATAAAAGCAAATACGTCTGCCGAAACTAGAGCCATTTTCCGGTAATTCATGATGGAAGTATTTACTTTTGATTCCTGATACAGTTTTGTTTTGAAATCTAAATTGACAGTTCTTTCGACATGTGCAAGCAGTGTGAACACCAGCAAACAGGGGGGGTTCGACAAAGTGTGTCGAAAGTAAATTTGAGCAGATTTTTCATTATGGCGGCGGTCAAAATCAGATAGTCTAAACGGACCTTAAGAGATTGTAGACATGTGAAACCATGATTTATTCTGTCTTGATCTTCCAAACAGAGTTGGACTCAAACATATTATTAAAATTATATTTTGTTTTTGAAAGCATATTGTTATCAAATTTTGATATATCGTTTTATCGAATAGTATAGACAGGTTTTGACGTAGAACTACGTCTTTGTCGACTATACTGGGGTGCAAATCAAAAAATATGTGTGGTGAAGGAGTGTTAGGTTTTGAACGCTTGTAACTTTGTCATTTATAGATGAAATTAAAATCCAAATACGCCAATCGCTAGGATATTACATTACGAACCTGTTGAAATAAATATTTTTCCAAGTGGTAAATGGAGCTTCAAATGAGTGGATTCTGTTTATGTGTGGTCAAATGAAAATCATGTGGAATTTCACATTTATATTTGTCAAGAAAAATGTGTAAATTGTTTTGAAGTAACCATTGAAATACTTGAAAATTTTAAGGTAAAGTATAATAGTCAAAAATGCATGAAAAACATCAATTTTGTGTGGTTCTACGTCATACTGCGGTCGTGTCTAGGACACAACCCTTTATTTTTTTACTTATATTTATATTCTTGAATTAAAAAAATAGTACACAAATACCAAAAAAGCATGTAATATTGATTGACGTAATGCATGCTACTGTATGAATAACCAATGTGATTGCAAAAACCAAATACAATATTACACCCATGGATATAATTTCTTTTCGCAAATTATGTGTAGGATAAATGCACCAATAGTGGAGGTACTTTAGTGCAATGTGTTCCTATGGTGGCTTATAGAGTCTCCCTAAGCCGCTGTAGAAGTACATTGTACTTACGTACCTCCAATATTGGTGCATTTACTAAACATTAATTGTACAAATTAATATTAAACAACCTATGTGCATCTGTTCTGCTGTAATATTCAATAACTTTTTTGCTGTGCCGAGTTAAAAGTACCAACGCCCAAGTTTGAAGAATCGAAAATAACATAAATCAATAAGTACATAAAATGGATTCCAGATGGATAAATAGATAAAATAATAATGTGTATAATTTGTATGCACCTGGAATTGTTTTCATCCGACCTGGAAAAACCTGGAAAACTCAGGGAATTTGATTCCTTGGATTGAGTAGACACCCTGACCATTACCAATAACATCGAGGAAAAATTTCCACAGTATTGTTCTTAACTAGCTTCCAAGCTTCCAACCCATCGGTCCTTTTCAGGACCACAAATGACTAATAAAAAAGAGAAAACTCAAGAATAAGAGCTTGAATTCAAGACATATCGTCCAGGATTGGCTTGTACCACATTGACATCGACAGAGCACCTTAAAAACAGAACTCTCAAATTGCTTCCGAATTTCAACCCATCGAAATTTTTCTCTAATAACGAGTTAAGAAATCAATTTAATATTTACTATACTTTTGCTGTGACATCATAACTACCTTTCGTAATCCTACGTCAAATCTACGGTCGTGTCTTGGATACAACCTCTTACTCTTTTTTTATATGGATGATCGTATTTCTTTTATATTGAGATCGGCGAAATCGTTACTGAAAAGCCAGTATGTAGGTATATGGCCTCCACTTTGGAACGTATAGATCAAATCTGTGCATCTTATAAGACTTGTTTGGTTCGTATATCACTGTGTATATCCGGAATTATATGGACCAAAATTTTGACTTGGTGATCCCCCTTTATGCAATGAATTCATCATGTAAACCCACTAGACTGATGCTAAATTTGAAATTTTTGCTCCACAGTGCTCAAACGGTTTCAAATACGGTCCTGATTAGCCTCCCAAAATGTAAACTCATTTGGTAAAAAACTGACTTGGCACAAACCATTCGAAGTTTATATGGAAATTACTATGGGAAAACTAAACTTTTTGTTCATTGTCTTCTACCCATTTTCCATATTGCTTTTTTGAAAAGTTTTATAACTATTCTTTTGGAAAATTTTCTAACCTACAACTTTGCGAAATATCGTTTTTCAGTCAAATGTCAAATTAAATAGTTATTCATTGATTAAGAGATTGATAATCTTATGGCATGATCAAGCAGCTGTTCTGTGAGCAACACTGTATTCTGCAGTGTGACATAGTAGCCATGATATTTGTCCTCTATTCTTCGCACCAGAAACACCAATGTTGCCTGCTGAACAGTTGAATGAGCATAATCATAAGACATCAGTGACTTGAATCATTAACAACTTTTGTTCCTTACATTTGACTGAAAAGTGGTTTTGAACAAAGATGTAGCTGAGAAAATTTGCTACAATCACTGCTATCGTTTTTAAAAGCATAATGATGTGGTGAATTGTTAGACATATATCAACAAAAACATAAGTTTTCCCATAGTAATTCCCATATAAACTTGAAATGGTTTGTGCCAAGTCAGTTTTTTACTAAAGTAATTCAAATTTTGGGAGGTTAATCAGGACCCGATTTGGAACCGTTTGAGCACTGTGGAGCGAAAATTTCAAATTTTGCATCAGTCTAATACCCACCCGTCGTTTTAGGTTCTGATGATAATGTGTTCCAGTACTTCACCTCAACCAAATGAGCGTTTTTCCTCCCAAGAGGAAGCATCCTGATTAAGAGTCAAAAGTCATTTTTGCTAGCCATAACCAAACGTTATATTTGCGAGATGAGTCACTTTCCCGTTGTATGAGGCACTTTATTGCAACTATAATGCTAGTGCCTTCCCACGAATGGACGAACCAGATTACCTACCGAGAGCACCTTTTCAATTGTGGATCAAAGTGGACACCCCTTTCAACCTTTCAGTCATGTCGGCTTACCTCTACTGCCGTTGCTGGCATGTACCGATGATAAACGATCGACATACAAAATATTTGTTTTTAAAAGACTGAAATTACATGTTGAGCCTAATGGATACACATCAATATCAAAGTCCGATTCGAAGACGAGCGACCGCCCTACCCGGGGCTATATTCACAGAATGCAGTTCGGTTAAGCCAGCAGCAGCAGCGATTTGTGATCGGGATGCAACCGCAACTACCCTGAGCAGGACAATCTACACACTTTGCGCGCAACAACCGTGTGGCTTGGTCGGTCGGTGGGAGGAAGTACGGAGGAGATAAATATGCTTTTGATTTCTTGAAAAATGATTTGGCACGGGTGAAATATTGTCTCAGATGATACGATGGGCTTCGTAGTAGACCAGAAGTGGGTGTCTGCTATTGTGCATGGAAATCAGAAAGTTCTAGGATCAAGAAAATGCGAGATGTCATCGTTTAAATACCTGCTAAAATAAAGTCATGCAATTGTTGTAAGTGACTTGCTTCATGATTCAAAACATTTAAACGGAATACACTATCTAGACCTAGAGTAAACCCGTTCAGCGATGAATATGAATGAGAGCCGGTACCTTCATACGGGGTGTGAAAAATCTGGCCAGGTGGGTTCTTTATGGTACAGTACAATTTGAATAAATATTTGATTCATGTTTCTCCAACATTATACCATAGCTGATTCAAGTTAACAGGAAAAGCGGTAAGTCATGACTGAGTTTTGTCGTGCAAATGGAATGGAATCATGAATGTTCGTTCTATTTTAATGCATTCGTTCATTTGTCCATAGCTTCCCTACCTTGCTCAAATGAATGACGATCAGTTGCGGCATGGCGTCGATACCATTGTGACACTTTGCCAGATAAGGTGTTTCTCGTCCATTAACTACCGAAGCAATACGTAGTGCTCCACTTTAAGGGCAATTTATAACGCACAATAACGAAAATGAAAACACTTTTCTTCACTTTTCAACTTGGTGTCTTTTCTGTGGAAGGCAGAATATTACACCGAAAGATAAGATATCTCCGGTCGGAGGAAAAGATCCAAAGCCAAAACGATACGATGCCGATCAATCCGTGCTAAGGTTGCGACACAGGGGTCTTTCAGTATGTTCAAGTTTGTCTAGAAACAGCAGCAAGCGAACTGATCGAGTGCCCCTCGTTTCGTTGAAGCCAGTAGTGTGACTGATGGACCGTTTTTGTTCCTTATGGTTCTCTACGACCGGGTTCGTGGCACATGCGGAACGGGCACCTTCGGCTAACCTAGAGATGATTTATTATGGTTTAAATTAAATAAATAAAATAAATATGTGTTTTGATTACCTTCCGATATGGATCGACGGATGAACGTGTGAAGGTGTCAAAATGCGCCAGCTCCGTTTAGCTCCTCCAACAACCCGCCATCGCCTCCGTGCCCCGCCGATCTTGTGTGCGTACGAGCTGAGGCGGGCAACCGTAAGCCATATAGATTTAGATAAATGGGTTCGAATTGGTTGGTCCTGTTTTCGGGCAACTGATAATTTCAAATCATTAACATTTTCGGAATGGAAAGCCAAGCGAGAGAAGAGGAGGGAAATAGTGTCTCACGCGTGCCCGGCTGCGGTCGTCGGTTTAACGTCTCGAACAGATTGTAACAAATGACCACTATCAGGGGCGATCAAGTGCAGAGTGACACCGAAAAATGATGCTCACGAGTTTGGAATTTCGATCAAATGTCATGCGGTTGGAGAACCGGAGAAGGTGTTGTAGAAAGGTTGTGGTTTAGCATTAATGTTTTTAAGCTTGATGTATTGTAAATAATACGCATTGAATAATGACGACAAGGTCCGTACTGTTAGAAAATGGGTTGCATCTTCACACGATATGGTCACAGCAAAATACGCAACACGAGTCTTTTGCATTTCCTCCTCAGCAATCTGGAGATAGTAGATTTATAATAGTCATCGGACATCTTTGATATCATAAGCTGTAATCGGCTGAAATATAGACTCAACTATGGATTTTTTTTCTTGATAGGACGTAACCGTTGTGCTGAATTATCCACTGACAAAATTTTAATTTCAAGTCTGATTATCTGGAAATGGTGATCAATTGAAAGATATATTATCATGATCACATCTAGGTACACGATAATGAAGGTTTCAATTCGTGTAACAAAACCTTAACTACTCACATAGACGTTTTCGCCGACTTTGGTAATTGTTAGCGAAATCTAAACTGTTAACTGTTCGTTGAAATGTCGGTAGATCATTTTAATTGCGTCCAAATGGTAGGACCACACGCAAAACACATTTCTCTTACATCCAATGTATGGTTGGATTTATTACATCCTCTGCATATGTTTCATGTATCAAAATTAATGGAAATTTTTACAATGGACTGCATATGTTTGTATAAATCCTTCACGAGATGATATTCTACAAAGTTCAAAAAAGTAGTGTTAATTTCTGTTCTGCTGACTTATATGATATGTGACGCTCCATCTATGTGCATCACATAAATGGAGCGTCACATATCATATAAGATAGCATTACAAATTGTTGGATCATAGCAATCACTTGGACACTATATAAACGGTGCAATTGACAAGTATTGATTGATATTACGTTAGACCTTAAATAAAGAAACATCTCTAGTATTTATCAAGCTATGTTTCTATTCAGGAACTATTTACACATGAATTTGGCGACGAGGATTCAAAAACCAGAAGCGATGGCAGAATTTCAGGAAGCAATTCTCCAGATGGCAGCGCTCCTACAGAACCTAGTGGGACCCAATCAAGTCCATAGCAACCAGGAGCAAACACTCGAGGCCTTGGCAACGAACATCAGCGCATTTTCGTTCGACCCGGAAAATGGAATCACCATCGAGAAGTGGTACAGCTGATACGCGGATCTTTTCGATTCGGATGCCACGAACCTGGAAGATGCCGCCAAGGTCCGATTGCTGCTGAGGAAGTTGGATACACCGTCTCACACCCGGTACACCAACTACATCCTGCCGAAGCTCCATCTTCAACAAGCGATATCAGTGCCTGCAGCTGGTGAAATCTGAAGCAGAAGACATCATCAGCTACGGAGGCAAAGTCAACCGTGCTTGCGAGGATTTCGATTTCAAGAACGTGAAGATTGACCAATTCAAATGCTTGGTGTTTGTCTGCATTCTCAAAAGCCATTGCTATGCAGACATACGAGCCAGGCTACTCCCCCGTATCGAAGCTGAAACACCAGAAGCTCCCGCAACACTCCAAAACTTGATCGACGACTATCAACGGCTCGTCAATCTCAAGGCGGACACATCCATGATCGAGCGTTAGTCAAGCTCGAAACCAACGGTGCACGCAGTTCAGGAGAAGAAGGGAACCTCTCGACAACAACAGTCTTCGAAGACGGAAGGTCGCCTCGCACGCCTTGTTAGCAATGCGGCCATCTGCACTATGTTCGGGATTGTCCAGTCTCGAATCATCAGTGCAAGCAGTGCAACCGTATCGGCCACAAGGAAGGCTACTGTGGCTGCTTCTCGAAACCAAAATCCGTTCAAGCTGGGGAGGAAAAGAAGTCATCGAACAAATCAAGCAAACCCTACAAGGCAAAATCCCGAGGCGTATACATTGTCAATCACATCGCGCAACACTCAAGCAAGCGAAAGTTCGTGCCAACATTCATCAACTGTGTGGAAACCAAGCTACAACTGGACACAGTGAGCGACATCACGGTAATCTCGAAGCAAACCTGGAACTATCTGGGCAAACCTGCAATCAAGAAACCAGCCATTGAAGCAACGAACGCGTCAGGCAAGCCGCTCCATTTGAGTGCGAAGTGAGAATCAACGGCAAAACTGCACAAGGAAGATGCTTAGTCACAACGGCTGCTATTCTGAACCTGCTAGGCATCGACTGGATCGAACTCTTCGAGCTGTGCTCAGTTCCCATCGATTCCGTTTGCAACCAAGTGAAGACAAAACCAATCGATCAGCAAGTACGTGAATTCCAGGCCAAGCACACAGATGTGTTCAACGATTCACTAGGACATTGCAAGAAGCTAAAGGTAAAGCTTTTCCTCAAACCTAATGCTCAACCTGTTTTCTGTCCCAAGCGGCCAGTTCCTTTCAACACAATTCCAGTGGTCGATGATGAAATTACACGGTTGGAATCAACGCGGCGTTAGAAGCTACCCGAGCAAAGTCTGAGATCAAATTGAAATCTCAATTCGATGTTGTGATTTTGCTTATAATGATTACTCAGGTTGCTGTCGTTTTGGCCGTTTTAACGGTTAAAATATCAAATTTGAGAGCAAGCAAATCTTCCTGTGACATCACATCGAAAACTATTTCTGCTATCAGTGAAAACAAACTGAAAACTAAATTTGATATCAATTTTTCCTGTTGATGTGGTGTAGTGGTAAGCGTGATTACCTCTCACCCCAGCAGGTCTGGGTTCAATCCCAGTCGGCGCCGCCGGGATGTTCTGAGGCATAACATCTCTGATCACGCCTTCCTTCGGAAGGGAAGTAAAGCCGTTGGTCCCCGGCTCATGAGTTGATGGGTCGATAGGTAGGGTCCAAGTGTGGGAGCTGCCTCCCTGGCGTCGGTAGAATTGGTGCTCAGCACGGAAAACAAGATCGATGGAAAACAAATCAAGGAAAAATAAAAAAAAAACAAAACAAGTATTCAATTTGATCTTATGCTAAGGCAATGAAAACAAACCCGTAACAACATATTTTTGAAGAGCAAATGTACAGCAAAATGAAAACAAAATTTGGTATCAAATTTGTCCATTGCGTAAACTGAAATCAAATTATGTTTTCAGTTTGATGTTGGTATCAAAACTTGATTTCAATTTGCTGTCATTTTGATGCTGGACTTTGCTTGGGTAATCACTAACCGCTTCCCACTCCGGAGGAAATTTTCGCCCAACTCAATGACAGTTTCGTATTCAGCAGCATCGACCTTTCCGATGCATACAAGGTAGATGACGATTCAAAAAAGCTGCTCACCATCAATACGCATCGGGGTTTATTCCGGTTCAATCGCCTCGCTCCAGGGGTGAAGCCTGCACCGGGAGCATCCCAATGACTGGGATACCTGGCGTTCGCTCTTTCATCGACGATGCCATAGTATTCGGCCGGGACTTGGAGTAGCATGCAGCATCACTCAACCAGATTTTCATACGTCTCAAGGAATATGGATTCCACGTCAAGGCAGAGAAGTGTAGTTTATTCCAGTCGCAAATCCGCTACTGGGGACACATCGTGGACCGACAAGGAATCCGTCCAGACCCCGAGAAAATCATGGACAAGCTTCTCAAGAAAGAAACGAAGTGGAAATGGACATCCGAGTGTCAGCAAACTTTCGAAAAGTTCAAGACAGTTCTTCAATCAAACTTGTTGTTGACACACTACGACCCCAAGCTGCCGATCATCGTGGCAGCAGACGCACCAAGCACTGACATCGGTGCAGTAATCTTTCACTAGTTTCACAGAACGTAATTATGGACAACCTGAAAAGGAAGTACTTGCGTTAGTCTACGCATTGACGAAGTTCCATAAGTATTTGCTCGGACGACATTTCACATTGTTGACCAACCACAAGCCATTGCTGTCTATTTTCGGTTCGAAAAAGGGAATTCCACTGCACACTGCGAACAGACTGCAACGCTGGGCACTCACGATGCTCAATAATGACTTCGAAATTCAACATGTGTCCACCAACGACTTTGGATGTGCAGATTTGTTATCCCGGCTCATCGACCGAATCAATCCACCAGAGGAAGAATTTGTACTTACAGCACTCACCATGGAAGAAGATTTGGTAAGCATCCTGGCAGACACAACGGAAAAAAGTACCAGTTTCTTTCGCAGCACTTCGAAAGGCTACAGCAACAAACAGCACTCTTAGCGCATATCCATGATGGTTGGCCCAACAAAACTCACTTCGATGCTGAAGTTCAACCCTAATACAACAGACGAGAATCGCTCAGTGTAATCGACGGCTGCGTGATGCTCGGCGATAGAGTCGTCGTTCCCAACATGTTTCGACAAAGGATCCTGCAACAATTCCACCGTGTTCATCCAGGAATGGTTCCGGTCCCGGATTCACATCGACTACGCAGGACCTGTAGATGGTGTCTACTTTCTGGTGGTGGTAGATCCGCACTCCAAGTGGCCTGAGTTGCACGTAACCAAATCGACCAACCAATGGCACTCAATTTAAAAACACGAATTTCAAGTATGTGCAGCAGTGAACGATATTACACTGGTACACATCGGTCTAAATTATGTAGTTTGCAATATGATTTTTAATCCATAAAGTCACATGATGTTTGTATCGCTGTGGATTTCGTTCCGATCGTAGAGAAATAGGTAGCGTGTTGTATTTTGTTCTACCATAGTAACTGTAAGACATCTTTCCGTACTCGGTGTTTGGACGACTAATGATAAGTGCTGGGGGATTTCTTGTTTCATAGCGGTGGGACGTACGTGGAAAAGACTGGTTGTGAAGAGCTGACGGATTGTGTAGGAGATTCTGGATTTGTACCAAGGTTTGTAAGTAGCGCAAGGCCGCAGCAGGTAATAGTGAGAAAGCTGCTTCAGAGTACAAGTCTACTGTTGGATACAGCCACGGTTTCTTGTAGATAACCACCCATATTCTGTATTTCGTTTCAAACGAAATTCTCATACAAAAAAATATTTTTTTGTATGAGAATTTCGTTTGAAACGAAATACAGAATAGGGGCCTTATTACGGGTGTCACTACATGGTGATAAGGAAGTGATACTCGGAATAAGAGCCGTGATTGCCGTACAAATCAAATAGGAATCACTTCACCGTGACGACAAGTGACAAGTTTTCACCGTGAAGTGACATCCGTAATAAAGGGTGATACGGTCAAAATTTGGTCAAGGGAAAACGCGTGTAAATCGGTGAAATCGTTTATTTAAAAAATCAAATTAAATTTCTTTTTCAAGTTCAATTAGTATAAAATTCAGGAAAAATATTCAGTTAGGCTTCCGCTTTTCCAAAGCCGAATTGCCGGGCCTTACGCTTGACCCCTGCCATCAGATTTTGTACAGCCACCTTGTCCACCTTCTTCGCCGCAGAAAGCCAGTTTGCCTTGAACTGCTGCTCGCCCTTAGCAGTTTTTTTGGTCTTCTTTAGGTTCCGCTTGACAATAGCCCAGTATTTCTCAATTGGGCGGAGCTCTGGCGTGTTGGGAGGGTTCTTGTCCTTGGGAACCACATGCACGTTGTTGGCGGCGTACCACTCCATGGCCTTTTTACCGTAATGGCAAGATGCCAAATCCGGCCAAAACAGTACGAAACAACCGTGTTTCTTCAGGAAAGGCAGCAGACGTTTATTCAAACACTATTTCACGTAAATTTCTTGGTTGACAGTCCCGGAAGCTATGAAAATGCTGCTTTTCAAGCCACAGGTACAGATGGCTTGCCAAACCAGATATTTCTTTGCGAACTTTGACAGTTTCATGTGCTTGAAAACATCTGCTACCTTTCCTCTTCCTTTTGCCGTATAAAACTCCTGTCCCGGAAGCTGCTTGTAGTCGGCTTTGACGTAGGTTTCGTCGTCCATTACCACGCAGTCAAACTTCGTCAGCATCGTCGTGTACAGCCTCCGGGATCGCGCTTTGGCCGTCGTATTTTGTTTATCATCGCGATTTGGAGTCACTACCTTCTTGTAAGTCGATAGTCCGGCTCGTTTTTTGGCTCGATGCACGGTTGTAGACGATACACCCAGCTTATTTGCGGCATCTCGGAGAGAGAGGTTAGGGTTTCGCTTGAAACTACCGGCAACTCTCTTTGTCGTCTCAGCGGCTTCCGGTTTTCGATTTCCCCCCGATCCAGACTTCCTGGCTGTCGACAAATGTTCCCCAAACACTTTAATTACATTTGTAACGGTTGATTTGGCAACTTTTAGCAATTTTGCCAACTTTGCGTGCGAGTAGCTCGGATTTTCGCGATGCGCGAGCAAAATTTTGATACGCTGCTCTTCTTGCTTGGACGGCATTTTGACAACTGAAGAGTGAATTCCAAAATCAAAATAGGAGCAACATTCTACACACACACCTTCAAAATGAGGGGTGTTCAGGTTTTTTAAATGCAAAATTGAAAGAAATACGTCAAGTTGATATTGACCAAATTTTGACCGTATCACCCTTTAAGCCCCTAGGGGTGAACTTTCAGACATCTATTTTGAGTCGTCTGGATTGTTTTAAGTTTGGTTTTACTCGCAGCACCCCATATTGACACTAGGTAGCAAATTATCGATAGCACGAAGGCGTGGTAAAGCATGTACGATATTGAGGTGTCATCGGCAAAAAGATGTGGTTTTCCGTGCAAACGTTCGTCCGGCAAATCATTTATGTAGAGCAGAAATAAAAGCGGGCCAAGATTGCTACCCTGCGGTACTCCGACTGACATATGTCTATATGCACTGGTAGTTTTCTGTACAGAAACAGACTGTTTTCTCCCAGATAAATAACTTTGTATCAATCTGTTTGCAGTTCCCCTGATGCTGTAATTATCGAGTTTTTGCAGCATTACAGCGTGGTCAATTGTGTCAAACACTTTCTTTAGGTCAAGAAATAGAACTCCTACTACTTTACGCTTATCCATCACGTCGTAAATGTCGTCGACTAGCTCACTAGTTGCAGTTAGAGTATTTGAACCAACGCGGAATCCATACTGGTAATGATAAAGAGCATCGGTGACCTCAAGAAATTTGGTCAGTCTACGAACGATGAGCCATTCTAGTACTTTGTTGAAAACCGAAAGAACAGATATTGGCCTGTAGTTGTTTGGATCCTTTTTTGAGCCAGATTTGTGGATTGGTATCACTCGGGCAATTTTCAGGAAGTCCGGATAAAGTCCGGTGTCAATGATTTCGTTGAAGACATCCGTTAATAATTCAGCAAAAAAATCGTAGTGGGTTTTCAAGAATGTTGCTGGAATACCATCCGGTCCATAACTCTTGGAGCTGTCAAGTTCTTTAATTTCCACAATAACTTCCTGTTTCGTTGTGGGCCTCATTTTTTTTTGCATATTAATTTATTTGATAAGGCTCAACCGAATTAACTTAACAGAGCCGAGGATTCATGGTCACTATACAATACATCTTAAAACTATAGTCAAAAGGTACAACACAATAAACACTTTATCTTCCGCTATCCAAAAAGCCTCCTCCATCAGAACTGGAGCCGCTTCCAGTAGTTTCATTATATGGCAAATTGTTGTACGCCAACGAGGGTCAGAGCGCGTCCATTGCAGCAATGGACGCAAAACGTGGTCAGCACTCACACACTCATCACGAAACGGTTGCTTTCCAAAGTCGACGACGCATCGACCGAAAGAACTGCTGATGAAGAACAATGAGGAGGACCACACAATGGTTGCTGCCGAGAAAGCAGACGATCGCGTAGCACACATCGAGAGTGGCCTGCTTTTGTCGACAGCCGAGTGAACACTGTTGTGGGTCTCATGAAAAAGGAGTTCCTGGTGGGTCTCAAACTTCCAAACTTGGTGATATCTCGCCGACTTGTGATACTGGAGGCGAGCTGGGGTCCGATTCCACTGAAGAACTCGGTGAATATTTCAGCAACATCCTTGGGATCCTTAACGCTACGACCGCAATGCTCGAGTTTAATTTGTTGCTGCTCATCAAATGTTTGACCTAGCACTTGATCCAGGATTTTCCACATGTTTTTTGGATGTGGATCACGGAGTAGGTTACTGTAGTATGATCTCTTGGCTTGTTCTTTTGTTCGCTGAAGCATTTTCGATACATGGGCAAGTTGTTCCTGGAGGGAAGTATCGAGAGGGTGTCTCCTGCTTCTGGATAGAATTTTATCTTTTATTTGAATCATTTTCCACAGATCGAAGGTCATCCATGAACACGACCCTTTTATCTTTGCTTGCACCGTTATTTTCCTTGAGCAATTTTCTTTTAATTCCTGATACAGGTTAATGATATACTGCCGTTTTGCTTCTGCGGATCCAGTTGGAAGAGATCTGGTGGCGTGAACAAAATCTTCGTGTAACTTTGCGTGGTTTACTATAGTTTTCTCCAAAACACGCTTGTTTACAATTTTGGGATTCTGGAACGTGGAAAGCACGAAACAATGATCACTTATATCGGAAAAAAATGTTTCATTGGCTACGTTGTTCAGCAGAGATTCAGAACAAACCACATGATCTAGAATATTGCTACTGATCGGTCTTGTTGGAAATGTATTCGTTACTTTGAAGTTATAACAACGCAGTGCACTTAGATATTCCTCAACTGCTCTGTTGTTCGGCTGATTAACGGGTAGATTGACATCACCAACCACAATACAAGATGATCCGCTTCTTGCATCTGATAAAACCGTCTCCAAAGTTGAAAGATACTGTGCTACGTCGAATAAAGGTGGTCTGTACATGGCATGCACATCGAAGTGTGAACCGTTCATAGCAAAGCGAAGGTGAATGTAGTGGAACCCACAAATGTGTTCATTCAAAATTTCATCGTATATCAACGACTGTCTTACAAAGACAGCTAGACCGCCACCAAGAGATTCAGGACGACAAGAGAAAGTGCTTTTGTATCCACCAATGCTATAAAGTTGTCGACGATCATCTTTCACCCAAGTCTCTCAAATTACCACAATGTCAATTTCTCCAGAATAAACTGCCAAAAATTCTTTAATGTTATCAAATTTCTCAAGCGAATTCATGCCTCTAATATTGAATTGTAGGACTCTAATCGAAACACGGTCCGATTGTATTGGTAGGTTTTTATTTAGATCAGTAACCGTATTGAAATAATAGTTCCTATTATCGAACGTTTACGACTGATTTAAGGCTATATTTAAGCCAAGAACCGTTTTCGTGACGGTCCTTGTGGTGACGGGGTTGAGTTGTTTCCGGATGAGTTGAGTGCCCGCTTCTGAGATGCTTTCGATAGTGATTCGAGATCCTTCTGCGATGAAATTTTCTCCACTTTTGCGCCGTCGTGACGTTTCACCAGTATTTTGCCATCTCTTCCCAACCACACGTATTTGAGGTCTAACGAGTTCTGCAAATCTTTTGTTTTTTGAAGAAGATTTTTCCCGAAGGATGTTATTTCGTCACGTACAGTGATCCGATTCGTTGACCCGATGAAAGCTTCACAAACAGCAGACGCCAGCAGGACTCCATGAGCTTCTTCTCGAAAAATGCCTCCTTGGTGTTTTCGTCGACAAACCGTATGATGATTGGCGATGTATTACCGCGATCATTCCTGCTATGAATACGTCTAGCATCCACGATACAAGCAGCACTATACGAAGCTCCAACGGCGTTCATCACACAACGTACCACTTCCTTGGTGTTTTCATTTTCCAACGCAGGAACCCCCAACATAACTGCATTTTTCGCCAACAGCAAACGATTCACTCTATCGAGGTCGAGCTCTAGGTCGTACACAGTGGAGACAAGTTGTTGATTTCATGTTGATACCATCGACAGACTACAACATATAATCTACCAACACAAGGAGCTTCTGGGAACGATAGCACCAACTATAAATCTGATCTCACTGTAGTTTGACACGATCCGATTGACAGACGTATATGCAGAGACCAACCGGTTGATGTTGAAACGTTTCGATGGCTTTTGTTGTTCGTTGTATGAATAGATGCCGATGACCACAGTATGATTCCGATATAAATACCTGACCTGGGGCTCCTGACAAACCTCGATCCTCGGAGATAACGTTGGGACCCCAGCTGCCTGTCCGAAACAATCCTTTGCAACCAGCGGTTGAATTTAAAGATGCTATAAGGCTATGTACGAGCCGGCTTGGCTGAGTCCAGTGTTGCGACGCCACTTTCGGTTTTCTTCGACGAGTTTGGATTGACCGTTCCAGCAGCAGCCATTCCTCCAGAATAATCTGCAACAACACCACGTTTAGAGGAACAACTTTTGGACGACTCAGAAATTCTGTAGTTAACGGATTCAGATTTCTCCAATCCAGCATTAGACGCCGAATCTGAAGGTATTGACGATCCAGAACCAACAGATGCAATTGAGGAGGCAGTCCATCCGGGAACTCAAATTAATGTTTACATCACAGTTAAAAGTCAGAAGTTTTTGCTGTGTATACGCAATGAATTTAGGGTAACAAACTATGTAAAATAAATAAGCTAACATAAAAATTGAAAAATTATTTTCAAAGCCTTTTAATGAAAATCTGTAAAAGAATCCTACAATTCCCGGTAAAGTACATACACCTATATAGACCACGTTATCAGCAGAAAAACTTTAGTTAAAAATTTACACTGGTATCGCATAAACACCAACCAAACGATATATTTATATTCACTTATTATTGTTTCAATGATTCATCTGACATATGGTTGTTGTTTAAATGAAATTAAAAAGTATAATTTCAACAAAAACAGGACACGTTCTAATTCAGGACAGTCTTCTAATAAAAACAGGTAACGACACATTAAACTCAAACAATGCATAAACGTCATTAAACGCATAAGCGACGGCACGGATAGGTTCATTCAATCCATATTTATTTCATTTGTTTTTCTTTATCGGACTTAACGTGTCTAATGAAGCCTGATGGCAAAAAGCCTAGAAAAGGCCTAAAAACCTCATATCTTTTCGAAATACATGAATCACAATAATACAATACAATCACAACGAACGTTAATTAAGTCTATAGCATAGAGTTGTCCGTGAATCAGGTAGAAGTCCTCGTCATGCAGTTGAACTGGAAACAAAAAATAAACAGGTAGCACAATCCTTCACGTGTACATTAAATGGACAGCTACTCACCTTCTCAGGAGTCTGCGTTGAATACGGTGACGAAAGGTTTCCGCTGCACAGTTAAAGTCGAAAAACTCGTAAAACTCGTGTAAGTTCGCAGCACGAGGTCCAAGAAGCAGGAAACTCCTCGACCGAAGAACTCGTTCGGGTGCGTAGATTTCGAATTCAGCCAAGATTCCTGGAGAGTCGATATCACCAATAAGTACTTTCGCTGCGAACACGGCCTGACTAATCGTCCGCCTATGTTCTAGTGTTTCAAGACCCAGGAGTTGACAACGATCTTCGTACGGCGGAAGGTTCACAAGGTCATTTCAAAGAAGGTGACGAAAGGTATACCGAACAAATTTCCTTTGAACAGATTCAATCCTCGCTATCCAAACTGCTTGATACGGGCACCATACTACCGAGCTGAATTCCAAGATCGATCGCACTAGAGAGCAGTATAGAGCTTTTAGACAGGCAGGATCACGAAACTCGTCAGCGATCTTGAAAATGAACCCGAGTTGCCTGTTAGTTTTCGCAACGATAGAATAGCCGGCATCCAGGTGGCAGTACACACGAAAGCTCGTTGACGAAAAGCAAAAACAGAAGGGGTCCCAGATTACTTCCTTGTGGAACACCGAAAACGTTCGTGAACACTTCAGAACGAGAAACTCCAATCTTAACGCAAACGGTTCGTAAGGTAAGATATGAACCACGAGATGGAGGATCCCGACACTCCGAGTTTTTCAAGCTTGCTCAAAAGATTGTTGAGGTCTACTCGGTCAAATGCAGCCTTGAGATCAGTGTAAACAGCGTTGATTTGTCCGCCAGAGTCCATGGTCTGAACGTAGAGCGACAAGAATTCGGTCAAATTGATTGCAACTGACCGTGTTGGATAGAATCCATGCTGAGCCATGAAGATGTAATTTTTACAAGAGCTGAAGAGCGCCTCATTGATGATGAAAACTTTTGAGCAGCAACATAGTGATGTGATTCATCTGTAATTCTGGACATTCCTTTTATCGCCTTTCTTGTGGACGGGGAACATGTACGAAAATTTCCACGCTTCAGGAAATTTACCCTCCTGTAGTGATAGATTTAATAGCTTCACCAAGGGAGTGAGCAACGACTCCGAACACAGCTTCAGAACGGACGCAGGAATGCCGTCTGGGTCGGCAGTAAACGAGAGTTTCAACCTTTGAAGAGCTAGATTGACGGTACGTTCATTGAGCTCAAATTTGGTGAAGTCGAAAGATTCATTAAGCGAAATCATGAAATGTTGAGCGAAAAGGCGGCATTTCTCCGGTTTAGAGGTAGCGGATCACTCGCCGAGCTGAACTGACAATGGCAAACCGACTTCGTTCTTTTTAGAGTTTACTAACGACCCGAAACGCTTTGGATTTCTGCGAAGAGATGATTGCGTACGGAAGACATATCGTCGATAAATGAATCTGTTGTATTTCTTATTGTCGTTACTTGGGTGGTTTAAAACCTGCTTCGTAATGTACGTATGATTTTGACAGTATCTTCGTAGCGATTTTGCCCTATACCGTTTCAGTCGGCGCAGGTGACCGTTAGACCACAGGGCTTTGGTACGGGCGGGCAATAGGTACAATTTCAGCCATGATGTCCCAAATCATTTGATTGAAACATTCAACGGCATCGTCAACACATCCAGCTGATTCTAAGGGTCACCAGTCGTTGCCGGAAATAGCAGCACTAATCGAAGCATAGTCGGCTCGATGGAAATCTAGTGTACGATTATTTTCTGAACAATCCTCAAAAATGATTGGCGATGGGAGGTTCATCAGGACTTCGTTAGACAGAACAAGGTCTAGAAAGCGAGCGTTATTATTCGATACACCATTGATCTGCGTGAGGCCATATAAAGCGAAACCGTCGATAAACGTTGAACTAGCAGCCGATAGAACCGATTTTGGCTCAACCTGGAAAGACCCATCGTACGACTTACTCCACCGGAGCAAAGGCTGGTTATAATCTCCAAGCTGCAGAGCATCGTCATTGAATTCCAAATCGAAAACAATAGCACCGATATAGTTCACATGGTCCTGAGTACTAATGACATCGTTGCGGCGGTCAGGAGGTAAATAGATCACGCCTGCACTAATAACTCGACTTGGCATAGTGATTTTAACCCACGGCTGTTCTAGAGCATTGGAAACAGGTGTCGGATCGATATAACTGTTCCAACGAGATGAAACAACGATCAGAATACCTCCACCACGGGTTTTTGCACTGTTGGAGGCATTACGGTATGTGTGATAAACCGAAAAGGCATTTCCGAACAGTTGAGCACTGCATAAACGGTCATCGAGCCATGTCTTCGTCAATACAATGACATCATAATCTTACTATGCGCTCATATGAGCAAATATCCGAGGTTTGGTTAAAATTGAGTAATTTTTGAGATTTTGCTCCCATTTTTCTTCATCTTCTTCTTCTTCTTCTTCTTCTTCTTCTTTGCATTTCAAGCTAATTGCTTATCGCATATTATCTTATTGCGTGCAGTCAACTTAGTGTTCTAGATACACTTGCACAGTTATGAATTGAGAGCTTTCTATGGCAGCACCATTTTTGCATTAGTATAATTGTGTGTCAAGTACAATCATACTCTATGCCCAGGGTAGTCAAGAAATTTTCGAACCCGAAAAATCCCTAGACAGGACCGGGAATCGAATCCAGCCATCTCCAGCATGGTCTTGCTTTGTAGCTGCATCTTTACTGGCTGAGCTAAGGGAGGCCCCATAAAATTTTAAAAATTTCCGCAGGTCCAGATCATAACCCAATTTGCTCAAATTTTGCACAGTTGTTGGGGACCTCAATACGCGTCGAAAGAGCAGTGACAGCATGGGGTTGTGATCCACCATGTAAATTTGATCCATTAGGGTCATCCAAAAATTCCCTGATGCTTTTTGGTGCAGCCTGCTCGCAAAAGTCATTCTGCGGAACTGATTACTCATGTAGGGTTAACTACCCCATTTCCGGCCTATTAAGCACAACCTGCATTTAGTCTTTCTTAATCTAGCGCAGTTTAGCTTCAAACGGAATATTATTATTACATATGGCATTCAAATTTATTTACCTTTCCGTACGTACCGTAAGATTTGATAAAGAGAAACCAATCGTTGAGATATTTTCAAAAGTCTAACACTGCTTCTTGACGCCAAACTCGGCCTACGGATTCTAAACTCGGCCTAACGCATTCAAACGCCATTGAAACGCCAATAAATTCACTTCGGCCTATAGGATGAAGATAAAAATTTACCTTCATATCACGCGTTCGGTAGCTTACTAACTAAAGTGTCGTACCAAACGCATAATTAACTTATTCACTCTGAAATCATGGATTTATTAAAAGTTTTCTGCTTGATAGGCCCAAAATGGGCGATTAGGCCGAAGTAGTTCTCTACCCTACTTAAATAGTTTGGCTACCTGTTGATGTTTCCTGTTCCTATTAACTCTGCGACAAACTCCATGCCATACGACGATAACAATTGTTATATCTAGGGCTTGATTTCTTTCAATTTGTGAATATCATTCTTTCTGGTTGCAAAGCTTACACACAATTCGAAGCGCTTCACTTCATATTGGTTTTTCCATACGAATTTGAGCAAAATTGTAAAACAATTCAACTCAAGGCTTTCCTAATTTAAGGTGCTTCAATTCAGGATTTTGAGAAATTCTTGCAGCTATTATCTTCAGATCGTTTATGTGATACATTAAAATTAATTTTACCAGAAATCAAATTCAATGCAAAGAAACAACTTTATTATGAGCATAAAATACCTACAGAAAAACATCTTACATGTTCATTGAAAGAAAAAAAAAATCCGCAAAATCATCAGCTTCTGCAGTCCATTTGATTGTAATGATTGAGCAGAAGATTGATTTAACATCGAAACACAAACCATCATCGGCCACTTAACCATCTGCCAGATTTCTGCGAGCAATTACTGCCATCAATCATGACCCGCTTTGACTTTGGACGTGTGATAAAAAAAAACATTCCAAAGACGGTCGGGTATAATTATGTAAAGTGAGAGTGCTAAATCAATCAATGGGTGCAATTTGTGTGTCGTCCCCGGTGATGATGGTACAGGTTGAGCTTTGACATCCTAACCGTTTTGACAACAACGAGCGAACGAACGCGGAGAAATTGGATATTGGAATTCCACAGCCAAATAGCACCGTTTCAATCGGTTTCATCCATCCCTTCCATTCGCTCACCCACAACCACCCGAGTGTCATCACCTTTCTGGGTCGCCGTGGTACGATTTAATCAAATCAATTCACCAGAAATCGTAGAAATTAACCCATGACAATAGCGCTTAACGTGATTCTTTTCTCTTCTCGTCCAAACAGCCACAACAACTGTGTCGTCGTGTCTCCGTTGCCGTTCGCTGTGTGTGGATATTTCATTCGCTCCGGGAGGTCAACCGAACGATAATAATAATGAATAACCTGTGCGCAAAGTCCCCGGTCCTGATCGGCACACGGTGTGGCATATGGAAGTGTGGCTGCCTCACACACATTCCAAACCAAAACGCTCTGTGTGACTTCGGATGATTCGGTTTAAAATGGACAACACTTGGAACTTTGTTTGCTGCGGACAAAGTTATTTCAATTTGGGACATCCCTTTTTCGATTCGCCTTTCAAACAGATCAAACCATGGACGCGAGTGCCAAAGAAAACATCTGAAAGAAAACGACTCAATGTCTGGCTGGTCGAAGAAACTCTACGGTTGAAAGCGATGAACCTGCTTCGAGTTGTAGCATTGTTCCAAATCTCCGCCAAGCATTGAGTCTCGAGTATGTACAGTGTGTCTCAAAATTGATCGCACAGCTGTATTTAAATTTTAGACAAACTGCTTTAGAAGCCCAAGTTAAAGAGATAGGTCTGGTCAAAAATACAGGCACCTGGCTCAGCATACATTTATCAATTATTGTCTCAGTATTAAGCATAGTTGGTTGATTTTACAAAAAGTTAGAGTAATTTAAGGAAACGCCTTTTCCACGAAAAACCATATTTTCTTAAAATAAAATGATCATAACTTCTTGAAATTTACCTCAGTTTTAGTCGTTGTAAGGATGATTCATATGCCACTAGTTTTACTCAAATTCGTCCCCTAGATAAAAAGTTGAAAATCGAGCGTTTTACTAAAATAGATCTAACTTCATAAGGCTCTTCCAGTAAAGACCAAAACTATAGCAATAAATCAATAAGCATCTGTTCAATCACCAGCCATGTTTCAAAAAATTGTCCTCTAGGCTGTTCGATCAATTTTGATATACACTGTATGTTCGTATTGTGGTCTCCTGGCTCAGTGCTGTTATGAAGCATATTCTAACAAAAAACCAATAATGACGCTTGTGATGATAATGATGATGACGATATCAATAAGGCAGGCTCTCGCACACGCCTTGAACGCGCCACACGATTGAGGTCTACGCGGTGCAACCTGTGAGGTCGACCTCGGCACATGTGCAAAGTCAACAGGGCACACGAATCGAACCTTCCGCAATGGCACGGATCTTCTTCTCGGTAATGACTTCCTAGTATGAGCATCATCTCGAAAATGCACTTGAACATCGCCTGGATGCTGCAGCCCAAGTTCAATGCAATGCACACGTACGATCGGCATGGGGCGGTATTAATAAGCAATGATTGAACATCTTTGAAAAGTTTGCACCTTGCCGAAATTATTCTGGCTTATTGGAAAAAAAGCATCAAGATCAAGGTATATCAATTTGAGGCATATGTTGCTTTTAACAGCCTGATTTTTGTTGGCGAGAAATATTAAACGAATCTCATCGGTAAACGGATCTACGAATCTACATTTATGGAACCTGAACCTATTTGTTGATAAAATTGTTTTTACCGATATTCATATGAAATAAGCCTCGCATGAACACACTCACATATCAAATGGATATCTGAAGTGTATCCACACTTCCAGAATTTAAAAAAAACTGCTTTGATTCTGGCATGCAGGGACAATGGCTCTAATGTCGGCCTACGTGTTCTAATATTGGGCCCATACATTAATTTTGAAGTTATGCATTTTTTGCCAATTTTTAATTTGCAACCAAAAATATCCAATTTTATTGTACAGGTTCATTGTTCTAAGAAAAATTGAAGAACAGGAGATTTTTATCGATGAACTCAATCTTTAGATCCATAGGCCAACTTTAGAGCAATTTCTCCTATTGGTATATGAGCATGAGTATGAGCATGATTGACCGCCGACGGTTGCTACTCTGCTTGGGACTAGCATTCATTCTCAATATGTTAAAGCTGGTGATATCAAACTAGGCAATACCAGCGCCGGCCGCACCCGAACGCAGATCAAGAAAGGAAAGGGTAGGAATGTGTTGACGTGATACCCGCATTGTTGAAAGCTGAGAAATCTTCTGCACTTCCACAAGAAATCACTGGGATATTGGATAAAATGGTTGGGTTTGCAGCAGGATTCGTTTTGGTAAACAATAAGCTGAGTTAATATCCTAACGATCCTATAACGCAAAGGAGCTTGGAATTGAACTAACGGTCTTCTGCGCAGTACGCAAAAATTGTTGCAACTAGGCAAACGAGCTCCTTTTATTACAACACACCAATGATCGATTTGTTGTTGTTCCAATTTATTCAAATTAACAAATAAAGCAATTGACGAATCTTGAATGTGAAGGGGCTTCAGATTAAACTCACGATGTTCTACTCAGTAGAATGGTCCCTGTAAGGCCACCAACCCCTCATATCACATCATACAAGCTACGATCGCGTTGTTATTGCAACTATTCAAAACCGGCCCGACGGTGACGTTGATGACGATGTTAAGTATCACAAAACACACGATAATCAAGCGATGTTACTATAAGTATCCTTAATATGATAGGACCTGGGATTTATTCAAACTCAAACTTGACGTCGATGCTCTTTACACAAGAATAAACCTCTACGACCGATGATCTTTTAAACCTGGAGAGAAAATTGCTACGAAAAAGCGCTTTGCCCTCATTAAATATTCTACTTTTAAGCGACGTTTGTTGTTTTGATTTGGTCTTTACGTAAGACGGAAACAGAATCCATTAAACTTTTACATTTTTGCGACGATTTTACCAGCGTACAAATATTTTACATCTTTTAAGCTATCTTGACCGAACTCTATTGTGTTATAAAACGGCTGTTTTCTCCTTCATATTTCACCGGACCCCGATTATCCATCAAACTACCGCATCAAAATCACCAAACTACAATCAAACACGACCCGCCGTGACTACCGTCAGTATTCTACCACGGCCCTCATGATAGTGTTAAGAGCACACATAACAACACGTCAAAAACTAATAGGTCATTTATTTTCTTAACAAATCATGGTTCAACATGAAAAAAAGTTAAAAAAAAATCATAATGCATTATTCGTAGGCATCTAATCGTAAAGACCGAGGAACATGACTCACGCGATCGAGGTCACCCCTCTGGCGAATGGGAAACGATGAAAAGATATCTCGATCCCCGGTCTGGTGCAACTGACATCCCGCTCACGCATGCCAACACCACCATCAGATAGGGGAGATTTTCCCCTACCTGATAGTGGCGCCAGCACGCCCGTCGGGCCACTAACCACACCAAACCGACCATCAAACGCACTGCCCACAAAAACAGACACGTCCCCTCGAAAATGCAGTCGAGAAATGTATAAGAACAATCTTCATATTTTCCTCCAGTCATTTTTTTAACAGTTCCTCCACACAATAACTAGATAGGGGAAATGTTTTCTTCGGCAATACCTTAACCTATTATCGTCAGGGGGTAAACAAAGTCCTAGAGCACTCAAATTTGGTCAATAGATGCTCTGAAACACAATGTATCCACATGTCAAAATTGAGCTTTCAAGGAAGTTGTTTACCCCCCTGACGATAATAGGTTAAGGTATTGCCGAAGCCAACATTTCCCCTATCACTTTTCTTTTAAAAAACACTCTGTGCACAAAAGCAATGCACATTGTAAAACCTAACAATATATCAGTGTGGTCGAGTCACACCGGCGACAAAAGGAATCGAGAGCATACCAAGCACCCAAGCAACCCTTCCATATCAAACTATCACTCCCGGGACACAAAACCAATCAAATGCGAGCACTGGAAAACTCCACGCCAGCACAAAGACAGCCCGAACTAAAAACAAAACAAAACAAAATAAAAGCCCGCAGCGAAGCAAAACACAACCGTTCTGGAGAGATTCTCAAAGCGAACTCATTTCCTCTATTGGTATATGGTTAATAAACTAAACTGGACGTTCCAAAGCTGTAGTTAGAACAAATGGCACCTCATGCCACGAAATAGTAAGTACCTTTAACTCATCTCACTGGACACTACGATAAACACTACACTAAAACAATTCCACACATTTTTATTGACGAATGTCCATGTAAAAATCCACATAATTTTCATGTGACCACACATAAACAGAATCCACCCAGAAGCACACAAGAAATTTATGAGTCAAATGAATAGTATGTGTGGTTACACATGGCTTCTATGTGTACACATATTACACATATAGCATGAGCAACAAATTTAAGGTGATTCGATTAGACATCCTTATTCTCGTAACCACTTCGAAACATTAAATGCACAAATATAAGCTTCTACGACATGTGCAACATTCAAATTGTTACTCCACGTTTGCTGCACTGCAGCATACATGAAGTAGCAATGTCAGGTGAAATTGGGTACTGATTTCCGAGATTTGTGCAATTGAAAATTCGAAGTGGAAGTACATGTATAGCCTACGTAGTGGCCATTTTTGGACTCTACAAGGAATCACCTTAAAAGAACCAAGGTTACTGATACATATTCGCATAATGTTTCCCGCATTCACTCATCGTGTGCGAAGGTCTTCGAAGCATCGGTATCCCACATACACTCTCAAATAAAAATGATACCAGCGTAAAAAAAAATCATGGAAAGTGATCTGCTTGAGAGCAATATCATTTGTCGATGCAACACGCAAATATTCACACTTCTTGCTCTTCGGTACTTCCTCGTTCTTCTCAAGAGGATGCCAGTAAAGTAATAACCTGTATGTATTGTTTTTCTGAAGCGCATTATAAGTGCCGCAATATTACCGGGAATGCTGTGCGACGCATTAAGGAGAGAATGTACTTTTGCTCTCACAACTGTTCGAGCATTTATCAACGGATCATTGAGATGCAGAACCACAAATCATCAATCGTTGAATCGCTTGCCGTTGAGCTAAAGAGAGCAGTGGCTAGTGCTGTGTCCCAGGAAATGCAAAATTTTAGATGTGAGGTGAAACAGATTACGACTGCAATAGAAAAGTCGTAAGACTTTCTATCGTCTAAATTTGATGGCATCGTGACCAATTTTCATGAGTTGAAGAGAGAGAATGAATGTTTAATCAATAGGTACTAAAAATCAGCAGGTATCCACTGCCATGTCAAAATTTACCTAAATTCAGTCTCCAACAGGTAGATGCATGCTACGATGTGTTTTTTAGGTAGCATGCTAAAGAGTCTCGAGTATCCGTTTCCTTGATCTCTATTAAGCAATGTTGATGGATTATGTTTAAATATTTCTAGACTTTCGGCTACGTCTAGTTTCCAAGGTGAAGATACAGTCCGCAGGATATTAATGTTTTCCTTAGTCAAATTGTGCCCCTTTGTTACGATAGATTCTGCAACCTTGGATTTAAATTCATAATGAAGTCCTTTATCTATCTCTTTGTTAGCCTTTTTTACCTCTGCGATGTGTTCCTTAAACCTTGTTTCCAAAGTCCTTTTCGTCTGACCAATGTAGATTTTATTGCAATCTGGACAAGAGATTTTGTAGACTCCGGATTTCCCTAAGACATTTATTGAATCTTTAGTTGATCCTAACAGTGACTTCAGCTGATTTGTCCTACTGCTGAATACTAAATCTAGGCCAAAACTTCTAAACTTTGAAATCAATGGTTTGGTAATGTTTTTGTCGAAATTCACCGCTACCCGTTTTAAGCCCTCAGTTACTGGTGTAAGAATTGTCGAAATACGCTTCAAATGATCCCTTGTTCTTTTATCGATTACTGCTTGAATTGTTTTTTCTTGATACCCATTAAGTCTAGCGATTTCAAAAATGTGAGCTATTTCCTTTGATTTGCCTGTATCGCTAAGAGGAAGAGTTTGCATCCTGTGAACCATGTGGTGAAAAGCGGCCATTTTGTGTTGATGGGAATGGTTTGAAGTGCTTGGTATTACTCTCTTTGTGTTTGTTGGTTTCCTATAGATTTCGAAATTGAACGAAGACGTTTCCCTGATGATGAGAAGATCTAAGAAGGAGAGTTTGCCGTCTCTCTCTTCTTCGTGAGTAAATTTGATGTCCTTGTGAACGTTGCTTATGGCCTCCAAAGTTTTTGATAAACCTTCCCTTTTGACACTGCTAAAGATGTCATCCACGTACCTATACCAACATTTGGGCAACAAATTCCTATCCTCCAGAGTATTTTCTAGATTAGCCATGAACAATTCACATAAAATGGAGAAAGCGGATTGCCCATAGGAGCGCCTTTAGTTTGTTTATAGAAATTTCCTCTGAAAATGAAATAATTTTCTTCCATACAAAGACAAGTAAGCTAGAGATATGACCGAACTTTGTTTTTCCAAGTAGAATCCTCACGTTGCTTCAGAAGCCAGTCCTCTAAAAGGCTGATGACTTCCTTTACTGGTTCACTCGGAAAAAGTGCTGTGACATCAAATGAAACCATGACTTCATCTTCCCGAATCTCTCCTGATGCCTGAAGCTGAAGCTTTGGAAACAAGGTTTAAGGAACACATCGCAGAGGTAAAAAAGGCTAACAAAGAGATGGATAAAGGACTTCATTATGAATTTAAATCCAAGGTTGCAGAACATATCGTTACAAAGGGGCAGAATTTGACTAAGGAAAACATTAATATCCTGCGGACTGTATCTTTGCCTTGGAAACTAGACGTAGCTGAAAGTTTAGAAATATTTAAACATAATCCATCAACATTGCTTAATAGAGATCAAGAAAACGGATACTCGAGACTCTTTAGCATGCTACCCAAAACAACACATCGTAGCATGCCTCTACCTGTTGGAGACTGAATTTAGGTACCTGTTTAGGTAAATTTTGACATGACAGTGGATACCTGCTGATTTCTAGTACCTATTGATTAGTTATAACTCGTAGATAAAAGATGGATTCTTCAGTGGTGTTGAGTACTTGGCACTGATGAAGTCTGCAAGTAGTAGACGAAACACGCGTATCTGTCAAAAGATAAGCAATTATAACGGAATTTAAAGAAATAAACCAACCCACTCAAATCTCTTCATAAAGGGATTCCGTTCAGAGGTTCGACAAATTAAAAGGATTAAATCCTTTGAGTACTGTAAGTCACCTAGAGCATACTATTTTTCTCAAACCTATTGATGTAATTGAGGTTTCTTCCTTGATACATAATCTAAATACTAAAAAAGAAGCTGTGGCCCTGGTAATATTCCAGCAAGTATCATCAAACTTAACCTCAATGAGTTTGAAAATATTTTTACTCAACTTTTCAATTGTATACTTAGACAAGGGAAGTATCCAGATTGTCTCAAAGTATCAGGAGTGGTGCCAATTTTTAAAGCCGGCGATGTGTCTGATCCTTGTAATTATCGTCCTATTTCCACACTGTCTGTAATAAATAAATTTTTCGAAAAATTGCTAGTAAATAGACTTGTCAATTTCTTGAAATATAATGTTTTGTATAAATTTCAATACGGGTTGCAGAAAGGATGCAGTACTTCAACAGCAATAGTCGAGTTAGTTGATTTTTACTGAATAAAATTGATAATAAATGTATCGTAGGAGGCCTCTTTATTGACCTAAAAAAATCATTTGATACCCTGAATCACAATATTCTACTGCAAAAATTAGAAAGCTATGGAATACGTGGATTGGCTAATGACATTATATTGGAGGCGAACCAGCCAAAGGTTGAAAGCCTCCCTAATAAAGTTAAATAATAATAATGACATTATACGTAGTTATTTGAATGATAGGAAACAGTTTTTGGTATATAAAGAAGCACAGAGCTCTCTCCGATTAGTAAATATAGGGGTTAGGGGTTATAAGGTAGTAATATCGGGCCTCTCTTATTTCTTATCTATATAAACGATATAGGAAATTTACCTCTTAAGGGAATAGCTTAATTATTTGCTAACGATACAGCACTTTTTTACTCAAATCAGGATACTACATCTATCGTTTCCTGCATAAACGATGATTTACAGGTACTCATGAGATACTTTCATACTAACTTACTTTCGTTAAACTTATCAAAGACTAAATATATGGTGTTCCACTCACCGAGGAAAAAAAATTCTCCACACAACAGTCCGTCAATTGGGTCTAATGTAATAGAGAAAGTATCAAGTTTTAAATATTTGGCCTTGGTATAAGATCCTACGCTCTCTTGAGGGGATCATATAGAACATGTACAACGCAAAGTATCATCTCTATGTGGCCTAATGTATCGTGTTAGTAAATTTGTGCCTAGGAACGCACTTCTAACTTTTTATCATGGCTGTATTCATTCTCATCTGCAGTACTTGATCATCGTTTGGGGACATGCTTGCAAGGCTAAACAAAAACAAAATGCAAGTATTGCAAAATAGGTGTATAAAAATCATCTACGCAAATAATTCGCACAGTATTCTCCCGTTACGTGGTTTGTGCAAGTTACAGTCTTGTTTGTTTATACACTGGAGTCGCTTTTTACGCGGGTGATACGTCCCGCGTAAAAAAAACCGCGTAAATTCTGGAATCCGCGTGAAAAAAAACGCGTAACTTCCGAAATCCGCGTAAAAAAAGACAGTGTAAAAAAACCGCGTAAGAAGCGACTCTAGTGTATAACAATATACCGCGTTAATTCTGAATCCGCGTAAAAAACCAAAATCCGCGTAAAAAAACCGCGTAAAAAAACCGTGTAAAAAACCCGCGTAAAAACGACTACCAGGGGGCTCTCAGTGTGAGTTCTTTGGTGTGTGGGTGTGTTGGCGGGCCTCATAAAAAAAAAGATGAGTGCTCCTCTTTGTTCTTTGCATACTTGTATCTTCATGAAGATGCAAAGTGCTTGGTTCATTATTCATTGTGAATGGGAAATAATAACACTTGTTTACAAAACAACATAAAAAATGTGAACTTTAGTGGTTGACCAACGTTTCTAATGCAAAATCCTACGCTGAATTCAATGCCATGGTCAGAAAAAATTAAAGTAGAGCCATTTTTGAGATATACAAAAATTTTGATTTTTTGAATTTTGGACAAAAGTACGATTACTAAAATGTCAATATCTTTGAAACTAGTGCACCAATTTTTAATCTTTTTTTTATGAAAATGAAGCAAAATAAATTTGCTATCGTTCACTAGAATATTATGTCCTGATTGAAAATTCAATTTTGAAGTCATTTAAAAATTTACAGCATTTTTTTCTTTTATTTTTCCTGCGAATTTTCCATAAAAATCTTGTTTTAATCAACATTTTTAATGGGATAAAAAGATTAAAAAAACCATTCCATAATTTATTCTCAAAGTCCATTAAAAACTGGAGAAAATGAGCCTTCAATGGATGAAATCGATTGGAAATTGTCGAAGTTTACTTTACTTTACTTTGGACTTTAAGAATAAATTATGGAATGATTTTTTGAATATTTTTGTCCCATTAAAAATGTTGATTAAAACAAGATTTTTATGGAAAATTCACAGGAAAAATAAAAAAATGCTGTAAATTTTTAAATGACTTCAAAATTAAATTTTTAATTAAGACATAATATTCTAGTGAACGATAGCAAATTTATTTTGCTTCATTTTCATAAAAAAAGATTTAAAATTGGTGCACTAGTTCCAAAGATATTGACATTTTAGTAATCGTACTTTTGTCCAAAATTCAAAAAATCAAAATTTTTGTATATCTCAAAAATGGCTCTACTTTAATTTTTTCTGACCACGGCATTGAATTCAGCGTAGGATTTTGCATTGGAAATGATCATCACCTTACCGAGTTCAAAAATGCTGTAAACAAGTGTAATTAGCTGCGATGAGCCTAGGAAAACGCTCAGCTCAAGCTATACCTAGATTGATATTCTTCATGAAGATTGAACTTCAATCTAGGTATATTCGTTATTGGGGCCTCTCTTAGCTCAATCGGTAAAGGCGCAGTTACAAAGCAAGACCATACTGGAGGTGGTTGGGTTCGATTTCCGGTCCGGTCTAGGAATTTATCGGGTTGGAAAATTTCCCTGGACATTGTAATCGTTCGCGAAGAATGCTCGAAGTTCAAGTGAAACTCGCTGGCTTAAGCGCCACTCCCTTTACGAGAGACCACCGGTCGTGTTTTCTTTGCCCGACTTAGAGACTGATTCTCAGAGGACCACTCGAACGGTATGATTAAAAACCCTTCCTCAATGAAATTCAAAACTTTAACGGAAACTAATCTTTATCGAAAGAACACCTTTATCCGATCCATTTACCATCTCAAAAAGTTCACAAATTATAGTCCCAATTCTCATTAAACCTAACGAACCAAGCTAAACCGAATGTGTCTGATGTGAATCCAAAACGAGCCCAAGAATAAAACAGCAAAAAAGGTTATCTTCCATTTAATTCCACTTAATTAATTTTGGTATCCATGACAGATACGTATTTCGACTACAATGTGCAGTCTTCATCAGTGTCATTCCCACTAAAGAACTTATCAAAATCTAACCCCCTTAAGTACTCATCCCCTAGGTATAAAAGTCAAGATCACAGGTATGTAAATGAAACTACAATGTGTTGAATCGGAACCTACCTAACTAATTAAAACCAAAGATTTAAGTAAGCTAAAGGAGAAAAATCTATTCAACTCTCTAATAAGGAAAATCCCAAAGGCTTGGTAGCCATCATAATGAAGTAATGAAATTGGGTTGTTAGCGGAATGCTTTAATAAAACAGCAAAAAAGGTTATCTTCCATTTAATTCCACTTAATTAATTTTGGTATCCATGACAAATACGTATTTCGACTACAATGTGCAGTCTTCATCAGTGTCATTCCCACTAAAGAACTTATCAAAATCTAACCCCCTTAAGTACTCATCCCCTAGGTATAAAAGTCAAGATCACAGGTATGTAAATGAAACTACAATGTGTTGAATCGGAACCTACCTAACTAATTAAAACCAAAGATTTAAGTAAGCTAAAGGAGAAAAATCTATTCAACTCTCTAATAAGGAAAATCCCAAAGGCTTGGTAGCCATCATAATGAAGTAATGAAATTGGGTTGTTAGCGGAATGCTTTAATAAAACAGCAAAAAAGGTTATCTTCCATTTAATTCCACTTAATTAATTTTGGTATCCATGACATATACGTATTTCGACTACAATGTGCAGTCTTCATCAGTGTCATTCCCACTAAAGAACTTATCAAAATCTAACCCCCTTAAGTACTCATCCCCTAGGTATAAAAGTCAAGATCACAGGTATATAAATGAAACTACAATGTGTTGAATCGGAACCTACCTAACTAATTAAAACATTGGGCTAACAACCCAATTTCATTACTTCATTATGATGGCTACCAAGCCTTTGGGATTTTCCTTATTAGAGAGTTGAATAGATTTTTCTCCTTTAGCTTACTTAAATCTTTGGTTTTAATTAGTTAGGTAGGTTCCGATTCAACACATTGTAGTTTCATTTATATACCTGTGATCTTGACTTTTATACCTAGGGGATGAGTACTTAAGGGGGTTAGATTTTGATAAGTTCTTTAGTGGGAATGACACTGATGAAGACTGCACATTGTAGTCGAAATACGTATCTGTCATGGATACCAAAATTAATTAAGTGGAATTAAATGGAAGATAAGCTTTTTTGCTGTTTTATTAAAGCATTCCGCTAACAACCCAATTTCATTACTTCGAGTCCAAGAACTCAATGGCGAGCGAGTCTACTAAAAACACCGTGACAGAAAAATAAGTAACTCAACGAAAAACTTTCAAATTTTAATCTGTATTCACATCATTCCTTAACATTCATTCGGGTTGGACTAAACTCGGTTAAAAAAGCAAACTATTCATGGCCATGAAAAAAAAGTACGGACATAGCTGCGCAGGTTTTTTTCGATGCGATGCGATGATGACGGCGGACGAATCGGTCATGGCGACGGATGGAGAGGTAATGGCGGCCGGTGACCTTACCAAGGTCCTGGCGATGGCGACTGTCGACCCTCCGACGACCTGTGATGATGGCGGCGGTCTCGGAATGACGCCGATCAAGCTGCGGAAATGGCGTGCTGCGACGGAAAGTGACCCGTGTGCGGTATGGCCGAAATTAGAGGTGCGGAGGTAGTGGCGGCTGGACTGAAGGCTTCCGATTTGCTGTCTAGAGAGCTGAGCATCGACGGCGTCGAGCATTTCCCGGGAGATTCGCTCCGTGGAAGAGAGAGGCCAACGTACCGTCGCACGGCTTCGCGTATTATGTTTCCGCTATGACCGCCCGAGATGAAATGTAATCTTCTCCTCTTTGGTTAAAATCCGAACCGAGGTACGCAATTGGCTTCGTACTTCTGCGGTCCGAGCTCTCGAATGTCACGGTCCCCGGGGTTGTACCGTAATGGGGACTTAACTAACGGCTTTTGGCGACTCTTGTGGAAAATTTCGCTTAGCAAACTAGTGACTTCACGACACTCCGTTTATCTACCTACAAGAGTCGGGGGCGGACCTTCGCAATGCACCCGGGTCCTGTCCGAATCCAACGGACGGAAATGGCGGCCTAGTTGACGCCACGACAAACCAGACGGTCCGGCGACGATGGAAGCCGAACTCGCCGAAAATTCCAGCCCGTTCAAAAAAGCCCGTTGAATGAGCTTTTTGTATTTAGACACACTATCTACACAGCGGTTTGAAACGCGAACTATTTGCTACAGGCAAGACAAATCTTTATCTTTTTGATCGAATTTCACTGAGTTCACACTTGACTGACCACTGCTTTCCAGCCGATTGGTTAGCGAAATGGCAGAGACTAGAATTTCTTTTTCCCAAGAAACCACGGAATTTCTTAAAGATAAAAGGATCGGATATGGCGCGAAAAATCAATGTTCGGCAGAGCCATTTTACTCAGGTGTTCATTTGAGTCCTACCCAACTAACAATTTTCATAATGTAAACGCTTTACTCACTTCATTTATACAGCCTCAAGCTGTATTCAAACGTTATAAGATGTGAGGCAACCTTTACTCAACCTCTATTCAAGCAAATCTGGCGAACTTAGTCAGCTACTTATGGCTGTTGGGACGGTTGGAATAAGCTCTTATTGCACTTCCATTTACGCTTCTATACAGCTGTTATCTTGCTGTTTAGTTGTGTGCAAACTTGAAAGGCGCTTATTTAAGCTTTTCCCGGTTATCCAATAATCACTACACAGCTTTCTCTTGAAGCCGGGTTAAATATTGTTTACGCTTTTTTGTTGGATGAATTGATTGAGTTTATTTTGCTGTGAGAATCAAATTAATCGAAATTAGTTATAAGCACACCACAACCCAATCATTTACTCTGCACCGGAACCCGGGATAGAATTCGAGACGACCGCATTGACAAACCATGACTCTACCAACTTCGATACGCCAACACTTTGAACTGACGTAAAATAATATACATGACTTTCTACAACAATTTCGCTGAGTAGAGGCTTTATAACAGTGCACATGAATCACTTTTCTCGACTAGTTGCTTCAGCTTTGTAAAGGTACAGAGTAAAAGCGGTAAAAATGCTTCCAAAGTAGCGCTAACACAGTTTATTAGTTGATTACAGATTGTTTAGTTGTTAAAAAAACACTTTTGATGTTAATTTTATTCAGCAAGAGTGGTTGGTTGTGTAGAAGCCATCAAATGAGCAATATATTCTTCTTATTAGCTTTGTTTTGCAGCAGTTGAAAATGATTAATATTTGCATAGAAGTAACATAAGCGTTTATTGGCTGCTGTTATTTAGTACGACTGACAAATTGAATAATGGTTGTGAAAAAGTTGAGTAAACGTTCTCCAAAACTATTTTGCTAGCTTCTACTTGTAGTTGTATCTGCAGCTTGTTTTTCGGCTACTCTACAGCACAATGCTGGAAAAGTTGGCTTATAAAGCTGAAAATGTTAGTTGGGATATGCGAGAAAGTAATATGCTTGAAATGCAAGAAATAAGAAGAAGGATATTTGTTATTGAGTAGCATCGCCTGCAAAGAATCATTCAAGACAAACAATTGAAATTGCCTTAACTCCATTTTGTAAACAAACCTTGTAAGGCCATTTTCTCGCGAACCAAAGTCCGCAAAGGCAAACCAACATAATGAACAGGTAGGGGAAATTCTCCTCTACCCGATTGTGGTTAAGGTTTTGCGAATGAAGGTTTCGGTTCGCGAGAAAATGGCCTTACGAGGTTTGTTTACAAAATGGAGTTAAGGCCATTTCAATTGTTGGTCTTGCATTATTGGAATCATTTTACTGCCAACTTGTGAGTGAGTGACGCATGCTTGAATTGGTGCATGTGGTAACTCAGCGAATGAAGAGAACATGAATCACTTCGTCACTGAGAGTGTTCACACATAAAGAATAAACCGTATACGTATTGCTACAACTCTTCTACAGCGATGGAGAAATATAGTGAGTGACGATTCTTTGTGATAATCAGCAACTTTGAAAGAAAGTAATAGTCAAATATATTAAAACGATCCTGCTCAAACACTCTCAGAAAAGCATCCGGATGGTCATAAAAAAAAACCTCAAACATCATTCAAGTTCACTACAATCCTATCCATTTAAAGCCACTCTCTAATGCCGCATGAATCACGCATTGCCCCCATAGAGCATACAATCTATTACGAGAAAAATCCCAATTAAGGTTATTAGTTTTCTCCCCCTGCTAATGGATCAATTTTTCAAACCGATAACAACCCAATTGCTTTCGGTGGTTCGGTGCCGCACGAGGTTAAATTGAACCAGAATCACTTCATTTATTAAACAGGTACTTTGCCAACCACTCGACCCAGCATTCTCCCAGAAACGAAGAAGCTTTCATTAAATCTTCCACTTCCAGTAGATATCACGTGCAGTCTGGGCTCGCAAACCGTCCGCGTGGCTACAAAGTGCACACAGTGGCTACTGCGGAGGAGCGCCATTATTGGAGGTGAATGTGAAAAAGAAAAATAAAGCCCTTATTGAATCAAATGAAGATATTAAAAGCATCCAAGGAGCACGCGGCCCTCTCTGGCCCGGTAAGGTGAGAACAACATGAATTTATGGAACGGTTTTCATTACCCGGGCACACGGAAATAAATGAAGTGCCACGACGACGATCGCGGGAGGATTTTATTACATTTCGCTACTTTCGCGTGTTTGTGCTTAATCACGTGGCAAGAATCGAGGCGGTAGTGGCAGCGGTATTTACTTGCCGGGGGTAATGAGACTTCCTGTCCGCTCTCTGTGAGTAAAGTTGCTGAAAATGGCAAACAAGTTATGAATGCTACGGATTTTGTGATAAGAATCTACAATTTATTTATTTTTTCTCAAAGCCGACTGCGGCTTCATATGATTGGAGCAAATTCTGCAATGACTTTCGTGATGTGCCGCACTACATACTTGTTGAATGTATCAAGAACGTTATCAGAGCGATCATATAACTACACCCCAAGCAAACGACACATCCATTAACTGTATTGAAAATGTTCCTTACGAGACATGCGCCCTTAAATTGCGATGACGCCAAATTTACGGAGATATATGCATTTAGAGTTTTGAACACCTAAACACTGCTTAAAACTAGATTTAGGACTTATTAAAATCAGATTTCACACGTCTTGCCGTCTGTGAGCGATAGCCATCTACACAAGCTATTTCACCTGTATAAAACATTCCCAGTCGATAGATATCTGCTCAATCTGGCTCGACAGCTTAATTACGTAATCGTAGAATTAAATTGAATCTCTGTTTGTGCGTCTGTGGACGCGTTTCATCTAGACAAGCTTTTTCCGAGATGGCTTATCCGATCAATATGGTTGATATCTCGTTTGAAAGACGGCCCATTGCGCCATTGATCGCTATTGATTTTTTTCTTGATATACACTCCATCAACATGACATTCTGAACAGTGGAAAGATCTCATTAATATCTCCCTGTAGAAAAAAATCAAACCGCCAGTCTGAAAATAATGGATTGGGACTTTTTTTTGCGGAACAAAATGTCTGCCACCTGAAAAAAAATGACCACTTTAAAATTGGCATCTTTAACGATGTGAAATCGTTAACTTCACGGAGAAATAACATATATAGTTAAACTAACTAAAAGCCTCCAAATTTCGAGAAGAGCCGTATTAACGGAGATAAATCGATTTATAGATTATTAAAGCCACCAGTTTGAAAATATTGGGTAGGGACATTTCTGTTGTGGAAAAATTTGTTGACACCTTAAACGCTCCAAATCTCAATAAGAGCCGTATTTATGGAGATGAATCGATTCAAAGATTTTTATAACCGCAAGCCTGAAAATAATAGATTGGAAGTTTTTTTTTAGGAGAAAACACCTAAACACCCCTCAAATCGCGATAAGAGCCATATTTACGGAGATAAATCGATTTAAAGGTTTGGAAAACCCACCAGCTGAGAAATAAAGGATTATGGAATAATTAATATGGGTAAATTAGGGTATTAAAATTTCGATCACCTAAACACCCCTCAAATCGCGATAAGAGCCATATTTACGGAGATAAATCGATTTAAAGGTTTGGAAAACCCACCAGCTGACAAATAAAGGATTATGGAATAATTTCTGCTGGGAAATCCGTGTCGGAAAATTTCGATCACCTAAACACCCTTCAAATCGCGATTAGAGCCATATTTACGGAGATAAATCGATTTAAAGTTTTGGAAAACCCACCAACCGACAAATAAAGGATTATGGAATAATTAATATGGGTAAATTAGGGTATTAAAATTTCGATCATCTAAACACCCCTCAAATCACGATTAGAGCCAAATTTACGGAGATTTAAAGGTTTGGAAAACCCACCAGCCGACAAATAAAGGATTATGGAATAATTAATATGGATTAATTAGGGTTTAAAAATTTCAATCATCTAAACACCCCTCAATCCGCGATTAGAACCATATATACGGAGATAAATCGATTTTAAGGTTTGGCCGATAAATAAGAGATTATGGAATAATTTATACTGGGAAATCCGTGTCGCAAAATTTCGATCACCTAAACACCCCTGGAATCGCGATTAGAGCCATATTTATGGAGATTAATCGATTTAAAGGTTTGGAAAACCCACCAGCCGACAAATAAAGGATTATGGAATAATTTACGCTGGGAAATCCGGGTATGAACATTTCGATCATCTAAACACCCCTCCAATCACGGTTAGAGCCATATTTACGGAGATAAATTGATTTAAAGGTTGCTTTATGGAATGGTTTATTGATTTATTTTTAGTAGCCTCAACAATTCAGACTTATAATTAGGGATATTTAATATTCCATATAGTACAATCTTCTAGTAGAGTTAATACTGAGGGGTTCAACTCATGCACTGCAACAAAAAGTTATGATTGACATCGGGAAAGATCAACAAAAAATACCCAACCTTCATTGCCTACACCAAAGCCCTCATAACTACCTGAAGAATCCAAGCCTCTTGTCGCACCCGGTGCTCGTGTTTAGCCGTGTTTGAACAGAAGTTTTCCACGCTTTTGAAAATTTACGGTAATTTTATTCATTGAATCTCGCATCGTAGTTGGAAAACGGAGCAGCGACTCCACGACCGCAGTATCGACGACCATCGGCTGTTGTCGGTTGGTGGTCAAAACAATCACAGAGTATGCGAGGGACAGTTAACGAGAAATTTACGACTGTATTAATTAGCTTCGATGGCTATGGACAATTTGTTGGTCCTGATCGGAAACACGCGGTGTGGTTTGAACCAACAATTCGAAATCAATCTTGCTTGTTTCTGGTGAAATCCGGTTGACTTGTGATTAGCACAGTTTTATCACAAATATTTGTTCAGGTGCCATCGGTCGATAAATTATGGATTTTTATAGGTTCAGATTCGTGCTCGAAGCAATAGGTTGTATGCAAACGATAACTGACCTTATCAAGATGACAAATTCCTTGCTTTGAACTTATTGGAGCGGAATGGGAATACATGAGGTGGTTATTTACATAGTCATAATTCAGTGTGAATTGCAGCACATTGGAATTGATTCCGCGTCCGTTCGATTGATATTCGATCTTGGAATTAAATCCCGAACATGAGTTTTCGATCAGATGAGGAGCCTTCAGTTGAACATTAATTGGAAGCAAAAACATAAACCCTTCAAACAAGTTTCACACAATTTGCGCCATAAGCTACAAGCCATGCGTTCACAATATCTAAGCTCAATTCAGGTACAAATGAACGTTCAAATTAATCTTAAGCTGTTGAAAGAACGTTTGTTTCTTGTCAAGTGATACCTGGGTGTCATGTCGGTTCCTACTTTCATTATGCTGTTCATTCCAGCTTGTTTCTTAGCCGTTCATCTATCCTTTTCCTTTATTTCTAGGCCTATCTTGGGTCTCATTCATATAGAGTCGGCGACTTAGCTAGAGACCGATCCCGCGCCCCGATCGTCGGAGCTGTGCTCTTGTGGTGACATATCGTTTAAATACTTCTTTCGCGCTTCGCACCTCTCTGCCGAGGACGAGGAAGCTGCAAAGAAAATAAATGTGGCAACGATAAGCACCGGACTTGACTATAAATGAATTCCAATCAAGTCACGACACGCCAAGAGTGTCGATTAATTTAAAGAATATGGATAAGCTTTGGCGTGGGGTTGCTACTATTACTTACCAACTTCGTTACAACCGGGCTATCTCTTGAGTTGGATGACGGAAGGGATTCTGGTGTTGCTTCTTCGTTGTCATCAATTCAAGTGAAATAGGCTGGTTGGAGATTGAAGAAAGTGATCTTTGACAGTAGGCGAAAGATTGCAGAGCGGGAAAACACAACTGGACTGCCTTTTTCATTAGTGATATTCAACATCTATAGACAGTCTTCAAAAAGCATCTCTTTGCTCTAACATTCTATAAAGCAAGCTTTGAATCGATCTTGTAAATCATGCTTTGTTCAAATCTGTGCATTTTTCCAATCTCAACATGCAAGATTCACTCTATCGATGCAATCATGGATCTAATCTTTCACAAACGAACATGGGAACTGTTTGACTTTATCAACAATCTTGGCAAATTTATAATGTAATGAAGCACAGCATAATTTTTACTTTCGAAGATTTCAATTTTACTAAAAGTATGGGTGGGATAAGAAAGAATAGTGTAGTGAAAAAATGTTCTATTTGAAGTTTAACTTGATTACAATGAGAATAGCTGATAATCTTTTTACCAGACCATGTGGAATGAAACAGTATCCTCACCCTTTAGAGGAATTTAGGAAAATGATTGATACTACTGAAGAATTAACTTATGCTAGTCCAATTTTTGCACATACAAAATTATCGGGACAGGAAACGTTTTTAAACCTTTCGAAAAATAAACCAATTTTGATGTAACCGGATGCATTTACATAATAGTTTTAATAAATCATTTGAAAATGTATGGTGGACAGTGGCCACCAGAAATGTTCCGCATTTGTCAAAGAGTTTTTTTTTTCATTACTTGTATTTTTTCTGGAATGATTATTTTCTTTGAATTAATATTGTTTTCCTGATACAAGAAGCATTTTTGAATTCAATGCTGGCTATAGATCCAAGATCTGTTGAGAAACCACCAAAATCTGGCCATTTCCTTGAAATCGGTTCCGGTAAAGTGACCAGTAATGTTAATCTTTTGAATCACGTTAATATGGGTAGAAATCCTCATGATTTTCCGGTTCGATAGGTCAATAATCGTGTTTATCGTCACAAGCTGCGATGGCCATCTTGGAGCAGGTTCTGGGTTCCCCGGGGGAAGTGGCGATTTTGGGACATGACCGGAACCATATCCGTATGGATGTTAAACTTCAAGATTTTGCAGGTCTATGCTAAAGGCAGTTTTTTTTTCATGTCCACAGCTTGCCATGGTTTCCCTGGAGCAGGTTCTAGATGCCCCGGGAACGTAGCCAATTTGAGACATGACCGGAAACATATCAATATAGGTTTCAAACTGCAAGATTTTGCAAGTCAATTCCAATGGTAGATTTTTCATATCTACAGCTTGCCCAGGTTACTCTAGAGCAGGTTCTGCGTACCTCGGGGGAAGTGGCCAATTTCGAGTCAAATACCGAAACCATGTTGATATGGATGTCAAACTTTAAGATTTTACAAGCCAACACCAGTGACAGTTTTATCAGGCAAATAACTTGCCTTGGCTGCTCTGTAGCTGGTTCTGGATTCCCCGAGGGAAGTGGCCAATTTGGAACATGATCGGAACCAAATCAATATGGGTGTCAAACTTCAAGATTTTGCAAGTCAATGCCAATGGCAGTTTTTTCATGTTCACAGCTTGCCATGGTTATCCTGTAGCAGGTTCTAGATGCCCCGGGGAATTGGCCGATTTGGGATATGACCGTAAATACATAAATATGGGTGTCAAACTTCAAGATTTTGCAAGCCAATGTCAATTATAGCTTTTTTCTAGTCAACAGCATGCCCCGGTTTCCTTGGAGCAGGTTCTGAATACCTCGGGGGAAGTGGCCAATTTGGGACATGTAACTTGCCTTGGCTGCTCTGTAGCTGGTTCTGGATTCCCCGGGGGAAGTGACCAATTTGGAACATGATCGGGACCATATAAATATGGGTGTCAAACTTCAATATTTTACAAGAAAATGCCAATGGTAGCTTTTTCACGTCGACAGCTTACCCTGGTTTCCTTGGACCAGGTTATAGGTGACCCGGGGAAAGTGGCCAATTTGGGACATGGCAGGAACCATATCAATATGGGTGTTGAATTTCAAGATTGTTCAAACCATTCAAACCAGTGATAGATTTTCCATGTCCACAGTTTGCCGTTGTAACCCTGAAGCAGGTTCTGGATGGTCCGGGGAAAGTTCCCATTATGGAAAAACTGGCAGACTTGGTGTGGCTTGATTCAAGGTCACAGAAAATTAATTCAAATTATCAGAATGAAGATTTCATTATACTTCGAAAAACGCTTCAATATACCTAGTAGGGTTAAACAGTCAAAAACGCATCCGAGGCAAGACGCAAGGTCGCATGTTGCTCATCGAACACGCATTTAACCGTTCGTCTGTTCCAAAAAAAAACTAACGCTACCTGTACCTTGGGGTCAATTTGACCTCGAATTCAAATTGCCATATCTCAGCGAAGGTTCAACGGATTTTTGGAATTACAAATATTAAATAAAGTAAATTTAATGTACTTCCAGTTAAACTAATAAAATTTTTCTTGAGGGGTGGATCCCTCGGGACGAGGGGTTATTGTAAAAATATACCCATGAAGTGACATATTATGATTTTAGGGGTGTTTATATCACTTGATCCCATCCATATAGGATGTTGCTTCCCTGTGCAAAGATGTTCAGAAATACAAGGTTTTCAAAACCATGGATAGTTTATGGCATAATTTACTCACTAGATGGCACTAAAACGAAAATGATCAAGTTGCGTTATACTACGCTATCTACAGGTCCTGCTCATATGGGTGATTCCCGCCTTGAGCAAAGTTGTTAAGATGGACAAGACCTATCTTAAGGAAAATAGTTTAGATCAGAATTCACTCACCAGACTGCGCTAGCGTGACATTTACTTTGAATTGTTTGCCCTAACTTAACATCTTCACTAGATAGAAGGTTTCAATTTTCTGCAAAGTTGTTCAGATGAACAAGACCTATTTTATGGTAAAGAATTCAGCTTATAATTCACATTAATTTTTCATTATTTGCCCTAACTTAACATTAGGTCTAGATAAAATTTTAAAATTACTCAGATGGACAAGATCTATTCCATGGAACAGAGGACCAGTAACACTGGTAGATCACCTTTTCGTGGTGCGTTACTGGTATAATATCTACCAAATCGAACTCTGACCCTAATCTCTTCTTGTTGACGCTTATGAGCCTTGGTTTTGAGATTAGAAACAAGAAAAGTTTCGGACCAGGGTTCTGATCCCTGATATAATTAGACGTATCATCGTTTGTTATTGGAGGCGACCCCGGCGTAGTGGTTCATACCTCTCACGCCAAAGTCACCCAACTATAATAATAAAAAAAATCGTTTGCCACTAAGAAGACCTATTCAGCAAGACAATCAAGAGAATTGGCGAGGTCTAATAAATTTTCAAATGATACGGAACATCATAATTGTATGAGGATTCATGTAAGACCTATTATGATTGGTGAGAAGGCACGTATTTGGAGGGGCGCAAAATAAGTCTTGTCCATCTGAACAACTTTGCTGCAGACGGAAACGTTCTATCTAGTCCATGTGTTCAGTTAGGGTAAACAATTAAAAATTAAAAGCGAACTAGCGCCACTTGGTGCCCTCAATTCTTAGGATTGGTTTTGTACATCTGATCAACTTTGCCGAAAACGGAAACCTTCTATCTACTCCATACGTTAAGCTAGAAAAAAAAAACAATGAAAAATGAAAAATTTATGTCATACGAGCGCCACCTGGTGAGTGAATTCTGAACTAACCTTTTACCTTAGGATAGGGCTTATCCATCTGAACAACTTTACCCAAGACGAAAACGTTCTATCTAGTACATATGATAGGTTCAGGAAAATAATACAAAATGAATATCACACTAGCGCCGTCTGGTTAGTGAAGTCTGAACTAAACTTGTTACTTTAAGATAGGTCTTGTCCATCTGAACCACTTTACCGGAAATCTTTTATCTAGTCCATATGTAAAGTTAAGGCAAACAATGAAATATCAATCACACACTAGCGCCGCTTGCTGCGTTAATTCTGAGCTGTACTCCTTACCATAAAATAGGTCTTGTTCATCTAAACAACTTTAACGAAGACGGGAACTTTCTATCTAGGGGAAATGTTAAGTTATGGCACACAATTCAAAATGAATGTCACACTAGCACTGTCTTGTGAGTGAATTCTGAACTTGTCTGTCTGAACAACTTTGCTGAGGACGGGAACCATACATATGAGCAGGTTCTGTAGATAGCGTTATATCATTTGTATTTAAGAAGGCGCAACTTGATTATTTTCGTCTTTGCACCATCTAGTGAGTAGGTATATGAAATCCGGAAGAATCCGGTAACATTAAAAACGCTGCCATTGAAGCATTATTCAAAATTTCACCTAATGAAGCTAAGAGTCTATAGAATCACATTAGTTGTCAGGATAAGTTCATTTGTTTACATCATGGCTTCACCAAGCACGTCGCGATTCGATCCTAAACGCTCGAAACGAAAACCATGGTCTATCCACTCCTGGCAGATTTCGATCCAATTCCTGGGCAGGAATTGTATACCTCGGTTGACCGAAAGAGTGCCCCGGAAAAATGTAAAATCAAAATGAAGTCGAAATTCATCAAAATTGTCCTTGTCTGCAAGCAATCTACAGTCGTAGGCTGAAAAGCGAAACTTTCATTACTTCTGGGACCATGAACCAGAAAACTTACCAGGATGAGTGCCTATGGAAGAGACTTCTGCCTTTTCTGGAGCAGCATGACTTGGATTGCCTATTCTGGCTGAACTTGGCAAGCTGCTACTACTCAAATGCCACCAAACAGTGCACACTGGGCCAGGAATGCAATTAATAACTCCGAAACGAAGCATTTTTGCGACTTGGTGTCTTCGGCAAAGTTTCGCATCATAATAAGGACCATCTAATGACATAAACAAATAATTCAAAACTCTTCCGCAAAAAGGGCGCCACAATCTAACTTCTTTCTCTGACGATTTGGAGACTTGATGTATTCGGCGAAGTTGTTTATCTTGACAAAATAAAAGAGTATATGGTTGTAAGAAAAAAAATCAATATTTTTGCCATTTTTTTTCTTTAACTCCATATAACTCGGAACCAGCAGTCGCGAAAATTCTTCGTTTCGAAGTTATTAATTTTTAACGGCGCCGGTGGTGTAGTGGTAAGCGTGATAACCTCTCACCCCAGCAGGCCTGGGTTCAATCCCAGTCGGCGCCGCCGGGATGTTCTGAGGCATAACATCTCTGATCACGCCTGCCTTCGGATGGGAAGTAAAGCCGTTGGTCCCCGGTTCATGAGTTGATGGGTCGATAGGTAGGGTCCAGGTGTGGGAGCTGCCTTCCTGGCACGTCGGTAGCATTGGTGCTCAGCACGGAAAACAAGATCGACGGAAAAAACAAACCAAAGGGAAAAAAAAAAGTTATTAATTTTGCTCCGCTAGATTGCAATCCTGGCCCTGTGTGCAGTGGTAGAGCGAAAATGGCGTCATAATGGTTCCCAAGAAGATTAATCCGGCCAATACTCTGGAACTAAGGCCAATTTAGGAATACTGGTCAATTGTAAAGTAAATACTGAATAAAAATGGTGTAACTGCAATTGACCTGGGTTTCAAGCGGAAATGGAATTTGGAAGTCAAACAAGTGGGAACAGGGCTATTGCAAAAGATGATGAGCAGTGTACGAAAAAAGTTCAAGCAATTGCCTATGATAAGGAAAAAGACTGAAACAATGTTTTTACAATAAGCATATTACCTACTAATGTATAGCTGTTACATTGAACTATGAAAAATAAAACGCATTTTAAACCCCTACCAAGGGGATGGTCACTCCGCACAGTGTGCCAAAAACAAGCTTGGGCACAACTGAGCACAGTCTTTGGCACTGTTTGGCACCCGTGGTTACATTTTTCTGTTCTTTAAAGTTACTGGCAACACTGAAAATTTTCTACGCCTGCGCAGTGTGCATGTGTCAAAATTTGTTATTTATGTTGCCACAATACAATCGAATTTCTTCAAAACACAACCGTGAATCTCCACCAAGTTTCGCCATGGATTCTCCCAAATCGAATTGTCAGCCCACATCCTGATGCCTGAACTACACACTTAGTTTTGACGTAGAACTACGTCTTTGTCGACTATACTGGGGTGCAAATCAAAAAATATGTGTGGTGAAGGAGTGTTAGGTTTTGAACGCTTGTAACTTTGTCATTTATAGATGAAATTAAAATCCAAATACGCCAATCGATAGGATATTACATTACGAACCTGTTGAAATAAATATTTTTCCAATTTTTCTGTAATTAAACTATTGAAAATGTACAAATGATAATTTTATCACTGATTTCATGAAATAAGCCTTTTTTCCAAACCCAGTCATCATAAACGAATACCACTTGGTTGCACATCATTCTGTTTGAACCTGAAAAGATATAAATCAGCGCTGCTCTCATGCCACTGCTCATTAACGCTTCGGACGGCGTGGCGCTTGGTCCTGCAGCAAGCAGGACCAAATCAGTGGCTTAAGGTGGATCACGGCGTGACCACAATGAGGAAAAGCACACACGCCCTTCACAACAATCTCTCGCCCCCCCCCCCCTCAACAACCTCTCCTACCCCCCCACCATCAAACCCCTCCTACCCCCCTCAAATACCTCTCCTACCCCCCCCCCCCTCAAATGCCACTCCTAAACCCCCTCCCCTCAAATACCACTCCTAAACCCCCCCTCAAATACCTCTCCTAACCCCCCCCTCAAATACCTCTCCTAACCCCCCCCCCCCTCAAATACCTCTCCTAACCCCCCCCCCCAAATACCTCTCCTAACCCCCCCCCCCCTCAAATACCTCTCCTAACCCCCCCTCAACAAAAAATAACTCGAAAGCGAGCCAGACTTTGACGATCCCTTTTTTCCGGGAAATAAATTTTAAACATACCACAATCATTAGTAAAACTAAGTTTTACCAAATTCGAACAAAAAATTGCTTTGAAGACATGTTTGATGACATTGAGTTGGTGAATTACACACAACTGACGGTAAAACATATCTGGTGCCTCTATATATGCAATTATATTAACATCCAAAGTCCATCCTACTTTACATATTCTGCACAAAAGAAACTTTCTGCTCCGCCCCATTCATAAAAAACTGCGGGAAATCCTATCAGGTTCTGAACCGGAAAAGATATAAAAGAGCGCTGGTGTCATGCTTTTGCTCATTTTCGCTTCGGACGGCGTGGCACTTGGTCCCAGTGATGCCACATATACAGATTTATCTGTAATGATACAATTTTTTTTTCAATATTTTGATACAGATATCTGTATATGCAGATTACAGATTTTTGAAAAATGTACAGATTTTTCAGATTTTTCAAATAAATGTATAAATAAATTTCATATATTTTTTTTTTATATTTATTATTTACGATAAATAATTATTTTTTCCCTTCTAAGCAACTTGAATTCAATCTGATCATCAAATCCAAATCGATTTTTCACTAAATGAATATTATTATTTTAGCTGCGAATTGCCTTGGAATCTTTCGAATGGACTTATGATGTTCAGATGTTCTGATGTCTCGTTATAAGGGATTTTAGTTTCTCTTTCTATTTGTTTAATTAATCATATCACATGGTTACAGATATGAAGGTTAATTAAATATATTTTTCGTCAAATCGATAAACAAGCCATTTTAGAAAACCAACCAAGGGGTTGATTAAAGTTTGTGAGTCGAAGAGTCAACTTGATATTTTTATAATTGAAAAGCATACTTATAGAAATAAAGATTATTGCATGCCATTCGACTAAACTTCCAGTAAAAGTTCTGTGTTATGTCCAATGTCCAGATAAAGGTTTTCGTAACCTCAGACAAAAACAAAATCAAATTCTAGGGATTTTTGATAGGGGAAATGTTTGCTTCAGCAATACCTTAACTTCGTCAGGGGGGTAAACAAGGTCTTTGAGAGCTTAATTTTGGCATGTGGATACATTGTGTTTTAGAGCATCTATTGGCCAAATTTGAGTGCTCTAGAACTTTGTTTACCCTGCTGACGATAATACGTTAAGGTATTGCCGAAGCCGACATTTCCCTTGGGTAATTCATTACGAAAATTTTCACTGTAGAAGAGATACAAAACACATCAAGATTGTGGGATTTCAAGATTTTAAAAATAGACAAATTCTTTAGAAAGCAAACTTCATTAAAATGCTACGAAATTCGCAAAACTTCTATAAAGTTTGCCGCACTTGTATTTCTGAAGAGGCCTGGCCCCCTTGTCACCCCCATTAGCTATGCCAATGAAACTTTAGTAATTTTTTATGATTCTAAACTTAGAACAAACTGAACTATTTTGAACTATGAATTTGCTCAATGGAGATTTACGTAAATCCGCACTGAGACCATAAAACGGAAATTATACAGATTTTTGTGAGCAAGATTTTTAAAAAGATTTTTTGCGATGAAAATACAGATCTAAATTCGAAAAATGTGGCATCACTGCTTGGTCCTGCAGTAAGCAGGACCAAATCAGCGGCTAAAGGTGGATCACGGCGTGACCACAATAATGATGTAAACCCCCTCCCCCTTTCACAACAACCTCTCCCCCTCCCCCTTCACAACAATCTCTCCCCCTCCCCCCTTCACAACAATCTCTCCCCCTCCCCCCTTCACAACAATCTCTCCCCTCCCTCAACAACCTCTCCTAACCCCCCACCACCACTCATCAACAACCTTTCCTAAACCCCCTCCCCCACCCCTCAAATACCGCTCCTAACAAATCAATATCTATGTGTCGGCCACATACTTACAATATGTACATATAAAAACCATGCGTGACCACACATACTATTCATTTGCGTGTAAATTTCATGTGTACTTCTGAGTGGATTCTGTTTATGTGTGGTCAAATGAAAATCATGTAGAATTTCACATGGATATTTGTCAAGAAAAATGTGTAAATTGTTTTGAGTCAACCATAACCGAAACATTGAAATACTTGAAAATTTTAAGATAAAGTATAATAGTCAAAAATGCATGAAAAACATCAATTTTGTGTGGTTCTACGTCATACTGCGGTCGTGTCTAGGACACAACCCTTTACTTTTTTCTACCGAGCTCGGCTGTGCAAATCTCGGCAAAAAAAAGTTTTACTGAGATCTCAGCAAATATTTCATTTGTTTGCTGAGATTCAGCTATGCATTATCCGAGACCCAGCAATCAAATGTCACTTTTGCTGAGATCTCAGTGAAACTTATTTTTGCCAAGATTTGCACAGCCAAGCTCGGTAGAAAAAACCAAGTGTGTAGGTACATCATTTCGCGCAATGTAATGATTTTCTGAAATAAACAAAGTGAGAATCAAGCAAACACAAAGTTTGCTTGTCTTTCATCTTGCGCAAGTGTAAAGCAGCGGAGAAGAGAAGACACACATCCAGAAATAACGAAAGCTCAATGTGTAGCCATCGCTCCGACGGCTCCGATGCAAAGAGCGCCACTCAAAGTATGGTTGCAAATGGGAAACCCAGCAAAAATACAAAACTCTTCTCCGTTATGCCCTCCTTCATCTCCTATGCATGCAGTCGTGGTAAGCAAAGTATGCAATGAAATCAAACAAGACATTAGCGCTTGTTATATTATATTCGCTCCCAGCGCCGCACGGGGTGTATCGCTCATTGTGTGGATCGATTTCTCACAGATTAGTTGGAAAAGAGTATGCAAAGTTAATGGGAGAACCACATACTCTTTGTCGTGTGTTGTGAGATGCATACACAAAGTTGCTTTGCTAACACTCTGAGGTACTTTCTAGCCCTGCTCATGCTCATAGTTTGTCATCGAAGTGGCATAAGTTGTCATCCCCCCGGGTTCATGATATCCTCCAGCTCCGTTATTAAAATCGCTACACCCGTGACGGCAGTCGCGTCCACATTTATTCCTATCTGGGCACTATCCGTTCATAAGACGAACAGAAGACAAAGAACAGCTGACAGCGGTATCGTGACCGGACCGAGGTTTCCGGCCACGGCTACAAGAATTAGCGATGCAGCTACCACGGCTGCGGCTGCTTCCGATGCTGCTACTGCTTTCGTTGCTGCTGGTCCGTCTCCTACAACATACTTTTGACGAATTTGAAAGGAGACGGACCAGTAGTAGCAGCATTGGAAGCTGCCGCAGCCGTGTGAGCTGCACCGCTAATCCGTGTAGCCGTGGCCGAGGCTGGAAATCTCGGTTCAGTCACGTCAAGCGATCCTTAAGTTTTAATCGGAAGTTGACATCCAAACAAAAGCTATACTATCCGACCATTTGAACTGCTCGAAGAGATCCGTGGCGGCGGCTGCTATTACTGCTGCTGCTACGCCAACCATTACATCGTCACCAAGGTCCGTCTCGGAACGGAAATGTTGTTCCTAGTCCCGGGTCATCTCAGGTTTAGAAAAACAAAACAAAATCAAGAACTGTTAAAATACCTGGCTGCCAAACAAGGCATTATTCACAAGCAAACAAAAGTCAGTTCAATGACTTCTCGGCACAGCTGCACACACTGAGAAAAAATTTGGCGCAAAATAAGTGATGCAAAATTTGAAATTTTCGCTCCTCAGTTCCAAATTGGATCTTGATTATCGTCCCAAAATTTGAACTCCTTTAGTCAGAACCTGACTTGGCACAAACCATTTGAAGTTTATATGAAAATTACTATGGGGATACATATCAATCTCAAAATTCACCAGTTCACTCTACTTTAGAAAATGCACAGCTACAACTTTGTTCAAGACCACTTGTCGATAAAATGTAAGGAACAAAAATTATTAATAATTCAAGTCACTGATGTCTTATGATTATGCTCATTCAACTGTTCAGCAGCCAACATTGGTGTTTATGGCGCGTATAATAGAGAACAGTAATCATGACTACTATTTCACACTGCAGAATACAGTGTTGCCCACAATATAGTTGCAATATAGTTTATTGCTAAACAATTAATAAGTATTTAATTTGACGTTTGCCTGAAAGACGATTTCCTACAAAGTTGTAGCTGATAAAAATTCCCATAAAAATATCAATAAAATTTGTTAACAGTACAATATGGGAAAATGCGATAATACAATGAACAAAAAGTTTGGCTTTCCCATAGTAATTTCAATATAAACTTCAAATGGATTGTGCCAAGTCAGTTTCAAATCCAATGAGTTTAAAATTTCGGAGGCTAATTAGGACCCCGTTATGAAACCCGTTTGAACACTGTGACGCGAAAATTTCACTAGGACCACCCCTTGACCCCTACAAGATTTTCGTGTCCGGTTTTTTTCATGTTCAACCTTTATGTCATAAAAGATCAATATTTTTGAAAACCTTGTGTTTATGAACATCTTTGCATACGGAAACAACATCCTATATAGTTGAGATCTCGTAGTATAAACATATTTAAAATCAAAATATGTCATTTCATGGGTATATTTGTCAATGACCCTTCCCCATGCATACATGAAGGATCATATTGATTTTTTATTATGGACTATTCACATTTGGTGTTTCTTAAGATGCGTTTTAATTTTATTATGGATCATTTATAAATTTGTTTATGCAAAAACATGTTTGTTCATCTTCGTTGATCCAATAAGACTGTTGGCCAACAAGAATTTGGTGTCATGTTGACCTCAAACAATCGCCCCAAGCAATACGTTTTCAATGAATCATGCATTTAAATTTCTCTAAGCTTCACTCCAAGTTCAAGAAATTAGTTTCACACAAATCAATACCGGTGAACCCCGGTTATCTGACCGTGTTTAATCTGAACACTTTTTAGTTTGAACCCCGCTAATCTGCACACCGTGCAAACTAAACATTACTCAAACATCATTTAGCTCATAGAATAAAGCTAAGTGAAATTGAACGATCCTAAGCGCAACGCAGAATCAAAACAAAACAGCAAATAAGGCTACCAGACACTCGCTATTCTGATGGTCAGAGGGTTACTAGAAGTTCATATTAAAAATTAACCCCGTTAATATTCACGAAGTGTCGTTCAGATTAACGGGGGTCCACGGTATAATCAAATTCTTATACATACTAGGCTTACTAGGCTTCGCAGCCGACAGAACAGCTTCGTCATCCCCGGAATTTGTGCTTCATATAAAATGAAACAAAAAATGTCACCCATTAACTAGGCTGACAAATTTCAGCAATCAACAGAGCATTCCCCCCCCCAACCCGGTCCCATTCGTCTCCCAGTGCAGGCGTAAGGCGCTACCATCTCACCGAGACGGACGGATGGACGGTGACGACGCGGAATGGAATCGGATATTCAAATGAAACAAATTGTAGTGATATTAGTTTATCTTCCAATATTTCATAACAAACGACGCTTTTATGCAAATTTATCTGTATCAATTTCACACTGTCACCCACCTCCATCGCCGACAGGACAGGCAACTGTGGGCTCCGGAATGCTTTGAATCAGAACTTCAGGGTCGCCAGTCAATTGAGACGTTTGTTCGATCGCTGAAGGTTTCCCTATACAGAGTAAGATTAGCCAAATTGGAACGATTTCGAAGCGAGGCGGAACACCTTCGGTCGGGTTGTTTCGGTGCTGTTGGCAGAATTATCATAACCATTTTTCTCGGTTTTAAGTTGGAATCGTCGCTGATCGAAAGAGAGAGAGAGAGAGAGAGAGAGAGAGAGAGAGAGAGAGAGAGAGAAAGAGAGAACGGGTCAGGTTGGCAGGTGGGTTTTCCTTGTACTCGTTGTTCCCGAAACCTAGTCCGGGATCTCAGGAGAAAAAGCGTTACATGTCACCGGTTTTAATTGATTTCATACCTCCAAGTAGTAGAAAGAAAATTAATTTATATGGTTGAATATCCACTGCTGTCAAGGCACCTGTTTGATATCAAAATAAAATAAATGAAAAGCTTAAGCTTGATAGAGTGCGAATATCACCATGCCGGTATGCGTACGATTGCCAACTGTGAAATAGTGGACCCAGGTTGTGGCCTATCAATTTACCCTGCACGCATGGCATCTGAGAGGCGGGCCACACTTGGGCATCTTCGTGTTCCTGATACGAAAGATGGGACCTGTTTTCCCTAGACCGCCTCACTGCAGGAGCTTATGGTTTCACTACCTAGGATGATGATAACAAACAGCATCACCCAGGTCGCCGTGAATGGGTTGGAATATATCACCTCGGTATCGAAGGAGTGTTTGGTGTTTATAGGAATATGACGCCGTCTCTGCAACGAGATAGTCAGGAAGAACATTACGGAAAGGGGATATCTGCCGCGATGCTGCTGGGATGTCATGAGATATTGCCTCATGCGTCCACTCATTAACAACTATTTTAATGTGCATGGATTTTTAAGCAATTGGAAAGGTGATTCTTCATTACGGAGAGTCGGTAGGAATGTGATATCAAACGAGGTTGTTAGTGATTAACGGAGTCTTGTGCAGATGGTATCACCGTTGTAAATCTATAGCATCTATGACCTCATTGATAAACTTTGAGCAAAATAAAAATTCGCAAAAAATCACCATGAGAAGTATACATGGTGTTAAACAGCTATAATTTGCCTGAGATGAACTAGCTTACGACTTCAATCAAATAAATAAGGAATAAAAAAGGGTATAATTTGTGTAGCATTTTTTACAACTATTAACTTTGTTTGAATTTAATGTTTTTAAACAAGTACTGAGGATCCTAGAGTCAATTGGTTAGTAATATATTCAACGAAAATGGTTCTTTTGTCTTGTGACCGAACATCAGTTTTATTTTAATTTGTTTGCTTGTGTCTGTTGTTCAAGAAAAATGAAGCAAGGATCCGAGGCAGACCTTCGGAAGGATATTGTCAAGATAACACGACGCCGTATAAAATTCATCATCGCTGACGACCTGAACTTCAAACATCAAGCTTGGGGCAACCAAAGGCGGAATCAAAACGGCACCATCCTGAACGACGACCTGCAAGAGGCTCACTACACCATCTTGGCGCCGGACACTCCCACTAGTAATGGACGATCTTGGATCGAAACACAAAAGATCGATTATTTTGGTTCGATTAATCGATTTTTTGAATCGATCTCAAACACGACAAAAATCGATTGGATCGATCCTTTTCATTCGATTTTTGTTTCGATCCAAAACATAATTTTCAGTGCATTTGCATTTGCAATTTAATTTTGTGAAACTTTTTGGTCCCGGGAGATGCTCTGCCGTCCCAGACGGGGAACAGCTAAAGCCCCTAGCTGCTGGTCTGAAGCCACGGCAGCTGTCTGGGGTGGGCACAAATGACCTCTTTTCCTCCCGGGTCTCAGGGCGTTGGTGTGCAGATGGGGGAGAGTTTTCGGTATGGTATGTCCTAAACAACGAAATATGGGTTAACTTACGGTACAACTTTATTGACTCTAGAGGTGGCGTCAAGAGGGCTGAGTTGGTGGTGGTGTGGACGAGAACGGTTCGGTACGCGGATTTCGTAGCGCTGGGCTGGGTGATCGGCAGTGGTGACCCGTACGGTAGATTCGTCTCGGCTTGTTCGGACCCTCCGTAGTGTGCCCACGACGTCGACGGGGAATACCAATCAGGCACCGATGGTTTGACGGTAATATGAGTTTGCCAGGCGGCCGGGACGGTTTGTCCACCTGCCGATGGCCGTGCAGGCGTTCGTTCGCTTCAATACCTGACCCTCAGTCGTGTGCCAACGACGTCGTTGGGTGAATCCTGCACCCAGTGGTATTGCCAGCCAGCAGCGACGGGTTGTCCAACTTCCGGGAACCGGAGACGGTTCTCTAGAGGCGACGTACTGGCTCGACCGTCGGCCGTAGGCCAACGACTTCGCTGGGCTACGATGTAGCACGTGGTCTCGTAGACCCTACGGGCTGAAGAGTACCCGGTTGGGCAAACCGGTGACCTGGATCGTTCGTTCTACAGGTACGAGTCTGCTCTGGTTCACCAACGAGCTTTCCGCTATCTCGCACTGTCACCAACGGCTTATCTCATCCGAAAAAACGCGCGGATCACTCTCTACAATCACTTTCGAATTCCCGAATCGTGGTTTCCACTTCTGTTCGCAATGAGGTTGGCACATCGAATGATCGAATCATCCTTCCACCCACCAATCCTCTCTTCTTCTCCTCTCGTCCAATCCATTCCCCGTTTTTTCCCCTCGCTCCAGTTCCTCCCACGATCGACACCAGCTTCAGTACGTTGCTAATATTCCCCACCAGTAAACGCATACTGTGTTTGGGTCGAGTGCAGTTTTATTCAAATTGACCGTTGGCTTCTCTACAATTTGGTCGTCCTACAATACCATACCATATGCAAAACTAAATTAAGTTACCGTTGGGTAACAATTGATTTTTTTTTGTCTTCACCTTTGCATATCACTTACCTTGAATTCTGCAAATAACCAGTGTGACAGTTCAGTAGGCAAGAACCAGAGATGTAAAATAGAGACTCGCATATACTGAAGCAAGAAGAACCAAACGCTGAATTAAACGAGAAAAGTAAATGAACATTACTGAACTTTAGAGTGAACTTGGCGTTAATCTGCACCAACTTTCCTATGATTCGTTTTATTTTAAACATGTGTTATTTTGAAAAATCAATCGATTCAAAAGATCGATTCAAAAGATCGATTCAAAAAGATCGATTCAAAATTATTGATTGAATCGGTGAATCGATTATTAAAAAAAAATGAATCGATTCACTAAGCTCGATTCTTGCCTCAAGATCGCCCAATGCTAACTCCCACCCGGCTGAGTCGGTCCGGCGTGCACTCCATCATCGAAATCTTCGTAAGTAACATGGGAGACAACATCTCGCAACCTGTGACCCACCAGGAGCTGAGTTTGGACCACTGTTCGGTGGTGGCCGACGTGGGCACATCCGTCAACCGATTCCAAGCTTCCCGACGCAATTATCATCGTGTTAGCTGGGATCAGTTCAAACACTGTGTCGACTTTCGGAGACGCCCGAAGACGTTGACCGGTGTCTGCATTCCATCGAGGAGGCGATATCCCGGACCAGGGAACAACACCTACCAGTATCCAGACAGGTGAGCAATACTCTGAACCTTGACAGATCTACCAAATACCTTATAAGACTCCGTAACACCATCCGAAGGCAGTACCAACGCTCTGATCTACCTGTCCTTAAGACCCACTGTAATCGCCTAACAAAAACCATCCAAGCCAGGATGGTGGACCTCAGAAATAGGGACTTTGCTAACAGGATCCGCTCTCTCTGCTCTCTGCAAAGCCCTTTTGGAAACTAACCAAAATTCTTAAAAATATGCCAAGACCCATTCCACCACTTAACCCGCTGGATCGTTACGGCGACCCAGTGGTTCATATGATAACTCCTGAAGAGAAGGCTACCGCGATAGGTCAACACTTCGTCAACTTCCATAATCTCGAACAAAACATCGTCAGCCCTCACGAAGCTGAGGTTGCTGAAAACGCAACCAACCGCCATCAGATTCCCAATATTTCATCTGAGGAATCCGAGATTACGGCTGACGAACTGTTAGCCTATATCAAATCATCATAAAACATTAAGGCCCCAGGTTTCGACAACATCCTCAATCTGGAACTCAAACACTTGAGTTCCACAATCTACAACAATCTGGCACTGATTTTTAATCTGTGCCTCAGACTTGGCTACTTCCTCTCGTGCTGGAAGTCAGCCAATGTCATACCCAGTTTGGTTTTTGAAAAGGTCGTTCGACCGTCCACCAGCTGACTCGAGTAACAAACATTCTCAGACGGAACAAGTCTGTTTCGAAAACATTTGCCATGGCGTTGTTGGACGTTGAAACAGCGTTCGGCTATGTCTGGCATGATGGCGTGGTGTTCAAATTGCAGCAGTACCGTCTTCCAATCTTCCTAGTGAAGATAATAAATAACTATCTATCGGACAGGACGTTCCGAGTCTCTCTGAATGGCATCACATTGGATGCTTTCAACATCGGTACGGAAGCATCCTTGGCCCCATTATATTCAACCTGTTCACCTCCGATATGCCGGCTCTCCCTGATGGTGGATCGTTTTCTCTGTTCGCAGATGACACATCAATCGTGTACAAGGGTAGGGTTATCAGAGCTCTGACTGCCAAACTTCAGAGAGGCCTGGACGTCCTGTCTGAATATTTCAACAGCTGGAAGATCCGTATCAACGCGGCAAAGACCCAGACTTGTCCGTCGGTGAATAATGGTGACTGGTAGATAGAGATAGTCTACCTCGGCTTAACACTAGACAGCAAGCTTCTTTTCAGGGAGCACGTTAATAAACCGAAAATCAAGTGTAACATATTGATAAGATCACTATATCCACTCATCAACAGGAGGTCTACTTTATCCCTGAAAAATAAGCTTGCTGTCTACAAACAAATCATTCTTCCCGTCAGTGATGGAAAAAATCAAGAAAATCCAAAATCAGGAACGGTCGAAAATCACTGCAGATCTTGAGATTAGCAAAATCCAAATGGCGGCCCCCGGACAGGGAATATTCTTCTAAACCCATGCAATATGGTTATCTACGGAATAGGCTCAATAAATGGAAGTGGAAAATTGGCATCCGCCGCCATTTTGGAATCCAAGATGGCGGACCAAAATCCAGTATGGCGGCCCCCGGACTAGGAATATGCATTTAAACCCATGCAATATGGGTATCTGCAGAATCGGCTCGATGAGGGGAAGTGAAATCCAAAATAGTGGACCAAAATTCAATATGGCGGCCCTCGGACAAGAAATATTCATCAAAACTCATACAATATGGGTATCTCCGGAATGGGCTCGATGAGAGGAAGTGGAAAATTGACATTCACCGCCATTTGGAAATCCAACATGGTGTACCAAAATACAATATGACGGCCCCTGTAACATCTTCATAAGATCACTGTGTGCACTCAACAGGAGGTCTACTCTATCCCTGAAAAATAAGCTTGCTGTCTAAAAACAAATCATGCTTCCCGTAATAGATTACGGGATGCCTATCTGGGAGAGTTGCGCCAAATGCCATCACCTTAACCTCCAAAGGATCCATAACAAGATCCTTAGGATGGTCCTAAACAGTCCCCCGCGGACTAGAAATTCTGAGATCTACCTTCTGGCTGGAATTCAGACATTAGAAGAACGGAAAGTATTTATCCTGGAAAGGTTCAGAGAGCAAATCATCAGATCATACGTGATCTAGCACGTTAGGTTAAGTTATACTCATAGCTAGGTAAGTTTTCACTTTTTTCAATTCAATCAAAACACACCCCCAAAGGGGAATTCTGTAAACTAGTAGAAAAACGTGAATACGTAAATTAGAATATCAAATTAAACAAAGATGAAGAGCCTGATAGACTAATCAATTAAAATGTTAAAACAATGTAAAATCATTTTTTTTTTCCTTTATTAACGAGACTTTCAGCCTTAGGCTGGTTCATCTCTAACGAATGTAAAATCATAATTAACATCAATAAACGTAATTTTACTACTACTTTACTACTAATACAACACGTCACAATTCTTTGCTCGACTGTTCAGTCCGTATTTTCGCCTACTTGAACAATGTCTCCTCTGATACGTTCAACATTGATGCAGGGGTCTCTCAGGGTAGCCTGATTGGGCCTATCCTATTCAACGTTTTCACGTCAGACGTTCCTCCCCTACCGGGTGCTGGTATCCTGTCTATGTTCGTAGATGACACCTCCATCATCTATAAAGGTCGAGTAATCCGTGCTCTGGCGAGTAAACTACAGTCAGGCCTGGATGTTCTGTCCGACTATTTCAAGAGCTAGAAGATTTGTATCAATGCAGCTAAAACACAAACCATTCTTTTTCCACACTCGAATTAACCCCGGCTCGTCCCACCTGCTAACGTCAAGGTCCATCTTGATAGCTCTCCCATTGAATGGTCGAGTGAAGTAGTCTACCTTGGTCTCACCCTCGATAGCAAATTGCTATTCCGTTCCCAGGTGGACAAGACATCCACCAAGTGCAACGACTTGATCAGGTCACTCTACCCTCTGATAAACAGGAAGTCCACCCTGTCCCTCAAAAACAAGCTTGCTGTCCACAAGCAGATCATTCTGCCAGCTATTGAGTATGGTATGCCAATATGGGAGAGTTGTGCTAAGTGCCACCACCTAAAGCTTCAGAGGATCCAAAACAAGATCCTTAGAATGATCCTTAACAGTCCACCGCGAACTCGTAATTCTGAGATTCACCACCTGGCCGGCCTTCAAACACTATAGAAGCGAAAGACTTCCACGCTGGAATGGTTCAGAGTCGCCTGTCTGCGATCAAACCACCAGATCATTCGTGATTTAGCAACCTAGTTTAAGTAGTTAGGAAGGTTCGTGTGCTCAAGTCGGTCGGTTATCAAATTTTTAAATTCAAACGAAAACAATCCTATAGAAGGGTTTCCTGTAAAATAGCGCGAAATTCAATCATCACATTAGAATATCCAATTAACTAGAACAAAGATGAAGAGCCAAAGGCTATCTAATTGAAATGTAAAACCAAATATTGAAACTTTAAAAAACAGCAAATAAACGTAAATTTTACTACTACATCCTCAACTCGTTTTCGCTTCGGACGGCATGGTGAGCAGGCAGTAGAAGCAGAAATAGTAGCAGTAAGCAGGTGGTGGCAGGATACGTAGTCGACTCTTCTACCTAACAAGCAATAATGACTGGTCGTGACAAAGGTGGAAAAGGTCTGGGGGCAAGCGTCAAACGTATCTCCGGTCTGATCTACAAGAAAACACGAGGTGTGCTGAAAGTGTTCCTGGAAAATGTGATCCGTGATGCTGTCACCTACTCTGAACACGCCAAGCGTAAGCGGCCATGGATGTCGTCTACGCTTTGAAGCGACAGACGCACTCTGTACGGTTTCGGAGGTTAAATCATCACCAACTTTGGCAACACGCCCCCAACGAACACACAAAATGCTCTCCAGAGTTGTAATCTTGTAACCAAACTTGGATAACTCGTTAATTGCACTTTGCTTTGAAGGATTGACATTGGCCAACTACGCAAAGTGAGAGTGTTGCTACTTGATAGCAAACTATTCATGATGAGACGAGTCTTTGTAGCTTACCGGCGTGTGCAAAAAGAAAGGCAATCAAATTTTAATTTTGTGATTGTTTCCCAAACACAGACATCATATTGAACCACCATCGTGAGAGTGCATTGTAGCATTTTCTATATACTTCAAATGGGTTACACTCCGCGTTGGATAGAGTCAATATTCGAAGTGAATCAAGTGTTTATTGAGAAATTCTGTATGTCTCAACACATGGCTGCCATTCGATAATTCGGAAGCGCGTGAGCGACAAGGAGGCAGGGAAACCTGTGAAACAGACGCGGACCGTTGTTGAACGCGTTTGATTTTGTCGAGCCAACAAGAAAGCGGCCAAAGGTTATCCTAGGATTTATTCAATAACCGCCCAATTAAAAAAAAAAATGAATAATGAATTGTTCATTTTGGAGCTATATTTCTAAACCATTTATTTTGTTTTTAATATATTAGTGAATGGAACATCACAAACAATCTCGTAGTTTTACTTTATCGATCTACGTGCTTTGGACACAACCCTTAACTTTTTTAAATCACGTCATTAAAAAAAAACCATCCCATACTGAAATCCTGGCGGCGCTACTGTTCCTTTGTAATGTCCGAAGAGATTAAATGATTGGGTTAAAAATGTTGCACTTTTTTGGAGCAGACAATATGACAACATTGTGACCAATTTCTAACCAGTCTCACCATGTTCTCCGAGTGTCGATTAATCACTGATCCGCTCGATCCAGGGCAACTTCCAATAAAATGTAACATTGATTAATACAACCAAGATCGAAGCCATTTTTCATCGCCATAAAACTAGACTTACCGCTTCAAAAGGTCGTTAAGGATTACGCGTAAATGTACGTAATCGTGCGCTGTCCGTACACACAGGCGCAAATTGCACCCATTTGAATGCGTTTACTTTGTAACTAATCTTCTTTTATTGGAATTAATCTTATTTGTCTACAGGGGACCACACCACCAGCAACCGTAGCTGTTCTATATGACACCCAGATCCAGTGCGATCACATTCAATAGTGCACCTTTCGAAAACCGCTTCAAATCCGCTAACGGTGTGAATAGTGCGTTCCACACCCCTGCTGCTGCTGCTGCTGCTGCAACCTCAGCACTTAGACTTAGGTACACCAACTCGCGAGGACTCGAAAACGGACTTCGCAGTCCACTCTATGAGAACAGAGCTCAAAGTTATGGCTACCATAAAAAAGTTTCGCGCGCAAAATAGTTAGCAGTTAGGTGTCATGTTAAAGTAGTAAAACGCAAATTAAATTGAACCGTTTTGTGCGCACAACAGTTCGAAAACAGTTTCTAGCGAGCACTGGCATTTGGAGGAATCTTGCTGTGTGCGGTCCTTCGATAGTTAGTTTACGACCGTGGTGAGACAGTTTAGTCCTGTATTTTATCCGTCTCTTCAAAATTGTTGGCTGCCGCCACCGCAATGCAGAAATGGATCGCTTGGAAAAGTGTGACACGAGGTTCAAGTGGGGATGTTCCATTGCTATCTACTTCACAGTAAGCAGCTTATTTCGAAGGTAATGAGACAGCCCTAGATCGAGCAGGACGACACACCTTTGGTTTGTGTGGGCCTTCTTTTACATGGGTGCGTGCTCAATTTCACATTTCTACAAAACATGGTGCTGAGAGTTATACGCACGGATCAACGATATAAAATAGACCTATTTGTTTCAATTAGGGATTAGTCGCGTTTAAGTGGTAGCTTACTTACCATTAAGCAGTCAAGACACGCGAATAACAAAAAAAAAACCAACCCACGATAACTAGCACCGGAATGTACCTTTTGTAAGCTGCAGGTCGTAAAATGTGTTGCAAATATTTGAACTAAAAATAAGCAGTTGCATTTAATCTCTCGACCTGCACATGATGACGCTGACTTTGGTAGCACGAAAAATGTTATATAACTCTTCAACCTTCATGATTGGTTTTGCAAATCTTGCCCTGGTGACGTGTTTTTTCATCGAACGCTTGCCGTGGCATTCGGTGCCTTATGACATTTCTTCGCAAATGTGCTCCGTAAGCACCGAAATTGGAAAAGAAATGGCACACAACGAACAGTAAAGTTAAAAAAAAACCTGCCAGAGAAAGATCGATTGCCAGCCGATGATAAGCAGTGCTATAAATTTAATTAGAGACAGTGCCAGAGAGCTGGCCTTCTGCGATGACTTGCCAGGGCTTCCGAGCCAAGTCTCTGCACTGCTTTCGTTGTGTTTTATTGCAGGCGTTGCTCCATTTGCCTCGAGTTGCGAAGCATCATCATCATCATCATCATCAGCCCCAAACCAACCCCGTTAGTGCACGTGAAATCGCGGGAAAGAAATGAAATGCACGGAAATTATCGTAAGTAGCAATTAAAAATTTATTTGTTTGGATCATTTGAGGGAGCCGTGAGAACGGATTTCCCTTCCGTTCGATGACTCTCCCTTCGGCGGACGTTATCGATATGCACAAACACTTTGTGGCCTCCCTCGGCTTCGACTGTGAGAAATGAAAGCGAATTTGGCAGCGCGATCGCGGCACTAGGAAGGAAGACGATTTCCAGAGTTCAAAACAATTTTCATACGATGGAGATGTGGTTTGGGCCGGGTGATTTAGTCACTGGAACTGAACAGATTTTTCAAGTATAACCGATCAGTTCCAATTTTTCCTTATTATATTTTATGAAACTTTCTGTTGAAATCCAGCTATAAAAGTACAACAATGAAGTAATGTTTAAAAAGCATTATTTAAGCATGATCTAAGACATCCAGTGGACTGATGCAAAATTTGAAATTTTCGCTCCACAGTGCTTAAACTGTTCCAAATTGGGTCCTGCTTAGCATCGCAAAATTTGAACTACTTTAGTAAGAAACTGACTTGGCACAAACAAATTCAAGTTTATATGGAATACTTATGCTTTTGTTCATATCTATCTAACAATTCACCACATCAATATGCTTTTAATAATGATAGCAGTGATTGTAGCAATTTTTTTTTTTCAGCTACAACTTTGTTCTATGGGCATCCCACTCTAAGATTTGTATTGCTCTTGGTAGTTCATACTGATATCAAAGATACCTATAATTATTTTCAAATACTTAAAAATACTTAAGAAATATTTAGCATTATTTTGCTTGCTTGGTTGCTACACAAACTTCCTTTTTTTTTAGCTGATGTGAAACGTAAAATGTACTGAAATATGCATTGCATCCAACTACTGCGGTACTTACATCAGTACCGTGCCCACTTATATGCCACCAAAAAGGTTACTCTTTGATATGCAATCGTAAGTTTCTAATAAAAAAAAGGCCTGCGTCTAACCAGAGTCCAGTCTAGAACTTTCAATTGTGTGCAAGTACTGGTCTAAATTAAACAGGAAAAACAACAGTTGGACATTTCTGGTAAACCCTTTGGTCGTTTTACCAGTTGTGAACCAGAGATCTGATACACCGTGTTTTTTAATCAATTGGGAACTGAGTACTAAGACACACGACGGGTAATACATAATATATTAGCTTTCATTTTTCAGTATCCAAAATATCCTCCAGGAAGCCCCTCTGCACTTACTTGAACGACTAAAGTCTGCCAATTAGGACGTCACACTGCACTGGAGTGATTCGTCAGGTATTACACGACAATGTCCTAATAGCACTGGCGTGCACAGGGTGGGGCAAGGTGGGGCAATTGCAATAAGATGTTCATTTCCACATTTCCAAATTACGATATAAAATAACTTGTTTTCTTGATAACTTGATTTGAAGGTAAAATAACTTCATTTCATACTATAAGGGCACTGTAAACCTTTTATTGCGTCAATTCCTTTGAGATAGTGTCTGAAAATTGCACCAAAAAGGTGCATGAAGGGACAAACTTCAATGAAATTTTTTGGTCAAAAAATTGCACCACAACCAAAAAATTCTGTTGTAATTTTTTTTTTCAAGGTGATTCATGGAGGGATATAAGAAGAGGGTTAATTTAAGGTTGAAAAAATTCACCTTCGTGGTGGTAAATCGAAGAGACAGCTTTTTATTGAATATCTGGTGTAAAAATATCATCAATCATGGAGGGACTAATCAAAATGAATAACCCTGGTGGAAAAATTTAATCACGCTAAAAATTTGGAGGTGCACATTTAACTGAATATTTCTTGTGGAACGTTCGCAATACTGTGGTGAATGTGGAAGCAAGGTTTATTCATTTTTCTGGTGCATAATTTGCATCGTTCTGATGAATGCAAGCTTCATTGAAAATTTATGGTAGAAAATTCGCACCATTCTGGTGCCTGAGAATTGCACAACAAAAGTGAATGGTAAAACAAACTTCATTGACATTTGTTGGTGCACCATTCTGGTGAATGAAGGAGAATGCTTTATTGAAAATTTCTGGTGTAAAATTTGTATCGCTCTGATAAATGAAATAAACAGAAAATTTCTGGTGGAAAATTTGTACTGGTCTGGTAAATGAAGGCACAAGCTTTATTTAAATTAAGCTATATTGAAAACTTCTGGAGGGAAATCTGCACCGTTCTGGTGAATGGATGGGCAAGGTTTTCGGAAAATGTTTGGTCTCAAATTTGCATCTTTTTGCTCAATAAAGGAACAAACTTTAATTATAATTTTTGGTGTAAAATTTGCTCCATTCTTATGATTGGAGGGAAGCTGCTATACTGAAAATTTATGCTGAGAAAGCTGAAAATAGGGGAAAGTTTTATTTGGTGGAAAACCTGCAACATTTTGATGACAGGAGAAGCAAGCTATATTGAAAATGTCTGGTGGAAAATGGAAAAAGGAAATCTGCACCAATCAGAAGATTGGAGAACCATTTTTTTTGAACATTAATGGTGAATTATTTGCATCATTCTGGTGTAAAATTTCCTGGTGTAAAAATTTCTGGTGTTCAATTTTATGGTGTTAAATTTTCTGGGGGCAAGTTTTTATTGAAAATTTCTGGTGTAAGATTCAATCTGCTGCAAGAAGGGGCTAACTGAATTGAAAATTTCTGATGTAAAAATTGAACAGTTCTGTTGAATGGAGGGGCAAGCTTTATTGAACATTTCTGGTAGAAAAACTATAATGTTTTGGTGAATGGACGGACAACTTTAACTTGACTTCCGAGAAGAACCTCAAGGGTATGGAATTCTGAAGAGAAGTTCCAAAAGAAAAGATTTCTGGGGATGATTCCATGAAAATTCTGCAAATAATTTCTAGTGAATCCTGCAGATAGCTGCAAGATAATTTCAAAAATAATATCGAGAGAATCCAATTTTGAATGAAATTCCAAAGGGATATGGGGTAAAAGTTCAAGAAAATTCCGGAGATAATTTCAAGTTCATTTTGGGAAGAATTTCTTGAGAATACAGAGGAAATTCTTCTGAAACATTAGGGGAATTTCATTTCCAAGGTGTTCTGAGAAAAAAAAGTTCTAGAATATTCCGAAAAAAACCTCAAGGATATTGAATTCTTAAGACAGTTCCAAAATATTTCTGGAGAGATTTCAAATAAAATTCTGCGGATAATTTCTAGTGCATCCTGCAGATAGTTCCAAGATAATTTCGAAAAGAATGCAGAGAAAATCAAATTTTGAGTGAACTTCCAAAAGGATTTTAAGCAAAATTTCAAGCTAATTCCGAGGATAATTTCTAGCTCATTCCGGGAATAATTTCTGAAACTCTAAAGGAATTTCAGTTCCAAGGTGTTCTGAGAAAAAAAATCATGAAGAATTGTAAATATAATTCCAGTGGTAGAAGAATTTCAAAAGAGCTCTTCGGAGAGTTCTAAAAAATCCGGGAAGATCCTCAAGGATATTGAATTCTAAGGACTGTTCCAAAAGATTTCTGGGAAGTATTGCAAGAAATGTCTGCGAATAATTTCTAGTGAATCCTGCAGATAGTTTCAAGATAATTCCGAAAAGAATACGGAGAAAATTAAGTTTAGAGTGAAATTCCAAAGGGATTATGAGGAAAATTTCAAAGAAGTACCAATAATTTCTAGCTCATTCGGGGAATTATTTCTAGATAGTACTGAGGAAATTCTTCTGAAACTCTGAAAGAATATAAGTTTTAAGGTGTTCTGAGTAAAAGTCAAGAAGTATTCTCAAAATAATTTCAGAGGACTTCTGAGAAGAATTTCAAGAGAGCTCATAGAGTTCTAAAAATTTCTAAAAGAACTTAAGGAATTCTGAGGATGGACTTTTTCGTAACAGTACAAAGTTTAAAGACAGCTTTTGGATTCCCTAATTGAAAATTAGGTATAAGTTTGCCATTGAACCTTGGTCGATTGTTGTCTTACTAAGAATTTGTCTAAGAATCTTCTTTGAAAATTTCAAGTCATTTGTTTCCGTGGTTGACATACTCAATCCTTCGCACAAGTCGTCATTTCGTACTCGTTTATCAAAATAGTTTTGTGCGCTTGTGGTCCAATCGTTATATTTTTTTCAACTTTTAATGATCCTATTAGTCTTGGCATTTAGGTCAAAATTTGAAAAAATTAAAACTACAATTTTCGCTGAAAATGACCAAGTTCAACGTACTCGCAACGGTAAAAGTAAAGTGACTGAAACAGCATATAAGGGTTTTCAAAAATACTTACTTGAAATAGTCAAAAATTGTAACGATGTCTTCAAAATATACAAAAACGTACTGCACAAAACTTCAGAAAGGTAACTGAATAAAAGATGATACCAGTACCTTGAAGAATATATTTTCTTTGATTTGTATTTTCAACCTTTAAAGAAGAGCATGACGCAAAACATTATTACAACGATTCATACAGGGTTCAGAAATTTGGAAGAAATCGACCGAGTTGCTGGGCAAACACAATCGCAGTGCTCAACAAACTGTACCAAAATCAGAGTAGCTAAACTACTCGGTAAGATTCTCGTCCAAGTTCGGTCAGAAACTTGTGTAAAGTTTCCGTTACGTAGCGCTAGCATCCCAACAAACAATTGCCTATTGAAGAAACGACTTCTTGGCGATTTAATTCAACTGCATGCTTAATATCACTTGTACTATTTTTATTAATAACTTCTGTTCAGGCTTTGTTCACACAAATCTGGAGAATTTATTCAACCACAACATCACCATTCTGGGCTATTCTTTTCGATAGATCCATGAATTGGTTGTCGTGAGTGATACGATCTATGATTACGATTTAAAGTAATTAGGCGTAGAAAATAAATTTAAAAAAAAGAGTTGAGAGGTTGGGATTGAACTCGCGTTGTTTTCGTTTTGTTGTTAGCCTGAAACAGTGTTGTGGAATAATGAACGAATACGCCGTTTGTACAGCATTTACAAAGCATGCAATTAAAACATGGACGCATAATGGTATAAGAGCTATTATGCTGACTGTATTCACCTTTATTCAGTAATATTGTAAAGCAATGCAATGAAATCTAATAATGGAGCTATAAAAAAATTATTAGACGTATAATAAAGCATGTTTTTAAATAAATTGATAACAGTCGAACTTAAGCGTCATTGAATGTGCCAATTACACTTATTCAGTATGTTATTAGATCAAACTTCTGGTGTTTAATCAGGAAGACAGTCATCGTTAGTATAGCTTTTAATAAGTATATTAATCAAATCAGAGCAAACAGCGGAATAAAGGCGCATCTATCGATCTCAACGAGGTTTTTCAGCATATAATTTAACAACCCGTTTTATTCAGCATTGTACACTGTTATAAAGCATTTATTCAATATATATGCCTATTTGTGACTCTGAATTGTTTGTTGGGATCTCCTGATTTCCTCGACCAATAAGGCGCTAGTATCGAAAAATTATCTGCTGAAAATTGCCACTTGGCGCTACCAACACTTAGTGTCTAGTGTAAGTTTTGCGACGCTAGCGCCATCATGTTGTCAAAGAGGATTTTTAAGTGGGGAAGTCGCCGTTAGTGGCGCTTAAGTCGAATAGGAATCTTTACACAAGGGGTCACATTGCGAATCTCGAAACGAAAGACTTTTTGTACGAACGCTTTTATGAAAAAGTTTTTCGTTTCGAGATGCGCAATCATTCCGTCTCGCACGCTGAGCCGATCAAGTCGCATCGGTCTCGTTGTACGACACTATCATTTAGTTTTGAGTTTTTCCCCACGCGAGGGTTTTTTCTCGCCAAAGTTAATTGGCATAGTGTTTAGACGACTAGTGCGCGAGTGAGGAAGCCGTTAATGATATGCCGAGTGCTTTCATTACGGTCCAGCTTTAACCCAGCATCATCGCAACATCATCAGCAAAATCATCACCACTATCGGTACATCACCCCATCGATAGCAACAACGAAAGAGCGTCATATTGCCTACCGAGTCGACCGAGGCACACCAGTATCGAGGTTATTGACTCTGCAGCCGTTGGATCAAACAATTATATCTCTCCAGTCTGCTGCCGCCTCAGTGCGTTAGGTATAAATCGTGTCGTTTGTATTGTTCTCGCCAGTATAGCATCTCCCTTGTTTCCCTGGTCCAATATTAGATTGGTGTTTAATTAGGGTGATCCAAAAATCCAATTTTTTTTTTCGCTTGATTTTTTTTTTCTTGATTTTTTTTTTATTATTATTTTTGTATTACTTAGGGTGATCCAAAACTCTGTAAATAGTATATATTCATTTTTTTTTTTTTTATTTTTTTTTTTTTCTTTGCATGTATTACTCGTTAGTAGAGTGAAACTATATATATATATATATATTTTTTTTTTTATATTATTTGAAATTACTGCAATTATTTGTAAAATTTTTTACAAAAAACACCATTGCGGCGATATTTAACCGCAATGGATGAAAATGATAAAGGCGGGGGATGGTCGCTTTCCATCTCAGACGACGAAACTCTTAATTCCACCTCACACGAAAGTCTCGAGGAAGTTGTGGAAATGGAAACCCTTGACGTTCCAGTTGACTCGCTCTCCAGCAAAAATACTGGAGCATATCCCAAGAAAAGGTATCGCCCACAACCCTCTCCCCCACCATCTCCTCCTCGTCCACCTGCACCCCCCACACCATTGCCCCCAAAAACCTCTGCGCTCCCCCGCCTAAAGGCTTACCCAGAAGCCTCGAAAGGCCCATGGGTTGTTTTTTTCCGGCCCAAACAAAAACCTTTGAACATTCCGAGGATCTCTAAGGATCTAACAACACATTTTTCGGCCGTTACCGATATCTTCAAGGTAACACCAATAAAACTGCGCGTTACCGTTGATGACCGGAAGCAGGCTAACCAAATTGTTGCGTGCGAGCTTTTTTCATTGGAATACCGAGTCTACATACCCAGTAGTGAGGTAGAAATTGAAGGAGTGGTCACCGAAGCGAGTTTGACTAGTGATGATTTCTTGGGTCCCGATTCCTTCGGAATCTTTAAAAACCGTGCTCTGCCGAAGGTGAAGATATTGGACTGCCTTCAAATGCAGTCAGTATCCGTAGTAGGCTCCAAAAAAACTTATTCCTTGTCAAACTCGTTTCGTGTGACGTTTTCGGGTTCAGCGTTACCTCACTACGTCGCTATTAGCAAGGTTCGGCTGCCTGTACGCCTGTTTGTACCTCGGGTAATGAACTGCTCGAAATGTAAACAACTTGGTCATACATCGGACTACTGCTCGAACAAACCACGCTGCGATCAGTGTGGCGAGCAACATCAAGAGGGCCCTTGCGGTGCTCCACCAAAATGTGTGTACTGCAAGGAGAGCCTGCATACCCTGACTAACTGCCCGAGGTATAAACAGCAGGGAGAAAAACTTAAGCGGTCTCTGCAAGCTCGCTCCAAGAGAACACTAGCAGAACTCTTGAAGAATACCGCTTCATCTTCTCAGACCACACCAAAAAACAGTAACACGTTCTCCATTTTGCCAGTTGATGATCTAGACTCTGACTCAGAGGGCGGTGAGGGTAGTCCGTTTGTCTTTAAAGGCAATACGAGAAAACGAGCAAAACAACACACCACCGAAAAGCCTCGTAAGGCCACTCGTACGGACCACCCTTCCACCTTGGAAAATTCAAGAGGTAACGGAAATACACCGAAACCCATTCCACCGGGTTTTAAACCTTGTAATTATGACAAGAACTTTCCGTCACTTCCAGGATCATCTAAAACCCCAGATGTCCCAGTTTTTCGGCCAGAAAAGCAGCTGAATAATCAGCAAGAACATGCCCCCATGTTCACGTTTTCTGGTATTGTGGATAGCTTCTTCAGTATATTCAATGTCTCTGACTCAACGAGGAGCATTATTAATTTAGTGCTGCCAATGGTGAAAACTCTTTTGAAGCAACTAGCTTCTAGGTGGTCCTTCCTTGCATCGATCATATCTTTCGATGGATAATTCTCCGAATGAGGTCGGGGATATGATCTCTGTTCTTCAGTGGAACTGTAGAAGTCTTATGCCAAAACTTGACACATTTAAATTTTTAGTTAACAACTCACTTTCTGATGCATTTGCCCTTTGTGAAACATGGCTCTCTTCAGACAACGATCTTGCTTTCCACGATTTCAACATTATTCGCCTTGACCGCGCAGATTCGTATGGAGGGGTGCTTCTGGGGATCAACAAGCTCCATTCCTTCTACAGAATCGATCTGCCTTCGGTGACAGGCATTGAAGTTGTTGCATGTCAGGTTAATATTCGAGGTAAATGCCTCAGTATTGCCTCAGTATATCTTCCACCGCGAACTGCGATTTCTCGTCAAAGTTTCTCGGATATCTGCACGGCTATGCCGGAGCCACGGTTGATCTTGGGAGATTTTAACTCTCACGGTACAGGCTGGGGGGAACTGTACGACGACAACCGCTCAACCTTGATATACGACATGTGCGACTTCTTCAAAATGACAATTCTGAACACCGGGGAAGCAACACGAGTAGCCAAACCTCCAGCAAAAATAAGCAGATTAGACCTCTCACTTTGTTCGAGTTCACTATCGTTGGATTGCTCGTGGAAAGTAATTCAAGATCCCTACGGTAGTGACCATTTGCCAATCAAAATTTCTATTACCAATAGTTTATCTTCTACTCGTTCGGTCGACATCGCGTACGATCTTACAAAAAACATTGACTGGCGAAAATTCGCGACCGCGGTTCTTGATGCCAGCCAATCGGTTGACGTACTTCATCCGCTGGACGAGTACTCCTTTCTCGCGCGTCTTATCATCGATTCTGCGCTGCGAGCACAGACGAAACGTGTTCCGGGTATTTCCGTCCGCAAGCGACCTCCCACCCCGTGGTGGGATAAGGATTGCACCGACGCGAACAGCGAGAAGTCCGCCGCGTTTAAACGGTTCCGCAAACACGGCAAGGTCGGGGATTTCGAGCGGTACACCGACCTCGAGAAAACTTTTAAGGACTTAATTAAAGCAAAAAAACGCGGTTACTGGCGTCGGTTCGTCGATGGTTTGTCGCGAGAGACTTCCATGAGAACACTCTGGAATGTCGGCAGGAGAATGCGAAACGCGTCATCACCGATTAACGAAGACAAGGAGTACTCGGACAGTTGGATATTCAGCTTCGCGCGGAAAGTTTGCCCGGATTCGGTGTCGGTTCAAACCAACGTTCGTGATCGTCCGTCGGGTAATAACGAAATAGATTCCCCGTTTTCGATGGTGGAATTCTCACTTGCTCTCCTTTCATGTAACAATTCAGCTCCAGGAATGGATAGAATCAAGTTCAACTTGCTTAAAAATCTCCCAGATGTCGCGAAGAGACGCTTGTTGAACTTATTCAATCAATTTCTGGAGCACAACATTGTTCCGGATGACTGGAGGCAAGTAAGAGTTATCGCCATTCGAAAACCCGGTAAACCCGCGTCGGATTATAACTCGTACCGTCCCATCGCGATGCTGCCCTGTATACGGAAATTGTTGGAGAAAATGATTCTTTTTCGTCTAGACAAATGGGTCGAGTCGAATGGTTTACTTTCAGATACGCAATTTGGATTTCGGAGAGGCAAAGGAACGAGCGACTGTCTTGCGTTGCTTTCAACTGAAATTCAACTGGCCTATGCGCAAAAACAGCAAATGGGTTCAGTTTTCTTGGACATTAAGGGGGCTTTTGATTCTGTTTGTATCGATGTCCTTTCGGATAAACTCCACGATAGTGGGCTTTCACCAATTATGAACAACTATTTGAGCAACTTGTTGTCTGAGAAATATATGAGCTTTTCTCATGGAAACTCGACAACTTCACGAATTAGTTACATGGGTCTCCCCCAGGGTTCATGTTTAAGCCCCCTTCTTTATAATTTTTATGTAAAAGACATTGATGGTTGTCTTGATGAAAATTGCTCGCTAAGGCAGCTTGCAGATGACGGCGTTGTATCCGTTATAGGGCCAAGTGCACCGGACCTGCAAGGACCATTGCAAGATACCTTAGACAATTTGTCTACTTGGGCTATGAAGCTGGGTATCGAATTCTCTCCGGAGAAAACTGAGTTGGTTGTTTTTTCTAGGAAGCATCATCCTGCACAGTTACAGCTTCAACTAAAGGGTAGAACAATCACTCAAAGTATATCTTTCAAGTATTTAGGTGTCTGGTTCGATTCCAAAAGCACATGGGGAAAACATATTGCGTATGTGAAACAAAAATGCCAACAAAGAATCAATTTTCTTCGTACAATTACCGGAACTTGGTGGGGAGCACACCCGGAAGATCTGATCAGGTTGTACCGAACAACCATCTTGTCGGTTCTAGAGTACGGAAGCTTCTGCTTTCAATCCGCGGCGAAAACACATATCCTGAAGCTGCAACGGGTTCAATACCGTTGCCTCCGAATCGCGCTTGGCTGTATGCACTCGACGCATACGATGAGCCTCGAAGTACTCGCGGGTGTTCTCCCACTGACAGATCGTTTCGCGGAACTGTCCTTCCGGTTTCTTATCCGTTGTGAAGTAATGAACCCATTAGTAATAGAAAACTTTGAGAAGCTGCTCGACAGAAATCCTCAAACAAGATTCATGAGTCTCTATTACGAGTACATGACGCTGGAGATTGGCCTTTCTTCATTCAATTCCTCTCGTGTTTGCCTCCAAGACTTTTATAGTTCCTCTGTAAATTTTGATCTGACCATGTTGCAAGAAATCCGTGGAATACCAGATCACCATCGATCGATGGTTGTTCCCTTAATTTTTGCAAACAAGTACCACCATGTTAGTAACAATAAGAGTTTTTTCACAGATGGGTCAACTATAAACGCTTCCACTGGATTTGGAGTATTCAACGAATTTCATAGCGCCTCATATCAACTGCAAAAATCCTGTTCCGTATACGTTGCGGAACTAGCAGCCATATTTTACGCAGTAGAGCAAATTGCCTCACTACCATCTGATCACTATTTTATTTTTACTGATAGCCTTAGCTCGTTGGAGGCTATTCGATCAATGAGGCCGATGAAGCACTCCTCGTATTTCCTGACCGAAATCCGAGCAAATTTGAGTACTTTATCTAACTGCGCCTATACTATCACCTTAGCTTGGGTCCCATCTCATTGCTCAATTCCGGGTAATGAGAAAGCGGACTCGCTAGCTAAGGTGGGCGCTATGGAAGGCGATATTTTTGATCGACAAATCGCCTTTGCGGAATTTTTCTCAATTACCCGTCAGCACGTCCTCACCAACTGGCAACAAAAATGGAATGAGAGTGATCTGGGAAGATGGTTACATTCTATTCTCCCACAGGTGTCGAACAAGCCATGGTTCAAAGGATTGGACATGAGCCGTGACTTTATACGTGTCATATCAAGGCTCATGTCCAATCACTACTCGTTAGACTCGCATTTCTTCCGAATCGGGCTCGCAGGCAGCAATTTGTGCGCTTGTGGTAGTGGCTATCACGATATCGACCACGTGCTTTGGTCATGCACCCTACATTGTGTTGCTAGATCCGAGTTATCCGCATCCCTCGGGGCCCGAGGAAAACAACCTATGCGGCCCGTTAGAGACATCTTGGCGAGCCGAGATCTCGAATATTTTAATTTAATTTATGTGTTTTTAAAACGGATCGATCTGAGGATTTAGTATTTAGTGTCATCTTGTGTTCCCCCAAGTTGTTAGCTGCCCATCGGTGTACCCCCATGTTTGTCTTTTTCGTCAGTTGGTCACTTAGTTCTAGATAAAAAGCACATTGCTCTCCAAACCTTGTGTTCTCAATCCCTACCCTGCCATCCATTTGTTACAATTTGTTACCCCTAACCTCGAGATAGCCGCGAGTAATCGGCCCCCGCTTTACTAACGTTAGTTTTAAGAAATTTTGTCATCCAAACAATGAATATCGGCTCCGCAAAGCTACGGCAAATGAGCCTGGAAAAATAAACGCATTTAAAAAAAAAAGATGCGCAATGTGGCCCAAGTTTTTAGGGAAATTTTGAAGCCTCAACGTCTGTTCTCTGTGGCTATCTTATATCGAGCTCTTTTCAATAATTGCAACATGTGAATAATGCAGAACAAGTTTAAAATTGTTCTAGAGCCAAATTGGTTTTGGAAGGAAGGAAGGTCAAACTACAAACGAACAGCTCAGCCGCTCTGAACGCTATGAAAATTATGCTTTCCCAATATGGTACATTCTCTCACTATAAACCTGTCATTTCTAGCTTATCTGAACTATTTAATAAATGGAAACCATAACATGGATTACGGTCCTCCTAAGCCGGCCCTCTACATCCAATGTCTATCTCAAATGCCAATGGTTTGAATGTATCAATATATACATTGGAAATGACGTTCAATCAAATAAACCCATACCCCACTCACTTCGCCAGGCTTCAGAATCGTCCAGTGGGCAGTGCGCTCTACACTCCAAGTTCCCTTTCTTTCAAATTTACCCCAAATTTTATATTTTACCCCTTTGAGTGTTGATTAATCACAACGAAACATTGTGACAAAGCACGGACTTGAGGTTACTAGAGTATTAAATAATCTAGGCTCTATTTAGGATTAAATATATCTGAAAAATCCAAATTTAGCCCACCAGTAACAATAGATTAATCCAACAAAATCAATGTCAATAAATGTTGCAATATTTTTGTAAAAAGATGGAGTACCCTATCATTTGCTAGATATTGGATAACGGTTGGTCCTTAATTCGTGCCCAACGAGGAATCATTCTCGGAATCATATTTCTGCTACTATCGAAAGCTTTCCATAATTTCGTTATTTTCGGCAATCTCCACTACTTCTCCGCCTAGTCAGCGGTGTTCTATCTTAGCACAGCTATAGGCACAGCTTGTAGAGCGGACCAAATAAAAGCCTTCCGATATGGAACCGGACGGATACAGACATGCCACACATTTCGCAATTGTAGCACAATTCTTGGATTATGAAAAGATATTCTTGGATGCTTCCTCTACTTCTGTAAACATTCATGGTGATTAGAGATAATCTATGATAAAATATGCAGGGCTCCAAATTAGCTTTCAAGTTACTATTATGGGTCAGTCAGTTCTATGTGTTAATCAAATGGAAGTGGCCCATCATTGTGGGTGATCCACAATACTGGGGTGACTGTACGCCAAATAAATTTGGCCATCTCGAGGATCAGATCAAGGAGATAATTTCTCATACATGCACATTGATTTCGCCCCAGGTTTAAGATCGAACAATAAACAACTACACTACAACAACTGGTTATAAAAACAAATGTTACTAGGATGAGAAGAAAACCAAAATTTAAAATACTTATGAGGGATTTAATAATACTTAACGAGTATTAAGACTAAAGTTTAGAGTGGGATGCCCCTAGACTTTGTTGAAAACCACTTTTCAATCAAATGTAAGGAACAAAAGTTATTAATGATTCAAGTCATTGATGTCTAATGATTATGCTCATTCAACTGTTCAGCAGACAACATTGGTGTTTCTGGTGCGAAGAATAGAGCACACATATCATGGCTACTATGTCACACTGTAGAATACAGTGTTGCCCACAGAACAGCTGCTTGGTCCCATACGATTATCAATCTCTTAAACAATTAATAACCATTTAATTTGACATCGAAAATTTCCCGCAAGAATAGTTATAGAAATTTTCGAAAAAGCAATATGGAATTGCAAATGAGTTTAAATTTTGGGAGGCTAATCAGGACCTGATTTGAAACCGTTTGAGCACTGTGGAGCGAAAATTTCAAATTTTGCATCAGTCTAACATCCACATTATTCTGAAGTTTTGATCCTTGTATGTTCAGGTTCAACTGGGACCAAGGTATTTTATCGAAAGAAAAAGTATCCTATACGTGAATTGAAGACATTAAAAGTGATGTACGCGTATGACCTGAAAATTTTCTGGTAAGAGTGCTGGACAGATGAATATCAAAAGGGTCTTGAATTGTTGTGCTAGAAATGGAATGCAGGGAACATCCAGAAATGTAACGCAATCGTTGTACAGTCGGTAATTTTCTTAGGCATAAAACCTCTGAACACACCTTCTTTCGAGGGAAGTAACACGGTTGGTCCTCGGTCCATGAGTTGATGGGTCGATAGGTGGTAGGGTTTGGGTGTGGGAGCTGCCTCCCTGGCGTCAGTAGCATTGGTACTCAGTACGGAAAACAAGATTGACGGAAAACAAATCAATGAAAAATAAAAAAATAAAATTATGCATGGTCTTGATTTTTTTTCATATATTAGAAAATATCTAGGGAAAAGGATCTTGAAAATTTCTCCAAGTATAGTTATTTTTAGGACCAGAATTTTTTGAAAAATATTCATGGAATACATGATAAAAATAACTTATTCAAGCCTCTGAATTTGTGAAATATATTTTGATGCTGAAAATCTATTAAGTTCAATGATTGAAAGAAAATATCGAGCAATATTAAATGTTTGTAAAATAAAATGTAATATATTCTTTAAAAAAAACTTAGAACAAGAAATTGAAAAATAAGTTTAAAAAGTCCATTAATGGTTGCTTTACAGTGCTTGCATTAAAACTTCAAATTTACAGCATTAGATGGTTACATTTCTCCATTTTGAATGAAATAAATATCCTATTGATGGAGCTAATCAGCGCTCGCACAGTGGAAACGGATACGGAATCACCGCATTTCTTCCATTTTGCCCGCATTTGCTGGATGTCCTTGACTGCCCCACTGCATCGTCAGAGTCGCTGCTTTGAAATTGCCCAGTATTTTTCGATTGGTCGAAAGTCCGGGCAATTCGGAGGATTCATTAGCTTGGGGACAAAATCTATCTTGTTGGCAGCATACCACTCCAGAACCACCGTGGAGTAGTGGCAACTTTGATGACTTTGCCCCTATGCTTGCGGATGAACGACAATACACGCTTTTTTAGGCATTCTTCGATGTAAACTTGCGATGTCATCGTCGAGGATGTGACGAAGTGTTTCGTTTTCAGGCCACAACTGCAAATCGCTTGCCAAATCATGGCCTTCTTCACAAACTTGAATCTTCCCGGCACATCCCCATGACCAGTCGCGATGTAAAACTTTTGACCGGGAAGCTGTTTAAAATCGAGTTTGACGTATGTTTCGTCATCGATCAAAGTGCAACCCTTGTGTTTCGTCAAAACACGGTCGTACAAGAGCCTTACTTGCTTTTTGGACACGTAATTCTTCTTCACGTGCCGGTTCACATGTTTACTGGCTTGGTACGACTTGTTTGAATGTTGGCGTTGTACCTTCTGGCCACATCTCGGATCGAATGACCGGGGTTGGCTTTAACGCAATAACGTTATTTCTGAACGCAATTGACTACTTTGATCAAACTTGCACCGAACAACTGGAAATAGAAGTGTAAACAAACCACTGTCAAAGATTTTCGATTCCCAACACCAGAGGCGTGCTAGCGGCGCGCGAGGGGCGTGCCAATTTGCTATTAGTCAGCCTTTATGCTACGATGTTCCAACTAAATGTCTGAATCCATGCAGTTTCATAGACTCACAACTGACGACTTCTGTGTGTGACTTCAGTGACGAATATTCAGGCCTTAATCTGAATGGTAAGTTAACCTTTATAGAGTCTCATCATACCTTACGAGACATTTAGTTGTAATGACAAAGTATTTCAGATCTAACAAATATCACTGGACATTAGATGTTATCGGTCTACATTCTCAAGCATAAGTGACATATACGAGCGTCAATTTGACATAAATTTGAGTCATCACAGACGTGAAATATAGCTCAATCAAACATTCTTTTCGTCGAGGAACAAACTTTTCAGTCTCGGAGCACTTAATATTACATGACATGTTTGATTACGTCTCATCATTTATGTCAAAGACGGATTCCGTCACGAGTAACAGTAGTTATTTCTAAGAGTGTATCGAAAGCTCTACAAACTGCCTAAAAGTACAGATCTCGAAGTTCTATTTACTCAACAATGTTTTTTGCGTACTTTTTCTGAAGCCGGAATGCTTTATGGAGCATCCATAGTATCATGTGGGATGTATATTTGTAATGTCCAGGTTTTCCAGGATCAGGAATCATTCAGCAGACTTTCAACTAATCAAAACTGGCCCGATTGGCCATAACATGGCTTTATAGCGGTTGACAGGAGGTTTTTAAAGCAATGTGGTCGTTAGTGAAGGTTTTATAATTTGGCTATATCATCTGCTATAAAACTTCAATAAAACACAAATTTTTGCTAGGGTCGTCGTCGGATTTTAAGGGTAATAACAACAATTCGATTACAAATGGTGTTTTTTAAGGAGCTCGATTGCCTAATGGCCTAATGGTTTTTTTTTTCGTACTGAACAGAAGATCGTGGGTTTGTTCCCAAGCTCCTTCGCGTTATAGTTTCATTCTTAACATGAACCCATCACTTCAATTCAGTGTATCCATTACCAAAACGAACTCTGCTGCCAGCCCAACCCTTTTATCGAACATCCCTGTAATTCCTCGTGGAAGTGCAGAGGTTTTCTTGGCTTCCTTCAAACCAAGATTCATTTCAACACATTCCTTTATTTTCCCCAATTCGGACCTGCATTCGGACGCGGTTGGCACTGGTATTGTCTACTGTAAAATATGAGACCTTAAGTGTTTATACATTGAGGATGAATGCTAGTTCCAAGCGTCATCTATTGGTTGTCTGTGTAAATACAGCTGATCACGCAATAGCGGAGTAGCAACTGCGGGCGTTCAATCCTGCTCATGCTCATTATATCATGATGATCACGAATTATTCTGAAGACCTTTATGTTATCTCTCACCATATAACTTTAGTATGAAATTATCCGGAAGACCTTCAGGTCAATTATTTTTTTAGGACGATTATTATCATAAGGCAAATTTGGAATCATTCTGAAGACCTACTAATGTTAAAATAACCAAATAGTCCTTTCGATATTCTCTTGCCATATCAGAATAACCAGAAATTAGTCTGAAAACATTGAGACCATCTGATACTCTTTCATCATATAAGGTTGATCAATGTCTTTTACAGGGTTGCTTCCACTCACTTGCTTTAAAAAATCGATTTTCGGAATTATGAAATTATTAGATGATGTAACGATACGTTGTGCTTGTAAGAAGAGGGTGTAAAGGATGTGTTTGACACATAAAACCTGTCAATATTGCTTTCAGAGCGCCACAATCAGCGATCGTTTGGTTCGTGAGCGTTCACTCAGAGTGAGCGCTCACGAATCAAACGATCGCTGTTTTTGGCACTCTGAAAGCAATATTGACAGGTTTTATATGTCAAACACATACTTAAATACCTCTTCTTGTAACGTATGATAGCATCAGATTGCGGGGTTGCTAGTGTATTGGATGCTTTGTTAATTGTTTATTAACTCCTAATCACTTGTAATACTTATGAAAATTTTTGGTGGACAAAAAGGCGAGCTAAGAGGTGGATGCCTAAGCTTTTTCAAATTTATATCGCTCTGAAGCAACTGTAAACTCTAGAGGGAATTTATATCTGTAACTGAAACCAGTTCATTTTTGTTTGCTAACCTGGTTAAAAAATCGTAATTATCTTAAAGATAAATCGTTCAGAGGTGTAGTGGTAAGCGTGATTGCCTCTCACCTTAAAAGGCGTGGGATCAATCCCAATCCTGATCTTCGGAAGGGAAGTAAAGCCTTTGGTGCACCGCTTTGTACCATTTTGATGTGTAATTGTACCATATATCATCGGAAAAGCTGCTGTAGAGAGATTAATAAGTACCATGAAATCAGCTGAAATGTTTAGTAAAAATGCACAAATGCACACAATGATTTACTGAACATTTCAGCTGATTTCATGGTACTTATTAACCTTTCTACAGCAGCTTTTCCGATGATATATGGTACAATTACACTTCAAAATGGTGCAAAGCGGTGCATACTAAGGAGCATTTTCAAATGCTTAATGTACAGTTTTCTTTAGTTTAGGGAGCGTACTTTAAATATTTACTGAGCATTTTAAGATTTTTAACGTATTTTGATCAATCATTTAAGGAGCAACCCGATCTATTTTAAGGAGATTTTTTTTTACTAATTAAGGAACATCGTCATTGTTTAATGATTCATTTACCTTTTTACCATACTCTTTCGGTACTATAGATCTGCTCAGATACAAATTTAACTGCGTGAGCGTGAGCTAAAGACTCAAGGTACAGCTCAATATTAAATTGCGATTGCAAATACACTGACATTTTTTGGAACGAAACAAAAATCGAATGAGAAGGATCGATCCAGTCAATTTTTGTCGTGTTGGAGATCGATTAAAAAAATCGATTAATCGAACCGAAAAAATCGATCTTTTGTGTTTCGATCCAAGATCACCCATTGCTAGTGATGAGGCCTCACGAAGCTCTACGGAATCGTATAAGTTTTACATCGTGCAGGACTTAGTTTAGCATCAAGATCTAATGTACAAGACAATTTTGAAGATCCCGAAATACTATATTGATAAACAAAAAAGGTACATCTATTTGATTTTAATTTCCCGCATATTAATTTCATTTCAAAAATTGTTATGCTCAATAGTTATTTTTCTTATTTCATCCTTTGGATCATAGCAATACTGAACAGTATCCAATGAAAATCTTACACCGAATATTCACTACAATCAAAATATCCCAAAAGCCTTATCATGCAAGTAGGTTTCAATCAGTGCGATCTCAAAAGTTCCGTAAAGCACGCGATACATAAACGTTGAAGTGTGAAATGACAATTTTGAGGACATAGTCTCAAACCCGTGCTCTTAAGGCGAAAGAACGCCCCACTAAACGCTTTATATGGTCAATGGAACCGTGCGGATCGGATCGCATCGCTCCGGTGGCCGCCGATGGAATGCGCGTCAATTTATTACCAATAAATTATTTTTTAATTTGCCTGGCGCGAAATTGTTTGTCGAGATGACGAGATGACGATTGCCTTAAGTGCCGAAGTGACAAAGAGTTTCCTTTCCAAAATGGAACCGATTCCATCCGTGAGCGATCCGTTACAAAATAGGGGAAGACTACCTTCCAAAATACGAAAACAAAAAAAAACATTCCACTTGTGTGGTGCTCTTTATCTGACATCTTTTTAGCAGTCTTTCTCATTACAACCTGCAAAGTGCTGATTTTCGTTGTTTTTATTGACGCCATTAAGATACATGTGAATAAAATTAATCCCCATGTCGTGAGTGCTGCCCTACGTGGTGAACGGAATCACGATGGGGGATTACTTTGAAATGTAATTATCCGGTCCATTTTTTATCTCGAATCGAGATATTTCACGCTAAACAATTATTCAATGCATTGACACATCTAGCTGACCTTTGTAGCAGGTTGAGCCTACATGGATCGATCGAACAGACTTCCTTTGGAGAAGGGCTTTCTTTGATATGCGGTATCCAAACTATGGTAGACTCTAAACAGAGTATCTACCAGTGAGGACCGCAGTGAAGAGAGTTTGACTGCTGATCGATAATTGTCCTGTATATTATGAAATATTTGGTTTATATAGCATTTACATGTTCTTGCTTATCCTAGTTAGTCTACATGTAAGAACGAGACGACTGGAGTGCCGATACCCAAAATATGCATCTTTGCCAGGTCTGCATTTTTGGTGACTTGGTGGTCCTACCCGACTGCGCAACATGACACCTTGCGTTGGCACTTCGGTATAGGCCTCACGCGGGGAGAGGAAAGTGGAAATGAAATAACTCTAACGCTGTGGCGCAATCGCCGCATATGGTTGCAATTGCATTCTATGTAATTTGAATCTATGAACTTTGTTCGGATTGAAGTTAATGACTTTGTTTGTTTACGATATGGTTATTGTCGTGGTTATTTGTAGGGATGCACATGACACCTTGTTGTTGTTTAAGTCATGTAACACGGTCACTAAGTGATGTATTTCGATGACAATTGAAGCTGCCTTCTGATGGATTGAGTCGTGCCAAACCGATAGCACATGCATCTTATACGTGATCGTCTCAGCTCACACTTAATCATCATCATCATCATCAGCGTCATCACTGTCGTCTTGGTGCACCCCTCTTCGTTGCTCAGATGAGCTGAAATTAAATGCACCCATACCAACATACACAGCCTCGCATCCATCCGAACGTGTCAGAGCGGTTGTTGCGGTATAAAACAACCATCTGACGGAGAATATTTAGAAGGCGTTCACATTTTGATATACGACGACAACTGGTGCGGGATGGCCGACGCGACGACGCGACATCATCGTTCGTTTTGTGGCTCATTTGCTGTGCAGTGCAGCGCATGCTCCCTACTACCCCTAACTTCGAGGTGGTACTCCATATTGGCAACGATTCGTAGCTCCAAACGACTCGCTGGTCGGTTGCTGACAGGTGATACCGAATTCAAAATGGTGTTTCTCAACAAAACCACGGGCAGGGATGTTTATGGTGATGACTGAATTTTTAACCGCGAAGGCAGATTAGGGTGTATTAGTTATCTGAACTTTAGGACCAATGAGGGTAACTCGGTAACTAAGTCGAATTCGACTCAAATGTGCAAAAAGAGGGGTCCTTAGTCTGATTGGTAAGGTAAGTACTAAGGAAATTATTAAAATTATTCCAAGGGAATTTCATAGAGAAAAATGAAGACAGAATTAAACATGAAGCGTGGGAAATCCAACAATTTTAATGGAATTATGGAAATTTACAGTGATATCTAAGAAATTTCTAGCGAGAATGCGTACTATGAGTGGTCTGTAGAGAACGGCTAGAATGTTATTGAAAACGTATGGAGATTATCAAGATTATTATAGGCGAATTCAGAAAAGAAGTATAATGAAATCCTAAGATGATTAAAAGGGAACTCTTGAAGAAAGGTCAAAGATGTCCTGTGAATAGTTCCATGGAAATTCAACCTATGAAAAGTGCTCATGACACAGGAAAAATATTAATTTTAGTAAGTAGCACCATTTCAAGATCCAGAAAATTAAAAATCATGATTATGATCATGTTGACGTAGCAGTTAATGGTATTACCAAATATACTGTATAAATAATATAGGGGAAATGGATGCAATGTCGGCTTAAATGCCCCTAATTTGGGCCCATACGTAAATTCAGCAATCCACTAAATTGTCAACAGCAACCAAAAGTATTCATTAGTACCGTCCCAATAACGCGTTCGTCTAGATAAAATGGATAAATAGCAGATTTTTAGCGATGGGTCCAATCTTAGATCCATAGGCCAACATTAGAGCCATTTCCCCTAGTTCACTCTTTTATTTTTTCGGAGTCACGATTTCTGACAAAAAAGCGCGCCTTTGCGTCAGAAAGGCATCTCCTTCTTCTTTCCTTTATTTAACGTCGATTTCTGTTCCGCAATCCAGTGCCAATCACCGACGGACATCGATTGCCATCCATTGACGGTAATCGAATGTGCAGGAAGGCAACTTCCACACCTGCGTAGGATATCGCACCCATTCAATACACATGGGCCGGGACTAACGGGTTTACTTCCCTTCCGAAGGAAGACGTGACCAGAGATTTTTATGCCTCAGAAAAATCCCACCGACCTCGGCTGGAATTGAACCCAGACCCATTGGGGTGAGAGAAAGCAGTCACGCTTACCACTACACTACCGGCGCCGACTTAGAAAAGGAATCTAGTGTATTCAATAAACATAACGAGGGATGCTTCAAAGCTACAAGAGATATTTAAATCAAGACTTGTTTAAACGATTATTTTGGGTATTTACAGGCCTAAACAATGTGCACAACTGTTTTTCCCTGATTGAAATTAATGTTATTAAATTATATTTATCACAGAGGTATCATTTTTTTACCTGTACACCAAACTTTATTCGTTACAATGTTCCACCACATATTAGCTTTTGTTTTATTTTTCAATGCTCCATGAATTTGAGGGATATATTCTTTCTCAATTACTATACTAATCCTTACCTTATGCAACATTTAGGGCCTATCATCTTGTATGGGCGTTTCGCGCGAATCAAAGTGCGCCCACGCAAACCAAGACCGCTATCAGGAAGGGAAGGATTTGAATACTTATCTTAAATTTATTCTCGTTCAAATCACAAGGTATGAATGTAATGTATTAAAGAGTATCCGTCAAACACTTATTAAAACAAATTTTGATACAAGACAGTTCCCCAATCTAGATAAAATTCATAAAGTCCCCTGGGTAGCAAACACGAATTTATCAACACTTCAAACAAGCAACCGGCGCAACCATCGATAATTGAGTTGTTTAAAGGTATTGAGGTAAATTCATATTTGTAATCTGCATTAAAAATGGATCCTAAATCCAAAATTTCATCAGTTTTGATACACTGGAACTATTTTAACTAAGTACGATTACATTTGCAAAAAATCATCATCTTAGCGCTCCTTGGTGTGACTTTGTATGGGAGCGAGCTGTCAACGAATAGATTTAGAGTCAACGATCATAAATTTATATCTTGATTTAAAAATCGAGATGAATGTCTGCAGGATCGATTAAAATATCGCTGTGCTCAGAAAACGAAGCTCTATTAGATGATGTATAAAAATCGGAATATTTTTCGAAGTTAAACAACCAGATACCACTACCTTATTTGCTTATCCTTGCCAGATGTGCGTATTTTGTCTACAATGTGCAGACTTCTTCAGTGTGTTGTACTAATACTCGAGTATTAGTACAAGACACGGCAGAAGTGTATACATTGTAGACGAAATACGCGGAATTGTCAAAGATAAGCAAATAAGGTAGTGGAATTAAATGGAAATTACTAATCCTTCTCTCTCTCTCTCTTAATAGAGGTATTCCACTAAGACACCCACATTCATCGAGATTCAAGTACGATTACATTTGCAAAAATCACCACCTTAGCACCCCTCGGTGGAATTTTGTATGGGAGCGAGCAGTCAGTTTGTTAGTTTAGTGTCAAACAGTGGTAGGTAGACCATCCGAACTGAATTTAAGTCTTCATGATGCAACTTCTTCTTCTTCTTCTTCTTCTTCTTCTTCTTCTTCTTCTTCTTCTTCTTCGCATTTCAAGCTTATTGCATATCGCATATTAGCTTATTGAGTGCTCTCAACTTAGTGTTCTAGATGCACTTCCACAGTTATTAATTCAGAGCTTTCGATGCCTGTACCATTTGTGCATTGGTATAATTATGTGGCAAGTCCAATCATACTTCTATGCCCAGGGAAGTCGAGAAATTTTCCAACCCGAAAAATTCCTAGACCGGACCGGGAATCGAACCCAGCCACCTCCAGCATGGTCGTGCTTTGTAGCTGCGCCTTTACCGACTGAGCTTCGTGATTCAAACCTAGGTTTAATTGAGCCACACTTTAAAATAGTGTATTTATGGCCACTTGTGGTCTTGAGTATAGAAGTATAGCTGTAATGTGATCATAAAATCTATTAAAATCTAAACGCATAATTTTATAATATTTGTACCTGTGTCGTGCATAGGATGCACATTTGGACGCGATGCCACTAATTTATCATTTGTAAAAGTTGCAACTCACTCACCCCTCGACTGTCAAATGCATGTTTGATTGCATTTTCTGACGATAGATGGTGTTTCGAACACGAGGTTTTTGTCCACAAATTCGAAAAGTGAACTATATTGTTAATACAGTATGTTTGGGTATTACCACATAACCATTACATTACGATTTCAGAGATTTCAAGTGGTATACCGTAGGCGTGATAATGTTTGCACCATTGAGCAATGTCAAAATTAAAAAAATTCTCAAAAATTTCGTTTTCGAGTTTTTTTTTTTTATTGATTCAAAGGGGGGATGTTTCTCAGAGTCTTCAACTATGTAAATCATCGATCGCGTTTTCACTTGCTGCAATTACGGTCTTCACAAGCTTCCGGAATGCACGGCAGGTTCTAATAATGTAGTCTGGACCCATTTCTCTTCAGGTACGGGTCAATGTTTGTCTGAGGCTCGCTGTACTCGGGTGGCGTTTAGAACAGGCCTTGGCCTTCATGACGCGTCATATTGAGTAATCCAGCGGATTAAGATCAGGGCTGGATGGCGGCCACATATCCTTCGCCCAGAACGGAAGATGTTCCTGCAACCACTTCTGAATGCGGTTATTGAAATACAACATTTGGCTTTGGACCGTACTGTTCTCTGATCCACGGAATCCAGAACATACTTACTTAAAATCCCGATGTAGACCTCCGTGTTGACCTTGTCGCCTTCTGGAAAGAACACCGGGTCAATTTTTTTCCATCGGAAGCCACCAATCCAAACACCATAACGCTAGCAGGATGCTTGGTCAGATACACGTTCTTGTGCTCGTCGGCCACGTCTTTTACCGGAAGAAAACTAATATACTGGTCGTTTCTGGAATTTTATACCGGATCGACGGTAAACATGCTCTCGTCGGTGAACAGGATTACCGGTTTTTTTCGCTTAAGGAAGTTCAAGATTGTCTTGCATCGTTCGACTCGTAGCTCCCGGATGCGGTTGGTAATCATGTGAGTTTTTTTTTCGTGCCCTCGACTTCGCCCCGCAATCTTCCGTTACGATCTTCCGTGCCGTAAAGTCACTGATCCCGTGTTGCTTTGCCATTTCCCTTATTGAACGCACTGGATTCACCCGAACCTTCCTTTTGATAGCAGCGATAACCCTCGGACGACCTGTGGCCACCTTCGCGGATAGTTGTCCTTTCTTTTCTCGGTCTAAAACCTTTTTGACGGTCCACCGGGACACTCCCACGGCGATTGAATTGTCTTTTTGTGACATTTGCGCGTGCGACAAATCACGAATACGCTGCCACTTCGTCATTGTGCAACTGTCAAACTAAGTAAATCATTTTCTTTTATACACAGCCTACTACGGTATGAGCTATAGGTTACGTGCATGGAAAGAAAACCAAGGCATTGTATGCACAGGTGAAACGGGAACCTTATTTGTACGATGGTGCAAACATTATCACGCATACGGTAGTAGGACATCTATCTGTCAAACTGATTATACCAGCTGTAAAATGAGAAAGGAGATCAAGAGGGTAGTCAATTCTATAAAAATATTTCTAACGTGGTTTATGGTTGTATGTCTTCATGGCGCTCTTGAACTCATGTCTTTGTGTTGTCATAATAATTTATGGTCATTATTTATAATAATATAGGTATCGATCAATATGTATAATTACATAGCTTTATTTATAAATATAAATTATCGTTTGCATAAAAGAGGAGACATGTTTTTTAAGGCGTTTTAAGCGATGACCTGCCACCTAAAAACGTAATATTAAGCTGCCGTGTGTTAACTGTTTACAATTAATTTTAAAAGCGAGACGTATTGCTCTTCTGTAATTGTGACCAAAAATAGGAGAAACTCCAAGCGAATACTTCTATATTTCTTTTTTTTTTCGTCGGTATTTATTTCCATTTTCTTGCTCAATGATAAACTTAGGCTACAAATGTATGCGCCATTTTTTCCATTAAATTTTTTGTTGGAACCAATTGCATCAAACTATTGATTTCATTTCATAACGCAGGAGGAAAAATACGACCACACAAATTCGGAGTTAGATGCATACAGTTTAAAGCAGCAATATTTTGCAACAAGTATCCTGGTTTATATATAAGTATTGCAAAACTGTCAAAGTATGAAAAAGAGCTGAATACTGAAAAAAAACATAGTGTGCATTGAGAAATTGAAGTATATTTGATGACGATTCTTCGAAGCTTTGTTCATTCGATAGCTGTAGTGGAACTTCTTTTTCTTGGAATTAAGACGTAAAACAGACATAAATCTCTTGATATTGTGGAAAATATGCAGTGTTTTGAGCTGATCTTGCATCTTTCCATTCACAAGAATTTTGCAAGAAGGATGACAAATGAAATTGAGCGCTTATCGTTGCCTGTAATACCAAAGGTTTCAACCCTCTCTATGTTTCTCAATTGCGTAAAATTGAATGTTTCTGCTCAAATCCCAACACAAAGATCTACTGGCTGGTTATCTACAATATGACTGGTTAACAATGCGCTTGATGGACTTCTAACCGATTTGAAAACACGCGTTTATAAATTCTTTGATAATCCGCTGTGTTCAGAGCTAGTCTAAAAAAGAATGGCCGCATTACCTTGACAATTAGCCTTTTCGGCCACTCTGTAACTCTTTAGTCCTATGGTAAAATCCTATAAGCAAACGTTAATATGTGCGAAAAACATGTAAGACATTACCTTACCCTTTCGCTCCAGTGAAAAATCTCATAAGATCCTTTTAATCTTTGCATGAAGAGACGGTGGCTCGCTGGTACCATGGTGGAGTGAAGAGATAAGACAAAATCCGCTAGCCTTCGGGATTTTACCATAGGAGTAAAGATTAAAAAACAAACCACAGTCAACTTCAATACTTACACGTCATTTCAAAACTAATCAAATTTGGGTAGAATCCTCCCAGATCGGTCACAACTGAACCTACTCAAAATGGGTGAACTATGTTGGGAGTGACAAGCTGACAGATGAGCAACATTGGCATGGATCCGACCGACGTTGATCAATTGTTAACCTGTCACTCCCAACATAGTTTACCCATTTTTTTTTCGATAGATTCATTTTTGACCGGATTTTACTGAAATTTGGGTAGTTTTCAAATAGCGTGTCCTGAGCATGCAACCAAATATCTGATTTTCTTTCATAAGGGACAATGTCAGAAACGTAAATACTGACTTTTCCACGAATTTCTAGAGAATGAAAACTCGCTCAAGTAAGCCACCACGATGTTTGTGTGTAGGGAAAGTCCCCATAACTGATAGAAATACTGGGTTACATGGATTGACCTTGAATTACAAGATATTTACGAAAGATGCAACTTTGATGTCTAAACATTGTGAATCATTGGCTTGGATTACCTCACGCATGTCTTTGGCAGACAAGATCCTCATCCTGGGTGATTTTAACATGCGTTCTGTTAGCTGGATTAAAAGTTCATCGGATTACCTGCATCCCGACTTTGCGCACTCATCGATGAACCTAATTAAAAATCAACTCCTGGATGATTATAATACAGCGGGACTCATCCAGCTCAACTCTGTCTGTAACTCCAACCATCTCAATCACGATACTACTGTTTCTGAACCTCCAACCCCTCTTGTTAAGGAATGCCGCCATCATCCGCCTATTCAATTGTTCATAAAGGAATGTGTTCCTTATGAATTCATCCCTGTCACCGAAGCCACTCGTTATACATTCAGAAAAACTGACTTCTCGAAAATGAATCTATTGTCATCCTCTATCGGTTGGGAGAACATGTTGCATGATTTGAGCGTCGAAAAAACAGTTGAAGTCTTCACTTTCGTCGTAGCTTACGCCATAGATCAGTTCACCCCCAAAATAGCGTGTAAAAATCATGTGTACCCACCCTGGTCCAACAACCTTCTTAAGCGCCTGAAGTCGGATAAAAGATCGACTCTTAAAAAACTGTCCAAGAATCGTAACTCCTACATACGGTCGTATTACCTCGCCTGCAACAGTAGATACAAACGGCTAAACAAGAAACTGTTTCATACTTATCTGCGTCGAATTCAACGAATTCATATATCGACGAACAGCGGAAGGAAATAGGACTACCTTCAACCATGAAGCTAGGCCATAAAGAAGCTTCTTCTCTTCCGACCATAACTGACCTTTTCAAAGAACAATTCTCAGCAGTATTTACTGACGAATCATTTGATCTACATCTGGTGACTGATGCTGCAGCTAATGTACCTCCCCGCTCTGCCATTGGTCATCATCCACGGATATCACATAATACTGTTGAATCAGTTTGCGCTCGGTTGAAATGCTCACCAAACCCCGGTCCGGACGGCATACCATCTATCATCTTGAAGAAATGTAGTTCTGCTCTCTCGCATCCTCTAGCTATTATTTTCATCCGGATCTTTTCCTAAAACATGGAAGATATCATTCGTTTTTCCCGTGTACAAAAAAGGCGATAAACGAGAGGTTTCAAACTACAGAGGAATTGCTGCACTATGTGCTACGTCTAAACTATTTGAGCTGATTGTCCTCGACTTCCTCAAGCATCATTGTCTCAACTACGTTTCCGTGACACAACATGGGTTCATGCCGAAGAGATCCACCTGCACCAATCTGGATCCATACACGTCCTTTGTCATCAAGACTATAGAAGCACACAAGCAGGTCGATGCCATTTATACTGATTTTTCAGCTGCTTTCGATAAAATCAACCATGAAATCTTGATCGCAAAGCTTGAACGTCTTGGTTTCTCTGGTTCGTTGCTAGATTGGCTAAACTCTTATCTGGTTGGTCGTTCAATATCGGTCAAAATTGGTAATACTATATCAGAACCATTCCATGTCACATCTGGTGTTCCACAGGGCAGTCATATTTAAACTCTATTATGTAATAACCTGTGAAGAAGATGCACATTTCCTTCAGAAAGAACTTAACCTTTTTTCCAAACGGTGCACAACTAATCGTATGAACTTGAATGCCAACAAATGCTCAGTAATTTCCTTTGAACGTAAACGTTATGTCATTTCATTTGATTACACCATTGCACTATGGGCAAAAATGGGTCCAAAATTACCCAAAATTCAATATCTCAACAGCACGCTGAATTACGGCCATGAAAAACAACTTTTCCGAAGGGAAATCGTCCGGAAAATCGATTGCACGTGGTCCCATAGACCGGAGAGCCTTGTAGGTATGTGTTTTGGAACATTTTACCCCATTTTCCCCTACTTTTTGAAGGAAATGTTTTTTCACAGCTCTATTTTTCGTAAAACATAAGCACTTTATGCATGGTTTTAGAATACTATGTCTTTAAACAACAGTTCATGAGATATTAGGGGAATACGGTGTCCCTTATATAGAAGAGTAAGGGGTAAAAGTGAAAATACAATCAATGTTTTTTAATACAAAATCCATTTTTTATTAATATCATAATATTTTTTTCTGAAAAATACATTTAATTAACTTTCATTTGGTATTTTGAGTTCCATCATCGGCCAAACAGTTATAAATTTTTGAAAAAGAAATCAAAAAAAAATTTGTTTTGACCGCCCTAATATATAAATCGTTACCCTAATGACAAAATAAAAAATATGGGTCTAATATGTTGCGATAAGGCACAAAACTACCAATTTTTAACAAAATTCTGAGAACCACTATATCATTTTGCTGTATACAGTCAAAAAAAGTGAAAACTCTTTTAAAACAGATAGCAGTAAAATAAAACTTATTTAACCCCAATTAACCTTAACATTTCGAAAAAAAATTTTTATTATTCCAGGCAACCTTTGGGGTCATTCAAACAATCGCATCGTTCAACATTTTTATGAATTAAAATAAATTTAGCGAGGGTCAGTGTTGGAAAAATCATTCTCAAAAAAAGTTCTATCACAGCTCATTGCAGAGATAAATCCCAAAGGAACTTCTCACAAAAAGTTCGCGAACGAGAGATGATAAAAAGTTCATGAAAACGTAGAGCGAGAGAAATTTTCATTTCGTATCGCGAAAGATCTTTCGTCTCTCCATCTCACATCATTTCACACGTACTCGTGATTCGAACCAACCAAATATCCCCTCAGCTTTGTTCTTTTTTTTTCCAGCGAGTACAGGTAGGCGATGATCACGCGAGAGTGTCTGTTTGTTTTCTTCTCGTTCTCCGATATTTTTCGCATCCTTCACATTAAATACCATTTCCAGAGAACTTTGAGATTTGGGCGTAATTGCTTTTGTAAACAAACACGTCATTCAGCGATTTCTCACGAATCAAAGCACAATCTAGCGAACTATACTATACCAAATGAATCATTCCTCTACCTGTCTGTGTTGTTAGTTTTTTAGATTGAACTTTAATTCACGAGAAATCGGCGAATTAAGTGTGTGTTTACAAAAGAAATTACGCCCTAATCTCAAAGTTTTCCGGATTTATTTAAAGTTTTAGTTCTCAATGCAACCAGCTAATAGAAGATACTTGTAACTATTCACCAAGAGTCTAATCTTTGCTGACCAAATCATCATTTGTGGCTGTACTCTTCGACAAGAAGAACTATGCTATTAGTGCGAAGTACAGTTAGACCACTGAGATTGGCGCTTAGAAATGTTTAGTGTTAGCTAGCAAGCATTCTGTTGATTAGTCTTACTGCATTGAGAACATGCTTATTTGGGTGGTTCAAAATATCGGCTTTGCTTCACTAATTTCAATCGATTTTTAATCAGGTCCAGATAATTCTCCCAAAATTTGAGCTTATTGGGTTGTGATCTCATTCTGCAATGGCCATCTAAAATTTATAAAGGTATTACTATGGGAAAAGTGATTATTTTGTTCACCTCGTCTTTAAATTTCGCCATAATGATCTACCAATAAATTTGCCTTGTGTACTCATAGGAAATTTTCTCAGCTACATTTTTTTTCTAAAGACCACTTTTTAATTTAACGTTGAGGAAATAAGTTATTAATTGATTTCTAATCTGCTATCTTTCTGATTTGATCACTCGACTGCATTAGGTAGAGGACAGCAATGTAACCCAGTAGCTCGCCCGGTAGCTTGAATTTCCACACAACCTTGAATGAAAATATTAAATTTGCTGGTCACTGGTGCCATAAAGCTACTGTACCTTTTTTCATGGATCTCAAACTGCAAAAAAATCTATTAAACATCGATTCTAAAAAAATAGTTTACTTGATCATTTTTATTCAGCAGGTGTATTCACTTGGGAATCTATCACTTCGCAAGTTGAAAGTATTTTGAGATTTTCTGTTAATTTCAAGTCTTGCAATACTTGTGGATGGAAAATTTAGATCGTTCTCAATCTGTCACTATATCAAAAGCTTCGTGTTCATTTCCAGCCAACTGGTAATAATTTTTTGTTTTCTTTTTTTTCTGCCTATATTTTTTACAGTTTTAATGGACATTGAATAACCTGTTTAAATTTTTTATCATCCTAAAATGCACACTAAAAAGATGTTTTTGTCAGATCCTTGGTCAGCAAATAAAGCGTTTTGAAGTTCAGCAGTGCAGCAGTCCCGCATACCTTATGGTTTTACATAGGGAGGGTCTAGACCCTTTCTAGTTTTACATTGTTTTACAGGATTCCCAGTCATGGGAGAGGACAGTAATAGCCAGTGCTGTAAATTTTTGAACCACTACAACCGTTCAATCAATTCTGTGTAAACGAATTCTCACATGACCATAATTTGAAGAGCCCCTTTCTCATTCGAAGCTCATTGTCACTGTCAATTGAGTCACTCAGTATCATTTGATATACGACAGTGGAGTATGGAAGAAATCCAGGAAAATGGTCCCGAACAGACAAGTCGACCCGATGTCGGATCAATGTAAGGCTAATTTAAGGTCGATGTCGACCCAATGTCGTGTTAATGTCGGGTCAATTTTGGGTTTATGTCGGGTCAATGTCGGGTCAACATCGGGTTGGGGTTTGATAGAAGTCAGGTTGGTGTCGGGTTGGCTTAGCTTTTTCGCCGGAATGTCGACCAGAGCTCCGTTTGTGTGTAGGTTACACTCAATCGAATGATATACTAATATGATAATATCCGGAGTGATTTGAGATTTAGGCGTAATTGTATTTGTAAACAAACACGTCAATCCCCGATTTATCGCGAATAAAAGCTCAATTTTGAAAACTAATAACACTATGAGGTAGAGGTATGATTCCTCTATCATTTGGTATAGTTTGTTTATAAGATTGAGCTATGGTTCACGAGAAATCGACGATTGGCCTGTTTGTTTACAAATACAATTACGCTCAAATCTCAAATCACTCCGGATATACTATATCAAGACCAACAATTGAAATGGCCTTAACTCCATTTTGTGAACAAACTGATTGATGGCCTTACAATGCTCGCGAACCGAAACCTACATTTGCAAACCTAAACCACAAACGGGTAGAGGAGAATTTCTCCTACCTGTTCATTATGTTGGTTTGCCTTTGCGGACTTCCGTTCGCGAGAAAATGGCCTTACAAGGTTTGTTTACAAAATGGAGTTACGGCCATTTCAATTGTTGGTCTTGATATAATGATATACTATATCGGAACGGTATAGCGTTTCTCAAATGAGAATGATCCATGCAAATTACTAAGCAACTGATATCACCCATTCGGAGGAGGTCCCCTTTGATAGCGAATAGCTACTTTTCTCATTTTCATCAAAAATGTTCAAATGATTTTGAGAATTTACAGCACTGGTAATAGCACAGTGGAAAAGTTCACCACCACCTATATTCCCAACCATCCCCCTGCATATAATTATTGCATAAGAGCTTACAGGAACGATATTACGAACACTAGTGATGAGAGGAGCCATGCATTAACTGTATTTCGTGAAAATGAGGATACATTAGGCGCTCCTCCTTCCGCAACCCCCTATCCTGAGGAACGGTTTTAATATAAAAATTGCTAGTCACAAAATCTTACACTACCCTCCCCGTTCCTCGTTAATGTCACGTTGACACTTGTGCTGATCCATTCATTTTTTGCCAGAAACCAATGCACCAATCAATCAGTTGCACAAAACTGTTCACATCATCCTGATAACGGCTAATTTAAACAACAAGCGCCAGTAGACAGTCAGGTACCAGACTTATCAGTCTTTCGAGATTGTATTGATTTACTCGGGATAGCTTTCTGTCTATAATCTTTCCCTTGTGAAATGTGCAGTGCAATTTTCAAGAACGAATGTGGTGTAAAGAGATAGAGAGAAAAAATGATCTGATATTTTTCGTATCCTCACGTTGGTGATTCGAGTTAAAAAAGTTCGCGATATCTCATTCTCTCATCCCAGAAAGTTCGCTCAGGAAATATTGGAGTGTGAAACTAGTGAGGGAAAGTTCCCAAGAGAAAACGTATCGCAAGCGAAAATGATATTTTGGTGAGAATTCCATCACTGGCGAGGGTTCACTTTTACCCCTTACTCCCCTATTAAGTGTACCCCGTATTCCCCTAATATCTCATGAACTGTTGTTTAAAGACATAGTATAGTAAAACCATGTGTAAAGTGCTTATGTTTTACGAAAAATAGAGCTGTGAAAAAACATTTCCTCCAAAAAGTAGGGGAAAATGGAGTAAAATGGTCCAAAACACATACCTACAAGGCTCTCCGGTCTATGAAATCACGTGCAATCGATTTTCCGGACGATTTCCCTTCGAAAAAGTTGTTTTTCATGGCCGGAATTCAGCGTGCTGTTGAGATATTGAATTTTGGGTAATTTTGGACCCATTTTTGCCCATAGTGCATTGCCGGAATATCTCTAAAGAGAGAATCTACTGTTACGGATTTGGGTTCTCTTAGATTCGAAATTTACTTTTAAAGATCATGTAGGATATATAACCTCCAAAGCTTCTAAATGCCTGGGCTTTATTTTTCGTGCTGCAAAAGAATTCTCGGATATTCACTGTTTGAAGACCCTGTATTGTTCTTTAGTTCGCTTTACATTGGAGTATGCAGTTGTGGTCCGGGCTCCTTACTATCAGAATAGCGTACAGCAAGTAGGAGCTATCCAACATAAGTTTATTCGCTTTGCTCTTCGACGTTTGCCTTGGATTGATCCATATAATCTCCCTAGATATGAAGATCGTTGTAAATTAATTGACCTTGACCTTCTGGAGGTTCGTAGGAATGTCGCTAAGGCTTGTTTCATATCTGATGTTGTTCAATCTCACATAGATTGTCCCACAGTGCTACGTGAGTTGAATTTTGATATTTGTCGTCATTCCGTACAATTGTACATTCCGTACAAATTATGGCTATAATGAGCCTTTTAGTAGTATGTGTCATGTGTTCAACCGTTGTTACCATGTCTTCGACTTTCATCTGTCACGTTCCATTAATAAAAATAGGTTCCGTGAAGTGCTCAGTTAGTAATTTATAGGTAGTAGTTAGAAATAGAATAAGGTCGTATTTTGTTTAGTCTTAAGTTAATAATGTATCATTTGGAATGTACGAAAAAATGAGGAGGTTTTATGCCCATTTGAGAAAAAAAATCTTTTATAAGCTCCACTCAAATGGGCTTTTCCCTGCTCCCAATAAAGAATAAAGAATAAAGAATAAAGAAAGAAGCCATTGCTTACGTTTCCGACATAGCCCACATCACAAAAATTTAATTTTGACAGATCGATGTCCAACTATACCAGTTATACCACTGAGGAAACACAAAAAAGGGATCAACTTTTAGTCAGCAGTTTTGCATGAAGTTCCACATATGTTATGTGGTATTACCCATAGCTTAAGAAAAATGTGTGTGAGTGCCACCGTAACCGTGAGTAAACCGGATCTTTAAAAAAATCCTTGTGTTTTGTATTGAATTTGAGCAACTTCTGGTTAGAAATGGTGTCAATATTTTATAATTATTTAGAACTAATAAACTCTTAGAAATATAATGTGGTACAAGGATGCGGTGACAACCCAGGTAACAATTTCCTGCTGTTTAAACGTTCTTGCAGCCATTTTTATCCAACCTTAGTCTGAACAAATGTTGTACTTTAGAAATAAAAGCCTTTTTCCAGCTCATAAACATCTAAATTTGGTGATTTTATCAAGCTTCACGGTTATTAGTGGCTCAATGTGAAGCTGAAAATAAACTTAACAAGGACTTCTTCACGTTTCCAAATGAGCGATTGATATGTTATGTGAAGAAGTGTTTGTTAAGCTCATAATCAGCATATTTTAATCTATAAACAAGCTTTGTGAAATGTTGCTAATTCTATTTTTAGTATACGAAATAGTTTTTTAAAGCTTTGATAATCACTTGATCAGCATTTTATCATTCTTTATTTAGAAATCAATTAATATCAATTAAAAATAAATCATTATAAAGAGTGTTCTAAATTCATGATGGTTAACATTGGATGTGGCTTAGATTGTTTTACCTATGAACACTAATTTATTTAAATACATTACCTGTCTGCTTTGAGAATAGAACATCTGTCCTCTGGTTTCATAGCTACTCACTGTATAATCTGGTCCACCTGTGTCTTGGTAATCATCAGTGAAAAACACATGAACATCACGGCACATGAAGTTAAAAGCTTTCAACGTAATAGCTGCTTTAACGTTGTTCGAAAGCTGAACAAGTTGGAGGCGAACCAGCCTAAGGCTGAAAGCCTCCTAAATAAAGCTAAATAATAATAATAAGCTGAACAAAATTATGTCGAAGAGGAGCAAGAAAAGTGTAGCTGTCAAAAGCTGTTGTTTTGGTTCTGTTTTTTTTGTTTCGATTTGTTGTGTGTCGTTTTGGCAAAAAAAAACTTATAAAAATGAAGAAAAACACAAGTAAAGGCGAAAAAATTATTATTAATTAATATTATTAATTTAATTTCCATCGTTTTATCATAGGAAATGTTCATAATTTTACCATTAATGAAACGATGGAATGTGGAGGGCCGCTGCTATCCATCGTACCTCATCAATGGGTAAATGGAAAAATTTCGATGTGGCCGGACAAAAAAGCCGAGCTCTTGGTCAAGGACCAGTCATCAAAACCAAGCCCGAAATGGACGAAGCTTCCGTGCTTCGTCAAAAGAAGATTTATCAAATCTTTTTCGGAAGCAGAGGCAGAAGCAGCCGAAATGTTCGGTCATACGGATTCAGACTTTCAACAGCTACCATCTTCAAAGAAATTAAAAACAAAAGGGGCCGTCAAAAGATTCCAACCTGATTTCAACGAACTCATGAACCAAGGTAATTGTATAACTATTTCAAAAACAAACATAAATTATTGAAAAAGTGTTTAAAAAAGGAACTTCAACGTCGTATCAATCCATCGGCCAACCACGAAACGAGCCACCAGCATCGAGTTCTGGTATGTCAGCTGAAATCATCGTACCACCACCGATCGGCACACAGCCGGAAAACGTGCCGATTCGTCTGTCTCTGCCAACCGATGATACGGAACAGCCCGTAGAGTACATTTTCAATGCAGAGCAGGTGAGCTTCAAGTTCAATTTACACCCAAAATTTCAGATGTCCGGACTTACTTGAGGTATGGGCATAATTTCTTTTGTAAACAGCTCAATAGTAAATTTCTCGCAAATAAAAGCTCAATTTCGATCTAAGATTGCAGTCTGGTAGAGGAATGATTCCTCTATGATATGGACGATATGGTATAGTTTGTTTGCGAGAAATTATCGATTGACGAGTTTGTTTACAAAAGCAATTACGCTCAAATCTTGGATCAGTCGGGATATGTTTCTGATCATTTGTCGATCCGTTTCTTCAATGGTATTGAGCGGGATGTTCCAAAAAGGCACATTATTACCAATTTACGATGCACAGATGAAAACCTAACTGAATACTTTCTTCATTTCTAGAAATTAATCGATGGAGATGAACTTAAGAAAGAATTTTTTGCAAAGATAGAGGAAACACAGGACCGTATTATTAAAGAAGTTACGGATGCAACCATGAAAGCAATGGAAACGTTGATTACAAAAACCATCGCAACTGTCAAGTGCGATTTTGACGAAAAATTGATGCTGTTGCAACAAACCAATAATTATGAAATTGAATTCCAGTTTACTCCTGTTTCATCTGCTGCAGAACTGGAGCAGCTGGAAAATGAACTGCACGATAAGGAATATGCTAAGAAAGTAGTTAGTATTATATATATACCACTGTATATCAAAACTATGGGTGTTATCCGTTAACCGTCGATAACGTTTGCATTCCAGACTTTATCACAGACGTTATCGACGGTTATCGATTAACAACCCTGATCATAACCCTCCATACTTAGAAGAAAAAAAACTAATCTCTCCAAACATCTCCCTTCCCAATCCCTATACTGCCTACATAGATTGAAATAGTTTAATTCGCTTTTTGCTCAAGCTTCTCACTAACCGGTATCATTTTGTTGACATTTTCTCAATAGATGAAATACATTCGAAACATTATTGGCCAGAAGGGCGATGACTACAATAGATTGAATACTTGCTATCAAATCATTGACTATTTTTTTGATAGAAAGTTCATGCCCAATTGCTCTTGGACCGGTGCGAGTCGTGGAGAGAGTGCAAAATGCTCCATCCAAAACTGCAAAAACATACAAAATGTATTTTTTTGCGATCGTTAAGAGTGCAAACGATGGGTTTTCGGTTACCATGATGGAAACATTTTTCAAAACAATTACCAAAAACGCCAAAAAAGAAGTGAGACAAAGGGTCTGCGACAATCGTCTTCGCATCATCGAGCCAGGAAGCTTAAGGTTGCCGCAGTTTGCATGAAGCAAGGTAATAGAAAAATTAACACATTTTTAAGTGACTCCTTGGTTTTGTAGTTGTATCAAAACGTGCTTGATTTGTTCTTATGATTAGTTGCAATAATACACATAATTGTTTTCATTACATTTCAGACCATTATGGTGCTTCTTCGGATGAAAATTCCGTGAACTGCGCAAATGAAGAAATGCCTGAGATAGACGTCATCATTAGTTGTGAATGATTTAAGCGCGGATTCATCATCATCTTCATATAACATTGCCGATGTAGATTGCTCCCGATTACTTTCCGAACATGAAGGACCTGAAAATGTATTTTCAATCTATGATTAACTAGCATTGATAAAATCAGATCATTATAAAAAAAAATAGATCAAACCTGGATACGTACGTTGAAATGTTGGCCAGTGCACGGGATCAGGATTTTTTTTAGCGTTTTCGGAACAGCAGATGATGATTGATGTTGGTAAATTTCAGAAAACATACCTTTTAAAAACATCACATATTTTTCACGGCTTTTTTTCTTTTTTCTGTAATATGTTCCATTTTTTTTTTTTTTTGAGCTGTTGTGCAGGTTTTCTGTTCATTTTTATTCACATAACTGTTGCAAAGCTTCTCAGTAGGAATGAAATTGTATACATTTTGCTGTCATTTATAATGGCTTGTTTAAAGTATCTGGAAATTTGTAAAGACGCTTAAGCAACTCTTCGGCAGCCTTAAAAAAGTATTGCTTACTTGACTGATTAGAAGTGTAATTTTTAGTTTAAAAGCCTTCTATTAAGCTTGTATATCAGCTTTAGACAAAAGGCTGATTTAAATAACTTGAAGTAGCTTATATACCATTTAATCAAATATCAATTTAGCTTTTACTTTATTTAGCATTTAGCACCTTTAACCAACCTATAATAAGCCATTACTCTCATAATACAGCTTTCATTGTTACTTGGGAAGTAAGGACTTATTCGGAAATTAGTTATAAACTAATTATTCTTTAAAAAAAAACCATATATTCATTTGGTTCATCGATTCTTAATCTTTTCAATTCGCTTGGATTTTTGAATTTTTCGGAGCATTTTTTCAAAATGAATACATTAACTTGACCAGATATTCCTGGCATCGCTGGTGTGACGGTAAAAAGTCGTCAATGATTTTCCATGGGTAATCACGGATTCCAAAAGAAAACGAAATTTTTGGCACAGAAAGGACTGATGCTGAAATAATGACAAAAAAGGCGTTTTCAGCGCAGTTGACGGTGTCATCGGGATTTTGAATAAAATCTGACGAAATGACTGCGCCTATGTACTCAGACTAACCTTGTTATCCCAGCTCAGTTCTCAAATTCCATCACGCAAAGGAATTCATAAACCACTCAGAAATTAAACAAGGCGGCACCATAATCGTCACCACTAACTCGCATTATTGCTCCACCACATTCCCACAACCTGCTTTGACAACCAATCGATAACGCCCCGAGTGAGGGGGATCATCATCTTCTATTCCCACAGTGTGTCCATTCCCAGCGTGGATGCCTCACATTTCTCCCCTTTTTTTAACGAGTAGTTCAAATGCTAATTGCAAAAGTGAGATGTTACGGTCGCTAACGAGACACGCGTTCACGGTTTTGGATTTCCACCAGACCAGGCCACGGTGCGACTATCGGACTACCCATATGTGTCGTCCGACCGACATTTATGCATGTGCGCCCATCGAACATTCCGCTCGGTGAAATATGGCCTGGGTGGATGCTTGGTGGCTCCAGAAAAGCCCCCGGGGGGAACAGAGGACAAAATTTCTGTCGAACAGGTTGCTCACGATTCGAACTCCACTTGACTGCCCGCCGCCCGAAAGCGCAGATGCCCATGCCCATATAATGATGTTTCCGAAAATAAATTATGTTTATTTAGATGCGCTTCGTTTTGCCAATGCCATCCATCCATTGCAGCAACAGTGAAAGTGTGAGGTTCCACCGGGGGAGGCCTTCTCCCCCATCGTAATTTATTGCTTATTAATTTATCAGACTAGGCCAGTCGGGCCCATACCTAGCTCTGGGCTCACGGCAGGTTGGTGTTTACAACTTCACACTTCTTCTCTGCTTTGCTTGGCAACACATTTTCGCGCCGAGACACGTCTTCAGTCCTCATCGTGAGAATGGTGGAAAACATTCGCAAATTATGATTAATGGCTGTGGGTTTCACTTTGTCTAGTTTCGGGAATACGAATAGTAGATGGCAAAATGTATGAATTATTGATTTTTGAAAATATTTTGACAGGCATTTATCGCGGAATGAAGACGGTGATCAATAAATCGATTTAACAGATAGCAATGACATTTTGAAGAGGTGACAAGAATCAGCAAGCTATCATTTAGGAGTTAAGAGTTGGTGGTTTGACAAAAAAAAATGCTTATCAACTGTGGAAGTGCACATCGAACACATTTAATGATCCAGTTGGGACAGGCACAGCCAAAATTAAATAAAGAATGCCATTCAAGCTAGTCCTGCAGCTGCAATAAACAGTCTAAAGTCCTATTATCCCGAGAAAATCCTAGCGCAAAGAAAGTTTCTCATTCAAAGAAACAAACCAAATGAACTCGATTCTGAAGATCACACCATACGATTGACCTCCCGTTTCAGTAAATCAAACCATGGCCAATCCCATTCTGTACAGATAGGGAACAAACAGTCGCAACACAATAACAGCGATAAAATAAAAATCCAATTAGTACAAGATAAAATTATCCCATCAATTTAATACGAAAATTGTACATTTTATGCTCGCTGATGCACTTCTTTGCCTTCGTCGTCGTCATCGTCGTCGTCACTACAAATGCGCGTTGAAAGCCTTTCCTCACCCCACCAGTACTAGAGGGGTATGAATTCTCTTCGTCGTCCACCCGTCCGTGCTTTGGTTGGCTCGGGAAGTGCCACGAATGGATCTCTCGTCGCATTTAACGTGTACGTGGAAGAACAAAGCTCGCAACTGGCTGGCAAGTGAAGTGAACAACTGCAAAATTGTATCGTAATCTTATACAAATATTTCATTTTCGAGCTGGGGTGGCTCCATTTCCACGATGCTAGCTATGTGTCAATGCGTCGAGTTGCAACCCTAGCGGGAACTTATGCTCCGTAAGAATACCGCATCTACATTCGTTGCGCACTTATAGGACACATATTGCAGCATAGAGCTCCTTCTCTGCAGCGCTCCAGAATAAGTGCAACATAGAAGAGCTGCTGCAGTCAACTACACTAAGACGACCTGCGAGACCAACGAGAAGAATGGACCGTAGATAAAGGAATAAAATTAATAACTTATAGAAATAATATATTATGACAAATTAATCTACCATATAATATTCCGATGTCATCTTTCAATACAAACACAATAAATATAATTTATAAGTGAAGATAGTGTAATGGGAATTCACATGCTCACGCGACTGGACAGACGATTTGATAATGCGGCCACTTCTCAACGGTTCTGGCTGCACCTCAAAACACGTTCGGGGATCATCTTCTGGTGGATGATGCAAAACTGGTGCGCGGGAATGTAGCATGAAATCTTCCGTGAACAGCATGCACTACGAAATGGGAAAAAAATGTTTTGGAACTCATAAATGAGGAAGATTTTTTTTACCTTTCCTCTTCCCACATGGCATGGAAAGGAAAGAATTCTAATAATTCTGCATTTGTCATATTTGCATGTTGGGAAGCAATCCAACATAGCGTGAAATTACAGTCGGAGAAATGTTTTTGGAAACAATGTATGCTCTGCGTTGTCAATTGGGGATTTGTGCCGGTTCGCTTGGGAAAATCTCGTTTAATGAGAATTCTGAGCCCTGAGATCTTTAATTAAAAAATATATCTTAATTCTTAATCTTAATATGCAGTTTTTATTAAAGAAATTAAGAAATAAAGTAGCGGAAGGCGCCCAATGTGCTTTTTAGCTTCGCTCATGTTTCTAATAGGCTAATCTACACTGTGACTAAAACTTATTTGATTGCTGTGACTGAAAGTTCGCGTCTTAACGTCTTTTGGCAGGCTTCTGAGAGGAGGGCTGATTCGATGTCTGCCCCTTACTTGCGAATGCAGTGTACGGATGAAGCAAGTAGTGGTGCCTGTGTCCCAGAAATGCCAGATTTACAGACATGTCTGTGAATTTACAACCTTTTATTTTTTTCACAGACATTTATTTTCGTTACAGACATTTACAGACTTTTTGGTTTTTACCCAGATATTTACAGACTTTTATAACAAAGGGAAAGTTTTAAAATTTATTTGGTTACACTGATTTACATCTTGTAACCGATAAATGATGGCAGGGCCGCTACGAGCAGAGCGGCCGGTGTTGAAACTGAACACATAAAAACAGGTACAACAGAAATTGAGAACTCCCATAAACTAGCCTCGGATCGTACTACTTTTTTGATGGTTGTAGTCTTCGCTAAATATTATTGTTTCACAATTTAAATTTGTGAAGCGCAACATCGTATGATGTTTTTTTTTACCCAATCAGAGCAGGACACGTAAGAATTCTTTTCAATTACCGTACCCACGAAGTGGAAGATAATTATCCTGATGTGAGCTACATTTCATTCCGGTGAGACCTGTGTGAGCGATCGGATCGTTAAGCAGATTTGCTGTAAAAGTATTATTGTACCACCAGTAGAGAAAACCATGTGTGCTTTAGACATTTGCCACAAATGTAGCATAGTGCGATTATGTGAAGCCTAAAAGGCTATAGCAACAACCTTTAGGTAACAATATACTGCAAATAGTTAGACCGACAGGTTTCCCTAAAAGTTTTCGTTATCGCCTGAAGAACCTTTTTTTTTATTGGGCTCTAGAAGTCACCATCTTCGTGGTCATACCGAGCACCCCACGCTTCCAGATCTGCACGTGCGCCGTGTGGCTCTGAGTAGTTTCTTGGCGGCGAACAAGTCGAACTAGGCCCACTTGTTTCATCGAATGACACCATCTACGTCGGCGATCGCGGCGTCAACAGCGAGCACCGTCGGTAGCGGTAACTGCAGCAGTAAAGACCAGGTTAGATCGAGCCAATTTTATATTAGAAAAACTTGCACGTTTAGGGCCTTAGGACTAAAACCCCCAGAATAAATTGAGTGTCAAAGTTTAGTCCACATTTTCTGGTCGACCGGTGGGTTGATCAGTGGAAGAATCTAGTCTATATCAGGAGGTTTTGGTATTGTTCGCGTTTTGGGTTTTACCGGTAATTTTTGGTAGTTCTTACCAGATCTGCCCTGAGAGGACTAGCCGGGTACGGTATTTGAACTCGCCCTCTCGCAGTACGATTTAGTACGGGTAGTTCGTTGAGGAGCTTGCCGATTTTGCGGGCATAGTTCGAAAACATTCTGCTGTAAAAATAACTATGGTTTAGTGAATTTATCTGCTGTTTTTGCTATTTCCGCCTTGCCATCTACCCTACTGTTACATTTGGCGCCCAACTACCGGATTTTAAACTTTAACTTTCTCTTATTTGTTATAATCTTCCTCTTAGCCTCCTAATTGTAGGATAAAAATTTGGTATTTTTTTTAGAAAATTAAAAATCTTATTTCTTTCCTTTGTAAAAAGAAGAGTTTTTTTTCTTGGGGGTTTTTTTTTTTGATAAAGTTACTTTATATTAAATTTTGGTTACATAAAACACTATATTTTCTCCCCTTTTTATTAGTTCTATCCTATTTCTCTTAGTATTTCGTAAAAGTATCGTCATCAGTAAATAATAAGAATAATAGTATTTAACAAGCATATTGTGTATGCTTGTTAAATACTATTATTCTTATTATTGTATAATTGTATTATTATTGTAATTATTGTATATGTATAACTATAAAACAGATGATTTAGAGCTTGAGCTTGAGCTTGATTGGCCGCCCACGGTTGCTACTCTGTTACTGCCAGATCAGCTGTAATTACACAGAGAACCAATAGACGATGCTTGGGAATAGCAATCATCCTCAATGTATAATCCTGGTGATCTTAAAGTAGGCAATACCAGCGCCGGCCACGCCCGAACACAGGTCAAGAAAGGAATGGGAAGGATTGTGTTGACATGACACTCGCTTTGATGGAAGCCGAGAACACCTCTGCACTTCCACGAGGAATCACTGGGGTGTTGGATAAGAGGGTTGGGTTTGCAGCAGGGTTCGATAAGCGAAATTGATGTCCTAACAATCATATAACGCGAAGGAGCTTGGGACTAAACCCACGGTCTTCTGCTCACTTCTTGCCACTAGGCAGACGAGCACCTTTTTAATCACCGAGTTGCTGTTATTACCATGTAGTCATATTAACAAATAAAACGATTGACGAATCTTGAATGTGGATGGGCCTGAAATTAGACTCATGATGTTCTGCTCAGTAAGCAAAAACGGTTGCTCTAAGGCCACTGAGCCCCTCATATCACATAATACCGTTGCTCAAATTTGTGTATCCATTCAAACCCGGAACCAACGACAACAACGAGTTTCGCAAAATACACGATACACAAGCGATTTTACCATAAATCTCTTTGATATGTAAGGACCTGGGACTGCGTTTTTCTGCTCAGTAAGCAGGCCACTGTAACCGACGATCTTTCAAATCCGAAAACGAAAAACTACGAAAAAGTACTTAGGCCTTCATTAAGTTCCACTTTCACGCGACGTTCAATGACAGGGTCCTATCCAGGATTATATCTGAAAAATCCAAATCTGGCCAACGCCCACCTAAACCTGTTCTAATCCACCTGAAATAACTAACGAATGGAAGACTTTGACTACCCAGCCATGCAATAGTCTCATTCCGTGCCTTATGGCAACTTGATGATTCTATTGCGCTCATCTTTTGGCACCACCCAGGGGAGACTTGGTCCTGTACCCAATGCTTAACTTATCTCCATTCCACTCAGCTACTCGCAATTTCTTGTGATATAGTGGGCGGAATATTATTATAAAGGGTGATACGGTCAAAATTTGGTCAATATCAACTTGACGTATTTCTTTCAATTTTGCATTTAAAAAACCTGAACACCCCTCATTTTGAAGGTGTGTGTGTGTAGAATGTTGCTCCTATTTTGATTTTGGAATTCACTCTTCAGTTGTCAAAATGCCGTCCAAGCAAGAAGAGCAGCGTATCAAAATTTTGCTCGCGCATCGCGAAAATCCGAGCTGGCAAAATCGCTAAAAGTTGCCAAATCAACCGTTACAAATGTAATTAAAGTGTTTGGGGAACGTTTGTCGACAGCCAGGAAGTCTGGATCGGGGGAAAATCGAAAACCGGAAGCCGCTGAGACGACAAAGAGAGTTGCCGGTAGTTTCAAGCGAAACCCTAACTTCTCTCTCCGAGATGCCGCAAATAAGCTGGGTGTATCGTCTACAACCGTGCATCGAGCCAAAAAACGAGCCGGACTATCGACTTACAAGAAGGTAGTGACTTCAAATCGCGATGATAAACAAAATACGACGGCCAAAGCGCGATCCCGGAGGCTGTACACGACGATGCTGACGAAGTTTGACTGCGTGGTAATAGACGACGAAACCTACGTCAAAGCCGACTACAAGCAGCTTCCGGGACAGGAGTTTTATACGGCAAAAGGAAGGGGAAAGGTAGCAGATGTTTTCAAGCACATGAAACTGTCAAAGTTCGCAAAGAAATATCTGGTTTGGCAAGCCATCTGTACCTGTGGCTTGAAAAGCAGCATTTTCATAGCTTCCGGGACTGTCAACCAAGAAATTTACGTGAAAGAGTGTTTGAATAAACGTCTGCTGCCTTTCCTGAAGAAACATGGTTGTTCCGTACTGTTTTGGCCGGATTTGGCATCTTGCCATTACGGTAAAAAGGCCATGGAGTGGTACGCCGCCAACAACGTGCAGGTGGTTCCCAAGGACAAGAACCCTCCCAACACGCCAGAGCTCCGCCCAATTGAGAAATACTGGGCTATTGTCAAGCGGAACCTAAAGAAGACCAAAAAAACTGCTAAGGGCGAGCAGCAGTTCAAGGCAAACTGGCTTTCTGCGGCGAAGAAGGTGGACAAGGTGGCTGTACAAAATCTGATGGCAGGGGTCAAGCGTAAGGCCCGGCAATTCGGATTTGGAAAAGCGGAAGCCTAACTGAATATTTTTCCTGAATTTTATACTAATTGAACTTGAAAAAGAAATTTAATTTGATTTTTTAAATAAACGATTTCACCGATTTACACGCGTTTTCCCTTGACCAAATTTTGACCGTATCACCCTTTATAAGACAATTCAATGCAGACATCTTTCCAAATTTTGCAGATCGACAGGTAATCGGTGAGTTACCACAATAGTTGCTATTCAACAACTCGACAACGTCCCATCGTCAACGCCTGCTATGACAATTTCCCATTGCAGACGTCAACGAAATGACGTCATCGAGCTATCGACCAACTACTCTGGTTATCGCCTGGTACCTTATAGCACGATGCTAGGAGGCGAACCGGAAGAATCGATGAGCTACCTCTCCCCCTATAAAACAGATGATTTAGAAGATGATGAACTTGTTTACGAGTTGGAACTAAGAGCACAAGTAATAATGGAAAATACTCTGTTTGTCAACTTAGAAGCGATTTGCGCCATTGGTTAAAACACGATAGAGTAAATAATCCAATGTATAAAACACACCTGAAGATTGAGGAGGAAATTTCATCAATTTCGCCTAAGATTTCAGAGCTCACGAATTCAGTTTCAATTCGTCATATTTGAGAAATCGCATTTTTCGGGCCAATTCGCCGCAAATTAAATTAAAAATGCTAACTGACGTTGAAATGCTACTTAGTCAACCATAAGCACTACACCACGTACGACCGAAAATCAACTGCCATCGAACATCGTAATACGTGATGGAAACTTTTTTGTTATTGATCCGTCGAGAATCAATTTTAATACGAGTAGTTTCGAAAATTTCCCCCCAGTCGGGTTCCCAATACAAGAAAATTTATTTAATACAACACGTTCTCCATACCGTTTGTCTGCAAATCTCCTTGAATTGGATAATGTAGCCGCCGCGAGAAAAACTTCCGAGAATCAGGGAAATGAAACCACCGATCCAATCCTATTCTCTGTAAACCGAGAGACGATTATTGAACCAAACAACCGTCGGGAACCAAACGCGATAGTTGAACCAACTTCTCAACAACAATTTCAATGCGGTGCACGCCCTCGGGTACCACGCGAGCAACATTCTGTAAACGCCCCGTTATCTAGTTCCACAACTTGGCTGCCTATGGGCTCAGCTACTGAAAATCAATCCACAAGAATACCGCGTAGGTCTACATATTCCGCGAACCTCCCGATTTGAATTTCCGGTTTCTAATACAAGCAAAAACACAAATGTTTCAAACACGCCAGTTGGAAATACGGTACCGGTTAGTAGTAGTGATAGTAGAGCACCGAGATCAAATATTTTCAGAGACAGTACTCACAAAGATCCGAATAGTACTCCGTTAAACATGGATTCCTTTACGATTCCGAGATTCGACGCGAAACGTAACCGAAGCAAATCAGCAACGAAACGGTCAATCTCCCTCAGGTCAAGATAATTTTACAGATGAAATAAGATCTCTAGTTAGGGTGCTTATGAGAGAATCCGTCGTAGACTATTTCAACGAAATGGATTAAATGCCAACTCCAACGCTTCCGTCTCGGCGATCTGCTACTACACAATTTCCACCAAATAACCAAATTCCACAATTTCCACCAAACAACCAAATTCAAGAGCAATATATGAATATGGGTTTGAGAACAAACATTGAAAAATGGCAAGTTCAATTTAGTGGCGATTCTAGATCTTTAACTATCTCAGATTTCGTCTAATCGCGTTACGAAGGAACAGTTATTGCAGCAGTCGTACTTGTTTTTTACGGGAGAGGCAAGAAAATGGTATTTTACATATTATGAAAAATTTCAAACCTGGGATCACTTGGTACATTACCTCAACCTTAATTTTGAAAATCCAAATAAGGATAAAACAATTGAGGATGCAATCAGGGAACGCAAACAAAAAGGTTATGAACGGTTCAATCAATACCTTGCGGACATGGAAAGATTATTCCAAAGTCTTTCCTTTCCCAAATTTTCCGCTTAATTTATGCAGCCCAATTATAGATATTTCTGAAATTCACAGACATTTTTCGCAGACTTCCTATAAAAAAAACCGGTATCTCTGCTGTGTCGACACTTATTGTACGTATACCTCGAACAATCCGCAACGAAATGACCGGAACGAGCTTTCTGTACCGTCTACACTGCTCCACGGAATGTGGTCCAGCATTGCAGATTTGGCAATCCTCATTCGATGATACCACAGCGTGAACTACTGGGTTCTTGTATGACTTCCTACACTCGTTGCTTCTTCGCGCTGACGACGACTGCAGGATGCCACAGTAATTCTCCAGAAACTCCTCCATTGCCTTGTAGGAGGGAATATTCTTCGAGCTGTGGTGGGTTTCCCACTGGCGAAGCGTATAATCGTCCAGTTTCTGGGATAGCATGAAAGTCAACAGCGTACTCCAGTTTTCCGTAGTTTCACCCAGCTTCTTCAACTGTTGGAGGTTGATTCTGAACGTCGTTAGAACATGGTTCAATCCTTGAAAGCTCTCCAATTTCATTGGCGCAACAGCGAACAATGCCTTCAAATGTTCCTGTGCGATGAGCTTGTGGTTCTCGAACTTTGACTCCAGAATTCCTCAAGTGAGAGTGCAGTTGGCAGCAGTCACTTGAATTTGGTTGATCTGCAGAAGAGCATCATCCTGCAACGCGAGGCACGTAGATAATTGAATTTATCGATAGTACAGATGGTTGTCGTGCATCAACGACTTGAAGTCGTCCCGAAAGTTGATCCATTCTGAAAGCTTTCCCGAGAACGTTGGTAGACTCAGCTCCGGATACTTCGTCCGCGATGACTGGCAGACCTGCTTCAGTCGAAAGTATTTATTTTCAAACTTCTTGAAAATTTCTTCATTATTTCTCTGGTACGCCTCGCCATATCAATCAGCTCCGTGGCTACTTCCTCAGCTGCATTCTGCGGGCCATCGTTAACGTCGGGATCATCTTTTTTTTTTCTTTTTTCTTTATTACAGTGACTTTTAGACGTAGGCTAGTTCATCACGTTATACCACAGATGGTCAGGCTAGATCCTGCCTAAAAAAAAAGGTTTCCATTTGATATGAACGTGACGTATAACTGGCTCTGATTACTCAACGAATGAGACAGACAATATTTTAAAAACTTAATGTCCAGAGGCTAACCAGCATTTAGGCTAAAAACCCCCTAAATAAAAAAAAACTTAATGTAGAAGAGGATTAGATCGGGGTTGTGGTGAGGACTGGATGAGCTCCACCGTAGGATACAGTGCCCGGTCCGGCGGAGAAACCCCGATGGCAGAAAAATAAACAGAAACGTTAGGAACACACGATCAGTGCAGCCACCGACGGGGAGGCTAGATTTGATCATACAAGTGGGCTTCTTTCAGAAAGGCGATCAGCACAGCCAACGTCGAGGGGTCGTAACCAAGCAGATTACTGACGTTCTCCGGGAGTCCATGTTGTTCGCGTAGCTTCTGGAACTCCGGGCAGACACACAGCACGTGTTCCACCGAGGCGGGGATGATGCAAATTGAAAAAAAAGAACCTTGCGGAAAGGTGTACCACCAAATTTACAGGAAATCCTCGCATGGGCGGTCCGGAGTCTTGAGATGATCCGCTGGTGCTTGTACTTTTTGTCCGGCCAAGAGCGTACGGTTCCCTTGATCTTCCTCAGGAAAATGGTCCGCGACTGGAACCATTCCTGCTGCCAGGCTTCTATAATGGTATTCCCAATCCAACGCCTGACGTCTAGGAGGGGTACGTTCCTAGTGTAGCGGGGACGGGATGCACCAAATCCCGCCAGTCTGTCCGCAGCCTCGTTTCCGGGAACACCACAGTGTCCGGGGATCCACGTAAAGACGGTTGAAGGTGGGGCGTACCGTGTAATGGCTTGCATCTAGGGGTGGCTCGGGGCTTCGGCTTCCAGCGCTTGGATGACGCTGTGTGAGTCAGTTAATACGAGGATCGGTTGATCTGCCGGAGTGATGGCTGCGTCTAGAATAGCTGCGGCTTCAACGGAAAAGACGGAACACTCCTCCGGTAGACTTTGACTCGTTGCAGTGTTCGGTTCTGCCACTCCGAGTCCAACTCCAGCCCGCGACCACGATCCGTAAAGCGATGAACGTGCCCCGGATAAACCGACCCGAGAGGCTCTACAACAGAATGTCTCAAAGCTACAGAGTTATCTCCGACTTGGAATCCACTCTTAATCCGCTTATCTATTTTGACGACGTTTGATCGCCAACTCTTCTCTCCATGCCAGTGAACCCTGGCCACCGGGGGAGGTCACAGTTGACTGCAGTGCGGAGGGCTCTGTTCCCCTCGTTGAGGAGAAAGACCCTTACGTTCCCGGATGTCTTAGCAGCGAGGGCAGCGGCTTTCGTAGCAATGGCTGCAGCAGATCGATAGCGGAAAGGGAGGATTCCGATATCCACACATGTGGCGTCTGCAGGCGTGGAATGGAGAAGGCCGGATACGATGCCCAAGCAGCACACTTCCATCGAAATAAGTTGCTGCAACTTGATTGAGACTGGAATGGGTTGCACACAAGTAACCACGATTGTTCAGTGACAAGTGTGCTGCTAGGGTGCGTACGTAGGTATTGTATACATGAGCGAGGATGTGGTTGAGCTTCTCGGTGGCTAAGCAGATTATTTCGAGCAGAGCGTCACAATATCAGCTTCAATCGACCAAATCGATGCGGCGAAGAGACTGCTGGCTTTCTTTTTCTGTTAAAGTCGAACAGCTTCGCAGCATTCTAGAACCTCAGTCGGCGTGCACAAACAAATGTTCAATCGCTTGTCTCTCTTTCTCCCGTCGCTCCATTGGTCTTCCTTTCAAGCTTCGGCGAAACGGATGACCGAAAGGGCGCTCGACTTTGATAGTTTTCTCTTTCATGAAACACATCAACAGAGGTTTCATGACGTATATGACGGAACATGAAATTACAAATGTAAAGCATTTCTCATGTGAAAACACTTGAAGATTACACGTAATATTTTAATTTATCTTCCATCCATATATTTATCTAAAAAAAATGATTGAAAACGGGACATAACGCATTTTAAACAAATTGAAAGAGCGGTGATAGAGTGTTCGTGAAAGGGGATTGAAAGCCATAATGAGGTTTCGTTTAACTAGAAATTCGACGTTAGTTACATTGAAAGCGATGAGCAAAGCAACGACGAGAAGTTCCACAGCCAGCCTTTCCTTCTAAGCGTCCTGCTTTTTTATTTTCGTTTCTTGCTGATAGTCTAGCTAGGCGTTATAGAAATGAAGCGTCGAACACGTATGTATGAGAGAAACAAAACACGAGTTCATTTTAGAGCTTCGCCCTGATTTCGAGGCCGTAGAAAAGTCGACTGTCGATAACAGTCCGAGCGACACGAAGGTGGATCTCACGGTTGCTGGAGCGATGCGGGCGGGAGATTGTCCTGACTACACTGCTAAAAAAAAAGTAGTGTAAATTTCCGTTACTATGATGCACATAAATGGAGCGTCATATATCATGCAAGTTTACATTATAGATCGTGTAAATTTATGAGACATGTCATGCAATATGCCATATATTGTATGCAACTGTCCACCTTGGTTTGCAACATTTCTTGCAAGCTGCTAGTTTACGTGAAAAGGAAGTTTACATGCTTGAATGTTTGCATGCATGGATGTTTACATCACCAGTAAAATTCAGATTTTTTTGCTATGTATGATCATCTGTAAGCACTTCAATTTTCACTCTCACTTCACAGTATTTATAATACACTTCGTCGATCTTCTTTAGACGTAGTTCCACTGCACTTTTATCTGACTGTCTGTCTGTCTGTCTGTCTGTCTGTCTGTCTGTCTGTCTGTCTGTCTGTCTGTCTGTCTGTCTGTCTGTCTGTCTGTCTGTCTGTCTGTCTGTCTGTCTGTCTGTCTGTCTGTCTGTCTGTCTGTCTGTCTGTCTGTCTGTCTGTCTGTCTGTCTGTCTGTCTGTCTGTCTGTCTGTCTGTCTGTCTGTCTGTCTGTCTGTCTGTCTGTCTGTCTGTCTGTCTGTCTGTCTGTCTGTCTGTCTGTCTGTCTGTCTGTCTGTCTGTCTGTCTGTCTGTCTGTCTGTCTGTCTGTCTGTCTGTCTGTCTGTCTGTCTGTCTGTCTGTCTGTCTGTCTGTCTGTCTGTCTGTCTGTCTGTCTGTCTGTCTGTCTGTCTGTCTGTCTGTCTGTCTGTCTGTCTGTCTGTCTGTCTGTCTGTCTGTCTGTCTGTCTGTCTGTCTGTCTGTCTGTCTGTCTGTCTGTCTGTCTGTCTGTCTGTCTGTCTGTCTGTCTGTCTGTCTGTCTGTCTGTCTGTCTGTCTGTCTGTCTGTCTGTCTGTCTGTCTGTCTGTCTGTCTGTCTGTCTGTCTGTCTGTCTGTCTGTCTGTCTGTCTGTCTGTCTGTCTGTCTGTCTGTCTGTCTGTCTGTCTGTCTGTCTGTCTGTCTGTCTGTCTGTCTGTCTGTCTGTCTGTCTGTCTGTCTGTCTGTCTGTCTGTCTGTCTGTCTGTCTGTCTGTCTGTCTGTCTGTCTGTCTGTCTGTCTGTCTGTCTGTCTGTCTGTCTGTCTGTCTGTCTGTCTGTCTGTCTGTCTGTCTGTCTGTCTGTCTGTCTGTCTGTCTGTCTGTCTGTCTGTCTGTCTGTCTGTCTGTCTGTCTGTCTGTCTGTCTGTCTGTCTGTCTGTCTGTCTGTCTGTCTGTCTGTCTGTCTGTCTGTCTGTCTGTCTGTCTGTCTGTCTGTCTGTCTGTCTGTCTGTCTGTCTGTCTGTCTGTCTGTCTGTCTGTCTGTCTGTCTGTCTGTCTGTCTGTCTGTCTGTCTGTCTGTCTGTCTGTCTGTCTGTCTGTCTGTCTGTCTGTCTGTCTGTCTGTCTGTCTGTCTGTCTGTCTGTCTGTCTGTCTGTCTGTCTGTCTGTCTGTCTGTCTGTCTGTCTGTCTGTCTGTCTGTCTGTCTGTCTGTCTGTCTGTCTGTCTGTCTGTCTGTCTGTCTGTCTGTCTGTCTGTCTGTCTGTCTGTCTGTCTGTCTGTCTGTCTGTCTGTCTGTCTGTCTGTCTGTCTGTCTGTCTGTCTGTCTGTCTGTCTGTCTGTCTGTCTGTCTGTCTGTCTGTCTGTCTGTCTGTCTGTCTGTCTGTCTGTCTGTCTGTCTGTCTGTCTGTCTGTCTGTCTGTCTGTCTGTCTGTCTGTCTGTCTGTCTGTCTGTCTGTCTGTCTGTCTGTCTGTCTGTCTGTCTGTCTGTCTGTCTGTCTGTCTGTCTGTCTGTCTGTCACTTCGTCGATCTTCTTTAGACGTAGTTCCACTGCACTTTTATCTGACTGTCTGTCTGTCTGTCTGTCTGTCTGTCTGTCTGTCTGTCTGTCTGTCTGTCTGTCTGTCTGTCTGTCTGTCTGTCTGTCTGTCTGTCTGTCTGTCTGTCTGTCTGTCTGTCTGTCTGTCTGTCTGTCTGTCTGTCTGTCTGTCTGTCTGTCTGTCTGTCTGTCTGTCTGTCTGTCTGTCTGTCTGTCTGTCTGTCTGTCTGTCTGTCTGTCTGTCTGTCTGTCTGTCTGTCTGTCTGTCTGTCTGTCTGTCTGTCTGTCTGTCTGTCTGTCTGTCTGTCTGTCTGTCTGTCTGTCTGTCTGTCTGTCTGTCTGTCTGTCTGTCTGTCTGTCTGTCTGTCTGTCTGTCTGTCTGTCTGTCTGTCTGTCTGTCTGTCTGTCTGTCTGTCTGTCTGTCTGTCTGTCTGTCTGTCTGTCTGTCTGTCTGTCTGTCTGTCTGTCTGTCTGTCTGTCTGTCTGTCTGTCTGTCTGTCTGTCTGTCTGTCTGTCTGTCTGTCTGTCTGTCTGTCTGTCTGTCTGTCTGTCTGTCTGTCTGTCTGTCTGTCTGTCTGTCTGTCTGTCTGTCTGTCTGTCTGTCTGTCTGTCTGTCTGTCTGTCTGTCTGTCTGTCTGTCTGTCTGTCTGTCTGTCTGTCTGTCTGTCTGTCTGTCTGTCTGTCTGTCTGTCTGTCTGTCTGTCTGTCTGTCTGTCTGTCTGTCTGTCTGTCTGTCTGTCTGTCTGTCTGTCTGTCTGTCTGTCTGTCTGTCTGTCTGTCTGTCTGTCTGTCTGTCTGTCTGTCTGTCTGTCTGTCTGTCTGTCTGTCTGTCTGTCTGTCTGTCTGTCTGTCTGTCTGTCTGTCTGTCTGTCTGTCTGTCTGTCTGTCTGTGAAAATTTGTATACAGGGGTTTTTGGGGCCGTGGAAGGTTCTTATGATGGTTCAAGACCCCTCCCCCTTCTGTAAGGGGGGGGGGCTCCCATACAAATGAAACAGAAATTTCTGCATAACTCGAGAACTAATCAAGCAAATGGAACCAAATTGGGCATGTGGGGGCGAGTGTGGGGGTATAAGGAGATAATCATAGGAGGTAGCCCCTTAGATAATAGGGGGGGGGGGCTTCGTAAAATATAGCGTGCTTTTTTTAAATCGGCGCATAAACTCAAGCTAATATTGAATCCCGAGCAAGATCGGGCACACTCAGCTAGTAAATTATAAAAACCGGAGAAATGCAAAAACGTTCTTCACAATATTCTACTGATGATGAGTACAATCTCGCATGTAATGTAATCTCATCAAGCTTAAGCTGTCGCACAATGCAAACCAACCAAGCCACCTCAACCACACATTCTCAGTGAGTCATGCATGTCGGTTTTTCGGTACATATCGTGGAGAATAATTTGAGCCCATCTGCCATTTGCAGAATGTATATAGTTTATATTTGTTGGACGAGTTCCGGGTCGTTTTCTGCCATTTTTTAATCAAGTGCAATTTGAATTGATAATGCATAAATCCGCACCATTGGACAACGACCATCGTTGGATTTGGTGAGTTTGTTCCAGTTGAGAACGCAGTCCAGTTGCATTTGTTATCGGTTTTCATTATTTTTTTGATTTTGTGAGTTTTTGTGATTGCTGGCCCATAGGCCCCCTTAAATAAAATTTTCTAATTACGCCAATTGGTTACAAACAGGGAAGGCTTTAGGCATGTAAAACAGTTCTACTATACAATAGCTTTTTTTCAATCCATATTTAATTTATTACAACTTATTTACAAATAATCAAAAAAGTGGTTTTTGGGTCAGATTGGGCCTCCTGTGTGTTGAACGATCATAAAAAAAAATCATTTAAATTCCTGTCACCATAGCAATCCAAGCGCGATGGCTCTGAACTCGGGTGTAGACAGCCGGCAGCATGCGGCCGCAACCAGCCGACAGTGAGAACACTCCAGCCAGTACGTTGTCTTCCGTAGCCAATGGGGCACCGGCATCGATGATGCAGTAGCATCCTACCATCCGTGGACGAGCGCACATGTTGGTCGGATAGATGTTGACGTGGGATTCTCCATCCAGATGCATCTGCGCGCATTCTTCGTTTTCGATTGTGACCTTACGAGCCATCTGCATGTCGTTGGGCGTTTCGTCTTCGTACTGGTTAAAGTGGAGTGTATTTGATAAATTTATGAAACTGAAAAAAACGGATTAGAATTCTTACATCTGATCGCCATCCAGTCAGGACCACCAGCTCACCAGGCGAAGAAGCTACGCTGGGTAGATTGATGGTCTGAACATCCTCACTCAGCTCCATATCGGACGCGGTCATCACCAGTGCCATGTCATGTTCGTAGAAAATTGGATCGAAGTTAGGGTGCTTGTGGATTTCAGCGACGTCGTATTGCATTCCTTGCGGTTCGATGGTATAACTGCCAACGACAATTTTGAAACTGCTGGTGGTATGTCCCTGAACGCAATGGGCTGCCGTTAGAATCCAACGCTCGGAGAGGATTGAACCGCTGCAGTAGTGGATCATAACTGGCATCGAACGCAGCGATGCTTGGAAGGGGGCATGTGGAACCGGATCCATTGGATCCATGTCCCTTGCTACGGTGAATGATTTACTATAGTTGAGAGTTCTAACATTGACGAAATTTTCAAACTCACCATTTGGTGCAGCATGAACAGCTGCAACAGCCAAAACAACTAGAGCGATAATCTTGTACATGATTACTCCGGATAGGATCTACAACAACTGTTGCGACGAGTGAACTACGATTGAACTGCCAAGGGTTCTTTGCTTTTATACCGAGCAAGTTATCCTTATCACAAGTGAACTTATTTGGCTGATAATGCGAACCTTTTATCTCCAAATACCGGTTCAGTCAGCAGTGATAAAGGGCTCAATTTGGTGGTTTTTGTCTAAATTTTGCGCTGGGTGCACCTGACAGATGGTTGCACTGAGGTATTGCTGTGGTTGATTGATTTAAATCGTTATCTACATTAAACCCTTTAGAAATGGATTCGAGCTATGCGTGCATAGCATTTATCAGTTCGTCGAATGAATTGGTGATGAGAATGGTCGGAAATCCCGGCAAATTCTCAGCTGGCATTAATACAAAGTGCGATATCAGCTGAATCATCAGCCCTTCATGGTTTTAAAAATGGTTCACGATGTAATCGTTCGTTACAGTGTCGTCACCGAATTTATGTACCCCATAACCATAGCTCACCGTGGGTGTTCCGAGACTGTCCGCCGCGTCGTCCTCACCCCCTAACATGGTGGTAGTCAGCGACCCGGCTAAAAGAATAGTTCCTCCAGCGACACGGGGCACCTACTGTCAGCCCGACCGAGGAGATATGTAGGTACCCACTTGTGCGCTAACTTGCTAACGATGGTTGCATTTCGATTATCTGTTTCCCCTATTGTGCGCGATTTACGGCAGCGTGCGCACATTCCAGTTAGCCCCAACAACCGGCCGGCTGACTATTACACTATTCAGTGAGAAAAGTATTTTCCGATCATAAAACTCATAAATAATTTCCCACTACCACCGCGGGCCACCACCGGCAGCGGTGACCGTTGGTGGTTGTCGCTGGGAGTACAGGTGTTGTTGCAAGTGCTCAACGATTCAGGGAAATAAGACTCAAGAAGGTACATGGTGCCGTGGGTGCCGTTTCATTTTAGCACTAATCGGTCACTTAGCATCCACCGGGGGAGTCCTGCAGCTGGTGAGCACGTGCAGGGTGTCTCACGGTTTACGAGAGATTTAGCTTGATGGTGATGGCGGTCAGGTGTCTGGAGGACATCCACAGCAAAAAGACTAAAGGTGAAATTTAGGGGGATGCTTTCCAAGAATCCGGTCAACAGATTGGAAGGGAACTCGTCAAACTATATAAACTTTTAAATTAATTAAGGGATAATTTAAAAGAACTTATAAGACGAACAGAGCTGAATCCTTCATGTAATTCTATGGAACAGGCTTCCAGGTAAACTTCAATAATTTGAAACTATTTTCTTCCGAACATTAAATGACGATTAATCTAAGCCTTCAGTTACATGCGTTAAAAATGAGGACATCGTTCAATCATTATTTATAGCACCATACGCCATTCGGCGCATAGTGGGCAAAATCAAGCCAAAACTCAGAACTTATTTTTGCCGTTGTTTCAGGTCCTTGAAAAACTAACTATTCAAATGTTTAGAAAATACGCAAAATTGATTAGTGATGGATTAATTGACGAGAAATTACGTGAAGTGGCCAATTTCTCCTAAATTTAAATTCAGAAATGCTCGTATAATATGCCGTTCCTTAAATATTGATTGGTAATTTAAAGTATTTCATGGATGAAAGATGTCTACGAAATTTATTTCTAAGTTGCAATTCTTAGTCTTTTTTGTGCGAATTACACCTGTACTGCTTGGAATTGATGCAACTTTACTGCCATTCCATAGCAAAACGATATATTCGTTCTCAGAATTATGTCAAAATTTGTAGTTTTTTCCTTATCGCAAAATATTATACCCGTATTATTTTATTTTGTCATAAGGGTGACCATTTCCACGTTAGGGTGGTCCAAAAATCGATTTTTATTTTCACAAATTACTTTTTTCAAAAAATTTCACTTTTGAACTAGGCCAAATATCAAATAAAAGATAGTTAAATATATATTTAAGAAAAAAGATTTATAATACACATTTAGATTTTGTATTGAAAAACATTGATTGTTTTTTTTTTTTCCTTTGGTTTGTTTTTTCCGTCGATCTTGTTTTCCGTGCTGAGCACCAATGCTACCGACGTGCCAGGAAGGCAGCTCCCACACCTGGACCCTACCTATCGACCCATCAACTCATGAACCGGGGACCAACGGCTTTACTTCCCATCCGAAGGAAGGCGTGATCAGAGATGTTATGCCTCAGAACATCCCGGCGCACATAGGAGTATTTGAGAATTTTGTCAAAAAAAAAAATAATTCCAGTGCAATTTGAATTTTTCTCTATTGGTTATAATTTATCTAATTAAATTGATATAATATGATGCAACATTATTGCAAGAGAAAATTTTCATTACGTCGAAAGTTACAAAGGTAAACAAAGTCAAGCTATCAGTGTCAATCGATGCTCCTGCTATTACACTATATACTCTCGGAATGTAGGATCACATCCCATTTTTAAATTTATTTATCAGTCAAATTGCTTTTTGACGTATTCACCTTCCGATCAAAATATTTTTCGATGTTACTTGAGTCACCCGATTTCTATGGAGATGTCGTTTGTCTTAAGCAACAGCGCAGAGAAACCCGTGAAAAGTGTACGTTCATCATTCGCTTTCTCATTATTTAAGTGAATAAATCGAACTGTTTGTTGCTAAGATGATTTCGGTTGAGCGGCGCCGGTGGTGTAGTGGTAAGCGTGATTACCTCTCACCCCAGCAGGCCTGGGTTCAATCCCAGTCAGCGCCGCCGGGATGTTTACTTCGGAAGGGAAGTAAAGCCGTTGGTCCCCGGTTCATGAGTTGATGGGTCGATAGGTAGGGTCCAGATGTGGGAGCTGCCTCCCTGGCGTCGGTAGCATTGGTGCTCAGCACGGAAAACAAGATCGACGGAAAACAAACCAAGGAAAAAAGTTAAGAGTTGTGTCCAAAGCACGACCGCATTGTTGACGTACAACTACGAGATTGTTTTTTATGCTCCATTCACTAATATATTAATAACAATATAAATGGCTTAGAAACTTATCTCCAAAATGGACAATTCTTTATTCAATTTTTTTGAATTGGGCGGTTATTGAATAAATACTAAAATTAGGATTACCTTTGACCGCTTTCTTGTTGGCTCAACACATTCGAACGCGTTCAGCAACGGTTCGCGTCTGTTTCGCAGGCTTCCCTGCCTCCCGGTCTCTCACGTGCTTCCGATAATTGCGAAGATATTTAGCAGCCATGCGTTGAGACATTTTGAAGATTTTTACCGAATTTCTCAATAAACACTTGTTTCACTTCGAATATTGACTCTATCCAATGCGAAAAGTAAACAGTGAAGCACTTACTGTACCAAGTGGAATTTAAAGAGAATGCTACAATCCATGATCACGATGATTTTTCAATATGATGTCTGTGTTTGGGAAACAATCACAAAATGAAATTTTGATTGACTTTCTTTTTGCACACGCCGGTAAGCTACACATACTCCTTCCATCATGAGTAGTATGCTATCAAGTAACGACACTCTCCTTTTGCGTAGTTTACCAATGTCAATACCTTGAATGCAAAGGGCAATTAACGAGTTATTAACGAAAGATGAAGAGAATCGATCAAAATCACTAGCACCCCTGCTTCTAAGTTTGGTTACAAGATTACAACTTTGGAGAGCATTTTGTGTGGTTGTTGGGGATGTGTGGTTCTGAATATGGACAAACAGGCACAGATAAATTCTATTCCAACTCTATACTGTAATAAGTTTGTTGGCCATGAAACCGTACAGAGTGCGTCTGTCGCTTCAAAGTGTAGACGACATCCATGGCCGCTTACGTTTGGCGTGTTCAGAGTAGGTGACAGCATCACGGATCACATTTCCAGGAACACCTTCAGCACAACTCGTGTTTTCTCGTAGATCAGACCGGAGATACGTTTGACACCACCTCTGCGAACCAGACGACGGATGGCGGTTATCACGAAGAACATTGCGATGACGCTTGACACCTCCTTTACCAAGACATTTTCCTCCAGTCATTATTGCTTGTTGGGTAGAAAAGTGGACTTCCTAACCTGCGACCACCTTCCTACTGCTGCTATTGATGCTTCTGCTGCCTGCTCACCAACCCGTTCGAAGTGAAAATGAGTTGAGACTAGACAGCAGCGCTCTTTTATATCTTTTCAGGTTAAAGCAGAATGATGTGCATCCAAGTGGTACTCGATTATGACGACTGGGTTTGGGAAGAACGTTTAATTCATGAAAACAGTGAAAAAATTATCACTTTTATTTGTACATTGGAAAGTGCTGGACATTACAACTTTTTCAATAGTTTCTTGTTGAAAATCATCAGTCGGAAGCATTGCGTAGAAATATGTCTGATCGATTGGTGATAAAATTATTGGAATTGGTTCAGGGGCAGCTGAGTTATTAATGTTCAAAAACTTTCGTAATTTTGTTACATGTTCCCTATTCGGTTTTCACAAAGTGTACCCACAAATCACAGACGTAGTCCTACGTAAAAAAAAAGATGATTTCGGTTGTGCTAAAATGATGATTGGCCTGCACATAAGGAGACGTGATTGATAATTCTCCCGAACATCATGGTGAATACACTTTGACTTAAGAAACATTAGGGGGCTCCCAAGCGACGTATAACTTTTGACTCAAAAAGCATGAAAGCTTGCGATCTGCTTTGTATGATTAAAACCCTGCTTAATATGTAAAACATTACTATCACTATGAGATTACACTGAAGTCTTTTTTTACACGGTTTTTTTTACGCGGTTTTTTTACACGGTTTTTTTACACGGTTTTCCACGATTTACACGGTACGTTTTTAACGATTTCTCGACAACGATACAACTTATTGACTTGATTCCAATCACATTATCCGTTTCAAGCTATTTGTAATCGAATGGCATACTTAAAAAAAAATCACAATTTTTGGTGTAAATACAGAAATTTTTAAAATATGTCTATATGGACCATATCATGCTTTAATTACAAATGGCATCAAAATCCGATTTTTCAAAAACATTTAAGCATGCGAAAAATCAAAATCTCGTAGGTTTTTTTTTACACGGTTTTTTTTTTACACGGACCGTATCCCCCGTGTAAAAAAAGACCTGAGTGTATATGGGTTTAATTGGAAATAGAAATAACTTTTCGACCATCAATACAAAACTTTATTTTTCTCGGATCGATGCGAATGTTACTTTCAACATAATGAAAATTTGCTCTTGATTTCATCACTGATTATAAAAAAATACTTATACTCAAATACGACGTTCTAGACTCTAAAACAATGAATGCAATGACAAAACTTTCAAAAATTGCGTGCAAGCATATGCAAAATGAAATATTTACCTTGACAAAAAATACCAATGTATCGTATCATTGCTTCTTGAGTTCAACATATTCTACATGTCTTAATCTTAAAAATCCATTTTAATTCAGGTTGATGCTTAGCATAAAATTCGAAAAAATTTTGAGAGAACTTTCTTCATTTTCAAACGAAATTTTTACATGCAACTAACAGCAAAACTTTGACAGCCGACAACGGGATGAAAACAATACAAAGGAACATAAAATGGCTGCCATACAGTGCACTGGAGAGTTAGGAAAACAGTGGCGTACAAAATTATGTGCTAGGCACCATTTTGAGCTTTCTTGCCCAAATACTCCTCTGTGCGGTGGGGCCGACTGGGATTGAACCCAAGCCTACTGGGATGAGAGGTAATCACGCTTACCACCAGAGATGCCAGATTTTTTTTCAGAAGTCTAAGTCTATGTATGAAAACTTCAGAAATGTCTGGAATTGGGCTGCATAACATAAGCAAAAATTTTTCGGGTGAGGGGGGGGGGGGGCTAGGGTTGAAATATATGCGAAATTTGAAATGTCAGTAAAAGTCGGTGACGTTCCCATTTATCTTTACACAAGTTTCTGGTGGAAGTTGGACGTCTGTTCTCTGTGCATTTACACCGTATATGATGCCACAAGTGCCGACTAGTTGGCAGCCCGGCCATGCAATGATGGAATGTAGATGCGTTCTCCACGCGTGACGTTTGCACCAACTCTGGGACGAACTGTCATCGAAGATAGAACATAAATAGAGTGGAATATTATTATATGTGGATATCGAAACTAATTAAACTACTGCTAAACGTGGTGTGAATTATTAAATTAAATTTACTTGGTGAATACATAAGTTATAAAGTTAATGGTTTGAAAAGATTGGATTTGGAGTAGGTAGAAACAATAACTATGTGATGAAGTTTTTATCATAGAAAGTATAGATTGCAGAAACCTAATCTGACGGATCAATTGTTTAATTAATCTCCCGGCGTTATACGCCAAATACATAGGGGAATTTACGTATTCTCGTCAATCTAAGCAGTGTCCGCACTTCTATTAGCATTTTCTCAGCGTCACGCAAATATATGACGTGTCTGTTGGTTTACATTCATCTGCTGCTCCAAACTTCTCAGGTGAGTGTGACTATTGTCGGCAGCCTCTTTTTCTTCGGCAACCTTCCCATTAGAACTGCGTGTTGACCAGCTGTTCTATTATCGGCAACTTGAAATCAACCCCATTTTAGAGTACGTATGCTTCATTTGAATAAAAATCTGGCATAACAGGACTGCTCAGACGTACACATACAATCAGATTGAAGCTGAAAGACTAAATAATCGTTTGGATGCATTCAGGGAAGTGTGTTGATGGGAAAACATAGTGAAATTAACGTTTAAATTTTGGTTGCCGAAAACAGTCAATGGGTGCCGAAGCCGACATTGACCCTAGGTAAATTTATTACTAGACTAAAGAACTATGTTAAAGTATTCATCACTATGTATGCACTATGTTTAGATACCGCTAGGAATGTTGGAGACGGTGAGCAGAGGAATCGATACTTATATAATTAGGCCCACTGAATTGTTAGTTGAGGTTAAGGTAGGGCCTAAACAATTGACTAAGTGTTTGTACATCTTCTAGTTTGAAGCATCTTGAATAAAGCTGTCAAAGTCAGTAACGGTTTTAAGGATTCCCTGTTCTCTCTCGCTTCAAAAATTGAATGATGAGCGAAGGATCAACCTCCTCCAAAGGAACGCCAGATGCGGACAATACGATGGTTTACTGTGTGGCATGCGACCGCCCAAATTCTGCCGACAACTTTGTCTGTTGTGACCATTGTGAAGGCTGGTGGCATATGTCCTGTGCTGGGGTAACAGATTCGATAGAGGATCGTGAATGGGTTTGCAGTAAGTGCCTCCCTGTTCCTGCCCCATCAATCTCCGTCACTAGACTGCAATTAGAACTGCAGCGGCTCACAGAAATGCGCGAGCTCGAGAGAATGTCTATGAATGTGGAACTAGAGCGCAAGTTCTTGGAACTGAAGTACCAGCTAATGGAGAAATCTTTGCAGGAAGAAGAGGATGAACTAAAAAGTTCTAGTAGTTTCACCAACAAGAAAGAAGCAGTGAAGCGGGATAAGGATATCGCCGATTGGGTCGAGAAGCAGCCTAGCGAGCCGAATTCGATCAGAATCCCCTCCGTGAAGTCAATGGTGAAGAAGATCGAAAAGAAGAGGATCATTCCCGGTGCCATCATTGATGAACTACAAGGTGCTGTAGGTGGTACTGGTGCCAAGGAACCACCACTCTTGATCGGCAATCCGGGCGATATGAAGTCAGGAAGTCAACAACTACCAACACCGACCATTCGCTCACAGGTACGAAACACGAAGGAACTAGAGAAGGTGAAGGGTTTCCTGCAGTCGCATTCGGTAAGTACTTAGGGGGTTAGATTTTGATAAGTTCTTTAGTGGGAAATGACACTGATGAAGACTGCAAAATGTAGTCGAAATACGTATCTGTCATGGATACCAAAATTAATTAAGTGGAATTATATGGAAGATAACCTTTTTGTTGTTTTAATTAAAAAATTAGACCCGTAATTTGTGATAAGGAGCAAAACTACAAATTTTTACGAACTTCTGAAAACCAGTATATCGTTTTGAGCGGCGCCGGTGGTGTAGTGGTAAGCGTGATTTCCTCTCACCCCAGCAGGCCTGGATTCAATCCCAGTCGGCGCCGCCGGGAATTTTTGAGACATAACATCTCTGATAACGGGGAAGTAAAGTCGTTGGTTCCCGGTTCATGAGTTGACGGGTCGATAGGTAGGATGCAGGTGTGGGAGCTGGCGTCGGTAGCATCGGGACTTTTTTTTTCAATACCAGCTTATCGTAGACAAATGTTTACCCCCGTCAAAAAAAGATCATCCAGCAATTTATTGTTATAATTGTCAATGAATCATTGAAAAAAAAAATGCAATTTTTTGAAAATCAATAAGTTCCTTTCAGTTAGCGAACGTGCACTTGAAAATAGAATAATTGTTGAAGATGCTAATTTCAAATAACAGACTGTAGTGGTAATTTTTATACGATAGATGGAGTAGATGAAAGCATAGAGTTGAAAGTTCCGTTAGAGTATGGCAGTGTGAAGATTGCATATAGATATTAGAATAGCGAGCTAGAACAACTTTTAAGGAAGGTACAAATCGGTTTTTTCATCTCTCTTTACCAAACTCCCCCTTTGGAGAGGGATGGTGAGGGGTGTCCCCCCCCCCCCCGCCACCACTTGCAAAAAGAGATGAAGACCGACCCGCTCATGTACCAACTGTGTGTTTGCAACAGTTCTACCGATTTTTTACCGCACTTCAGTTGTCAGTACTCTAACGAAACTATCAACTCTATGCTTTCATCTACTCCATCTATCGTATAAAAATTACCACTACAGTCTGTTATTTGAAATAAGCATCTTCAACTATGTAAATCATTGACTTCACGTAGAAGTAATACTAAAACATATATAGTCAAAGTAGAATAATTGTATTTAAATCTTATATGACTCCAGGAAAATATATTTATTCTAAAACTTTCTGCTTTTAACTGATTTGGACATGCCACAGTCTCGTATTGTTCGGAACTTTTAAAAAGGTCCACTTTCATAGTTGATTGGAAATGCCATCTAATATGAAGCTTTGGAGTGATAATTTATTAGCTAGAGGATAGTCTGAAGAGGGTAGGTAGATAGTTCCGCTAGAGTACGGCAGTAGAAAACCGAATGGAAGTTGAAAATGAGCGAAGGGCCATTTTAATGCGACAGTACTATTGTTCTCTAACGGAACTATCATCTATCTAAGGACTGTTCTGTTTCTTAAAGAAAAATATTTATTTTCGAACAAATTCATAAGTTTACGTTATAAAAATGAAAATCAACATACATATGACCGATTTCACGTGAGTTTGAATGTTTACTTCTCATTTCTGAAGAACGCTCGGACTTTTTTCTTGATTCCGCCCATTAGATTCTGCACAACTTTCTTCTAAACATTTCGTTGTGCTGCAAACCATATTTTCTTGAAGCAGTCAACAGAGCTTGCTTCTTTTCCATCGATCTTAAACCCTAATTATTGCCCAGCATATTTCGACAGGACGCAGTTCAGCGCAGGAAAGGATTTGGAATTTTTCGACAACATGGCCTTGTCCTTCTTGAGCATCTTCAACGTAACAGAAGCATAGTGAGCAGATGCCACATCCGGCCAAAACAATGCTTTCGGTAGATGAGTAGAAACCGTTTTTTGATGCATTCTTTTCTGTAATTTTCACCATTGATTGTGCCTGTTGTGAAATACGAAGAACTCTTCAAGCCACAGGAGTAAATAGCTTGCCACACCAAAACCTTTTTTACAAATAATTATCGCACATCATCAAGCACATCTGTCCTCATAACGTCATAAAAGTTCCGTGACCGTATTTTCGAAGAAGCTTTCTGTGAATCCGTCCTTTTGAGTGCTTTCTGCTTCTTGTAGGTTCTGACATTGTTGCCTTTTTTTTATATTTTGCACAGTTCCGACGCTAAGGTTCAATTTTTTGGCAATTTCACGAACGGAACACGGCTTATGCGATTTCAAAAGGCGAACGGCTGCCAGCTCCTTTTTCTGGTCCGATGTCTCCTTTTTGCGCCCAGATTTCGGTAAATCTTCAAGAGAACACGTTTCTCCAAACTTCTTAACAATCTTGAACACTATAGATTTACTACACTTCACGTTTTTTGCCAATTCTCGAAACGACAACTTTTCGGGAAACCATTTGTGCAGAATTAATCTGCGAGTTGATAAGCGAATTTTTTTTCACTTTATTTTTATTTTTCAGTTACCAAAGTGTTGCCAAAATAAAAAAAAAGTTGAACAAACTGAGCGAAAATTCACAATTTTTCGTTACGTTTTAACCCTATACCATTGATAAACAGGTGTCCACTTTCTTCCACAGTCCTTAATAAATAATCACAGTAAAGCTTCATGTTAGATAGCATCTCCAACCAACTCTGAAAATCGTAAACTTCACGTATGAAGTAACATAAAAATACTTTGAAGGTCCACTTTGTTCGGATTCCCCCCGACATGCATGGTAAAGGATTTGGATCAGTGAATTCCATGGGTATGTAATATCCATACTACAATTAATACTAATAACGAATAATCAACCAACCTCCAGAAATACAGAATCAAAATGTATCGACAGAAAGCTATCGGACTGAATGGTTCATATATGTGATATATGAAAAGCAAGATATTGAAGTTTGAAACTGGAGTGCAAAATACTTAAATCTATATATTCTTGGTTTTTTTTTTTATTTTCAAAATACTGTAGGTTGAATTCGAAAAAAATTCGGACACATTAAAAACGCTGCCATTAAGGCAATTTTTGAGTAAATTTTACAAAACCTCACTGAATCAAGCTAAGAGTGTATAGAATCACTCCAGGATAATTTAATTTATTACATCATGGCTTCACCGTAGCCAGCACGCTCGAAACGAATATCCCGACCTATCCGCTCGAGAGTTAGCAAAACTTTTGATTTTTTTCAAATTCACGGTGTGTGACGTTTTGAAACAGACTTGGTAAGCTGCCACTACTCTAATTCCACCCAACAGTGGTACAGCGAAAATGGTGTCACAGGTGTTTCCAAGGAGATGAATCCGGCCGATACTCCGGAACTAAGGCCAATTGAGGAATACTGGTCAATTGTGAAGCACATACTGCAGAAAAAGGGTGGAACTGCAACTGATCTGAAGGATTTCAAGCGGAAATGAAATTTGGCAGCCAAACAAGTGGGAACAGGGCTCGTGTAAAAGATGAAGGGCCGTGAGCAATGAAGGAAGACTGAAACAATAGTCTTACAATAAGCATAATACCTACTTATGAACAGCTGTTACATTGATCTATAAAAGATAAAACACATTTTTTAATCTCAACAAGATTTTCGTGTCTGGATTTTTTCGTATTTAACCTTTAGATGCTGAATCTTGGACAATACAATATTCTGAAGGGAATTTTAATTGTGATTAGAAATGCAAATTGAAAGTCTTCTAATGAGAATATAAAAGCAATTCTAAAGCGAAATAATAGGGTATTCAGGTAAATAAAAAAATATATACTGAGGAGCAGTGATGGAATTCTCACCAAAATATAATTTTCGCTTGCGATACGTTTTCTCTTGGGAACTTTCCCTCACTAGTTTTACACTCCAATATTTCCTGAGTGAACTTTCTGGGATGAGAGAATGAGATATCGCGAACTTTTTTAACTCGAATCACCAACGCGAGGATACGAAAAATATCAGATCATTTTTTCTCTCTATCTCTTTACACCACATTCGTTCTGGAAAATTGCACTGCACATTTCACAAGGGAAAGATTATAGACAGAAAGCTATCCCGAGTAAATAAAATCTCTAAAGCCTGATAAGTCTGGTAGCTGGCTGTCTACTGGCGCCTGTTGTTTAAAGTAACCGTTATCAGGATGATGTGAACAGTTTTGTGCAGCTGATTGATTGGTGCATTGGTTTCTGGCAAAAAAAAAATTAATGAATCAGCACAAGTGTCAACGCGGCATTAACGAGGAACGGGGAGGGTAGTGTAAGATTTTGTGACTAGCAATTTTTATATTAAAACCGTTCCTCAGGATGGGGGGGGGGGGGTACGGAAGGAGGAGCGCCTAATGTATCCTCAGTTTCGCGAAATACAGTTAATGCATGGCTCCTCTCATCACTAGTGTTCGTAATATCGTTCCTGTAAGCTCTTATGCAATAATTATATGCAGGGGTGGGGGGATGGTTGGGAATATAGGGGGTGGGGAACTTCTTCACTGTGCTATTACTGTCCTCTCCCATGACTAGGAATCCATGTAAAACAATGTAAAACTAGAAAGAGTCTAGACCTTCCCTATGTAAAACCATAAGGTATGCGGGACTGCTGCACTGCTGAACTTCAAAACGCTTTATTTTCTGACCAAGGATCTGACAAAAACATCTTTTTAGTGTGCATTTTAGGATGATAAAAGATTTAAACAGGTTTTTCAATGTCCATTAAAACTGTAAAAAATATAGGCAGAAAAAAAGAAAACGAGAAATTGTTACCAGTTGGCTGGAAATGAACACAAAATTAATCAAAGTAACCATGTACCTTGAGCTTTTGATAAAGTGACAGATTGAGAACGATCTAAATTTTCCATCCACAAGTATTGCAAGACTTGAAATTAACAGACAATCTCAAAATACTTTCAACTTGCGAAGTGATGGATTCCCAAGTGAATACACATACTGAATAAAAATTATCAAGTAAACTATTTTTTTGAATCGATGTTTAATAGATTATTTTTTTTGCAGTTTGAGATCCATGAAAAAGTTACAGTAGCTTTATGGCACCAGTGACCAGCAAATTTAATATTTTCATTCAAGGTTGTGTGGAAATTCAAGCTACCGGGCGAGCTACTGGGTTACATTGCTGCCCTCTACCTAATGCAGTCGAGTGATCAAATCAGAAAGTTGGCCGTTTAGAAATCAATTAATAACTAATTTTCTCAACGTTCAATTAAAAAGTGATCTTTATAAAAAATTTAGCTGAGAAAATTTCCTATGAGTACACAAGGCTAACTTATTGGTAGATCATTATGGCGAAATTTAAAGACGAGGTGAACAAAATAATCACTTTTCTCATAGTAATACCTTTATAAATTTTAGATGGCCAGTGCAGAATGAGATCACAACCTAATAAGCTCAAATTTTGGGAGAATTATCTGGACCTGATTAAAATATTTTTTCGCACACGGAGCGCTTGGTGGAACAGCGACTTTGGACGTGAGCCTTGTCCCAGATCACCATGGCAATTCAATTCAATTCAATGAAGCCCACCAAAAAAGGGGGAATCATTTAAGAATCAACCAAGGACGATCTACGGAAGGAAATTGCCGGTGAAGCACGGAATGAAATACGAAGCGTTAGAGAAAAAGTCCAAGAGATTCCAAAAGAAGTAATCAACGACGGCGGAAGAGCAGAATATGGTGAGAGCTTTCCAATTATTAAAAAAAATATATATCAAAAATAAACTAAATACATGCCAATATATTTTCAAACCTGGAAGCGTGTATGCAATACCAATATCCATTTGATAACGGTGATGCATACATACGGGGCTTATTGTAAGTGAAAGTAACCTCGGAATGGGCGTGACTCTCCAGACATTCTGAAATGGGTTGCTGGATCTGCAATAGAGCTATCACCTTCTAACTCCCGGACTAAATCTGTCTACAATGACCATAAATGCGACATTGTAGAGAGAGTTCTTCCATGATAACACTGCCGGTCAGTGGGGGTTAGATTCAATACACACATACACACACACACACACACACACACACACACACACACACACACACACACACACACACACACACACACACACACACACACACACACACACACACACACACACACACACACACACACACACACACACACACACACACACACACATACACACACACACACACACACACACACACACACACACACACACACACACAATTATCTGGACCTGATTAAAAATCGATTGAGCTTAGTGAAGCAAAGCCGATATTTTGAACCACCCTAATAAGCATGTTCTCAATGCAGTAAGACTAATCAACAGAATGCTTGCTAGCTTACACTAATCATGTCTAAGCGCCAATCTCAGTGGTCTAACTGTACTTCGCACTAATAGCATAGTTCTTCTTGTCGAAGAGTACAGCCACAGACAAACAGACGTAACGCTTTGACAAAGTTTTTCTTGAAAACATAGTATCTCAAAACACAGGACCTCATTAACGACATCTCTCGGGCTTCTCACGGAAAACAAGCTTGTTCGCTAACTAGCAAACAATATTGCATAAAAGTTCTATAGAATGTATAGAAACGTCAAAGTGATCCGATGCCAGCGCTGCGGCGAGTAGTTCGCGGAACTGATAATATTCAAATCAACCGTTAATTGCGTGAACGAAGATACACAATGAAGTGTTACGTCTGTTTGTCTGTGGTACAGCCACAAATGATGATTTGGTCAGTAAAGATTAGACTCTTGGTGAATAGTTACAAGTATCTACTATTAGCTGGTTGCATTGACAACTAAAACTATAAATAAATCCGGAAAACTTTGAGATTAGGGCGTAATTTCTTTTGTAAACACACAGTTAATTCGCCAATTTCTCGTGAATTAAAGTTCAATCTAAAAAACTAACAACACAGACAGGTAGAGGAATGATTCATTTGGTATAGTATAGTTCGCTAGATTGTGCTTTGATTCGTGAGAAATCGTTGAATGACGTGTTTGTTTACAAAAGCAATTACGCCCAAATCTCAAAGTTCTCTAGAAATGGTATTTAATGTGAAGGATGCGAAAAATATCGGAGAACGAGAAGAAAAAAACAGACACTCTCGCGTGATCATCGCCTACCTTTACTCGCTGAAAAAAAAAAGAACAAAGCTGAGGAGATATTTGGTTGGTTCGAATCACGAGTACGTGTGAAATGATGTGAGATGGAGAGACGAAAGATCTTTTGCGATACGAAATCAAAATTTCTCTCGCTCTACGCTTTCATGAACTTTTTATCATCTCTCGTTCGCGAACTTTTTGTGAGAAGTTCCTTTGGGATTTATCTCTGCAATGAGCTATGATAGAACTTTTTTTGAAAATGATTTTTCCAACATTGCTGAGGAGAATTCCTATTGCATCGAATTCTAATCGTAGCTGCGAACTAATTTTGGAGAAAATGGAAATGTATAGGAGAATTTCATGGTACAACTCTAAGAAATATTCTATTTTATTTTATTTTCTATTTGTATATCCACGCCATACGGTTGTTACAAAACTAGAAATTTCTTTTGAGGCAAAAGAAATTTCACTTGCTGCATTCCTTGGAGTTGAAGATGCATGCGATAATTCATCTCACGATTCAATGACTACAGCTATGATGAAACGTGGTTTCGATCAAAGCATTGCAAATTGGATCAATGAAATGTTATAAAAAAGAGAAATATCAGCAAACCTTGGAGCTTACTCATCAGTGTAAGAGCAACTAAAGGATGCCCGCAAAGAGGCGTGTTATCAGCTGTATTGTGGTCTTTAATAGTTGATGATATTGTCAAAAAATTTAATAAGCCAAGGCTTCGAAATAATTTGCTTCGCAGATGATATAGTCATAATTGTACGTGGCAAATATGATTGTATTACCGCTAACAGAATGCAAATAGCTTTAAATTTTGTCTCATCGTAGCAGTGCTGAGATTTGTCATTGTCATTGACAGACTCTCGCGCGATATTGACAAAATTGTTCGTCACATAGTCACTAACAGGCTTGATCCTCAAAAAAACCTTCGTCAAAATCTCATTCATTTTTTCGTCAATGACAAAGATTCACCTGGTAACAAAAACTGTAATTTCGTACATTTTGTGTCACATTATTGTTGTCCAAGTAGGTCAGGTCGTAGATGCTTGTTCACATTAAAGGCTCCATGTTATTGTGTTGCTCAAGTCATTTAATTTCGTTACAAATTTAGTTAATATAAAAATCTACACATGTTCGTCACTGACAGCATTGTCATTGACAATTGACATGGTTTGCCTTGACTATGACTGTTAGCTCAAATGAGTGACCAACGAAGAACTGTCAATATCATCGTGTATGGTCGAGATTTTGCAGCACTGCTTCGTGGTGTGATAGGGAAGGATTAAACATAAATCCTTCTAAAACTACTATCGTGCCATTTACGCGAAGGAAGAAATTTTCATTAGACAACATAAGATTGAAAGGCACACTTTTGGAACTTTCTAATGCTGTCAAATATCTTGGAGTAATCCTTGATAGTAAACTTAATTGGAATATGCATCTAGAGCAGACAATAAACAAATCTACTAATGCTCTATGGATATGCAAAAGAACATTCGGTAAACAGTGGGGACTGAAACCGAAAATGATCCATTGGATTTACTCGGCAATTGTGAAACCCAGGATAACTTATGGTGCATTGGTCTGGTGGCCAAAAACAAATGAGAGTGTTGTTCAGAGAAAGCTAGAAAAAACTCCAAAGGTTAGCAACTCTCTCAATAACATGTGCAATGAGAAGTACACCATCGAAGGCATTGGATGCTTTGCTTTATATGCTACCATTGCATCAATTTGTACAATTAGAAGTCAAAAAGTGTGCTCTAAGGATTACAAGGTCAGTGAAAATCTTTGAAGGAGATCTTAGAGGACATCTTAGGATTCTAAAAACTGTTAGTATCAACTATCTAGTAAGGAACAAGGATGGAGAAAAGATACAATTTCAATCGACTTTTTCAAGTAGTTGACCCTGGACGTAATTCATGGCAATTTGGTGGCCCGGTTCTTTGTCCAGGATCGATTGTTTTTTATACAGATGGTTCACGATTGAACAATCAAGTGGGAGTAGGAGTACCTGGCCCAAGGATAGAAATATCGGTTCCTATGGGCAGATGGCCAACTGTGTTCCAAGCTGAAATCCAAGTAATTTTAGAGTGTTCCGTTATATGTTTGCGTAGATACTATAAGAGTTCAAACATATGCGTCATGTCCGACAGTCAAGCTGCTCTAAATGCTTTAAAGTCGGCGACATGTACATCAAAACTTGTCTGGGAGTGTGTTCAATCACTTCAAAAATTGTCTCGTCATAATCATGTCAACTTATATTGGGTTTCTGGTCATTGCGAGATTGAGAGAAATGAAAGAGCTGATGCACTAGCAAGACTCGGATCTTCTCATAAGTTCATCGGGCAAGAGGATATTCCAAGGAAATTCTAAGGATAGTTCAAATGAAGAGTTTCAAACGAAATCCGAGAAATGTTCCAAGAAGAGTGCCGCTAGTGGTGCAGTTCCGAACTAAAACGGAACTTCATTCAATAGTTCTTGTCATTTACAGAAACTCTTTTGTAAACACTCCATTCATAAAATCACTATCAGAGGTGCAAATGAAAAAAAGTTCATGAATTTGGCCTTTTGCACCACTGTGCACCCCATGTAGGCTGCCACCCCGTACCAGTAAGACGCAATTAATCATTTTCACACTAGCAATTTATCGACTGAAACCTGTCATCACATCACCGAACACAAACCATCCAGGATCTAGGGAAGACAACGTACAGTTTGATTCAGGAGGGATATCCGATTACAACGCATTTTCCCGTGTCAAATCGCATCGCGAATAATATTTCTCTTCCATGCAATCACAAAAAAGACCCAGAGCTCTTTCCGCCACACCAAGGTACTCATTTTGATACTTGCTGCCTGGTGAGAAAGTTGGACGAATTTGAAATATCTATCTTAATTGACCCGATCGGGAAGATAACATCATCTTTGGCCATCGTAGATCACACCGGATAGACATATTATCGATCGAAACAGTGTGGTTATGTATGGTCTCGACGAAACGCCTCCACTCAAATCTTATCTACTGTCATCACATTTTAAAGACTGTTCTCGAAAAAAAATGCAACAGACAAAAATGATCACCGAAAATTCATTTCAAGTCGGATATTTTTGAAACTCTCAGGGAATAAATTAACTATTATTTTTTTTATATATCTTTATTAAGGATACTTTCAGCCTTGGGCTGGTTCGTCTCCAAATAATCTATTAGCTATGTTTTTGCAAAGTTGGTTTATTCAACCTCCTCTCCTAGAATTAATGCCCGCAACTTGAACTTAACGCTACCCATCAGATCGTGTCACTAGCGTGCACAGGAATCTTGTTAAGGAGGGGCATTTTTTTCTTCTATGGTACATTTAATCTGGGGATGGGGAGTACTCCAAGGTGCGTGGTGGATGGTGCTGTTCACCCACCACTGTTTCCCTACTTTTCAATTTAGCTAATTTTGTTTATTTTTTGCTCCGGTGGTGGTTCATCTTCTTCAATGCAAACTGCTTTCAGACAGCCAATGGAATTGGCAATTTAATCCCATCACTATCAATATACCTGATGACAATCACCAACCGCTCGTGGTGGCCACAATCGCTCGTCTCATCTACAATTATTGCCACTGGTTTTCCTCGCAAGGTTTTCGCAATGTTCTGCAACACTACATCTTGCAACAACATAATCATGTCATTTTGAATACGGTTACTTGTGTACTGGCTGTTTTTTGGTGGTCCAGTTCTTCGTCGATACCCTTCCTGGTTTTGAAATTTTTCCACGCTTCCATACTACCAAACATGGGTATCACTGCTTTCTTCCAATTTCTGAACCCTGTAGGAATCGTTGTAATAATGTTTTGCATCATGCTCTTCTTTACAGGTTAAAAATATGAACCAAAGAAAATATATTCTTCAAGGTACTGGTATCATCTTTTATTCAGTTACCTTTCTGAAATTTTGTGCAGTACGTTTTTGTATATTTTGAAGGCATCGTTACAGTTATTTTTAACTGTTTCAAGGTTTTGTAAGCCCTTATATGCTATTGTAGTTACACTTTACTATTACCGTTGCGAGTACGTTGAACTTGGTCAATTTCAGCGAAAATTGTAGGTCCATTTTTTTCAAATTTTGGCCTAAATGCCAAGGCTAAAGGATCATTAAAAAGGTTTAAAAAATATGTAACGATTGGAACAAAAGCGCAAAAAACTATTTTGACAAGCGAGTACAGGATTGTTAACGGAATTACGACTTATGCGAAGGATTGAGCATGTCAACCCTGTCCCAAAGTACCGCCAGTCGGGGTGACACGAAATTATGCCGAACATTCAACATGTTTTAAAGATGATACAAAGGACAATCCCGAATTTATTGCAACGCACATAAACAGCTGTAACTTTTTAACCACGGTAACAAATGACTTGAAATTTTCAGAGAAGATTCTTAGACGAATTCTTAGTAAGACAACAATAGACAAAGGTTCAATGGCAAACTAATAAATGTCTTTAAATTTTATACAGTTGCAAAAAAGTCCATCCTCAGAATTCCTTGAGGGTCTTTTCGAAATTTTTAGAACTCTATGAGCTCTATAAAATTCCAGAAGTCCTCTGGAATTATTTTTAGAACTCTTCTTGAATTTTACTCAGAACACCTTGGAACTGAAATTCCCTTAGAGTTTCAGAAGAATTTCTTCAGTATTATCCAGGAATTATTCCCGGAAAATTAGAAGAAATTATTGGTACACAAAGTCCCTTTGGAACTTCACTCAAAATTTAATTTTCTCGGTATTCTTTTTTGGAATAACCTGGGAACTATCTGCAGGATTCAATAGAAATTCTTCTTGGATTTTTTTTAAAACTCTCCTAAGAGCTCTTTTGAAATTCATTTCAGAAGTCCTCTGGAATTATTTTAAGAACTCTTCATGATTTTTTTTCAGAACACCTTGGAACTGAATTTTTTTTAGAGTTTCAGAAATTTTTCCCGGAATGAGCTAGAAATTATCCTCGGAATTCGCTTGAAATTTTGCTTAAAATCCCTTTGGAATTCCACTCAAAATTTGATTTTCTCGGAATTCTTTTCGAAATTATCTTTAAATTATCTGCAGGATTCAGTAGAAATTATTTGCAGAATTTTGGAATACTCCCCAGAAATCCTTTGGAACTGTCCTCAGACTTCAATATCCTTGAGGTTCTTTTCGGATTCTTTGGAACTCTCCTAAGTCTTCTTTTGAAATTCATTTCAGAAGTCCACTGGAATTACACTTAGAACTCTTCATGATTTTTTTCTCAGAACACTTTGGAACTGAAATTCCTTTAGAGTTTCAGAAATTTTTCCCGGAATGAACTAGAAATTATCCTCGGAATTCGCTTGAAATTGTGCTTGAAATCCATTTGAAATTTCACTCTAAATTTGATTATCTCGGTATTCTTTTCGAAATTACCTTGGAGCTATCTGCAGGATTCACTAGAAATTATTCGCAGAATACTCATGGAATCATCCTCAGAAATCTTTTCTTTTGGAACAGTCCTCAGAATTCAATACCCTTAAGGTTCTTCTCAGAAGTAAAGTTTAAATTGCCCGTCTATTCATCAAAACGTTGTATTTTTTTTTTTTTTTTTTCAACCAGAAATGTTCAATAAAGCTTGCCCCTACATTCACCAGAACTGTGCAATTTTTACATCAGGAATTTTCAATTTAGCTTGCCCCTCCATGCAGCAGATTGTTGCAAATATTACACCAGAAATTTTCAATACAAACTTGCCCCCAGGTAATTTTAGACCAGAAAATTTAAATTGACCAGAAGGGTGTAAATTTTTCACTGTTAATAAAAATTGCTTCTCCAATCTTCTGATTCGTGCAGATTTCCTTTTTCCGTTTTCTATCAGACATTTTCAATATAGCTGGATTCTCCCATCATCAGAATGTTGCAGGTTTTCCGGATTTTTCATCATAAATTTTCAGTAAAGCAGCTTCCCTCCAATCATCCGAATGGTGCAAATTTTATACCAGAAATTATTATTAAAATTTGTTTCTCTATTCAGCAGAGGGATGCAATTTTAAGACCAGAATTTTTCCGAAAAGCTTGCCCATCCGTTCACCAGAACGGTGCAGATTTTCCACCAGAAATTTTCAATGAAGCTTCATTTTAGATAAAACTTGTACCTTCATTATCATCATCATGTACCTTTGTGGTGCAATTTTCAGGCTTTGCCTCTTCATGCACCAGAATGGTGCAGGTTTTCCACCATAAATTTTCAATGAAGCTACCAGAAAAATTAATAAACCTTGCTTCTACATTCACCACAGTGTTACGAACTTTCCACCAGAAATTTTTAGTCAAATGTGCACCTCCAAATTTTTAGCGTGATTCAATTTTTTCCACCAGAGTTATTCATTTTGATTAGTCCCTCCATGCACCAAAACCTTGATGATATTTTTACACCAGAAATATTCAGTAAAAGCTTTTGCTTCGATTTACCACCACGAAGGTAAATTTTTTCAACCTTAAATTTACCCTCTTCTTTTAACCCTCCAAAAAATTACACCAAGATTTTTTGTATGCACCACTGTGGTGCAATTTTTTGACCAAAAAATGTCATTGAAGTTTGTCCCTTCATGCACCTTTGTGGTGCAATTTTCAGGCACCATCTCAAAGGAATTGACGCAATAAAAGGTTTTCAGTGCCCTTATATTATGAAATGAAGTTATTTTACGTTCAAATTGTAACCGTTTGGTCACAAGTTTATAGATTTTTGTCATTTATGTTATATATTCAGAACCTTCACGTTTCTTGTGCAAAAACAGCAGTATACCACAGAAGTGATAGGGTTCTGTACCGCTGTGAAAATGTTGTGCCGTTACGTTATGTCCGCAATAGAACTACAAACAACCATAGAAAACTAGGATGACGGGATGAAAGAAAATTGGGGAGAAGAACGGCCATTGCCTAAAATCGGGCTCTTTTAATATCAGGCGTCCGTGTGCTAAGACGCAATTTAATTAGCTAAGTGCAGTGGTTAGTGTTTTAGAACGTGAACCAGGACTCCCCCCCTAGCAGCAACTAGGTGTGCTAGGGCAAGCTAACGTTCAGGACTTCTTTTTTATATTGGACCTTAAAAAGGTCATCCGTCAGCACACGGCCGGCTCGTGAAATTGGAAACAGTTTCCGAGCCTAATTGTTAAGGACCGAAACACTACTATCTGGCCAAACGTAGGCTATAATCGCTAAGGAGTTTTCCCTTCTCGGCTTGACCAAGGTGGCCTTGCCACGGTCGGCCGATCGTGCCAACGCCCGCTGGCCTTTCATACGCTCGCTTCGCCAATCTGGCGAGAGTTCCGCCCGCACAGTAGGACAGGAGTCACTGTGTCGGCCATCCCGATTCACCATCAACGGCAGCAGCGGTATGTACCGGTACAGTAAACAACGCGATTAGGCTACACGACACATATTACACGAAATTATGAACACAGAACAATACGCACACAATACAGAAAGTGGCGAATAAATGCAGTTAAAGAAAAGTGAAAGTTCTTCGTTTTTGTATCGCGAAACCCTCTGATTACCCGGTAGCTAGCCGACCCTGGGTGTTCCGGAGCTTGCTCTTGTCACCTGAGTTGACCGGGTGCTGTATGTTTGATCTCCGAATAGGTAGTTGGTGAGTGCTGAGTTCTTACATCAGTTATAAAATCAAGTTATCAAGAAATCAAGTTATGTTATATTCTAATTTTGAAAATTTGAAAATAAAAATCTTATTTATAACAGATGGGGCAATTGCCCCACCTTGCCCCACCCTGTGCACGCCAGTGGATCGTGTGCAACACTTGCGCCATCTTTCTTACACACTTTCATCCACTCTCTCTTCAAATCCTTGACGTTTTTGAAGACCTTCCCTGTTTTCCGGAGGTTGCCCTTCATAATCGCCCAGCATTTTTCTATTGGTTGAGGTTCTGGCGAGTTTGGCGGATTTGCCTCCTTCGGCACAAAAACAACATCGATGCCAGATCCGGCCAAAGTAGAGTGTCACCTTCCGGAGGAAGGACAGCAGGCGCCTCTGGAGGCATTCTTCTTTATGTATTTGACCGTTGATGGTGCGGGTCGTTATGTACGGCTCACTGAATTTGCCGCACCCACACTGAGTACTTCTTGGCAAATTTGTCGACCTTCTTCTTCCGGAACATCTAGGCGGGACTTGCCGACGAAAAACTCCAGGCTGGGGATCTGCTTGGTGTCCGCATCAAAGTACGTCTCGTCGTCCATAACGATGCATTTGGTGTTGTTCATGCATTAAAAAGTATGAGGTTGTATCCACGACACGACCGTAGATTTCACAAAGGATTACGTGCTCGGTTTCAATATTCGGTGACTGTGTTAGGGAAACAACTTTTTCCCATCACGGAAACGTCTTTTTTTTTCTTGTCGCAAAAATTACGTATTTTCGTGCACAAACCGCGCGGAATTTTTGGTTTATTCAATATGTAATAAAAAAGCACAAATTTCTTGTTAAAATTTTAAGTTCGCGGTCAATCATAGAAATTCAAGATTTTTATGCTTACCTTAATTCTAAGCGTTTCTAGTTAATTGACAAGATCATGTGGTATCCGGTCATTGCGAAAAGTTTTTTGTACCACTTCAATATTGTTACGCATTTGCCAACAAACGTTTGGTTTCTGGGTACATTATCAAAGAACTTTGGGGGTGATATGGCTGGCAGAAAGGCGAGCAAACGGTCAATGAAAATGGACTCTAAAACAACAATAATGAAAAGAACCGTTTGTGGTGATGGTTGAGTAATGCTTAGCTATTAGGGTGTTCTACATGAAGGAGGCTAGCGAGCTGTATGTTGTTTGAAACAAGAGTGACGCGCTTGGCATAGATGGCCCACAGCGACTCACGACTAGCAACTGAATCCGATCAGTAGTGGTGCGGTTTCTTCCTCCTTCATCGGTGAATCAAGGGCTCGTGTGGGCAGCTTTGATAGCAAGCTGCATTTGGGGAGCATTTTGTAGTGTACTGGAGAAAAATTTACAACGCCACGTGCCGAAAACACTGCTGTTGATGCAACCGGCACCACCACTCAACCGCGGTGATTTATTGAACATCATTCGGCGAGACCGGATGGAATTCGATTTTGAAATCTGTGTTAGGGAAAGAGCGCAGGCAAAGAGCGCAGGCAATCGGTGATAATTGTAACTATCATATCAACAGTTGAAAATTGATAAAATCTTAATTTAAGCAGATTCGTAGAAAATTTTCCTTTCGCACACCAAAACTAGGTTGTCCCATCCATAAGAGCATGTGAAGAAATAAATTTTCAACAGCTTTTTTCTCGGCTTGCTGTTGTAGCGGCCCCGAGGTAGCTACGGTGCTGTTGGTTGTTCCCTATAGGTTTATTAAACGGATGGCTTAAGTGCCACCTCCGAAGAGGACAACCTGCCGTGTTTCACAATGCCCGGCTAGATACTGGCCCAATGAGCCAGTTCTAAAATTAGTCAACAGTGTCGAGAACAAGACCAACATACCCGAGTGACTCAAGAAAGGAGTGAGCATACCCACCCAATATCCTAACTAACGAATCCAAAAAACTTCCAATCCCGAAAACCGATCCAAACAGGAGTTTCATCACAGGAAGCAATCCCTATGACCTATCAATTCAAGCTTACACAGATAAAAATTCTGAATCTTAATTGTGATGTAAACATTCATTCACGTAAACTTAAATTTCATTTCACGTAACCGAGCAACTTGTAAACAATGTTGTTTACAAAGATGGGCTTTTGTATACAATATATGCTACATTGCATGAAATGTGTCAGAACTTTACATGATATATAATGTAAACTTATATGATATGTGACGCTCCATTCATGTGCATCATATAGAACAGAAATTTACACTACTTTTTCGAACAGTGTGATTTAGAAGATGGGTAACACAACCAATTCAACGAAAAAATGGCTGAACGTGAAACAACCTTCAGATTCTCTCATTAAAAACTTACTAACACTGAAGACTGATTTACTTTGGGAGTAGAAAACTTCATTCTACATTTATTCAGTTTAGTTTTTCCTAGAGTTCTGTTCCCCTCCATCTGACTAGTGCGGTCGATCGACTATTCTCCTAGCGCGCTATCATTTGTGTGTCCGTGCTAACGGCCTTGCATGCAAGTGTGGGTTTGCTACTTACAATTTTGAAAGCTTACGTTGGCGAGCTGATGTCCTCCTACTGCGCTTGAGACTTAGCGATGCTTCCCAAGCAAGACACATGTTCTAAAACAGTTTATATAACCTTTATATGACTGGTTTTGGTTGCAAAGCAGTTTACTCCACATAATTCTATTAATTTGTGTTACTTGGGTAGTTCTTGCACGAGGTGCCGTGAACCGGTCTTGGTGACGAGCTGCCGAACTCAGTCAGTGGATGGTGGCTTGCTGGATGTTAGCCGGAGTGCCCTGGTGACGTAGGAAACTCCCTTCCGATACGTGATTCCAGAGCGTGAGGCAGCGGCATTGTCGAGCGATCGCTTTGTTGGCCATTGAGCACTAACATGATTGGAACACACAAATTTTGTAAACTGATTTTACCTTTGAACACTTTCACAAAACTTGCACAACAATTACCGCTCTACAAATCTGTCTAACTTTGCTAGCCTACACGGTGAAAATTAAATTGAATAAATTAATCTGAGGACACTTCACGTTCTTTTACCACTAACCAATCCCAAGTAACTAAAAGTTTTGATAAAAGGCTTTTTGTGGCTTAAGCAGCTTGGCTGAAGATGGTCTATGGAATTCTAAGCAGCCTCATTTTTAAGTCGTTATCAGAACATGAAAGTTCCGGTACCATAATTGAAGAGCATTCTAAGCAGCTTCTGGCGGAACTTTTAGAAAATAAGTTTTTGTCCTCTACACCAATTCTATATTTAGTTCGCACTTTTATAAAAGTTAATTCTAAAGTCAGGTCTTCATGAAAGTTATATCTAAAGGCAGGTATGAACGTGCTTTGATTTATTAGCAAAAGTAGTAGTATTGAAGCTGTTTGAAGAATTAAACCCATTCCTTCTGCGTAAGAGCCCCAGCATGAACCGCTACGTCATCTGACAAATATTAAAGTGAGATTTTGTCCCGCCTACTGTTGCAGTTTTCAGAGCCAGCTGACTGACTTGAATACGAAACACAACACCTTGATGAACTTGATGTCTGCCCAACACACTTGTGGAACAGTGGTTAGCGTTCGTAGTTTGCATGCCAAATACACGGGTTTGAATCCAGGAAATTGCCCTTTATTCTTATTTTTTAGGATGCAATATTGATGCACTGCATATATAAGAATTATGATTCATTTGAGCCACTGATCATTTCATATGCAAGTACATTCAATTTTGTTACTTATAAGGACTTCTGCGGATTGCTTCATGTGGGCTATGATGGACCTGTTTAAAAACTTTCAAGTTCCTAAGAAGTTCTGCAGTGAACTTTTAAGATACTTTAAAGTTGCTAAGAAGTTCCGCTGGGAACTTGTTCGGAACTTTGTTGTGGCCATGTTTTCAGCCTTGCCCGGATTTTTTTTTTTTTTTTGAACTTCAAGTTGCTAGGAGTACGCATCGGTTCTTTTTGGAGCCTGAAGTTCCTCGTACGCTTTCTATAGCCAGCCATGTTGTGTTAGAACTTTATATGCACTTATGGAACTTGAAAGTGGGTTTTATCGTTGAATGCGGACATTTGGGTGGCTTGGGAGGAACGTTCTGTCGGAACTTTATTTGAACTTTATGGAACTTTAAAGATCTTCCGGAATTTTATTTGAACTTTATGGAACATGAAAGTTCTGGCGGAACTTTATTTGAACTTATTGGAACTTGAATCTTCTGTCAGAACTTTATGGGACTTGAAAGCTATGAAAGTCACTTCCTCTATCAATTCGATCACACAAATATCGAGGCAGCAAAAAGTTAACTACTTTAAAAATGAACACCATTGTCAAATATAGAATTCTTTGCTTCACCGACAACCATTGTAAGGCGTCTAACATCAAAGTTGAGGAAGTGAATCTATTACATTTCAAAATCAAACGCATTATTCCAATTTGCAAGCGCTGTAATCTCGATATTTGTGTTGTATTGACCAGAAATAAAATGGAAGGACAAAAGTCTAGATGAGGAGAGATGATTGATTTGTATAGTTTACTGGAAATAGTTAAATCGTTCTTCTGTCGACATAGAATTCTTGGCAATTTTCTTGATGACATTGTCAATGTGAAAGTTGAACTTAAGTTTTTTATCAATAATCACGCCAAGATATTTAATCTCCCGAACGCGATCAATAGTCTCATCACCAATTACAACAGAGTTGTTCTCATTTAATCGATTCCGCAAAAAAAACCATAAATTTAGTTTTACTTGTATTCAATTTGAACTGCTTATACATCAACCATCTATTGAGAGCACGCAAATCTTCATTCAAATATAAAACGGCATCATCTAAATCCTTAACTGCAATGATTAACAAAGTATCATCTGCAAAAAGATTAATGTCGCAAAATCTTAAAACATGTCACAAGTCATTAATATACAAAATAAATAACAGGGGCCCTAATACACTTCCCTGGGGCACTCCAAGGTTATTCCCCATGGAACTTGAAACAGAATCATTAAACACAGTCCGTTGAGTTCTGTCAGACAAATAGCTTTCAAACAATTTATATGCAGTACTCGTAATTCCAAAGCGCTTGATTGATCTTAACAATAAGGGCTTGGAGATTGTTTCTAAAGCGCGTTTAATATCAAAAAAAACAGCAACAATCGTATCTACTGCTAACAAATTTTAGAACTATCCCATTCAGTTTTTTTCTATCCGAGTAACGATCAACACGAATAGTGGATCTCTTCAAAGAAGCGACGTAAGTAATACGTATTCGCTAACCTATTTACGCGTAGGCAACTGACTTGCATACAAGGTGAAAACTACGATCCGTTTAATTTCAGTTCACTTCAGTTCACTCCAGTTCATTTCAGTTAATAATATAAATTGATTTAATAAACGACGATTACTTTAGGAATTATTTTTTGAAAATAAATAAGAAAAAAGTTACAAAAATATAATTTAACCAAAATTGTCTACCGTAACACTGTTTTTCTAGACGGGACTGATATGCGATTATGGCCAGCGTAGGATTAGGTGAAATGTGGATGCGGTGACGTTTTAGTTAGCAAGCATTTTTTGAATTTTCAGTCCGATTCTCTCTCCTATGTGTGCCATCCGGGAAGCTCGTTTAGGTTTAATAAGGCGTGTTGCACGGTGCTGCATTTGCATCGAAACTACAAGAAGACGATTTTACCGATGCATTGTGAAATCAACATAGTCTAAAAAACTAGACAACATTAGTATTATAAAATTCATTGAAACATCTTCCAACGAGGACATTACAGAATCTATGCATGCGGTATTTCATTTTGCACATCACTTATTTCAAACACCAAGAGAATCTTTCGATACCCGGTTCAACAAACAAGATAAAATTAAATATATTTTATTGAAAAAACACAACTTTACAAAATATTTGGTATGAGAACTTTGCCGCCATGCTTGCTTTTTTGTTCAGAATATAAAATCATCTGACCATATGCTGTCCTTACAAAATGAAAACTTTTCCGCACAGTCCCCAACATGGCCATGTGCTTCGTCGTACATCCGATGCTTATGAACGGTGCTCGCTTCATGTGTGGTTGGCATACTGCAAGCAGAATCACAAAATTATTATTCTCAATGCTCCAATCCATTTCATTTCCAACAATTACCTAAACACTGCCTTCAAAATCTCCTTCAAAAACGGTTCCGGTTCAGTATGGTTTTTCCGTTGTCCGCTTTCACACAACGCTCGCAGCACGCAATGATGTCCGTGTTTTCCTTTTCTGGAATGGTTGGGTGAGGTAATCAGTCAATGTTTAGAGTTGGAATTCGGTTCGTCCAGATTCTTACGCTTCCAGAAATTTTTCAATCTGCAGATACAAATCATGCCGTGTCGAACGGTGATGGTTCAGGAAGAACTTATCCTCGGGATGAGTGTGTTCGTCGATGCTACGTTTGCCAAACACCGGGTAAAATCGCCGTTTACTATGGTTATAGTTGGGTGGGTGATTTCGGACCCACGTTTGCATGTACCTACATAAATAATAATATTTTTTTTATAATTACTTTATTTGTACAGGCTCAATCGAATAAACTTTACAAAGCCGAGTTATCCTTTGCGTTATACATTATTACTGTCTTAAATTTAAAGTTAAAGGTAAATAATAATATTTACTACAATTATCGACAACTTAATCCAAAACTATCCTGGAGTCACCACTTACCTAGCAAAAAGACTGCTCCAATCGTTTCTAGTCCAATTATATGGTGATAGAAAGTTTGAGGGCAAATTTTCAAACGAAAACCCTGGTTTTTGGGCATGTTGCTGTCCCTGAGGGACATAATTGCTGTAATTACCTCTCGTATAGTAATTTATACTGTTAGAATAGCCCATCTGTGCTGGCGACGGCTGATGCAGCAGATTATTGTAGTAGCCACTCGGCTGCGTGTCATAGGGGTTATCGTAATAGTATGCGTGTTTATTACTTTTGTCGTATTTACTGGTGCTTGTGTCGACCAGGATGGTGGCATTGATGTCTCCATCCTTCCGTCGAAGACTCCCTTGAGCCGTTTTTTCTTGTAGCATTTTTGAGATTTCAAATATGGAAACACTGGGTAACTGCCAAGCCATAGCAATCGTAATGCCAACGGTGAACAAACGGGTGTTTCCAATAATTGGAATTGTTTGATCGTATACTGAAATTGAACCCGGGAGAAGCACAATTAACGATTATGGTACATCGCTTATATAAAAAGCATAAAATTCTTTTTGAAATCCCTATCATATCACACAATTTCTTATGAACGGCCAACAACAATTAGATTCAAACACTGACCAACTTGAAACGAGCTGCCTTCAGGAAATTTTAGGAAACGTCTTTTTCTAGACAGAATTCTGCTTCCGCTTCCTCCGCCGTCATCCGGAGCTTGATCGTACTTTGATAACACTGTATCATGATTCTGTCTCTTGATCTCCTCCGAGCTCAATGATGCAATCTGATTGATTATCAGAATAGCTCCAATATAGTAGATGCTCCTGTTTGAACTGAATCTCATTCTTAATTCTGCTCTGGCACTGCACTAATGCAACATATAATTACACTTTAATCTAATATAAAATACAATCCTAACTACAGCTTTCACTTCTGCGTGTCAGCTAAAGCACCTCCTGAAGTATGACTGAGGGCAATACAGCAGAACGAGCAAGAAATTTTAGAATGGAAGCGTGAAAATGACTTCGACAAACAAAGCGAAAGTAGATCATCAGCTCACTACAGCGTATGTACATCGACCTATTTACGATTGAAGTGAGAATTACAACTGAAACATGGTTGTCGAAAGTAGAGAAAACGTTGTTGCTTTCGTGTTTTCTTCGTATAGCATCGCCTTGCTTATGCTACACACAAATCAAGGTTTCGGTTGATCGGTATTTTTTTAACAGCGGAACTATTCGGTAAAATCAGTGAAAATTTCAAAAAAAATAGGAAAAACAAACCCGAACTTGCACAGACTTTGTTCAGTGAACCCCATTTAATGATAAAAAAAATGAAATTTGAAGATTTTATTGATATTTTACGTGTAACGGTCATTCAAAATTTTACCGACTTTTTCGGCTGTTGAAAAACCCAGTAAAATTTTGCCGACTTCGGTGATCTGAATTCAGTATGTATGACGAAATAGACATTTTGAACTAGGGTGTAAATCGTAAATAGGTCGATGTACATATCTTGGCAGTGAGCTTATGATCGCAGTAAGCTTCTACAGGTGATTTGTGTTTGTCGAAACCATTTTCAAGCTCTAAAACTAGATTACATTCTATTTGCTTCGCTTGCTTTGCTTTGCTTAGTTATGAAGACTCAGGAACAACCGGAACATATTACAGGTTCCAAGAATCACTTCTCTCTAAATTATGTTTAGTTGTCTTCGCAGCTACAACTCTGCAAGGAAAGGTATAAGGATACGGGCAACAAAACCGGTCGCTGAAATTACTACCGGTGCTTTAAGGTCACTGATTTGTTTTCCACTTAATCAGATCTAACTGGCGTTAGCGTTAGCGTTGTTATAATATACTTTGTAGATTGGATACAGGCGATACTCACGACTCGTTTGAAATTCTCAGTCAGACTACTTTCAGGAATAATGCTGGGGAATAAACATTGATTCCAATCTAAATAAGAATAACAGAAGCATGACTGTCGCTATTTAACCCGGCCACGCACATCTTTACCATAACTAGGGATATGGAAGGAGATGTTGGTGTAGTACTTTCTTAATGAGAGGTCACCAACTTAGCGAAACTTTAGAGTACGGTAGTTTTTGCTTCCAGTCGGCGGCTAAAACTCACATCATCAAACTGGAACGTATCCAGTATCGTTTTCTTCGTATCGCGTTAGGATGCATGCAGTCGACTCATACAATGAGTCTCGAAGTGTTGGCGGGCATGTTGCCACTATCGGATCGGTTTTCGGAATTGTCCCACAGGCTCCTCACCCGTTGTGAAGTTATGAACCCACTGGTAATCGAAAACTTTGAGAAGCTTCTTGAGCTAAACCCTCAAACTCGTTTTATGTCATTGTACTACGTGTACATAACTCAGGATGTCAGCCCTTCACAGCATAATCCCCATCGTGTATGCTTCTCCGACTTCGGCAATTCAGTTAGTTTTGATTTATCTATGACGCGGGAGATTCGTGGAATCCCAGAACATCATCGTTCCATGATTGTTCCGTCAATTTACGCTGCAAAGTTTGGCCAAGTTTATTCCCCAAGATCGTTCTTCACAGATGGATCACTAATAGAGTCGTCCGCTGGTTTTGGTATTTTTAACGAATTTCATAGCGCCTCTCGAATGCTTCAAGCTCCTTGTTCCGTATATGTTGCTGAACTGGCGGCAATACACTATACGCTAGAAACGATCGCCTCACTTGCACCAGATCACTATTTTATTTTTACGGATAGTCTCAGTTCTGTCGAGACTATCCGTTCCATGAGGCCGGTAAAGCACTCCTCGTATTTTCTCATGAAAATACGAGAGCTTTTAAGTGCTTTATCTTTTGTCATCACCTTTGCATGGGTCCCATCTCATTGCTCGATTCCGGGCAATGAGATGGCGGACTCACTTGCTAAGGTGGGCGCTATGCAAGGCGATATTTACGATCGACAAATCGCCTACAATGAATTTTTCTTCATTTATCGTCAACAGTCGCTCACCAGCTGGCAAAATAAATGGAGTGAAGGAAGTTTGGGACGATGGCTATTCTCGATCATCCCTAAGGTGTCGAAGAGTCCTTGGTTCAAGGGGTTGGATGTGGGTCGAGACTTCATTCGTCTGATGTCTCGCCTCATGTCCAATCACTATTCGTTAAACGCTCACTTGTTTCGTGTTGGGCTGGGAGACAGCAATCTCTGTGAATGTGGACAAGGTTACCAAGACGCCCATCACATCCTTTGGTCTTGTGCTGAGCATCGTGGAGTCAGATCTGAGCTGTGCGATTCCCTTTGGGCTCGAGGTAGACAACCTAATGTTCCAGTTCGGGATATTTTGGCTAGACGTGATCTGGAGTTTATGAAACTCATATATGTTTACTTTAAGAATACTAACCTTAGATTGTAAGGTTGATTAATCTTGTGTTTAGTTTGTGTATTGTGCGTGTAGTTTTTTTTTTAATGTTTGTTTTCAAGATGAATAGAAATAAGTTCATTTTTTAGGATTAATTAAATATTTGTATAATAAATCATATTTCAAACCTCCTTCTCCCTTTCCCCATCCAAAAAATTGTAAATCTCCACTAACCTCGAGACGACCGCGAGTAATCGGTTCAATTCCTTTAACTCTAGATTTAAGACATTAATCATGTATAATGCAAATGATAACTCGGCTCTGTAAAGTTTATTCGATTGAGCCTGTACAAATAAATTAATATAAAAAAAAAAAAACTTAGCGAAACCCGCTTAAGTGCCATGGAGTTGGAGGGTTGGGTACGGTTTGGATTCGCCTCAAGTTGGCAATGCAACCAAAAATATATATCCGGAGTGATTTGAGATTTTGGCGTAATTGCTTTTTTAAACAAACACGTCAATTACTGATTTCTCTTGAATAAAAGCTCAATCTCACAAACAAACTATACCAAATGATAGAGGAATCATTCCTCTACCTCATTGTGTTATTACTTTTCGAGATTGAGCTTTTATTCGCAAAATATCGGTGATTGACCTGTTTGTTTACAAATGCAATTACGCCCAAATATCAAATCACTCCGGAAATTGTTTATGTGTTGCCCATTTGATCTTTTGATAGCTGACTAACAAAAGAAAATATAAAGTTGAAGATGCTAATTTTAAATAACAGACTGTAGTGGTAATTTTTATACGATAGATGGAGTAGATGAAAGCATAGAGTTGATAATTCCGTTAGAGTACGGCAGTGTGAAGATTGCATATAGATATTAGAATAGCGAGCTAGGACAACTTTTAAGGAAGGTACAAATCGGTTTTTTATCTCTCTTTACCAAACTCCCCCTTTGGAGAGGGATGGTGAAGGGTGTGTCCCCCCGCCACCACTGGCAAAAAGAGATGAAAACCGACCCGCTCAAGTACCAACTGTGTGTTTGAAACAGTTCTACCGATTTTTACCGCACTTCAGTTGTTATTTGAAGGAAGGCATCCAGTTGTAGGTTTAGAAATTGCAACTATTGTTTACCCCTACCCCTAAGAAAATATTAATTTTGTTTAGTGATTTTGCATTTTAAGAGAAATGGAGATGGAGAGCTTGGGAGCAATCCCACGATTTTCTGCTCAGTAAGCAAAAACGATCCCTCCATGGTCATCGAGCATCTCAGAACAATAACGTTTCGCGACTAAACGCGGCAACGTTTTTGCTTGCTATGTAACGAACGACTGAAATACGCGATAATGCAAATAGCATCCGAGGTTGATGGTGAATCTTAAATATACAACTTACGATGGTGATTTATTGTACTGTGGAAGATCTTGAGGTTAAATCCATGATTTTCTGCTCAGTAAGCAAAAACGATCCCTCCGGGGTCATCGCGCATCTCACAATCAACAGCACTTCGCGCCAAAGTACAATTAAGTTCTCTTTTGGTATGTAGCGAACGATTAAGATACACTATAGTTAATGTTTTTTCTACGGTCGATGGTTAATTTAAAATATACGAACAGTACTGCCAACGACGAAGATAACAGCGAATTTTGAGCTTACTTTCTGCCTAGGATAAAACACTTTGACACCAGTAGTTCCAATTATTGTTCTTTGTTTTCGTTCACTCCGTGGTAGACGCTCGGGTTGGCGAAGTATTTCCTCTAACGCCGTGTTTCGGTTAACGTGCCAGTGTTCGCGCCGCATCTCCTCACTTTGTTATTGTCGTATTGACAGCATTGCCCATGCTACGCCACTCAGCTGTGTCTACATTTCAGCTGGTAGTCGTTTTTTGATATCTTTGGATATCCTACAATTTGGCGCGCGCGAACACTAGACTTCTTTATCAAGTTAAAGGATTAACGCGCGCACATACCGCATCACATACGGGACTTCCTCAACTTTAGCGAGCCTAGCTGGGAGAACCAGTAGTAGGGTCGCAAAGAGAATACTAGCTTCTTATTTTGTGAAGTTATTCGATAAGCCAACTGTGGAGTCGGCTCGAGCTTCAGACAAATGACTGATGATACTCCGAACACGTCGTTAAGCAAACCACAGATGAAACCTGGCGGAAGATTAAGGAGCGTAGAGAAGCAAAAGCCGCGATAGAGCGGGCGAGAATAAGAGGAGCCAAGAACGAAGCCCGTCAACGGTACTCGGATCTAGAGAAGGAAGTCAAGCGCTTTTGCAGACGGGACAAGCGAGCGTGGGTGAACTCCCTGGCCTCCTCTACGATATCTCACGACGCCTGAGTGGAGCAAGGATGAACCCTAGGATGCCAATGAAGGACACGACTGGACAATTGCTTACCGACCCCACTGACCAGCTGAAACGCTGGTTTGAGCACTTCGAACAACTTCTTCAAGTTTCGACGGTCAACCAGCCATCAACATCTCGGCATGATCCGCCTAGGGTGCGGCGCAGCACTCGCGTCAATTCCGAGGCCCCATCACTGCAGGAGATTGAAGCAGCTATCCGAAGCATGAAATCCAACAAGGATCCAGGGGTCGATTGCATATCAGCAAAGATGCTCAAAGCTGACCCCATGCTATCCGCACAAATGTTGCATCAACTATTCTGTAATATCTGGGACACCGCGACTTTTCCGGCCGACTGGATGCAGGGCATCTTAGTGATGGTCTCAAAGAAGGGGGATCTGACTGTGTGCGACAATTGGCGAGGCATCATGTTACTGTGTATTGTTCTCAAAGTTCTGTGCAAAGTTATCCTGAATCGGATACAGGAGAAGATCGACGCGACTCTCCGACAGCAGCAGGCAGGATTCCGTGCCGGAAGATCTTGTGTGGACCATATTGTCACGCTCCGCATCATCCTGGAGCAGGTCAATGAATTCCAAGAGTCCCTTTATTTGGTATTCATTGACTACGAAAAAGCTTTCGACCGTCTCAATAACGAGAATCTGTGGGGCGCCCTGAGACGCAAGGGAGTCCCGGATAAAATCGTCAACCTCATCAAAGCATAGTATGAGACTTTCACGTGCAGAGTTCTGCATAATGGAGCCTTGTCCGACCCTATCTGGGTAGTCGCTGGTGTGAGACAAGGAATGTATACGCTACTGTTTCTCATCGTAATCGACGAGATCATGGTAGGTGCAATTGACCGTGTACCGAACCGTGGGCTGCTTTGGCAGCCTATCACAATGGAGCATCTCAACGACTTCGATTTGGCTGATGATGTTACTAGCACAACGGCGCTCTGATATGCAGAGTAAACTCGATGACCTAGCCGAACGCTCCTCTGCGGCGAGTCTCACCATCAACGTCAACAAGACCAAATCGTTGGATATAAACACGGGTAACCCTTCCAACTTGACGGTAGCGGGGCAAGCAGTGGAGAAGGTCGAAAGTTTCCAATATCTTGGCAGCCAAATAGCGTCAGACGGAGGGACAAAGAGCGACATAGGTGCACGAATCAAGAAAGCTAGGGCTGCCTTTGCGAGTTTACGAAACGTATGGAGATCCAACCAGATAAGTTAACGCACCAAAATCCGAAGTTTCAACTCGAATGTGAAATCTGTGTTCTTATACGCCAGCGAGACGTGGTGTGTATCAGCGGAGAACACTCAAAAGCTGCAGGTCTTCATCAACCGATGCCTGCGGTATATAATTCATGCCTGGTGGCCTCACAACTGGATCTCAAATGCCGTGCTCCATCGTCGATGCCATCAGAAGCCGATAGCAACAGAAATTCGAGAGCGAAAGTGGAGGTGGGTCGGCCACACACTTCGACGGGGCGGAAACGAAATCTGCAAGCAAGCGCTGGATTGGAATCCGGCAGGACATCGCAGCAGAGGCAGACCCAGAGGCTCATGGCGGTGGAGCATCAATAAGGAAATTAAGCAAGTCGATAGGAAATTGACCTGGACCCAGGTCAAGGCAAAAGCGAGCAGCCGCCCAGGATGGGAGTCTTTCACGTGGCCTTTTGCACCGCTGGTGGTGCACAGGACCCTTAAGTAAGTAAGTAAGTAAAACAGTACCTGAAAAGTTGCAATATTACGAAATTAACAAAGGGGTTCCCAACTTTTTTCGAATATAAATGCCTGTATTTGGCACCGATGCATGAAGGTGAACAAAATTTAATATTGCTCCACCCATCGCGATCAAAATAATCGTTGGAAAAAAATGTCACCGAAAAATGTTCGCTGTTCATCTATCTTCTTCTTCTAAATATATAAACACGAAGCCTAGCGGTGTCAGTGATGTAGTGGTAAGCGTGATTGCCTTTCACTCCAAAGGGCCAGGGTTCAATCCCAGTCGGCAACGTCGGGATTTTGTGAGACATAAAATCTCTGATCACGCCTTTCTTGGGAAGGGAAGTAAAGCCATTGGTACCCGGTCCATGAGTTGATGGATCGATAGATCACTGAGGTAAGATCCACTTATGAATTTTAGCCACAAGAAATCAGTATGAATTTCACTGATTTGCCCTACAAAAAACAATGATTACAAAAAAAACGAAGCAGACTGGAACCAAACCATGGACGTTGAGATAACGAGGTATTTGTGTTGACCACTCGTCTTTCAACGCTTAGAAAAATTAAAAGGTTATAGGCGTATAAGAGCTAACCTCATGTTGAACGAAAATCATTCATAAGTCACGCTTATGAAATCCATATGTGTCGTTCATAAGTCGAGCCTTATGAAATTCTTAAGTTAGCCTCAGTGTATGATCCATGTGTGAGAGCTGAGGTCGACGGAAAAACAAAATCAATTATATAAACGCCGTAACGCTTATCTTCTTCGTTTTTTTTTCTCTGTTCGGGACCTAACACAATGCAACAGATATATGGGAAATTTTATAAGCAAAAACTTTGCCGAAGACACTTTAACTTCATTTTTAACCTAGGGGCATCCCACTCTAAACTTTGTATTTTCCCCCGTATACCAAAAAAGTTCTCAGTGATATCTAAGATACCTAAAAATACTTACAAATACTTAAAAAAAATATCTAGCATTCTATTATTTGTTCGGTTGCTATAAGGATTTCATCTGTTTGTTTACTAATGTCAGGAGAATTGTGTGGAGTTTGGAAAATTGTTAAGAAATTAACGTTAATTTTATTAACAGCGTGAGCGAAGCAGCTGGGTATAAATATGTCACGGACCGTTTTCAGTATAATCTGTTCGTCCTGTTCCAGAAGAAATTCATTCTGGTCTGATAGACATTAGAATCCTGACATTTTTATTTCCTATCTCGTTATAATGGAGGATATAATTGTTTTTTTCGTCTGCTAGATTCTTGCCCGAGTGACAATGACTACGTGTTTATAGCCTAATCTAAGCAAAATGAAAATTAGACAAATCTTGTAACTAATCGTTCTTGGCTTTTCACCTTCTAAATGGAGTATATTTACATCTTACCTGAATACGATCAAAGCGAGATGTCCTTTTGATCCAAAGGTGGAACCTCTTTTTAAATTATTTTGAACCATTTTTTGATTTCAGCAGAGCTCTCTTTTAACTTCCCGGGAGTATATAGTTTACATCCCTTATCGATTATGATCTCCATGATCTCTTAATCATTTTTTGTAAAAAAAAAATACGGTTTGGACGTATGATATAATGGTTGACTGCCCGACAAACAGTTTTAGCTGCAGACTAACTTATACAGGTAAAAAATAGCTGTATCAGCCAATTTTTGGCTGCATAACCTTCAGCTAAAATTGTTCGTTGGGTTTGACACAACGGTAGCGGTATGGTCAAACGATAACATGAAACTATTATGGGAATGTTTAAAATAATCCGATTTAACTTTTATGTTTTTCCTACGTATAATCCAAAACAAGCAATACAATGTTTAACATTATTTATTATACTATTAATGGAACATTTTCGTCAATAGAGACACCCTGAAGACCGTCAAACTTTCTTCCTTCTTTCGATCAGACGTTTTCGCACTCCTGCCGATTTAGCAGCGCTTCCTTCACGAAGACTTTGTTTGGTCAGCTTGAATTCCTTCGGATGATTTTGCGACACGTTTTTAATTCCTCACATCTACATTGTGAATCGCTGAAAAATATAAATTAAGTTATTATATTTGTAGACATAATAAAAGTACTTACCCATTAACATGAAATTTCATATGAATTTGTAAAAATGCATGACGAACGGCTCTATCTAGCATACCGTGCCGATTCAAATTTCGGACACTTAAACTCGAATTTCGGACACTTTTAAAAGTTGATTATCTCGGTCGAATATGATCCACACGTCTTGTAAATTTTAAATTTTTTTGACTAGTGCCCTCCACGATCATCTAACATTATTACTTTGTTTCTAACTGGATGTAATATTTAATTAAAAATGAAAGTGTCCGAAATTTGAATCGTCCGAAATTTTAATCGGAACGGTACAACAAGTCAACAAAAAACAACTACACTAGCAACCCGACATGAAAAACAAGTGTTACTACGATGAAAATAAAATATTGGTTTAAAATACGGAAAAATACTTAAGAATACTTAAAAGGGATTTAAAAATATTTGATTGATAGGTCTAAAGTTAAGAGTCGGATGCCCCTAGTTTTTAACCGTTAAAAAGTTATTTGTGATTTACTGTGGAAAGAAAAAACTCAGAATTTCAATACTTGCAGTATGTCCCACCAGCAAATCAAACTATCATTGAAATCGATAAATACAAATCACCTACTTTGTTGCAAATCACTTGATAACATTTGTTTCGAAGTTTCTAGAATTCAATAGGAGGATATATGAGCGGAGAGGGATCACACAATTTATTAGTTTCCATTTGATTGCCGTAGCAAGCAGAACCAAAAAAGAAAATCATGTCAACAAAAACCAACCTCAAGTCGGATCTCATCACCGGTATTGCGAGGAAGCATTTGCCCAGAAACCGTTTGCCGTCGGAGTTGGCCGTCATCAGGTACTTTCGATTCAAGCATGAAACCCAACAATTTTCAATCGGAAAGAGCATTCGAGTCCAGTCGTCGGCATCATCAGCAGCAGCAGCGGCAGGGCTTTCGGCACGTGGCATTGAACATTGTTCTCCAGTACACAAAGGAAAGCTGCACTACAAGCAGCGAACTGCAGCCCACATAAGCATCCATAGAAAGTGGAAGAAGTCGAACCGCTATTGATCGGAATCGGTAGCTTTTCGTGAGTCGGCCAAGTGCGTCACCCTCATTCCAAACAGCATACAGCTCACCAGCCTCATCTCTTCAACACCCTAATAGCTCAGCATTACTCAACCATCACGACAAAACGGTCCTTTTCATGATCACCAGAAATTTGAAAAAGATTATTTTTGACATTTGTCAAGCTCACCAATCGGGTGTTAGTTCCCATACCAAGATAGAGCTGGAATTAAGGCGTAACATCTTTTGTAAACAATGACCGCTACGCCTAATTCCTACTCTATCTTGATATATTTAAATATAACATACCACGTTCTTCAAGGCTACATTGGAGGTGCAACTTCAAAATCCAAATTCGGTCGCGGCATGAAAGTGGTCTGATTTTGATCCAGAGATGATGGATTTTAATTCTTAATACGCCTATCCATAGGCATTTTTTCTACGAAGCTGATAAAATTAAGACTTTACCATTTTTCAAAATGGCACAAAATGACAGAACCCCGCTCAAATTCCTATTCCTACACAAAACACAAGCTCCTGCTGCAGACTCAGATCCTTCAGACTCAGTCGAGCTTGCCGTTAGCTCCCACCGTATTAGTCGTCCCGGCCCTCAGGTCAGAAGTGGAGACGGGGTCCTCCTACCTGAGATATCAGAACCGAAAACCAACAACAGCTACTCCTTCGATCACTTCTGCAAATTGATCAGCTTCATCCCGGAACGCACCAGCTTGAGAACTTCGGAAGCCTCTTATCCCCCATCACAGTCGTGCCTCTCCTGCCAGCGTTCAGCAGCCTTCCCGGCCCTGTGTTTGGGTCTGGTGAAGGGGTCTTCCAATTCGCTACTTCAGGCAAGTACGCTCTCAGTAACAGCAATTATGTACCTGAAGCGTCCGTCGTTTCTAGCCAGCCAGCGTCATGCTCGCCTCTCTCCATATGAAGCAATTGTTCCGGCACCGGGATGCACTCCTGCTAACCTCATGGAAGCCCCTAATCCTCTCAGCATAGTCGAGTCCCTCCCGTCAGCGCTCAGCAGCCATCCTGGACCTGTGTATGAGAATGGAGAAGGGGTCTTCCAAACCGTCATCGCAGGCAAGTACACACATGTGTGGAATACTTCTCCTCCAGTAATGCCCATCGCTTCTAGTCTCAGATTTCACTCGGATGTTGGCGCTATCGAATCTGCTGAATCATCTCTCACAGTAAACCGTACCACCGTGCGCATGTTTTCTATGTATTATCAGTATATGTCAGAGGTTTGCGCACAAAAATTGCTCAGCTCCGTCTGCTTTTGTCCAGCTGTGACTATGAAGTACTTATCTTTACGGAGGCATGGCTCCGTGCTGATATTGACAGCAGTTAAATTTCATCGGATTACGTTTTCTTCCGCTGTGATCACAATGAGTTAACCAGTCTTCATTTGCGGGGTGATGGTGTACTGATTGCAGCCAAAAACTACCTGGAGTGTGAATCTATTTCGATAGCTAACTGTGAAAATCTTGAGCAAATTGCAGTTTGCATAAATTTGCAATCTCATTCACTTTATGTAGTGGCTATCTATCTTCCACCTAACTCGAGTGCCGAGCTATATATTGCTCATGCAAGAGCCGTTCAACAAGTGGCAGATTGTTTATCGAAGACTGACATAATCCTATCGATCGGTAATTTTAATCTTCCTAATCTGCGATGGCATCTTGACGAGGACATTAATGGCTTTATTCCGTCGAACGCCTTGACTGATACTAAGAGAAACTTTACAGAAGCTGTTTTCCAATGGCTTGAGGCAGATTAATAACATTGTCAACACGCACGAAAGACTCCTTGACCTGGCGTTCACCAATCTCCCGCAGTATCTTGACCTGATTGCAGCACCTGCATCGCTGTTAACTGTTGATGAGAGTGTTGTACCATATGTACTACTATTTGGCATGCGACTTTGACTTTTTGAATTATATTTTTATGAATATTGAGTGGGAACAATTATCAAGTTATGCTTCAGTAGACCAGATGTTATCAGCTTTCTACGAATCTCTCTCTCTGAAGTTATAAATCATCATGTACCTCGAAAGAGACAAGTACCGATTTCTGCTTTCAACAAACCGTGATGGACTGCAGAGTTACGTACGCTTCGTAAGCTGCGTAACAGGTTTTTCCAAACAAAAAATGTGTCCGATAAAGCTAGACTCGTTGAGCTTGAGTTGGAGTACAAAGTCACCCTTTCTACAACACACGAAAACTATTTGTGTAGGATGCAGACAACCGTCAAGGAAAATCCTTCGCGCTTTTGGGATTTCATTAAGAAACGCAAAGCTGACTACGGCATCCCTGGATCGGTCAACTTCGAAGGAACCACTTCTCGCTCATGCTCGGTGACAGCTAATCTCTTTGCTGATTTCTATGACAGCGTATTTAGTAAAGCATCACCCGTTCAACGTCAAGCAGGCTTCGAGCAGATTCCGCCTCATAACATAAATCTACAATGCATCCAGTTTTCTCCAGACGATGTTCAGAAAGCCCTCGAAAATCTCGATTCAACGAAAGGACCCGGAACGGACAGCCTGCCTCCTGTGTTGTTGAAAAACTGTGCCTCTACGCTTGCGTCGCCCATCGCTGCTATTTTCAACCGATCGCTCCAAAACAGAACGTTCCCAAATGCATGGAAAACGGCATCCATAGTACCGATCCACAAGTCTGGAAATAAGAAATGTTTCACCAATTATCGTGATATTTCCATACTTTGCACTCTCAATAAGATGTTGGAGAAACTGATCGACACAGCTCTCCGCAGAGTTACTGCCCCGATCATCTCCAACAGCCAGCACGGTTTTATGAATCACTGCTCAACGACATTAAACCTAATGTGTTACGTGTAAGCGATATCACGTGATATAGCAACAAAACAGCAAGTGGATTCGGTTTACGTCGATTTTGCGAAAGCTTTCGATACAGTTACGCACAACCTCATCATTAGCTTAATGAATCAAATTGGATTTCCCACCTGGATCACGGAATGGCTCAACTCGTACCTGTCTGACGTCACCATTGCGTACAACCCCATAGGGCTGTCCCTTGTAGTTTTTCTTTTGAACAGATCCGGATCTGATAGCCCATCTCTGCCTATCCGAACCAAAACTGACCGACTATATCTTCCAAAATTCTACTTTTTTGATACCGATACGTTGCAAGTAATCGACTGTTGATCAGATAATAAAGTTCTTCCACAAATAATCCATCCGAAAACCGATTACCAATTGGGTTCTTAAGAGGTATTGAGGTAATTGCATATTCGAAATCAGCATTACAAATGGACCGAAACCCAATATTTAATCCATTTTTAAATAAATATGATTACATTAGCAAAAATAGTTATGTGTCAAACAGTGAATTGATTTTTGCTTAAAATATTAATTTAAAAATAGAGATGGAATTATTAAGAAGGGATTAAAAAAATATAGTAACCTATATTTTTTTTTTTCAAAACTAAAGAACCCAATTGTTAGCTGATTTCCGAACGGTTCCAATCCATCGTGAAAAATTCGGAGAATGGCATTGAATCTAAGCTATTTAATATAGTACATTTTAAAAAATTCCATTATTATCCACATCTGATCAACACACTTCTTCATGAACCTATACCACATTGTCAAATCAACCTAAACATGCACGCCATAATGATTCATTCTTTACGAGCCCAATAAAATTATCATAAGTTTTATTTAGCGCAAACGCAACGGACCTCATACCAGTTTTAATAGATCACCCCGATCAACTGGTCACAACAAAAAAAATACTCTAACAAATCCCTGCGCATCCAAATGGATCGTCGTTTCTGGACCCAATCGAGAGAAAAATACGACCGCTCGTGTTGGGTTTCGTTTTTCCCATCAATATTGTGACATTTACGACATCCAAATTATGACAATTTCAAATCCCCGTCCCGTTCACGAGCGTAGTCCCGCAGACGACAACGACGACAACCGGACAAACGAACAACGCCATCAGACCCCATCAAACTCACGGGCCAAAGTGTCACTAGCTGTCCGCCTTTCTGTACCGGGCCAGAAGGGGGCTCAGCTCTCAGAAACTATAACACCGATACCGTCGTCGTCTTTTGTGAATAAACGGTAAATATATTCATAAATTTAAATCGAAATCGTATCCGTGTGAAGATCGGAGCAGTTTGGAGTGCATGAATTGTACCTCTTCCACACTTGTTGTTGGGCTCCAAAACAACAACAACGACGACAACAGCAGCTAGCTCTCGTCATCGTTTTCGTTTTAGCCTTTTGGGTTCTCCCCCATGTTTGCGCCGGGATGATGGGAAGAGGTGTGAGATGAAATCGATCGATGATCACCTTTTATTCGACCTCATATCGCTCGAAAATCGATTATCGTCGTTATTTCCATAAATTTCCATCACGCGCGTCAGTCACATCGACGTGCTGCGCTCAGCTTACCACCGTAGTTTGCTCCTTGGGATGATCCACACCGGTTAGGGTGGAAGATCCCGAAATCGACGTCGTTGGCAGGGTTGGCAAATTTTTCATTTTTTTTTTTTTTGTAAAAGCTATTCGTTTCAAACCAGTAATACTAACCGGGTTCTGACTGAAAAGGTAGGTTCATTTCACTATTCAGCAACTACAAATGAATCCCACTTGGCAACACTGCCCATTCATCACGATGATGCTGTTTCAGGTGGCAAATACCGATGGTGCTGTCTGAAAGAATGCCTCGGAATCCAAAACCTTTGGCTTGGGGTGGCAAAAAGAAGAACAACGATCAAAAAGATCTACAAACAAATCCCCGAATCAAGCCAGCCAAAAAAAAAAAGAATAAGCCCGATCGAAAGGTGCAGGCAGGTGTAATTTAATCCTAAATAGCTGTAATTTAATAATGAAAATGAATCGTAAAACTCGTCGTGGAATTTTAAAAAGTGATTTTGGAAACGCGCGGTGAACGATATTTACCCACTCTTAAACAAACAGAGGACCTCCGTTGCGGTCCCTCCCCTCTCGCCCTTGGCTCGAATCGATTTATTAGTCACGCTCGCTCGCGATTCAACGCCACCACCAGGCTCGTCAGATTTTAGGTTGTAATTTGTATTAAATTATTCAGGCTGGTTCGGTATAATTTACAGTACGTTCCACATAGAGCTTAATTACGTCTCACGGGGCTCTATCCGGGGCCATGCCATCAAGCATAATATATTCCGCGCTGGGTCCAAATATTTGCGCTCACGTGCCCAAGGCATAAGACACGGGTTGGGGGTTTTGTTCTTCCGTTCGGTCATCGCGCTGCTGCCTGGCATTATGTGCAATTAGTGGGTGATTTTGGATGATTCGCGCTTGTTTGACGTCAATTTTACGACCCAGTTCGCATTTCGGAGCGAAATTAGTAGATCTAACTAGATGATGGACTAGATCTGGTCGTTAATCTCCCGGGTTCAGCTGGTAGAAAATTTTCCCATCACACTCCGCTGGAGAGCCAAGCCGTGTTGAAATCCACCCACGACCAATTTATGGCAATTTTATAATAAGTGACATCCTTAGCAAAGGCGATTGGCTCCAATGGGATGTGATTTTGTGATTCAAGAAAGTTAATTTGCGTAACGTGATCGATTGACGAACGCGAGTTTGTATGGTTTTGGAAAGTGATGAAATGTATTATATAATTTATTCATGTTTTCATGTGGATGACATGTAGGAACAGTTTTAGCTTATTCAAAAGCCTGTTCAGTCCATGGAAGATTGCAGTTTATTGCAATAGATCGATTTGTTGAACGCCGTAAGACGGGGTGACATTAGGCCAAAATTGAAAAGTAAAAATACGACAGAAATTTGAACACACTTTTATGTAGAGAGACGAGAGTTTTAAGTGATTTTTACCCATACAAACGAAGTGCATTGTTATAATAAATAAGTGTACTCCTAATAGCTACGATACATATGAATAATTTAAGATATTTTAACAAAATTTATGCTTTGGCCCAATGTCCTCCCGTAAGGCTTTTTTAAATCGAAGTGTGCTGTGGCCGCTTTTATACGCCGTTGTTTTTGGTTGCTTGAATTGTCGGTTCTGATTTCAGCCATGGTCCCGACTCGCGAGTTCATTCGGCCGGTGAGGGGCTGGTGCTATGTCTTCCAGACTGTGTACTGGTGAACTGAAGCCGTTATGTCGCGAGTGATTTCTATATGGAGGTACACTACATTACACTACACACGTAGAAAAAAAATTTCGCTAGGAGCCTTCTTTTGTTTTGAGAACAATGAGCGTAAATATTCATACAATGCGCTCTAATAGGATTTATGTTGTAGCTAATGAACTAACGCATCGGAACAATCCTATTATTAATTGGTGCACGGTGAAATCATTGATATTATTGATCTTTGATCTCTGATCGGTAGAACGGAAATGGGCGATTACGACAAAGTAGCGCTCTACCCTACAAGCATCGAAGGCTTTCAGTTATTCTGTGGAAGTGCACCTAAGTTGAGAACACGCAAAAGCTTAATATGCGATGAAGCAATAAGCTTGAAATGCGGTGAAAAATAAGAACCGCAGCCAACTGAAGCTTGAACCAGGGTACCTGGGCAATCCACAATAGCCACGGCGACAGCCAGCAAACAATTCCCTGCCGTATTTAGTTGTTTTTATTTGACGTAGGACTACGTCTTTGATTTCTATATGGGGGTACACTTTGTGAAAACCGAAAATGGAACATGTAACTAATTAAGAAAGATTTTGAACGTTAATAACTCAGCTGCCCCTGGTCCAATTTCAATAATTTTATCACCAATCGATCAGAAATATGGCTACGCATCGCAATGCTTCAGAACGTTGATTTTCAACAAGAAACTATTGAAAAACTGGTAAATGTCTAGCATTGTCCAAAAGCGTCGAATTAACTAAAAAATCCACCAATTACCTACATGCATATGCTGCTTCCCCAGCACAGTCGTCAGAGAGTAGTAAGTAGACGAAACAAATCGAAGTGGCATTCGCCTCCGATCCTCGGGCGCGTGCGAATAGGGAGGATGGAACTGCGTAATATTTTGCACACTCATCGCCATATTCAGAACCAAACGCAAATTCTTCAAGATAACCGCCATCGGTCGTCTGGCTCGCCGTGGTGGTGTCTAACGTATCTCCGGTCTGATCTACGAGGTGTGCTGAAGGTGTTCCTGGAAAATGAGGTCCGTGATGCTGTCACCTACACTAAACACGCCACGCGTAAGTGGCCATGGATGTCCTCTTCAATAAAACGGCCCTTTTCAGGGCCATCAAGCCTACATCAGTAAAGAGTTGAAATAGAATTTATCTGTGCTTGTTTGTCCATATTCAGAACCACAAGCCCCCAACGACCACACAAAATACTCTCCAGAGGTGTAATCTTGTAACCAAACTTTGAATCAGGGGTGCAAGTGATTTTGATTGATTCTCTTAATCAACTTTCTCTTTGAAAAAGATTACTACAAATTCGGTACTCCTACAATTAAAAAACGGAAAGAGTTGGGAGAATAGATAATTGATCAATTAAAAGAACTAAATGCTCTTCACATTTATTCCGTCCACTAGCGGTCCTACGTCAAGCTTCCGTTTGTGCCCCTAGGCACAGACCCTTCTACTTTTTTACTTTAAATGATCTTTATTTCATGAATTTGTGTGGTGTACATGTATTACTTATCAAGTGACACAGATGCGTCTTTTCAACTTTAGTTCTTTTGAATTTCAATTATTATTAGTTACAGTTCCTAGTCCTATCAGGCCTGTTTTAAGAATGACCACCTTGGTGGGATTGGTTTGTTTTAAATTTGAAAAAGGAGAATACTTATAACTACTTTTTACAACTACAACTAACCTACAACTACTATATACACCTTATCTACTATATACAAATTGCTTATCAAAGCATATTGTGATAATATACATTTTTGGGCAAATTTGGTGTTAATTTCGTTAATTTTGGAATCTATTTTGGCAATGCCTGCCTCTTCGTGTAAATTTGTTATTCTAGTGTCAAAAGGACGATCAAGAACCATCCTCAGCATTCTATTCTGAGCGACCTGGATTTTGTTCCTGTGAGTCTGTGCACATGATTCCCACACCGGAGCTGCGTAGAGGATCGCAGGTGCTATAATTTGTTTGTAGACGGCCAGTTTGTTCACCCTTGAGAGGCGGAATCTACGGCAAATCAACGGATACAGACACATAACCAAGGCAGAACACTTGACTACTGTTTTCTCTACATGCGAACGGAATAGGAGCTTTTCGTCAAACAACATCCCGAGATAGATTACTTCGGCGGACCACTCAACCCTTGTGCCATCCATGATTACAGTACAAGATGTAGCCGGTTTCAGTTTGGGCGATTGCCGATGGAGGAACATGATCGCTTGTGTTTTGGAGGCATTGATTTTGATTTTCCGCGTGGTGGCATAATCAGCAAAGGCGTTAAGGCATCGTTGAAGTTTGTTCGTTGTTTCGCGAGGCATCCTTCCTTTGACGGCTATTGCGGTATCATCTGCGAACAGGAAAAACTCGCAACCGTCTCCGAGGGGAGGAATGTCGGAAGTGTAAATGCTGTAAAGCAAGGGGCCCAACAGACTGCCTCGCGGGACTCCTGCTGGGATGGAAGACAAGCATTCAACGATACCTTAAACGACATTTGCTGAAGGTAGTTACGGGTGATTTTAACCAGATATAAAGGACAGTTGAATTACAAAGCTTGTACACAAGTCCGTCAAGCCAAACATTGTCAAACGCCTTTTCAACGTCTAACAAAGCCATGGCTGTGGACTTGGATACAGCCTTGTTACTTCGGATGTTTTTCATCACCCGTACAGCTGATGATTGGTGGAGTGCCCCTTTCTGAATCCAAACTGTTCCGGAAGGAGAATGTTGCTTTCCTCGACAAACTTGAGCAAACGATTGAGAATGAGTTTCTCGTACAATTTGCTCAGCGCTGAAAGGAGGCTGATTGGTCTGTAGCTTGAAGACAATGTTGGATCCTTACCGGGTTTGCGGATTGGTATGATTTTTGCTACTTTCCAGATGTTTGGAAAGTAGTGCAGTTCCAAGCATCTGTTGAAGATAGCGGTTAGAAGAGACTGCACTTTCATGCTGAGTCTCTTCAAGATCAAGCTGAATATACCGTCAAACCCGGGAGCCTTCATGTTCTTGGTGCATTTCAGCGCTGAGCAAATCTGCTGTACTGTAATCATATCCACCGGAGGCACGACACAAGGGGAGGCATCTAGGTTTTGAACGCATTGCACAACCTGATCTTCGAGCGGACTGGACAGTCGAGCCAAGCAAATGCGATGAAGCGACATGCTTGCCGATCGCATTTGTTTTCTCCTGTGGGGTGATTAAAAGCCGATCGTCATCATTTTCGACTTTGGATTCTCAAGTTCGCGCGAAAAGTATGTCCTGATTCCGTGCCAGCACAGATGATTCCTCGCGAAACGACGAATTCGGTAGACGAGATCAGCCAGCCTTTTTCAATGCTGGAACTCTCACTCGCGCTCCTTTCGTGTGGCTGATAGAATCAAGTTCGACTTGTTGAAGAACCTTCCAGACGTCGCTAAGAGGCGCATGTTGAACTTGTTTTGTCAGTTCCTGGAGCTCAATATTGTTCCTGATGATTGGAGGCGGGTGAGAGTTATAGCCATTAAAAAGCCTGGAAAACCCGCGTCAGATCACAACTCGTATCGTCCCATTGCGATGTTATCGTGTATTCGAAAATTGTTGGAGAAAATGATCCTTTTTCGCCTGGACAAATGGGTTGAGTTGAACCACCTACTCTCAGATACTCAATATGGATTCCGTAGGGCAAGGGAACGAACGACTGTCTCGTGTTGCTTTCCACAGAAATTCAGTTGGCTTTTGCTGTGTTCTTGGATATTAAGGGGGCTTTTGATTAAGTATCGGTTGAAGTCCTTTCAGACAAACTCCACGCTTGTGGCCTTTCTCCATTAATTAATAACTTTTTGTACAGTTTTATGTCAGAGAAACATATGAGCTTTTCTCATGGAAACTCTACGGCTTCTCGATTTAGTTACATGGGTCTCCCCCAGGGCTCATGGTTAAGCCCCCTTCTGTATAATTTCTACGTCACAGAAATTGACAATTGTCTAAGTGACAACTGCACGTTGAGACAACTTGCAGATGACGCCGTAGTGTCTATGACAGGGCCCAAAGGGGTCGACCTGCAAGGACCCTTACAGGATACCTTAGATAATTTGTCTACTTGGGCTATCGAATTCTCCTCGGAGAAAATTGAGTAGGTCGTTTTTTCTAGGAAACATAGCCCAGCACAACCGAAGCTTCAACTTTTGGGTAAGCCGATCATTCATTCCATGTCTTTCAAATATCTTGGGGTCTGGTTCGATTCCAAATGCACTTGGAGATCCCACATTGAGTATCTGAGACGAAAATGCCAACAAAGGATCAATTTTCTCCGAACAATTACCGGAACATGGTGGGGAGCTCATCCGCAAGATCTTCTAACGTTGTGCCGGACAACGATTTTATCAGTTTTAGAATACGGTAGTTTTTGTTTCCAGTCGGCGGCTAAAACGCACATCATCAAACTGGAACGTATCCAGTATCGTTGCCTTCGTATCGCGTTAGGATGCATGCCCTCGACTCATACGATGAGTCTAGAAGTGGGCATGTTGCCACTATCGGATCGGTTTTCGGAATTGTCCCTCAGGCTCCTCACCCGTTGTGAAGTTATGAACCCACTGGTAATCGAAAACTTTGAGAAGCTTCTTGAGCTAAACCCTCAAACTCGTTTTATGTCATTGTACTACGTGTACATAACACTGGATGTCAGCCCTTCACAGCATAATCCTCATCGTGTATGCTTCTCCGACTTCGGAAATTCAGTTAGTTTTGATTTATCTATGACGCGGGAGATTCGCGGAATCCCAGAACATCATCTTTCCATGATTGTTCCGTCATTATACACTGCAAAGTTTGGCCAAGTTGATTCCGCAAGATCGTTCTTCACAGGATCATTATTAGAGGCGTCCGCAGGTTTTGGTATTTATAACGAATTTCATAGCGCCTCTCGAATGCTTCAAGCTCCCAGATCCGTATATATTGCTGAGCTGGCGGCTATATACTATACGCTAGAAACGATCGCCTCACTTGCACCAGATCATTATTTTATTTTACGGATAGTCTCAGTTCTGTCGAGGCTATTCGCTCCAGGAGGCCGGTAAAGCACTCCTCGTATTTTCTCATGAAAATACGAGAGCTTCTAAGTGCTTTATCCTTAAGATCTTTTGTCATCACCTTTGCATGGGTCCCATCTCATTGCTTGATTCCGGGCAATGAGATGGCGGACTCACTTGCTAAGGTGGGCGCTATGCAAGGCGATATTTACGATCGACAAATCACCTACGATGAATTTTTCTTCATTTATCGTCAACAGTCACTCGTCAGCTGGCAGAATAAATGGAGCGAAGGAAGTTTGGGACGATGGCTATATTCGATCATCCCCCGATTCTTTGACAGATTACAAACAGTGAGAGGTGTTGCTTTTTATCGCTTAAGATTCAATTCAAATTAAATCGTGAAAAACTTTTTTCCTGTCGGTATATCTGGTATCGTTAGAAAGGACAAAGTTAATCTGATCGTTTGATATATGTGGATCGGTGAAAAATCGAAGAAAATTTGTATTAAATAGTGATTAATCAAATCACTATTAATATAATAATAGAGTAAAAAACATCGCACCGTCCGATGGCCGAATGCGCTCCGCCGTTAAGGACAATACAAGTGTGAAGTGCGGTTATCAACCCAACTCAGTGAGGTCGTCCCACAATCGTATGTGAGAACCAAGGAGTGCGTAAAATAATTGGCGGCTAGAATAGCCCGCAAGCGTTCTGCCGTAATCAAAACAAAACTGGAGAATGTCTGTTCAATGCGAAGTGTGTATAAAGGCTATAAATGTAGCCAATGACCGAGTGTTTTGTTTTGGGGGATGTGGTCAAATCGTGCACGCAAAATGTTCTGATTTGACAACAGCTGGTGTAACGGCACTGCGAGAAAATGTGTCCATAAAGTATGTTTGTCATGATTGCAGAAAAAGGCAAACATGCATTAATAGTGTGATGAATAAATGTGTAGAAATGTTGCAAAAGCTTGATGATGCTATGAAGCATATGGAGTTTATGTTTGTTGAGAGCGAAGAGAAGATAGTTGCAAAATTGGCGGAAAAGACTGAGCAAAAATGCAAAAATGTGATGGAAGAGTTTATGCGTAAAAATAATAAAGATTTAAAAAACACTGAGAAAAAAATTGTTGATGCCCTGACTGGTGACATTCAAAAAAATGTAAAAACCCTCGAGAAAAGTATTGAGAACATTAATGTAACCAAGGAGAGCAATGGCTCTGTGAATAGTGGATTGAGTTTACAAGGACCAAATTTTGCAGAAATTGTTGGCGGAAAAAAACAAAACCCAACTAAGTCAGTTCTTCGTTCGGGCAGAGTATTGAAAAAACCTGAAATTGCGATTACCCCAGCTGATGACAAATCAGATGAAGTATCGATAGAATTATCAAGTGAAGAAAACGCATCTGCGCCTAGTGTTGAAAATAGAAAAAGGCCAAAAAAATAAACATTGCAAATACTGTGCGTATCAAACCAAAAGTTGTGCAGACGAATCAGGACACGAAGAAAGAAGTGCGAAGTAAAATTGATCATTCATCAGCTGGCATAAAAAGTGTGAGAAACGCAAAGAATGGTGCCATTCTAGTGGAATGCAAATCGATGAATGAAGCCGACGCATTGATCACACAGGCAAATGACAAGTTTGGTGAAAATTATGAAATATTTATTGAACAACCAAAGAAACCAAAAATCAAAATTATTGGGATGGATGAGGAATATGAAGAAGAAAACTTAAAGGAAATCGTGATGGAACAAAATGAAATCGGTGAAATAAAGCATTTTAAAATTGTGAAAATGATCAGAGTCCCTGGCAGAAAATTCAATGCAGTATCGGTGATCTGTGAAATTGACTCGGAAGCATTCCAAAAAATTATGCGTCGGGGTAAACTGAATGTAGAGTGGGAAGTATGTAACGTTGTGGAAAATGTTAATGTATTACGTTGCTACAAATGTTGTGCTTATGGGCATCGATCAAATGATTGTACACGTAAAAAAATCTGTGTAAGATGTGCTGGTGATCATGATGTGAAAGAATGTTTATCGGAAGAGGAGAAATGTATTAATTGTGTTACTTTGAACAGTGAGAGGAAATTAAATATAAATGTTGATCACGCTGCTTGGAGTCCAGATTGCCCAAAAAGGAATTTGAAGGTTTCTAAGCAGTTTATAGACTATGGAAAATAGCAATTAAGTAGCGCGAATGTTATTTACCTGAACATTGGTGGACTGACTGCTAATTTTTGCGAATTAGAAATTATTGCAAGCACATTGAGACCCAAAATTCTGATGATTACCGAAACACATATAACAGATGATATTGATATGGCTGAATATCACCTTATGAACTTCACAACATGTGTGTGTTATTCTGATTCGAGGCATACAGGAGGAGTTATCATGTATTGTCATGATTCAATACATTTCCGGGTTGTAAGCAACATTTGTTTCGAGCGTAATTGGTTTATCGCTTTAAAAGTTGAAAATGGTTTTAAAAGAGGAATGTATGGCATAGTGTATCATTCCCCGAATGACAGTGATTCCAATTTCCTTGAGTTTCTGGAGAACACTTGGCTTGAAAGCGTGGTTGAATCGAATGTGGACAATTTTATTGTTGGTGATTTCAATATAAATTGGCTAAATTGTAAAGATAGTGAACGGTTATGCAGTGTAATGCATGGATTTGGTCCCAAGCAAGTAGTGACTGAAAGTACAAGATTTACAGCGTATTCTGAGACAATGATTGATTTAGTGTTTAGCAATAGTTCTGTGACAGATGTGTCAGTGCTAAAAGATTACAAGATATCAGATCATGAAACTCTTCAGATCATCAGTAAAGAAGAACAAGATGTGCGAAATGAAGACACAGGTATAACAATTAAATGTTGGAGAAAATATTCAAAGGAAGCGTTGCAGGCTTTGCTTAGATCTAATTTACCAGAGACGAGTGAAATAGAACTACATGAGAAAGCAGAAGTGCTTGGAACAGTTCTAGAACATTGTGTAAATCAGCTTGTTGTGGTGAAATCAATAAAATGTACTTCTCACAAGAGATGGTATACAGTTGACCTAAAGCTTCTAAAAAATTAACGAGATGAAGCATATATGACGGCTAGTGGAAGTTGGGAAGAGCAAGATTGGGAACGATATAGGGTCTTACGAAATGAGTATTCTCATTCTGTGAGGAGGGCGAAGGCCTTATACACCCAACGTAAAATTGAAGAGAATAAAAACGATAGTCGTTCCCTCTGGAAAGTGGGAACGTTATGGAATAGTAAAAATCGTTATAGTAAATGTGTCAAGTTTGATGGAATTTTCGAACCAGTGACGATGGAAACCTCAAGAAGGTAGTTAATAATTTGAATAATTCCTCTGGTCTCAATAATGTAAACCTACAAGTGTTAAAAGATTCCTGGGATATGTTAGGTGAGTACCTATTAGGAGTAGTAAATGAATTTCTCGAAACTGGAGAGTTTCCACGAAGCTGGAAGCAATCAGTTGTTATTCCGATACAGAAGATTAGTGTTACAGTTAAGGCTGAGGAATTCAGACCCATAAATATGTTACCAGTTTACGAAAAAGTATTGGAAAGTATAGTTCGAGAACAAGTCACTGCGTATCTGAATTCAAATGAAATCTTAATTGCAGAACAATCAGGTTTTCGACAAAATCATTCATGCGAATCACCGTTAAACTTACTTCTATATAAATGGAAACGTATGCTAGAGGCTCGTAAAACTATAGTAGTAATATTCTTGGATTTAAAACGTGCGTTTGAAACTATTTCACGTCCTATGACGTTGAAAACACTAAAAAAGTATGGATTGGGAGGAAATGTCCTCAAATGGTTTGAATCCTATTTAAATGATAGAACACAAGTGTGTAGATATGGTGAGAAGGTGTCATCACCCCTGACAGTTCCACTTGGAGTACCGCAAGGAAGTGTGTTGGGACCACTATTATTCATAATGTACATCAACGATGTAAAGGCAGCGATAGGATCATGAGAGCTGAATCTTTTTGCGGATGATACAGTTATATTATTTGGGTCAAAGGATCCCAAAGAAGCCTTACAAAAAATAAGAGAGGGAATCGTTCAAATTACTAAATGGTTGAGGATCAAAAAGTTGAAATTAAATGTTCAAAAAACTAAAATGATGATTATATCTAATAAAAGGAATCTGAATCTTAATGAGTTTAATGTTGATATAGAAGAAGAATTGATAGAAAGAGTACAGGAGTTTAAATATTTAGGAGTGAAAATTGATGATAAACTAAATTTTAAGGTGCATATCGATTATGTGATTAGTAAAATTCCTAAAAAACATGGAATTTTATCAAGACTGAGAGGAAAGCTTCCGTTTTGGAGTAATATTTTCTTGTATAAAACGTTAATTGCTCCCCATATAGATTATTGCTCATCGATTCTGTTTCTGGCAAGTGAAACGCAGATAAAACGGTTGCAAAGGTTGCAAAACAGACAAATGAGATTTATTCTTCAATGCAACAAGTATACACCAATCAGAATGATGTTAGATACACTGCAGTGGTTATCGGTTAAAGAACGAATAGTTTTCAATGTGTTAACAATTATATATAAAATGACACAAGATCTTTTACCAGAATATTTGAGGTCAATTTTAGTTAGTGGAAATGATATTCACGAGCATCGAACAAGACGGATTAATGACTTAAGAGTAGTTCCATTCTCGATGACATCGACGCAAAGGTCAATTTATTATAAAGGAATTAAAACGTTTTACTCCCTTCCAGGAGTTGTTAAAACAGCTAGAACAGTACCTGAATTTAAAAGAGGATGTGTGCAGTGGATAAGACTGAATTATAGATAATTAAATAGGTGATAGATTATTATAAATTAGGATAGTGTTGTTTTATGTTGTTGTTTTTTCATTTGTGAATTTTAAAAGTAAACATAAATTTAAGTCGGAGTGAATTGATTAAATGTTAGATTTAATGAAAAACTTAAACTGTATGTAACTGTATTATGAAATTATCGGATCGATAAATAAACGAAATTTATTATTATTAGAATAAAAGGTGTCGAAGAGTCCTTGGTTCAAAGGGTTGGATGTGGGTCGAGACTTCATTCGTATGATGTCTCGCCTCATGTCCAATCACTACTCGTTAAACACTCACTTGTTCCGTATTGGGCTGGGGGACAGCAATCTCTGTGAATGTGGACAAGGTTACCAAGACGCCGATCACATTATTTGGTATTGTGCTGAGCATCGCGGAGTCAGATCTAAACTGTACGATTCCCTTCGGGCTCGAGGTAGACAACCTAATGTTCCAGTTCCAGATATTGTGGGTAGACGCGATCTGGAGTTTATGAAACTTATATATGTTTTCTTTAAGAATATTAACCTTTGATTGTAAGTTTGACTAACCTTGTGTTTAGTTTTTTGTTTTGTTCGTGTGGGTTTTTTAAATGTTTGTTTCTGTAATAATGGTATATTTACACTGTGGATACCAAATTGAATAGGAATAACCCAACTAACAATTTTAGCTGCAACTCAGCTTATACAGGCAAAAATTAGCTGCATAAGGCAAATTTTGGCAGTATAAGCTAATCTGCAGCTAAAATTGTTTGTTGGAAGTTCATGTTTCATGAATAATGAAATATTTTTATCGTAAATCATAACTCAAACCTCCTCCTCCCTCTCCCCATCCATAAAACTGTAAATCTCTACTAACCTCGAGACGACCGCGAGTAATCGGTTCAGTTCCTTTAACTCTAGATTTAAGACATCAATTATGTATAACGCAAAAGATAACTTGGCTCTGTAAAGTTTATTCGATTGAGCCTGTACCAGTAAATTAATTAATAAAAAAAAATCATTTTCCACTCTGAGAGGTGAAACGGGTTTGGGATGAGTTTTCAGGACCTTGGCTACCTTCCAGAATGGTCTGGAGAACTTTCATTTCGGAGTGAGTCCATTCTGGAAGCAATCTGCCTATTCAGATCGACCATTTCACGTTTTTTGCCCAGACAGTCCTCTGAAAATGGCGTCTACGAACATTTCTCAACCGAATCAGTAATTGGGTGTGGGAATCAATAGCAACAAACTTACCCCTTACAGGAACTTGTCGAACGTATGCCTCGTCAGCCATGGATATGACCTGTTGGAGTCTTTCCAACGCCCGATCGATGTCATCTACAGTGTCGAGCAGTGGATTTTCATTGGTGTTGCTGTCCCCCATTCGTCCGTACTGCACCCAGTTGACATGGTGGTAGTCTTTACGCAGGCAGCTTCTAGCAGCAACCACGTTGACACCGACTTCAGTCACCACCGGTTGGTGGTCGGAGCTGAGATCGTTGTGCGCCTCCGGCTTGGATAGTCCAATGCAAAAAAAAAAAAATGGGGACAAAATCGAAACAATGTGTTAAAATTCAATAACTTCGGTGCTCGCTGAAACAAGAGACTAAAAAATAGTCATTCTTATATAAAAAAGTCTCAGGAATCGATTGGAGTGAGTTTCATCTTGGGCACAATAGGGTAAGTTGGGGTTTTTCACAGTTTTGCCCTAAAATCTCCTATTTTGTATGATTTGAATGCTGTATCTCAAGATACCGATGATATAGACGGATGATTTCTTCAGCAACGTTGATCAGGAGGTCAAGAACTGTTGGATGATGGACAGAACAATTCGGAATTCCTCCGCTAGGTGGCGCTAGTGAACATTCGAAGTGAATATATTTGTGCTGCTGTATCTCAAGATCCTGACTATTTAGACGGATGATTTCTTCGGCAAAGTTGATCAGGAGGTCAAGAACTGTTGGATGATGGACAGAACAATTAGGAATTCTTCCGCTAGGCGGCGCTAGTGAGCATTCGAAGTGTATATGTTTGTGCTGCTGTATCTCAAGATCCTGACTATTTAGACGGATGATTTCTTCGGCAAAGTTGATCAAGAGGTTAAGGACTGTTGGATGATGGACAGAACAATTCGGAATTCTTCCGCTAGGCGGCGCTAGTGAGCATTCGAAGTGTATATGTTTGTGCTGCTGTATCTCAAGATCCTGACTATTTAGACGGATGATTTCTTCGGCAAAGTTGATCAAGAGGTTAAGGACTGTTGGATGATGGACAGAACAATTCGGAATTCCTCCGCTAGGTGGCGCTAGTGAACATTCGAAGTGAATATATTTGTGCTGCTGTATCTCAAGATCCTGGCTATTTAGACGGATTATTTCTTCGGCAAAGTTGATCAGGAGGTCAAGAACTGTTGGATGATGGACAGAACAATTCGGAATTCCTCCGCTAGGTGGCGCTAGTGAAAATTCGAAGTGAATATGTTTGCGCTGCTGTATCTCAAGATCCTGACTATTTAGACTGATGATTTCTTCGGCAAAGTTGATCAGGGGGTCAAGGACTGTTGGATGATGAACAGAACAATTCGGAATTCCTCCGCTAGTTAGTGCTATCTATGATCTTCTCTGGCTATTACGTCCCAACTGTAACTTAACGCCTGCTCTCAACTTAGTGCTCTAGATGCACTTCCACAGTTGTTAATTGAAAGCTTTCCAAACCTGTTCGATTTTTACATGTGTATATTGTGTGGCAAGTACAATAATATACTATGCCCAGGGAAGTCGAGAAATTTTCCAGGTGCTTTCGACAGTGCCCTAGACACAAAGTCAAGTAAACGGTTTTTATCTCGACCAGACGCAAAATATTCCTCAACGATATTTTTATTTGACAGCATTTTGCTAAATGAAATTCAGTGGAACACACTTAACACCACGTAAGAACTGCACTACATTGAGCTACTGTTACGCAAGAAACAATAGTAAACAAATAATTCTTTTGGATTGGGTTTCGATGACGACATTTTCGCGTCAAAGTGGTCTTCGTGGTCGAGTGGTTAGCGGCGTCACCCGTCTAACAGCTATTTTGCGTGTGCCATGGAGTGAGGGTTCGATTCCCGCTCCAGCCGGTGGAAATTTTTTTAAAGATGTAATATATACAATAATGTCCCGATTTTATCAGCCCCCTGTTTGAAAATATTTTCTAATATTCTACGAAACCCATGCGCTATTTCAATGGTTTTATTGCACCAAAGTTTACCCTAAACATCGATCAAGAAGATTAATGGAAAAGATTTCGAATTATGGATATAGGAAATTACTGAACATTAAAAGAATAATGCGTGAAGGGACTGATAAAATCAGGTCATTACTGTACTGCCCATAATCGCATATCAGTCCCATATGGATAGGAAATCAAGCAAAGATGGGACTAATATGCGATTATGGGTAGTGTAGTTTATATTTAAATGGAGATTAAGAGACCAAAATTGCTTATATGTATAGGAAAAATCCCAATTTATTCACCTATGGTCTGACCCTATTTACACTCAATATGACTACCAATGATCTTATTTAAAAATTCTCACGTCATTTGATGTGGTACATGATTGTTTAAAAAAAATCAAATCTGGCCACTTCCCCGGTGCAACCCGGAACATACCGGATTCAGCTAATCTGTTTCAGGGTACTAGATATCATTGTTATTGAACTTTTTTTCGAATTCTGATGTAATTTAATGTGTCACATGATGGGTTTTGAACTTACTCATAAGCTGCTTATTTTCCCTGAGACACTAAGAACTTGTTCCGGCCGTATCTCCGGAATTGTATGACCAATTTTGAAACTATTCCGTAGCGATTTATGTAATCATAATCCCGAGCAAAGTAAAATATCAAATTGATAACAAGTTTTATGACCCGGTCATCACTTTTTGATAATGTCCTGCAAAATACCTCAGCGGCGAAACCTGCCCAAACATGTTCAAGGAGTTACTGAGCATCGTTCTTGATCTATTTGGATGTATATAAGAAGCTCAAGTGACGTTCTAGGTCATCCAAAGCATTCTGTAGTTTAGAACATTTGACAACCAAGGCCTGCACAATGTCCTCAGCGTCGAAACTTGCTCAAACATGTTGAAAGAGGTTCTGTACATCGCTCATGATCAGTTTGATGTATATATGATGCTCAAGGTTCACCGAATTGTCCTTGATCTCAGATCAAATAATGTACCAGGTCAGTCATAACCGGTACAAGGCCCTTACTGCCGTGAGATGACAAAGTGACGTAAACGCCACCATGGTCAATTTTCACTTTTCATCATATTCATAATCTATACCCTAAGATACACCAGAAAACACTCTCTTCGTGATAAAAATGTGTTTTGGAAGCCTGGAGACAAAGTGACGTAACCATACATTTTCGGAGAAAGAGTAATATGTTTTCACTGTTTCTACGGATAAGTGACGTCCACCATATAAGAATGTTGAAAATTCAAAAGAAGTTTTAAACAGTGAGGTTCATATTTTCTGCTTAATTTTGACATTTTTTAACAGAATGAATTTTTTTTTTGGCAATTTTTTATAATTATTGCAAGTTTATGCACCCAGGTTCATAACTATAATGCACATCATTTTCGTTGTAATTGATGGTGTATGAGATGTTCTAGGTTCTCCAAGTTGCTTTGGAGTTCAGATTATTTGATCTACTGGCTCAACCATGAACTGCACGATGTCCTCAGCGACAAAACCTACAAAGACATGTTCATAAAGTTTACGCGGATCGTTTTTGATTTATTTTGATTTATAATCAAGGTACTCCAAATTGACTTGAGCTCAGATCAAATGATTTACCTGATCAACCATAACTGATACAAGGTCCTTAGCAACTAAACATCTCCAAACAACATCAATTTAAGGTGTATTAGAAGTTCTAGGTTCTTCAAATTGTTCTAGAGGTCAGATTATTTGATCTGCACGATGATCTCACCGACAAAACTTTCTGAAACACGTTTATACAGTTTCTGTTGTTCGTTTATAGTTGATTTTGAGGTGTATAAGATACTCACGGTTCTCCAAATTGTCCTTGAGTTCAGATCAAAGTCTCATCCAGGTTCACTGATTCAAAGCCCTTTGTATTAAAACATCTCCAAACATATCATGCACATTATTTACGTTTGAATTCGATATGTTTGAGACGTTCTAGGTTCACAAAATTTGGTTCTGTTGAAACAAAATGTGGACAACTTACGTTTATAGCTGCCTATTTGCCATTTCAATGCGTAGGCCAGAAAAAGAATTTTCTCAAGGGTGACCTCCAGAAACTTACCCGTCATAGGTCTAAATTCTTCATTATTGGTGATTTTAATTCAAAACACCGCTCATGGAATAATGCTCAAAGCAATTCCAATGGTAATATTCTGTTTGATGATTGTTCTGCAGGTTATTACACTATTCAATATCCAAACAGCCCAACATGCTTTTCTTCTGCAAGAAATCCCTCCACTATTGATTTGGTCTTAACTGATTCATGTCAACTTTGTAGCCAACTGGTTACCCATGCTGACTTCGGTTCTGATCACCTTCCAGTGACTTTTGAAATATCCCAAGAAATAATTTGTAATCCCAACAGCTCTACTTTCAATTACCATAGAGCTGATTGGGAGCAATATCGAACATTTATGGAATATAACTTCGATCCAAACATTCCTTTGCAAACCAAAGATGAAATTAATTATGCTCTTGAATCTCTGACTACTTCTATAGTTGCAGCAAGAGCTGCCTCAGTACCAAAATGCGAGGTTAAGTTCGATTCAATTATAATAGACGACGATCTTCAGCTCTTGATCCGTCTTAAAAATGTCCGTAGGAGACAATATCAAAGAACACGCGATCCTGCCATGAAGGTTATCTGGCGGGATTTGCAAAAACAAATTAAAAAGCGATTCTCTGCCCTGAGGAACAAAACTTTTGAAAATAATATTTCTAAATTAGACCCGAGTTCCAAACCCTTTTGGAAACTCACAAAATTTTGAAAAAACCTCAAAAGCCTATTCCAGCACTTAAAGAAGGTGGTAAAATTTTGATCACAAATTTGGAAAAAGCTCAGAAACTTGCTAAGCAATTCGAGAGTTCCCATAATTTCAGTTTGGGTCTTACTAGTCCCATTGAGAATCAGGTTGCCCGGGATTTTCTGAATATTTTCTCTCGGGAAAATATTTTTGATGATTCCTGGGGGACTGATTTGGACGAAGTAAGTTCTATAACTAAAAAGTTTCAAAATATGAAAGCTCCAGGTGATGATGGAATTTTCTATATCCTCATCAAAAAACTCCCAGAGAGTACCTTGTCTTTCTTGGTAAAATTATTTAACAGATGTTTCCATTTGGCATACTTTCCTGATAAATGGAAAAATGCAAAAGTTGTTCCAATTTTGAAGCCGGATAAAAATCCAGCTGAAGCTTCTAGCTACCGCCCAATAAGTTTGCTTTCTTCAATAAGTAAACTTTTTGAAAAGATAATTTTGAATAGAATGATGCTTCACATCAATACGAACTCAATTTTTGCGGATGAGCAGTTTGGATTTCGCCATGGGCATTCAACTACTCATCAACTCTTAAGAGTTACCAATTTAATTCGTTCAAACAAATCTGAAGGCCACTCAACTGGAGTTGCTCTTCTAGACATAGAAAAAGCATTCGACAGTGTTTGGCATGAAGGTTTGATAGCTAAATTGAAAAAGTTTAATTTTCCACTTTATATTATGAAATTAGTTCAAAATTATTTAACTGACAGAACTCTGCAGGTAAATTATCAAAATTCCAATTCTAATCGACTACCTGTTGGAGCAGGAGTTCCTCAGGGTAGCATTCTTGGGCCTATATTGTATAACATTTTCACTTCGGACCTCCCTGATTTGCCTCAGGGTTGCCACAAATCTTTGTTCGCTGATGACACAGGCATTTCCGCTAAAGGAAAAAGTCTTCGTGTTATTTGCAGCAGACTGCAGAAAAGTTTAGATATTTTCTCTTCTTATTTACAAAAATGGAAGATTTCTCCCAACGCTTCCAAAACTCAACTTATAATATTTCCACACAAGCCTAGAGCTTCGTTTTTGAAACCTAGTAGTAGTCACATAGTCACTATGAACGGAGTTCCAATTTCCTGGTCAAACCAAGTGAAATATCTTGGATTAATACTTGACCAACAATTAACTTTTAAAGATCACATTGAGGGCATTCAAGCTAAATGTAACAAATATATTAAATGTTTGTATCCTCTTATAAACAGGAAATCCAAACTTTGCCTGACGAATAAACTTCTAATATTTAAACAAGTTTTTAGACCGGCCATGCTTTACGCTGTGCCAATATGGTCTTGCTGTTGCACTACCAGGAAAAAAGCACTTCAAAGGATTCAGAACAAAGTTCTGAAAATGATTTTGAAGTTGCCTCCCTGGTACAGTACTACCGAAGTACATAGAATTTCGAATGTTGAGACTTTAGAACAAATGTCCAACAAAATAATTAATAATTTCAGGCAAAAATCGTTGCAATCCTCAATTGCAACGATTAATTCCCTTTATACTTAGATAAGATTTAGTTTTAGTTTTTAATTTTAAGATATCAATTGTTATACTGACATGCAGGTTAAAAAACCTGTTTAAAATACTTAATTTCCAAGACATGAACAATGTAAAAACACTTAGATATATATCATAACAATTAAGGCTGGTAAGTTACTGCAGTAACTGGAGCACCTAGGTTAAAAATGAAATGTAATTTATTTTGAATTTGGAACAAATAAAAAGTTAAAAAAAAAAAAATAAAAAGGCTACCATTTCGCATTTTAGTTTGATTACATTCATAGATCAGGGGGCCTCCATAAGCTCGGTCGGTAGAGCCTGCGACTATAAAGCAAACCATGCTGGAGGTGGCTGGATTCGAATCCCGGTTGGTCTAGGATTTCAGATTGGAAAATTTCTCGACTTCCCTGGGCATAGTATATTATTGTCCTTGCCACACTTGCATCTAGAGCACTAAGTTGAGAGCAGGCGTTAAGTTACAGTTGGGACGTAATAGACAGAGAAGATCATAGATAGCACTAACTAGCGGAGGAATTCCGAATTGTTCTGTTCATCATCCAACAGTCCTTGACCCCCTGATCAACTTTGCCAAAGAAATCATCAGTCTAAATAGTCAGGATCTTGAGATACAGCAGCACAAATATATTCACTGCGAATGTTCACTAGCGCCACCTAGCGGAGGGATTCCGAATTTTTCTGTCCATCATCCAACAGTCCTTGACCTCCTGATCAACTTTGCCGAAGAAATCATCCGTCTAAATAGTCAGGATCTTGAGATACAGCAGCACAAACATATACACTTCGAATGCTCACTAGCGCCGCCTAGCAGAGGAATTCCGAATTGTTCTGTCCATCATCCAACAGTTCTTGACCTCCTGATCAACTTTGCTGAAGAAATCATCCGTCTATATCATCGGTGTCTTGAGATACAGCATTCAAATCATGCAAAATAGGAGATTTTAGGGCAAAACTGTAAAAAACCCCAACTTACTCTATTGTGCCTAAGATGAAACCCACTCCAATCGATTCCTGAGACTTTTTTCTATAAGAATGACTTTTTTTTAGTCTCTTATTCCAGCGAGCACCGAAGTTATTGAATTTTAACACATTGTTTAGATTTTGTCCCCAGTGTACAATGTTTGACAGGAAAAAGTCCAGGGTGGAGGGATTTCCCACCGGAGAGATAAAAGTTGGATCGTACGGAAATTGCACAGTGTTTCGGTTCCGCTGGTAGTTCCGCCTAAATTCATGGCATGCATTCAGGTCGCCCCCAATGATGAATCTGGAGCTAGTACGGGTGATGGCGGTCAAGTCCTTCTTGAATTGGATTCCTAATCCGTTGCTTGCGGTACACTGGCAGTAAACAGCGATAAACCGGACGTTTCCAGTTGGTGATTCCACCTCCACACTAGCTGGTGCGATCAAGCCGGATAATGTTGTGGTCAGGCAACCAGAAGCTGTCGCCGGACTTTAGATGGGTCTCGGTTAGAAGGCCCACGTCGATGCTGTGCTTGCGGAGGAAGTCGGCAAGCTCAATCTGTTTTGCTTTTACAGAGCAAGCGTTCCAGGTAGCGATGGTTAGCGGTTTAGACACCATACTGGATGATGAACTTACCGAGCACTTGGATCTGTTCGGGCTTATTGCGGCCCTTACGTAGAGCACCGGTCATGTTGACGAAAATTTCCATCAGTTCATTGGTTGTCTCCAGAATCCAGGGGGGATGGAGTGCTTTGTCCGGCAGAAGATCCAGAAGTTTCTTGAGGAGGGGCGGATCGCACCCTTGGATTTGCTTGTCCATGAAGGGGCGGAAAGTCCTCCGCCCTGAAAGCCGGGGCCTTATCCTTCCTTCGTGCTGGTTGCTTTTTGATGGATGCCTGATTTCGGATGCGCTTGAAATCTTCGTGTTTAGGGCACTGTTTGTTGGATCATTGGTGAGTATTTAGTTGTTGAATATTGTTGCATTTATAAATGCATTTTATGTTATGTATTTGAATAAATTTAATTTGTATTAAAAGGATGGATCTCACCAAATTTTGAACCGGATAGCTCAATTTGTTCCAACAGCTGCGTTATAAAACCTCTGGTAACGCTTAAAAACCAACTACCGACCAAGCAAACAGAAAAAATAACGACGGTTGTTCTTTTTTTCTGGCGTGTGCTGGTTCAATCTCAGCCACCGATAAGCCGCGCCACCGTTACCGAAATGAGTAAAAAACACAAGAACAACAAAACGTCATATTTTCACTAATTTTTCTCAAGACTAATCGATTTCTGGTGATTCCCGACACCACACTCGATGCACTTTACGTTGAATAAAACACTTTTCTTTAAGGACATTTATAAGAAAAACAGAGTTAACATTTCAAGCACTAAAATTCACCGCTCCAACGATGGTTCATCTAACGGCGCCGGTGGTGTAGTGGTAAGCGTGATTACCTCTCACCCAAGCAGGCCTGGGTTCAATCCCAGTCGGCGCCGCCGGGATGTTCTGAAACATAACATCTCTGATCACGCCTTCCTTCGGATGGGAAGTAAAGCCGTTGGTCCCCGGTTCATGAGTTGATGGGTCGATAGGTAGGGTCCAGGTGTGGGAGCTGCCTTCCTGGCACGTCGGTAGCATTGGTGCTCAGCACGGAAAACGAGATCGACGGAAAAAACAAAACAAAAGGAAAAAAACGATGGTTTACAGCCGCGAGGACCAACACGCACGTTACAAGTTACGTAAACAAATCCACTGCAGAGCTAACTTCCTACTAAAACTACAGATGCTGCTGAAAAAATGGCGACCGAAAGAGAAGCAAATTTAATATAATATTTGTCAACCGTAAGCTGATTTTAATTTGATATTGGCATCAAAACTTGATTTCTAATTTATATCCTTTTGATGTTGGACTTTGCTCAGGCATGCAGCCATGGACCTAGTGGACTTTTAAAATTTTCAGAAATCCCAAACACAAAACAAATATATGTAAAAAATAATCCAGAATCAATGGAAGCTTCAAAACCCGGGTCTTGTAAAAATGTGCAGAGCCTTGAACTTTGAAGTATTTTCGAGACCCTGGAAATTTCGGAATCCAGGAGATTTGTTTTAGTTGAAAGTGTCTAGGACACCAGTGAAATTTTTTAGCTACTCCAGTAGAAGTAAGTTAAAATAAAGTTAATGCATATCAGCAAAAATCGAGACTGTATTTCATCTTCACTTAACTGTACCTTTAGATAATCACTTTCAAATGTCCGCACCTAAATTCAATCCCATATGAATATTTCCAAATCTACAGCAAACAATGCTTGCTCACGTGTACGCTCCTACTTTACCTATCTCCCAGCTTAAGAGTCCGAACAGAGTTCCATATCATTGCTTAATCCTCCTGTAGTTGCATATGTGCATCTTGCTCCACTCTCTAGAGCCACACGGCACCACCGACCTGCACGCGAATAAATATTTATGAAGATGATGAGCTCTTCGTACGTCGAGGTGTTTATAAATATGGGCACACAAGTTCGAGGTCATTTTAATAGTGACCTTTATCCGGCAAAGGCTCTCTTCCTGCCTGCAATCTTAGTGGCGATGATGCTGCAGCATGAGCACGAGCACGGACTGCTCCCATGTGAGTATGAACTACGCGCCTCGGCAGAACCAGGCTCTTCGCACACTATTAGGCATAAGCGCACTCGACGTATAATTGGTGTGGCCTTCGGAGTTTCAACTCCTATTTTTCAGCGCGTGCATGAACGGTTTTGTCCACGGTGTGTGTACTCTATGGGAGCGCCAGCCGTGGCACAATTTCTGCATTCCATCCGGGATGACCGACCAGCAACGATAATCGCTTGGACATCGTGAGCTTCGCGAAACTTCTCCCGGCTGATAGAAGATATATTCAAATTGCATCGATTCCAATAAACATGAAGATTGAGTTTAGCACTCCGCAAAAGTGCGAAGATTTAAGGCAATGGTAATCGCTGGTGTGTTGTGAACCTGTTGTGAATTATTTATGACGCCAAGCTTGGCATAGAATTTTCTCACAGCAGCAACGGCTACAATGGAGCTGAACGGTCGATTCAAATTTGTCCAGAGACCATTTTAGGGTGGGTATTAACCATTTTTTGAAGCAATTTGTTCGTAATCGGAAGGGGAAATTTCGATTGCAAATGAATGCTTGTCCAATTTAGGTATTTTCGTAATCTGATCAATTGAAATCGACCTCATAAAATTGCACCACGGGAGGAAGACGGAGTGCGGGTGGGGAAATAAATAAGATTTTCCCTCCCAGCCGAGTGGCCATTTATCTAATTTCAGGTGAAGCATTTTCTCTTTCTATACGCCCTCCGGCCAGGCACGTTGAATGCATCCAATATGGCCAATCCATTTTGCGCACAGACAATAGATGATCGCGCGACGACTGGCCAGGATCGTGGCTCATATCTGGTTAAATCGATATGTATAGAGACAGAGAAGGGAAACATTTCTATTTCGGCTCACCTCGATGATAAAAGAAAAGCGATGGCTCTGGGTGCCCCTTTCTCGATGTGCGCTTGCGCGCGGATGTGATATCCATGATAATCGCCTCGAGGAGCTCATCTGGTGAGAAGCACCAAGGAATGCTGCAGCGGTCGGTGTGCCTCAGCCGCGAGAAAGAGCTACTAAAATGTTGAAACAAAAGCATACCGGTCGTGAGAAAATGGAATCAACCACCGAACCGAAGATTGAGATAGGATCATTGAGCAAATGAAGCGACCGGGAATTGTGTTAGGAGTGTCCGCGGAAAGCGAGGAATTTTGCTGCTTCAAATTAATCCTGTTACATCAGATAGTGAACAATGGAGTCACATTGTTGATGACCGTTAGCGTGATTAATGGCAATAGAAGGTACAGATGCTGGATGCACACAGCTCAATAGTGCATTCACAAATTATTAACCTACTCAGGCGTGGTAATATTTTGTAATCAACCCAGTCGAAAATGTATCAACAATTACTTATCCCTTGCATATAACGAGGTTTATAAACCCATTTCCGAGATGATTTCCTATACTCTTCGAGCATCAAATTTATGGCCTATTAGATGCTATCTTCATCCGATATTCAAATCGAATACCTATAGCCCAACGGGGGGACGACGGATCATTGCCGGGGCTTCATCGTGGACGCTCTTCTCCACACACACACACTCGAGGTTTCACCCGTTGAAAACAAGAGCGATCTCGGCGGTGATGGTCATAAAATTTATCTCTTCTCCGCAGCTGCTAGTACGCTTGGAATACCACCCACAAGGTTTGGTCTCGTTTCAAATATGATGCCCGGCTGATTGAGCTCCAACGTCTCCGGGTTGGCAGGAGGGTAGTCTGCGTATTTATAGAACTGATGACATGCTCGTAAATTGTACGATAATTTAGATGGATAGTAAAAATCAACGCGTGGTTATGATGAAGTTAAAAGCGGTTCAGCTTATCAGATTGGAAAATTAGAACTTCAAATCATCGGTGGAGTTCAGGCGATTGTCGGAAAAATGGCCTTGCTAAACTGTTGTCTTGCTTGACATAATATCAAAAATCAGTCGCAAGGAATCGATCATTAGCGGAAAATTTACGTGAGTTATATTTGGCGATGACAGCTAAATCGAATAAATTAACTAGTCAGTGTTTGAAACATTTAACATCCCACAAACACCATGGGGTCTGAATCGGGCGCTCGACGTGTGTGGTCCGGTTCCGCAATCAACAGTTGGAAGAGGTCATTCGTATTCGTCAGATTGGTCTGATTTCGATCTGGTTCGAGTTACTGATCGCCATCAATTAGCAACGTAATAAATCATTCGGTTTAATGTTTGCTCTCAAGCAGTTGGAGATCAACTAATTAGCGAAGGAACTGTTAATCTACCCTCGTACGGAGTGCGTTCGTGTCCAAAAGTGACTGGCCTTGGGTAAGTCAATCCAAAATTTTAATTGTAATTTTGCCATCAATGATTAAACCGCCGAAATCAAGGAACCATCGTTAGGCTATTAAATACATTGGTATATTACAGTTATATTTGATTCAGCTACAAAAAAAATGGTTTAGCGCAACCTTAAGCCGTTGATAAAATTAACGTGCTTGAGTGGCGTAAATAGTTTGAATCTAATTCACGGCTCGGCATTCTTAGAAAGTCAGACTTGTAGACCAATCGTTGACAATGTGTACCAAGCTGCAAAAGGTAGGTTGGATTCTCATTTCGATTGAGATCTTCGAAACGTATTTGTTTATTTGTTATGTTTGTATCAACAGACTAGAAATAGTCCCACTAATGTTGTAAAAAAAAGTACAGATCATACAGACTACATATACTACAGTTACAAACGAAAATAACAAGGAAAGCATTGTCAAGTTACTAAAAATGTATAAGTCTAAAAATTTACACTTAGCTGTTGCGCGTCAAGCGCCTTCGGTCAGCAAAAAAGGCAGAGAATCTTCGGCGAAGCATATTCCGTGTCAAGTGGAAATCGAACATCGACGCTACTCGGTTGAACACTCGCTGCAAGCCATAAATAGCGCTCCCTAAGCTATAATTAGTTCGAAGAAGTGAAAGTCTTAGCATAAGACAGTTGCGTAGTGATCGAGGTTGAATATTAATGTTCACTTCCTTGCAATTCTTCCTTGCAGAGTATCGACGACTGTTAAGGCTCTGAAAACATCTCTTCGGATACGTAAGGGCTCGACATTGATCAATTGGCAGCGATTCTCGTAGCTTAGAAGACGAAGGTATCTCCAAGGCAGCTTACGGAGTGGGAAGCGAAGAAGTCGTCGTTGCACAGATTCAATTCGCTCGGCCCTATTATTCGGGCTCCAGACTGCAGAGCAGTATTCCAACGTAGATCGTACGAGAGAGCAAAAGAACGATTTCAAGCAGTACATGTCTGTGAAGTTCTTAGTAATGTTGAAGACAGAACCAAGAGACGACATACGATATATGGTGTGAGTATGTCAGTTTTGAGTCCAGAAAAACGCCTAAGTCTTTCTCGCAATGCACCCGACTAAGTCTTTCTTGCAAACTATGCAAACGATAGTCGTGGCCCTGTGATAACATGGTGAACGTCGTCGAAGTAAAGGAGAAATACTAATGGTCCCAGACGGCCATCCTGAGGTATACCGGGCTTTGCGCAGAAGCTTGCTGAGCGACAACGATGTTGATCCATTGTTGGATCCTCCCTTAGCTCAGTTAGTAAATTCGAAAGACCAATCAAGAGGCGGTAGGTTCGACTCTTGATCTGATCAAGAAAATGCCCGATTTTGGCAAAGAGAATCAAGCCACATAAGGCGTGAATTTTATAGAATGGACATAGCTGAAGATAGATTTTATCTAACACACACAATTGTTGAAAACAACGAGATTACAAAAGTATGTATGGTGCAAAAATGTGAAATGTACCATTGAAAACCCCAAACGCACCCATAACAAATTGTGCCAACTAGCAACAATGAATAGAACTTGTGCCCCTAGAAAATAGAAATTTCTACCTTAATAAATTGGAAATGGAACCGATAGAACTAAAAAATAATCCCTTAACAGATGACAATCATAAGCGTAGCCAGAAGGGGGCAGCAATACAAAGGCTTTTGGTGGAATGGCGTTCGGTGAAATGGCATTCGGCCAAATTTCCCTTAAAATTTTTGTTCGCCCCTCCCTAGCTCGAAACCTGCCTACGTCCTTGAGACAATTGCACCATAATTAAGGGATTATGCACCCATAAATAATGAAATTTGTTCCCATAAACAAATGAATTAGTAGTTTTTTTAGTCGGATGAGCGGAGCGACGGACAAGGGTCTAGAATGAGCTTAATTTAGTATCTTCTTAAAAAGCATTTTATAATTTTCTTAAGTAGCTTTTTCTTTAGAATCTCCTTTTAAAAGCTTATCCGAGACGTTTGTGCGTCGCTTCGCTCCTCTGACAAAAAAAACATGGACAAATACGAGGACCATGATCAGCCACCCCGAACATCGAGAATAGACGCTCGAATAAGCTGTGCCCTCTAGAGAGGGGATTCTACTCATCCCTCTCAGCATACGACCAACGTTCCATCAGAGCTTATTACCTGATCTTTACGAACCGATGAGATCCCCATTATTGATCTGTTTAACAAAATCTTTCTGCGGTTCTGGTAGTGGTGGATCTTTCTGATTGCTGGTTCAACCAGATCACGTTTCAGTTTTACACGCAGAAGTTTCTCATTGATATCTTCTCCTAGTATCGGCGCCGGTGGTGTACTGGTAAGCGTGATTACCTCTCACCCCCAGCAGGCCTGGGTTCAATCCCAGTCGGCGCCGCCGGGTTGTTCTGAGGCATAACATCTCTGATCATGTCTTTCTTCGGAAGGGAAGTAAAGCCGTTGGTCCCCGGTTTATGAGTTGATGGGTCGATAGGTAGGGTCCAATTGTGGGAGCTTCCTCCCTGGCGTCGGTAGCATTGTTGCTCAGCACGGAAAACACAATCGACGGGAAACAAATCAAGGAATAAAAATCTTCACCCAGTATATTACCCACGACCAGGGCTCTACATTTTCGAAGCTCTAAAATGAACTCGAGTTTTGTTTCTCTCATACAAACGTGTTCAACGCATCATTTCTATAACGCCTAGCTAGACTATCAGCAAGAAATGATAATGAAAAAGAAGCACGCTTAGAAGGAAACGCTGGCTGTGGATCTTCTCGTCGTTGCTTTGCTCATCGCTTTTAATGTAAGTAACGTCGATTTTCTAGTTAAACGAAACCTCATTATGGCTTTCAATCCCCTTTCACGAACTCTCTATCACCGCTCTTTTAATTTGTTTAAAATGCGTTATGTCCCGTTTTCGTTAATTTTTTTTTTTAGATTAATATGTGGATGGAAGATAAATTAAATATATTACGTGTAATCTTCAAGTGTTTTGACGTGAGAAATGCTTTAAATGTGTTATTTCATTTTCCGTCATATACGTCATGAAACCTCTGTTGATGTGTTTCATGAAAGAGAAAACTAACAAAGTCGAGCGCTCTTTCGCTCATCCGTTTCACCGAAGCTTGAAAAGAAGACCTATGGAGCGAAGGGAGAAAGAGAGACAAGCGATTGAACATTTGTTTGTGCACGCCGACTGAGGTTCTAGAATGCTGCAAAGCTGTTCGACTTCAACAGAAAAAGAAATCCAGCAGTCTCTTCATCGCATCGATTTGGTCGATTGAAGCTGATATTGTGACGTCCTGCCCACGACAGTTTATACGTAATTTTAGTGCTATAAATAATCTGAAATTATTTACTTTTTGGCTGTACGTTGAATTTGATGCGAAGCAATATAAACATATTGATTTTTTTTTTAAATATTTATTTGTTAAGGCTCAAACGAATTTGCTTTACAGAGCCAAAGATTCTTTTTCACTATACACAACATCGTAAAAGTAAAGCCAAAAGGTACAGCAAATTAAACACTTTATCTTCCACTATCCAATAAGCCTTCTCTATCAGAACGGAATCCGCTTCCAGTGGTTTCATTGTATGGTACTATCGCCAACGGGGGCAGAGCGCTTCCATTGCAGTAATAGACGCATCACGAAACGGTTGCTTTTCAAAGTCGACGACGCATCGACCGAAAGAACTGCTGAAGTATAACAATGAGGAGGACCACACAGTAGTTGCTGCCGAGTAAACAGACAATCGCGTGACACACATCGAAAGCGGCCTGCTTATGTCGGCAGCCAAGTGAACACTGAGAAGGTGTACTTGTTAATAAGAAAAAAACGGAGATCTAGGGTAAACGCGCCTATAGTAGCGGTATGTTAGCGCAATGCGTTCCTATAGTCGCATATGGAGACTCCATAAGCCACTATAGGAACACATGGCGCTTGAACCTTTTGAAAAGTAATGCGAAGTACATATAAGTGATCAAATAAACCCCACGGGTCCAATCGATCCCGTTTTACGGTATCTGCTGCTTTTTTACGTTGAATCGGGAAGTAGTTTGCAGACGTACCATGACCGAACATAGTGGCTATTTGAATAATACGTACCTATGGGAATTTAATAACTATCGGCCGAAGGGACTCAGAATGTGATGAAATATTGCCCACAGTAAGAGTGTGACATTCATTTTGAATTGTTTGCCCTAACATAATCCCTTGACTAAATAGAAGGCTCGCGTCTTGGGCAAAGACCTATATTATGGTAAAAAGTTCAGCTCAGAATAAGCTCATCAGGCGGCGATACGCTAGTGTGACATTCATTTTTCATTGATTGCCCTAACTTAACATATGGACTAGATAAAAGGTTTCTGTATTCGACAAATTTGATCAGATGAGCAAGACTCACCAGGAAGCACTAGTGTGACATTCATTTTAAATTATTTGCCTTAACTTAGCATATGGACTAGATAGATGGTTTCCGTCTTGGGTACAGTTATTCAAATGGACAAGACCTATCCTAAGGTAAAGAGTTTTGTTCAAAATTCACTCACCAGGCTGCGCTGGTGGGATTTCAATTTTTAATTGTTGGCACTAACTTAGCATCTTGACAAGATAGAAGGTTCCCGTTTTGGGCGAAGCTCTTCAGGTTGCCAAGACTTATCACAAGCTGAAGAGTTTAGTTCAAAATTCACTCACAAGGCAGCGTTAGTGTGACATTCATTTAGAGCGCTTCCATTGCAGTAATGGACGCAAAACGTGGTCATCACTCACACACTCATCACGAAATGGTTGCTTTCATCAATAAACATTGAATGTTTAATAAGAGCATATTCAAGCAAAACTAAGCTTCTTCAGCTAAAAAATGGCTTATTCAGTTGTTAATCAACTCAAATTGTTTGTTGGGTCCAAAGTCGGCGACGCATCGACCGAAAGAACTGCTGATGAAGAACAATGAGGAGGACCACACAATGGTTGCTGCCAAGTAAACAGACGATCGCGTGACACACATTGAGAGTGACCTGCTTTTGCGGACAGTCGAGTGAACACCGAGCAATCATAATAAAGTAATGAAAATGGGTTGTTAGTGGAATGCTTAAAAAAAAACAGGAAAAAGGGTTATCTTCCATTTAATTCCACTTAATTAAAATATCATAAAAATCATCATATCAATCAACAAATCCTCGAACATAAATGATCTAGGCTGGTATTCTGCCGATACTCGCATGTCAGTCCCATTTGGGTTATCTTCACTTTTGAGTTAATCTCACGAAAGGTGGCCAAAATCGACAAAATCGGTATTTCAAGTGGTCGGGTCATGGATTGAACCACTGAGCATACATCCATACATAACGTAGCACTTGAGGGAGGAGGGGGTCATTTTCACAAGTTGTGGCCAGTGATGTATTAGGTTGCAGATATTCGCAACGAATCATGCATCGCATTGTCTGCTGCTCATCAGCGATTTGATGCTATCACAGTAAACGTTGCGCTAGTTGTGCACGAATACAGTGCTGCACGAATGGTTTGTTTTTTTGAGCGGTTCTTTGCTCCCTCTCCTCTCCACTATTATTCGCTGAGCTACTACATTTTGCCATCAAGCATTCGTCACTCACCAGCTGCTTACTTCTGCTCGAAGATTCGCCGAATAATATTCACAACGAATGCTTCTACCTGAACGTTTTGTTTCATTAGATTACGATGATTCTCTGCTTGGTCATCAAGCAGTTCAGTTCGGTTTTAGCTCGCTCTATCGAGTTGTTCAGAAACTTCGTTCTGTAATTCGTCAACCTCAGGTCACGAATTGCGAAATAAGTCAATTTATCGTTTACGAATATAGGGTATACGTCCCTAACCTCGGTCTAATATGCAGCCATAGATTACGTTTTTAATCATAACTCATCAATTAATTTACCTGCAAACGATATTCTACTGCTAAATGGTATGCTTAGATATGCTTATCATGTCGTTTGCTATCAGGAACCGCAAAAAGTTGAAAAACTTACTTTTTTTAAGACAAAAACTCACCAGGGAAATGTATGTAATATCGGTCTATTGTCCCCAAATTGGGTCTATTTATGGATGCAACTTCGTCCTATCCTGTTTGATTCTCAAAAAAACGCTCTTGGTAACGTTTTCTTATGTATTTTTTTTTTATCACTATCACTGTTAACTTAATACTCTTCATTCCTCAAAACATTTCTTAGAGAAAATTTTACGAAAACTACATTAAATCACTCAAGTTAAAAATTAAAAATTAAAAATTTCGCTTATCGTCTTTCGACCGCAGAATATCTAAATCAAAACATTGTGATGTTCATTATACAGATTTGGCAGAAAAAATCTCCCTTCCTGTTCGTTCCTTATCATCCAAATGCAAACCACATTGTTGACGTTACTCTTATTGCTATATGCTGTCAAATGAATTTCATGGGCCAAAGTTAGGAACATAGAAAAGAAATGTGTCCCTAAAGTTGGGTCCATGATTTACTTGTGAAAACGTTGTTAAACAATTAAAATAAACATAAAATATTCAAACAGTAACTGTGAGTTTTACGTCTAGTGTGTATTATCAGGTAATTCCATTCAATAAATGCCATAATCAGGCCATTTGATGATCGTCAGTGCAACCTTCCCATCTTAACCTTAGAAGTCATGGCGGCTAAAAACTCCGAACAGAGTGATATTCTCAACCAGTTTTATTACTTACGAGAGCTGAAAATGTATTGAAATGTTGTGATATAAATTGATTTGTGTGTGGTACACATTTATCAATCATCAGTGATCAATATTTTCCTTATTTTTTGTGTAATATTCCTTAATTAATTATTTATTTGCGTGATAGGCCGAATGAAAGGACTAGACCCACATTACATACCGTAACCCTACACCATGAATAAAAATCATGGAATTATGAACATTGTTGCACAAGACATGTACAATGTTCATCTTATTCCTTATGTCATTTGAAAGCTGAATAAAACCCCAATTCAGCTTTCAAATTACAGTCAAGATTCCTATAGTACGGTTAATATGGATCGCACTATAGGAACCGGCATTAACGAATACACGTAGCTTATGGGATTAGAGCTAATTGGGGACAAACGCTTATTGTAGGGTAATTTGAAGAGATAACTTCCTGGTGTCTTCTGAAAAGTTATTAAACAGAAAATTTTCCACTTTTTGGGAACATTAAGCATCCGGAAAGTCTGATCCTCCGGAAGACCCGGAACATCCGTAAAACTGGTCAATTCGTGAAACTAATCCTAGAGCTCCGCGGTTTTTTCGAAACCGCTCATAGACGTCTTATCAGAATAAATTTGGAGTTGTGACCAGAATATGGACCCAGAGGATTACGGAATGGTCCACCTGAAGATCCGGAACATCCGTAAAAGTGTTCAATTCATGAATCTGATCCTAAAGCTCAGCGACTTTTAGACGTATTATAAGACTGAATTCAAAGTTGTGACTGGAATATGGACACTAGAGACCATAGTATGGTCCTCCGAAAGATCTGCAACATCCGTAAAAGTGGTCAATTCATAAATCCTAGGTCAATTCGTGAATCTGATCCTAGAGCTCATCGGATTTTTTGTAATCACTCCTAGCCGTCTTATCAGAATTAATTCGAAGTTGTGACTGGAATATGCACACTGGAGACCACGGGATGGTCCTCCGAAAGATCTGGAACATCCGTGAAAGTGGTCATTTTATGAAACTGATTCTGTAAAAGTGATCAATTTATGAATCTAATCCTAGAGCTCAGCGGATTTTTTAAAAATTACCCCTAGACATCTTATCAGAATGAATTAGAAGTTGTGACTGGAATATGGACACGGAAGATCCGGAACATCCGTGAAAGTGGTAAATTCATGAAACTGATCCTGAGCTCCGCAGATTTTTCGAAATAACTCATAGTCGTCTTATCAGCATGCATTTGGAGTTGTGACTAGAATCTGTTTTCGGTCCAAATTCCGGTCAAAACTCTAAATTCATTGTGAGAAGACGCCAATGAGTGGTTTCGACAAAACCACGGAGATCTAGGATCGGTTTCAAGAATTGACCACTTTTCCGAATGTTCCGGATGTTCCGGAAGACCATCACATTTTATCCAGAGTCCATATTGCATTCAAAACGCTGAATCCATTCTGATAAGACGCCTATGAGTGATTTCGACAAAACCACGGAGTTCTAGGATCGGTTTCATGAATTGACCACTTTTACGGATGTTCCGGATCTTTAATGGACCATTCCTTAGTCCCCAGCATCCATTTTCTGGTCACAACTCCAAATTCATATTTCTAAGACGTCCATGAGTAGTTTCGAAAAAACCGTAGAGCTCTAGGATCAGTTTCATGAATTGACCACTTTCACGGTTGTTCCGGAACTTTTAGTGAACCATCCCATAGTCCCCAGCGTCCATTTTTGATCACAACTCTGAATTCAATGTGATAAGACGTCTATGAGTGATTTCGAAAAAAACCCGCAGAGCTCTATAATCTGTTTCGTGAATTGACCAGTTTTACGTATGTTCCGGATCTTCCGGAGAACCATCGCATAGCCCCCAGGATCAATTTTCTAGTCACAAATCTTAATTTATTGTAATAAGACGTCTATGAGTGGTTTCGAAAAAACCGCGGAGCTTTAGGATCAGTTTCATAAAATGACCACTTTCACGGATGTTCCGGATCTTCCACAGGACCCGTCTTGTGACTTACCGGGAACTGACTATTCCCAAAGGTGACCAACTATCTGTTTAACAACTTCTCCAAAGACATCAGGAAGTTATCTTTTCAAATTGCGTACGATCAGTGTTTGGTTCAATTAGCTCAAATCCCATATGCTACGTGTATTCGTTAATGCCGTTAATACTAAGGGAATCTAGTGACAACCGTACTATAGGATTCCGACAAGAACGAATCCGTACTATAGGAATCTTGACTGTACATAAAAAATAAGATGATCATGTTGGCTATCTTAAAAACAGACCAAGTGGTCGTGTAGGATTAATTTTCTTATTTCAAATTTGGCACGATGTGATGAAACTTCAAATACTCCAAGAGGAGCATGTTCAAAATAAACTGCTTTTAAAATATTTCTCAACTGATCACTAGGCACGCAGATATAAAATACTGTTTGCGTCTAGATTCCAACTGGACCAAGCTTTACGACGGAGAAAAATATTCATTATAAATAAACCTGCCTTCTTCACAGTCCAGTGATTCTAACTGTGAATCTAACTGTTTAAAGATTGACAAATTATTCGGTTTGGCTCATGGACTTTGATGTTCATCCCCTCCATTATTAACTTTTCTTAAGGTTATTCGCTGTGACATCGTAACCATTTCGAAACTTTAAGTGCACACAAATTAGCTTCTGCGACACGTGCAACATTTCAATTGTTACTCTACGTTTGCTGCACTGCAGCATACATGAAGTAGCAAATTTCAAAGGAAATGGGGCACTAATTCCCGAGATTTGCGTAATTGAAAATTCGAAGTGGAAGTGTATGAATAGCCTACCAATTGTGGACTCTACAAGGAATCACCTTAACTAATGTTTTTTATGAGACTTCTAATAAAGTCACGTCAGATACTGAACAGTGCGCAAATCATTGATTACTTCTTGCAACAAAGTAGAAAATGGCATTGCAACAATTTGTATCATCCCATGCCATTTATTCAGTGATTATAACACTCACTTAAGTCCTGCACTCCGGATCATCCTACGGCAAACTGCAACTGAACTTTTGCTGCTGTCAACGGAAAGAAAACGCTCTGAATTTCACCGCAATCTCTCACCCTTACCATCTGCGGAATTCCATAAAAGAAGAGTCTTTACTGGAAGATCTTTGGTGCTCCAGCATCGCAGCAGCAGCAGCAGCAGCAGCAGCAGCCAGCGCAGCGGTGCAAATAATCGTATTTTAACGATTTGCAAACAAAAATTATGAATATTATTCCTAATTAGCATTATCATAATCGTAAAATATAACATCTATTAATTTGAAATCGATTTTATTGCCCGGGTATTTAACGCACAAATATCAAACAGAGTAAAAGAAGCAGAGCATCCCGGGCACATCCGAAAACAAATCCCCCCAACACGAATGCGGAGCGGCTGTAGGAGCTGGGTGCGATTCCGGGATGTTGTCAACTTGTACCTACCTACATCGTGGGAGAGCGATCTTGGGAAATCTCTATAAAATGTGATTCGTACTATTTTAGTGATCAACGTTGAGTGATTCATAGTCAAAATAAAAATTTACTATCAGTAATTGTTTTTGACAACAAAACAAGCAACAATATCCCACTGTGCAACCGAAGAAAAACTGTAACATCGATTGCCGCAAAGTGGTTCTCACGCGGGCGGGGATCCTCTCCAAACGATGTATATGCGCTCATGAGGATGGTGTCCCATCCGGGGCAAATGCAGTTATCCACACGATTCGAAGGTCGCAGGAAGAAAGGCGGCTTGCGAGCGGACGTCGCGTCGTCGTCGTGTGCATATTCTGGCTCAATGCGACATAAAGAAGGCGATCAGTGGATGAAAAATGTCCTCAAGTGGTGCTGCTTTCGATGGCCAAAAGTCTCCCGCGTGGCGTCTGTGGAAACGACCGATCGAGAAGCAATTACACATGCCCGGAATGGACGACAAAAACAGCAGCCATCCGCCGAGTTGTAAAGATATGAGACTTGAACGAGTTGACAATATGACCACGTGAGAGTACGAGTATGCCGCGCTCGGCATATTGCTGGGGGGCTGGGGAGGATCACATTATTTTTCATCTTAATGACTTTTCCCGGGCTCATTTTCAGCGACGGTATTGGCTTATAGTAACTGCCGGTAATAATGCTATCGAGAGTAAAGCACTTTAATGTCGATATGTTTCGATAAATAAAGACTCTTAGGCTGGTCGTTACAGATAAGCCGGCCGGCTTCCACGGGAATCAACGAGCTTGTTAAACTAATCCTCTCCGGAGAAGGTGTCGTGTTGCTAACAAGGTGTCAGAATGTGGATTAAAAGTGCGCTGCTATTTTCTCTACTTATTCCTGACTCTTTGCTTGGCAATTTTTAATGCAGGTAAAAATAGTAATAAATCTTGAGGAACATACTTCCTCAAAAACATAGCTAATCTATTTGATAGCTATTGACCCTTCACAAAACTACAAAAAGGAAAATTACACCGCGGAATCCTCTATTGAAGAAATCACCCATAAAAATAGCAATTCCTGCATGCAATCAGAGTAAAATAGGCCCATCAAGTTCGTTCAAAGGCATTTATTCAATTATCCCAAGAATTCCTACAGCCTCCATCTTTAGACTCTCTAGAAATGCCCCGCTGTTTTGTGATATATTTGCCCAGGCCGCCGAGCTTACGCAGATGGATCCCAGCCTGCTGGCCTTTGGATCGTCTAATAAAGCCCGGATAATGACAAGATCTTAATTCTATTAGTATCGATCATTCAAAATTCTCTGCCCCCACTGCGCCTCTGTGTGCAGCACATATCTATAGGAAATTGCATCTGCACCAGCTCCAGGTCAGCATGGAGTCAGTGTGGCATTCGGGAGTTCAGTGGGATTTTCTTTATGATATACCCATCGAGTGGGAGAAATTGCCAACCCGCAAAACGATCGGCCGGCGTAATGATTTATAGTATGCAAATCTGACTGGATGGCTGGCTGGGGCTGTGCAGCGAGAAAATCGAAACGTGCTTGAAATATTTCTGTCGACAATTGTATCCGATCCGAGGGCGATTGTAAATATGCCCCGCGCACTGATTCTAAGCAGCCAGGGTGAACAACGCGCGAGAGAGGGACTGCATGGGCTTTTGATGGATAACCGACGACCTGATATTAATCCTGCGACTTGCAGATTATCGCTCATGTTATTTGGTCTCGATGCACTGGGAACGACCCCTTGCCGCAGCAGCAGCCGTCTGGCCAGTCTGGACCGCATAGTGCACGCCAGCCGTCATCTTTTCTTTCGCTGCCCCCTGACTGCATATATGGGAGTCAACTGTCAGCCGGACTGACACTTGAAATATGGAAAGTCATCTCGCGGTGGAGGTTCACTTAACTACTTGCTGGCTGCCGTTCCACGAGCGGTCGGCTTGCCTGGAGTTTACCCATAGGTACGGAGATATGTTTGTGTACCCATGCTTGAGCAGCGCACAGAGCTTTTGTCGGACAGTAGCTCCATAATCTGTGCGTATCCCATTGTGAGAATATTAATTTAATGGTATTTAGACTTCTTTGGGAGATGCTGTGATTGACTTTGATCTATTGAGATGATAGAAGGCTTTCGCATTGATAATGCCCCGCGCCAGGAGCTGTGCCTGTCATGTCTGGAGACTGAAAACGTCCAGTGCAGGGTAGACTCTACTGTCTGTTTTGTGATTCTTTATATAAGTGCAAAATCAGTTCTTAAATTGAACTTAACCTAGTGGTATGTTTTATAAGAGGTTTCCTATATATTTGTTTTGAGACATGTGAAATTTATATAATTTTACTAAGCTCTCTACAGCTCAACAGCATATCGGGTGAAAGTGAAACATGTCTGATTAAAGTGTACAAACATGTTGGATTTTTTTTTTAATTCTAAAACTAGACTTGCACGCTGAAAATAATTCATTTGAATTTGTTTCACCCAGGCGAGAAAACATATCTATTAATTTTCCAAGTTCTATCCCCGCTAGTGATCCCTTTACTGCGACATTGAAGGGACCATCGAGTTTTAAAACTATCGGGTTGCAGAATTCTCGAGTTGTAGAATAAACTATATTTTTTGTATCGGCTATAATTTTGAAAATAATACAGAAATACACCATACTGGATAATCTGGCCTTATTTACTCAAATGAATTCGAAAAATTGTTCAAGGAACCATTTATGGAAGCTCTAAGTAGCTAATTTATAATATTAAGTCAATAATCACGAAACACGCAATAGTGATGCCAGTTCTGAAATTTAATTTGTCAAGGGTTCTGGTCATTTCTGGATACTATCGGCCATTAGCCCGAAGGTCATTAGGCTGAATGGTCATTAACCTAGACATATGAACTTCCTTACACAGTTATATTTTAATATTTTAAGCACTTAGATATTTGTTCAGGCTATTCGGACTTTACAAGAGATCTCGGACTACGATTTTTAATTTATTCCGGAATAGAAAAAAAGTTGGAGGGTGGTGTACAAGACACGACCGCATTGTTGACGTAGGACTACGAAATTTTTGTTCGATTTTCTAGTTTGTTGCTTCGGATATTGTTTTGGAATAAAGTGGATTTCATAAATCAACTCTTTTGTAGAAAGTTGTGGTGGCCCAGAAAAGTGTGGTTTTGTATAACCAGTTGATGGTCATCATCCCAACTAACAATTTTCACAACGTAAACGCTTTACTTATTTCATTTATACAGCCTCAAGCTGTATTCAAACGTTATACGATATGAAGAAACCTGTACTCAACCTCTATACAAGCAAATCTGGCGAACTTACTCAGCTACTTATGGCTGTTGGAACGGTCGGGAGAAGCTCTTATTGGATATCCATTAACGCTTCTATACAGCTGTTATCCTGCTGTTTAGTTGTGTGTGAACTTGAAAGGCGCTTATTCAACCTTTTCCCGGTTATCCAATAATCACTACACAGCTTTCTCTTGAAGCCGGGTTAAATACTGTTTACGCTTTTTGATGAAGGAATTTATTGAGTTTATTTTGCTGTGAATCAAATTAATCGAAATAGTTACAAATCATCACCAAGTTATTTACCCTGCACCGGAGGAACCTGGAATCGAACTCGAGACGACCTCATTATTGGCAAACCTTGACACTACCAACTGTGCTACGCCAACACTTTGAACTTATGTAAACAAATCAACATTCCCTTCTACAACAAAATCACTGAGTACAGGCTTTATAATAGTGCACATGAATCACTTTTCTCGACTAGTTATAAAAGAGCAGAGTAAAAGCTGTAAAACTGCATACGTCTAAAAATAAACCTAGTTGACTGTGAAAATGCTTCCGAAGTTGCTCTAACAAAGCTTATAAGCTGAGTACAGGTTGTGTAGTTGTTGAAAAAGCACTTTTGATGTTTATGTTATTCAGCAAGAGTGGTTGGTTGTGTAGAAGCCATCAAATGAGTAACATATTCACTTTGTTAGCTTTGTTTTGCCGCTACAAGTTGAAAGTTGATTAGTGTGTGTATAGAAGTGACATTAGCGTTTATTGGCTGATGTTATTCAGTGCGACTGACAAATTGAATAATGGTTGTGAGAAAGTTGAGTAAACGCTCTCCAAAACTATTTTGCTAGCTTTTGCTTGTTGCTGTATCTGCAGCTTCTTTTCAGCTACTTTACAGTACAACGCTGGAAAAGTTGGCTTACAAAGCTGAAAATGTTAGTTGGGATTTGACTGCCGAGTGATAAACAGGGGTGTTCGTTGCGTTGTACACTGAAAACGAAACTAACTCAGAGTGATTAACTTTTACTTATTTGTGTGTCACTTTTACTCATTCGTATGGAAAATTTTCATAAAGCGTAAGATACTCAGCGCATGAGTAACCTACGCTTTTAAAAATTTCTTCATACGAATGAGTAAAAGTGACTCAATCTCTTAGTAAGATTAGTTTTCAGTGTACAATGCAACGAACACCCCTGTTTATCACTCGGCAGTCAAACGATGACTGCAGTCAAACTTTGACTTTAAATGATCTTTATTTCTTGTATTTGTGTGGTTTACATGTATGAATTTTTTAAGTGACACAGATGCGTCTTTTCAACTTTAGTACATTTTAGATTTTAATTATTATTTACAGTTCCTAGTCCTATCAGGCCTGTTTTAGAGAATGACCACCTTGGTGGGATTGGTTTGTTTTAAATTTGAAAAAGGAGACTACTTATAACTACTATTTACAACTATAACTAACCTACAACTATTATATACACCTAATCTACTATACACAAATTGCTTATCAAAGCATGTTCTGATAAAATACATTTTTGTGTAAATTTGGTGTTAATTTCGTTAATTTTGGAATCTATTTTGGCAATGCCTGCCTCTTCGTGTAAAATTGTTATTCTAGTGTCGAAAGGACGATCAAGAACCATCCTCAGCACTCTATTCTGAGCGACCTCAATTTTGTTCCTGTGAGTCTGTGCACATGATTCCCACTCCGGAGCTGCGTAGAGAATCGCAGGTGCTATTATTTTTTTGTAGACAGCCAGTTTGTTCACCCTTGAGAGGCGGGATCTGCGGCAGATCAGCGGATACAGACACCTAACCATGGCAGAACACTTGACTACTGTTTTCTCTACATGCGAACGGAAGAGGAGCTTTTCATAGAACAATATCCCAAGATAGGTTACTTCGGCGGACCACTCAACCCTGCCTGCCCCAACAGACTGCCTTGCGGGACTCCTGCTGGGATGGAAAACGTGTCTGAAAGACAACCATTCAACGATACATTAAATGACCTTTGCTGGAGGTAGTTACGGGTGATTTTAACCAGCTGTAAAGGACAGTTGAAGTTACAAAGCTTGTACACAAGTCAGTCATGCCAAACATTGTCAAACGCCTTTTCAACGTCTAACAAGGTCATGGCTGTGGACTTGGATACTGCTTTGTTACTTCGGATGTTATTCATCACCCGTACTAGCTGATGATTTGTGGAGTGCCCCCTCCTGAACCCGAACTGTTCCGGTAAGAGAATGTTGTGTTCCTCGACAAACTTGAGCAAACGATTGAGAATAAGTTTCTCGAACAATTTGCTCAGCGCTGAAAGGAGACTGATTGGTCTGTAGCTTGAAGGCAATGTTGGATCCTTGCCGAGTTTGCGGATTGGTATGATTTATGCTACTTTTCAGATGCTTGAAAAGTAGTGCAGTTCCAAATATGTGTTGAAGATAGCCCAGTTCAGCCACCCAGTTCAGCTCAGCCGTTGTAGCCCAGTTCAGTCACCACCGGTTGGTGATCGTAGCTGAGTTCGTTCAAGGCTACCGGCTTGGACAAGCCGGTATTTGTCAGGAACAGGTCTAGCGTCGATGGGTAGCCCACCGGTGAGATGAATGTTGGCTCATTCGAAAACCAAACGGAGTACAGCCCATGCTCCGAGTGGTCGTCGAACATCAGACGACCGTTCTGGTTCTGCAGGTACTTCCACCAGGCCTCATGGCGAGCATTTAGATTTCCTCCAACTACGAAGCGGGAACCGGTACAGGTGATGTTGGACAGGTCCTTCTTGAATTTATCCGCTACTCCACTGCTGGCGGCACACTGTCGAGGGCAGTAGACGGCGATGAACTGGATGTATCCAGTCAACGACTCCACCTCCACATCAAGGGCCTCGATGATAGAGGTGTGGATATGGGACAGAGTGTGGTTTATTCCTTTCTTGACGACGACAGCAACACCACACCCCCTGGAGCTGGTGCGATCAAGCCGAATAATGTTGTGGTCAGGCAACCAGAAGGATTGGTTGATTGTTGCTTGACACCTGCTTTCGGATGCGTTTGAAGTCCTCGCGTTTAGAGCACTGTCTGTCCGAACCTTGATGTGCACCACCACAGTTGGCTCATTTTAACGCCAAAGCTCCATCCGCAGGGCAGTCCGAAGTAGCGTGTTCGTGAGCGCAGTTGCTGCAGAGTGGCTTGATGTTGCAATTGCGGATACCGTGTCCAAAATTGAGGCACCTTTGGCACTGAGTTACGTCACGATGGCCTCCACGGTATGGCTCCCACCGTACGATGATGGAGTAGATCGATCAGATGGCTTGCAGCGCATTGAGCGTCACCGCCCCTTTCTGGAAGTGCACCAGCAAAAGACTATCCGGGTACGTCTTCACGTTTTCGTCTCTCCTTGTCATTCGGAAGACAGCGATTGGGGCTAGCTTGTACCGGATTTTGATTTCAGCTTCGACCATCTTGGGGTCGAAGTTTGGTGGACCCCTGATGACTACCTTGAAGGGCTTATCACCGGGGATGTCATGCGTGAAGAATTCCGCCTTGGAATCCTTCAGATATTTCACGGCCACCTCGTACTCCGGTTTCGGTCGGAGCATCACTTTGGTGCCGATCCTGCCGAGCTTAAACTCGGCTGCAACGCCCAGCGATGAGAGATCGCCAATCAGCGTGTTGAGTGGCCCTTGCTTCACCACCAGTGGAGGAAGCTTCATTTTTGCTGCACTCGGGCTTGCAGCAGTTTCGTTGTCGACGGCGTCACCGAAATCACCAATGACGCTGATGTTCGTCGCGGTGGCATCGTCCCGTCCACTCGCACCATCGGACTGGCCCTGATTTTTCTTCCTCTTCTTAGACCGCTTCAACGTAGCTGAGGTGGTATCCCCAACATCGGTGGGAAGAGCAGCGTACCTATTCGAAATAGGTACGCTCAAGCTACCCTTACCACTGTTCTTCTTCTGCACTCCGGGAGCGCTGTCTTCCCATCACACGAAGCGACCGACACTACTGACGACGCGATTAAACTGCGAATGTTTGGAACAAACCAGAAACTTCAGAACAACTCGACAGAGTGAGCAAAGACCGAACTGTACCTACTGCTTGACGTTCAAGCACGACAGCAACGCTGTTTTATATCTTTTCAGGTTCAAGCAGAACGATGTGCAACAGAGTGGTACTCGATTATGACGACTGGGTTTGAGAAAAAACATTTATTTAATGAAAACAGAGACAACATTTTGATTTGTACATTTTTCAAAAGTCTAAAAATTTATAAAAATAATTATTTCAGCAGATTTGTGATGTAATATCCTTTGGATTGGCGTATTTGGATTTTTATTTCATTTATAAATGACAAAGTTACAAGCGTTCAAAACCTAACCTTACCTAACCTAAAACCTAACATCACACATATTTTTTTGATTTTGTTACCGGTCAATCACCTCTAACTATGGGTTTTAAGCCGATTGGATTGTACAGCTTTTGCAATACACACAATTTAATTTATAGGAAGCTAGATGATTACTTAATTGTTTGCCATAGGAAGGCTCACCATTACTTAAATACCCTTATTTGCATTATATACGTACATAGATACCTATATTCAAACCACCTTTGTTCATTTTTGTTTAACATAAAATCTATCCCCTATTCAATTCGTTACCCAGCCCCATATTAAGTTGATGTAAAGCTTTGCATGTAGCTAAAAGTTATCGAAAACCAACAAACGAAAAAATATCATTGGACCAATCTAAACCGCGCTTGCGTTATTTTTCCAATGATCATAATGTAAATAATAAAAAAGACGGCAAAGTTCTGCACTAAAATTATCACAAAAATATAAATACTAATAAACCCACCGTGTGCAAATTACGTGCACCCTTCACATCTCCGATGGAGCGAAATGGGATACGTTTTCCCATTTCCGGAAGCCAACCGGCGAAAGAGAGAAAAAGAGAGTTGAAAGGGAGAGTGCGAAAAGGAGAGGATGGGATGCAAGAAAAGTTGGGGAGCAGCTAAGGGCAGAGTGTACGGAACTATCACCGAAGACGGAGGTACACGGAAATCATCGCGAAAAGTGATTTTGATAGTCTTCCCGAAGCCATCTTGGAAGGAATTTGGACCGTTCGTACACGCGGGGAATCTGAGTATTCCCACGAAGAACCACTACGTTTTGTGGAGTGTACGGTTATTTGCGCGGTGCGCGAGTGAGACTCTGGTTAAACCAGCGAAGAAAAGTGTCACGGTGTTGCACGTTTCTCGGTGTCATCTACACGCCAAATCACGCCTCGTCCGGGAGAAGGGTATCTTCAGAGTCTTGGTGACCCCAGATTGCCGCTCTAACCCTGTAACGTCGTCGCTCGTTGAGGAAAGCCGCCTATTGAAGAGCTAGACTTTGGAAGTCAACTATTCTCCGCCCTTGTCGGTCGGACAACGGAGTCACGTGGGAATAGTGAAGATCGTCGTTTGCCGAAGTGAATGCTAGTGTGCTCGGAGGTCCATATCGTATCATGTGAGTCACGAAAGCCCGAACTAAGCCCCGTTTGGCCCCGAGGAAGCGCCAAAGAGCCCTTAACACACGGACGTAATCCCCATCATGGGTGCAGGTAGCTGCCGCGACCCCTACGCTATTTCGGTCGACTACACACGGTTGAATCGAACGCTACGGAAGTGTCAGCTTGGTGAGGTCCGGCGGGTCCGCTCCTGCTTGCCAGTGCATGATACCGATGTGCTTGTCCCCCTTCCGTGAGCATCCCACCACCGAGTAACCAGCAATAGGTATGCCGCTAGAAGAACTCTCTCTACACTTGCATGACAACGGCGCCGGTGGTGTAGTGGTAAGCGTGATTACCTCTCACCCCAGAAGGCCTGGGTTCAATCCCAGTCGGCGCCGCCGGGATGTTCTGAGGCATAACATCTCTGATCACGCCTTCCTTCGGATGGGAAGCAAAGCCGTTGGTCCCCGGTTCATGAGTTGATGGGTCGATAGGTAGGGTCCAGGTGTGGGAGCTGCCTTCCTGGCACGTCGGTAGCATTGGTGCTCAGCACGGAAAACAAGATCGACGGAAAAAACAAACCAAAGGAAAAAAAATACACTTGCATGACGTCAACGGGAGCTGAACGGCCACATCGTTCCTTTCACCCTATGTCCCCTCCTTTCCCTACCTCCATGTATATTTAAATAAAAAAAGGTAGAAGGGTCTGTGCCTAGGAGCATGAACGGAAGTTTGACGTAGGACCACTAGTGGACGGAATAAATGTGAAGAGCATTTAGTTCTTTTAATTGATCAATTATCTATTACCTCAACTCTTTCCGTTTTTAAATTTTAGGCGTACCAAATTTGTAGTAATTTTTTTCAAAGAGAAAGTTGATTAAGAGAATCAATCAAAATCACTTGCACCCCTGCTTCCAAGTTTGGTTACAAGATTACAACTCTGAAGAGCATTTTGTGTGGTCGTTGGGGGCTTGTGGTTCTGAATATGGACAAACAAGCACAGATAAATTCTATTCCAACTCTTTACTGATGTAAGCTTGATGGCCCTGAAAAGGGCCGTTTTATTGAAGAGGACATCCATGGCCATTTACGCTTGGCGTGTTTAGTGTAGGTGACAGCATCACGGACCTCATTTTCCAGGAACACCTTCAGCACACCTCGTAGATCAGACCGGAGATACGTTTGACACCACCACGGCGAGCCAAACGACCGATGGCGGTTATCTCGCAGAACTTTGCGATGACGCTTGGCGCCTCCTTTACCAGACCTTTTCCTCCTTTGCCACGACCAGTCAATTGTTGCTTGTTGAGTGTAAAGGAATGGACTAGCCACCACCTTCCTACTGCTGCTATTGCTGCTCACCACGCCGTCCGAAGCGAAAATGAGCTAATGACATACAGCAGGGCTCTTTTATATCTTTTCAGGTTAAAGCAGAATGATGTGCAACCAAGTGGGATAAAAGCTACAAAGACTCCTCCCATTACGAGTAGTTTGCTTTTAAGTAGCGACACTGGCTCTTTTCCTTTTGCGTACACGGCGAATGAGAACGACCCAAATTTGAGTTTAGTTCACTCAGAATCGCCAAAAGTGCAGGAACTCAGCGATGAGTAAAATTGTCTCATGGTTTCCTGTGGAAAACCTAAAAAATCTGCCAGAAAATGAGGAAATTGACGAAAATTTTATTCAGTCTCGGAGTAGTACCAATAGACTGAGTGAACCCAATCTTTACTTTTCTCAAATTCGGAAATTTTTCCCTGGAAAATCCTGGAAAAACCTGGGAAAACATGAGGCAAATTTACTCATCGCTGAGTTCCTGCACTTTATTTCTTATTTCTGAGATAACCAAACTCAAATTTGGGTCGGCATGTTCTAAGGCATAACATCTCTGATCATGCCTTCCTTCGGGAAGTAAAGCCGTTGGTCCCCGGTTGAGTTGATGGGTCGATTGGTAGGGTCCAGGTGTGGGAGCTGCCTCCCTGGCGAAAATATCCGGCCGTGGCGATTCAAAGTTGATCAAGGTTGAGCAAAATAATTTGTACCCCTGCTTCCAGTTTGATTACATGAGCATTTTGTGTGATCGTTGGTTCTGTAATAAGCTTGGTGGCCCTGAAAAGAGCCGTTTTGTTGCCAAAGTTGGTGATGATTTAACCTCTGAAACCAAACAGAGTGCGTCTCTGTCACATTTTTCTCAGTTTTTAGGAACACCTTCAGCACACCTCGTAAATCAGACCGAAGATACGTCAGACACCGCCACGGCGAGCCAGACGACAGATGGTGGTTATCTCGCAGAATTTGCGTTTGGTTCTGAATATGGCGATGAGTGTGCAAAATATTACGCAATTCCATCCTCCCTATTCGCGAATGCCATTTCGACTTGTTTCGTCTACTTACTACTCTCTGACGACTGTTCTGGGGAAGCAGCATATGCATGTAGGTAATTGGTGGATTTGTTAGTTAATTCGACGCTTCTGGACAATGGGGGACGAAACGGGGTTTTTCAAACTGGCGTGGGAAATAAAATAACTCTAACCAGTTATCATCAAACTTGGATATCGCCTAGGTTTTCTTGTTCAGAATTAAATTATGCTTAGAAATACGTATCCACATTTTCGATTTTGTCAAAAATGGATTTTTAATCCACCATTTTGTAAGCATTTTTTGGGTGAAAAAATGGACTTTTTTTATTAAGGCCACAACTTTTGAAAAAAATTTCAAAAAAAATCGGAATACGTATTTCTAACCCAAATTTCATTACTAATCAGGATTTTTGTTCGATTTATGTTCCAGGATCACATGGAAAGGAGTATTTTCCCACGCCGTTTTCCGACTTCCGCGCGAGGACGCCCACGCGACCTGGTGCACCGGCCACGGGGAGACGCCAATCGAGTTCAAAAAAATAGAAATTGTAGTTCGAAGGAGACTAATAAATGGGTTATAACATATTTGCCCTCCCTGAGTGTTTCATTGCTTAAAAAAATTAACGAAAATGCCATACTTTTTGGACGTTCAAAGTGTACTACCCCCTTAATAATTCATGCAGTACTATATTACCTAAGATTTCCCCGGAGATTTCTCTGGAAAATTCAATTTGAGTTCTCCTCAGCATTCACTTTTTTTTTCTCCTCTGCTCGGGACATAAATCCACTGCGACCAGTTATTTGATCTATTGTTGTATACCCCGTGTCCTTAGTTTAGTGCATGCCGCATTACTCCATCACCATTGATAAATGGTGAAGTATTTAGTTTTAATACAGTTGTCATTCTTGCCTTTATCGCAAGGATCCGACTCTAAATGTAAGGTCCCGCTCTTTATACCCTTTGAAGTGTTGGAACACCCACCAAAGGTGCACCCCTTTGTTAATCAAAAACGAATTCCTTCGCAACAAAATCAACCAATAACACCGATAATGACCATGCATCAGAATCCTAGGAAAAGGACTAAAATGTGTTCCTTTGATTACCAAAACAATCCTGTTCCCGTAGTTTAAAGTGGTTCAAACTAGGCTTTGGTGGTAGATCTTAATGCCAGTAACGCAGCAATATACTTTATATACTGCAGCAATTTCTAGGAATTCCATTTTATTTCTGCCCAAGACTTCCATAACTTCTTTGGAATGTTCCTCAAAATAACCAACGAACTTCTCTAAAAACCAGAACATGCTTGCCTTGCTATTTCGTTGGAATTATCCTCGGAATTCATTTCCTATAGAATTTTAGAGATGCACCTCAGTAAGAAATCCTTTGGAATTATTCTCAGAATTTTCAATGAGTTCATTTCAGAATGCCCTATGAATTTTACGCATTCCCTTGGAATTCCGCTCAGTTTTAATATTTCCTAAGAATTCGCTTGCAGTGAAGTAACAAAATCCATAGATTTCTAATACCCCAATCTATCTGCTCAAACTCAGGACTTGAATGTATCTTCAACAACTGGTCCCACTTTCTTGTGATCACACAGTAAAAAATTACTTTTGATATCACATCAAAGTAGATGCATTTCAGTCGTGCCAAAAATATGGTGTAATATTACTTGCCAAAAGGAAAAAAATATCATTAATACAATGCATGAACTGACATTACGCTGCTTTTACTGCATTTGTTTATTTTTGTGGTCATAAAAATTACATGAGATTTTCGACATGATTGAAGTGCATCTCTTGGATGTAATATTAAAATTTATTTTTTGCTGTGCACAGGATCGTGTGTGGCAGTCAAAGTCAACATTTTCCTTTAAAATCTCTACAACGACATGAATGACCCATGATTAAGGTTGCCTAATTTTCGACTCCACAGTGGTCGTCATCGTCATTATTATCGTTTGGAACCGTTTTATCCCGCAGTTAACCGCTTTTGCATTGGAAATTAATTTATGCCCGCGATAAAACAAACCGTCAGCGTATTTTCACGGGCTCGTAAAACGACGTGATTTACCGATTGCAGCCGATTGATTGACGTGCTTTACTTTCCGACCGTTCCGGGTGATGGATCGAATCTGCCGTCTTCGTGGGCCGAAAATATGCAATACGGATAAAATTTATCATTGAATCATAGAAAACTGTCCACTGATTTATGTCTCTTTTTTTTCTGGTGGTAGCCGAATGAAAGGATTCCCCCAATCGTGTGCGTGCGCTCAGCGGGTGGTCCATCATCGGCAGGCGGTTTAGTTTGATCTTGGTCTACTTTCCTAACCTTTTTTTATATTCGATTGTCTGAAATTAATTATGATTTGAATAAAGATGTATTTTCAAAACCTACGAAATGCTGATGTCTATATATCTAGCAGATGATGTTAACATTTCATTAGAAAGAATATTGATTTTGGAAATTCATCGCTGACCCACTTCCCGAATCGTACCGGCTATGTGTTTCCCCCTTATGAATCATATCTCTCACACGAAAGGCGTACGCCCTCCGGACCAAGATTCGAGCCCGAGATGCACTTGCCGTTTTCCGATACATTCGTCAGTTGCTCTATCTCGTTGAACATATATACAAACAGACAGACAGACAGACAGACGGACGAACGGAGCCGGAGCCTGAGAGATATGACTTTCGCGATTTTTCATTCAACCCGGCCCGTAAGCTTGCGGCAATGAAACATTCCGCGCTTTCCCAGCCACCGACCGACCACTATGACCCGGTAGACAAGACATTGTATTCAAAACTTGCCGTCATCCGTTGCAATGGTTGTCGGCTCAAATGATTCCTCGTCTTCGTCCTCGTCGTCATCGCGCAAATAGCAATCCCAGCCATATCGGATGAGAAAGAAGTCGGGGGCCAGTCGGAAGAGAAATGAATTGGATAATAAAACACTGAAACATCAGATAATGATATCGATGCGCGAAAGACCCCGTGCGACTCATCGAACAATTTCTAAGCGATTGAGCGAAATTCCCGACGAACAATCGATGCAACGGATAGGTCCCAGGTAGGACAGGTAGGCAGATAGCAGAGGCAAGCGGAAACCCCATCAAATTGTGCAATACAAGAATACGAGTTAATTTGTGGAATGAAGCTGGCAATAACAATAACAGTAATGGCAGCGAGGGAACGAGGATACTTGCCGCGAATAGATTGTAGTTAGGCACTGGGCCGAGGTCGTCAGGCATTGCGCTGATCTGGGCGTGCGGAACGGTTCTTCGGATGGGGAAAAGTATTGACAACCCCACGGTTGGACGTGGCAAGTGATTGATGATACTACCAATACAATGCATCCCCAGAAACTCTGCTTTAGCGCGAAGACTTCGGTAGTAGATTTGCTGGGGTTCTCGATTCCTGGGAAAAAAATTTCGTTTCCCGGAATTCCCGAATTACACGGGAAATTTGTATGTATTCATTCATAGATGGCTTTTTAATCAGTTGAACTGTATTTTTTCATAGTTGACATTTATCATTACTGTAAGATGTTGCTAGTGATTGATTGACATAGTTTACAAATAAAAAAAATAGTAAAAATAGGAGCAAAGATATTCACAGTTATGTTCTTCTTCTTATTATTCACGTTTCAAGCTTATTGCTTAGTGAATATTAGCGTATTGCGTGCTCTTAACTTACTGTTCTAAATGCACTTCCACAGTTATTAAATGAGAGCTTTCCAATGCCAATGCCAATGCCAATGCATGAATTTGTATATTGTGTGGCAAGCACAATGATACTCTATGCCCAGGGAAGTAGAGAAATTTTCCAACCCGAAAGATTCCCTCGAAAGGATCGGGAATCGAACACGCCGCCTCAACTAAGCCCAGCTAAATCAACTAAATTAGACTTTCAACTTACTTGGACTGTGGATTTAAACATCAAGAATGTTGGTTGATGTCCAATTTACATTCTTTTTAATTTTAAGTCACATGGCAAAAATCGGATGTGTATTTGTAATTCAACTCACTTGAACTGTGAAAAATTGGCTTCGGAAAAACATAATATGCGTTTTATGTGATAGACAACCTAACCCCCTTGAGTACTCATCCCCTAGGTCAAAATGTCAAGATCAGGGATTTTTCCTTATTAGAGATTTGAATAGATTTTTCTCCTTTACTTTACTTAAACCTTTGGTTATTATTAGTTAGTTAGGTTCCGATTCTACACATTTGTAGTTTCATTTTTATACCTGTGATCTTGACATTTTTACCTAGGGGATGAGTACTTAAGGGGGTTAGGTTTTAGATAAGTCTTTAGTGGGAATGACACTTATGAAGACTGCACATCGTAGTCAAAATATGTGTCTGTCATGGATACCAAAATTATTTAAGTTATTTCACTTGGAAGATAACCCCTTTTTTGCTGTTTTTTGTTAAATTCAGGTTAAATTCGCTAGATGTCAGCAAACATCTGGAAAATTATTAATACAGGGATTATTACATTTCATCCTTTCTAAAGTGATTACACAATAGTTCACGTGGAATTAATTCACAGTTACATCGATATAAGCAAAATAAGGCAGAAAGAACTTAACCCTTATGTGGGTGACGGGGTACCCGGGTACCCTTTGATGTTTGAATTGAAATAAATGTACGTGATGTTTATCGTTATGAAGCTTTCTGACATCCTGTAAAATGCTAACAGAGACGATCTGGTGAAATTTCAAGAAATTTGATGGAAGGAGGGACTAATCAGGGGCTATATACTATTTGTACCCCTTAAACGGGTGACGGGGTATCCGGGTACCCACGCTTTTTACGAATCTTGTTACCGTTTGGGTAATTTGTCCTATGGAAAAAGCTCGAGCAGAGCGATAGCAGTGCTATAAAGAGCGAGCACTCAACCGAACGAGACAGCAATCCATTAGTATACTGCTGTTCGGTGCGCTCATGGCTGAGAACCATGATAGTTTATAATCAGTAAATTTTGATCTAATGTTTGCTTAGAATTAATGATATTATCAGTCATATTGTTGCAAAAACTATACAGTGAATGAATAGTAGAGCACATGGCTCATTCATATACATAAAACAGATAGGAATTAGGGAACTGAATTACATGAACTCCAGTATGAACGGTCGAATTAAATACAGAAACATACCAACTGTTATACACCTACACTTAGCATACAGAAAACAACACCCACCACCCGGATCGTGGAGGAGAGGGGAAATTTGGAATGGGACTAATGGATCAAGAAGGAAAGGGACATTTTGGGAAAAGGGAAATATATGGTCTGCTACCGGTCCGAAGAATAGCACTAATTCTTTTCCACGCCAACCTTTGAGAGAACAAGTTCACCAAGTTGAAGAACAAAGTGTAAAAAAATAGTGAACAGTCAAATACGGGTGGAAAAAACAAAGCTGCCTAATCTATTGAAACCGTAGAATCAGACCCATTTCCTATTTCCCACGTGCCCTCAGGACCCATTGAGTTTTACCTCAAAACCGGGTGTAAAGCCTGAGTCAGGCCACGGTCTGTGAAATCAGCCCGAGAACGCACTAGGCCAGGTAGTGCTCGATCGACCGGCTATACGTGCCAACGAGCCGACGTTCAACCTTGGTAGGAAACCTGGTACCGCGCGGAGTTCGCAGCGACAGAACCTCGTGCCATCCTGCACTGATACCACTGTCCGTGGCAACCGTGCCATTCATCGCACTCAACCAGCAGTCCCCTGCGTCTAGCGCAAGTGACGCCGACGCCGCCGACGCCACCGACGTGCAGCAATATCAGCGATCATCCGATCGCACTCGTAGCCGCCCCGTCCGATTCCCCGCAGCAGAGATCCACGTGCCGGCCGGCCCTTACACACACACACACCCCCCCAGAATTTGTAAGTAGGTTTTAATTAATAAAAGTTAAATAGTGAAAGATTAGGTGACCGTGTTTGCATTTGCTGATCAGTGTCTCCTATTTGTCCGGAGCCGACCTTGAGAGCTCCGTCTCTCAAGCTCGAGCTAGTCGCCGCAAAAGAGGCTGGTGGATAGCCCACCCCGTCTGGTCCCCGTGGCTTTAGACCAGGGACCTGGGGCATTGTAGTCTTAGAGAGAGAGAGCACACGCGGTGAGTAACAATCTCAGACAATAAGATAGAACCAAATAATGTTCTGCAAAGTTGTAGGTTTAGATAAGAACTGAAAGATGGCGTACATGAATTCCAGAATGGACTACCCAAAGTCCCTGGAACAGGTTCCGGAAACCTCAGAGGAAGTGGCCAATCTTTGATTTCAATAGAACCAGACGTGCTCCATCAAAATTTTCAGAAATTGATGAACATGCCATTAGACACCATGCTAATTGACTAGAGTGACAATGTCCCTGGAACAGATTCCGGAAGCCCCGGTAGAAGTAGCCGATCTCTGATTTCAACCAAATTAGACGTGCGGCACATCAAAATTTTCAGAAATTCATGGACAATTCATTAGAGAGCATGCCAATTGCGAAAAATGACAATGGCCCCCCAATGTCCTTGGAACAGGTTCAGAACGCCCCTGAGGAAAAGGCCATTCTCTAGTTTCAGCAGAAACTAGTCATGCGATGTATTCAAATTTTCAGCATTTTTTTAACATGTCATTATAGACCATGCCAATTGAAAAGATTGACAATGACCACGTAATGTCCCTGGAACAGGTTCCGGAAGCTATGAAGTATGTGGCTAACCACTAATTTCAACAAAAACTAGTCATTCGGCATATCAAAATTTATAGTTATTCATGAATAATTCATTAGAGACCATGCTATTGTACTTTGCCACTCTATGTCCCTGAAACAGGTTCCGGAAGCACCAGGGAAGTTTTTTTTAGTATTTATTAGCGAGATTTTTAGCTATTTTAAGCTAGTTCATCTCGTAAAAACCCCCCAGGGAAGTGTATAATCTCTGATTGCAACAATAAATATACGTGATGCGTATCAAAACATTCAAAATTCTGTAAATAATACGGCCGGGCTGATGTCCAGGGGATACAATGGTCATCTTGAGGCAGCAAAAACATTTGATACTGTTGAAAGTATTCATGGCTGAATCTTTATTATGTTTACTTAGTGATGATCAAAACAATAAAAATATATAAAAATTCATTATGGTGACAACCAACCAAGTGCAGCTTCTGGAACCTGTTTCGGGGTCATCGCGTGGCCATTGTCAATCTGCTTAGCTGGTATGGTATCTAAAGAATAGTCTATAAAATTCTGAAAATTTTGATATGTCACACGAGTAATTTCTGATGCAATAAGAGACTGGCCACTTCCTCGGGGCTTCCGGAATCTGTTCCAGGGCCATCGGATGGCCTTTGTAACTCTTGTCAGTTAACATGATCTCTAATGACATGTTCATGAAATTCTGAAAATTTTGATTTGCCACATGACTAGTTTTTGTTAAAATCAGAGTTTGACCACTCTCCGGGCTTCCGGAACCTGTTCTGAGGACAATGAGTGGTCCATTCCAAAATTTATGTAGGCCATATTTTAGTTCTTATCTAAAACTACAACTTTGCATAACATTGTTTGGTTCTATCTTATTGTCTGAGCTTCGCAATAAGCTTGGGTACCCGGGTACCCCGTCACCCTTTTACGGGTGGAAAAATCGTCACGTACGTAAGGGTTAAGCAGATCTTTTCGTATAAAACTTATAACAAGCATCATCATATGTCCATATTATGTGCACCAATCAATAGTTATGAATATAGTCTTTAATAAATGCTACTAAAAAAACACTGCATGCAGTGACAACACGACCTAAACATAGCACTTCTAGACTTTAGGGCTTGACTAGGGGCTGTCCATAAACTACGTAGGTGGATTCTGTCTGTTTTTAAATATGTCAAAAAATTACATGGATCCCCAAAACTGCCATCGTGGTTTTTGAACTGCCCCCATAATTTTCAGAAAATTATTCTATGTATCAATTTCATATGGTCATTTGATGCATTCTCAAGTTTTTTGTCATAAATACGGATGAGATCAAATTATTATCATTGAATTATACAATATATTGCTATAAAATGACAATACTACAATACCCTACCCTTATTGTAAGAATCTACTTGAAATGTTGAGACCTCCATCCTGATTTTTTTCAAAATTATAGACCTTGTTGGTCTGCATGATGTAACGCGACGTGACGTCAACGACAGTGCTTGAGAATCCTGTTTCCCAGGCTTTGAAAAATTCCAGGATTCGGGATTAACGATGGGTATAAAGAATAAAGAACACCCACTGAACATTTTGGAACGTATAATTCCAGATATAAACAGTCATATACAAACCAAATAAGTCATATAAGAAAAAGGAGGCCATATGCATACATACTGGCTTTCATATAGGGTGCCCCAGAATGTCTAAGCACGGCTTAAAAAAATCGATAACGTAGCTCTGTTTACATCAAATTCGATTTTTATTTCGTATCCATTCCATTCGTATTCTATAGTTAAACGTAGAAAATCCGAGATCCAATCAGTCGTAAACCAAGAAGCGGATATTTGATCTCATTCTACTCATTAGCTTCAGCACAGACGCCTTTCTAACAATTTTGGATACTTTTTCCCAGTCTTTCGCAAACTTTGTAACATAATCCGCTGCCTTTACATGTTTCCGCAAATATGCTTTGGTCGGGGCCCAAAAAGTTTCGATTGGCCTGGCCTGGGGACAGTTTGGCGGATTCATCTCCTTGGGTACGAATTGGACCTTGTTGGCTTTATACCAGGCTACCGTGTCCTTGAAGTAATGAACCGACGACAAATCCAGCCAAAACAGTACTAAAGCGTCGTGTTTGCAGATTATGGGTAACAGATGCTTGTTCAAACACTCACGCACGTAAACATCGGTTGTCATTATCTACGTTGTCACAAACGGTTTGGAAAGCATACCGTACTCACAAATGGCTTGCCAAACCATAGCCTTTAGCCGAAATTTCAAAAAACCAAAATCGACCGCATTACGAAAAGAGGTCAGGATTTGACCACATATAACTCTGTCAATAGTTGATAGATTTTAATTCTAAACAAGCCAATCGATTGGAAATTTATCTACCAATCTGCTAAAATAAACCCTTCATTAATTTTCAATAGGTCACTATTGAAAAATACACAAATGTCCAACTGTTGCAATGGTGATCAAAATTATCACCGATTGCCTGAAAACAGCGCATTCCCCAAAACAGATTTAAAAATCGAATTCGATCCTGTCTCACTGAACGGTGCTTATTCAATCACCTTGTGTGGTGGTGTACGGTTGACGGTGTCCGCAGCAGCAGCATCAGCAGCAGCAGCATCAGTAGCAGCAGTGCTTTCGGCGTGTGGCGTTGAACATCGTTCTCCAGTACACAACGAAAGGCAGCCTGAAAGCAGCGAGCATCCATAGAAGGAAGAAGAAGCCGCACCGCGATCAAAATCAGTTTCTTCGTGAGTAGCTGTGGGTCATCAATGCCTAGCGTGTCAACCTTGCCTAGCGCGACAGCTTGCCAGCCTCATCCGTGTTGAACATCCAAATAGCTCAGCATTACTCAACCATCACCTTTTCAGGACCACCATAAATGTGTTAAAGAGTATGTTTTGGACATTTGTAAAGGTCATCAATCGGATGTCAGTTACCGCAAGCAGCTAACTATCATAGCTAACTATCAAGGTTGATCTATAGAAGGTGCGGAATTGTAGGCCTGAATGTATTGGTGCAATTCGTTTTCACTCGACTTTCATTCCGCTGCGCACGATTCGTTTCATTCGTTTACTCAATCACCCTTGTAGTGACGTCAAAAAGTTTGTTTCGATATGCGCTTACATAGGAAATTCAATATGGATTATAGAATTTCTTGTATGTTAGTATGTTACCAAAATTTATGAATGGTCTGCCACTAAATGTTGATATAATTAATTGATTATTGAATTATCGCACTGTATACCATGAAAAGCAGCCTGTTTGTGAGTTTTTGCATGTTTTCAAGTAAGGAGTTATCATAAAAAAAAACAAATCAACAGCTGGTATTTCCCGGCGATACAGTTATGACTCGATTGTATCGCCCCCTCTGCGCATCATACTTTAAGTTCTCAATGATTACACATAACCGAAATTTTAAAATCTTTCTCATTCGTTTTAAAGATGGATGTTTAAGGTGCACTTTGGTGCAGTTACACCACTGGACAAGCGCATGGTTTTCGAAGAACATAATAAATGATTTTCAAAAACGGGGGTGATAAAATCGACTTATCACTGTACACATCAACTGATTCAAACATAAGCTTTTGTTTAGTTATTTTTTATTGTTGGTAGATCAATGTTATTCCACTGTGTAATCATTGTGTCCAATTATTTGAAACCACCTTTAAGTTAAAACTAAAACCATTAGGCTGCATAGCCACCAGTCTTATAAAAGAGTAACTGTTATAGGATTGCATTTTTAATTGTATGGTATATTAATGAACAATTCATAACCTTTTGATTGAAGGCTTCGTTTATATATTGGATACATTATCATGTGTTCAGGATACATAACAGGCTGAACAAAACAAGATAAACTTGTGCCTATAAAGAGTTCACCTATAGCTCCAGGTGCAACGCATGAGCACCGCTATCATCTCCAAGAACATCGAGGAAAAAATTCCACAGCATTGTTCTAAACTGACTTCCAAGCTTCCAACCCATCGGTCCTTTTCAGGACCACAAATGATTGATAAAAGAGTTTACTAAAGACTTCAAATAACAGACAGAGCACCTCAAAAACAAAGCTCTCAAATTGCTTCCGAATTTCAACCTATCGAGATTTTTCACTAATAACGAGTTAAGAAATCAATTTAATATTTACTATACTTTTGCTGTGACATCATAACTACCTTTCGTAATCCTACGTCAAATCTACGGTCGTGTCTTGGATACAACCTCTTACTTTTTTACCGAATTTTTCGGTAAAAATCAACTTATCCACGTCGTCAACACTTCGGCCATCACAAACGGTGCAGTACTGATCACCAGGAACAGTTTTGTAATCAAATTTAACGTATGATTCATCGTCCATAATTCTTGCCTTGGCCCGCTGGACGTTACTCTTCGAGGATCCCACTATTTTAACCACGTCTCGAGTGAAATCTTGCACGATTTTCCGGTCCAGATTTCTGACAACAGGGTTCGGTTAACGTCCAGATTTTTACTTGTCCTGGAAAGTTGCTTCATCACCATACTTCCGAATCGCGATTCGAACGGCTTCGATGCATACACCTTCCAATTGCACTAATTGACTCAGAGAAATTTTGGGGATAGTACACCTTTTGTGCACGATGTGTTTGCGCTTTCCCATCGGAATTCGGAATCGGATTCCCCAAAGGTATCCGTACTTGGATTCCCCATCGGGATCCGCGCTTGGATTCCCCATCGGGATCCGTGCTTGGATTCCCCATCGGAATCCGTCTACGGAACCCGTCATCGAAATCCGTCTACGGAATCCGTCATCGGATTTCCATCGGGGTACACTTCCACTTCCTCTTAACTTTTATCAAACACATTCACTAACCTTCAAAGAGATCCGGTTTAGAACTCCCTGCCGGGATCCGGCTTCGCACTCGTTCACTTTCGTAAAAAAAAACATGTAATTAAAAAACAATAAATTCAGATTTACTCAACAAACAGCCTTTCCTTCCGACTGTTATTATTTTCCCTTTGAAGAACAGCAGCAACTGCAACAGAATAACATCTAGAGAAAATGTAAACAAAACCTCAAAAAAGAATCCCAAACAAGCTGAAGATGTGATTTGGCAACCCGCGGTGGGAGTTTGAGTTTCTATAATTATACCAACCCAGCGGTGGGCAAATTGGGTTTTGTCGGGTTGCTAAACTAAATAGAGACCGATTCTGGGTGTCAGCGGCGCCGCCGGTGGTGTAGTGGTAAGCGTGATTACCTCTCACCCCAGCAGGCCTGGGTTCAATTCCAGTCGGCCCCGCCGGGATGTTCTGAGGCATAACATCTCTGATCACGCCTTCCTTCGGAAGGGAAGTAAGGCCGTTGGTCCCCGGTTCATGAATTGATGGATCGATAGGTAGGGTCCAGGTGTAAAAGCTGCCTCCCTGGCGTCGGTAGCATTGGTGCTCAGCACGGAAAACAAGATCGACGGAAAACAAATCAAGGAATAAAAATCGGGCGTCATTTAACGACCGAAATGAGAACCAGTGGTGAAGATGCTCTAATAAATTAATGTTTTTCTTTTTCCTTTGATTGGCGTTTATCCAGATCTCCCATTAGTATTCTCAAGTATTGCAAATATGATCTAGCAGTGAAGCAAAGGGTATTTTTTAAATTCTTTATTAAGGAGATTTTTAGTCTATGGCTTAACGGTAAAAAGTTGTGATATCTAATCCAAATGCTCTTGCAGTTGACTTAGTCTGTCATGCTGCACTACGAATCGAAGTGATTTATCATTGACTTTCAAGTGATTTACGTTTAGAGACAAAGTGATTTGTAGTTGAAAAATATGTACTGTTTAACACCTTTTAATCAAAATGATTATCATTTGAATTGGCACCACTGTTTTCATCCATTGAATTAGATTAGTTATACTTTTGGAAGCAAAGTTTCTTGGAAGTCAAAAACGCACATGCCAAACGTTACTCGCGGAGATGGCAAGTCAACAACAAATGAAGTCAAATGAGAGAAGCGATAATTCTTCATTTCAACCCGAAATAATTTGCATTCTAGAGCGTGAGTATTATGAAATTGATGGTGTATTCAATAAAATATTATTACTATAGTGTATAATAGAACTTCTCTTACAAAACATTGTCAATCTTATCAAATTTATTGCTCAATATCTCGTCTTGCTTCTACTACAAGCCTATAAATGTTCTTTGGCCATATTCTGATTAACATATAACAAGGCTTGCAGTATGACCAAGGCAATATATTTATTTGAACCCATTTCCAGCAAACATGAAATTTAAGGATAAATTAGTACAACTTAAGGTGATGGATTGTTAATATCAATATGGTTGACATTTCAAGTTCAAAGCACAGTACATCAACAACGATGTGTAATACAATCTAAAATGAAGTGATTTGCTGTTGATTTCATCGTGCTTCGGTTTGATCTCTTCCAAAGGATTTGCACATCGAATTGCAATGTTTGGCAAGTAGTGCAAATTCAACAGCAAATCACTTCACATGAACATGATGTTTTTTTATCGTGTAGTTCATCTCCGAGCAAAGGGTAAACATACCGATATAATTTTCCAATTAATCATATCGTCCGACCATTTCCACAGAGATGGCGCTGTTCGGCTGGTAGGAAGTGATAAAAATCCCCATATAGAAATTGAGAGAAGTGGGAATAATTTGCTTTCGGTGCATATTCAGGTCAAAAAAATGAACGTCAACCTGAATAAATTAGCCAGTGACTTTGTCGTTCAGTTTTTTCCCGGAAATTATTGTTAAACAAGCTACAATTAAATAAAAATGATTTTTCCCCTTACAGTTTTACCTGCTTTACTACCAGTCTCCAGAGAGCTAAAAACTTCAAATTTGTGAGAAAGATTAGCCCTCACGAGTTCAATCAATGTATTTTTATAACACTCGATTTGTGATTTCTCTTTCACCGATTACAAAATAGAGTACCTGTCACTACAAAACATGTCTGGTAACTCCATATATGCATTTAGATTAACATTCGAAGTCCCTCCTTTTTATCATATTCTGCAGAAACGATACTTTGTGCCCCACCCCATTAATATAATTCGGCAGGAAATCCTGTGAGGGGTAAGCTATTTTGAGTGCAGAATATGTAAAGAAGGAGGGACTTCGGATGTTAATCTAGATGCATATATAGAGGTACCAGACATGTTTTGCACTGCACTGTCCTCTGTGAACAATTAACGGAAAATAGATTACATGAAGTTTCCGATAGATGCCCCCGCCAATAACAACAGTTGCATCTGATGGAAAATGAGTGCAGAAGCTTTGGAAAATGATTGATTGCGTATATTTTTGGTGGATAGAAGTAATTCAGGTTGATCTCTGCCAGATGTTCCTCATTTATAGTTTATCGGGAAACCATTTTAATAAATTGTTCCTAGGAATTATAGACGTTTGGATGTATTTCATGAAGCTAATCTCCAATACTGAAAAGACTCATAATTTAAAGTTTCTGTAAAGTTTTTTCATCGATAGTTATTTCGATTTAGTTGGGCAGCAGCTGACGAGTTCTCTACGACTCGATTTTGAAAGGACCACCGAGTTAAAATGATTGAGTTATGGAATAACAATGCTATACAAAATTGCTATAGCAGTAGTCATAACATTCATTCTTACTATAGTTCTAAAACTCGATATCGAGTTAGTGGACATTGAGTTGTGAAGAGTTGGCTGTATTTAATTTGTTTTTCGCTTGACCGTCTCCACACTCCACAAACTAAAACAAAGATGGAGTAATAAAGGGTGTCCCACATTAAAATTGCATCACGGAAAAAAACGGTGTAGAAAATTACCCATTGGGTATTTTCTCTTGAAATTTGGGTAGAAGTAGTTTAGAGTGTATTATTAACACTGTATTTTTATCGCTGTCAGTTTTTCGAAAGTTTGAAAAATGGCATCACCCGAAAAGACACGTCGCGAACTGATTTTGCTCAAGCACCTGGAAAATCCTCGACTCTCTCATCGGGATATCGGAAAACAACTCGGAATCGTGCAGTCAACGGTGAGTCGTGTGATTAAGCGTTACTACGAAACTCTAAGCATCGAACGGAAGGAAAAATGTGGTCAAAATGGATGTTCTATTAGTGATCAGGATCACAAGCGTGTCGTGAAAGCGTTTAAGTGGAATCCCAATGCTTCGGTCAGGGATGTGGCCAAAAAGTTGAATCTGTCCAAGTCTTTCGTTCAGAGAGCCAAGGACCGGGAGGGACTGCATACGTACAAAGTGTAGAAGGCTCCAAATCTTAACGCGGGAAAATACAGTGGGAAAGTCACGGGCCCGGAAACTGTACACCCAGATGCTGACGAAGTCTCAATGTCTCATCATGGATGATGAGAGTTACGTCAAGGCGGACTTCCAGCAGCTTCCGGGGCTACTGTTCTTCACCGTCCAGCACAAGTTTGATGTTCCGGAGGAAGTAAGGAAGCAGAAACTTTCAAAGTTTGCCAAGAAATATATACATTGGCAAGCGATCTGCTCATGTGGCAAACGGAGTGCGCCGTTCGTGACTACCGGGACTGTAAACGGGGAGATCTACATCAAGGAGTGTCTACAGAAGCGTCTGCTTCCTCTGTTGAAGCAACACGAGGGCCCTACGATCTTCTGGCCGGATATAACTTCGTGCCACTATTCAAATGTTGTCCTAGAGTGGTACGAAGCCAACGGGGTCACTTTCGTACCCAAGGACATGAACTCCCTCCAACGCACCGGAAAAATACTGGGCTATTATGAAGCAGGCATTATAGAAGCATCCCAAGGAGGTCAAATCTGAGGAAGACATGAAGAAAAAGTCGGTTTCCGTGCAGAAGAAGCTGCAACTAGATGTTGTACAGAACCTAATGAGTGGAGTAAAGCGTAGGTACGAGCGTACGGTTATGGCATTGAAGTAGAATGAAATAAATATTCCAAAAGCTTACTAATGGGTTATATTTTATTGTCTGAAAGTTTGGAAAGGATCGGTCAACTAGATAATTTTCTACAGCGTTTTTTCTGTGATGCGATTTGATGTGGGACACCCTTTAAAACTGAGTAACTACCAAGGGTCACTCCGCACAAGTCTTGAGTCATCTTTTTTGTCAGAATGCCGCAGGTGTGCCGATTGTTCCGGTCATAGAGCAAGCTGCGATTATTTGTAAAATACCCATCCCGGCAACCCGGTATTTCTGACACCTTGAATGTTTTGGTTTGAAATCGCAAGGATAAATCGTATTGAGGATGACGCGGGAAGTGACTGGTGTTGGTGTTTTATGTTCATAGGATGATAAAAGTCCTGTGTTTTAGTCTTTTATAATGCCCTCAAAGGCAGACCAGAAACCTAGCCTTTCGTGATATGAAAATCATCGGTCTATCAGCGGCCGGAAAGAGTTGGAACCGGTGGGGAGCATTATTGGAGACTGACTATAGAGGATGATGAATGGACTTCTTTAGTTTGTTTTGTGTGATTTGCAGCATTATTTGAATTAAGGGTACTAATGGGGTCTGATTAACTGCCTCTTTCTCTTGAGCCCACTCTAGAACCTACATTTCGTATTTAGAAGATTTTTATAAGTGAACTGCTGGTCTGAGTTCCTCTGGTGTATTAAATTAGAGGATGCTCCTGAATATACAGCCAAACAGCACGTAATGATGTGAACAACTTCAATGACAGTTGTCCAGTAGTATTCCCATTTTATTTACAACAATCCAATGCTTCGAGATTGTGTGCCCAAGGTATGCCGAAGGGTTGTAGATGGATGTGCCCAAGCTGTGTCGAATCTAATTTCGGCACAATGTGCTGAGTGACTTACATCTTGGTAGCTACGCACCCGGATTCAGATTTTGATGAACTGAAATTATGTCTAGTACCGTAAAACGGGGTAACATTGATAGTTTTTTAAAGTTTATTTTAAATATGTTTACAGCAAAGAATGTTTTTGAAATTTATTTATATTTTAATAAGTACTGAGGATCCGTTAACTCGTAAGTATTATGTTTAACGGAAATTAATGCATGTGCACTATTTTTTAAATATTGTGACCGAACATCAGTAATTTTATTTGGGGTTACTTTGAAAATGCTCGATGACTATAGAAAAAAATGCGTGAAACTCAAACAATTTAGTAATTGAAATATGAAATTTCTTTATGATTTTATAAGAAAACATCACAAGCAGTAAGAATTCAACACTGAATTTGTAATGGCTTTATCGAAAATGCATTTCATAAGTGATGGTTTGATTGTTTTTTCAAACAGGCGAAGAACACGAAAATTGTTTTTTAATATGTTTGTAAAATATGTACACATACTAAATAAAAACAACACACGATATCAACGGAAATACCCTAAACTACAATATGGAACCAAAGTTTCTAATTCTGAAAAAGCGCAGAGAGTAAATTTAATCATTATATTATAGTATCAAAGTCACTCGCATTATCAAAGATACCCAGTTTTACGGTATGTATTTACTGAACATTTCCCGAAAAAAAAACACACATTTACCAATTTAAGGTTTTTGAAAACGCATGGATTCGTTAAGCATAGTCGGCGCCACTGGGATTTTCTGAGGCATAAAATCTCTGATCACGCCTTCCTTTGGAAGGGAAGTAAAGCCGTTGGTCCCCGGTTCATGAGCTGATGGGTCGATAGGTAGGGTCGAGGTGTGGGAGCTGCCTTCCTGACGGAAAACAAATCAAAGAAAAAACAACAAGAGACAGCCTTATGGGGTTGTACGCAATGGTGACGTAAGACTACGTGGTCTTATATAATAAATCTTATTTGTTAACTGCAGCAGGAGCTTGTGTTTTGTGTAGAAACATGAATTTGAGCGGGTTTCTCTCTGTTTAGTTTAGTATGACGTGCTTTTCAAAGCTGTACCACAGCGACTCACGAAGAGCCACTGATTCCGATCAATAGCGGTGCGGCTTTTTCCTACTTCTATGGATGCTCATGTGGGCTGCAGCTCGCTGCTTGCAGACAGCCTTTCGTTGTGTTCTGGAGAACAATGTTCAACGCCACGTGCCGAAAGCACTGCTGCTGCTGATGATGATAATGATGCCGACGACCGCACACGGTGATTGGAACTGAATCCGATCAGCGGTTGAGGCCAGCCTTGATAGCTATCTGCTTGCGGGGAGCCTTTCGTTGGGTAGTGGTGATATTCAACTTTGAAATCTGTGTTAGAGAAATCGCTTTTCGCAGGTGATAATTTTAACTATCATGGCAACAATTGCATATTCTTCCAATTTTCAATAGTGAAATTTTGATAAATGATAAAGTCTTAAATTTAATAGATGCTTAGAAATATTTCTGATCGATTGGTGATAAAAATTATTGAAATTGGTCCAGGAGCAGCTGAGTTATTAACGTTCCAAATCTTTCATAATGTTGTTACATGTTCCATTTTTGGTTTTCACAAAGTGTACCCCCATATAGAAATCACAGACGTAGTCCTATGTCAAAAAACGAGCGCATGGATTGAAATGGCAATCGCGTAAAAACACTTCGACGTGAATCACTCCCCATATGCCTCCTTTACCGGGACCATACTATGCCACTATCACTAAATTTCATTCCTCATACCTACATGAATGACTTCTCAACTTGTCAGTGTTGGCTTTTAAACCATCTGCTATTTTCCCCGTTTGGCGCATCATTTTCATGTAGGTATGTATTAGGTGCACCAGAACCTCGATACGAGGATAGGAAACATTTCTGCCCTTATCTTCCAGCTACAATCGCCAATCGATTGAAACCTGTGTGAATTGTGTCATTTCCCGAGGAATATATAATTTTCCTATTGATTGCCAATTTATAAATTATTTCACAAGCATTCCTGCGCATCCTCCTCTTTGGTCGGTTTATGGAGAACATGAGTCACACGTTGTTCCGTTGTTGTCGTTATGGACCTTCGTCCGTATCAAGAAACGTGGAAACACGCCAATCATTCATTCTACGACCATTTTATTCTCGAACACAAAATAGCCAATATAGTTTTTGATTCACAGCCCCGTCGATAATAAATCATAACCCTAAACGATGAACTTCGAATGCTCTCACCTGTTGCCGCTTGATTTGCCAAGGGAAGCCAATCCAAATTTTTCTCCGCTGAATACCCACCCTAAACGTATACAGAACAACATTGATGGGTCGACAATCAAAATATTATTTAGCATTTTACGATCGCCGAAAGACTTGGGTCAAAGTAATCTCCTCCGAAATCAACATAAATGGTTTGAACTTTTTAGCATGCACTGTCAACTGAGGTTAGTTTGTATCACATTCAGATTCCGCAACCGGCTTACGTTGACGATTGGCAGTTCACTTAAATACCAAATTCTTCATCCCTTACGGTAGATTTCGACGCAGCGCTGATGCTTTCGCCCGCTACCACAAGAATAAAAAAATACAGATCGAGTGATAAATCATAAGATTTGGGCTTTTCTTCTGCCTGCAAGCTTGTTTTCCATTACTCTGAGAGCTTCTCCATCTAACGCGACGAACCGAAAAAGAAAACACTCCGAATGAATTAAGAGAAATTAAAGAGCATCATTTTCCATTCAAAAGCGATCGATCCGAGAAGATTACACTATAAAAGTAAGATTTATTGGCGGGTGGCTTTTGAGCATCAGAATAATGTAGGACCAAAATACAAACCGTCGTCGTCGACGTTCTGAGATGTTTTGCTTCAACAACTCGTGCGACCCACAGATGATGGTGATGATGATGATGGTTGTCGTAAAAATTTGTAATTAAAATCAGATTGGATCCGAACCGAAACCGAGTGCGGTGGAGCTCCGGGTTCGATCAATGCGGATCAAAAGTGTTAAAAAGTTGAAGGAATGCCTTTTTATTGTACCACCTATATCGACGAGGTGGCTGCTACTGTGTGCTGAGATGTTAGGATCCCAGACGACCGGCACACGGTGGCACAGGCAGTGTTATATCAGATTTGGGTCCTCTCCTCGCAGAGATTTCTCACGGTTTCAAAACACAATGATCACCTATTAAGTCGGCTGCTAAAGTTTATTTCTGTCACCCGGTGTCGACGAAGATTTATACGAGTTGGATTCATTTCTATTGGCTTAGGTGTCAGAGAGCTATATAATTAAGAGAATTCTTGATCCTTAACCTTGTGGTAAATCAACAGGAGGTGGTGGCCTTGGGTAAATGTTGTATCCATGGTTATAAATTCTCTAAGGTCTATTAAGCAATGGATTTCTCCAGTGTATTACGTCTGGCGAAGACACATCGTAGTCACCCCTCTGTATCAAGTTGGTAAACAAAGCAAATCAGTGCATGAGCTGTGCATGACTCTCTTGTAACGGCAGTACCAACCGGTGGAAACTAACGATTTTAAATTGGCTCGCTACTTGACTAGCCTATTGGTCCCAAGCAAATCGATTGACGTACCCCATTCTAGTCGAAATTCTTGTACTACACAATGTTTGTTTGATTCGCTATGAATGTTTGGCAGATAAAATGAGAGGTTCGTGGAGTTTCCTATGTTTCGAGGGGTGCATCGATTAGCTTGGGACCGAAGATAGTACCAGAGCTGAGCCAAAATGTTGAGCACGTTTCTTCAGGGCCTACTAGTCTTGGAGTAACCTCTATGGCAGTACCTAGTTGTTCGTTTTTTTCGTTTTTCGTAACCAGTTGAAATGCAATGCTATGCAACGTTTTTAAACTAGACTACACCGGTAAAACTAAGCTATTTTGCTTCCCGAAAGACCGCATTAATCAATATTTCCTTGCGCTGAGCAAAAATTTCTTAGATTCTATCCAACTTGATGAAAAGGCTAATGTTTAGGATACTATGTGCTCGATACTTTTCAAAGTTTCAATCGAGTTGCCTGAATGCCAAATATTCAATCTATGCTGATCAATTAATTCATTCATATCGTTTGAAAAACATGCAGAACATGGAGGCAACCCAGCCTCAGGCTGAAAGCCTTCTAAATAAAGATAAATCAATCAATCAATCAACATGCAGAACTTGAAAATTAAGAAAATTTGATTCAATAGCAAATCTATGATGATGGAAGATTTCCCCAGTTGATAATTTTGTTTCATTTTATTAGATAATTGATAAAAATTCTAACTAAATTTAAATAAATAATTTAAAAATCCTTGAAAATACGTATTTGTCCCATAATCATGAAGTTATATCCGGAAAAAAATAACAAAATTCAATTCTTCCTATCTGTTTCCTTTTTTAAAATAACAGTAAAAACGATTTTGACAGTTCAAATTGGTTCGAAAACCATTACGTCTTCGCCAGACGTTCACCATGAATACTAAAGAGCCTGAATTTATAAAGAAACGACATCTTATCCATTTGACAGGTCTTCTGCTCGATTGGAATGACTTTTCCTGACAGACAATCGATTGTTCCAATTTTGACATGTCTTTTTAGTTTATACCTTTATTGGCTTTGACGGCGACTCTGTAGCTCTTTACTCCTATGAGAAAATCCATAAGCAAACGTCAGACTGTGCGTGAAACATGGCGGACTTTGTACTATCCTTTCACTCCACCGAAAATTCCTATAAGAAACTGTCTATATTTGCTGAAAGAGCAAATTTTTCGACGGTGCCGTCAACGCCAATATATTATACCACCCACCGAGTATCAAGACAGAAAACCTTAGTTTCACGTACCCACTTATAAATTGTAGATGTCTCCACCGTACGTAAACAATACCCAAGTAACAAATCTAGAGCTGCTTGGCTATATTCAAAATTTATAAAGGTTTTATTGCAGCTGCAACCATAACCTACTGCTTTATGACGGTCATATACAATGCAAGTTATGAAACATCTTATAGCTATCTACACAACCCCTATAAAGCTAATGAAAAAACCAACTGATGCTTATGCTATTTTCACTTATGAAAGGTTTTATGATTGCTTTGAAGTATAAAAAAAAGCAATATGAATTACCCTTATAAAACCCAAAAATAAATCCTTTTATTGCTTTATAAGTAAGCGCAATAAAACTAGTTGGCCATGAAACAGTTATTTTAAAACAATTATAAGCATTCAGTTGCAACTTGTCAGAAATGTAAATAGGCGGTTTATTTTTACAACATAGAAAAGAATCAAAACTTTCCGGTACTTCCAAGCGGAGCGCAAAGAAAATCAACAAAATTGTTAGCATGAGCATGAAAACATTTCGTATATACGTATACGCGACGTACTGTGCGTAAGAAAAACGTCAGCAGTCTCTATAATTCTTCCGTTCTCGCTCGCATATACATGGGGTAACACTGTCGAATCTTGGTCGAAATACATGGAATGGTGACAGTCCTAGGACAAAAAGGTTGAAATCACGCATAACTTTTCATAAAGGTTAATGTACCATTCAAAACTTTTTCAAATGTTTGTAAAATTCATCGGTTACACCCGTAGAACAGGAATATACATTTGCCCTCAAATAAAAAATAATAATTCAAGCTGAACATTGCATTAGGTCCTAAGTAATATTGACAGATTCTCTTCGTCGACTTTCTCTTTGCATCCCCACGGTCATGTAAAGACATTCCCAGATATTTTCAGCACATAAATCGATAAAAGAAGCTTTTATCTAGCATCCAATACGACAAACACATCAAGAAACGGTTCGGTGAATAAGTTATTAACGAAAGAGAAAGTCGACGAAGGGAATCGATCAATGTTACTCAGGACCTAATGCAAAGTTCAGCTTGAATTGCTCTTGTAAAAAGAAAATAGTTCTCGTAATAAAATCATGCATTATGCTTTTCTGTTCTGCTCTTATCCTATGCACACTGGGCCAGGAATGCAACCTAGCGGAGCAAAATTAATAACTCCGAAACGAAGCATTTCCGCGACTTGGTGTCTTGGGCAAAATTTCTCATCATAATAAGGACCATCTATTGACATAAACAAATTGTTCAAGACTCTTCCGCAAAGATGGTACCACAATCTAACTTCTTGGGCAAAGTTGTTTATCTTGACACCAAAATATACCTCTCTCAAATTTTGATATTTTGTTTATCGAGTATTGCTTAATTTTTGCTAAAAATGTCAGTTTGCGATTTTTTGCGCTTTGGGAGATATTAAAGTTCAAAAATTGTGTTTTTTTCGTTTTTTCAACAATATCTTTGAAATTTGAAGCTTAATCCAGTATGTTTCTTCACAAAAGCTATTTATTTAATGTATTTGCATAAGAGAAAAATATAACATCATATAGTTGCAAGCAAAAAAACCGAAACAGAAAGAAAAAACCATATTTTCGACATTTTTTCTTTAACTCCATATAACTTGGAACCAATAGACTATGGAAATTTAACGTCTTTGAAAGAGCTGTTCATTTTGTCAAGATAAACAACTTTGCCCAAGACATCAAGTCTCCAAAACGTCAGAGAAAGAAGTTAGATTGTGGCACCCTCTTTGCGGAAGAGTTTTGAACTATTTGTTTATGTCAATAGATAGTCCTTTTTATGACGAGAAATTTTGCCCAAGACACCAAGTCGCGGAAATGCTTCGTTTCGGAGTTATTAATTTTGATCCGCTAGGTTGCATTCCTGACCCAGTGTGCAATGTAAGCATTAGACATTTTAAGAAATTGCGCTTGGTGTTTTTCTCGCTGCTGTCCTCTGTCGCCATATTGTCATTATGAAAATGCCATTAACCTTGGAATAAAATCCAAGAAATTTCAATAAAATAATGGCTAAATAAGAGATCCGAAATGATTTCCAGCGTGCATTGGTATGAATTTATGTATTGAGATCTATTTTCAGTAAAATTAAGGTGATTCCATCAAGTTCATTTGATTTCTGAAACAATCTTTTTTGTTAACTTGAATTATTTTGGAGGTGCATTTATTTAACGCTCATATTATCTCAATATACACGATAACATTTTAAGCGCATATGTTTTGGAACTTCTAAAAAGTCATTTATTTTCTTTAAGATTTTCACTTATGCCGCCATGAAACAAAATTGATTGCATGGTGATCTTGACACCAACACTCAAACCTATTTTTACCGCTAAAGATTTCCATTTGGAAAAAAAGTTTCTGGAGAACAGAACAACAACAAGCTAATTTATGGCGGTTGCTTTGATGCAATAAAAATTAAATTGGCTTTATAACTGATTTTCACCAAAGCGTAATAAAGCTGCTTGGATACAATATTGCTCTTAAAGAGGCTATGAGAACCTTTTGTAGAGTATGAGGCTTTATGACAAAAGGTTTTAAGACAGCTTTATTATGATTCTCAAACATGCTTTATAAACCTTATCAAGAGTGGTCCACTAAGCTGTAAGATGATCTTATAGCGGTTATCAAAAGGTTGTGCTGGAGCTATTAATTTTATTGACGGTTTTATAAAATTGATCTCAATAACCACTAATAGAGTGCCATAAAACAAGAAATGCTACTTGGGTAGGGTCAGCCATCGTTGGTGGAACACCGTTTTCACATAAGAAAACATGTTTTGACGTAGGACTACGTCTATGATTTCTCTATGGGGGTACCCTTTGTGGTAACCGAAAATGGAACAAGAAACAAAATTGGGAAAGATTTTGAACGTTAATAACTCAGCTGCCCCTGGTCCAATTTCAAAATTTTTATCTCCAATCTATCAGAAATATTTCTACGCATCAATAACAATGCTTCCGACAGTTGATTCACAACAAGAAGCTATTGAAAAAGTGGTAACTAATAAACCGATCAATTACGTACATGCATATGCTGCTTTCCCAACACAGTCATCAGAGAATCATTCCTAGACGAAACATGTCGATGTAGCATTACGACAAGGCTCGGTAGCTCAGTGGTTACCGTTTCTGCACACTGAGCAGAAGGTCGGGGTTCAATCCCAGGACCGTCCCCATCCTTGTAATTTTTCACTTTGCCTTATTCTATCCCCACTAGAATTAAATAAAAGCAAATTCTGCTTTAACCTATCGCATTACTTACCACATGAATCCTGATCTAAAAATAACCAACCTTACTAACACAACTATCCTTTCTGAGACAGCTGTGGAGATGTTGAGGAATTCTCGGTCTCTAGTAACAACCGCACTGTGCAAGTTGATTAGTTCTGATCATTAACGGAGGAGCATCTAAGAAGGTCGGATAACGTTAACTCGACGGCAATCATTCATTGATATATCATTGATTTTTTAAGCCCCTTATAGTCGTCGTCACAGCAATGAAAACTAACATCGCACCGCTTTTGGTTTTTGGGTTACACTTGCTGGTTGCAATTTTAAGATCAGGATTCACTGTGATGCGATCAGTGAAAGCAGCAGAAATTTCCTTCCCAACTCTCTTGTGGAATTTTTTAATGTCTCTGAAAAGGGCCAGTTTTGTTAGATTGACGAATACGACGAGCCAGCTGTATGTCCTTTGGCATAATTGTGGCACGCTTGACGTGGATGGCGCACAGGCTTCGAACAGACCGACAGATAGGCCTCGCTGGATTCCTGCAACGGCCGAGCTCGGAAAGCGCAGATCGGTCTTGAAGTACTGGGCGATTTCAGCAGAAGCCTTTCCTCCGGTGGACCTACGAGCGGTCTGCTTGGTACGACCCATTGTGCTTAGTTACGGTGCAGTTACGATGAATCGGACACGTTGAATAAAAATTTCAACCGCTTTCTCCTCTAGTAGTAGTAATAGTAGTAAAATTATGTTTATTTCTGTTGATTAAGGTAGTACATTTATTTATCATTTTAATTGATTAGCCTTCATGGCTCTTCATCTTTGTTTAATTTGATATTCTAATTTAATATTTGCGTTTTTCAACTAGTTTACAGAATATCCCTTTGGGGATGTGTTTTATTTGAATTGAAAAAAGTGATAACCTACCTAGCTACGAGTATAACTTAACCTAACGTGCTAGATCACGTATGATCTGATGATTTGATCTCAGACAGGTGTCTCTGAACCTTTCCAGGATGAATACTCTCCGTTCTTCTAATGTTTGAATTCCAGCCAGGAAGTGGATCTCAGAATTTCTAGTCCGCGGGGGACTGTTTAAGACCATCCTAAGGATCTTGTTTTGGATCCTTTGAAGTTTAAGGTGATGGCATTTTGCGCAACTCTCCCAGATTGGCATACCGTACTCGATTACAGGAAGGATGATTTGTTTGTAGACAACAAGCTTATTTTTCAGGGACAGGGTTGACTTCCTGTTGATAAGTGGATACAACGATCTTATCAAGATGTTGAACTTGGTTTTCGTTTTGTCAACGTGCTCCCTGAAAAGAAGCTTGCTGTCTAGTGTTAGCCCGAGGTACACGACCTCTTTGGACCATTCCACCACTGTGCCGTTCAGGCAGATCTTGTTATTCTCCGGAACAAGTCTAGGAGATTTAGAGTGTGGAAAGATAATGACCTGGGTCTTTGCCGCGTTGATACGGATCTTCCAGCTGTTGAAATATTCAGACAGGACGTCCAGGCCTCTCTGAAGTTTGGCAGTCAGAGCTCCGATGACCCTACCCTTGTAGACGATGGATGTGTCATCTGCGAACAGAGACAACGATCCACCATCAGGGAGAGCCGGCATATCGGAGGTGAACAGGTTGAATAGGATGGGGCCAAGAATGCTTCCTTGTGGAACCCCGGCACCGATGTTGAAAGCATCCGATGAGATGCCATTCAGAGAGACTCGGGACGGAACGATAGATAGTTGTTTATGATCTTCACTAGGAAGATTGGAAGACCGTACTGCTGCAATTTGAACACCAGGGCATCATGCCAGACATTGTCGAATGCTTTTTCAACGTCCAACAACGCCATGGCAGATGATTTCGAAACAGACTTGTTCCATCTGAGAATGTTTGTTACTCGAGTCAGCTGGTGGACGGTCGAACGACCTTTCCGAAAACCAAACTGTTCCTCGAGTAACAAGTTGTTTTCATCGACAGATGTTAGAAGCCGGTGGTACAGTGCTCTTTTGAACAGTTTTGATAACCCTGAGAGAAGGCTGATTGGTCGATACCTTGAAGGAGAGGACGGATCCTTCCCAGGTTTCCGGATGGGTATGACTTTAGCTGACTTCCAACACGAGAGGAAGTAGCCAAGTCTGAGGCACTGATTAAAAATCAGTGCCAGATGGTTGTAGAATCTGGAGCTCAAGTGTTTGAGGATTCAGGATATTGTCGAAACCTGGGGCCTTCATGTTTTTAGATGATTTGATATAGGCCAACAGTTCGTCAGCCGAAATCTCGGATTCCTCTGGAAAAATGTTAGGAATCTGTAGAAGATTGGTTGCCTTTTCAGCAACCTCAGATCCTCATGAATCCTCATGAATCTGATGATGTTTTGTCCGAGATTATGGGAGCTGACGAAATGGTGACCTTTCGCGGCAGCCTTCTCTTCAGGAGTTATCAGATGAACCACTGGGTCGCCGGGACGATCCAGTGGGGTCAGTGGGGGAATGGGCCTAGGCTTGTTTTTAAGAATTTTTGTAAGTTTCCAGAAGGGCTTAGCACAATCTGGGAGAGAGCGGATCTTACTAGCAAAATCGTTATTTCTGAGATCCACCAACCTGGCCTGAATGATCTTTGTTAATCGATTACAATTGGTCTTCAAGTTAGGCAGGCCAATACGCTGGTACTGCCTACGAATGGTGTTACGGAGTCTAATGAGATCTTTGGTAGGGCTGTCAAGGTTCAGAGTGTTACTCACCTGTCTGGATACTGGCACGTGTTGTTCCCTGGCCCGGGAAATCGCCTCCTCGATAGTTTGTAGACACCGGTCAACATCTTCCGACGTCCCCGGTTGGACATCGTAGTCGATGATTGTGTCGACGCAGTGTTGATATTGCACCCAGTTGACTCGATGGTAGTTGCGCCGGGAAGCTTCGAATCGGTTTACCGAGGATCCAACTTCGGCCACCACCGGGTAGTGTTCCGAGCTCAGCTCCTGGAATGCCACAGGTTGCGAGACGTTGTGTCCCATGTTGCTTACGAAGATGTCGATGGTCGCATGGACCCTAGACCGACTCAACCGGGTGGGAGAGTCCGGGGCCAAGATGGTATAGTGGCCCTCTTGCAGGTCTTCATTGAGGATGATGCCGTTTCTATTGCTCCGACCGTTGCCCCAAGCTTGGTGTTTTGCGTTCAGATCGCCAGCGATGATAAAGTTTCCACTCCTCCGGGTGAGTTTAGTGATGTCTTTCCGGCGGGCCACTGACGACCCGTCCCTGATGTTCGTTTGCTTGGGGCTGTAGGCCGCGATGATGGTGATTGGGCCAAGTGATGTGCTCACCTCCACTCCGATGGCTTCAATTGTTTTCAGCTGGAAGTTTGGTAGCAGCCGGCAACTGATGTTCCGTCGATGGCCACTCCAATACGTTCAGTTCGGGCTTCAGATGCGTCTCGGTGAGGATAGCAATGTCGACCTCCTTGGTGTTGAGGAAATCGAGTAGCTCTCTATGCTTGTTCGTCAGTAAGCAAGCGAATCGTCGACAGATTCACCTGAGACAGCACCAGCGTATGATGAACCAGAGGCGGTGGATGAACCTGGAATTGGCTGGGCCGCAACAACAGCGAGACGATGCTGAACTGTCCGACTGTTGGGAACCATTTGGATACTCGCAGGATTGGCTTGTTGGTTGTTGAGCGGAAGCGGGCTAGGTTCGGAACATGTCGACGGGGCTGGAGAGCTGTGTACTGGACTTCCGTTAGTACAGGAGGCGAACGATGATTACGAAGGCGACCGACGGATATTAATGAACTCCACTCGCTTGGGACATCCGCGATTGGAGGCTTGGTGGTTTCCACCGCAGTTGACACACGTTGGCTCGATGTCATCGACTTGCTCACAGGACGCAGTTGAGTGAGTTCCAGCACACTTGCCGCAGTTTGTCTTCATGTGGCAGTTTTTGGTGCCATGGCCATATGAGAGGCAGTTCATATACTGCGTTACATCACGATGTTGGGGTTTGTAATGCTCCCAACTGATGATGACCTGAAACAGGTCCCGGATTTTTGGATCTCAGAGCCGCAAGACTGGTGGATCCCTTCGTGAAATGCACCAGGAACAACTGATCACGGAAGCTGGTGTTTTGGTTGGGACGCCGGTTCATCTGGAACACGGCCTCAGGTTGGAGCCCAAGCCGCTCCAGCTCGGACTTCACCGCAGCAGCCTCGAACGACGGTAATCCACGCAAAACCACCTTCAGTGGCTTGCTCGATGGCAGATCATGCGTGAAGAAGTCCACGTTGTTGTTCTTCAGGAAACTTCCTATTTGTCTGTACTCCTCCAGGCTGGAGCACATGATTTTGGTACCGATGCTGCAAAGCTTGAAGCGAGGCAGCAGCTTGTGTTTTGCCAGTTCGGCACCCAGCTTGGCAACATCCTTCACCGGCGTGAAAAGCGGGGGAATCCGCTCTCGTCTTGCAATGGGAACGGCGTCACCATCACCATTTTCTTCCGGGAGTACTGCATACTGGTTGGCTTGCAGTACACGTTTTCCGGCGTCATCCTGCGACGCGCTGGGCTTGATTAGCACCTTCTTTGAAGGGCCCGCTGCTGGCTCATTGGCAGGTTTACGCACCATTTGTTTCGTGTTCGCAAGTTCAATTAAACTTGCCAGAACGCGAGAAGGTGGCGACACTTCCACGGCGCAACGCGACAGCACAAAACGAAACAAAATCGAATCGAGCGAAAATACGGACTGAACAGCTCGACAATCGAGCAAAGAATGCCGCTTTCTCCTCTATTTTATAACATACTTTTGTAATGTTCAACCAAACATAAACAATGAAAGAATAAAAATGCAACAACTTGCAAGAAGAATTTAGCCTTCGAGTAGGTATAAAAGAGGTATTCATGGTCAAAATAAGCATCTCATCTCATCAGGGGACATTCTCTGCTTGTTCGTCAAGCAGTACAGCCCGGTATTTGCTCGCTCTGTCGAGTTGTTCGATAGTTTATTCCAAACGTTTATTCGCGTCGTCAGTAGTGTCGGTCGCATCGTGTGATGGGAAGACAGCGCTCCCGGAGCAGGCTCCGTGAGAAAGCGGAAAAGAACAGTGGTGAGTGTAGCACGAGTGTACCTATTTCAAATAGGTACGCTACTCTTCCCACCGATGTTGGAAATACCACCTCCGCCACGGTGAAGCGATCCAAGAAGAGGAAGAAAAACCAAGGCCAGTCCGATGGTGCGAGTGGACGTGATGACGTCACAGCAACGAACGCCAGCGACATCGGTGATTTCGGCGACGCCATCGGCAACGAAAATTCTGCCGGCCCGAGTGCGGCAAAAGTGAAGCTACCTCCATTGGTAGTGAAAAATGCCCATCTTAGTGAGCTCATCGCAGATCTAGCGACGCTGGGCGTTAAAGCCGACTACAAGTTGGGCAGAGTCGGCACCAAGGTGGTGCTCCGTACCAAAGCGGAGTATGACTTGGTCGTCACCCACCTGAGGACTTCCAAGGTAGAATTCTTCACCCACGACATTCCCGGTGAGAAGCCATTCAAGGTCGTCATTAGGGGCCTACCAAACTTCAACCCGAAGTTTATCGAAGCTGAAATCAGAGACCGGTACAAGCTGGCCCCAAGTGCCGTCTAACGGGTGACAAGGAAGGACGAAAATGTGAAGGCGTATCCGGATAGCCTTTTCCTGGTACACTTCCAGAAGGGAACGGTGACGCTCAACGCGCTGAAAGCCATCCGCTCCATCAATTCCATCATCGTCCGCTGGGAGCCATACCGTGGCGGCCATCGTGATGTGACTCAGTGCCAACGGTGTCTGAACTTCGGTCACGGCACCCGCAACTGCAACATTAAACCACGCTGTGGCAATTATGCTCAAGACCACGCCACTTCCGACTGCCCTGCGGATGAAGCCGTGGCGTTAAAATGCGCTAACTGTGGTGGTGCTCACCAAAGTTCCGACAGACAGTGCTCCAAGCGCGAGGACTTCAAACGCATCCGAAAACAGGCGGCAACTAACAACCAACCAGGACGCAAGAAGGACAAAGTCCCGGCATTTCGGACGGAGGATTTCCCGCCTCTTCGTGCTCCTCAGCAAAGGCAAGAGAATTCGCGGGTGCATTCCGCTCAAGCAACTTCTGGTGATTCTGCTGGCCAAAGCTCTCCATCCCCCCCTGGATTCTGGAGACAACCACCAGCGCAAAACAACAACCCCGATCTGTTCTCAGCGGATGAACTGATGGAAATTTTCGTCAACATGTCCGGTGCTCTTCGTAAGTGCCGCAATAAGCCCGAACAGATCCAAGTGCTCGGTAAGTTCATCATCCAATATGGTGTCTAAGCCGCTAACTATCGCTACCTGGAACGATTGCTCTGTAAGAGCAAAACAGATTGAGCTTGCCAACTTCCTCCGCAAGCATAGCATCGACGTGGTTCTTCTAACCGAGACCCACCTAAAGTCCGGTGACAGCTTCAGGTTGCCTGACCACAACATTATCCGGCTTGATCGCACCAGCTCCAGCTTGATCGTCAGAAAGGGAATCAAGTTTTGCACTCTGCCCCACATCCGCACTTCTATCATCGAAGCCATTAGTGTGGAGGTGGACTCACCAACTGGAAACGTCCGGTTCATCGCTGTTTACTGCCCACGCCAGTGTACCGCAAGCAACGGATTAGGAATCCAATTCAAGAAGGACCTGACCGCCATCACCCGTACTAACTCCCGATTCAATGTTTGGGGGCGACCTTTACGCCCGCCATGAAGTTTGGAGGAACTACCAGAGGAACCGGAACGGATGTCTATTGTTCGACCACGCACAACATGGTCTGTACACTGTGCAATTTCCGGACGAACCAACTTTCATCTCTCCGGCGGGAAATCCCTCCACGCTGGACTTTTTCCTGTCAAACATCGGACTATCCAAGCCGGAGGCGCACAACGATCTCAGCTCCGACCACCAACCGGTGGTGACTGAAGTCGGTGTCAACGTGGTTCCTGCTAGAAGCTGCCTGCGTAAAGACTACCACCATGTCAACTGGGTGCAGTACGGACGAATGGTGGACAGCAACATCAATGAAAATCCACTGCTCAACACCGTAGATGACATCGACCGGACGTTGGAAGGACTCCAACAGGCCATATCCATGGCTGACGAGGCATACGTTCGACAAGTTCCTGTGAGGGGTAAGTTTGTTGCTATTGATTCCCACACCCAATTACTGATTCGGTTAAGAAATGTTCGTAGACGCCAGTTTCAAAGGACTGGAGATCTGGGCAAAAAACGTGAAATTGGCCGATCTGAATAGGCAGATTGCTTCCAGAATGGACTCACTCAAATAAAACTCAATAAAAGTTTCGGGCGTGTTGTCCAGAATCTGGATGACCGCTCCAGACCATTCTGGAAGGTAGCCAAGGTGCTGAAAACTCATCCCAAACCCGTTCCACCTCTCAGAGTCGAAAATGATGACGATCGGCTTTTTATCACCCCACAGGAGAAAGCAAATGCGATCGGCAAGCATGTCGCTTCATCGCATTTGCTTGGTTCGACTATCCAAAGTCCGCTCGAATATCAGGTTGCGCAATGCTTTCAAAACCTAGTTGTGCCTCCGGCGGATATGATTACAGTACAACAGATTTGCTCAGCGCTGAAATGCACCAAGAACATGAAGGCTCCCGGGTTTGACGGTATATTCAACTTGATCTTGAAGAGACTCAGCATGAAAGTGCAGTCTCTTCTAACCGCTATCTTCAACAGATGCTTGGAACTGCACTACTTTCCAAGCATCTGAAAGTAGCCAAAATCATACTAATCCGCAAACCCGGTAAGGATCCAACATTGTCTTCAAGCTACAGACCAATCAGCCTCCTTTCAGCGCTGAGCAAATTGTTCGAGAAACTCATTCTCAATCTTTTGCTCAAGTTTGTCGAGGAAAATAACATTTTCCTTCCGGAACAATTTGGATTCAGAAAGGGGCATTCCACCAATCACCAGCTAGTACGGGTGATGAATAACATCCGAAGTAACAAACCTGTATCCAAGTCCACAGCCATGGCCTTGTTAGACGTTGAAAAGGCGTTTGACAATGTTTGGCACAATGGGCTTGTATTCAAGCTTTGTAACTTCAACTTTCCATTACATCTGGTTAAAATCACCCGTAACTACCTCCAGCAAAGGTCGTTTAAGGTATCGTTGAATGGTTGTCTTTCCGACATGTTTTCCATCCCAGCAGGAGTCCCGCAAGGCAGTCTGCTGGGCCCCTTGCTTTACAGCATGTATACTTCCGACATTCCTCCCCTCGGTGACGGTTGCGTGTTTTTCCTGTTCGCAGATGATACCGCAATAGCCGTCAAAGGAAGGATGCCTCGTGAAATAACGAACAAACTTCAACGATGCCTTAACGCCTTTGCTGATTATGCCACCACGTGGAAAATCAAAATCAATGCTTCCAAAACACAAACAATCATGTTCCTCCATCGACAATCACCCAAACTAAAACCGGCTCCCTCTTGTACTGTAATCATGGATGGCACAAGGGTTGAGTGGTCCGCCGAAGTAATCTATCTCGGGATGTTGTTTGACGAAAAGCTCCTATTCCGCTCGCATGTGGAGAAAACCGTAGTCAAGTGTTCCGCCTTGGTTAGGAGTCTGTATCCGCTGATTTGCCGCAGATCCCGCCTCTCAAGGGTGAACAAACTGGCCGTCTACAAACAAATCGTAGCACCTGCGATCCTCTACGCAGCTCCGGTGTGGGAATCATGTGCACATGTGAATCATAGGAACAAAATTCAGGTAGCTCAAAATAGAGTGCTGAGGATGGTTCTTGATCGTCCTTTCGACACTAGAATAACAAATTTACACGAAGAGGCAGGCATTGCCAAAATAGATTCCAAAATTAACGAAATTAGCACTAAATTTACACAAAAATGTATTTTATCAGAACATGCTTTGATAAGCAATTTGTATATAGTAGATTAGGTGTATATAGTAGTTGTAGTTGTAAATAGTAGTTATAAGTAGTCTCCTTTTTCAAATTTAAAGCAAACCTATCCCACCAAGGTGGTCATTCTTAAAACAGGCCTGATAGGACTAGGAACTGTAATTAATTATAATTGAAATAGGGTTAACTACCCCATTTCCGGCCTATTAAGCACAACCCGCACTTAGTCTTTCTTAATCTAGCGCAGTTTAGAACCAAACGAAATGTTATTATTACTGATGGCTTTCAAGTTTATTTACCTCTCCGTACGTACCGTAATATTTGATAAAGAGAAATCAATCGTTGAGATATTGTCAAAAATCTAACATTGCTTCTTGACGCCAAACTCGGCCTACGGATTTTAAACTCGGCCTAACGCATTGAAACGCCTTTGAAACGCAATTGAATTCACTTCGGCCTATCGGATGAAGTTAAAAATTGATTCGGTATGAGCGCTTCTTTTGTTTTTGGGAATAATAGGTGCAAACCTTCATACGACGCGTTCTCATTGACTTCGTTCGGTAGCTTATTAACTAAAGTATCGTACCAAACGCATAATTGACTTGTTAACTCTGAAATCATGGATTTATTTGAAGTTTTCTGCTCGATAGGCCCAAAATGGGCGATTAGGCCGAAGTAGTTCTTTACCCTATCAGAAGAACTAAAGTTGAAAAGACGCATCTGTGTCACTTGATAAGTAATACATGTAAACCACACAAATACAAGAAATAAAGATCATTTAAAGTAAAAAAAAAGCATTTGATTAGTATTCTGAAGGAGACCTCCCAGAAACGGTTCTGGAGGGGTGTTACTCCTGCCAGTACCTCGAGACTCATGTTATGCGTTGAGTGCATACAGCCTAGAGCAATACGCAGACAACGATATTGAATTCGTTCCAATTTTATTAGGTGACATTTTCTTGCCGAGAGAAAGCAGAAAGAGCCGTACTCTAGAACAGAGAGAATAGTTGTTTTATAAAGCGTTAAGAGGTCTCCCGGATGAGCACCCCACCATGTGCCACAAATTGAACGGAGAAAGTTGATCCTCTGCTGACATTTTTGCTTCAAATACGTAATATGGGTATTCCAAGTGCACTTTTAATCAATGATTGAGTAATGTTTCTGCCCAAAAGATTAAGCTGCATTTGGGCTGGGTACCGCTTTCGAGTAAACACTGCCAGTTCAGTTTTCTGCGGCGAGAATCCCTAGCCCAAGAAGACAAGTTATCTAAGGAACTATGCAATGGTCCTTGCAAGTCTACGGCATGTGGACCTCTTACGGAAACCACACCGTCATCTGTAAGTTATCTTAGCGTGCATTGTTCTGCCAAACAGTTGTCGATATCTTTGACATAAAATTTATAGAGAAGAGGGCTGAGGCATGAGCCTTGGGGCAGGCCCATGTAAGCCTTCACGTCGTTACAATATGTGACTGGTTTCATCAAGACTCTTGGAGAAGACCCCTTACTGGTCTGCTCAAATTCGAATGGAAGATGTAATGTAACAGAAAAGAAAAAGTTAACTCCTTGAGCTTCTGGTTCATATCTTTTATCATCTGGGGAAGATAAGAGGGGACTGTGGCATCCTGATGAGGATGTTTACTCATTACTGGAGCAGTTGTGACGATCGTGTACGAGAGGAGACAAAAAGAGAATAAATGGTGGGTGTTGTTCCACTAAAGTTTCTAATAATCAATTGTGCCTATAAATTCCTCGGAGGGGTTCGTAAAACACTTTGCCATTTATATACAGAATTGCTGCGACCTGAGCCCCGACAGGGAGAACACAAAATATGATGAATATATAAAAGTTCATTAAATGGTTTATTGCAGTATTCGCATAAAACTTAAGCTATAGAATCGCTATTCTCGGTATCCACCAGTCTTATCATCTATCTATTGATGCTAATCGTACTCCAACTGAAAACTGAACGGCAACACTCAAGGGGACATTCAATAATTACGTCAGCATTTAGGGAGGGAGGGGGAGTGCTAGAAATTTACTACCTGTATGGACAACTCAAAAATGTAGAACATATAAATATCGAAATAAGATCATATCAAGAGGAGGAGGGGTATTTCGTATTATATTACTTCGCCTTGTAATGGGAGAGAGTTGTTGAAAATCCCAAAAACTGGATACGTAATTATTCGATGTTCCTACTTATTCAAGGATACCGATCATGCTTCATCTTGATCCCGGAAGGCCCAGTCGATGGAGCAAGAGTGAACACCTCGTAGTCCGCAATCGAGAAATTATATTCCCCGAACAGATTTCCAACCACGGCATTCGGGCCGTCGTACGAGTGGGGAAAGTTCGAATACGATTCCAGGTTCACGTTGCAATTGTTCGAAATGAGCAAATCGGCTCCCGCTCCGAAAATGGGACCACAGCTGCAATAAAAAATTAGCGGTGAATTTGATATACCTAATAGAAGTAAAAGTCTCCAAATGAACTTACTCTGGATGGTAGCATATCGCGTACGGTTTCTTGATGATGTCGAACTTCATTGGTGGCTCGTTGCTGTAGTTCAAGGCAAACAGGAATGCCTTCTCCGAGTGGATGTAGCCGCCTTTTCGGTTGGTTTTAGCGAATGCCACGTCTGTGAAGCCTCCACTGATGGCACCTTGAGTTCCCTACAAAACACCAAATTCAAATCGTTAGAATCTAAGCTTTGTTCAATATCAAGATGCAAAACCCACCAACGCGATTATAAACAACGGTGCAATTCCATCACAATGTCGGTGGAACGCTGCAGCTGAGAAACCGTTCGTTGAGGCACGGTAGACCAAGCGCCACGTTTGCTTCGGCACTCCGTAGAAGCCGTTCAGCGTTCCTTGCATGTGAATTTTGTCATTCTTCAGAATCGTCGATCCATGGTACAGGTTGAGCATCAAACGAGGTTGTAGACGCTTGTCGTTTTCCGATAGTGGTCCAGCCGGAACTGGCACCGCTGACGCGGGTAGTTTGTTGGAATGCAATGCAGCACGCCGGTAGCGTTCCAGGGAAAGTTCTATCGGAACGGCTCCAGTGGGTTCAACTTCCTCGGCAAACACCTGACTGTCGATGAGGAACAAACGAACGTGCGAAATGACCGGAGCTAGCTGTTGACATACACGTTGGCGTTCCTCCTCCGTCCAGTGCGCGGTTGGCTGTGTCACTCCGGCTTGATTTTTGGCCCACGATAGCACACACCGCCAAACGTCCTCTTCTTCCAGGCCGAGCTAAAATGTTAAAATTTGAAGATAAGGCCGGGTTGGTAACAAATTCATTCAAAAAATACTTACATTATCGTAGGATATGACCTGGATGAGACCCTCCTTCGTTAGATTCAGGAATGCGTTTGTCTTGACACATTCCGACGCATTCTCGGCAATGTAGGTGATGCATTTCTCCAAAAATGAAGCCGCAAATTTCGCACCTGTAAGAACGACAGTTAGATGAGCCACTGCTTAAAATATTTGTCGGTTTCCACTTAAAAATAGCACTGAAACACTTGGTCAACATCCGTTTAGTTCTCTTTTATTCATATTTTACAGCAGTGGCTCACAGCTTACACTAAGAGTTCATCATTTATCGTACTCTGAAAAATGGACTTTTCCAAAGAAAAAATCCAGTTAATGTTGATTGAAATATGAAATTAAATTAATCTTAAGAATCAAGTGTTGGGAGTTTTCGCGCATCTCGCCTCCTCTCAGTTCGTCTGCACATTCTGGATCAGTGTGATGTTGTCCCCCTTCAGCATGATTCGGCCCAGCTGGCGCCGGTTTTGCTTCTTGATGTTGTACTCTTCAGCCTCGTCCAGCACCAGGTTCATGTACTCGTCGAATCCGACTGGAATGACAGGAAATCCATCGATAATCATTTCTTTATCCAATATTATTTACTCCAGCAGCATCAACTCAACTATTGAGGTTATGCACCAGATGCCGCAAACAGCCAGCTACTTACCGATGTGACCTTCTATCCGGAGATGAGTGTTCTCGTAGAGCCACACCTGAACGCGGGATCGATTCTGGAGGTAGCGGAAAATAAGGTTGATGGGTTGAACCATCACCTTTTGCACTTTCGAGCCTTTGAACGACATTTTCGAGTCAGATTTTTAACACCTTTTGCAAAGTAAATTTTTTACAGCAAACGTTCTCCGAACGAAAGACGCGAAGAATGAAAACAAGCCGATCTGTTACGTTTCGTTTGACAAGAGGTGTGCGGCCATAGTATTTTTCGCATATTATGGCAAAAGAGATTATAGATTATGGGAACTTCTTGCACTCATAAATAATACAACACATTATTAAATTAATCTTGAAATTCGACAGTGAGCATGCATAAGGGCCTATACGTGATGATCGATTCTCTTCGTCGTGGAAAATAGAAGAACTCCAGAACAACATGTGAAAAGGGCATACAAGCTTTTTGTAAACAAACCTTTGTAGGCCCTTTTCTCACCAACCGAGGGTCGCCCACAGCAAACTAGCAATATCATCGGGAAGGGGAAAGTGTCCCCTACCTGATGATGTTAAAGGTTTGCGTTGGTGTCATATGGGTGGCGAGAAAAGGGCATAAGAAGGTTTGTTTACAAAAAGCTTGTATGCCCTTTTCACATGTTGTTCTGGAACTATGAGAGTGATGATGGTTTCAAAATTTTACACGGTGAGGTATACGAGTGCAATCTTAAAATGCTTTTATTTTGAAAATGGAGAATTTTATTTAAATCTGGTTAATGCATTTTAAGATTGCACTAATATACCTCCCCGTGGAAAATTTTGAAACCATCATCACTCTCATAGTTCTTCTATACTCCACGAGTGCCAACTT